>NC_135720.1:103341387-104591387 GCF_964656455.1 Halichoerus grypus | reverse complement strand
GTTTTCACAGGACATTGAGCAAAACATACCTCCCTCCCACGGCCCATGTGAGGCCCAGTGAGTTTGTAAGTAAAGGGCTTGCCGGGAGACAGGTAAGTGCTTTAGTTTACAGTAACTATTATTCTAGCACAATGACTAGGTGATGATAGAGTCAAGGCAAGCGATTTCTGTAGAGCAGTTTGCCCCTCCAGGAAGTGGCTCTTAAACTGTCCCGGCGCTTTGGATTCTTGGATGCGAATGAAATAGTTTCTCTTCCTCTCCTTCACTTCCAGTTGAGTGGCTTGCACCTGTCTGGGGGCGCCTTCTCTCCCCACCCCCCAGCCTTCTTTTTCTTTCTCTCTCCCTTCCTCTTTCCTTGTTTCTCTCTCTTAAAGTTCATTGGGAGTTTTCCATTATTGAAGGACTGCACTCTCATTACAGAAAAATTGGAAAAAAGCAAGAAACACCACAAATGTGGAAAGAAAGAACATGTCCCGGGCCTCAGAGAAAACCACGTTTTGGTCTATTCCTACTTTATCTCTCTCTCTCTCTTTTTTTTTTATAGTTTTGAATTCCGTTTGCTTGTTTTACATGTGGAAGTCATACTGTAGATAGAATTTTGCGCCTTGCTTATTTTTAACTGTAATTATAACATAAGCATTTCCTGATGTTAATTTAAAATTCATCGCAAACCTCATCTACACCGGCGGCTGTAATACGGTTGTATGGGATGCTCCTTATAGGGTTGATATTCCCTTCTTTCCAATTTATTGTTCCTAATACACTGTGGCTGGGAAACCACCCACCAAGCCTGTTAGAACTGTGAGGAAAGTAGAAGTTACTTGGTCTTGTGATCTTACGGGTAAGCCTGAGGGGCTTTCCTCAGGAGCCTTTGGGTTTGAATTTTGTAACATATTCTTTAGTCTCTCAAAGACCTCCTTTACTTACATTTTCAGTTCTTGGTTGAGGCCCCAATGGTTGAGATTGTCAAATAATTGACCTTTCTATTTTTATTTTTTATTTTATTATTATTATTATTTTTTTTTTTTTTGAGAGAGAGAGAGAGGGAGAGTGCATGTGTGTGGGTGGGAGAGGCAGAAGGAGAGGGAGAGAGAGAGAATCTTAAGCAGGCTCTTTGCTGAGCCTGGAGCCTGATGCTGGGCTTGATCCCAGGACCCTGAGATCATGACCTGAGTCAAAATCAAGAGTTGGACGCTTAACTGAGCCACCCAGGCGCCCCCTGACCTTTTTATAAATGAAGTACTGATGTACTAGTAAAAATGATAAAATCTACTCTTCTCCCACTGGAGACAATTTCATATTAAAGAGGTGGAATAATGTAATTATTAGGAGCTGCCCGTGCCCAAACTCAGCCCTCCCCCAGCCTGGCTAGGTGACATCAGGCAGCCTCTCTGTGCTTCAGTCTCCCACATAACGGGATGATGGTGGTCCCCACCTCACGGGGTTGTTGCGAACAGTAAATGAATGAATCCACATAAGGGCCTTAGGACAGTGGCTGGCATTTTGTAAGCTCTAGTGAGTGTTTGCTGTTGTGGTCTACGTATGTACAGAGCATTTTAAAATTTCTCAAACATTTTGACTACTCTTTAGGCTTTTATTTTTTTTTTTAGAATTTTTATTTATCTATATGACAGAGAGATAGAGAAAGCCAGAGAGCCCAAGCAGGGGGAATGGCAGAGGGAGAGGGATAAGCAGTCTCCCCGGCGAGCAGGGAGCCCAATGGGGGACTCGATCCCAGGCCCCCGAGATCATGACCTGAGCCGAAGGCAGATGCTTAACCGACTGAGCCACCCAGGCGCCCTAGGCTTTTTTTTTTTTTTTTTTCAATTGAAGCACAACGTAAAATGTTAGATTAGTTTCGGGAGTACAACATACTGATTTGACAATTCTACATGTTACTCAGTGTTCATTCGCGATGTAGTTACCACCTGCCACCATACAATGTTACCAAAGTATTACTGACTATATTCCCTATGCTGCACTTCCCATCTTTGTGATTTATTTTACAACCAGAAGTTTGTGCATTTTAATCCCTTTCTCCTATTTCATCCGTCCCCCCCTCTCCCACCTCCCCTCTGGCGACCACCAGTTTGCTCTACGTATGTAAGAGTCTGTTTTTGTTTGTTTGTGATGAATGGATAAAGAAGATGTGATACACATACACTATGGAATATTACACAGCCATACAAAAGAGTGAGCTCTTGCCATTTGCCACAACATGGATGGACCTAAAGGATATTATGCTAAGTGAAATGAGTTAGACAAAGACAAATACCATATGATTTCACTTAAGCGGGGAGACTTTTTGTTTTTTAAAGAGGCTCAGGGGTGAAAAGAGGAGGCAGATGGGAGGGCAAGGCCTGGAGAGAGGAAGAGCAAGGAGGAGGAGACCCGGGGTGCGGGGGCGGGGGGGAGAGGCTGACACCTGGGTGCCTCTGCCCCTAAGGCTGGGGAGTGGGCCCTGGTCTCAGGGCCCCCAAGGCATTGCCCAAACTGGGCCAGGAAGTGTGAGGGGCCCAGCAAGGGAGGGGACAGGAGCTGAAAATTAGAACCTAAAGGAGGAAAGGGACTGGGGTCTGCCCTCCCCAGGGTCACAGCCTCGGAGGGAGGGCAGTGCAGAGTCTGCAGATAAAGCCTGGAGTCTGGGGGGAGGGGGGAGAGTCTAACTATAGAATCTGCAGTTTTCCTTACAAGGGCTACAACACAGTTGCATTCTGGTAACGGAAGTGAAATTAAAAATATGAGCAGGAAATAAAATTAATTTAAAAATATCTGAAAACATGTATTCTGTGGCTCGTCCAACTGGCTGAGCTTGGCTGGCTTGTTTTCCCTCAGACTGACTGATTAATAGGACAGAAATGAGGAGGTGTGAATTTATTTTGGACCCAGGTGGGGAGCCAGGGGGGTTGGCATCAACCCACTTAGGCTAAATCTGTGTTTTAAAGTCCAGGAGAGGTGCCCACATACTGGATATCCTGGGGGGTGGAGGAGTTGGACGAGAAGCATTTCAGACTGAGCTCCTTCTCAGCAAGCTTCTAGAAGCAGTTTGCTTTCTTCCATCTTTTGAAAATACAGCTGCGCAGGCCCAGAGGCAGCCCTGTGACTAGTGGACTCGGGGGCCTGTCCCTGGCCAGGCTGAGGACATGGAGCTGTCCCAGGAGAGGAGAGAGCAGTGCAGACATCCAGCAAAATGTTCTCTGGGAGGAGGTGGGAGGACAGGTCAGCATTCAGGGACATAAAATAAAATCCCGCTGGGCTGTTTTCCTCACGGAGCATGGAGAATCATTTAACAGCATGAAACGTGGTTGAGAAGCAATAAATAATCTTCAAATGAGGAAAGGCCACCGTCTGGGAGGTAGAGAGAAGGAGAGAAGCTGATTTCGCTGCAGCCCAAGACACGCATAATTAAAAACAAAGACATCTTTAAGACAGATCTAAGTCGGCCTCCCTGGCCGGCTCCTTCACCCTACAAATCCCCCATGTCCACCCCCACCATCTCCTTTTCCCGGAAAAGCCTGGGAACACCCTCAGAAAAAAAAAATCATCCTAACGAGAGAAGACATGTTCTTGAAGACATTTTGATTTCTAGTTTGTAGCTTTATAAGCATTTCGGTAGAAAGATGTCCCACGCTCAGGCACTAAGTCAAGGGCACATCGTTGCAATGCTGGCCTGCTCTTCTGTGTGATTATTTTTACAACATTTGCAATTAAATGCAGATTTTCTGCGGCCTGAATCTGACTGGCCAAGGGGCTCGGTCCTTCTGGATCTCTCGGCACACACGCTCAGGCACAGAGCTGCGTGAGGGCCCACGCACAAGCAGGACTGCCGCCCACCCACCGCACACACACACAGAAACCGCCCGACACACGCTTGCCCATGCCAAAGCTGCCTTTCCCCAAACCTTCTTCATTAGAAACAGATCTGCCCTCTTTCTGTTGCTTCATCTTGATAATTAAAATTTTTCTCAATAAGTGTAGGGATAATGACCCTTTAAAAAAAAAAGATTATTTATTTATTTGAGAGAGAGAGAGCAGGGGCGGGGGGTGTGGGCAGAGGGGGAGAGAGAGAGAGAGAATCCCAAACTCCCTGCTGGGCGCGGAGGCTGGGACTCAATCTCATGGCTGAGATCATGACCGGAGCTGAAACCAAGAGTCGACACTTAACTGACTGAGCCCCCCAGGTGCCCCAACTTTTTTTTTCAGTACTCCAGAAATCTAGAAAATAATATGATTATATAAGCTCATATATTTTGATCTTGAGAGAAAATGGTTGTTTTGTGTGTGTGTGTGTGTGTGTGTGTGTGTGTGCGTATGTCTGTCTTGGGAGGGTGGGGGTCCAGGGAAGAAGAGGGTGGGAAGAGCTCTGCAGAGACAAGGAGAAACATGGCGGGTCTGACAGAAGGCGTGAGGAAGTACTGGTTACCGCTCTTGAAAGAGCAATGACACAAGGGAAATGTGAAAATCTGGCATGGCTTGTGAACTGACCACTTCGTGGACTTCCTGAAAGTTCCACCTTGCCCTTTCTCCTGGGATGGCCAATGCTGCCCAGCATTGATTGGGAGCAACGTGCAAGAAGAGAAAAGATTGATGTTTAGTCCTGCAACTACCAGCCCCTGCCCAAGCCTGTGGAGTGTGGCCTCCAACAAAGGGAGTGGTTTTATGCTTCCCCGAGTCAGTTTAAGAGGCAGTAAAGGAGTTCAGAGCCCACCTCACCTAAACAGCCGAGTAAGGTAGGGAACAACCAGGCCTTGAGTGGCAAGAAGACCTAGACTTAAATCCCACTGGCCACTTTAGGAGCAGTGTGACCCTGGGACTATTCCTTGACCTCTCTCAGCCTCAGTTTCCACATCTATACATGGGGGCCGATGATCTCCATGATGTGCAATTCTTGTGAGGCTGTGAGATCGTGTGAGAGCAGTGGCTGGCCTGAAGTAGGTGCTCAAGGCTGAGAGGCCCACACTGCCCTCTCCTACCAAGTCCTCCAGGCTGCTGTTGTAATGGATTTGGCGGAAGGAAGGCTGTACCCCCTTTTAGGAAGCTGCCCCACCCTCCTACACCCTGGCTGCCTCCCTGGCTTTCCCCTCAGCACTTGGAGCTGGAGCCTGTCACTCAGGTCCTGGAAGGATCTGGAGAAGGTTTTCAGGAAGCGGAAGAGGGAAGAGCGTTAGCTCCATCCAGGCGGGGCACTGAGACAGGAGGAGGCGGGCCTGGCACGGGAGACAAACTCCTGCCTGTCTCCAAAACAGCTGGCCCAGATGTCTTCACATTCTTTTGGAAAGCTTTGTCTGGTTTAGTCTGAGACTATCTTTGACTGCCCTGAGCAGCCCCCATGGGAACAGTTCTGATGCTGTCCCTTACCAGTTGGCTTTTTTTTTTTTAAGACTTATTTATTTATTTTGAGAGAGAGAGAGAGAGCACAGGGGGCAGAGAGAATCACAAGCAGACTTCACACTGAGTATGGAGCCTGACGTGGGGCTCGATCCCACGACCCTGAGATCATGACCTGAGCTGAAACCAAGAGTCGGAGTCTTAGCCAACTGCACCACGCAGGTGCCCCACCAGTTGGCATTTTTAGATGGGGTCATTGTTTGTTGCTGGGGTGTCTTTGCTCCTTGCCTGAGTTCTCCTGGAGCCCCTGGAGCATCCACACCCATACACGGTTGTGCCAGCCCTGTGAGAAGGAAGCCAGCAGTAAGAGTCACCACCCAGGAACGAGGGAGGACAGTCACACACAGGTATTCAGGGGAGGTCTGTGGGGGTTGATGTCATTGATGCAGAAGCAGAAAACTGGACTTCCAGACATTGAAATTTTAGTCTATTGTCAATTTTTTAAAAATCCATCTTTTTTGACAGGAAGATAATTGAATATAAAACATCTTTCCCACCCTTCACCCAGACTTCTCTGAAGTTGGGCTTTTGACATTGATTTTCCCAGCTCAGTATCAAGTATAGCATCACTGAAGATCACCAAACTGCTGTTTAGACATTTTAAAGATGCAATTTGAGTTCCAGGCGGGGGAAAGGGGTGGATAAAAGAGATTATGTGATAATGATATGGCTGTGGAAGTCTGTCAAATAAAGTGCATTTTCTCTGGTGGGCAGGCTATTTCTGGAGCTGTGCATGAGTTGCTACACTGAGGGATGTGTTTATCCTAATGGGAAGCAGGACTGAGCTAGGCCACAGCTCCCTGCACAGTTTTTAGAGTCTTAAGATACCACAAAGACATTTGTGGTGTCCAGAAGATGCATTTAGTCTGCTCTGGCCCTTTCAATGTGTGCTGACTTGGCTCTGACAGGGCCCAGAGGAAGGCAAGGAGAAGTCTAACGGCTAAAGTGGGGGAAAGTGTGTCTGTCCAGACATGCCCATGAGGATGCTTTTGGATATAAAGAAGAGAAAAGGCAGTGCAAACTGACTAAAACAATAAGGAGTTTACTATATGAGCTAACAAGTAGCCCAGAGTCAGGGGATTCAGGTAGGGTATGATCAGGGCGATAACTGTTTTCCTGTAATCCTTCCTGCTCTGCCCTCTTCTAATTCTTTTCCTTAGGCTGACTTCCTTATGGCTAAAAGATGGCTGCCAGTAGCAGCTCTGGCACTTGCTTCTTTGGTCATGTCCAGGGAGAAAGAGAGGGGACCTTTCCCCCTTCTGTCTGAACTGGTCAATTTAAGCCACCACCTGGATTAATAGGACCCACGAGGCTGACATCCTGGGCTGATTGGCCTAACCCAGATTTCTGAACTCAACACAAACAAAGAGATTTGAGTCACCCTAACTCCTGCAATCAGGTTCCCCTAAGACACAGGTATTGCTGAGTGGGGGGCAGACTTCGCAAGGAAGGCAGGGGGAGAATGAGAATGAGTTAGAAATGAAGGCAGTTCAGCAACCAACAGTGTTCGCGGCCAGAAATGCAGAAGCCCTGTTTTGGCAGAGCTCTACTGTGGGCTGAGAGACTGTCAGTCTGGCTTTTCTGCTTCACAGAGCCTTTGGGGATCAAGAAAGATAATGGGAAGGTAAAACCATGAAATAGATATAAAAAGTATATCTATAGTGTAAAGTATAAAACATATGTATATAAGTGCTATTCCTACTGGGGCCCCAGATGGCTACTTCACAGATGAACAACCTTCTAGCTCAGTTTTCTCTCCTATAAAATGGACACAGTAATACTGCCTTACCATCCTTTGCAAAGGGTACAGAAGTTTCAAGTATTAATTCCAGTATTCTTAGAGACCTGCTTGGTGGCCCAGATTGGGGCATGATTTCCCCCATAATGGAATGGTGACAACCCAGCCCCTGGTACTCTCCCTGTTACCCCATCCCACCCCAGCCCTGGCTGGTCTTGGCAACATTCCATCTGGAAAGCATAAAAAATGAACTTCCACAGAGTTGTCAATCACTGTCCTGCTTACCCAGTTGGGGGCTGGCCCTCCTGGATAGAAAGCATGATGGTATTGGATCGCAAGTGGGAGCCCACCTCTTTCTAGGAACCCAGGCATGGCTGGTCAGAGCCAGTCCCGGGTATTAAGCCTGGCTGTGAGCCTGTCGGTGTGGACAGGGACAGGGATGGAACCTGCTGGCTGGGTCCCACACACACACACAGCTGCACTGGCGACAGGGAACGAAGAGGGGTATTCCAGGGTGGGAGTGAGGAGCGGGGTCTGCTGTGGGGCCCCCGAAGACACAGGTGGTCTTCCATGCCCGGAGTAGGACACTCCGCCACTGTTGTCATAGGCGGTTCAAGTCTCACCCAGAGCTGAAGTCATGGATGGGAAGGCTGTGGCTTCTACTCTTGGGGCACCCGCTGGGAAGTAGGATTTGATCCTCTCTGCCGGCCCAGCCTTGATTTTCATGGAACAGAAGCCAGCATTTCTCTTCCCCCAGATGCCAGATCAGGATGCTCCTCTGCGCCCCTCCCTCTTCCTCCAGGTCTTATCTTCTCACGTGGGGACAGACACTGAACCATGTATCACACGCATACGTAGACAGGCAGGCACACACGCATGTGCACACAGACACGCATGCACACACAGACATGCACGCATGCGCAGACACGCACAGACATGCACGCATGTGCACACACAGACACGCCAGACACGCACGCATGCGCACACAGACATGCATGCATGAATGCACGCCCTCCTTCTAGGTCCTCTACGGTCTTGTCTGTTCTGTCCCTTTGGCCACCACACATCAAGAGATTGTATTCCATCTTTGGACATGGAGGGCAATCACAGGAAGGACCTCTTCCTTCCTTACCGAGAGACACTGCCTGTGGGAACATCTCAAAGGAAGAGCAGCGGGCCATGACCGCCCCAGGCCCATGTGGGGTGCAGTCTCAGCAACCCTCAGGAGGTGCTTTGAGGGGAGAAGCCGCTCCTGTAACTTTCCGGGTTTCCCACAGCGCCTTGCACAAACAGTGACTGCTTCAGTGGCGTCACAGGGGCTTGTGATCCAGGACACTCTGAGGTTTTACAGAGGGGGGTCTCGGGCCTCAGAGAGGAGCTTCCTCCAGGCACACTGCTGGTCCCCAGTGGAGCCTGGTCCAGGGCCCGCACTCTGCAGGACGTGTGGGGCAGCTGAAGCCCGAAGGAGGGACTGCATTTCCAGAAACATGTGTAAGCTCCCCCGGGAGCTTGTAAGTTGAGAAAAGCCTGGAGAAGTCAGGGAGGCCTCCAAGGCCCACCTCTGCTCACCACAAGATGGCAACAGAGCTTTATGCCAGCCCCAGCGTTGGGGTGGTGTCCAGCAGTCTCTGAGGACTGGACCTCTCGTCTCTAACCCCGATGGTCTGAGTATTCCTTCGATATCTTCAGGTCAGCCTGAGAGTTCATTTAATGTGAGCCTTCCTGTTTTATGGCCTTGAACTCCATTCTGGCTGGCATCCTTTGACGCGTTCTGATCCCCTGTCCCTTTCAGCTCTTCTATAAGCTCTGTGGTGGTGTGGCTGGCAGGACACAATTCTACTCACAGGACTCTAAGAAGACTAGTGGGAAGAGTAGTCAAAGACTGAAAACCCATTAGACAATAGGCAAATATGCGTAATTTAGTGCCATATGTGGGGCTGAATTTACATTTTTCGTTCTAGGAGAGGAGTTTCAAGTGGCTCTTCCATCTGGAAGCCATGATGTTTGAATCATGCACCCTCTTTCTAGTAGTGCCCCCAGGCTCCCTTTTGCCTCTGCGCTCCTTAGTGCTCCTTCCCATTGGGCTGTGTCTGGCTGCAGTGGGCCCACTGCGGTGGCGGCTCTGGGAGGAGGTTGGGAGGCTGGTGTGGGAGAGTGGGGAGCTCACAACACCCCACCCAGGATCCTGATCATACTCCCTTCACTACCAGGGGACTTTCATGAGGTGGCCAACTGAGATGTCTGTGGAGGAGCTCATTCCTGGCATGACAGTCAAATGGTGGTTATTCACACCCCAACTCGGCCCTGGAAAGCTGGGTTGCCTAGGGAGGAAAGAACAAAACAGGACAAGAAGTTGTGCCCTTCAGCTCTGCCCTGGATAAAGGTGTATGGAGTGAATGCTAGGAGGGCAGGAATGTGTCGACTGCATGCATGAATGGGGTGAATTAATGAATGGGGTGAATAAATGAGTGAATGGCAAAACGGAAGTCAAGGTGAGAAGAGACAAACTCTTCACCACAGGCCTTTGGCAGCCTGGCTGTGTGTTGCCAGTGTTCCTGAGCCTCACAGATGGCCTAACGGTCCCCAGAAAGCTGTTTGTGGATCCCTAAGGAGTCAGTCCTTCAACAAAAGGAAATAGCTATGAAACAGCAAACTTATTCTCTGTTTTGTGCTGCCTCTGCTCAGTTGGGGATCCTGGCGAAAGCTTGGTTTACTGATGTAAAAATGAGCATCTCTACCCATCAGAGGCATGGTTAGAGACCCTCTGCTTGCTGCCCGAAAGATAGCCTTGGGGACAACTCTGTGGTCAAGGGCAAACATCAGACATATTTTTTATTAAGTACAAAAACAATACATTTGTGTATATATCTTTGATCCTCATTATTCACCAATTCCATATTTGTTTTTTTTTAATGACTGAATGAATTATTTATTTTTGAAAGAGAAAGTGTGCGAGCATGAGCAGTGGGGGGGGGAGGGGAGGAACAGAGGGAGAGCGAGAAGCACTGAGCAGGGACCCCGATGCGGGGCTCGATCTTAGATGACCTGAGCCGAAGGCAGATGCCCAACTGACTGAGCCGCCCAGGCGCCCCGCAATTGCATATTTGTGAATTTGCCTACTCATGAACATTTATTTGTAACCCGCAAATCAATGCACCTGGTGCTTTCACAGCCATTTGTGGACATGGGCAGAGTGACAAAAATTTGGGATCACCCAATGGGCACATTCCTTATTGAGGTCAACCAAGGTGATGCTTGTTTCAGCTCTCAGACTATAAACAAATATCCTTGTCCCGATCTATTTGGCAACATGTGTTTTGCTTTTTTTTTTTTTTTGTAGGTGATTTTGTTGTTTAAAATGTCCCCCAGGTGTAGTGCTGAAAAACCGTGTAGTGTTACTAAGCCAAAAGGAGGCTGCGCTATGCCTTGCAGAGAAAGTACATGTGTTAGATGAGCTTCATTCGGGTACGAGTTGTAGGGCTGTTGGCTGTGAGGCCAATGTTACAAATCAACGATACATATTAAATGAGATGTCTTTAAACAGAAACACGCATAAACCAAGGCTAGGTATTGCTGGCTTGATGAAAATGTGACCAAAGGCTCACAGTAACCTAACCTTGTGTTTCCCCCTAAAAGCGATGGTACAGTGTTCACTAATTCAGTGTTTGTGGTGACTTTATAGAACATAACTGCTGCAAATAACAAGAATGTGCCTTATATGGATATATACATGTACTCGGTATAAAAATTAAATACAGGATAAGTAATAAAACATATAATCTCTCTTTATCCATCCCCCCTTCTCTAGTCCTGCTCTTCTTGCCCAGGGTCAGCGAACTTTGTCTGTCAAAGGCCAGATAATAGTTTTGGCTCTGTGAACCATATGGTCTCTGTGACCATTGTATCAAGAAATAAGCCGTGGGCAATATGTAAATGAGTGGGCGTGGCTGTGTGCCAATAAAACTTTATTTATAAACACTGAAATTTGAATTTCCTATAATTTTCATGCATCCCAAAATATTACTCTTCTTTTGTTTTTATTTCAACCATTTAAAAATGTAAAAACCATTCTTAGCTTGCCTTTACACAGGCAGGAGGTTGTTTTTGGCTTATGGGATTCAGTTTGCCAAAGCCTGACATAGATTATATGTTGGAGATCTCTTCCTGTTAATACATGTAGATCTACCTCATTGTTTTAATGGCCGCTCAATATTCTATTGTGTGAATTTACCTCAACTTATAAAACTGTTTCTTTATTGGTGGACTTATAGATTATTTCCAATATAATAATATTATATATATATCACAGAATATCCTTGTACATACATCTTGAGGCATGTGCATGAGTATTTCTAGGGAGTAGAATTCTAGAATTGGAATTGCTGGGTGAAAGGGCTCAAGGCTATGTGCACTTTGAATGTTGATGCGTTCTGAGAAAGCAAATGAATAATGAGGATTTCTGAGGCAGGCTGGGGCCTTTTTTCTCAGTCTGCTTTCTGTCCATAGAGCTGGGCTGCCTTGTGAGAAGAAAGTGGTCCTTGCTCTGTCCCAGATACTCCTAAGTATCACTCCAAGAAGTCCCTTTCGCATACAGCTCCATGGTTCCCTCATCACAGAGCCAGGCCTTCTAGAAGAGCGGCCACAGCGTCTAATCCTGTGGAGATGAGTAAGAAGCCTGGAAATGGGCCTGCTTTGCTAAAGTAGGATCTGAGGAGTCCTTGGTGGAAGAAGCCATGGGGCCCGCTCTCAGGGTTGAGCAGCCCAGAGGAGCCTGAGTCCAGGGTCACACCAACCGTCAGCCTCCCAGGGGGGGTGGGTGGGTGTTTACTGCAGGGCAGTGGAAGGCAGAGGAGGACTGCGCTGTGGTCAGGGAGAGAAGGAAAGACCTGCATCAGGAATTCTTGACCAGCCTGGGTTGCTCAGTCGTTAAGTGTCTGCCTTCGGCTCAGGTCATGGTCCTGGGGTCCTGGGATCAAGCCCCAGATCGGGCTCCCTGCTCCGCAGGAAGCCTGCTTCTCCCTCTCACACTCCTTCTGCTTGTGTTCCCTCTCTCGCTGTGTCTCTCTCTGTCAAATAAATAAAATCTTAAAAAAAAAAAGGGAATTCTTGCCCAGGTTCAAGGGTAAGGTGAGGCCCTAAGTGGCAAGCCAAGGAGATGGGAAGTAAACTGGGAAGTCAGGACCGAGGCCGGGAACCCAGGCAGGACGGTGTAAGCCATGCCCAACAGGGCTGCAGATGAACACAGGCCAGAGGGCAGACACTCATGAATGGGCCATGAGAGAAAGCATACCGAATATAGGGGCATCCCCTTGAGAACGTCACCTGTGTAATGGCAAGGAAATACGGCAATAACCACGTAGGACACCAGAGCAAGAGATCTCTTTTCACTTGTGTATGGGCTGAAGGGAACAAAGCACCAGAGTTGGAGAACATAAACATCCAGGAGAGAGATCATCGATAACACTGACTCACCCAACAAACACATGAAGGTACCAGGAGCCAAAGAGTGCTCTGGGCTCTGGGAACATAGGAATGAATATGATGTGATCCCCAGTGTCTGGGCTTCTCGTGGAGTGGGGGCAGCCGGACACGGGAACCAGAGGCTCCACAGAAGAGTGTAGGGGCAGGGGAAGCAGACAAGGGCAGGGCCAGTTCTCTGGGAGGAAGTGGGACAGATGTGTGGAGAAAGGTTTGTTGTTGTTCTTTGTTTGTTTTTTTTTTTTTTTAAATAGGCTATTTTCTAGACCAGTTTAGTTCACAGCAAAATTGAGGGGAAGATACAGAGGTTTTCCATAGATCACCGGCCCTACGCATGCACAGCCTCTTCTATCTTCCTGCACAGAAGGACACAGTGGTTACAATGGATGAAACTACACTGATACATCAGTATCCCCCGAAGTCCAGAGTTCACATGAGGGCTCATTCTCGGTGTGGTATATTCTATGGGTTTTGACAAATGTATAATGACACATTTCTGCCATTATAGTTTGCCATACATAATAGCTTCAGTGCCCTGAAAATCCTCTGTGCTCCATCTATTCATCCCTCTCCTCCCTCCAACCCCTGACAACCACTGATCTTTTTACTGGCTCCACAGTTTTGACTTTGCCAGAGTGTCGTAACAGTTGGAATCCTATAGTCTGTAACATTTTCCAGATTGGTTCCTTTCACTTGGTAACATGCAGTTAAGTTTCCTCCCTATCTTTTCATGGCTTGATAGCTCATTTTTATTTTATTTATTTTATTTTGTTTTTTTTTAAAGATTATTTATGTATTTATTTGAGAGAGAGAGAGAGAGAGAGAATGAGAGAGCACAAGCAGGCAGAGGGAAAAGCAGACTCCCCACTGAGCAAGGATCCCAATGCGGGATTCACATGCTGGCTTTGGGACCCTCTGTCAGGGCTCTAGGGATGACTGAGCAGACCTGTTTTTTTTTAAAGATTTTATTTATTTAAGAGAGAGAGCACGAGTGGGGTTGAGGGGCAGAGGGAGAAGGAGAAGCAGACTCCCTGCTGAGCAGGGAGCCCGAAGGACACGGGGCTTGATCCCAGGACCCCAGGATCATGAACTGAGCCAAAAGCAGATGCTTAACCCACTGAGCCACCCAGGCACCCCTTGATAGTTCATTTTTAAAGTACTGAGTAATATTCCACTGTCTGGATGTATCACTATTTTTTTTTTAAAGATTTTATTTATTTATTTGACAGAGAGAGAGAGATAGTGAGAGCAGGAACACAAGCAGGGGGAGTGGGAGAGGGAGAAGCAGGCTTCCTGCCAAGCAGGGAGCCCGATGTGGGACTCGATCCCAGGACCCTGGGATCATGACCTGAGCCGAAGGCAGACGCTTAACGACTGAGCCACCCAGGCGCCCTGGATGTATCACTATTTATTTATTCATTCACCTATTGGAGGACATCTTGGTTGCTTTCAAGTTCTAGCAATTATGAATAAAGCTGCAATAAACAGCTTTTTTTTGCGTGGTTTTTGTGTGGACATAAGTGTTCAAATCCTTTGGATAGAGAAAGGTTTTATTGGGAGCTGCACCTGAAACAGGAGCACTGTGTGTTGGCCAGTGGGCTGAGGGGGAGGGGAAAGCCCTCCAGGCCAAGGAGATGGTGTGAGCCAAGGCACAGTTGGAGAGGCAGCTGGGCGCCCATTCGGAGCGCACACAGCGGAGTGCAGGGTGGCCGGAGGGGTACAGGGTCAAAGTGAGCTCTGTGGTTAAAGGTGCAGGTGGGCTGCAGGCCATGGAAGGCCTTGTTTAGCCAGCCTAGGGGATGTGGACTTTATCTTTACCTGACGAGGAGCCATTAGGGGGTTCAGGGTGACCAGCAGTCCCAGTTTGCCTGGGGTCTTTCTCACAACAGTGAAATCCTGCATTCCAGACACTGCCCCCATCCTGGGCAGACTGGGATAACTGGTCACTCTAATTTTGAGCAGGAGAGTGATATGGTCAGATTTGCTTTGAAAAATATTTGTATCTTTTTTGTTGTAAGAATATTTTTAGATTCAGAGAAAAATTGCCAGGATAGTGGAGTGAGTTCAGTATACCCTTCACCCAGCTTCCCCCGTTGTGAACATCTTACATACATATGGTAACATTTGTCGACACTGTGAGATTAACACTGATACATTACCCTTCACTGGATTTCAGAGTCTTTGGATTTCTGCAGGTTTTCTACTCATGTCCTTTCTGTGTCCCAGGTTCTATCTGGGATCCCACATTTAGCAGGTTTGTGTTTAGAAAGCTAGACTGTGGCTGTGGTATGCAGAGTGGACTGGAGAGGCGGGGTCTGGAGACCAGGGGATCTGAGGGAGCCTGGTGGGAGGTGATGAGGTCAGGAATTCCAGCTGTGGCAGATGGAGGGTGTGGCTCAGGCCCTTGAAGGCTAAGGGGGTAGACTCAGTGGGACTCAGGATTCACACTTGCTGATGACCCCCTCTAAGAGAGTGAAGTGGAATGGTACTAGGTATTGCTTGCTCCTACATTTTGTCCAGCCCCCTATGCAGCAGATAATCACTGAGCCCCTACCAGGCCCTGGTCAAGGATGTCCTCTGGACGCATGGCTGTGGGTTCCACCTGCCACCCTCATACATCTCCGGCTCCAGCCTGGCTTTCCCATTTCACAGTGCCCCCCGACTTCCGTCGTCTGTGAGTGTGCTAAATCTGAACACGTCTTAAATGAAGTCCAACTGAAAGAATTTTCACAGCCTGTCCTTACTGCTGCCAAGAATATATATTACCAATTTTTCAGTGGAAGCTCAAACGTCCCTTTGTAATAACCTGGCCTCTGAGCACTAAGTTTGAGGGGTCACCACAAGTTGGGACTATGCCTCAGGGACCAGTGCTGCCCAGTGAGAGGTGTGTGTGTGTTGGGGCGGGGGAGGCCAGCATGAGGAGGTGATGGGGTTTGAGACCCAGGGGATCTGGGTACCTACTCCCTTGGGTCACAGCCCAGGGTTAAGAAAAATCTGGAGAAATCCTGGTTGGCATGTTTCTAGCCCAGATGGAAGAGAAATAGGACAAACTGCAAAAGGTGCCAAAACCAACACACAAGAAGCCCCTGCTGCCAGCAGATTCGAGGTATGTTGGCACGCGCAGCAGAAGAGAAATGTATTCACCCTGTTGGAAAGGGGAAGACAAGAAGACGGACGGCTGTTGAGAGAAAGCAGGTGCTCCGTGCCAACTGCGAAACGTCAGCTCGGGGAAGAACCACGGCTTCCAAACAACTGAGCAGGACTGGAGCAAGCCAGGGGGAAGGGGCGCAGACAGCCAGGCGACAGGCATCTGGAGAGGCAGGACTCACGGCTCGTCAGCCTGGCTCCCCCGAGCAGTGCCCTGGACCAGTCAGCCGGCTTTTCTGCACCAGCGGGGACGCGTCCTGTGCCCACATTCTTTCTGGCCTCGGTAACCTCCCTCAGACTGCTCCCTCCTCCATCT
Source organism: Halichoerus grypus (assembly GCF_964656455.1). NCBI lineage: Eukaryota > Metazoa > Chordata > Mammalia > Carnivora > Phocidae > Halichoerus > Halichoerus grypus. The sequence goes on along the minus strand of NC_135720.1, from coordinate 104,575,320 downwards.
TCTGCTTATTCACACTCTTCCCATCTTTGGGGGGGCAATTGTCACCTCGGGGCACATCTCCGCACATCCTCCCCATATACAGGGTAACTCCCGAATTAAAAATTCTGCATCATGAAGGGAGAAGCTGGGAAACTCGCCTCTCCAGCTCCTGTGCCCTGTTCTGTATGTGAGGTGTCCACATGAGACTTGGCTGGAGGCAGCGCCCCCATCAGGGGAACAGCAAGGGAGTAACGGAGACTTGGTTCCTGAGGTTATAGAAGAGATTGAGCTTCTGGTTTCCAGTGCAGAGGGTCCTATGTGCCAAGTGGCTGTGGGGTCTTCTCTAAGAAACGCCTTTGTGTGGTTAGGCCCTTTATGGCTAATGGCGTCAGAGTGTGGCTGTCCTGGACATTTGTATACTCTCTAATAGTCTTGACTAAACTCCCTCCCTCCCCCCTTAAATGAACAAGAATGGGTTCTATTGTTTGCAACTAAGAATTGCAACTGGGTGATGGGCATTAAGGAGGGCACGTGACGTGAAGAGCACTGAGCACTGGGTGTTATATGCAACTAATGAATCATTGAACACTAATATGTTGGCTAATTGAATTTAAATTAAAAAAAAAAGAATTGCGACTGTCACACTGTCTTAGTCATCTGGGGCTGCTCTAACAGGATACCATCGGCTGGGTGGCTTAACCAAACGGCCCTTAGTTCTCAGTTCTGGAGGCTGTGAAGTCCAAGAGCAGGGTGCCGGCACGTCCAGTCTTGGGAAGCACCCTCTTCCTGGTTTGCAGATGGCCATCTTCTTCATATATCCTCCCATGTTGGACAGAGGGATCATCTCTTTTCTTACCAGGGCACCAGTCCCATTCATGATGGTTCTATCTTCATGGCATAATCAGAGGCCCCAGCTCCTAACACCATCACACCGGGGATTAGGCTTCAACACAAGACTTTGGGTGGGGTGGACACAAGCATTCAATCCATAGCACTGTCCTGCAAGAGCAGCTGAAGAAATGACTTCTCTACCATCCTCTCTGGGCCCTTAGATTCTGTAGATGTGCCTGTCTTTAAGTGCACCACCCTTTTAACATTGAATTGCCTGTTGTCCTCTAGCTTTTGCAGTGGTGGGGTCTGCTTTCTCACTGGGTTGGAAACATCTGCAGGCAGTGAGCCTACCTTTTCTTCTTTTTGTCTTGCTCGCAGCATCCCACAGCTGGAAAAGGATTAGGAGCATATTGGCCAATCCACCCATTTTCTGTGCAAGGTGGTCCTCATGTCAGTGACCGGTCAGGTGACCGGCCAAGCACCGGAGGGGGCAGGTACAGAACCACATCACTCCTGCCACGTGGGCTATTTATGTGGAAGATGCATTGTGACAGTAGGATTTAAACAGGGCCGTCTGAGGAGTTCAAAAGTCTTCACCAACCTCCAGCTTGTATAATTTATACTCCTGGGAAGTCCACAGATAGGAGAAAGGCTATTCTATTTACAGGAGGTAAAACCGAGGTCCCAAGGAACTCAAGTCATTAGTCCAGGATCAGTATCAAAGTTAGGAGCCTCTAGCTCCTTGGATTCCAAAGTCTGTTTTCGGGAAAACCATAGCACGTGGGTTCCGGTAATGGAAACACTTCCCAAAATGCATTTGGGGCTGCCCCCTGACTGATGCTGAGTCTTCAGGGCCTCCTTGGAGAGGAGGGGCTGGAAAGTCCCTGTATTAGGTATCTATTGCTCTTAACATTTTGCCCCAAATCGTAGTGGCTTAAAATGATACCGGTCATTGATTACCTCTCGCAGTTTCCATGCGTCAGGAATTTAGGAGTGGCTCAGCTGGGCCTTTGTAGCTCAGTGCCCCTTGTGAGGCTGCAGTCATGGGATGTCTGTGACCAGGGTCCTCCTGAAGGCTCTTTCACTAACCTGTCTGGTACTGGGCTGGGAAACTGGAATGACTGGGGCCCCCAGGCATCTCTCCCTCTCTCTCTCTCTGTCTCTATGTGGTCTCTCCAGCAAGGTGGCTTCAGGGTGGGTTCGGGCTCCCAAAGTGCATGTCCTAAGAGAGAGCACCAGGCTTAGCCTCAGAAGTCATGCAACATCACCTCCACCACACTTTGTGTTTCAGTGAGTTAGAAGTGGGTTGTTGAGCTGGCTGTGTTCAAAGGGAGGGGAACTAGGCATCATCTCTTTATGGGAAGAGTGTAAAGAATTTGTGCACATATTTTAAAACCACCCCAACTTACATGGCTAATGGGTTAGAAGGACCAGGATTGGAAGAAGAGATCTAGCAGCTCATTGTCTTCTTAATGACCAGCATTCAAATATTGAGGGAGAGCCAGATTAGGGGGTCTGATTTGGGGGGCTTTCTTCAGGGTGCTACCTCATTTTTAAGCTGCTGTAAATCCTTTGGGGAAAAAGATACCCGAGAGTAGCTAAACGAACAAACAAGCAGACAGAAAAACACACCCTTACTGAATCACTACTAGTAACAATTCATAATGCCCCTTATGTTTGCATAACACTTGGTCCAGATCCACATTGAATGACTTGTCGAAGGTCAGATAACAAGGCAGATCAGAAGCAGAAGCAGAAGCAGAAGCAGAAGCAGAACCCAGGTGTCCTTATTCTTGTTTTCTCTTTGCTCTGCTGCATTGGCAGAACTCCCTGGATAACCTGTCTACTACTTTATGAGAATATTTTCATTTCGTCTTTCCTCAGAATAGCAGGGACGGTACCCATCACTGACTCGTGGACTGCTGTGGGGAGGCTAACACGGGGCAGCATGGCTCTGGCTGTCGCTGGGAAGGGCAAGGCTTTGCACGGTTAGCAAAGGTGCAGAAGGTGCTGGAGGTAGTCCCCGATCTCACAGACCCAGAAACTAAGACAGGCAGGCGGGTAGAATACTGCTTGAATCCTTTGATGAGTCATGAGAAGGCTGCCATTCACATCCAGGTCTCTTTTTTTTTTTTTTTTTTTAAAGATTTTATTTATTTATTTGACAGAGAGAGACACAGTGAGAGAAGGAGCACAAGCAGGGGGAGTGGGAGAGGGATAAGCAGGCTTCCCGCGGAGCAGGGAGCCCGATGCGGGGCTCGATCCCAGGACTCTGGGATCATGACCTGAGCCGAAGGCAGACGCTTAACGACTGAGCCACCCAGGCGCCCCACATCCAGGTCTCTTAATGTAAAATCTAGTTTGTTTTTTTCCCCCACCTTGGGTTCCTGTGTGTTTCTGAAGTGAAAAGCAAACGGGTTTTGAAAAAGTTGCTTGGGCTTAATTCCCCGTTGGGGTGCTCCTTGCAGATACCCAGTTTACCAAATCAGTCAACGTGCAATTATTGAGGACTCTGTTTACCCAGCATTGTGCTAGGTATCGATGACACTCAATGGAAAATCTCGGTGTATACCAAGTTTACCACGGTGGTCCCTGGCATCAAATAACTTTATGAACCAAGCCCCCACAGAACTTACCATTTAACCAAATATCGATCACCTAAATGACACAAAACGGTCTGACTTCACAGAAATCACACCTTAACCAGTACTTTCTAGGAAAAACAAATAATTAATAGTAGTGTGTTTTATAAAAAACACACACATACATATGACGGCAGAGAACTTAAGCACTATTGGAAAATCTGAAATGTGTGGCAGCCTTCTAATTAAAAAGATTATTTCCTGCAAACTCAGATGGAATATCCTTCCTCTGCTTCTATTTTTTTTTTCCATAAAACAAGCTCTCTGCAAGCAATGTGAAATTTATTATGAGAAGGAACACGCTCACTTTCCAAACATCCCAGTCAGTCCAAGGAAACGAGGCAACGATGACTTGGAAGACACCTTCCTTCACACACACACACACACACACACACACACACACACACACACACACACACGGCCATTCACTGCGTCCGAGCACAGGCCCTCAGCAGGCTCGGACAGCAGGGGGCATGTCCGGTGGATCAGAGCAATGCCGATTGAAATCGCCTATTGGGCCTCCTACTCCCACCACCAGACTAATCCAAACTCCAGCTTTGTCTATTGTACATCCTCCACGACTTTTCCCAGCCAAGGCTTAAATGACTCAAGTTCCACCATGTTCCCTGGAGGGGGGATACTGCAGCCAAATAGAACGAATTCACCATTTGGAATTTTTCCCCTTTTATTGGATCTAATTTTTCCTTCCCTTGTTTTCCTACTGTCATGTTCTTGCTGGATCCCTTTGGACCACCCACTGTGCCTGCTCTTCAAACGTGTGGACTGGAATTTCCCATCATTATTTGCTCTATGACACATTTTTGAATTGTCAGCAGTCACGGCTGTGGTGCTGGGGTCCCATCCCTTAGATTCAGACACACTGTGGGTCTAGCCGCCTGGCTAACCACACTGTTGATTCTCTATTATGTACACATACAAGCATCACCTCTTTGTGCCAGGGTCCCAGCATCTCTTCGCTCAGCTTCCTGAGTCAAATTTAGCACAGTGCAGCAAGAAAATCCAGGATGTGGCAAAATAGGAAAAGTATCTTTCAGACCCAGAAAAAGGTTAGCCTGCCCCAGCTGAGGATCCCTGTCAAATAGGAATCTAAAGAAAGTGAAACTCTAACCCGCCTTCTTTTCCCCTTAGGCATTTTTATTCTTTCTTATGACATTCTTGCTACTTGAATTTGAAATTCTGCAATTTCCGAAGTCCTTTTGCAAAGCCTTAAGCCGAAAGCAACCATGTCTAATTACAGGCAAATAGAATCCTCTGGCTGTTTAATTCAGTCATAATCTGGGAATGCCAGAAATAAGTCTGATAGTAATATTCACCAGTTATTGATAAACGCACCCACACAGAGGCCGTCTCCCTGCAGTCCACGAGGTGGCACAGAGCCCATCATACAGGCCATAAAAAGGAGGCCTAGAGACTCTAATTAACTTGTGTCCGTCACAGGCCTGGAATCGGAGTTCGGATGAGCTGGAGCACATACCCACTTCCAACATGCCTCCCACTCTCCAAACGAACTCTTCTTGGAATGACCGGGGAGAAGGCAGAGATGGAGGGCCTGGGAAGCGGACGCACACACACCCCCAATTTGGCACCGAGGAGCTTCTATCTGCTGTTCCTCATCACACGTGGAACATTATGCGTCAGCCCCATTTGCAGCTCCCAGGGACGGCCGCTGCTTAGCCCGGGTCTGCTCGTGTGCGTGCCACTCACACGGCTGTCACGACACTGCATCAGCGGGGTCTAAGTCATCAGGTATAGACGGTCATGGGTAGTTAGGACCGTGCTCGAGGGGAAGGCCTTCAGGCCCAGGAGAGCCTGTTGCACAGCATTGTCCTTTTGTGGTTTGCTTTTACTTTTGAAAGGCTCATCAGGGCTGATGTGATGCCAGTGACTCCAGCCATCGCGGAGGCTGATGCGCCAGACCCCCGGCGACCCAGAGTGTCCGTGTCAGTTACCCAGAGATACCTGCCCCCCCCCACCCCCCGGTCAGCAGTAAGACCTCCAATCCCAGCGCTGCCACCTAACTTCTTTAGAGCTCTTCTCTGTGCTTCGATTCGCTAATCCATACAGTGGGCACATACCATCTCTTCTCTCCCTTTCTCAGAAGGATATTGCCCCCAAATGACAAAACAGAACTACCCAGCTGTTCTTGTTACTTCATCCAGGAACAGGGCATGGGTTCCCATTGACCTTGACCAGGAGGATGGGCACAGCTCGGTGCTTCTCATATGCCTCATCTCTGAGCAGCCAAATTCCATCCTTTCTACGGTCACGACTCAGCTCAAATTCTGAATCCGTGGCTTGGTGTCAGTCACGAGTTCTGGGACATTCTCAGCTATGATACTTCTGCCCCATTTCCTCTTTCCTCAGCTTTTGAAACTCAGATTAGATAGCTCTTGGACCCTTTCACTCTATTCTGTACGGCTTTTAATCTCTTTTATATTTTCTACCTTTTTATCTCTCTGGGCTACATCCTGGATAATTTCTCCAGTTCTTTCCTTCAGTTCCCAAAGTCTCTCTTGGTGTGGTTTATGGTCTCTGTCAAATGTATCCATTGAGCTTTTTAATTTCTATTTAATTTCCTTATTTTCTAGAAGTTCTGTTTTATTTTTTTACAAATCTGCTTGTCCTTTACTAGTATTTTAAAGATCTCCTTCCATTCGTTGATTCTGCTGTCATTTCGGCTGGCTCTTGCTCTTGGTGCCTTGTTTCCTTATATTTGTGGTGATTTTTAGCTGTGAGCATCTCATCTTTCTTAGAAATTGCTGGAAATTCTTCAAGGCCTTGGGAAAGGTGAATTCCTTCAGAGAAGATTTCTGTTTCCTTCTTAGGGTGCCTGTTAGTCCTCTAGTCTGGGATCACTTTAAGGTTCTTGCCTGGTTTTTTCAGATGACCCATGTAAGAGTGAATTTAGGCTATAAACACACAAGAAGTCTGGCTTATAGTTCTCAGGAGGGATATTCCCCTCTCTTCTACAGTGCCAAGATTCAAAATAAGCAATTTTTCTTGCAAGTGTTACTGGCTCCCCAAATCTGGGAAGGAGGTTGGCTTTATTTTCAGTCCTTCCTTACACTTAGGGTGTGACCCTTGGAGGTTCTAATTTTATGGGACCTCTCCTGTGGGACTGTGCACCTTGGGCAGACCTGAGTTCGGTCTGCTGCCCACAAACCCTCATAAGGATCCAAACATATCCATTCTCATGTGCACAAGATCCCGGAAATTCCTTCAGGGAATTCCTTCACATGCCGGCTTGAGTGTTCTCCTCACTAGAGTTCTGCTTTCATTTATTTCTTTGGCTGGTATTTTCCTTACTTTCTTGCTAACTCATGGAGGCATTTAAAGATAATAAAAATATTTTTCCCTGCATTTTTAGTTGTTTTGAGCAGGCTGGCAAGTGCGGACACCTAGTCTACCACATTGCTAGAAGCAGATACCTCAGTTTGAATCCTACCATTTCCACAGCCTCTTCAGCAGACAGAGCTTCTTCCTCCTCAAAGCCTCAACACAATGTAACCAAGTTAGGCGCTTGCCATTGGACACAGCAAGCTCCTCCTCAACAGCTGGGAGCCCAATGGAGCCTGGGTTTTTTTTCACTGGAGACTCAGAACTGACCAGTTGAACGGTATGGCAGGCCTCTTGCTCTCCCTCTCCCCCCCGTGCACTATATTTTACAATTCCCTGCCCCTGTGGTTCCTCCCTGTTTGCTCTCCTCCTAAGGAAGTGAACAACACAATGACTGTCACCCTCTACTCTATTTGGGTCTCAATGAAATACTTTCTCATGAGCCTGAGGAGAGCAAAGCTCATTTTTCTGAACCGTAGGAAACAGTCAGTCTGGGATAGTATATTTAGATACTCACGTGATTATAACACATAGTGTGGAGACCTCTATGTTAAAGTACAACTGATGTTTCAAGTTGTAAATGCAAAGAAAGAAAAGTTAACTCGACAAATATTAGTCTATGAGACATGAATCACTGTCTATGTAGAAAGTTGCCATTCCATTAGGAAAATATAAGACTTGCCTGAGATCTTTCCAAGATATTCAACAATTATTTATTAAAAAAAATCCATCATGCAGCTACTACATGCCAGACCCTATGTGAGACACAGCGTCCAGTGGTCTTTGCAGGGTCTTCCCATTTGTAGGGCATGCAGTGCATGGGGTTGGAACATGAGGCTGGACGTGGGCTGGCGGGCCGTGGGGTGGAGTGTACTGTGGATGAGCCATCAGCAAGAATGGTAGGCAGCTAATGCTTTCTACCCCCAGGCCCACTCCCAGACAGGATGGATGGCCTGGGCAGAGGTTTTTGTTTTTTGTTTTTTTTTAGATTTTATTTATTTATTTGACAGAGAGAGAGAGAGAGAGCACAAGCAGGGAGAGTGGCAGGCAGAGGTAGAGAGAGAAATAGACTCCCTGCGGAGCAGGGAGCCCGATGTGGGAGTCAATCCCAGGACTCTGGGATCATGACCTGAGCGGAAGGCAGACACTTAACCGACTGAGCCACTCAAGCGTCCCATGTTTGTCTTTTTTTTTAAAGCTCCCAGGTGATTCTAATGACTAGCCGAAGTTGGAAACTGCTGATCCAATGAATAATTTAGGATGGAATTTCCAAAAAAGGGGTTCTGAGGCTGGGTCACACAGTGCAGGGGTCTTGGTCCACTCATTCCTTCCTTGCTGCCCAGGTGTGGGGCTGCCAAGGCCCCCAGGCATGTCCCCACCCTGACAAGCAGCCTCATCTGTTTGCTGCCTGGGCCATAGGAACATGATACTTCCCATGTTTGCCATAAAGTGGGAAAGGAGAGGGAGAGGGAGATTCTGAATTGGAATATCTGTACCATAGGATTTGGTGTGAATTGGCAGTGTAATTTAGTGAAAAAAATCAAGGATTCTGGGTCAGATAAACTGAGGTTCGTATCCCTGCTCAGCCACTGACTTACTGTGTGAGCTTCAACAAGTTATTTTGCCTTTTTGACTTCACTTTTCACATCTGTAAAGTGGAAATACCACCTACTTTTCCTGGTTCCTTTTTTTTTTTTTTAATATTTTATTTATTTATTTGACAGAGAGAGACACAGCGAGAGAGGGAACACAAGCCCGGGGAGTGGGAGAGGGAGAAGCAGGCTTCCCGCCGACCAGGGGGCCTGATGCGGGGCTCGATCCCAGGACCCTGGGATCATGACCCGAGCCGAAGGCAGACGCTTAACGACTGAGCCACCCAGGCGCCCCTAATTTTCCTGGTTCTTATATGGATTAGAAATAATGCCTGCAAAGCACTTAGACCCGGAGTCGGTTCCTATAGGCAGGTGTTTAATAAGTAGTAGCCACGATCATTGATGTGGTTACCATTGTTAGAGAACTCTACCCAAACCACCACCAGGCCCAGAGCCAAAAAATTAAGACTGAAGAAGCAAAAGATGGATGGAATCAGGCAGAAACATGGGATACGGTCTCCTCAGGTGTCAGTCATAGATTGTCCCGTGTGTCTGTCTTGAGGGTCTTTGTGGGTTCCAGAACTGCTGCAGCAACATCAAATCAAACCCCACTGGGAAGTTTTGGTGCAGCCTTTTCTGCCCACATCTACTGCTTCTGGCTCCTCCTGGGGCCTGCAAGGTTCCTGCGTGCTCCTGTTTTAAAGACACTGGAGGAATCCCTGGTCTGAGTCTGGGGCCTGTGGGCCCATCCCAGAGTCACCTTGGGTCTTCCAAGCCAGGCTTCTCGGGGTCCAGAGAGGATGCATGAGAAGCTGGGCAGGAGCTGCAGACCCTGAACAGGGCCTGCTTCTCTTCCCCGGGACATGACAGAAGGAAAGAGACACAGCAGAGCCCCTGCTCCAGGCCTGCTGACAGATTGAGCTGCAGCGCAACTTCCTGAGGAATGGCAGGCCCTGCCCACTTCCCTGGCAAGCAGGTCTCCCACCCAGACGCTCACCGGAAGCGTCCGTAGGGTGATGATAGCCTGAAAAGTAGAGGTGAGCGTGAACACCAGGACACCTGCCCTGAGCCTGACGGGACTAGTGGGGTGTGTCCCAAGGGGGCAATGTCTGCAGAAGGACTCTCTCCCATCACAATTAGATTGGTGTCAGTTTTGGGCTGGCCCTCTGCAGCCCATTGAGAAAGTTATTCATGGGGTTGTCATTGTCCTCTTTCCATCCCTCATGTCCCTCCAATCCCCAAGACCCTCAGTTATCTTCCTGATACATCTTTTGCCTGTCCCTTGGTCTGTTGCTTAATCTGTAACAGGAGGAAGACGACCCCTATGCAGATGCTAACACACACCCCATTAACAGACTAGTTGGGGCTCCAGTCCACATTGATGGACCCCTCGACTGTGCTCTCCCCAGGCCAGACTTGTCTCTTCAGAAAGATGGTCAGCTCCTTGAGGGCAGGGACTGTGTCTCCCAGGTCCTGTGCAACCCTGGCTCAACCTCCTGTTGGAAACAGAATCAGCCACGGATGTTTCCTATGAGCCGGCTCATGGCATCCTGCCAAGAGAGGACGAGTTCAGCCCCTCCCACCTTCACAGAAGCCCAAGGTTCCCTCTGCTCCTTCTCACAATAACGCTGCTGGGCAGAGGAAGCCCCTTCGGCTGGGGGTGGCCAAGTCGGGTTCCATCCTGAGGGCACTGCTCAGGAGAGTGAGCCACGCCTGGCTGAGTCAAGCTGAGGCCCCTGCTGCGCTCAGGAGCATCTTCCCTTTACGGGTCACCACCTTGGTGGTTTCCAGGAGCTGATGTGTGGACAGTGTGTATCACAGCCTCTTCTTGGCCTTGCTCATCCCTCTTCATCTTCCTCTTTGATAGTCTGAGTCCCAGGATCCACATATGGTTCATTTTGGTATTTAAAAAAAAAAACTTTCCTGGCTGGAGGGTTCTGGCTTCCAGGAAGGCTCTCCCATAGCGTGTGGGAGTCGGAAGCTGATCCAGGGGGCCTGACTGTGGTCAGGCCGTCTGCACTCCCTCCTCCTGGAGGCTGTTTCTCTTTGACTCACCTCTTCTTCCATTGTGAGTTATTCTTGCCTTGACCAGCCAGACCACATGGGTAGAAGTTCTGGAGAAGCCCACAGCTTCCATTTGGCTGGAATGGCTCCTCAAGAGAACTTGGATGTGACCTTGGTCAAGACTCCCTCCATACCAGGCCTGTCCCCTCACCTGCCCAAACCTGAGGGTTGGACCAGGTCTCAGCTTCCACGCTGGATTTGTAAACCATTTTGCCTTCTGTTAAGTATTGAAATCCCACGACGTCTGCCATCAAAGCATACTTTAAATGGCTTCACTGAAGAATGATACTTATTTTACATACATTGCTTCGTTTAATTCTGTAGATAGAGTCTATCTAGGCACAGGCCCACTAGCCAAGAAGATTTTGGAGAGCTGGTCTTTCTGTCTCTTAATTTGTGAAAATAATAGAGAATCTTTCATTCTTCCAATAGGATGTCTAACAAGTATGGGTGAAAGGACAGGTGCCCCTCCCTCACCCTGGGCCCGGCTTCCTGGAGAAATATGCAGAAGGAGGCCAGGGGAATGGAAAGGGCACTGGGAGATGTGAGTCCAGGCAGAGAAAAGCCCCAGAAGCTTATGCCCCCAGGAGCTATGCTGGGAGAGGCCAGCTTGGCTGTGAAAGGCCTGGCTGTCCCAGGATGTTGGCTCATAGGCTCTGAGGTCTGCCAGCCTCCTTTCCCCTCTCCCGTTCTGGGACTCATGGGGCCCGAATGAGCAGAGGAGGACCTGAGACCCTGTGAGGAGGCCAAGAGAAGGAAGAGGCAGGACCCTGGGTGAGGGAGCTAAAGACTAAAGGCAGCAGGAAGCTGCAGAGGGAGAAAAGAAGGCCTCCCACAGCCCAGTGGACTCCTTCTGAGAAAGCAGATAAAGCTCAGCCTTGAAGTCAAGACTTGGGTACATTTTGCGACTCCCTGTTCAAGCTTGACTAACAGGAACAAGGCTGATACACCCCTACTTTACGTCAGAGCCTGTGATTATATCTTTCTCACACCACATTTTGTTCTCTACCCCCTATATGGGGGGTTTCAACATGCCTGTGTCCCCCTACCCCCAAGTTACATGAAGTCTACAGCCCTGACAGTCTTTGTTCGAAGACCCTTGAGAAAGTCCTGGGTCTCCACAGCGTCACTTTCTCAACCACATCACAGCTTCGGTCTCCCCAAGATTTAACATGCCTCTAGGTCTCCTTGTCTGCCTCCTTCACCCTAGAAGTCCTCCTCCAACCCCCACCTTCCTCACAGGCCCCTGGCACAATCACGCAGCCTCTGTTCTTTCTGCTTCCCATGGGCCATGGCTTTTGCAGAGACCAACTGAAACCAAAGATCCCAAGCTGGATCTGTAACTCATGGTCCCTCTCCCTGTTGGCACCCCTGATCCACAATCAGCAGCCCCCAACTCCCCAGTCCAGGGCGTCTCCACTGATGAAAATGAACCGAGTATTTGAGCAACAAAATAAATAACATGGTATTGGATTATAAACCAAACTCTAAAATAAATATCCAGGAGTCCATACTTGTAGAAATAAATGACTGAATAAATAAATAAATCCATGAGGGAGAACAGACAAATCTTCCTACAGAAAAGACTCCAAATTATATGTAGGTACTCCATCCTCCGGGAGGAGGACCTCAATCTCTCCCCTCTGAGGGTAGGGACTGCACACTGTGACTTGCTTCCAGGGAGTGGGGCGTGGAAGGGGGGGCACTTTACCACAGAGAAACCTTGGCCAGGTGATCGAGGTTGGCCACCAGTAATGGGTTGTGGTGGCAGCAAGTGCCCCTGGCATGGTGCACGGAGGACTTGACCTCTGTGGTTTTCTTCCAAACCCAGAGCCCCAGTCTGGTCATGTGAAAACGTCAGAAAGACCCATATTAAGGGGCATTCTACAAAATACCTGGCCAGCACCCTTCACAAATGTGAAGGTCATGAAGGACAAAGGACTGAGGGATTGTCACAGCCAGGAGGAGCCTACGGAGAAAGAATGACTAAGTAAATGCGCTATGGTATCTCGGCTGGGATCTTGGAACAAAAAAAAGGACATTAGGAAAAAAAAAATCTGGCGAAATCTCAGTGAAGTCTGGAGTTTAGTTAATCTGAATGTACCGGTGTTTCTTGGTCTTGACCATCGTCCCATGGAAATGTACGATGATAACATTAGGGAAAACACACTGGGCTGGAGGTGTAAGGAAACACTCTGTACTGTTTTTTTTATTTTTATTTTTAAGATTTTTATTTATTTTTTGATAGAGAGAGACACATAGAGAAAGGGAACACAAGCAGGGGGAGTGGGAGAGGGAGAAGCGGGCTCCCCACCGAGCGGGGAGCCTGATGCGGGGCTCGATCCCAGGACCCTGGGATCACAACCTGAGCCGAAGGCAGACACTTAACGACTGAGCCACCCAGGCGCCCCTCTGTACTGTTTTTTAACTTTTTTGGGTAAATCTAAAACTATTCCAAAAGAAAAAGCTTCTTTAAAAAGATGAGGTGGGCAAAACTAGAGGCTTCTTTCTTTGTACATCTGTGCTTTAATTCACAATTAATATATAAATGCAATCTCATTATACAGAATTCTTATAGGCAGAAGCTTACAAAACAAAACCTGAAAGTCTCCCTTCCGGCCCATATCGCTGCCTCCGATCACCTCCTCCCAGCCCATAGTGTCAGTGAGGGCTCAAACCTGGGAACTGCTCACCCGGGGCCAAGCCCTGCCCGCAAGGCTCTCTCTCTACTAAGCCATTGAACTTAATCTCCATAATGATCCATTGAGGCAGGCCCTGCTAGTCCCACCTTAAAGACAGAGAAACTGAGGCACGTGGCGATGAAAGATGTTGGGCCAGGGTAGGTGAGAGGGGTGAGAGCCAGGTAAGCAAGTGCCAGCATCCACGCCATAGCCACTTAGAGGGGAGGTACCACTCCCACTCTGTGCACACAACCCTTGTATGCAAGTGCGCACACACGCACGCACCCCTTTTGTTGGGACTAACACCCATGTTGTCAGGAACTTACTTTTTATTCTAAACAGCCTCAGTGTGCCTTCCATGTCAGTTTCAGGCCCATCACCACCTTCCCTAATTGCTCTGCGCTGGTGGTTTTCAATCGGGGGCAATTTTGCCCCCGGGGCGGGGATCTGGCAAAGTCAGCTGACATTTTTAAGTTGTCGCAAATGGCCGTGGGTGCTCCTGGCAGATGGTGGGTAAAGGGATGCTGTTAAACATCCTGCAATACGCAAGACAGCCCCAAATTATTATTCTTCTGGTCCAGAGCTATTTGGCCCCAAATATCAATGGTGCTGAGGTTGAAAAACCCAGCTGTATGGTATTCTGTGGCAAAACCAGAAGATCCTAAGGCTCCCCCAGCTCCCATATGCCCGATGGATGGACTGCTGTCAGGTCCAGCACTTCCCAGCTCTCTCTGCTCGGGCCTGGACCGTCCCTTTCTGCATGGGCTCAACCCTCAGCTATCCTCACAGAATGTGGGCACTTCTCAAAGCCACACTGCGTGGCAGCTTTCGTGAGGCACCTCACTTTTTCCTCCACAGAATTTGCCAGCTCTGACAGGGCAGTAATGGGGTCCACTTCGGTATCATCCACAGGGCCCAGCGCTCAACGTCTGGAAGGGAGAATCAGACAGTTATGTCTCTCCCGTTCCTAAAGAAGTCTAACTCTTCAAGGCGATATTTTGTCCCACGGCCTCCCAGCCCCGACGACACGGTAGAATTACCTAGGAGCTCTAAGTCAATACAAATGTCCAGCTCCTTCCCAGATACCAGCTGAATCACAGTGTCTTGGGATGGTCCCCCCCACATCCGCATTTTTGAAAAGTTTTCTCAGCGATTCTAACGTACAGCCTGGGAAGAGAGCCACTGGGCTGGCGAATGACCACTGCGGACTTATCACCAACATCTGAGCCGGATTCTTGCGGTTCTTAAGATAAAGCCTGGTGATAAATTCGTGTCAAAGAAGGGGTCACGTCAAGTTTCTGTTCTCTAATCCAGGGCTTTGCAAATTGTTTTGTGCACATGAATCACCTGGGATCATGTTAAGTGCAGCCTTGGATTTGGAAGGTCTGGGGTAGGGCCTAAGACCCTGCATTTCTAACTAGTTCCCAGGGCATGCTGATGTCGCTAATCCAGGGACCACACTTTGAGTAGCGAGGCTTTGCATGTAGTTTCAGCGGCTAGGGGTCTTCAGGCTGCCCCCCAAACTTAGGTTCTGAAACCTTTGCTTGTTCCTTGGCCAGTCACCCAGTCATCCTCTTGGAAAACTCACCTCAAGCACAGTTGAACAGAAACAAAAGCTCTGAAGAGAAATGGCAAATGTTTATCGGAAGTTAGAAAATAAAACCAAGGAATAAAGCAGGATGTGACTAAACTCCTAAAACTCCTAAAACTTAAAACAACAACAACAACAACAACAACAACAAAACAACAACAAAAAAAGTCCAACCCAAACCCAAAGCAACTCCAACTTCGGGGCCTCTTCCAGTTTTAACAGACCCGACTCAACGTCCATTAGAATGTCAGCTAAGATCCATCAGGAGTGCAATTTCCTCCTGCAGACCAGGGACCTCGATTTTTGCTGTTCTAGCTGCATTCTGTTCTCCATCAGTGGGATTTACGCATATGGAACCGAGTGTGGAATTGGGCCCATTACATTTAACTTCCTATATCTGACATATTTAATACCTACTTTTCAAATAAATGAAATCCCTGTTTAGTGCTGGCTGGGAAAGGTGCAGCTGGTTAAGGGATTTTTCACGGGCAGTTCTGTCTGTACGAGGTGGTTCCGTCAGACCCAGCAGCCTCTTGAACAGTGTGCGGTGCCCCGAGTCTCCCAGAAATTCGGGGACAAAGTTATAGAATAATGAAACAACATTTATAAGAAATAGGCAAATGTGTTTTTTACAAGTCTCTCTAAAAGAAGAGCTGCTTTATGTCAGAATTACGATCACTTACACTTAGAAATGTACGCCTCAGAATTGGGGTGAGAGAAGCTTCCAGAAGGCACCAGATCTATGTACCTACCTTTATTGTGTGCCATTCCAGAGAGGTTCATGGGTCCTGAGTTTGTAAAGCATGGGAGTGGAGTCACAAGTTGGCCCAGTTTTGACTGATCCTTTAGGTGCTCACAAATGCTCTGAGCTGACCATGAGTGACTTAGCTCGGGGGACAGGGAAGTGGGCAGCCGAGGCTAGAGGTCAACACCCACCTACACTCCTCCCTTACCAACTGGCTGCCTGGCCAGCAGCTGCCGAGACAGACACACCACAGGGTATCTGGGCTGGGCCCGCCCTGGTGCCTCAGAAACTGGAGCTTCTGGGGAGAAGAGCGAGGCAACCCCACCCCCTGCCCCCACCCCAAGGACCCCTTGGCAAGAGTTCTTTGGCATAAGGTCTCTTGGTTGGGGGCTGATGGGGAAAGTGACATGTGTACAAGTCAAGGGGTATCCAAGCGGAGAGAAAAACAAGATAATGGAGGGGATGATGTGTGTTTCCCCGTCTTGATGGAGAGAAGCTGAGAAGCTCTGTTCAAGACCTGTTCTGGGAGCTTCCAGGATCCAAGCACTGCTGCTTTTCAACACAGAGACAGGGTGGTAGGGGCAGGGTCGGCCGTTCTCCCCTTTCATTTCTTCTAGCCAGAGTCACCTTCCTGTCATTGTAAAGGGTATGTTAGAGCAGAGCCTGTCTTGACCCCCAGCCTCGGGGTTTGGGGTCCTGGAAGGGGCTGCGTGGGGGTGTTGAGGGGTTGATGTGTCAGTAGAGTGTGTGAGGGGCGCTGTGCTTGCAGAGTTCTGCTCTTGGCTTTCTAGTATTCCCTTTTGGCCACTGACCTCAGCCCAGCACAGAAGAGGTCCCAAGAGCAGAACACTGAGAAAAGCAAAGTAGAGAACCAGGAGGGAAATCCATCCTTGTGATGTTGCTGCTATAAGTGTCCTGAAGCCTCAGTTCAGGTTCAGGGCTCGGCTCACTTGTCATCCAGCCTGGTTCTCCTGCCATCCCGCGAGGTTCCAGCATGCCAGACCACCTGCATGTCAGTCCTGGGCCGTGTTGGTTCTCTCCTTGTTCCTTGTGTTGTTGTTGCTGCTGGAGCTATCTGAGCAGCTCCCGACAGAAGACAGATGGATGCAGGGCTCCTCTCTGCCCCCCGCCCCGCCCCCATCTCAGCCGACACAATAACAAACAGCCCTGTAAAAAGCACTTACATTTATGAACTGTTTATAAATTTACCGACGTTGATTTATGACCCTTGGCTGGACCTGACTTTAGACTCTTTAGGGGTATTTCTTTCTTTCTTCCTTTCTTTTTGGGATTTTTTTTTAAAAAAAAAGTGTTAATGTTATGGTTCACATTCTTAATATAGCCACGCGCCAGGAACTACGCGGAAGACAGCTGGGAGCCCAACCAATGACCCATGGGCAGGAACTGAGACTTGATTTATGCGGGGGCCTGGGGCTGGCGGAGAAAACTGCTTCTGATTGGTTCGGGGATGGGCTGTCGCTCCCCACGAGCCCTAAGAGGCCAGCTAGGCTGTGAGGGGCAGTTGGGAGAAGCAGGAAGAAGACAAAGTGGGTCTAGGACTGTGTGGACCTGACCACTTTCTAGATGCATGACCTTAGGCAAGTGAATTGTTCCCCCTGAACCCCAGTTTCCTCATCTATGCAATGGGGACAGTAATACTGACCTCAAAGGGTTGTTTCAAGAGTACATGAAGCAACATTTGTCACGTACCTGGCTGTACCTCCCCTGGAGAAGTACTCGGTAAATGGGGATAGAGATCACGGCGTGTAAACAGATCTGTTCGGGGGCATGCTGGGCTCTGGAGAACCTTCGAAACGAACTTTAGTCAATAGTGACTTGCCTTATTGCTTATGAACCAGTTTCATGGAAAGTTTGGATGGAAGTGTGCCACTGGTCTCTTCAATGGCAGTGTGATCAGGGTCTCTGCACAAAGTAGTGGTCACCCCCGGGCGCCTCCTCCCAGTCACGCAAAGACTCTGGAGGGGTTGGGAGGAAAGTGAGAACAAGGGAGGTCCCTCCACGCCCCCAACTGCTCTGCCCATCCCTACACAGACCAGGAAAAGCAAATACCATTTTCACTGTGTCATTACACCTTAATTACTTCCCGTATCATTATCTATGTTTCCCTGGTCTGCTAAGAAAACAAGGCACTAACAGGTATTGAACACCTTGAGTTGTCAAGATGGTGGCAGGACGTCTCTCATTGCTAATCTCACATCACCCTCTGAGGTGGGTATTCTCTCTTTTACAGATAAAGAAACTGAGGTTCGGAGAGATGAAAGTAACTTGCCCATGATCACACAGCTAGTAAGTAGCTAAGACTCCTAACCTATCCATTATCCCCAAATCTCCTCTCTTTCTCTATCTATATATATATTAAAAACAAAACAAAATACCAGCTGAGTGCTCCTTGTGACATGTGAAAACCAGCCCAGAACACAGCATGTCCTTCAGACCAGGAAATGTCCCAAGTTCGCTTGTGCCCGCTCAGCTGCTGTAATGGAGACAGACCCCACCTTTCACCACAGAGCCTTTCTGGGCCCAAAAAAGAGCAGGGAAAACAAAGGCAAAAGCTAAAACCTGCGCTCTGTCCATTAGGCCAGAATCCACCGGCAGTGACCCTCTCGGACACCAGGTGGCGCCCGAGTAAGGCCAAATGGGGAGCGTCAGGCTGGGCCCATTTAGGAGGGGAACAGCATCCACAAACTGTCATAGAGTGGGTAAAGGGGACTGCCAGAGAAAGAGAGGTGTCCCCCTCTGGCTCTGGTAGGGTGGCATTCTGGTGAGAGACTACATGAGGACGCCCCGTCTCAGTAGTGAGCCACCATGGCCGAGCTCCTGCTGTGGTCCAGGCAGAGTGATGGGCAGAAGCTGTGGCCGCAGGGCCTGCCAGGAAGGCTGGAGGGACAGAACTTGGAAGGTGTGGGTGGGAGGACTCCTTCTGTTTATCTGAGAGGTTCTCTTCCTAGTGTCCCCTTAAAGAGGCATCCCCAGCCCCTCCCCAGCTCTGGGAGGCCCTCCGTGGGTACCCTGGGTGGACACCAGCTGTTGTCTCTAGTTACATCGGAGGAGTCCTCCTCAGACCCCAAGCTTCTACTCGCCGTTGAGAGAGGGAAGGAGAAGACTCTCTGATGCAGTGGCTGTCCCTCAGAAGCGAGGCCCTTCTGGGGCACCTGGGTGGCTCAGTCGGTTAGGCCTCTGCCTTCGGCTCAGGTCATGATCCCAGGGTCCTGAGATCGAGCCCCGCTTCGGGCTCCCTGCTCGGCAGGGAGTCTGCTTCCAGCCTGGAGACCCTTGCGCTCCTCTCCATCTGTGTGTTGTGGGTTCCAGAGCCAAAATCTGCTAGTTTCATCGAGACTGAGCTCACTCAGCGATTCATTAATTACATGCCAAGGGAAGGAAAGGAAGGAAAAGCTGACAAAAATGTTCATTCAAAGTTAATTGCTGCCCATAGTCTCACTAATTGAAGTAGCTCGGTTGGTTTGCACTTATGTACCTGTGTTGTATTTAAAATGGGATATTGCACAGTGTAAACCAAGCCACATCACGACCTAACGATCTGGAAAATCTTGGTGTAATAAACAAAGCTGGCTTTGAGTTACTCAGGAGAAACGTACATTCGCCTATGCCCACTGAGACACGCACATGCACGCGCGCGCACACACACGCACACAAAGCACCAAGATCTCAGACCTTCTGTTCGTGTCGTTTCCTCCACAGTTCAAATTAAACACAGTCTCAGTCTCTTGCTCTCTCTCTTTCTCTTATTAAATTTATTTTTAACAGCACCTTAAAAAAAATAAACACACCCCTCTGTGCCACTCTTGTGCCAGGTGCAGCCAGGGGCAAATTTTTACAGCTGAATTACATGACCTGAAAAATACGGAGTACATAATGAGGACATTGAGAGACCCCCGTCCCTAGCGCCGGGCCAGGGGCTGGTGTAATAACATTCCTGGAGAGAGCAGTAGCCCGAGCAGCGGCAGAGTCAGGGCTGGGGCCCTGACTCAGCATGAGGAATGATATATATCTTGGAACTCTTTCCCGAACCTAAACATTATTGCTAAGAAAGGGATAGCAGAGCGAGCGGCCGTGGGTCTCCAGCCCGGGCTCACACACGGCCGCGTGTGAGTGTCCCCCAGACCCGGCTCTGCCCAGGACGTGGATGCAGCAGGAGGCCCGGGAGGTGGCCAGCTCTGGAATGGCTCGGACCAGGCAGTGGGGCAGAGCCTGGCCCTCTGCGAGGTCCCCTGCAAGGTGCCGTGGACCTTTTAAGTCCCGTGAGCCCCTTCGCTCTAACCGCTGACTGGCCTCAGGTTCTCTGAAACCCCCAGTTCTCTGGAGCTCTTTTCGAGGTAAAATTCACATAGCATAGAACGAACCATTAACCATTTTAAAGTGTACGATTCAGAAGCATTTAGCACATCCACAATGTTGGGCAACCACCACCGCTGTCTAGTTCTAAAACTTGTTCTTCACCCAGAAAGGAGACGTCTGTCCCATTAAGTGGTCACTCTCTGCCTCCCACCAGCCCCGCCCCACCGCCCCCAGTTCCTGGCAGTTTCCAGTCCGCTTTCTGTCTCTTTGGATTTACCTATTCTGGGTGTTTCATACAAATGGAATCATATGCTAAGCAGCTCCTTATGTAAGACAGAGACTTTAAAACCTTTCAGTGATATCAATATGCATACAGCATACCGATTTGAACCACCCAAGTAACCACCACCCAAATCAAGCCACAGAACACGGCTAGCTCCCAGAAGCCCCTCATACTACCTCCCAATCCTGCTGCTCAGAGAGAGCCACTCTCCTGACTTCTGTGTTGTGGATTCCTTTTACTGTTTTCGTCCTGTTGTGTGTGGTTGTAGTTTGTCCATCTTCATTGCTGTGTACTATCCCCTTGTGTGACTACCACAATTTATGTGTCCGTTCGACTGTCAAGGGACATTTGAAAATTTGCCAGCTTCTGAGCTATGTATTTTTAATTGACATGCAAGTCCAACAAACGTGTTCTGTGGATTTCTCAGACAATAGTAGATTAAAAGTATCAAAATAGAAGAAATGGGTCCTATTGGGTGAAGGGGTTGGACGGAGTGGCCCCTGAGGTTTTCATGGCTCAGACACTGCTGTGCTGTGACTTGAGGCACGGTGAGGGAAGGCAGAGCAGAAGCTAAGCATCTCTGAGTATACTCTTCCTGAATAAACTGGGGATCTTTCTGGGAGAAGGTTCATGGAGTCAGAAAAGCCCTGGACAGTTTCTAAGATCCAGAGTCACCTGTCCTTTGTCCCCCATGTTGGACCCCAAATGGACAGCTGCTTCCTCTGCCCACAAGGACATGCCTCAAGGCCAACCTGATTGTCCCTTCCTCCATAATCCACGTTGTGCAAAGGGAGAAGTTCTGTCTGGAGAATCGGCCGCCTGGGGGCTGCCCCAGCCAGTTTGTTAGGAATCCAGGCTCACCCAGGGCTCACAGTCCTGGAACCTGGTAAGCTCCAGCTTGCCCCACAACATGGCCACTCCAGAGAGACCACATGCCTTGAGGCTGGTGTCCAATTGACCTTGGCCAGACCGAGGAGAAAGACACAGGAAACCTCCAGTACACTGCTTTACAGTTTGGCTGAGGCAAATTCTCCAATTACCTCTCTTAAGAAATCAGTAACACATCAAAATGTATTTCCCTTTCCATACATTGAATTGTACCTTTTCCTGCCACACTGTCTATACCCCTCTCCACATAGCTGAGGCAGGCTTCGTCATCCCTAGATTCGGCCTTGGCTGGCCCCATACATTTCTGAAATGAAAGTCTGGGGCGGCTACTTTGAAAACAAAAGATCCAGGTAAAAGAAATGCAATCATGCAGACATCCAGATGTCTTACTCTTTGTTTTTATGCAGTTAAGCTCAGGGCATTCCCGATGCTTTCATTTCCATCCTCTGTGTTACGTACAACCTGTGTGGGGAAATGGATGAAACACTCACCCCCCAGGAAACTTCCAGATATCCCCTGTGCAGGGAGAAAAGATGCCATTGAATGTAGATTTCTCCAGCTTCATTTCCTTTCCCATCGTGGATGCTGTGAGAATCCTCACTGCCTAACCTCCCTGTGGACCTTCCATCACTGGGGAGCTGGTTTAGGAATGGGGGGGGCTCTTGGCAAAGAAAACGATGGAGAGGGAGAAGGGGCTCACTTATCACCTCTGTGAGCAGAGGTAGAGTCCAGAACAGGGCCCTGATTTCTGGGTGCCTTTGGCTCTTCTTGCTGCTTTGTCTACTCTGCTCATTCCTCAAGGTTCAACTCAAGCCTCCCCTTGCTGAAGAAACCTGTTCAGACCTGCCCCCTCCCTCCGTGTCCCCTCCACCTCCAGCTCCTGCAGCCCAGCTGTCTGCCGACACCGACCTGGCCCAGGTGTGGCACCTGGTTCGTCCTTCCTCCCTACCAAACTACCAGCCCCTTACGCCGTGGGAGGAGAGGGTGGTGTGGCCCACGCCTTCTGCCTCTACCCCAGCTCCCACCAGCACTCAGCAAGCGGCAGGATCTCCAGAATGCTTGGATGCTAATAGCAACGGTACGAAGTGCTTGCGTACCTGGCATTTTTCTCTGTTGATGTATTCTCAATCAGGGCTTTTTTTTTTTTTTAACTCAGAATTCTGGGAAATTGAAGGCGAGAGATGATAAGCAGGTCTGAGACAAGCATCGGCTCCCTCTGACGGACTGGGGGTGCCCGGAATCCCCTGTGGAGTGTACCAAGAGTGGCTGGGCTCGGTGGGGAAGGGTGCTCGGATCAATTAGCAATGTCTGCCGTGGGCAGAGAGAGGCAAGGAGTAGCTAGTGTGCCACAAATTTGCCACGCCTGATCTCATCCAACTGCTTCGTCTTACGGTGGAGGAGACTGAGGTGCGGAGAGGGGAAGTGACTTTATCCAAGGAAAATCAATTTCCTAAAAGGACTCTTCGCTCCAGGCGATGAGCTAACGCATTGGCACTGCTCGCATGCGGTTGTCTTGAACACGGTCTCCATAAGACCATCTTCCGCTTCCTTTGAGGTGGTGGATTTTGACACGGGAAGACATATTAGGGAAAGGCATGAGTCAGATCTTCTGAAGCCACTAAAGAGCATATTAAGCCATCGACAGCTTTTTCTGATTTTCGGTTTCTTACAGTAGTTGAACTGATTTTTTTTTTCTTTTTAATGTAAACAGACTTTCCCCTCTGTAGCCAGCCAAGTCCCCCCTGGTGAATCTGTTAGAGTATGGTGGCTTTTATGACTTCACGACTAAGAGACTTGGAAAAAGCAATTGGATGTCATAAGAATTTGTGCTGCTTTTTCTGAGATCAAGCCCCAAGGTTTCAGCTGGGACTTTGCTCTCTTCATTCCTTGAAATTGGCCATGCCCTGTCGCATTGCTTAGAGTAGACTTAGCATTGACTTCATTCTGAATTAGTTTCCTGTCAGTTGTTTAATGTCTCTAGCCCCCGTAGACAGTGTGAACTTCTCAAGGGCAGGGACCATGACTTAATATCACCATGCACCCTGCCCCCCTCCAGCCTAGCAGACTACCTTGAACTCTGCCCACTCACTAGTTCATTCATTCCTGTATGCCCACATGTGAAAACCATGTGTCTTCCCGGAACTCATTACGGAAGGAACTGCTTGGGCAAGCGGGGTCATGCAGTCTTGACTATTAAAACTCATGGAACAAGGACTCATCCCAATGTGACTTTTCTTTGCACAGCTGGATGCCTTCTAGGGTGGTGAACACACTGACACAGGGTTCCAGAGGGGTCTGATGAAAGGGCAGGCTTGGGAGAGCTGGGGAGAAGCTGACAGCAGTCCCCCGAGGAGAAAAAAATATCTCCAGCTTCAGAATCTTACCTACTATTTCCCTTCTTTTATTCTTTATCTTTCCTTTTACATATTTTTTTATGCGAAAAATTTCAAACATAGGCGGAAGGGCATACTGAACTCCGTGACCCCTTCACACATCGATTATCTTTAACTCAGGCCCAGTCTTGTTCCATCTTTGTTTACTCCCTGTCCCTGACACTGGATTATTTTGAAGTGAAGCCCAGAATTGTATCGTTTCATTCATATGTTTCAACATGTATGGCCCAAAGATAAGGAATTTTTCAAAAGATACTCATAATGCCATTACACGTCTAAAAATGAACAACTCCTTAATAACATCCAATATACAGCTCTGCGATTGTCTCATGAATGTTCCTTTTCTGTTTTTGAACAGTTAAAAATTTACTTGTCTGATTCAGTATCCAAATGAAGTGCATGCATTGTGCCTGGTCAATATGCTTCTGAAGCCTCTTTGAATTTATAGTGGTAGTTCTTATCTAGGGACAGTCTTGTTCCCAGGGGCACTTGGCAATGTCTGGAGACATTTTTGTGGTTGTTGCAATGTGGGGGCAGGTGCTGCTGGCGTCGAGGGGGCGGACGGAGGCCAGGGATGCTGCTAAACATCCCACAGTGCTCAGGACTGTCCCCACGACAAAGACTAATCCAGCCTTAATATCAAGAAGATTGACATTGAGAAACCAAGACCTAGAGGTGCCACCTCTCTCTGTTTTTCTTGCAGGTTCTGTGTTGAAGAAACCAGAGTTTCGACGGCACCACAGAGGTCCCCTGCTCTGGACCGCGCTCTTTGTACCTTTATGGTGCATTCAATGCGGCCCTCTGCTCGCTGAACTGCCTGCAATTTGGCGATTCCATCTGCCCACACACAGTTCCTCAAGGTCTCTCCTGTGCCTGGGCGTCCCACGCACACGGGCATTTTCCTCAGTGGGCACGCCCTCTGCCTTTAGCAGGGTCCTTGTGTCGCTCGCTGGTCGACGTCCCCCATAGACAGTGCATGCCTGCGGGAAATGCAGCGTGAGCCCTACTGTCAGAGAAGAGGCATTTCTGGAGGGCACGGACTCTCCTGGTGGCCCCATTTGGCCTCCCTGGGCCACCTTCTCCCAAGAGGGCTAGTCATCCTCCAGCTTAGGCAAAGTATCTATCCTTCTGTGGTTTTGAAGTTGACACGAAGAAACTTGACATTTACACAGATGCAAGCTTTCAAAGCAGGTTCCAGGAATTAAAGTTATTCTTAATTAAATTAGCCCTTGAAAGGATCCGGAAGCTCTGGTTTCTAGCAGCTGGTATGTGGTCCGTCTACATTCCCAAATCTGCACGAGGCAGTTCACACATACCCCATGCAGTGTCCCCCATCACTTGTCCGAAAGCCAGATTCCTGCCTCCCCCATGGTTCAGGACAAAGCCACAGATAAAGATAGGGAACAGTTCTCCTGCGTGGTGAGGAAAACAGCTCAGGCCTCTGCAATTTAATTTGTAAGACAGGCGAGCCCTTGCCCAATAATTGTGCATAAAGTGAGATGCGCAGTCAACAGCGAGAGGTGAGAATTGACAACAGAAGAACAAACAGAAGGACTATTAAAAACCCCCAATGGTCTGGGCCTATTTAGGGTGGAGATAAATAGCTTTACTCATGTAGCCCTAGGGTTGTAATTACCACTGCCATCCTCAGTCTTGAGGACACGAAGGCATAATATCAAGAAAGGAAGGAAGATGGAGCCTCTGTGATGAGGGGCTAACTGCTCATTGGCAGCTTCTCTGGGTGCTGGGGAGCAAGAGGGAAAAGGTACCTGGAGCTCCAGAGGTTCACGGGGACACACAGACAGGGTTTGGGTCGGGTGAGGTGGATTCCACGAATGAGGGAACCCAGGGCAGATCAGGGGTGCGCCGGGGAGGCAGGGCCGGCCGAGATGCTCTGTGCGTTCACAACTGTTCTCAGAGCAAGCCGAGGAGAGACACAGTGCGATGGACATTTTGGAAAGGTTATTCTGGCCGAAAGCGTCGGGGAGAGGAAAAGAGAGGGGGCAAAACCAGGTTTCCTTAGTGGTTGGCAGTAACCCAGGCAAGCAAGGGAGCGTGTGCATGAAGGCAGTAGAGACAGTAAGGGGAGGACAGGATTATCTCATTTAATCCTGCCCGCACCCCCGGAGGTCAGAATCATCTCTCTTTGCGATGAGGCCAACTCCTGGCGCTGTCAAGGTCATAGTAAGTAATGCCGCCTGGATCTGAACCCCGCTCTGACTTCCAACTCAGAGCCTGTTCCAGGCCACCAGAGTCATCCTTCAGTTTCTGTCTTTCAGTTAAATGATGTTCAACACAATATGCAGGAAATAGGACGCAAAAGCCCAGTATGTTTTGGAAGGATTTCCATAAAACAATTAAAACATCGAAGAGTGCATTGTCTGGGGAGAACCTAGTAATTCAAGAAGCCGGTGTTCCCATGCCAAGTGGGGACTGTAAAAAGCCCAGTGTCAGCCAGTGGGAACATGGGCTCCCAGAGAGGCCCCCTCCTTCCCGGGCGACACCAGGGCAGTGGGGTGGCCCCCCACAAGGCCCACGGCTGACTTAGAGACTCATGGAAAGGTGAAGAGCCTTCGATCGAGGACAGTGTGGGTGGCCTTTGTGGAGAGCACAGACCCAGGACCTGTTCCCTTGGGCAAAGGGCACCTACTCACATCAGACCCACCTACAGTCTACAGGGGAAGAGAAGAACGGAATATTTCAGTCCCTCCGTCTCTCTCTCTCTCTCTCTCTCTCTCTCGCTTGCTTGCGCTCTCACACACAATCTTTTAAAATGTAAAGAGCAAGGGGAAAAATGTCTATTTGCACCATCTGGCTTGTTCTTTAAATAGCTCATTCCAAGAAAGAAATATGTTCTCCTTGCCTTAATTTATGTTTCTACCTTTTTCTTCCAATAAGCCTGCAGAAGGAAATGGGGGTGGTGGTGCGGGGGGCGGGGGCATGCAGTTCTGATGGCCTGCAAGGACTCGGCC
Source organism: Halichoerus grypus (assembly GCF_964656455.1). NCBI lineage: Eukaryota > Metazoa > Chordata > Mammalia > Carnivora > Phocidae > Halichoerus > Halichoerus grypus. The sequence continues at coordinate 104,548,985 of NC_135720.1, read as the reverse complement.
ATGGCTCTGGTATGCTGCTGCCTACCCAGCAGTATTTAACCCAATTACAGGATAATAAGGGCCCAGACAAATTATCTGCAAATAGATATGTCTATATGTAAACCCTCATATTTGGAACATGCATCTGGAGCCAAAAAAAAGTTAAGCACTTAGCCAGAGAGGGACTGAGCTCACAGATTTTTTTTCCCTAGCCCTGTGTGTGTGGAGATCCTTGAGTTAGATAAGTAAGAAATCCCAGGTACAGACTAGATGGTCCTGTTTTGAAGCTGTCCAGCTGGACGGTGTGGCGCTGGGACCGTGCCCCTCTAGGGTCTGTGCCTGCCCAGTGAGCCAGGGGACACCCAGGGGCTCTGCCAGGTGTCCAGGCCTGACCGCAGCCCCTGGGGCGTGTGCGGCCACCCTGCTCCTGCCCCAAGCAGCAAGGATGGAGTTCTCTGGAGGAATGTTCACAGGTTGGCCCAAATGCAGCTGCTTCAAGCCTCATAAGCAAAGGCAGGAGGCTGGGCTGGGGAGGACAAGGGGGCAAAAGTGGAAATGACCAAAGAACCGAAGCTTTCATTTTATGGTTCTAAACCACCGGCTAACACTGAAAGGGCTTTACATGTCCACTTGACAACAGAGCGGGAAACTGAGGCCCAGGGAGAAGGGACTTGCTAAGGGTGGCTTACAGGGAAGCTAAGACAGAACCCAGGCGCCCTGGCCCACCACAGGGCCCTCTGAAGGGCCAGCGCTGCCCTCATAACCAGGCTGGTGAAGGAAACGATCTTCGGCCACAGAACTCTTCCCTGAGAATACAGTTTTAGAAGAGAAAAAGGAATTCATTTTCTTTTTTTCCCTAATAGTTTATGGGGAAAAAACTCTTTTAAAATATGAGGTCTATAGTGTGTGCAATCAAAGTACAGATTACGTGATGCAAAATTCCTTTGTTGCCAGTGTGGGGGTGCACATGCGGGCGTGCGCTCGTGTGTGTATGTGCGTGTGTGTGCACACGGGAGTGTGATGGGGACCAGCTCTGGGGCGGGGGTCCCTCTCCGCTGCAGCACGACAACGTGCTAACCACTCTGTTGGTTCCACAGTCACTCTGGGAGCGCGTTGCTCCATCTGCCCCATCGTGGTTTGCGCGTGCGCACAGGGCTCTCACCGCCGTGATGCTCTGCCGAACCTCACAAGTGCTTTCTTTAGACAGGGTGTTTGCTGTTCTATTCGGGGCAATGGACACCAGCCCACGTCTAGGCCTCGGAAAATAATTTCGGTTCCCGGGGAGAGGAAGGTGGTCCAACTGCAACAGCTCTCCCTGTGGCTGGAGGAAAAAGGAGGCTCTCGGTGAGGCCTGCTAAAGACAACCTTTAAACACAGGTTACCCCCCCCCCCCCGTCATTTCCAGGAACATCTGACATCAGATTGAACATCTGCAGGGCTCTGAGGACGATCCAGGCGGGGTCCAGGGGAGCCTGTCGGAGGTGAGGGAGGGAGCGAGGAGAGAGAGGGGTGGGGAACAAGGCCCAGAGCCCCGACCTGCAAAGCTCCCTGTTGCAAGATGCCCGCAGTCTGCCCAGGCCTGCTCCTGCCTGCTTCTACCACCTGTTTTGAGTACCAGGACTTTCAATTCGTTTCAGTTTCCACGGATCAGGGGGCAGCGGAGCAGGGAGCAGGGCAGGGAATGGTGGAAAGACCAGGGTGTTGTTTTTGTAGACAGGAGGCCTGGTTTTCGTCCGGCGTGGGGAGATACCCAGGTGTTTTTCTGCAGCCCCTCGTGCGGGGCCTGGCCTGCTGGAGTGGATTTCAATTGTCCTGTGCCAAACTACACTTTCAAGAGGTGTCAGATATCGAAAACCTCTCCCCCGAGCCAAAGCAAGCATTTGCGGGGGAGGAGAGGTCCAGAAGGGCGAGGGAGAAGATGCTGGTTAAAAAAAGGCAAAAGCAGAGCAATAAGAAAAGTTCTTTCACATGGTGTTCCATGTTGGCTGGTTCATTTTCAAATAATTGGTTAAAAACCCATGCGTCAAGCCAGGTAAGTCTGTTCTGCATTGCAAAGGAGCCTGGGCAGAGGCCGTTCTTGGCACAGGTTGGATTTTGGGGAACAGAGCTTAGTGGGCTGAGCGAAGGGGCTGTGTCCGGTGACCCAAAGTGACCTGTCCCTTAAGGGACACCCAGGGGGAGAGCAGAAGTGACAAGAAAAGATGTGAGGGGAGTATTGGGAGGGAGGGCGGGGAGGGGAAGACAAAGGAGGAGGGGGAAGGCAAGTGTGGGGCAGGGCACCTCACTCAGGGCTCTGGCCGTCGGAGCTCAGGGCCCTGCTGGTATCCTCCCGGGCAGGCCTCTTGTCTCGGCCCCCAAGTATCAATAGCTGTGTTGACCTGCTGCCCCTTCCATAGGGTTCAGAATTCTCCTCTCTAATGACTCATGAAAGCATAAAATTAAGACATTCTGGGAAGCCAAAGGAATCTGGTTGAAAATGTGTGTTTGGGGAATGGAAGGCATTAGAAGAATGCTCATGTCTGGACGATTCTGTTGTTTTCGTCCCCTGTTTTCTCTTCACATTAATGAATGAGTCACGGTCGTCTTTAGGCCTGTAAAATGCTCCAGAAGGGGAGTCAGGGAGGGCTGAGGAATCTGACAATCTCATTTTCTCTGGCTCTTTGGACTGTTCAGACTTGTTGCTGTTTTTCTCTTCCTCTTTCTGTCTCCAGAGAAAGGCTCTTTCGCATCAATAAGGACCACAACTTGAGTCCTCGTTCTCCTTCCTCCCTCCTCCCACCAGAAGGCAGAGACTGCCCACCTTGAATAAAATCCAGCCCAGTTAGGGGGATATGCAGCCGGTTTCCCCAGACCTTCATGCGGTACTGGATCTGGGAGGCTGGACCGACCCCACACCTGCCTGGAGCAGGTCTTGTCCGGGCTCTGCCTTCTTGCCTCAGCTGCAGACCCCAGTGTCTGCCTTGGGTCAGCTCCCAGCCCACAGCCCATCCTCGGGCTGAGGAGAACTAGCCCAGCCATCAGAGGGTTAAAGAATAATCCTTTAGCTTCTAGAAAGCACAGAAGACCCCCATTTTCCTTCTGGTGCCTTCCCTCCAATATTCGATGGCCCACCCCATCTGGACTCACCGTCCAGTCCCCTTTCCAAGCCTGACTCCAGGCTCGCAGGCGTCACCTCGCCACCAGGAATTTCAGAAGTGGCCCACATTCCATAATATTTCTTGAGGGAACACTTTCTTTCTTCTACCCCCCCAAAAACACCTCTTCCTTTAATGCAGTTATTAGGAATTACTCTGGTAGCAGAAGGAGGGGAAGGAGGAGGAGGAGGGTCTGACACTTGAACAGCTCCATAGAGGACACTCCAATGGAGCTTCCCCAAAGCCCTAGGCAGTTACTGCTGTCCGATGGAGAAATGACAGCCTGGACCTGCCATCCTGCCTGGTGCCCCTGACCTTGCTTATGGGCTTTGATGGCTTCTCAGCTTCCCGGGGGACCACAGACTTGTCTTACGGAGCACCTACAGTGCACCTGGAGTGGTACGTCTCTGCCCCACAGACCCTGTGACTGCCTCACGGAGGCTGCTGAGATTGGCAGAAGTTAATAATTGGCCCAAGGTCCCAGGCCGGGTCCACACTATATGGCAGGAGCCACCTGCCTCGCGGGGCCTCAGAAGCATCTTTCCAAGCTCGGACTCATTTTTCTCCTGCCAGGCGATGGAACTGGCAGCATCCACAGCCCACTGTCCTCAGATCCCCGGCTTGGCATTGGGAGTGCATCTTAGCTTACGGCCAGGCAGCCTCCTGTGCCCAGACCTGTTGGGGAGGGATGTCAGGGGGGAGGACTGGGGCCCCAAACCCTCACCCATTCCTCCCTCTCTCCCTATCCTAGCCGATGTCCAACATGTTTGAAGTTGTTGTGCCAAAATTAGGTGAGGAACATGCGTGCCTTATTACCAAGCCACATGGCGACAACTGTATAAATGATTAAATATGTATCAGATTCACTTCCCTGTAAGTTTGATTTAATTACAACGCTAAAATTCTACATACATATGTTCTGTTTTTATAGGTTTTTGCTTGTTGAGTATGGTCATTTACTCAAAATAAATTGAGGGAACACTGTTTATATAGGCTAGTTTCAGAGCCAGGAGAGAAAAGCTGATGTTTATGCAAAAGATGTGATTATAAAATAATGACTGTGTTTTTTCAGCAAACAGACTAGGACTCCAAAGACATTCCACTGGAAAGCTCCATCCTATTCCAGGGAAGCTGCCATCGCTCAAGTACCTTGTGGCATCTCTTTTGGAATTGCCTTCAGAGTCCATTTGTGTGGGCCACATGGAAAAAAAATAAACCACTCCACCCCACCTCGTTATTGACCGAAAAATCCGATTACCCAGTTTGATTACTCACCTAATTCCTTGGGATTGGCCTCAAATGGCTTTCAAATGCTTCTAAATATCAGATCAACCCTTAAATGATGAGAACTAGCAAACTTCGAAGAACATTTCCAAGAATGCTGAGCAGGCTCTGGGAGCAATAACAAAGACTTGAGATCCAGGCGGGGTTGGTGGGTGAGGTCAGTGTTGAGCGGAGCCTTGAAGGACAGGAAAGCTCAGAGCGATGATAACGAACAACCCACACTCTCCCAAGTGCTTCTCCCACCTATTCTGTCTTTGGAGTCTCCCAACAGGGCAGGCACAATGATGATCACCAGATTGTAGATGAAGACTTTAAAGCCCAGGAGAAAATCATGGTGTCTTTGTCACTCTTGAAGTCAAGGCATTGTGCACCTGTGCCCTCCTCCTGTGTCCCACAGTATTTCAGGAGGTAGAAGCCAGTCACTGGGCTGTTTGGAAGAGAGGGGAAGGGCCAGCTGAGCGAGTAGGTTGGGCTGGCTTCATCCACTCCAAGAGGCGGCCTTTGGAGTGGATGAAGGAGTACGGCAGAGACGGATGCTGTAGCTACTGGCAATACTCTTCCACCTGGACCTGGATGCCGACCCTGCTGGCTGGCTCACTAAACACATGCCCTGGCCATCCTTCCTGAGGGCTGACCCCTGGCAGCCAGAGCTCTGATGGTGGCAGTTTAGAAGGATTAGATGCCGAGGCGCTGAGCGAGGCGCCGGAGACAGGCGGATTCAGTTCGTTCTCCCGAGGGGTCCTTAGTGTGCCCTGTCCTTGGCTGTGCCGTGCTTTCCAGCAGTGATGGCTTCTGTAAAATGGGGACCAGAGTCCTGTAAACTGACACCTGGTTTGGAACTTCTTTTTGTCACAGGAGAAAGCCTTTTGCAATTGCACCGTTCCCCCACTGTTGGGAATTCCAGATTTTTATAGATGGACCCTAGGGAAGGTGGGGCCTCTTCCCTCCCCTGGAGTCTCACCCAAGCTCTTCCCAGCACTCTTTTGGATAAAAGGCTCATTCAAGAGGAGTGGGAGCATTTTAATCCCCAAATTTTCCCTTTCCTTGAAGCAGGTGAATTCTTCGGTGTAGTTTTCCGGAACCAGGATCTAGAAAACCCAGGGCTTGCTTCCTCTAATTAAGCGACAAGGAAGTGAAAACATGGAAGGCAAAGATTTACGTCAACAGGAGCAGTGTTCTCACCCTGGGACCCTCACCCCAGAGCAGGCAAGGGTTGGCCAGCAGCCAGAGGGGCGTTTCTGGCAGCCAGCTGGTCTGGGACAACCCTTGGGAGGCCGCCTCCCTCATGCCTCAGCTCCCTCACTTCCTTACCTGTTTCGGTTCCTCAGCCCCTTCACTCCCTTGCCCCTTCACCTCCCTAACCCTGCACTCTCTCATCCCCTTCCTCATTGCTTTACCCTTCTTTTGTCCTCCGCCCCTGCCCCCCCCATCCTACTCTCCTCATGTCTCCTATCTCCTCATTCTTTGGACACTTCACCCACTCACCCCCCTCACCCCTCACTCTTCACCTGCTCACAGCCTGCTCCCTATGCTACCCTGCACCTTGCCCCCCCCGCCCCCCATACAGCTACTTCTCTACTCCAGCTACAATCTTCTATTAGAAGCAGCTGGGTTTGGAGAAAACAAACCCAGGCCAACTTCGTGGGAGATTCCGGGTGTGATAATTTCTACAGCAACTCGTAGAAAATCCAGCTCAAAAATGACTTGGACAGTAAAGAAGTAATACATTAGGACATGGAATTGAAATTCTAGGACTGCTTCAACCTTCAGGAGTGGTTTGATCAGGGCTATGTCTTCAGTTCTTTGTGCTGCTCTCAGCTCTGCCGGTTTGGGTTGGTGGCTTAGCTTCATTGCAGCCCCAATTCCCAGACACAGCAGCAGCAGCTTCGGGCCTCACATCCACATACCACACCACTGAGAGCAAGAGAGAGGAGCTCTCCGGCCTCACCACCCAGCGCCACAGTCACCGTGTTCTACAGGAGCTCTCCGCTTTACTCTCATTGGGCTAGCCTGAGCCAATCCCACGGCCAGGAGAAGGTTGCTCACTGATTGGCTGGCCGGGTTCCTTCCCGTCCCAGAGCAAATCACTGTGGTGAGGAGGATGAGACTGTGCTGATTGGTTTGTGGATCTGGGGGAGGGATTAATTTCCCTAAACCAACATTGGTGCCCCACTGTGGGACAGGACTGGAAGGGGGTGTGGGAGGCTGCCACGTTGTCCACCTCCCCAGGGAGCTAGTCTTTGGTCTTGGATACAGTCTGAGCCATGGAGCATCCTAGTAAGAGGATGGGCTTCAGGTCCTGACAGACCCAATATGGACCCGTGGTCTGCCACTCTCAGGTTATGGAAGCTTTAACAAATTACTTAACCTCAATGAGCCTTAGTTTTCTCAGCTGTAAAATGAGTATAATTCTACCTGCCTTCCAGAGGAGTGATATATGCAGGAGAGTCTGCATGATGCCTGGACACCCCAGGGAACTGATACATGGTAGCAATAACTGTGATGTGAGAAGTTTTAAACGCCCAGCGCAGGAGCAGGCTGTCTGTCCCCCGCCCACTCACCAGTGCCCTCTACTGGGAGGGAGAAGCCTTTTGTGTTGCATCTGAGCCAGAGGCCAATACAAAGGTCTCGGGTGACCCGATGGGCCTCTTCCCAGACTCTGGCAGTAGGTGAGTCAGGGTCCATGGAGATGCAGCTCATTACTTCATCCACTGCCCCAGGGCATCCTGGGAAAGATTGTTCCAGATGACATACTCAGGACTGGCAGGCACCAGGCTTTGAAACCTTCTTATTTGCTTCCAGAGTACCAAGCAAGATTCTGGGAAGAAATACAACAGTCTTGACCCTGGACATCGGTGTGGAGCTTCAGGGGGTGAGATGGGCTTTGGAGTCAGGCAGCTCTGGTTCAGAGTGCTCCCACTTAGGAGCTGTGCAGTTTGCCCCTCTGAGGAATGATGTCCTCATTTGTAATAAGAAAATGATAATGGGACTAACTTCAAGAGTTTATTGTATAATAAAGCTTGTACTCCACCTAAGACTGTGTCAGGGAGTAGAAGCTTATCAATAAATGTTATTGTTATTATGATCAAATGCCAACAAAACATTTGTATTTGAAAAATCTCTTTTTATTTCATTTCTAATATTCTAGGATCTTTTGAGTGTCCCAGGGGTTCACTAAGATTAATAGGATGCTCATGTTATCCTCTTAGTTAAAGTTGCATCAACATAATTCAACCAATATTTGCTGAGCACCTCCCAAGTGCCAGGAGCTGCAAATGGGCTGTGGTGTGTGATTGTATAGGTTGTGCACTGCACAATTCCGGGTGTCCTGTAACATCCTAACCTATGAAAATGACCCCCATGCCCTGGAATTATATGGTGCACATCCTACATGACCACACAAAGTGCTCTACCTACTCTCTACTCAAACCATTCCACCATTATATAATTGAAAACTTGGATTTGTGTGATGTAGAATGTAGTATGGTGAGTTTTTTTTATTTTTATTTTTTTATCAAAGGAGAGGCTGGGGCAAGAGCCAAACCATGCAAGACCTTATTGTCTGGGCTGAAGATTTGGATTTTTATTCTTGAAGCAATGAGAAGCCATTGGAGGACTTTCAAAGGGAAGCAACACGATCAGGTTTGCATTTTAAAAATATATCCTCTGGCTACTCTGTAGAGAATAGATTATAGGGGCAAGTGTGGAAGCAGGGCGTCCTCCTTGCGGCTTTTATGGGAAAGGAATGGTCATGGCTTGGACTAGGGTGGCAGGAGAAACCAAAGGAGGAACAAATTCAAGAGTTAACACGTGCTGGAGTGGAGAGAGGAAGGTCAGAATGGCCACTTGTGAGTTTTCTGAGGGGAGAAAGCTCATGTTTACTCAGACTTCGTAACGAAATCTGCGATCACCTTTATGGTGATCCTTCTATTTCCACGCATTTGGACTCGTAGAGTTTCCACAGCAGCTTCAAGAGTTGAGCTCTAAAGGGCAAGCAGGCAAGGCAAGGTGGAGAAAGAGGTTCGGGCGCAGAACCCCAGCTCAACAGTCCTGCTCAGAAAGATGCTATGATCTCAGTGAGATTAGAGCCATGCCTTTGTCGTGTGCTGTGCTGGGAGCCTCAAACAGAGCAGTGATCCTCACCCGCGGGGGAGAGCAAACCCAGCATTTGAATTCCCCAAAGTAAGGAGCCTTTATGGAAACCTGCCAGAGACACTGGAAAGATGAGTCAATCCCAGGCACCAGAAGTCTGGACAGATTGAACCAGCCTCAGAAGTGTACCTGTTGGAACACCTATTATTTGACTTCCCAACTGCCTTAATCCAACCCACGGAGGTGCACCCTACCTGTATGCAAATCTCCTTCCCCCCCTTCCCATTGGAGCCATTAGTCACTCATGTCTCCTGGCTCCCAACTGTAGTCCTGCTGTGCAGAAATTACCAGGGTTTCCTTGGCGCCTCCTCGGGCAAAGGTCCCACACAGCCCCAACGGTTCTGCTTCTCTACCACAAGGTTTGACGGTGACCACTGCCCTGGACCCAGGCAGATTGGGCCACCTTCTCCTGGAGGACTGCTGGGCCTCAGAGACCCTGTCTTTCCAAAGCTTGATTATGAAGACCCAGACCCAAGGCTAAGAGTTGGGCTCAGTGGTGGGGGACCCGCTGGGGGTTAGATAACCCAAAGGATGATATTTCCAAAAGGAAATATCATCTGGAAAAACAAGCCAAAAACAGCTCCAACAGGTCAAAGCCAAGTTTTACGAAGTTCAAGCTCTCAAAAAGAATGACAGTAAGATGTAGGCTTTCCATTGAAAGATTGCAAAGCACTTGTCTTTCATTGTGTGCAGTTTCGCAGTGCATTCGTTCAGAAAGTGTGAACTGGGCACCAAGTAATTGCCAGGCGGTGTACTGGATGGGGGGTGGGGCGTGAGGGGGGAACTAAGAGAGCAGGATAGCCACCCACAGGGAGTTTATATTCTAGTATGCTGGAACCAAGCAGCTCCTCTCTGCTCAAGGTCTGAGAACGTGTGCCTGCTGTCTGGATATGTCCCTAACGCTGTTCCCACCCATGAGAAAAGTTGCATTTCTATGTTTTAAGTAACCAGTACAGCCTCCGAGTATAATGACAGCCACCCAGCGGGAACATGGGATATTCTTATGATAGCAGGCAAAGAAGATAACAACCATGAACTCAAGCCCCCGTGGCCAGGATTCTAGAAGGATTCTTAAGGTGAGGGCTTTGCCAATACCTGGAGAAGCAAGTAGTAATAAAAAGAGCCAGCAGTTGAGCTTTACTTGTTCCTTCAGTCCTCATAACCATCTCACGAAATGGGCACCGTGATTATTTCTACCCTACAGATGAGGGTATTGAGACAGAGAGCAGGTAAGCAGTTTGCCTAGTGAGCGCCAAACGGCCAGCAGTACCTGAGCGCCCAGCTCCACAGCCCGTCCCTACCCCTGCACCGAACACCTTTCCACGGAGCGCGTCCTGGAGAGGAGACTGAGTCACCAGGAGCAAGTACGTCGGTCCGTCCATGTTGCCTTGACTGGGTTCCAGGACGAGCACATGAGGGAAAGTCAAGGGAAACTGTATTTGGGCAGGACTGAGGACTCTGCCCACATGCCGACACAGTTGGGCGGAAGAGTGGCTGGTTGCACAGCTCTGTCCCAGGGGTGCACTGACTGGCTGGGTGGGGGTTATCCAGGAGGGTGCTTTCTAGAGAACCACATTCGCAGAATGCTGGAATCAAACATTCCGACAAGGCTGCCCTCGAGCTCGTCCTGTTGAGCGTTTTCGTGGGTGACTCGGATGGATGGTGAGCAGCTGTGTCTACAAGCCGGCACAGGTGGGCTGGCCGCGTGGAGCTCTGTCTTTCAGGGTGGTGGTCTCCCCAGAGGAGGAGGGGAGGCGGTTAGAGGCTCTGATGGGACGACTTCCAGGAAACAAAAGCAATCACCACCTAGCAGAAGGAGGGCTTGCTGGCAGGGAGGCCCAGGCTAGATGGGGAGGAGATGCTGGTTTGTGGTCTCCTGTCCCCGTCCTACACACCCTGGAGCCTTGGGTTCAAATCCCATAAGCCCCTGGCTGAGTCAGCCCGAAGGGGTTCCTCACTCAGCCTGCTGGCAATTTCCTGGGACTGGATCCCTCAGAAGTGACGTCAGGTGTGAAAGGTGCAAGCAGAGGCAGAGTAAGGGACAGGAGTCAGGTCTCTTGGCCTGGCCTGCACTGTCACTCCAAGATCCTGTGAATGTCTGGAGTCTCCTCTTCAGTCCTCTCCAGTCCTCTCCAGGACCTCAGCTAGAAGACATCCCCGTCACTGCCACTCATAGGTGAGCAGGGATTAGTTTCTAGGTTCCCAAGCCAAGGACCAAGAGGAATAGAACGGAGATCAGATAGCATTTTTTTTCCTAAGGGGGAGAGGATAAGGAACCAGCCAGGACACCGGCTGCCACGCAGGGCCCTGCAAAGCCGGGTGGGAGGATGTATCCGTTCCCATTGCTGCTGTAACAAACCACAGCTGACTCTGTGGCCTGAAACAACTCTTTTCATTATCTCCAGTTCTGGAGGTCAGAAGTCTGGCCCAGCATGGCTCAGCTTGGACCTCACAAGACCGAAGTCGAGGTGTCCAGCGGTCTAGGCTCTTACCGGGACACTCTGGGGAAGGTTCCCCTCCAAGGTCATTCAGGTTGTTGGAAAAATCCAGTTCCTCGCTGGACGTCAGCCAAGGAGTCTCTCTCAGCTTCTTAAAGCCACTCAAACTCTGCATTACTGTGCCCCTCCACCTTCCAGCGGCGAAAGTGGGTCAAGTGTCTTTCCTGCTTCAAATCGCCCTGCCTTCCATCTAAATAAAGCCCCACCTGCTTCACAGCTGGCCCTGGGGCCCTGCCGAATGTCCCAATCCAGACTGGGGATGTTACGTGCCATAAACACGTGGTTCCCTTTTGTCAGTTGACTTTGCTCAAATGCATTGGCATTTCTACCTCAAATAATATACGTGGCAGGGCCAATATATTGGTTTGCCCACACATTGGCTCACACAAATGACTGCCCCACTGGAAAATATAAAGTATCAGTGTATTTTCATGTAACCAATGGCAAGCGTTTAGTTTTTTTTTTTTTTTCCGTTTTTTTTAATCATATTTGTTGACCGACAGCTGGAATTCCATGCACTGGCTAAAAAAAGATCCCAAAAGATAAAGGATAGAGAAGAGGTAGTAACTGATCACAGCATCATTCCCTATCCTACACACACACACGTGCATGCACAAATATGCAAATATACATACATTTTTGTACACACATGCACACACGTGCTCAGGCACAAATCTATACACACGTGCACTTAGACACGTGCATACGCTGGGGACCTACGTGGCACTATTCCTGGAATAGAACACAAGCTGCATAGTTGCCATGGTTACCATCCCAAGTAACAGCAGTCCAGGGGTGTAACGGTCCCCCGAATGGTGACAAAAGAGCATGCCTTCATTCATGCAGTAACTGTGAGTATGTCTTTGCTCCTGAGGGGCCGACTCCGCATGTGGCAGAGGACACAGACAGAACCCCGCGAGGAGGAGCAGAGCAGGAGTCCGAAGAAGGTGTTCAGGCCCCCACCCCGGAGAACTGAGGAGCGTCCTCGAGTCCCTCTGGACTGCTGCAGGGTCTCTCGGTGGCATGCACCTGTTCCAGGTGGCTGTCAGGGGCTCCAGCCACCCTCTTTACAAGCACCTTTCCCTGGCAGGTGTCTCACGGAGCTGTGCTATCCCCGCCTCCCCTGTGTGCCTGGCCATGTCTCCACTTCCAAAGTGGGGGCCGGATGCCATCTATTTCTGCAAGAGATAGGGGCTCACACGCCAAGATCCCCGCTCCCCTCTCTTCTTTCCTGTCCATTTCTTCACTGGGCCAGCCACCCCTGCCCTGCACCACACATGAATCACTGTTTCAGAGAGAAGGGGTAAGAGAGATGCCCGCAGTGTCCTGTGAGCTGGCGGAGCTGCCTTGTGCCCAGCCTCCCCCAGGCTTCTCCTTTTGCCTCCATCCCCCTAAGCAGAGGTGAAGTATCCAATTCCAGCCCCTGCCTATCCAGAGTGGCCCTTGATGCAAACCAGGCATCAAGAGGAAGGCTCTCCTAAGCAATGGAGTCATTTGATTCCACTTAATGGGATCTGTCGGTTATGATTGATCTTGGCTATATATTATGGTAAATCTGAATTTTAGAAAGCTTAACCCATAAAGACACTTAGTTATCTTACAGAACAAGAAGCCCAGATAGGCAGTCCCAGGGTGTAGTGGCCTAGTGATTGAGAAGGTAAAAAGCAGGCTCGCACCACCCGCCCTCGCACCTCCTTTCTAGAACTCACTGTTACATCTTTACAGTAATTGACCAGCAAGTTGGGCCATTTCTCCAAGTGCCCAGCCTCTTTTTAGCCTTTTTTAGGGTTACAAATAATAATAACAGTAACTACTGTTAACAGAGACCTACTCTCTGACCTTGAGGAGTTTATTCTCTATTGGCAAGTCTGATGGCACATCTGCGAATCAACCTGAAGCTGATTACAAAGCAACCAACTCCACAGATGGAAAATGAAAGCACAGTGGCTAAGGCACACCAAACAACAGGGCATCAAGATGGAGTTGGGGCAATCAGGGAAGGTTTCCTGGAGGAGGTGGTTTTTCAAGGGAATGTTAGAGGATGCAATATACCCAGTTATCAGAGACATGAGAAGCCTATATTCTGAAAAGATGTGAACTAGTCACAAAAGGAGGAAGGACCTGGGGAGCAGGGGAACAGGAGTGCGTGTGAGGGTCGAGTAGGGAAGGAATTGGGTTTGCTTTACTTTGAGCAGATGGTCTAAAGAAGAGAATGTCCTGGGATATGCTTGGAGAGACTGTGTGGTTGCATTTGGAGGAGAGCTTTTCCTCCAAAAGAGGAAACCCAGGCTTTTCCCAGTATCCCACTCTGCCATCCTGACCCTGACTGCCCTGGGTTTCCACACTGTCACAAGATGGCAGCCACAGCTCCAGACATCACATCCTCAGACAGTAGCATTCAAGCCAGATAGAACGGTGTAATACAGGGACCGTCTTTTCATATGGCTTCTGTTTCAGATTTGAGTCTGCTTCAGTCTCAGATCTCTTATCAAGCCAGAACAACCAAAACTGTTTGCTAGAGGGCACAGCTTAGCGTTTCCTTGGGCTCTTTGTTCTAGGTAAAGAAGCTCAGAGCTAAGTTTTGGATAAGCCCAACTTATCTGCCAAGGAGCATCAGTGTTCTCTTTCCTACCTGTTCTCATCAGCCACTCCCATCCCTTTGCCTCTCACATTCTTATTCCCATGATCCATCTCTGCCCACGTCTCTATTTGGCATCCCTGAAAGTCTACTAATATCATGCAATGGGTCAGCAGTCCCAGAGGTGGGAGTCAAAGTGACCCTGTTAAATTTTAAAAAAGGATGTTGGTGGTTCCTCTGTTTCTTCATTCACTTGTGCCTTCATTTAACAAGTAGGCAGAGATGCAAGCAGAGGGAGAGGGAGAAGTAGGCTCTCTGCTGAGCAGAGAGCCCGACATGGGGCTTGATTGATCCCAGGACCTGAGCCGAAGGCAGCTGCTTAACCGACTGAGCCACCCAGGCGCCCCTCACCAGAGCCTCTTGCGCACGTCTTGTTCCAATTCTGCTCTCAGTGGTTTCATATCCGTGGCTTGAAACAAACCATAGTGGGTATATTTACACTGTAGAAATTGGCAAGCACTGGGGCCCCTGGGTGGCTCAGTCGTTAAGGGTCTGCCTTAGGCTCAGGTCATGATCCTGGGGTCCTGGGATCAAGCCCCGCATTTCCCTGCTCGGAGGAAGCCTGCTTCTCCCTCTCCCACTCCCCCTGCTTGTGTTCCTACTCTCGCTGTGTCTTTCTCTGTCAAATAAATAAATAAAATCTTAAAAAAAAAATTGGCAAGCACTACAAATTAGGGCTTCTCTCCCTGGAGAGCCAGGGACATTTGCCAGCATGCCACTGGGAAGAAGGGTGACTTCTGAGAATATGCAAAGATCAGGTGCCCACAGTCATCATCTAAAGCCATTTCTTCACACGCTTCTGCATGCTTGTGCAGATGAGGTACACATTCTCACCTAGCGGATGCATCACTGAACTGTTTTGGATCCCTCCACAGTTAGGGCTGTGGGGCGGAGTGCACGGAGGTCTAATGAGAAAGAGTGAGCCAGCATTTAATGCTGATTGGCATGATGATGGTAACAACCTTCCCGGGAGGGTCTTTAACCCACAAAGCACCCTCCGGGTCTCCCCAGAACTCACAGCTCTCCTCCAAATGCAACCACACAGTCTCTCCAAGCATATCCCAGGACATTCCCTTCTTTAGACCATCTGCTCAAAGTAAAGCAAACCCAATTCCTTCCCTACTCGACCCTCACACGCACTCCTGTTCCCCTGCTCCCCAGGTCCTTCCTCCTTTTGTGACTAGTTCACATCTTTTCAGAATATAGGCTTCTCATGTCTCTGATAACTGGGTATATTGCATCCTCTAACATTCCCTTGAAAAACCACCTCCTCCAGGAAACCTTCCCTGATTGCCCCAACTCCATCTTGATGCCCTGTTGTTTGGTGTGCCTTAGCCACTGTGCTTTCATTTTCCATCTGTGGAGTTGGTTGCTTTGTAATCAGCTTCAGGTTGATTCGCAGATGTGCCATCAGACTTGCCAATAGAGAATAAACTCCTCAAGGTCAGAGAGTAGGTCTCAGTGTTACTGTTATTATTATTATTTGTAACCCTAAAAAAGGCTAAAAAGAGGCTGGGTACTTGGAGAAATGGCCCAACTTGCTGGTCAATTACTATAAAGGTGTAACAGTGAGTTCTAGAAAGGAGGTGCGAGGGCGGGTGGTATGAGCCTGCTTTTTACCTTCTAGTCCAGAGCGAGACAGGACACTGGGGGCACGGCTGTTAAACTAAGGTCAAGCACAGGCTTCCCAGCCCCTCCAGTGACAGCTGCGTGACCTTGGGCATATTATTCCAGTCTCCCTCTGAGCCTTGCTTTTTTCATCCCCAAACCGAGGACAACACACCCACCTCTGGGCGGGGTGCGACAGTTAAATCAGAAAGCACTCGGGAGCTGCACATGGCGGGGCATACAGCGCGGCCGACTGGCTGTGACTTTGGCCCTGACAGATGGGTCAGAAGGGGTCTGTTTCCTTGAACCCATAGGGTGCTATATTGTTTATTCTTGGACTTCCATCTGTTTTGCTTATTGTTATTTTCCCAGCCTCTAGACCAGGCTCCGCACGGGTTTGCACGTAATATCTGTTGAATAGAGAGACCAGTTGTGGTGTATCCACAGTAGCTGTTGGGGATGCGTTATCTGTTTTCACACATATGGGGAGGTTTTCCCGTAGCTTCCCCCACTCCCTCCCTCTGCCTGCGGTAGCCTCTCCAGCTGGCTCCCATCATCCGTCCTGCCCCTGCTGGTTTGCTCTGTCTCCCCACTAGCTGAGAGACCCCAAGCCCGCTGACTCCTTGTGCAACCCCCACCGCTACAGGCTCTTCTAAGTCTATGCCAATCCTCTGACCCTGCTCTCTAATCCCAGCTCTGTGGTTGCTGAAGGTCAACCCCGGACAACTCCACATTTTCTCAAGTGGAATCCAAACGCCATCAGCTGAGGGGGCTCATGAAGACAGTGGCTGGTGGATCCCACTCAGAGCTCTGGCTCCTTCCTCCAGCTGGGGCTCACCCCACCCCCCAGACAGACTCACAGGCATGTAGGGTCAAAGGCACCCCCTTCTCCTTTTATTTTTTGCTTCAGCTCAGGTGTGTAACAGCCGATATCCAGATTGGGGAGGGCCAGTTTGGGCCAGCAGACTTGGATGCATTTGAGGCCCCCCATACCTCCTCGTTTCCCCAGAAGGGAAAAGGGGGCCATCAGCAGAGGGGGACCCCTTCCTCACAAACTCTGTGGCAACATCCTGGGTGGTGAGTGCTGCTCTGTCCGCCCTGAGGATATGCCTGCCAGGAGTTCCTTGGCCAGAAGCCAGTGACCTCCCACCCCCAGCCACAGGATTCACTGTGGATCTCGGCTTCCCTCTCCACAGGACAGCGGTTACCCCTCTAAGCCCGTACACAGCTGGCCCCAGGGAGAGAAGCCAGGGCACCAATCCCAGGCTCCATCCAGGCTCCCGTGTGTCACTCCCTACACCTTCTGCGCTTTCTTGTTGCTCCTTCTCCCTCTCTCTCCTGCCCTCTCTCGCTCCTTCCTTCCCCTAGGCTTTGAGGCTGTCCTCCAACCATACCTCAGAGTGGGAACCCGATGACCATGTAACTGAGGGCGGTTGTGACATCACCCTTGTTCTAAAAACCTCTCCTTGGCTCCTCTGACAAGTTCACATCCACTTTAGGGTTTGGCTCCAAAGCCACTGGTCTTCCTTACTCCGTCTTACCTAAGAGGAGCTACTCATGCTCTGCAGAGCTCCCCAGCTGCTGAAATCGACGGGGGTTCGGGTAATGATCATCCCACTGTTCTGAGGGAAAGGACAGGGGCCTGTGATGCTTTTGGCTCCTTGGACCCCTTCTGTGGAAATCCCTGCAGCCCCCGACCGAGTGTTTCTCAAATCCCCTTTAAACATGTTCATATTTTCAAAACATAGAAAGCAACGGTGGCGTTCGGCTGCTGTCGGGCCATGTCAGGAGGAAAGAGGCAGAACCCACACCCTGCCACTTACATCCCTCCTGTCAGCGGGACCTGGTTTTCTGCCAGGAACAGCTCATCACTCTTTAAGTAATAAGTTTCACGCCGTGGGGTTCTTGGATGCCGAGGTTTGATCCTTGTCTTTGGGGAGGGGCCCAGTAAGGCCACAGGAATAGGAACAAAACAGTATTCCTGTAGCTCAGAACTGGGACAACCCTGCCCCAGATCCCTCCCCCAGCTCCTGCATCACAGTCATCCCGGATATGCTGCGACATCTTCTAGGGTCTTGGCCGTGTGGGTCTCTCCAAGCTGCTGTTCCAGATCTAGAGAGTGGTGACTCAGTGGCTCTTTCACTAAGGCTTCTCCTCCTGACATTGACCAGTCGCTCCCAGATTGCCTCAGTTTCCAGCACACTCTCAGCCCTGTCTCTGAGTGCTCATGGCCCAGAGCAAGTGAACCATCCTCACCAACCCCATTTGACAGCCCCAAGGTGATCAGCATTGATCCCGTGACACAATCATCTTTCTCTCCCAGTCTCCCTTCTTTGGAACTCTAGCCCAGGCCCAGGTAACTTGTGTGAGAGTGCTTTGGCTAAAGGAGCGTGCAAAAGGAGAGCATGATCTCTTGATCAATGTGTTGCACACATTCAAGTTATTTGGAGAAGTCCCCTGCTCTTCTGGAGATAACCCATTGTCCTTACATCAAGTAGGTGCATTTGTAACCTCTCTTGCCTTCAAGAAGTGGCTCTCAAAGGTGTCAGGTAGTAGGAACACCTGGGGGATTTCCAACCCCTCTACACACACACACACACACACACACACAGATTCTGATGCCTCTACGCTGCATGGGTGTAGTGAACACTCCTGGTTGCCTGCTGTGCCAAATTGATGGTAGCTACCCCCTTCCTCCGGATTCAGGCCCCCATCCCTTCTGTAATGCAGGGGCTGAAACCCCGGGACCTACATTGTTATATGTAAATCACAATGTTGTATGTAAACGAGGGTTACAACTTCACACAACTACATTTCCCAGAATCTATTGCCAGCAGGCTCTGGTTAGACTCCGCAGTGAGAACCGGGAGGAAGAAGGGAACCACAGGCCATATCTTTTCCTCCAGCCATGGAGGAAACACGTTGGTTTTGGCAGAGGTGGGATTTTGCAGCCACTTCTGGTTTTTCCTCTGTGAGTAACCTGCCTCAGCACCATAGGTAGTTAGGTAGTACTAGGAGCTAGAGGCTCTAGAATCAGTGGCGGTTTCCTGCGGTAGTAAGTTCCCGATGCCCTGAAATCTAGCAGTGTATCTCAGAGCTAGCACCAGCCTTCCCTTCCGTTCCCTCTTCTAGTGCTTCCTACAGTCTTGTGAGACTCAAGTTCCTCTTCCAACCGCCTTCCTACTGAAGCTACATGAATCGGGTTCTGTTTTTCTGACCGATACACACGTTGAATATCCTTCATTCTTTCTTCCTTATGAAGAGGATCCTGGTTTCAGTAGGCCGGCCATTGGCCCAGCCAAAATGTCCAGGTGTTGTCACTGTGACTGATAAACCACAGCAAACATCCACCAGGGACTTGGAGGAAACATATTGCTTTTCTGATACCAGCGTTGCCCTTTCTTCCTTGCTCTTTATTCCTCTTTTCTGCTTTCTGGCTGGAATTTGGCCTTAAGTGGATGGAAATGCAGCAGCCATATTGTGACCATGAGGGAGAGGCCAAGGAAATTGCAGAGATCTCGGCCTTGGAATTCTTAAACCCCTGAAGTAATAGTAGGAACTGCTTCTCCTGGACTTCTTGCTTTATGAGGGAAAAAATTCTCCTTAATTTGTGTTAAGTACCGTTTGGACATGATTTATGTTACTTTTAGCCAAGAGCAGTCCTAACTAATTCAGTATAGGTGCCCATCTATTTCACCTCTTTGGGGATCACTGTCGTACTGAGCCACATTACCTCAGGTGTGTTAAGATAGAAAACTGGTTGCAGACTTCTGCATGGAAGATTCCTTCCAGAGGCTCCTTGGCCTCTCATGAGAATATAGCCCACTCCAGCTGCTTCAATAGCTCCCAAACATGTCCAGACTTGTCTGCATGCACAAGATTTCAACAAGATTTAAACATCTTAGGCAAACCTTCCAGCATTCAAGCATGTATGGAATTTATCTAGAATCTCTTAGTCAAACAAACTCAGTTCTAAAACATAAATTATCTCTCTCATCTCTATAAAGCCTTCCTAGCAATCACAATGTTATATGTAAATGAGGGTTACAACTTCACACAAACAGTCCCCCTTCTCTCTTTTTTTTTTTTGAAAGATTTTATTTATTTATTCATGAGAGACAGAGAGAGAGAGGCAGAGGGAGAAGCAGGCTCCCCAAGGAACAGGGAGCCCGATGCAGGATTTGATCCGAGGACCCTGGCATCATGACCTGAGCCTAAGGCAGACACTTAACCATCTGAGCCACCCAGGCGCCCCCCAACATTCCCTCTTAAAAAAAAAAAAAGAACCTCTCAGATCTCACAACTGGCCTACTTTGGAAAAAGTTGTAAGTGACTGAGGCCATGCCAGGAGTAACAGTGACAGAGAAGGACGTCTGCTTATGCGAAGTTAGTGGGTGGTGTTTTTGCTTATTAAGGGAAAAAAAGTGATTCTGTCCTAAAATAAAGAGTTTGATTGTTTCAGATTTTGAAAGAAGATGGTGAGGGCTAAAACCTCTATGAAGATAAGCAGTAGAAGCTTTGTGGAAAGAGAAATTTATTTGCCTTGAATTATAATACTCATAAATAATGAGTCTCAAAAAAGGCAGTGAAATGTCAAATGTAAAATTTTGCCAAACCTGGCTAAGGTTTTATGGGTTTATTAATAAGTGTCTTAAAAAAGAAACTTATTTAACATTTACTGCCAAATATTATGTTAATGCAAAAGTCAGAAGTTTGTTTTCTCTCTACCGAAGGGACAAATTATTCAGTCTGCTCTTAACAGGGGTAGTAAAAGATTTTTTTTACTAGATAGCAGAGATTCTATATTTCAGAATATCTTTCTTTCTTTCTTTCTTCTTTTTTTTTAAAGATTTTATTTATTTATTTGACAGAAAGAGACAGCGAGAGAGGGAACACAAGCGGGGGGAGTGGGAGAGGGAGAAGCAGGCTTCCCGCGGAGCAGGGAGCCCGATGCGGGGCTTGATCCCAGGACCCTGAGATCATGACCTGAGCTGAAGGCAGACGCTTAACGACTGAGCCACCTGGGCGCCCCTCAGAATGTCTTTCTGTGCTTTGTGCCTTTTTTTTTTTTAACATAGAAAACTACAAAACTTTCTTACATTTAGAAAGGCTAAGGTTCTGTAAGAAAGTTGTTTCCAGGGTCTCGAGACCATCTTTGAGTTTGCAACAAAACCTAAAGCAGGTTGTAATTGCAGCCAAGGTTTATACCCAGAGAAAGGGTATAGAGCAAGACAGCAGGAAAAAAGATTGTTATTAATTTAAGATATTTTATAGATCTATAAAGATAGGCATAACTAGTAGGAAACAGAGTAATGGCTTTTGTCCAGTAACAATGTAAATGCATTTTGTTCAGAGGAGATATAACTACAAATGACCCTTGAACAAGGGGGTTTGGGGTGCTGACCTCCCCACCCCCGCGCTACATAGTTGAAAATCTGCATATAACTTGTGACTCCCCCAAAACTTAACTATTAATAGCTTACTCTTGATGGGAAGCCTCACTGATAACATAAACAGTGTATATATATATATATATATATATTTTTTTTTTTGCATGTTGTATGTATTATATACTGTATTCTTACAATAAAGTAGGCCAGAGAAAAGAAAATAGTAAGAAAATCATAAAGAAAATACTTTTACAGTACTCTCCTGGATTTATTGAAAAACGTCTGCCTCTAAGTGGATCTGTGCCATTCAAACCCATGTTGTTCAAGGGTCAACTACATTTGTCTAGTAGGAAAGATAAGTCCAAAAGTTACAGGGTTTTTGCTCTGTGGGTTATTAACCAGTTCTATATCTAAATTAACAATCCTATAAATAGTTTGCCGTTTATTTAATCAGTATAGTTGGCTCATTCCAGGTTTCTTTGAATCAGTCTTACCATGATGCTCCTTCCACTAATTATACGTGCTCTACTTAAAAACAAACAAAACCCTGAACACTCAGAATGAAAAGAACATCGTCGTTGAGATCAGTTTCTTAATGTTCCTTTTAAAATATCATGAATGTTAATCTTCTGACTTTGCAGGAAAATAAAGAGATATGATATTAATCATCAACGGTAGCCTGCAACATCTTCCGACACCATATGCAACAAACCCAAACAGAATGTCTTATGATTCGGTAGAAGTATTGGTACAAAATAAAGCCCCAAATATCTATTTCTGGAATGAGAAACAATTTACAGATTGATAATTTCAACAAAAACATGACCAGCTTATTTTGCTAGTAATGGACGTGTGGGAGGCCAACAGTGCTCAAAAACTCTCATTGAAAGTTGAAGTGCTAAATACTTAAATACGTTATCCGAACAGCGAGCCTGTTTTGGTGAAGCACATGGTCCAAAGAAAGAAAGTTTGCCATCGTCAGTGACTAAAAGATGATCAGGAGTTAACTTTATATATAAACCAGCATTTGAAATCATCGGAATTTCTGAAAATACAGTTTATTAATGTCAATAAAGAAATTAAAAAACAGAAAGTACTATTAGACTTTGTAACAATATCAAGTGGTTAGTTAAAAATAACAGTATTTTCAGATATGAAATACTTAATAAACTTCAAAAAACAATAATTTCAATATGGGCATATTATTATAGTCTAGATTTTGTTATAAGACATTTATCTACTACAACGTGAAAATTGTTTTTTGGAAAATTTATACATCTGGGCAATAAAATGTGAACCATTAATAACAAAGCTTCAACTGTTTCACATTGAAGTGTTGTTAATAATTTACTTATATGTAAAATTCAAAACTTTGAAGATAGTTTAATAGATTTTTGTTTACCTTGTGGAAGTAGTAACATTTGATGTAATATATTTTAGTTTATCATCAATGTTTAAGAAAGATAATTTTTCACTGAGAAACATTTACATGAAAACCTCATTGTACAGAGTACCAGGAGAATGCTATGGACAATATCTGAGATTTCAACCAAAATTTTAGAAAATCCTCCAGATGTTTTAATTTGATATAGTCTAAGTCACTATGTTCAGTTGTCTTTGAAAGATGCAATGGGAAATGTAAACAAAGAAAATCACTTTAAATCTTTCTTCCATAAATTTTATTTTTACCACCGTTCTTCAAATAAAACACTCTTAGGGATTAAATAATACATTTGAAGAGATTAGAATTTAAATAATAAAAACTGGAAGAATATTGAGACCTCAGGAGGCAGCCTGCAGTGAAAGAGCTACAAAAGCAGGCTGGAGATTGTGTCAAGATTTGGATATTTGTTTTAACAGGAATGATGAATAGTAATAGTTGAACATTTTGAAAAATAACTTTTTTTAGAGATTCGGCTTTAATAAATGATATCCCAACAAAAATATCAATTTTTTTCTTGTAAGAAAAAACATTCTATGGGAGCTAATTTGGGGGACGACGTGTAAGACTAAATCTGGGAAACTATGGAAGAGAAGCAGGAGATGTTATAGAGACAAAGAAATAGGATGCATCTTCTGTTTGCCCCTGTGGACCCTCCCTCCTCTTCTCTGTTCTGCTTTCTGTCCTGTCGAGGCTGGCCTGTGTGGGCTCATCAAAGGGCTCCCGTGTACGTGGTCTGCCAAGTGGTTTTGGCAACTTGGAGGATCAGCAAGAGGTCCCAGAAAGGAGGGATTCTGAGGTCAAGGTGATTATAGCCAGGCTATAACCCCCTGCTGGGAGTTGCTGCCCACCTCCATCTGCGTCCTGACCCAGGGCCTGCCCGGCTGACTTGCCCGCAGTTCTCTCTGTAGACTTGGTAGAATTCACTCCTTCTCAGCCTGGGCTGAGCGAGGACTCCCTACTGCTCCCAGCCCTTGGGTGCTGTGCTGTCCCTGGCCATCTTTCCTCTCCTCAAATTACCCAGTTTGAGTGTCCGTTTCCTGCTGAGACCTTGACTGATTCATATACCATTTGAAAGAACAAAAAATAGGATCTACTCCAAGGGGGGAAAAACACAAAACCCTACTAGCTTAAAAAAAAAAAAAAAAAAGAAGAAGAGAAATGTTTATTGTTTGACAATGCAAAAATGAGAAATATAATAAATGTTTATGTTCTTTCAATTTATTGAATCCTTCAGTGTGACTAAATGACATTTGGGTTAAAGGTAAACAAAATTAATAAAGTTGGGCCAATTAATTAAATATGACATTTCAATAAATGATTTTGTATGACTCCTTCAATAATGGAGATGTGGGATATATAAAAGGCAGTATCTTAATTTGTAATACATAATGAATAGTTGTGTATTTTTAATGGTGGCCGTGACATCTAGCATAACAGAGGGCGCTCCTAACGTGAATAATGAACAATAGATGGTGGAAACCAATTTCACTAAGGAGAACTTAAATTAAAATAACACAATCCAGACTTTATTATTATTATTATTATCATCATTATTTTAACAAAGCAATACTCCGATTTCTTTTGGTCATTGTTTGAGGTTGAATCATAACCACAGTTTTTCATAAAACTTAAAAAACAGTCAAAGGAATAGGGCCCGTGGTTTCTTGCCAGCTTCCCTGGGCAGAGAGGCGGGCGGAGACAGAAACGGGCCCCACACCTCGGCTGGGAGCGCAGCGGCCCTGCCGTCCCTCCCAGAGAGCTGTGTGCGCCCAGTGACGCTGGCCGAGGGGACCCGGCGAGGGCACTTACAGCCTGCTCCCCCGGCCTCTGGGAAAGAAACCCGCTCCACAGTCAGTATTAACCGCTTCCCCACCTCACTTCTCCCGAGAGACCCGGGCTGCTGGTCTTGGGGGGGCGGGGTGCAGGCTCTTCCTGAGGGGTTCTGGCTCCAGGGATGGGGGCTGTGCGCAGTTAGGGGCAGGCCGGCACCCAGCCGTGGAGATGTGGCTGGCTCTCTTGAGACAGCGGTTTCTCTGCAGCTCCCGAGCTCTGGATGGCAGCCCCGCCAGACTCACGGGGGACGGGGGGGACCCCGCCGGCCTGGAGTGAGACCAACATGGACGCGGGTCTGCACCAGCCTCCCTGGGGACAGTGCACTAGTCTGCAGTGAGCTCACGAGGCTCAGCTAGCCCTGCCGGGGCTAAAGAAGTTCCTGCACGAGAGGGGGCTTCTGACACCTGGAAGCTTCTGACACGTGGAAGCTTCTGACACATGTCCCGCCTGGGAGGAGTGCGCTGGGGGGGAAGGGGGAGACACCGGGGCAGGAAAGGTGGATTCTGGGGCCTGCGGGACAGGAGGGGAGGTGGGCCCAGCCCTGCCAGCTTGTCCGAGTTGTGCCTGCCTTCAGGCCATGGTGGGCCTGCGGGGCTGGTCTCCAGATGTGCCCTTTCTAATGGTCTCTCTTGGACTATGGATTCCTTTCATGCTGGGGGACCGGGGACAGGCGATTTCGAGAGAGAAAAAGTGCACCCCGGCCAGGCCCAAGAAGTGGGTAGGACCCTAAGGAGATTTCATTCATTGCTTCAACCCTTTCTCCCTCTCCCCCAAAAACCCACCCTGGGAGGCAGGAGGGATATATTTGATATATTCTTGGCTTAGAATCACACACACACACACACACACACACACACACACACACACACACGCACACACACACAATCAGTCACGCTCCAGTTTTGAAAATGTCACACATTTTTTTTTAGTGTGGCTGTGATGATGGCATCCTTACACACTGGAAAGGGATTCTCCAGGGGCAGAGGCAGCTGGAGGGGGTAATGGGATGGGGCAGTTATAATCCTCCTGTGACTCTCCAAAGTGCACAGAAGAATCTGTCAGCCATTTAGGAACCACAGTGTCATGCTGCGGCTGCCCCAAGAGGAGGCTCAGAGACAGTTCACACCGTGGCGGCTGAAGCCCGCGGTTTGGAGATGTGTCTCAGCTAAGCCGGCTGTCGGCACCCAGCCCTGAGCATCAAACCGCCCTGAAGGTGGGACCGGGGCCACTTGGGAGGCTCTTCTCAGGTTGCTAATCCTTACGCCGTCTCTGGAAAGAGAGACAGGCACGGGCGGCCGAGCAGGGCGGTGCATGGGGCAGGTTCCTGGGCGTGACTCTGCTGGCCCCACCAGGCCTCCACTTGCTCAGGGGAAGGGAGTTGGGGGGCGGACAAGGCAGGCAGCCACCTCCACTTCTGGGGGACGACCATGAAAATGAACACGGGTGCCTTGTCTAGTGGGTGTAGAGGACAAGCCCGGAGCAGAGAAATAGAAACACCTTCTCTAGCTGTGTCCTCCCCAGCCAGGAAGGCTGGCCTTCCTCTTGGTGGCTGTGATAAGTCATCTGTATGTTCCCCCAGGACCATCGTATCCTTTCCCACAGTATAAGCCGCCATCTTAGTGATGACTACAATTTCCACCCACTGCACCATGAACCACCAATTCATGTTTCTCTCCTCTGCCTGGTCTAATCTCACTCTGCCCATTCTATTTACTCAACACATTTATGAGCATCCACTATATACCACACCCAGGGCTAAACCTGGAAAGCTCATGAATTCAGAAAGATGTAGGTCCAAATTCCAGTTTGGCCACTTACGAGTTGTATGACCTCAGGTGTCACTTAGCCTTCCTGAGCCTCCGATCTTGGAAAAGGGGGACAGTTGCACATGCCTTAGGCTGCAATTGCCAGAATTAAATGTAAGGTGCTGAGCACAGTAGCAAGTACCTTAACTCTTCTTTCTTAGTTCTCCTTCCCTTCCTCGAAGGTAAGGTCTTGCTTGGTGCTTCCCCAAATGCCCAGTAGCACCTAGCACACAGTGACCACTCTGGAGAGACTGGGTGAGAGACTCCACATGTTGTCTGGGGGTAAGCTGGGACAGGAGAATCATCCATGTGCCTCGTACCGGACAATCGTGCTGGGCCCTTCCGCTCTGGTTACAAGCCTTATGGCTGTAGTTGTCTTGGAGACACCATCACTACTGTTTCATTTTATTTTTTTCTCTTTTTGTGAGCAGATGAACGAATGAAAAAAAAAGCTGAGCAGTGGAGTGGGGGAGCATGCTGGATGGGGCCAAGAGATCTGGTTCAAATCACAGATATGTCATGAACCACATGTGTGCTGGTGCTAAGGCTTTTACGCTCTTAATGTTCAACCCTGCCTCCTCCAAAGTCATGTGGCTCATCCCTGCCCCATCTACTCTGTAAGGTTGCTGGCAGGGACTAGAGCCTCAGATAGGCATGATTAAAATGATATGGAGGATGAACAGAAATTTGGCAATAGGGGCTATCACTGTTATTGCTCATTAAGCACATATACGATTGTGTTAAGTGAAATTACTGTCATGTTGGAAAGAACAGGTGATGGGATGGTTGGAATTTAGGTTTTAAATTTGGACTTAGCTACTAACTCGCTGTGTGACCTTGAGCATCTCATTGCCCACTCGGCACACCCAGAGCCTGGGTGAGGTCATCTGTTATATCCCTCCAGGATTTGAAGGTCGAATACTATGAACAGACACTAATGACTTTGAAAAGTAGCAAACCCCCTCCAGCTCTCCATGCTTTGGAGAGTGACCATCTGTTGACAATGCACTAGTTGGCTGCTTGAGGCTAGACTCTCTTGGCAGTCATCCTGGGGGGTGCCTGGGGAGCAGTATGGGGCGGCCCAGGCCATCGCCACAGCCCATGTGTAAGGCAGCTGTGGGGTTGTAAGCACATATTTGAGAGGAAAATAATTTTCCCTCAACAGTAAATTGGGCAGCTGTAGCAGGTGTGGATCCCTGACCCTGGGGTTTTCCAAGCCCCGTCAGACTTCTGACTCCCACCCAGTGTACTTCTATCCCATATGCAGGGAGGGCAACCTTTGGATTCACCCACTCCCAGGCCCGGCAGTCCTCAATCAGGGCTCTTGACACACTGCCAAGCCGAGCCCATCTTTCAGACCTCTCCCCACTGTTTTGTGCTGTTTTGCCTCTCCTCTCAGTAGTCCCATGTAATATTCCAACCCCATAAGGGAAGAATTGGGGAGCCACAGAGCCTCTGTATTAGAAGAATCTAGAGAAACTTGTTACCACTGTCCTCAAATCTTTTGAGTAGTTTTGTCAAGAGAAAATGAAATCACCCAAAGTGGTGCTTTTTAAAGTTCAGTTTTAAAACATTGTCTTACGATAGAGCCAATAAATGAGCACACTGATGCTGTTTAGATGGACCTCAAAATTGAAAATTCAGAATTAGGGGTGACAGTTATAATCACATTAACATCGGCAATTTATTTCTGCATTTGTTGTTGTGGGTCATTAAGAAGATAAATAGCTGCAAATGGTAATCCTTTTTAATTAGCCTGCAATCTTTGGGAAACCCTTTAATTAAACAGAGATGGCTAAGAAACATCACTTGAGGTCTGTTTAAAAACAAGCTCACCTGCGCTGTGAATTGTGCAAGACTGTTGAATCACAGATCTGTACCTCTGAAACAAATAATGCAATATATGTTAAGAAAAAAAAAAGAAGAAGATAGCAGGAGGGGAAGAATGAAGGGGTTGAAATCGGAGGGGGAAACGAACCATAAGAGATGATGGACTCTGAAAAACAAACTGAGGGTTCTAGAGGGGAGGGGGATGGGAGGATGGGTTAGCCTGGTGATGGGTATTAAAGAGGGCACATTCTGCATGGAGCATTGGGTGTTATGCACAAACAATGAATCATGGAACACTACATCTAAAACTAATGATGTAATGTATGGTGATTAACATAACAATAAAAAAAACCAAGCTCACCTGCCTCTCTGTTTCTGGGAGTTAGGGTACATTAGCAAGTTTAGAAACCACAGACAAGGTTAGTCAGTGTCACGGAACATGGGGTATGGAAGACCACCTTGGTGTCTTGCCTCAACAACACATCTGTGTACCTCAGTGCCCAGCACAACCTTTAGCTCATAATAAGAACTTGATAAACGTTTGTTGAATAAATGAACAAATGGTCAGTTTACTTAATGTTTTAATCTTGAGTCTGTCTTCCTGCCAACCCTCTACCATATTATCAGTGAAGATGGATGGATGGATGGATGGATGGATGGGTAGATAGATAGGGATCTAGGAATGTCTCAGAGTAATCTTATGAAGAATGAATTCTCATTGTACAGTTCTCTGGATGGATAGCCTATATATCTATATAGATATATATCTTTTTTTAAAATAGTTTCCGTGCCCAGCATGGAGCCCAACATGGGCTTGAACTCACAACCCTGAGATCAAGACCTGAGCTGAGATCAAGAGTGGGACACTTAACCAACTGAGCCACCTAGGAACCCCCCACATTTATATTTCATACAAAAAAACTTAATTCCTGTGGTGGCAGACATTCCCCTTGCTAATAACCACATTGCTCAGCCTCCATAGCAGCTGGGTTTGGCTATGTAATTAAGTTCTCACTGGTGGAACGTAAGCAGAGCCAAAGTCTATAACTTCTGCATCACTTACAAAAAATACATGAAAACAGATTGCCCTCCATTTCTCCTCTATCTTGCTCCCTATGAGTAGGGATGCTCATACGGTAGTGACCCAGCTCTCTAGAGAGGACAACTCTCTAGAGGCCAACAGAGAAACAAGATGGAAGGATCCCAGGTGCCAAGGGACCGAGTGGAGCAGAACTTCCCTGCTGCTTGGGGACACTTACCTCCAGGCTATCACGGGACAGAGAAATAGCCTTCAGCCTGATTGGGGTCTCCATTTCAGCTGCTTATACAGCCTACATCCTAACCACTACACCTGTCTGGCATTTACTCCTCAATTATAATCACTTTTTGCAGAGGGTGTATTTTGCTAAAACTATAAAAGGTCCAAGGTCAGCATGTTGTATGTATGAGAATCCTCTCACTTTTCAAGGACATATGTAGAAGGGACCAATGTGGTAAGACAGCAGCAGAGAAGGGAGAGGTTCTTAGAGATGTTGAGGCAAGACACCAAGGTGGTCTTCCATGCCCCATAGCTCTGACCACTCCTCCTCAGTCCCAACCAAGTTTTGACTTCAGAAGGGTAAGAGCAGCCTTTCAAAGAAGCAGTCTTTAAGTCCTCATCATCTCAGGCCTCCCATCTGACCAAGAACTTCTAACATTTCCCCTTTTATGTGGAGTGTGTGTGTGTATGTGTGTGCATGTGCACGCATGTGTGCTGTGAGGGCTAGAGAGGGTTGGGTTTGAGAATTTAAATAAGGCCCCCATCTGGAAAACATGCTCTAATTTGCATCCTGTGTGTTGGGCCAAGTGTCCAACTGGGATGGATGGTGACTGTCATGCCAGGCTTGGCCTTTTCCCTAGACCCTAGGGTACAGCCATCGCTGGCTTATGCCCTGTGGGGTATAGATCCCCCAGCCCAGCAAGCAGCCCCTTCTCGGCCTAGGCCTTCCATCTCTGACTACAGAAAATGCCATGGAGCTACCAGCTCGTCTCACGCACAGTTGCTCATGGCTGTTCACTTCCAGGGGCCTTGTCTTTGTCTCTTTTGATCTCTCTGAAGCTGACACAAAACTCCAGGACTGCAACAGGACTTTGATCAGAGTAATAGAATCAGGCAGAGGGAGAGACAACAGCCTATGCTGCAAAGCCTTTTCAGCTGGCTTTGGGTTGGATGTTTAACGAGAGCAAATTCTGGAAAACCCGGGAAATAAAAACTGAAAGATGTAAATAGGGAGAGATTATCGCTGAATTCTTGTAATTGTCTTACAAGCCCCTCTGGAGGGGCAGACAGTGACTAACAAGGGACTCCGCCATGGGATGACGATTAGGGCTTGGCAGGCAGAGGTGCGGTTTATAGTTGGTCCTGAATGAAGCTAAATGTTCCAATCTGGGTTTTTTTCTATCACTGGTTTTGTCAGTATTCCTCCTCCTTTCCCCACCCTGCAGGCTTGTTAGGCATGAGTCAGGAAGAGGATGCAGAGGATCTAGGGAAGTGGCTGGTTCCCTCCAGTTTAGTGGATCCCCACTCGGAAGGGCTGGGTTGGCCCCAGCTCTGCCCTAACGGGTCACATGAAGGGACAAAGCTTCTTTTCACCTCTCTAGGCCTCTGTCTCCTCACTGGAGGTGTGGTTCCATGCACCTCTCACCGCCTCTGTCAGCCTGTTCTTCCCTTTACCTGTGTGCCCATCCCTTGTGCTGGGCCCCAGCCATGGGGCCCAGGGAAGGGGAGACCTCAAAAGGCCAAGGTTCCTGTTGAGGCCATGAAGCTGAAAGTTGCAGAAGTCCACTTATCTGGAGCTGACCTGGCTTCAGCTAGCTGGATGAACTTGGACATGTTACTGAGCTTCTCCGAGCTTTAGTTTTTTAATCTGTCAAATGGGAGTTGTGGCAGACATTGTGCTAGGTAGATAAACCAGACAAAGACAAATACTGCATGGTTTCACTTACATGTGGAATTTTAAAAAAGAAGAGGCCAAACTGATAGAAATAGAGAGTAAATAAGTGGTCACCAGGGGCAAGGGCTGGGGGAGATAGAGAAAGGTTGGTAAAAAGGGACAAACTTCCAGCTGTAAGATGAATAAGGTCTGAGGATTTAATGAATAACATGGTGACGATAATTGATAACGCTGTACTGTATACTTGAAATCTGCTGAGAGAGTAGAACCTAAATGTTCTCACAAAATATATGTAGATACACACACACACACACACAAATATGTAAGGTGATGGATGTGCTAATTAACAAGATGGGAGGAACCCTTTCACAAAGTACACATATATTAAGTACCATGATGTACATTATAAATATCTTACAATGTTATTTGTCAATTAAACCTCAATAAACCTGAACCAAAAAGGGAGCTGTGAAGGCTAAATCAAATGTTCCATGTAAAATGCTTTGCATAGCGCTGGGTTCAAAGTGAGTGCGCACTTCGTATTTACTGCTACTACTATTATTTTCTGACTTCTTCTTGGGCCAGGACCTCCCTGCTGCAAACTAGACTTGACCTCTGAATTCTTCAGTATCTCCTTGGCCTCAGACTCTGAAATGCAAAGTGTTGACCTGGGTAAAGATGGTTTGACTCACCCATGGTGAGAAAAGCACACCCTTAAAAGATTTTCCTCCAATCAACAGCTACCAGGCACCGCAATACCCATTTTGCATACTCATTTCCAATTCTTTCAGCATTCTTTCAGGTAAGGCATGGTTTTCTTCATTTTACAGAAAAGACTGAGTCTCTGGGAGAGTAATTAATTGACCAAGGTCACACACTTAGAAAGTGCTGGAGCCAGGATTGTACCAGTTGGGTCTGGTGCGAAAGCCCATGAAACACCATCCCTGCCATTGGTCCCAGATGGGCCCTTCCAACTTCACCTTGTCCTCTGACGTGGCTGACTTGGGCCACGTGAACAGGAAGGGGGCTATGGATTTGAGCATACACAGTAGGTCAAATACCTGATTCTGGCCACATGGGCATCACACTCCAGCCAATGAAGCCAGACTGCAGGCTGGAGCTCCCCTCCCAGGGAAAACCTGTGGAAGAAATAAAGTTCTGATTGGAGATATTCAGCCACAGACTCACAGAAAGATAATGGGAACTCACTGAGGCAGAATTTTATTTTATTTTAATTAAAAGATTTATTTATTTGAGAGAAAGTGTGTGCACACATGCGAGTTGCGGGGCGGGTGGGGGGAGGGAGAGAGAGAATCCCAAGCAGACTCCCCACTGAGTGTGAGCCCAACATGGGGCTTGATCTCACGACCCTGAGATCATGACTTGAGCTGAAATCAGGAGTCGGACGCTTAACTGACTGAGCCCCCCAGGCGCCCCGAGGTAGAACAAGAACTGGCAATGATTGTGTCTCATTGCTATCTAGGACTAAAGAACTCGCCAAGCAAATTAATAATGTAAACAAGATTTCCCAGAAGAATCTTTAATCCATGTAATCCTGTCTAATTCAATAAACATTTCATAAGGGTGCTGAAGATACAAAACCGAATGAATCTTTCCTTTTCAAAGGGAGCTCATAGGCCAGCCTAGAAGCAAGCATC
This sequence comes from Halichoerus grypus, assembly GCF_964656455.1. Taxonomy (NCBI): domain Eukaryota; kingdom Metazoa; phylum Chordata; class Mammalia; order Carnivora; family Phocidae; genus Halichoerus; species Halichoerus grypus. The sequence goes on along the minus strand of NC_135720.1, from coordinate 104,516,799 downwards.
TAAGTGCTTATACAACAAACAATAAAATTTAAAAAATTAAAAATTAAAAAAAATAAGGTTCTGCATGAGAACAATGACAAGAGGGAGGATTTGGGTTTGGCAAGGTCTAAGAAAGCTTAAGACCTAATCAACTATTTTGGAAACTCTCTCCCCTTCAGAAATAACCTTTAATTGGAAAGATTAATTTCGTAATTAGAGTTATTCCCATCAAGTTGTTAAAGCAGGATATCAAAGGGCTGATACCACCTCAAACTTTGGTTAGCCTAATTGAAACTACCGAATGAGTTTTCAAATAATAAAATCTCCCCCCTTCTAGAGATATTCTAGAATTTAGTTGTACATTTAGTTCAAATGCATGTTCCTCTCAGTCCAGTTTCTTGGTCCAGTGGGCCATGTGTGAGCAGATTTTGTTTTCCATTTCTCAGGGGGCCTCAGAGTGTTTTTGCAATGAGCATTCTCCAGAAAAATGTGGAGAATATGGCAGGGTGGGACTCAGGGCCAAGAGCAAATGGAAAGCACATAGGATGGTACCAAGGGGATGGGACCTGGACCACAGACTTGGCATTTAAGCAGATTTCTTGGAGAGACGGGAGAGGAAGAACGTGGGGAAGGTGTTAGTTAAGAAATGGCAACGTTCAGAGGCCGAACTGGCAAGAGGCAAGAACAATGAAGCGAGAGGCTTTGGGCCTGAGCGGTCTGCTTTGGAAGGCGGTTGGGAGACTGTGACCCTCGCTGACAGGATGTCGGAGCCATGGGAGGTCGACAACAATCAGTGGGCACCCTCAGCGGTTACCTCCCCGGGTTGCAGAGCCCGAGTTGGCTCGATCACACGCCCCCTCTCTCAAAAACCAACAGCCCTCCTTGAAAACTCACCCAAGTCCGACTACACTGACTCAGCAGGCCCGGGAAGCACCGAGAAACCCTTTGGGGGAAATCCAAAGCCCAGATCTTATTCTGAGAACCTCCCACCACCGGAAGGAAGAAAAGATCATGAAACTCAGCACTTTCCAGCTTGCCATTCCTCTCCACCGTGGTGGCACCGGCCAGGGGTTGGCGGCTCTGCAGCTATTTTTACCCTCAGATTTCCGGAATTGCCTACCAATCCTGGTTACAGGACACCACAGTAAACTCAGCTCCGTCCACAGCAATCACAAGAAGTCTAAGCCACAATGCACAGCTGTGCACGGCCACACTCATCCGTACCCCGGACACATGGGCCCCAACTCCAGAGTCAAATGCCAAGGCCTATGCTGGACGGCGAGGGGGCAGCTCCCTCCGGCTGTCCAAGGATCAGACGGGATGTGATGCACGTCGCAGCCAACAGCCTCTGGCCCATTGGAGGAGGGCACCCAAGTTCAGGGTTCATGTTTTAATCCTTTGAAGGGCCTCTAAGTTGAATGTTCCTGCGGTTTGTAGTGGACCTAGTCCAGAATAGTTCTTTACAGCCACAGAGAGCTACCGTGTGGAGAGCCGTCTTGCTCTGACCCTGTTTCAATGGTCACCAACTTGACCATGGTCTCTCTCCTTCCCCTCTGAACCCCTCACCTGTGAGCCTCCAGGCAGAATTACCTTTTGCTTGCTGTCTTCCATGTGTCTTTCAGTCTACAGACTTCTTTCAGGGGCTCAGATGCTGGTGTATTTGAAGAAGGAAATACTTCCTCATGGTGTAGATAGATAAATAATGTCAATGCTGGAGAAATACCTTATACCAAGACAGGATTTTCTTCTGCCCAGCATCTGCGTGACAAAGCCTGTGAACTGTGAAGCCCCACTGTGGGCCTTGCTCAGGTCGGCTGTGAGGAGTCTGTTGAAGGGAAATACAAATGACCACCGTGTTCTCTCTTCCAGCAGCAGCCAAGGGCTTTGGGTTTCTCTGGGGTGACAGCTAGAAAATAGGCAACGAAAAATGTCTTATAGCTCTTGTTAATAATGGCAATTATTATTGCTGTAATGAAAAGAATCCTGTCTGCAGGCCAAAGGTCCTCTCAGCCTTCTCCTGGAAGGAGGACTTCACACTGAAAATTTCTGACTCCTTGTGATCAAAATGTTGTCAGCTGAAAGCAACTGAATGTCCAAACTACCATTTTCTCCTGTTACTGACCAGTTTTTTAGGCTTCAAAACACTAAATTATAAGGCCTTTTCCCATCGGATTTCCCTCAGAAAATTAACTTGGATCAAGAAGGATTCAGTGTGGGTCGGCCTCTAAATCTGCCCGGCTCAGGGAGCTCAAATGTTGGCCCCCTGCCCCTCCTTCACAGGTCCGGCTTCCGGTGACCGCCCGTCAGGGGATTTGCAGCCCCAGCGATTTCCCATCTCAGTTCTGGAGCTGTGAGTCACCAGCTGCAGAGTTACAAGCCCACCGGCTAGGGCACCACAGGGCTTAGAAGGCCAGGCTGGGGGGTGGGGGTGGGGAGGTGAGCTGAGGTGGGGGTGCAGAGGGAGAGACAAGAAAGTTACAAAACAACGGACTTGATAGGCCTACAATTTCATCATGCAATATTCGAATATTAGACCCTGGCCCCAAATAGCTGCTCACTTACTGCCTTTTCCCTTTGTGTTGGCTCCAAGAAACACGAAGCGAGAGGTAGCTGAACAAAATGCCTCATTCATGAGAGTCTGGCGGATGCAAGCGAGTTCATGACTTGATAATCCCTGACAGCCCTCATTAAATCAGGGAGCTGCAGGTGTGAAGGCCGCTGGGGGTGGGGGCTGTAATCCGGGCCAGAGGACTGGAGCTCTGTTGGTTGAGGGACCTTGTCAGGATAGGGCAGCTTTCCAAGTTGATAAGGGAACAGTGCCAATTCGGAATGAATGCTTAAGGCAGAAGTCTCTTTTCATGGCAAGAAGTCAGAGGCTGTTCTCTTCATTTGATGTGTGTGTATAAATGCTTGGTTTCTTCAACAAAATTAAGTTCCAGATAGCCCAAAACTGGCAAAGGGGGGAGAATCTCCTGGTGGTTCGGGAGTTTGTCCCTCTCCTAGTCCTGACTCTTGTCCCTCAAAACTGATCTTCCTCTTAGGGATCCATCCTAATTGCTGTTTCCTGCACACCAACTGACCCCACCAGTGCCACCATGCCAGGCTTTCCCGGTTTGGTCATGGAGAGCGTCTCTCTGTGGGGTGGAGGGTCTCCCCTGGGGAGCTCTCCCTCCTCTTCCATCTCAGAGTTTTATTGGGGAAGTGAGTGCACCTCAGGGCATGTTTGCCTGACAAGAGGAACGGGTTTATGCGCAGGGGCAGGATTAGCTGCCACCGTTGTAGTGTGATTTTAGGAGTGCTTTTGGGAAAGTCTGAGGTCAAAACATTTCTCCCACACTGCCTTTCTGTCACCGATCCCTGAAATCCCTCAGCTGAGGAAGTTGCTAATTTTAGTAAACATCTTGTTAAATTACAAGTACTGTTGAGAGTCACAATGCATAATGCTGTTTCCGATATGACAAGGTATCAAGAGGAAACATCAAGAAGTGAAAGAACACAGGTCCTGCCCCCAGTGACTCTACCAGCAAACTCCTGACTGGCAAGGCGGAGGCACAGAAAAGAACTGACGGGAGGCAGCTTTTGACAACCTCTTCGAGCCTCAGTTTCTTATCTGTATAAATAATGGGAGTGATGATAAAAACAGCACCTGACTCCAGAGGATTGTTAAGAAAATGTAATGAAGTCCAGACATCTGTAGGAGCACCTCCAGATTATACTAGTCGTGTGAAAACTCCCCACTGTGCCGTTTGCCAGAAGATGGGATCTAGGGAAGTGCAACTCTGTTAGATCCCTCCAGGTGGTTTTGGTTACGACGTAGCAGAGGACACGTTCTCCAGGGATGGAGGCCACAGCATGTACCCCAAAGACTTGGCCTCATGAGGTCTCAAGAGTCAACCGCGGCACAGAGGAAATGGGAGCCTCTGGGTCTCTAGGTACACAAGCTGTCTTGTGTCTGTGGGAACATCAGGTTTCCAACGTCAGTACACATAATTAAACTTCAACTTAGTGAAAATACCTATTAATAAACTCATTCACCTGGTCACCTAGATTACAACCAGTATTTGAGGAACGGGGAACAAAAACACCAGGAGTCATTCAAAACAATCCAAACCATTGAAATTCAAGCACCATGTCAACACACTTTGCGAGCAGACAAGAAAAATGTAAGACTAAAGCTCGTTCTAATGGCTTTTGCTAAACAAAATAAACCTAGAGGGGAAAATAAAAGTATTTCTTCCAACTGGAGTTTTTACAAGGGGGGAAAAAAATCAAATACTTTCCTTAAACTCTACAAAGCAAACAAAACCCTTCAAAAGTCCATGAGAAATGGCAGGTATTTAGGTGATTAACTTTGAGTGGACATGCAAGAAATGTTTCTGGAACACTGTGGGGCAACTGGCCGGGGCAGCCCTTGTCAGAATCATCAGGATTTGACAGTATTAGAAATGCAAGCCTGGAGCTACAAACTTGAAACCCGGGACTTGGAAACTGAATCCATACTTAACTCCCCCCCTATGTTAACCTCCCAACAGAATAAAACCTTAATGTCTTCTAAAAGCTATAGTTGTGGAGGAATAAAAGGCAAAATATTTGAAATCATTAACATTTACTGGGGCCTTCCTTCTGCTTTTCTAATTGGCTTTTCTCTGTGTAGTTTGCTAGGGCTGTCATAACAAAATATGACCGACTGGGTGGCTGAAACAACAGAAGTTTATTTCTTCACAATTCTGGAGGCTGGAAGTCCAAGATCAAGGTGTTGGCAGGCCTGGTTTCTCCTGAGGCCTCTCTCCTTGGCTTGTGGATGGCCACCTTCTGTGTCTACACATGGTCACCTCTCTGTGCATACACATCCCTGGTGTTCCTCTGTGTGTCCAAATCTCCTCTTCTCATAATGACACCGGTCAGATTGGATTGGGGCCCACCCGATTTTAACTTAATTACTTCTCTAAAGGCCCCCAATACAGTCCCATTCTGAGGTACTGGGAGTTAGGACTTCAACATAGGAATTGGGTGGGAGGGCGCGGGCACAGTTTAGCCCATAACACTGTTCTCAAGCTTTCTCTACCTTTGCCCTGGGAAGATTCTCTTGTTTTTTAGCTCAGTCTGTCTTTGCTTCCACCCCTGTCTCTCTTTGTCTTTCTGACCCGCTGTATTCATGGTTCCTCTGTGCATCCCAGATTCCTGTCTGGGTATCTGCCTCCCACCCTCACCCCAAGCCCTCTCACCCAAATATCTAATATGTAATTTCTATGTGCCTGTTATAAATGATGGCAACAGAAAAATGCTATCCCTGCCTTTAAGGCATTTTTACTCTGGAAGTTGAGACGAGATCTGACCTCAAATAACTACATATAAAGGCAGCCTGTGATGAACACCATAGAAGACTAGAGCAGAGGTTGGAAAGCTATAGCGCACAGCCCAAATCTGGGCCACCACCTATTTTTATAAAGTTTTATTGAAACACAGCATGCCATTTACTACTGTATTATTTATTTCTGCTTTTGCAGAGTTGTGTAATTGTGACATAGATCATATGGCCTACAAAGCCAAAGATGTTTACCATCCGACCCTTCATAGAAAAATTTTGCTGACCCCCAAACTAAAGTCAAATTTTATAGGAGAGGCAGGAAGAAGCTCACCTGACTGTTATCTTCTGGGATATGTCACTGAGAACGTGTGATTTAAGCTGAGCTTTGAGGGATGAATAAGAGTTCAAGAGGTAGAGGTGGGGGGTTCTAAGCAACATCAACAGCGTGAGCAGATGTGTGAGGTGGTAGGAATTGAAGACACAGTTGGGGCTCTAAGTGAAGACCCTCAGACATCAAGATAGGAGCCTGGACCTCAATCAGGGGGCTCTGGAGCATCTTGGATGGTTTTTGAGCAGGAGGTGACATATAACTAGCACATTCTATGTGAGAGGCACTGCATGGAATGCACAGATGAGTTAGACCCAATTCCTGCCATCAAGGAGCCTATGACTCTAATAAAGGGAATGAGACAAGTACCCCAACAATTACAGTACAAGGCAGAATAATGCTTCCATGGGGGAAACTTAAACCAGGAAAGTGCTCAAAGAGAGGTTCAAGCAAAGTCAAAGCCGAAGAAAGGGTGGAGGATAGATTATTGATAATAAGGATGGTTCGGATTCACTCAGTCTGTAGTATGAGTCAGGTCCTCTGCTAAGTGCTTTACACACATTTAATCTCATTTAATCCCATAACAATCCTGTGAGGAGATACACATATTATCCCCAATTAACTGATAAGGAAAGGGAGGCTAAGACTGAACAGGGTTCAAACCCAAGTTAGATTCTCCCATATTCCATACATCCAAATTAGATACACCATATTCTATACATCCAAGTTAGAGTCTCCCATTCATGCTCTTTACCACTATGCTGACAGGGGAGGCAAGGAGGTCTCTTAATAGACATTTGCAAAAGTCTATCATTTGGACAGAAGCAAACAGGAAGATTCGGGATTCATGGTTTATAGGTTAGTATTTGAGTAGGTTCTAATTTTTGAAAAAAATTTCATAGTGTAGAAGGATAACTGTTATGCCTCAGTATGTGTACTCGGCTCTGAGGTGTGGCTTGTGAAAGAATGGATTCCCTGCTGTTCCTATGCGTTGGACGTCTACCTCCATTTCACAAATGGACCATGGGCCACAGTGCTTCCTTTGAGAGATGGGCAGAGAGGAAAAGCTTATCCTTCTAGGAGGGAATACTAAAGAGGCGTTGTTCTCAATACCAGGCCGATAGTGTGTGCTCATACCATAATATTTTGTACTGACATTTAAATGCACCATAAAAATACTCAGAGAAGTCCTTCTGAGCCCTCCTCCCACCCTCCCGAGGGGCCAGCCCCTGCACCAGTGCTGACACAGCTCCTAGAGATGCCTCGCGAGGCCTTGTGCTCCTGAGAACCGCAGCTCAAACTGCAGTGCCTGAGCAGGGACACACCCTTCGGTGGTAAAAGAGAGGCTGTGCAGTCCTCACAACCAGCAGGAAGACAGCAGGGCTGCTTGGCTACGTGGGGATCCTGATGGGAACGGCGGGGAGCTACCCCCAGGATCTGAGGGAGCACAGAGTGGATTGAACACAGGAACTCAGTAGCTCTGGGGTCCCCCCACCACCCGCCCCCGCCGGGTTCCTCACATACCACTTGGTTCTAAATGACAAGCTGCAATTACAGTAAAGTGCTAAAGTTACAAGTTGTTCTAAACACTCTTCAACAAAGAATATTCTGTGAAAAAGAACCCCAGGCGGTTATAAACCTTTTTTTGCTGTGTAGAAACCATAAGGTTTGCATCCAAGAATGTGTTGTCTGTTTGAGGCTGGCCTTTATTCTTTCAGTCGGGTGCCAATGGCATGCATTTCAAATGAGCAGTTGTCTGTGGCCCCAGAGTCTGTGGCTGGGGCATATCTAATCAGGTTAAGCAGCCGTTCATCCCAGCTGTCAGCTCGCTGGAAATCAGAACATTATCTGCAACCACATACAACTCAAATAGAAGGTTGGCACTGGGAACCCCGAGTCTCCAACTCCTCCCTGACCTTACTGTGGTGGCCCCTGGCTTTTTCTTTTCCTATGTGACTGTATACAACAGTAGCAAAGCTATTTTAGGGATTAAAACAGCTAATTGCAGATTTCCATCAGGGCCAGCCACTCAGAACACAGGTTTGGAGAGCACGTTGGTGGGCTTTGCTTGTGGGGATGGTTTTGGCTTGTTTGCCCTGTGAAGTGGCTCATCTACACCCCGGACCCACAAAGCTGTTAATTGGAGGCTCTTCCATGTAGGCCACTTGGTTCTGGGGGTGAGAAATTTGGTGGGATTTAGTGTGAAAAAGCATGTGGTGTTTTCTTGGCCCTAAAAGCATGGCTAGAAGGGCCTTGGAAAGTCATCTGGTTGGCCTGCCTGCTGAACAGATGAAGAAACTGCAGTTCAGAGAGTCCCTCAGCCAGAGAGGCAGAGATGGGACGAGACTCTGGGTGTCCAGACTTCCTTCCTGGCGCTCTGACTTCTGAGATGCTGTACAACTCCATCGTGTTGCCTAAGCTTAAAGGAGGCACTAAAACAGGCTTCAGGCCAGGTTTCAATCCAGCTCCCCTTTCCCTACTTTCCGACACATAGCAGCATGACCTGGGGTAGGTTACTGAACCTTGCTGAGTGGCAGCTGCGCTGTCTGTAAAGTAGGGATCATAAAGTCTGCCTATCAGATCAGTCAATTAATTAAATGAGAGCATTACTTAACAGTCTCAGCACAGTGCCTGGCACTTTGTAAGTGTCCCCTTGACACTGCTTGATGGACCTGTTCCTAATTAACGTGTGGCTCCTTTCACTGAGGGAGATCCTGCAGATTCTCCACCTGGGAGGAGCTGCACTGGAAGCTGATTTTTATGCAGTGAGCCCCTCCAGCTTCCTAAGTGCTTCCTGGCATTTCTGAGAAGTGGTCTCCCCAGGGTTAGTGGGACACAGTCCTGAGAAAGCTGGGGAATAGGGGGATCAGAGAAATTCAGGAGAAAGAGATCTGTTCTTTTCCATCAAGAGATTATAAAGGTCTTATAGTCCAATGAAAAGAAGAACTTTGAATTATGGTTCTCCCTTTTCTTTAGAATAGATGATAGTGCAAGACAATGTGCTCAACAAAAAAGTGGTTCATGTGTCTCTACCACCCACCCTGAGGAGATGCTGCACAGAGCATCCGGCAAGGGCTAGCCAGGTCTTTCTTCCTTTCTCCAGGGAAACGTGTTGCTTTCATGAGAGAAGAAAGGACAGGCTCCTCCTTTGCTTGCTCCATCCTTTCCCACTGACCTGGAGATGTTGGGAATGAAGAGTTTATCCCTTTGCCCAAGCAGAAACCTGCCTTCTAGGATATTTGGGAAAAGTTGGAACTTTGTGGCAATTTTGCCAGATCTTTGAGGAAGATTAAAAAAAAAATGAAGCACCACATGAAAAGAAATGAAAACTGACAGAAAATCATGAGACTGATTATTTAGAGTCAGAGTTGGAAAAAAGAAAATTTGATGACTTCAAAGATTTTTCTCTCTTTTTCTCTCATTAACTTTTGTCTTAGTCCATTCAGTCTGCTATAACAAATACCATAATTCGGGTGCCTTATAAACATCAAATATTTGTTTCTCAGAGTTCTGGAGGGTGGGAAGTCCAAGCCCAAGGCACTGGCAGATTGGTTGTCTGGTGAGGCTCCACTTCCTGGGTCACAGATAGTCATCTTTTTGCTCTAACCTCATATCTCTTGGGCCTCTTTTATAAGAGCACTAATCTCATTTATGAGGGCTCTACCCTCATGACCTAATCACCCCCAAAGGCCTCACCTCCTAAAACCATCCCCTCGGCGAGTAAGATTTCAACGTGTGAATTTGGAGTAGAGGGGGGCCATAAACATTCAGACCACAGCAGGGTTTCTCTCTCAAAGAGAACATTAAGTCCAGTTAATACAGTAAATGTCTTTATTTTACTATAATGCTTATGTCCTTTATTGGTCTTAATTCTCTGCCAGATCCTCATCTATGATTTCTTAAAGCTGAACAAGAACCATGATGTGCAGTTTTGTGACTTGAAACTCTACTTCTGGTATAGATTTTCAAAAAATATGTTCAGCATAGAGGTTAAATTTTTAAAATCCTAAATATTAGCCAACCCAATTCAACATCTTACTTTAAAAATAACATCACATAATCCTAATTATGTAGAAGTTATTCATGAAGAAAAGGATGGTTCAAAACCAGAAAATCCATCAATATAATTCCTCATATTCACGGATAAAGGACAAAAGGAATCACATTATCACCTCATCTTAGTTGCAAAAGAAGCACTTTCTAAATGTCAACACTTACATGTGTTCAGAAAATAAAACCTATGCTATAGGCTGAATTGAGTCCACCCCCTCAAGCCCCAAATTCACGTGTTGAAATCCTAACCCCCAAGGGGATGGTATTAGGGGGCAGGGCCTTTGGGAGGTGATTAGGCCACAGGGCTCCATCCTCATTAATGGGATTAATGCCTTTATAGAAAGGCTCCAGAGTCATCCCTTGCCCCTTTCACCACTAGAGGACAAAGTGAGAAGTTGGTAGTCTGCAATCTGAAGAAGGCTTTCACCAGAACCTGACCATGCTGGCATCCTGATCTTGGACTACCACTCTCCAAAACTATGAGAAATAAATTTCTGTTGTTTATAAGCCACCCAGTCAATGGTCATTTCTTAGAACAGCCTAAAAGAACTAAGACAACCTCTTTACAAGTCAGAATTAGATGGGTATTTCCTCCACTCAATAAAGGTCAAATATATCAAAAAGCAAGAGTAAACATCATGTTTAAACTTTAGGGATCCCCTTTAATACTGGAACAAAACAAGGATCTCATTATTGTTGCTCTTACTTAGTGCAACCTGGCAAAAACTCTAAGTACCCTCTCCTTCCCCCACCCCCCAAAATCCACAATGGAACAAGACAACAATAAGAAAAGGCATGAAAATTAGGAGAGAAGAAATAGCTGTCCTTACCTGCAAATAAGGAGAAAAAAAAAATCAGCAAACTCATAGAACTGATAAGGAAGTTTAGTAAGGTTGCTAGATACAAGTTTAACTTATAAAAATATCAACTAATAGCATTCTTTCTAGGCTGGCAATAGGCAACTAGGGATATAAGAAAAAAGAAAATATTATTGTTAATAACAGAAAAACTGAAGTATCCAGAATTTAATTTAAAAAATACACCATGAAAGGGGTGCCTGGGTGGCTCAGTCAGTTAAGCTTCTGACTCTTGATTTTGGGTCAGGTTGTGATCTCAGGGTAGTGAGATTGAGCCCCGAGTAGGACTCCACGCTCAGCACCGGAGTCTGCTTGGGATTATCTCTGCCCTTCCCCCTGCTTGCACGTGCTTTCTCTCTCAAAATAAATAAATAAAATCTTAATAAGAAAAAAAAAAAGCGGGTGCCTGGGTGGCTCAGTTGGTTAAGTGTCTGCCTTCAGCTTGGGTCATGATCCCAGCATCCTGGGATCAAGTTCGGGGTCAGGCTCCCTGCTCAGCAGGGAGTCTGATTCTCCCTCTGCCCCTCCTCCCACTTGTTCTCTCAATCTCTCTCTCTCTCTCAAATAAATAAAATCTTTAAAAACTAAAAAAAAAAGAATACACCATGGAAGAAAATTAAAGTTCTTTTAAGAGATGCCACAGATAATCTAAATAACTGGGAAAGATAGCCCATACATTTAGATGGGATTGTGTAACATTATAAGATTGAAATATCTTCCCTAAATAATCTGTGAATTCAATACAATCCTAAAATAAAAATCCACTGCATATTTTGAGAAACTCAATATATTTATTTAAAAATTTTTATGGAAACATAGAGGTCAACAAATAATTATGTCAACAGAACATGAGCAAAAAGGAGAGATCTGTCTTACCAAACATTAATATACATTAATAAACTTTACAAAGGAAACCCAGGTAGAAAAAAATGGGCAAAGGATGTGAATGGGCAATTTACAGAAAAGGGGACCCAAACGGCTGAAGAAGCCATCTGTCCATGTGGAAAGATGCTCAAATTCAGCAGAAACTAGAGAAATTCAAATCAAATCAACAGTAATGTATCACTTCACACACACTGGGATGCTAACATTGAAAAGTTGGATAATGCCAAAGTGGCATGGATCTGGGGAGATAGGAAATTTGTGTCCCACTGGGGGAAGTGCAGATAGGTGCACTCATGCTGAAAAGCTACCTGGTAATACTCAGTCAATGAAATGTGTTTATGCCCTATGTCTCAGCTGTCCCCCTCCTGCACCTGTAGCCCAGTGAATTCATCCTCTGGGTCCATATGGGCGTATGTAGGAGCATGCTCACCACACATTGTGGAAGTGGGAGGTAGAGAAAACCCCTGTATAGACAATGGGGTGAAAGCTCACTGCGGAGTACTGTGTAGCTGGGAAGCATGGTGTGATGTAGATATAGCTTAAGAACATGGTGTTTAGTGGGGGGAGGGGGTGGAATAAGAAACAGAATGAGGTTCATAGGACCGTATCATTCATACAAAGTAAATATTTGCACCCTTAAATATCACATGAGTACTTAGAAGTATGTATACAAATTCAAGGATATACATGAAACACATGAGAGTGGCTGCCAAGGGGGAGAGAGGAATGGGGGCAAGAAGTGGGGAATCCATGTAACGAGGGCTAGACCCTGCAGACTGACCAATGACCGAGTGCTGTGAGTGAGGCATCATGCTCTGCATTTGTGGTCCATATAAAGGTGTAAGGGCAAGAGAATTCACTGCATTTAAAAGAAAGTTCTAAGCTTGGCATCTATTTTGACATTGTACAGATGAAAATTTGGAGTGATTTATTCTCCCAAAGAGATGTTGGTGAGTCTAGTAGGATTTGGCACATTAGATTTGACAGATTCTGGCTATGATTAACTATGTCTCCAGCATCTTGCCTGTTTCCATTATGTTTTAGAAAGAACTGAGGCCTAAGGTAGTTTGAGAGTTGGTAGTTGGAAAACAATGCTTTGTTAAGCATAAAATTTATAGCAAACGTTGGTCATTTTGGGAGGTGTTAACACCAAACAGGTGAATTGGAGAAAGAAGTAGAAGGCTTCACTTGAAAGACTGCTGTAAAGGAAAAAACGATAAAAGAACAATAATGAGAGATATGAGGTTAGGACTTATGGAAATTTATATTGTTAAAGTTTTACTGATCTTAAAATTTTGCCCTGGAGAAATATTATCTCAATATTTCTTTCTACATCTTGTTAAGTTCCTTTTCTGTACAAGGAATGATCCATACACTAATTCATTTCATTCTCTAACAACCCTATGAATGAGATATTGTAACCCAACTTTAAAGAAAAAACCTGAAGCACAGAGAGGTTCAGTTACTTTCCCTAAGCCATGAAGGCAGAAAATAGAGAAGGATTCAACCCAGACATGGCTAGCTCTTTCCAATGCTATATACTAAAAGGTATTTGAGCTTAACTATGCTTGTAAAGAGACTTACTTTTGACATTATAGTATGGTATGCAGGTTTCAGTGCAGGAAAACAGAAACTACTCTGTATTTTTAAGTGGAATCGGATTTAATACCATGAAGTCGTTGCTTAGGAAATCTTTGTAAGAGTTGAAGAGGCAGGCTCTCACCTGGACCACCAGAAAGGACTCCCAGAACACTGTAGAAATGACCTGCCAATCAGGAAGATGGGAAAAGGTAAATCAGGAGATCAGAAACCACCTCAATCACTGAACCAGAAATCAGGAAACCAGACCAGGAAGCTGTTATCATCACCAACGTTCCTTGTAAACACCCAAGAATCTGGTTATTGGACACTGGAAAGCTGTATTTAGCTGGTACAGTACTTCAACTGATTTTCCAAAGCCACGTAAATGGAATTGGACCATAACCTTGCTTACCAGCAGAAAACAGCCAAAAGCATCTGGAAGGAGGCTTCTGTCTCATTTCTGCACCCAACTGGCAGAGCTTAACTGTCATCTAAAACTCTGCCTGAAAGGGAATCTCAGAAGTGTAGTTTTTAGTCTCCCAGACTTTGTAGTATGGGACACACACTAGAAAGTTGTGTTATGGAGAGTGAGTCCAGCACAGGCATAATTTTATTTGAAACTCTAAGGTCATGCTACTAGAAGTAAGAAAGTCAATGAACTAGCTTCTGACTAACTCAAGAATGTACTCCCTGCCTGAATCCTGTACAACCATCATCATCTATTACCACCTGCTAGCAACATATCAAATAAAATAGACTTTATCAAATAAAATAAAACAGTAACTAAGAAAAAGTCATCCTCAGTGTTGATCCAAGTGGAACTTCTAGATATAAAAAACAGTCATTAAAAAAAAAAAAAAAAAGAACCAAAAATCCAAAAACCTCAATGACTGGTTAAACAGCAGATTAGATACAGTTGAAGAAAGAATTGGTGCACTGGGAAACAGGTTGAAGAAATTACTCAGATTGGGGTCCAGAGACACATGGAGATGGAAAATATGAAAAAGAGGTAAAGGGTCATGGAAGCTAGATGCCACACATAGGAGCTGCAGAGAAAGTCAACTCAGAGGATGGGGGAAAATATTTGGAGAGAATTGCCAAATTATTTCTAGAATATATTAAAGATATGCATGTCCAAGTTAGCTAGATAAAAATAAATCCACTCTCTAGGACACCAAAGACAAAGCTAATATAACAAAAGCTACTGGAAAGGAAAGGTAAATCACCTTTAAAGGAGTAATGGACTCATGGTAGACTTCTCATCAGCAACAATGAAGGCCAGAAAACATGCAATAATATCCTAAATGTGTTGAAGGGAAATAACTACACCTAAAACTCTATGCATAAATTACCATTTTTTAAAGGAAGTAAAACAGATTTTTCCATGAACGCAGAGACTAAGAGAATTTAAAACTCACAGACCCCCACTCAAAGATCTAAAGGACAGACTCCAGGAAGCCGGAAACTGAGTCTGTTAAGGAGAGGAGGAGATGCAAGAAAAAATGGTACAGAGGGAAACTGGTAAATATTGATTAATTCTAAATAAGGATTGATTTTTAAAACAGTAATAATAACAACTGATTTGAAGTAGGGGGAATTAAAAACAAAAACATGCTAAAAAATAGTAATGCAGAAGATGGGGATGGTAATCAGAGTTAAAGCCTTTCAAGGCCCTTGTTTTGTTAGGAAGCGGGGAAGGGATACTGGTTAGTTTCAGACTTGGTTAGGTCAGGATGTGTGGTTTGTAGGTTAGGGTAGCTTTCTAAAGGGCAGAAATAAATGTATAACCAGGAAAACCAAGGATTCCTCATCACTTGTCCCCAAGAAAGGGGGAGAGGACGAAGAAGGGTTCTTGCTGCAATCTTCACTTCAGTGTGGAGGACAAGTTGTACATTTTAAAAATAAATACTTTCCTCTTTTAGTCCTAAGTCTATGAGAGAAACAAGGAGGAAATGGACAGTTTTCCTTGCTGGAGATCTGCTAACCCACCCTTTGTTTGGTGTCACTCAGCAGGTGGGAAGTCACAGAGCAGGTAGGGCCCTGAACTCTGCCCTCTGCCCGGCTGCTCCCACCTCCGCAGCCCTTCTCCTCTGGGCCCTGGCTGCCAACTCAGCTCTAGCCTCTGTTGGCTCCCTGAGCGGGGGCTGTGGCTCTCATCGCCCCGCCCATCTGCATCCCAGCTCTGGCTCTGCCTTGCTCTTTCTGGGACCTCTCCCAGCCCCAGAACTTTGAGCTTGTCCCGGCCTCCTGCTCAGCTCTGGGAACAAGACCTGCTCCCGCCTTGCCGCAGCCTGCCTGCTGTGTCCTGCCACGTCCAGACCATATCTTCACGTGGCAAGAACTACCACTTCCGGAGCATCTGTGAATCATCCTCATGCTAGACATCTTTGGGCAAGTTACTGAACCTCTTGGACCTTAGTGTTCTCAGCTGTAAATGGGGCTAACAATAGCACCTAACTTCTAGTGTTGACATGGGGCTAAATGAGTTATTACATGTACAGCTCATAGAACGGTGCCTAGCACAAAGCAAGCACAACTTAAGTGTTGGTTAAACAAGAGTTAGTTCTTTTTTTTTTTTTTTTTAAGATTTTATTTATTTATTTGACAGCGAGAGAGACAGTGAGAGAGGGAACACAAGCAGGGGGAGTGGGAGAGGGAGAAGCAGGCTTCTCGCTGAGCAGGGAGCCTGATGCGGGGCTCGATCCCAGGACCCCGGGATCATGACCTGAGCCGAAGGCAGACGCTTAACGACTGAGCCATCCAGGCGCCACAACAAGAGTTAGTTCTTATTAGTCCCATGTTACAAGTGAGGAAACCAAGGCCTAAAGAGGTTCAGTACCTTGCCCGAGGCCACACAGTGAGCGGATTGGGCCTGGCACTCTTAGTGGCTAAGGCCTGTGTTCATCCCTCCTCCTCTGCAGTGATGGGCACGGTACCCCTGGCTCCCTGTGCCCAAACGCTCACTGAGGCCAGAGCAGACGCCAGCACTCACAAATGGGGCAGTGACCCTATAACCAGCATTGCCCCAGCCTAGGAGGGGGTCTTGTTCCAGGTCCCAGATTTTATCGGGGTTATCTGTCTCATGTCCCTGGTAACTGACCATGTTTGGTTTTGAGAACAAGCGTGGGCTGAGCCACCACAATGAAACGGCAGAAAAACTGGACAGAAGTGCTCATACCAGACTGGAATGCTCTGTCTGAGAAACGGGACGAGGGAAATGTCCAGATGAATGTAAAATTCAGTGGGCAGGGGCTGCGCCTTGTGACCGGCAGCAGCCAGCCCAGCAATGAGACCATCGGTTTGGCTGGAGTCCCAGAGCAGGTTGCCCACCTGGAGAGGGGGTAGTGACCACCACCCTGAGCATCTCCTGGGGCATGGAAGCACTGCTGTGGATCTCCCCTCATTTCCAAAGGAACTCAACTACTGCCAAAGAAGCATGAGCAAACGAGCAAGGTGCATGAGGGCACTGCTCAGACATGCTTTGAGGCATGGGCGCCAAAGACACGGTTTGTTTAAAGTACCCACTGCAGAAGAGCCTTCAACAAGGGCCGTTGGTGCCTCCAGAATTGAACTCTGGGCTCCTTGGGTGCTGCTCAGGGTTGACCACCCTTGGTTTACAAGTAACACTCTGAGTGAAACATTTTTCATTCACACCTCACCACTTGGCACTCTGGGCTCACTGACCACACTCGAATCCTGGTCCCCCTACCCCCCACCCTTTCCTGGTAGACTGTCTCAAAGGGTTTTGTGAGGGATACAGGATATAGGCCCCATAAAACACATAAAAACATGCACATGCTCCAGAACGAACAGCTCTCATTATTGGGAGATGGGCAGAATAAAGCAATGGTGGTTATGAGCTTTTGCTTTAGAGTCAGGCAATCTGGGTTTGAATCCCAGCTTTCAATTCTCAAAAAAAAAAAAAAAAAAAAAATCTAATCTCCCAGTGCCTCAGTTTCCTCATCTGTCGAATGGGGATAAAAATGCCTACCCCTTGAGCTTGTTATGAGGATGAAGTAAGGCAAGGTGAGTAAAGGGCTTAGCACCAACTTGCATAGGACAGCCTCTGTACATAGAGGGTACAATAACAGCGACGATCATGGTCCTTAAGGAAACTGAAGCTTTGGGAGGTAGAGTAACCTATCCAAGGTCACCCTCGGCCAGTAAATGGCAGAACTGGGTCTTGAGCCAGGTTTTCCGAATCTCCCTTAGGAGATCTTGCCCAGCTCCTGCCACCTGCCTTGGAAGCCCCTACCTCCTTTCATGTCCAGCGCAGACTGACAGCTCGGTTTTGTGAGGAAGTAAGACGCAAGGACCTGTTTGGAATCCTGAAGACCTTTCACGTTTAGCCTGTAGGACCCATCCCAGCTCAGGAGGCAGCATCTTGAGGTAGTTTCAGAAGAGTGAATTTCCAGTTGGGGGACAACAGTAGGACACCTTGCAAGAGAATTGGGTTAATGGGGGATATTCTTTGGAAAGGATAATAGTGGGGCGGGGCGGGGTGGGGAGGCTTAAGGAGGAGCTGGACGAGGCTTCCTGACCCTGGGGCAAAGGCCGGGTAAGGGGCTCTGTCCACGGCCTCCCCTCTGAGAGACTATCTCCTCACTCTGGGAAGCCAGCGGAAAGCTCTACCTGGTTTGTGCTCCTCGGATTGTTTCCAATTGCCATGTGGAACTGCCAACATTTTCCACATTAAGAACAAAATCAAAAGAGATTTTTCACTAAGCATGAGTTAGTGGAAGGGAATGAGAGCAAATCAAATTCATACAAAAATAGAGGAAATTAATTTTTAAAAAGCCCAGCCAAACACCCTGTAATTTTCAGTGATTTCCTTTCAGGGAAACTGACCACTGTCACTATAAACAAAGCAGAGAATAAATAAATAAAAAGGGAAAGAAGGTTGTGCTTTTTTCTTTTTGCCTCCCTGATGGATGGTTTATAGAGGCCTCAGGATAGAAGTCGGCCTCTAATTGGTCCCAGATGGCGCCTGCCTCTGCCCCTGCTTCAGTGTCCCCCCGTGCCTCAGTCCAGGCCTGCCAGACGTGCTGGTGGTAGCCGGAGCTGGACACTTGTCCCCCGGCTGTGGCTGCAGCCAGATGCAGACGGGCAATAGAAAGTCAGGGTCACAGAAACCTCGTTGCCACCGTGGAGATGACACGCCGCCAGAGCTGGTGCCTGCAGGCGTCCAGCCTGAGGGACTGGTGCGCCTCCTTTCTCTTGAGGTCCCGCCACCGAGAAGGCCCGGCTGGGCAGAGAGCGTCTCCTACCGCGGGAGAGTTGGCCCTTCCGATGCCCCGCCAGTACTGTGGCGTGGGGAACTGCTATTGTGAGCAGTCTCCAACCCTGTCTGAAATGAGGCGGGGTGTTTGTCACAGTTACAGCAATCAGCTAGTGGCACTTTTGTTTCTGTGGGGTTGGGGATGGGGTCTCTACGGACCGCCCGCGGCTGGCATCGCTGTCTCAGCCGGCAGGAGCCCCTTCACCCCGCGCTGCCACTTCAGCACCTCTGCCTCTCTGCTTCCCTTAGCATGTGACTCCGGGGTGATTGCTCGGGAAACGTCTTCCCTCGCCTCCCCCTCCCCCACCCTCATCCCAGGAACTAAGCCCAGAATGCCATATGAGTGGGTCCCCTCCTGATTCCTCGACAACTAGAATTTAGCAAAAATGGGGGCTGGACGTGTAGCTAGATTCTGAACCTCTATTCTCACCATCTTGGCTTCTCTACTGACTATATTTTAGGGACCCTGGTTTTTTTTTTACAAGAGCAGACATTATATTCGTACATGAGAAGACATAAGCCTTTCTCTATGAAGAATTTGAAAATAACTTTTCGTTGCTGAATATCTCTTGCAAAACAAATATCATGATGAGTTGGGGTAAATGAATCAGAAACAGATGGATAAAATTTATCTGCAATACACAGAATTTCAACCCAGAGGGAAGGGGTGGGGGGGGGTAGCCTTTGGGGTTTCCATGATCCCAAAATACACGGAATGGGGCTTGAGCCATTTGACTGATCCAACTGGCTAATCTGGGAGCATCCAGTCCAGCATCAACAGAGACGTGTGTGCAGCCCTCCAAGGAGCACGGTTATCAAGAACACAGAGCTGCTATCAGGTTTCTAAAACGTGGCTTCTGAAAATAAGCTGTTCTAATTTACAGTATACCTTCTCCTAACTACTCGCCTGGAGCACATGGCCCCATGGAAGATGGAAATTATTTTGGAGATAACCAGTTACTGGGTTTGGCATCCATTCTGCAACAGTTACATGTGTGGAAAGAGGCCCTGATTGGTGGGGTGGGAGTGTGCTGAGTGGGGGGGTGGGGGGAGGGGGGCAGGGGCACACATCAGTGGTTTCAACAAGAATGCGAAAATACTATATTTTGTGACAAAGTTGCTCCAGGGTAGGCAGATTGTTCACAAATCAGTTACAGATTTCCCTGAAATATGTTGGGACTTCCATGCAATTTGGGGACCAAATGCATTTGGGGTTTTGCTGAGCTCAAAAATGGGAGCAGAGCTGGAGACAACTACTGGTCCCAGCAGTGGCCCCCGGGCCAGTCCTCACCCTTCCCACACACATGGCCATGCTAGTCGCACATCTGCAGGGTGGCTTTGCAGGATTATCAAGAGAAGTTGCTGTCCCTTGTTCTCCAGTCTGCCCTGTGGGGTTGTTAGTCTTTCCATAACCGATCTGAGCCTGTGAGTACCACTGCCATGTAGCTATCTTCATCGTTCAAAGGAGGAACCTGCTTTCCAGTTTAGGACATGGTGTTCTAAAAATGACACCAACATGAAAAGTGACTGGGGATCAGACTGTCCTGAATTTAATGTTGAAACAAAATTTTAGATAACTCGATCACAGAACCCAACTATGGTCCTTCCCAGAAAATCAAAAGCATTAATTAACTTATTAGTTCACACTTAACACTTCTGAAATGGGACTCTTTGTTTTTGTTTCCATCTTGATATCCTTAGTTC
Organism: Halichoerus grypus; assembly: GCF_964656455.1. Classification (NCBI taxonomy): domain Eukaryota; kingdom Metazoa; phylum Chordata; class Mammalia; order Carnivora; family Phocidae; genus Halichoerus; species Halichoerus grypus. The sequence continues at coordinate 104,496,826 of NC_135720.1, read as the reverse complement.
GGCCAGGGGCATGGCATCTACTCTAGCTGGAAATCTCAGGTTCCTCCTTGATCGTTCCTTCTTGCTCATTCCTTGGATCTGGTCCAACGGGAGCCCTGGAAGTTTAAGTAGAATCCATATACTGCCGTTGTCCCCCTCCAGGCCACCAGCATCTTCTGTGTGGACAACCTTAATCACCTCCAAGATGGTCTCCACCATTTCCACTCACTGTTCTTCCGGTGCTTCCACCGATCCATCCTCCACACAGCTGCCCAACTTCTCACTGTGACCTTTAAGACCCTGCACAAGCCAACTCTTGCTTCCCTCAGCTCCCTCTCATTTCCCCCTCTGCACTCCACTCCATCTTCCCTGGAGTCCAGCTACGCCTCCTCCTCCCAGACACCTGCACCCATTTCAAGCCCTTCACAGACACACACCACTGGTCCCTTCTCCTGCTGCCTTAGAATCTTGCAGCTTAAATGTCTTCTCCTATTTGATTCATAGATAATGATCCAAAACCCCAAGAGCTTAATGTAAGTCAGCCATCAATTAGAGCAGAAAATAGAAAAGTCTTCTGGCCGTAGCTCTGATGTTTAGCCTTTGACCCTTGTTAACACAAGGATAAAGACTGGCATGTGTACACACATACATTAACACACAACACGAGTTAACACCTGATCCTGGCAAGGACTTTGCTGGTGAAGAGGGGCTGATAGGAGCAGGGCTGGAGCTCATGCACAAATCCTCACAATGAAAAACCAACTATAACTCTGGACACTCCTAGCCCAGGAAACCCTGCCAGGGTGGTCCTGTGAGCAAGGGCCTCTCCCCTCTTTCTTGACAGGAAGATGAAGATCCTGGGACACCTACTGGGCTGGTGGTAAGTAAATTGGTGAGCATGAACATTCCATTGCACCCGGCAGACAGCACAGTGATATCTAATCCAGACTGATCCTCTGGAGCATGAAGAGGAGTAAAAGAAGAGGAAGGTCTGATTTAGGACAGAGGAGGGCAGAGGGGTGCTCTTAAGGCATTTGAGGCTCTCTTCCATAAGCTATCCCCATTACACAACAATGCCTGCTCTCCTGGAAACTTTTAGACATTATAGAAAATTTAGATCTAGGAAGAACAAATTTCCTAGAGTTCCCTAATGTAAAGACAACTACTGCTATTTTTTAAAAAGATTTATTTTAGAGAGAGAGTGCGTGTGCCCATGAGCAGGGGAGGGGCAGAGGGAGAGAGAGAATCTCAAGCAGCCTCCTCACTGAGCGCGGAGCCTGAGGCAGGGCTTGATCTCATGACCCTGAGGTCATGACCTGGGCCGAAGTCAAGAGTTGGACACTCAACTGACTTAGCACCCAGATGCCCAAACTACTGCTATTTTGATGCATTTATTCTGGTCTTTTCTCTGTACAGGTTTTTGTTGGTAGTGGTGTTGTACTGTTATACAGTCGTCATCATACTGTATTTATAACTTTCTGTCCTGCTTTTTCCATTTAATCTAGGCATTTTCGGGTTATTACCTACTCACTGAGAATATTGTTATTAGAGGAACGGATATACCCAAGATTCAGTTTGTCTTTTCCCTATGAGTGGGAATTTATCTGTAATAGTCAATTATTACACATAAAGCAGTGGTTCACAGTTTTTGTATGAAAGATTAAGACAACTTTCTCAGGATTAGATGGATTCTTTAAGATGGGCTAGTTACTTTAACCTATAACTTTAATTTACTTCATTGTGGTCAGTAATAATTATTAAATTTTTCTCTCTTGATCTCCTTTTGTTTTCCCTCAGATCCTTTATAAAGTAACTTCAAATGGTTGCAGGAGTTCTCACCAATCTGTAAGTGTGATAGCTGCTCAGCAAAATCTTTTCTCCCATTCTTCCTAGGCACACAACCAAATCCATTTCCCGGTTTCCCTTGTTGGGAAGATGTGTCACATGATTAAGTTTTAGCCATTGGAATGTGAGATGAAGTGAGGCATCCTACTTCCAGGCCTGGTCCTAGTCTCCCATATATGATCCACCATAGTTTTGTCCTTCCAGCAACTGGATGAACATGCTATCGAGGATGACAGAGCCATGAGATAGAAGGAGCCTGGGTCCCCAAATGACATGGAAGAGAATCACCCTGCCTTTCTGAACAGCTTCCCAGAATTATTTATGTGAGTAAGAAATAAACTTGTATTGGGTCTATTTGTAAACAACAGTTTACTCCACACCCACAAATATAGGGTGCAAATACAGCCCCACCAATATTAATATCCAACTTTGTTCCAAGTCCCTAATAGTATGAGTGTAGGACCTCATCCCCCTCACCCAGGTATTTCTGGAGGTCCTGGGCTCATGTGTGCACAGAAACAGTTCTGCTCACCCCTATCCACCTGCCTGACCAAAGAATCCTCCCTCCTTTTCCAAGGTGAGTAAAGTGTAATAGTTATTGGCTCCCCAGGGGTGTGGCCTTAGAGTTCACAGTTGGGGACATGCTCTGAATTCCTCAGGGCTAGGTACTATCAAAGGCTCCACCTGGCCAAAGGGTTGAGGCACCTCACCTGAGCTGTCCTCTGGGAGGGGCTCCCTGGGCTCAGGTAGAACCCATAGGCAGCTAGATGGAGCTAGGACGTTCTGAAGGGCATTGCCTAAGGCAAATGCAAGGATAACCAGAAGATAGTTCTCCTTAAGCCTCCTTTAGGAGACGCAGGGTATGGAGAGGCAACGATAGCCAGAGACAGCAGGCAGAGGGAGCAGGGTGGCGCAGAGGTGAAGCAGCACATCTTGAATGTCCAGGAGCTCGAGAGTAGGGCCTATGGCCCTGCTCATGGGGGCCTAAGGGTCTTGCAAGGGCCAAATCTGTTTAAATATGTGCTACAAAATTATAAAGAGCTATTTCCCGAGCTTCCTAATTAAAAAAAGAAACAAACCCACATCAATGACTGGGTCATAAAAATGTCATTTCATATTCCACATATGATGAAAGCTTCCTCTGTGCCACTGTTCTTGCTAAGGAGCCTCTTGCTCTGTGATGGTCCCACTTGGATAGCTCCACAGTCTGCCTCTGACACAAGGGGAGGTACAGGGAAGCGGGCACATCCCAGCTCCAGGAGTGCAGCCAGTCTAGGGCAAATTCCTCACCTCCCTGGGCCCTCGAGTCCTTCTCTGTAAGATGGGGACAAAAGTGGAACCTGTCTCAGAGGTATTGGGTGGACTGAATGGATTATAGCTTAAGGCACATATGCTGGAAGATACTATTATTATAAGATGCAGGGGTTTCTCTGGCTGAATTCGACAGTGTAACGTAACTATGACCTTATTTTTATTCCATGTCAGGGTTTTAATTTTCATTTTAAAAAATTTATACAGGTCCAATTATTTTTTTCAAACTTGGGCTTCTTTGATGGCCTTTGGGAAAATCTCTGGTTTGGTTAGTGACAAACTTTGAAAACTCGCATTTGGGTTTGGTTTGGCTTTTAGTTGGAGAGAGCAGCTTGGGCTGATGTGGGTGCACAGTTTGGCTCAGTTCAAAGGCTGCCCATGGAATTCTGATTCTCTGTTGCTCACTCGGGCCTGCACCAGGGAGAACAGCAGTACCCTAGGGATCAGCACATCTGCATCTCCTGCAAGCTGTGTGCCTTCAGCTCTGCATCAAAAAGTTACTTGAAAAGAGTGGCTCACAAGCATTTTGCAACGTGACAGTTTTAGAGGTCTTAGAACCATGCACCTCACATTGCAGGACCCTCACACAGACAGTTTTGTTTTTGTTTAATAAGCACTATAAGAGCTTTACCCAAAAAACCCACAGGCACTTGGAAGGGTCTGCAGCAGAGCCAGGTCTCAACCTGAAAGTTCAGCAGATTTTGCTCAAAGTTCATGTCCACCAATGAATTCTAACTTCCGGCCTCACACCATTCGAGCATCACTGAATTTGTAGAAAATGTTGAAGTCATCCACTGAAAAATTTCTTTTAGATCTATTTTCCCAACTACTCTGAACCAGAGAGATGAAGTGAATTTCCAAGTCACCTGATAGCACATGAGGGCACAAGAAATACCAGTGAGACTCCTGACATCTGGTGTCCTGCTTTAGCCTCCAGAATTTCCTTATCTTCAAGAGGGTACCTATGTATCTGAATGGGATCCTTTGGTTCTCTGATAAGTCCGTAGTAATCCATCACTCGAGTGAATAGTGTGTTTTCTCATTTTCCTTTGGGTATCTCAAGAACTGAACAGAGATTCAGGTCCATAACACAGAACAACAACTCGTAAATGAATGTGCTATGATTTTATTTACATAGCCTCTTCAGGGATAATTATTTTCCCCTGGGATCCAAGTTTCCACAAGCTGTAAGTACAGAGGGAGGCCCATTAACAGTAAGAACCCACAACTCGGTGGCTCTCGCTTCTGTTTGTTCAGGGAGGATCTTGGTCCCCCAAGGATTTGTGGGGGTCATCCCCAGAGACACAGCCCATGGAGTGTGGAGAAAGAGCTCCCTCTTGTTTGGGGCTGTAAAAGGCTCTTACTGCTGTGCTGCTTCGAGATTTTGTTAGCAAGCCATCTTCTGTTTGCCTTCAGCCTTCTCTCTTCTTAGGTCCCACATATGAATCCTTGTGCATTTCAGAGGTGCCTGAAATCAGTCACAGATTTCAAGCTCAAACCCTCTTCAGAACCAGGGCTTCCCTCTGACCCAGATAGGGGTACCACTTCCCCAAATTGGGCCAAGCTGGTCCCATGGGGCTGCCTTGTCTATGGAGTTGTGTTCTTCCAGGTGTTCCTTGCTCCTTTGGTTGTATATGTTTCTGGAGACCCTGCCCACAAGCTTCCCAAACACACCCCAAGGAGTGCAAATTTCAATTGAGGCCTCCTCTGCTTGTCTTGATTAAGATAAATAGTGGCTGTGGGTAAATGAAGATATCATGAACTTAGTAGTTTATGAGATGGAATTAAATCAGCCACATTAAATAAGTAATGAGAAAGCACACTGTAAACTATAAGTGCTCTGCAGATAACAGACTGATTTGCCAAAAATCAGTTTGCCACATAATCTGCTTGCTGGTGTTTTCCATTTCACTGCAGTCCTATTTGGAAGGGGTCGGAGGATCTGTGGCCCACTCCTGCCTTTGATCAGGCTGAATTACCTACTAACCAAAATCGTGTTTCTATTAACTACTTATAACGTTGACAGTAATTCACACTGCATGAAATAGTTTCCACAGCCTTTGAGGGTTTTTTCTTGTTTTCAGTTCTAGTTTTGCTGAGGCTTTCTAAAGCCAATCCCTGAGCTGGCTTAATAGGGTTCCAGAGATCCTGCTTTCGGAGCAATAGTGGTATCCTCCCCTGTCCTTCACCTTGTCCTACAACTGCCCCTGCGTCCTGTCCTCATAAACCCCTGGGAGCAAGTCCTTGACACCTCCTCTCACACCATCATGGAACCTGCCAGCTTGGAGTGCAACTGTCATTTCTGGAAAGTTCCAGGGATAAGATTTATTCTAACTGGGGTAGGTTGTCTGCAAATTCAACCAATAATAGTTTTTCACACACCTTATAGGCACTGAAGGTAGAGTCTATTCTTCCACCCCTTGAATCGGGGCTGACTCTGTGGAAGTGACAGTCTAGAACTGAGCTCAGGCATTAAGATAGCTTGAAGCTTCTGCTATCCTGAGACTCCTCAGCTACCCCACGTAAGTCAGATGCTCCTCCAGAGAGAAAGGTTCCATCAGCTCTGGGCTATTCCAGCAACAGCAACAGCAACTGAAGGGCCATCCAGCCTCAGTTAATCATGAGCAAATAGATGGTTCTTGTTTTAAGCCACTAAGTTACGGGGTGGCCCATTATGTAGCAAAAGATAACTGATACACCATCTGCAACAAGCTGACTTGAAACTTACTGGGAAGACGTGAGTAAATCTGCATAAGGAATTCAGAAGCCTTCTGGGAGAAAATAGAATAAAACTTCATTCTCTCTTCCCAGAGATTTCAGGTTGTGGACATTAGTCAGAATGGATCTAAAGCCCAGACTATAATCCAGTAACATGAGAGTACAATAGCCTTCTGAAATAAAACCGGTAGAGTGGCAGTGATCGGAGCTCAGCACACTCATTAGTGGCCACAGTGCTTCCTGTACTAAGACAGTAGCCAGAGGCAGAGAGACTCTAATCCTCTACATAGCTAGTTTCCACTGAGAACAGCCAGACTGACATATTGGAGTTTCCTTGACACATAGGGAAGGGGAGGTGAAGGGAAGGAGGGGCTTCAAGCATCATCCTCTGAGATAATCATGAGGGAGGGGTTATATTTTGACTCCCAAACTGTAAAGACTGACACCCCAGGTGTATTCCTATTACAATTTCCCGCTTAATTTTCCATCTTGAGATTTTGAGGAGGAAAAATTGTTGGGAAAAAAACCAGTAACAGAAGTCATAAAGAAATACCCTCCCATTCATACGCAGTGTCAGTCTTTCCTTCCAAATACATATTGTGTGTAGCTGAACACAAAGAAGTAATTTTTAGCATAAGAAGAAAATTGTTCATAACATTCCCACAACCTAGTGTTTGAAAATATGCTCTTGCCTTCACTGAATATATGAATGGTTAAAATATTGATTTCTTTTTTTAAACAAAGGCTCCAAAAGGTGAGTGATTTGGGTTTTTTTCTGTCCCCCCGCCCCCCAAATCAACAAATCGGAATACACCTCCACCTCGCTGAACTTGAACTCCAAACGTGTGCTTAAGGGAGACAGGCCTGACAGCCCAGGGACTTGAGGGTCCCATTAGCAGTCATCCACACCCATTACCCTGTCTCTCTGGATTTCCTTTCATGCCACGGTTCCAACACTCTTTGCAAAGAGAGCCGGCAGACAGATTCTGAAATTTGCATGCAGATCCTTCTTGATAGTAAAAATGCTTCAAGATGTGGCTGGGAGGGCTGGGTGGTTGACTTCTGGGCTTTGAAAGGCCCTTCCTGGTCTCAGCCTCATGGTGGAGTGTACTGACAGTCAGTGCTCCAGACAGAGGGACCCCTCACCTCCTCTGCAGCAAGGGGTTCCCAGAGGAGACCATGTGACCCAGACAGTGATGTTCTTCAGAGCCTTTGGAGGTCAAGGCTGAGAGAGGTGGGGACGGGCAGTAAGGGACTGCAGAAGCCAGGGTATGTGAACACGGTAGTTTTGCAAATCCTGTTCAGTGACTCTCATCATGGCTTGAGTTCATCCAATGACCAAGGCTGGACTTGGGGTGAAGGGGAGAAAGTTCACCCACCAGGTCACTCTGCCACATCACTGGGATGGTTGGAAGCTGAGCCTGCAAATCTGCCAGACCTTTTCCTTTAGCTTCAACTTGCCAGGTTTCTAGGATTCTTCCATCAGGCATGTTGCTCTAGCATGGGTTTTCTTTCTTTTTTTTTTTTTTAATTTTTTATTGTTATGTTAATCCCCATACATTACATCATTAGTTTTAGATATAGTGTTCCATGATTCATTGTTTGTGCATAACACCCAGTGCTCCATGCAGAACGTGCCCTCCTCAATACCCATCACCAGGCTAACCCATCCTCCCACCCCCCTCTCCTCTAGAACCCTCAGTTTGTTTTTCAGAGTCCATTGTCTCTCATGGTTCTTCTCCCGCTCCGATTTCCCCCCCTTCATTCTTCCCCTCCTGCTACATCCTTCTTCTTCTTTTTTTTCTTTCTTAACATATATTGCATTATTTGTTTCAGAGGTACAGATCTGAGATTCAACAGTCTTGCACAATTCACAGCGCTTACCAGAACACATACCCTCCCCAGCGTCCATCACCCAGTCACCCCATCCCTCCCACCCCACCCCCCACTCCAGCAACCCTCAGTTTGTTTCCTGAGATTAAGAATTCCTCATATCAGTGAGGTCACATGATACATGTCTTTCTCTGTTTGACTTATTTCGCTCAGCATAATACCCTCCAGTTCCATCCACGTCGTTGCAAATGGCAAGATCTCATTCCTTTTGATGGCTGCATAATATTCCATTGTATATATATACCGCATCTTCTTTATCCATTCATCTGTCGATGGACATCTTGGCTCTTTCCACAGTTTGGCTATTGTGGACATTGCTAGCATGGGTTTTCTTAACCTAGAGTGATATTTCAATCTCTCCATGAGTTAGGGTGAGGAAAAAAAAAGTACATTTTTATTTTTATTCACGTCAAATTGAAATTTAGCATTCGTTTTTTATTGAGATATAACTGGCACTTAACATACCAGTTTCAGGTGTACAACGTAATTTCTTATTTTTTTAAAAGATTTTATTTATTTATTTGACAGAGAGAGACACAGAGAAAGAGGGAACACAAGCAGGCGGCGTGGGAGAGGGAGAAACAGGCTCCCGGCTGAGCAGGGAGCCCGATGAGGGGCTCAATCCCAGGACCCTGGGATCATGACCCCAGCCGAAGGCAGACACTTAACAACTGAGCCACCCAGGCACCCCATAATTTCCTATTTGTACATATGGCGAAATGATTGCCACAATGAGTCTAGCTAATATCCATTACCACAGTTAGTTTACAAAATCTTTTTTCTTATGATAAGAATTTTGATTTAAAGGTTTATTTAGTTATTTTAGAGAGAGAGAGAGAGCGCGTGCACAAGCAGGGTAGGGGTGGGGGAGGGGCAGAGGGAGAGGGACAGGGAGAGAGAATCTCCAGCAGACTCCCTGCTGAGTGTAGAGCCCCATGTGGGGCTTGGTCCCATGACCCTGAGATCATGACCTGAGCCTAAACCAAGTCAGATACTTAACCGACTGAGCCACCCAGGTGCCCCTCTAATGATAAGAACTTTTAAGATCTACTCTTTTAGTAACTTTCAGTGGATAATACAGCATATTAACAACTATAGTAACCATGCTATACGTTACATTCCCGTGACTTATTTATTTTACAGCTGGGGGTTTGTACCTTTTGACCACCTTCACCTGTTTCACCCACCCCTCCTTCCCCTTTAAACAAAAGCTTTATTATCAGCAGAAATCAGATACTTTTTTTTTTTAATTATTTATTTGAGAGAGAGAGAGTTAGCATGGGGGGGTGCAAACAGAGGGAGAGGGAGACGCAGGCGAGCTGGACGCTGGGCTGGATCCCAGAACCCTGGGATCATGACCTGAACCGAAGGCAGATGCTTTACCTACTGAGCCACCCAGATCCCCCAGGAAATCAGATATTTTCATATTATAGTTGCATACATAAGAAAATATTACTTAAGCTCATCACTAGTTCAGTATTATGGCAGTCATACCTACTACTAAAGTTTGTTATTTAAGGTCTTAAAGCAGCACATATAAAACTGTATCATAGCATACCTCATACACATTAGGATGGCTCTTATCAAACGAAACAAAACAAAACAAAACAACAACAACAAACTTGCTTGAGGACACAGCACTGGTTCCTAGATAAATAAGGATGGCCTCTGGAAAATCAGTTTTACTCAAGGGCCACACTTTTCAAACATTTTTATACAAAGCGAAATATGGATGTGTTATGGAGTAGAAAGCAAGCTTTCCAGGAATTTTTGGGCTAAAACATGAAATGTTGAATGCATTTTGTGTATATGTGGCTGGTTGTTTGAATAGGACTTCAGCAATTCCGGGATTCACAGTGTCCTCCCCCGTGTTAGGGACACATATGTCCTTTGAAAATTTGAGAAGTGCTGGCCAAAAGCTGGCCCCACTATAGCCTGAACATGCTAGTTGAGTACTGCGGAGGAGGAATGCCTCAGGTCCCTCTTTGGCTCAGGTGCCTTTAAATTTGGGAGGACGCACAGAGTGGTTGAAAGAACAAACCTTTTCACAGGAGGTAAACTTGGGTTCAAATCTGAGCTCTGCCACTTATTAGCTGTGTGACTCAGAGCACAGTACTCTGCCCCCGGGTCTGCGTTTCCCTACCTGTAAAACCGAACCAGCAATATCTACCTCACCACGTATATAAAACACCCGGTCCTTACAAGGGGCTCAATACAATCGAGTTTCAAAAAAGGGCATCCAAGTTCTTTTCAGCCTGTGGACCCACTCTCCTAGGGATTTCGTGGCCCCAGGCCCCAATTTTACCTCCTGCACCTCAGCCCCGTCCGGAGGGATGGATCTAGGAGAGAGGCTTAGGCGAAGCAGCCCTTCTCCTCTTTCTCAGTCTGTGCCTGGGCGTCTTCAGTCTTTCCTGGCTGTCTCAAATGCTTCCACTTGGCCCACAAATCTGAGCGGGCTGACAACAGGCTGGCGAGCCCATGCAAAGGTCGCTGAGCTGAGGCTGGGTCACCCCATCGGCACCTCGGGAGGCCAGCAATCCCCTGGCTTCCACCAGCACGCCGGGATCTCAGCACCCTAAACCCGCGACCCTAGTCCCGAGGCGACACAAGGCCAGACAGGAGGCTGCCACAGAGGCCCAGAAGAGCACGCAGGCGTGGTCCTGCCTGTTTAACCCCTGGCGCGTATGAGGTACACACGGCGCATGCGCAAGGCACGCAGGGGCCGCACAGGCACGCAGGGGCACGCATGACGCACACAGGGCGCATGCCCAAGGCACGCAGGTGCTACGCACAGGCACGCAGGTGCTACGCACAGGCACTCAGGGGACAGGCGTGCGGTGGGTTCTTCTGCGTACTCCTGGCTTTTCAGGAGGCTTGCCCGGGGGATGGGGGGTCGGGGACCCGGGAGAGGCGGGAGGACCCGGGACATTTTTGACAGGTCCCAGGAGGAAGGTTCGGATGGTGGAAAGGAAACCAGCAGCCTGAGCAGGTCTTGAGGCAGCTGCGTGCGTGGGGCAGTGGTTGGGTCAGGCCGGGGAATTGGGCCGGGTAGGAGCACTGGAGGACAGTAGAGCAAATGGAAGAGCCTAGTCTTCTCCTTTTTCTCTTCAGGCCTCTCAATCCCAGCTCGTATCTTCTCGTTTCTCACTGTTCCCCCATCATACTCTCAGCCGTAGACCTTTCCCTTGGATTGGGGCAGACCCATCCGGTGTACCCTGGAATGAATGTCCCGAGTCTGGTCCTGCCCTCTGGACAGGGCTAAGCGACCTTGGCAGCTGGGAATAGCTGCCTGGTCATCTGCAGCACCCGCTGGGATTCCCACTTTGCTGTCAGCGGCTTCCCTCAGCCATGGCAGTAGTCTAGAATTCCTCTAGGTAAAGCATTTGTGCTTCAGGGGAGAGAGCGCCCTGGACGGGGAGTCAAGGTCTTGGTTCTCTCCTGGCTTTGCCCCTTCCTGGGCTGTCACGGATCATTTAACTCCTCAGTTTCCTGCCCAGGAAAATGGGTCTGATTTTATATCTGCCTGATGGTAGTGAGAATTGAAAGAGGAAATAGAATCCAAGTCTTTGTACCCTGCAAAGCTGTGTAAAAGCCATTGTTGTCGTTTGGTGTTTGGTTGCCATTTCCACCATGCCACCTTTTGGGGAGCCTCTCATGATCCAGAACAGCCAGTTCCCCACAGTGGCTTCGTTGACTGCCTTGGACCTTCGATTGGTGGTCCCCCCAGGTTCCCCACAGGTGGGGAGCAACTCTACAGCACACCAGTCCATGAAGTGGGAGGCTCAGGCTCCTCTTCCACTGAGGTCAAAGGATGGGCTGTGGTCAACCCATGTTGGATGTTTCTCAGACAGGCTCAGTGACCTAATGTTATTAATAGTGCAGAAAAAGAGTGTAACACCCCCCTATATTTGTGCTTTCAAGTTTGAAAGGCCTTTTCATCAGTATTACTTAATTCTCACAGCAACCTTATGGGGCTAATATTATCCCTATAATATTATTCCCATTTACCAATGTAGAAACTGAGGCACGGAAAGGTTAAGCAACTTATCCAGGTTACCGGTTTTTTTTTTTCCTGTTCAGGCTCCTGATTATAAGAGCCTCTGTGGTTGGATGGGGGGTAGGGTGTAAAAGAACAACAGCTGTGAAAATCACCCATAGACAGTGTCTGGTCCAAAAGTGAGGGTGTTCAGGTTCTTCCAAAAGCATTGTTGATAAATGGGTCTAAAGCTAAACGAGACCTGAAATGTTGGGGCTGGTGTGGAGGCCAAGGACCATGTGAGAGATGAGGCTGGGGGTCAGGGGCATGGGCAGAGGAAGTCCTCGGTGGCCCCACAAAGGTACCACTATGTCTGCTTCAGCAAACCAGAGTGATGTCCCAGCAAATCCTGCAGTGGTGTCCTTGACCCTGTGATGCCCAATATCCCCCACCTCCTGCCTCACAGAGCCCTGGGCAGAGAGGAGACTCCAGCCATTCTGAACAGGGTGCTACGGGGGTGCATGGAGGACTACAACTGGCATTTAGTAAGTGAGCCAAAGGATGCCTGGCACCCTGACATTCTGCATTAGATTGTAGGAGATGGTCTTATAAAATGAGTTGTTCCACAGCCCGCACAATTGTCAAATGTCCAGCTTCTACAGTCATTCCTGGAGGTGAAAATCCTGCTTTTATTAGAACCCAATAAAATTATTTTTGCATGGTTTTATAGTACATTAAATTTTCCCAAGAATGCAACCAATACATAAATTAAGATGGTACTTCAACAAGGTTCATGATTTAGTTAAAATTTGTCCCCACCAGAAATGCTGCTGGTGGTTTTGGAATCCCAGTACCACCCACCTGCATCTCTCTTCCTTACTGGTGTAACTAGCATAGGGGTCCATTCACAGGTGCAGCTCTGCTTCATCAGGGTTTTCAGGATAGTCACGCCTGGGCATTTGCATATGACAATACCTACAAAATGATCATCAATCACTTCCTTTTTGTTGGAGTTAAGTTGTCGACCTTTAAAAATTTTGTGCGTACATACATAGTACCTTTTCCTTTCATTTCAGAATAGTAAAGGAGCATGATGAGATATTTGAAATAGAGAGGAGGCGCTGCATTTGAGAAGGTTGAGAATCCCTGCTCTGAGCAAATAGCAGTTTCCTTCTTTTGCTAAGAATCATAGTATTTCAGGGTTTGAAGAGACCTTGAAGGTCACCCAGTCCCACCCCTGCCTCCGTCCAGTGCTCAAATCCGTGCAGTTGGAGTGAGGACTCAGGGCCTTCACACACCTCTGCCTGCTTTCTTCCTTCTGTGGTATGACTCCTGTAGGGTCCCGGGGTGGGGCAGAGCAGGAGATGGGCCTGGAGGATGAAGGACCCAGACTCAGTGAGCCTTATGGGTCTTGGCATGAGGCATTGTAGATGCTGGGGTCCAAGAGCCACTTCAAAAGTCCACTTAAAGCTCTGGGCATTAGCTCAGTGGGAAAACTTGGACCTGCATTCCAAGTAGAAATACTCTACTCGCAAAGTCTCAGTCTGTATCAGGGATCCCAGAAATCTGGGATCCACCAAGCTAGTAAACAAACACACTGCATCTCAGAACATGTCCCGGCACTGGAGTTCTGAATGACACTGTGGGCATCTGATTGTCATGAAGGGGCTAGTTGGAAATCAATAAAGAGATGCGCCGTGGTCAGCCTGAAACTCGAGAGCACCTGGGCGAAGATGCGTACTCTTGGTAGTTTATTCGGGAGTCCAGGGTCTATGGCTCCATGTTCTAGGATAAAGGGACTGTCAGAAGGCGTGCTTTAGCCAGGGCCAGCCCGTGTTTCTGCTGAGTGTCCTCAAAGCTGCCCCGACAAAGACGGGAAGAGCAGAACACTGAGATAAAGCCCGCCTTCCGCATTTTGACCCAGTTGCTTGCTGCACGCTGCTGCCACATTCCATCCTCACCCCCATCTTCCCTCCCTGCTGTCCTCTCTACCTCATGAGCTTGCAACTCCCTTGTCCCATCTTATGCCCTGTGCCCTTTCCGCTGGGGGCTGGACAGCCTTACTCCACCTACTTCCCGCCTGCCCCCCTGGGCTGACACAGAGTCCTCTGTCTTCCCGTGGAATGCAGTAGCAATCCTGAGCGTGGTGTTGGACAAGGAGTCCAGCTCCCCCTATAAACTTTTTATAGCTTAGGAAAATAAACATGTGGTTTAAGGTCTTTGCATAGGCAGTGCTCACAGAGTTCGAGCTTGCTTTACGGAACGACGAAAGAAAATATTGGTAGAGCTAATAAATTTCTGAGCCAGCCAAGGGACAGTCTTCCAGAAATCTCGGGGAGGCTTTGATGGTTTAGAAGATAAAAAGAGGAGTTACCTTTGCAGCTGTCATGCTGCTCAGAATGTGCCCACCTGAGTGATGCGGCCAGCCTCCTGAGTTCCCTGGGGTAGGCATTTCCCTGCTGCTGGAGGGCCCTTGGAGATGGCTTTCCAGATGTGGAAGCAGGGTCCAGAGAGAGAAAGTGGAGGAAGTGATGCCAGGTCACACAGCTCATTAGAGCAGGGGACCAGGGTACTTTCACTCAAATGGCTCTCAGGCATCTGCCGTGTGCGGGCTGGGGAGTGGGGGGGGAGCAGGGAGCCTACGTGGTGCATGCTGCATGAAGCAGGCAGCAGGGAGGGCTTTTAGCGCTGTTTCTGAGGTTTACTTCCTGGGTTTGTGGAGGAGCAGAGACTCTGGGAGGAGGGTGAGTGACTAGAAGGTTTCCAGTTGGAGCACTGGGTAGTAACAATAAAAATAATAATAAGCATCGCTCTTGCTGCCATTTGTTAAGCATTTACTCTGTGCCAGGATCTGAAGTCACCTCACTGAATCCTTCTAGCTCTGAGAGGCCAGGACTACCATCCCTATTCTGCAGCTGAAGAACACTGCAAGCCACTTTCCTACAGTCGCCTGGCTGGGAAATGGCAGAGCTGGGAGTCAGACCCAGGTTGCCTGACCACCGCCCCCTGCCCCCCGACGTTGTACACCTGCTCAAACATCTTGCAGCAGCAGGTCATGCGAAAGGCAAGAACAGGTGTAGGTCAGGTGAGTGTGAGGACCCCATGGGACTGTCAGGCAGGAGATGGGCATCCGTCGGGGGGGAGCATGTGGATTTGGGGGTCATGTGCTGGAGGGTAGATATTAAAGCCAGGGAGCTCTGGTGTGTAGAGAGGGGTGCTGGAGGGTCAGGTGAAAAGCTGGAACACAGTAGTGGTTTATGGCAGGCAGGAGCTCCCAGGGCGCTGACGGTGGGTCTGGACTAGCTTGCTGCCGAGCAGAGGCCACACCAGAGCGGGCTGTCACCGCTCAGAGGGTCATGGCTCTTGAGGTTGACACTATTGCTCTCCATAGAGAAAAAGGTTTCCCCATGACCAACAAGGACATGGGAGGGCACACACATGTCCCTCTGCCTTTGTGCCTTCTAGAGAGACTCATTATTTCTAGACCAGTCCAGCAGTATCAGAATCAAACAACCCTAAAATGGAGCATGCTTCTTGGGCCCAGCATTTTCTCTTTTAGGAATTGATTCTGAGGACATAATCAGGGACATGCATGAGGCTATGCATCATGGCATTATTTTTATTTGTAAAAAAATCACAAATCATAAATGTCTCACCATAAGAGATCAAAAACAATGAAATACATGTAGCCAATAAGATCAAATTGTTGAATAATATTTATAACCAACAATTTTGACATATTGTTAAATTTTAAGTGGACAGGCCATGAACAGTATGATTAGCTCAAGACAATTTCTTACAAAGAATGGACACATATACATATTTCAGCGCCCATGCCATGTGGTTCGTAGGCTTCTCTTTGGATGGGGAGATTGTGGGGGTGAGTTCTCTCTTTCTCAGATATTGCAAGATTGTTTTGTTTCTGTTTACATGGAGTATATATTTTTTTTGTATTTTGAAAAAAAGTTCTTACTGTAAGGATTCATCATAAGTAATATTAGCGGGGTGCCTAGGTGGCTCAGTCAGTTAAGCGTCCATCTTTAGCTCAGGTCATGATCCCAGGGTCCTGGGATCAAGCCCCATGTTGGGCTCTTTGCACAGCAGGGAGTCTGCTTCTCTCTCTGCCCCTCCTCCCCACTCGTGCTCTCTCTCTCACTCTTTCTCAAATAAATAAATAAAATCTTTTTTAAAAAAGTAATATGAACAAAAGCTTGCCTGGTACTTATTTCATGCCAGGCACTGTTCTGAGTACTTTGCAGGGATTACAGAATTGAACTCCCAGGAGGATTCAGGTGAGGGAACAGTGGTTCAGGAAGACCAGGCTAGTTGCCCAGGCTCACAGAGCTGGTGTGGGGCAGAGCTGGGACCTGAGGCCAAGCCATCAGGCAGCAGGGACCATGCTCTTAACCACTGCCTGACACTGTCACTCCCCCGTGAGACAGAGGTGGTCGCCAATGCCCACAAGGATGTGGAGGACATGCGTGTGCTGCTGTTGGTAGCAGGGGTTGTCTTGACACACCTCAATCCCGAGTGCCCTGTAATGGCAGCCCTCAGGCACTGTGTTCAGTGAATGAATGAATGAATGAAATAAAGAATGAATGCATACATGCAAATGGCAGGCCCCACTTATCCTCCAGGATCTGAAAATAAATCCTCACATGCTTTTTGCTAGATTTGAGCATGACCATGACGGGACGGGAGGAACCGTCCCCCCTCCCCAGCCTGAGAGTGGGTGACTTGTCTTCCTCACTTCTAGGAAATGTCTCCGATTGCTGAGAAACCTGCCCTGTCTTCCAGCATCCTGGCAGACTGGAGGGTGGCTTAGGGCTTCATGGCTCTGTCCCCACCATGGGGGTTCACCAGCTTATTGCCTTGGTGGTCTCCAATGGACCGCCCAGAATTTCACACTTTCATGGGTTCCTCCCACATTGGTTCTGGGGTTGGCCGAAAGGACATTAGCAAGTGTGAAGCAAGCAAAGGCTTCATAATTGTTTGCACATCAGGCTTATCTTCTCAGGATGTCTCTCTTGGAGCCCAGCCACCATGCTCTAAGGAAGTCCAGGCTAGATCACTGAATAATATGAGGCCATGGCTCTGAGGGGAAGAGGTCATCTTGGACATTCCAGCCCCAACCAAGCCCCCAGGCGAATGCATCTGTTGAGTGAGTCCAGCCAACCTCCCAGCTGAGACCAGTCAACCCACAGATTCAGGAGAAAGAATACATGGTTGTTGTTTTAAGCCACTAAGTTGTGCCTGCTTTGTTTTGCAGCCATAGGTAACCGAAATACTGATCTTCCTGTCCTGGATGGCTCTTGGAAACAAATCCACACAGCCTTATTGAGCACCCACTATGTGCCCAGCACTATGGGACTAATAATGAAAGGACTCTGATTAAGAATCCTGAACCTGGGGAGATGAGACTGTTGCATGCAGTAAGACTGAAGAAGCATCCCCAGCTAAACTTGCTGCACGATGAGGAAAGACAGCTGATTTCCCCACTGGTTCAACAACAGGGAAGTTGTTGTAGCTGATCTATTTGGTAAACAGGGATGGGACACATTGACCTTTTACTTCATTATAAAATAGTCTTTTGATTCCTCTGGATCCCCATGTTGCTGCATGACATTCGGGTGGCAGATCAAATGATTCTCTGTGAACCATTTGCACGGGCCCTGGGAACAAAGAGGAGAGATGAGATGGGGAATTGAGTGGTGTGCTCATTTGTGTGTGGACCATGGGTCCATCATGGCTCTTTAGGGGGTCCGGGGGGGATATACTTGTGCTTCTTCTGAGCTCTGCCTGCGACTGGCCTGCCCAGAGCTTCAGGAACATGCAGCGGCTCCAGAAAGACCCACAGCCTATACCATCAGAGCTGGAGAGACTCGTGCATCACCTGACCCGATGTCCTCACTGTAGACAGGAGAAAACTGAGGCCCAGAAATGGGAAAGCCTCACTGGAGGGCACACAGAGTGTCTTAACTCCTCCATCAGTGGCCTTCCTGCTAACCAGAGCTCAGCTACCCAGCTCCCGCGTGTGCTCCCTCTTCCTGCCCAGCTCCCCATGTGCCATCCCACCCCCGCCCAGGGCTGGCTTTGGTGGCCAAGCCGAGCTAGGCTGCAGGGGACAGCTTCAAACAGGGCCTGAGAAAGTCTACCCAGATGAAGCAAAGCTAGACACATTAACCTCCACTTTCAGACAATACACATGAAATTGCACATGTGTGGAGAGACCATCCCGATTAAAACAAATCCTTGAAAGGTATTCTGAAGTGAGTCCTTTTAGGAAGCGGACAGCCCATCATTTTGCTCTCTTTCTTAGTGTGATTTTTTTTTTTCTGGGTGCTGCTTGCAGGGAGCCATAGCATGCCTTGCACACTAGAGGGAACGACAATTGTCCTTGGAAAGGATTCCAAGGTGTCCCGCTCCCCAACCTGGCCTAAAAGGGGGTCACTTCTTCCTTTGCTTCCCAGTTTCGTCCCTGGGACCAAGTGAGGAGAGCCAAGACTGCGGGCAATTCTGTGACTCAGAGATACATCTGGAATATGCTGGAGAGTCTGGAAGGCTAGTCATCATTGCACAAAGCGGGAATGCAGGCTCTCGGGGGAGGGGGTTTCTCAAGGCCTGGGGCTGCAGGCGCCAAGCCAGTAGGAGACTCCCGGCGAGGCTCCCGGGCCGGAGGACAGGATGAGTCAGGCCCTGAGGTGTTTTCCTCACATGGTTTCGGTTCTCAGGTCAGGATCTTGGCGCCCGAGGGGAAAGCCTGGTCCAGGCCGCGGGGAAAGCCTCAGTGGCTGCCGCTTTGCCGTGCTTGGATCGGGTGTGGCGGGGAGGTGTGTGGCTGCCAATAAGTGATTTATAGCATGTTCCCGCCTGTGTTACATTCTCATCTTTTCATGTTGCAGCCCCATCTCCAGTAATGGGATCTGCAGAGGCGGCGGCTCCCCACACGGCTGCCTGGAGGAGGGGCCCAAGTGGGGAAGCCGGCCCAGTCCCAGCCACTTGGCCTTGATTTTCACCGTGGCTCTGTCACATCTCCAAACTCTGCATCCCAGAACCTTTGTCACGACCCCCTTGCTAGTCCTCCCTCCCTCCCCACTTCCTGCAACACCCCAGCCTCTTAGGGTCTTGTCTGAAACCACACCGTTCTGGGCTGGGGGTTGGGCAGGAGCCCCAAGTAGAAGCCCCCTTCTTGGCCTCCTGCGTATCACACAAAGCCTCCAGATGAATCCTCTACCACTTGCTGTCTGTCTGAGGATTCCCAGAACCTTTCAACTGGCAGGAATGTAAAGGACACGGCCCCTGTGGAAAACAGTTCTGTGGGTCTTCAAGAAGTTAAACAAATAACTATTATATGGCCCAGTAATTCCACTCCTAAGTGTACAAGAATTGAAAGCAGGGACTCAACAAATACTCGTATACACATGTTCATAGCAGCGTTATTTACAATAGCCAAAGGTAGAGAAAAGTGTCCATCAACAGAGGAATGGATAACAAATACCCATACACTGGGGTATTACTCAGTCATAAAAATGAATGAAGTATCACTAGATGCTACCACATGGGTGAACCTTGAAAACGTTGTGCTAAGTGAAGGAGGCCAGGCACTAAATGTATGACATTTATATGAAATGTCCAGAATAGGTAAATCTATAGAGACAGAAAGCAGATCAGTGATTGCTGGGGGCAGGGAGAATGAGGAGGGCCTGCTTAATGAGTACAGGGTTTCATTTTGGGGTGATAGAAGTGTGTTGGAACTGGCTAGGAGTCGTAGATGCGTAACACCGTGAACGTAGTAATGTAGTCAATGACACTGAACTGTATACTTCCAAATGGTTAAGTTTGTGTTATGTGAATCATACCTTTAAACTTTTATTTTTAATTTAAAAATTAAATTAAAATAAAAATTTAAAATAAAAAATTTTTAAATAAAATCTTTTTCCCACTGCCTACAAATCTCACAAGTGCCCTAGCACACACATAAAACGTTCATACCTGCAACTGCTTGCCCAGAACTCCAGATTCAGGACATGAGGTGGTTGGTGAGGTTGTCAAGGCAGGAGATTTGGGATTGGCTTGTTGTGGGGCTGGGGCTGGGGGCCACAAGGACCGGCTCTTAGCCGGGGCTGCACTAGAGGCCACCCAGGGCAGGCACCTCACCTTCCAGCCTCTCTTCTCTCTCCTGGTCCCCAGGCACGTGGTGACTGCAGGCCCAGGGAGGATTCACAATGTGTGACAGTGACGGCTGAGAATCCTTCGTGGCTCACTGGGGACTGTTGTGAGGCCTGGCCCCATAACCCCCTAGCATCACTTCCAGCCCTCTGTGAATCACTCTTGACCCCCCTCTCCCCAGAGTCTCTCCTAC
The DNA here is from genome assembly GCF_964656455.1 of Halichoerus grypus. Classification (NCBI taxonomy): domain Eukaryota; kingdom Metazoa; phylum Chordata; class Mammalia; order Carnivora; family Phocidae; genus Halichoerus; species Halichoerus grypus. The sequence continues at coordinate 104,476,742 of NC_135720.1, read as the reverse complement.
CTCCACACCCTATGGCCCCCCAGCAGGGTCCTTTCCTCTGCTTTCCTTTATGGAGCACCACATCTTCCTGGAAGACCACCCCACGACTCTGGCCTCCGGGGACACCCCCTCCCCATACTCCTGAAGTAGCCGTCTGGGCCTCTTACTTCGTATTCACTCTACCCGGGCACGGATGCAGGTCGGTCCCATGGAAAAGCTGTTTGGTAGTTCCAAAACTCCAGTATCAGCCATACTTTGCCTTCGCCCTTTGATAAAATTAATGGCATCCTATGCACTTATTTTATCTTTTGTGCTTGGTCAGTATTTCATAAATAACAGTTGCCGTTTGAATACAGATTGTTGCAAAGCTCCCTCCAATCTAACACAATGGCTTCCCCTTGGGCTTGTCAGATGGGTGATCACCTGGGCCTGCCCCGGGACTGATGGAGGAGGCAGTGTCTTCGGCAGGAAAGCATTTGCCTGCAGGGCTGTGATGACAAAGAAGGTGGAGCAGGGAGGCTCGGGGGGTGAGGGATGTGGACAGTGGGGGGATGCCAGAGGCACCCCAATCCTAGCCCAGGATAAGCCCTTTTGGGCAGGGCTCCCCGTCTTCCAGGCCGGGCCTGCTCCCAAAAGAAACCCTGGAAGAAAAATACTGTTTTCCAGGAGAGCTGAGAGCAGAGGGCCCTGTCCTGGCTTCTCCAGAGCTGCTGTGGAAGGTCCCCTTGTTTCTGTCTTCAGATTCTTACTTATCCTTCCCATGACTTTAGGCTTTGGGTTTACAGAAATAAGGCCCCAGCATGAAAACAAGCAGGGAGGCATGTGGGGCCTAGCAGAAGATGGCATATCCAGAGCAATCAAATAAGACAATCCCCTGGGTATCTTGTCTCTTGCAGTGGTTTTGAAATGGTTTCTCTATTTAGAAGGAAAGTCTTTGTTTCCATTTGAATAATGTTGAGGATTCATCTCATCAGGAGAAGGGTTAAGATCGGCAACTCTGCCCCTCTTTGGCTCCAGTGTTGGGAAAAGGGGGTTTGTGGTAGGAGCGGGGAGAATAGGCAGGCAGAAGGGACAGAGACTCTCAGCCCAGGGCTGGCGGCTATCACTAAGGCACAGGGGTGGGGGCGGGGCGGGGGGGGGGAGAAGAACATGAGGGTGCAGAGCACAGGAGATGGGTTGGCTCAAGAAGAGGGAGACTGAGAACAAAGAAAGTGAATACCCACATGGGGAGAAAAAGGAAAAGGATGGGGGGGTGATGGGGGGAGAACCCAGAAGGAGGCCTCCCCCTCTCCCTTCCCCTCCAGACACTGACGTTCTCCGGGCTTCACTCTCACATATGGGCCTAATTCAGGTAGAGTGAAATCTTGCATTGCTCTGGGTAAAAATTATTGCTTCGGATAATGAAATCTTTGTCATTGGAAACTCCAAAAGGAAAAAAAAAAAAGGCCCTTCAAGCCGTGACTTATGGGCAGTGTGGTGATGGAAATGAATTCATCATCCCATTTTCCTACATTGACTAGGAGGACAAGCTTGATTCATAACTGGACCACGTGTGGCTGGTCCCCGCGGGCAGGGTGGCGGCTGGGCCTGCTGAGAAGCCAGCGCGGGAAGCTCCCAGGACGACTGGTGGGGGTGTGCGGAGTGATAAGCATCTCCTTGGCATGCCCTGGCCTCAGGTTTTCCTGAGGATTTTCCTGAGCTGTCAAAACATTTCAGGGCTGTGCGGAGACTGTCTGCTTCTACAGAGAAAATCCCATAATAGCTCTATGAAACGAGCCGTTTTTTCTTCAAACCCTACACCTCACACCCGCATAAAAATCTCCCAGACAAAGCCATGTGACCTTAATGGGTGAGCAGGATGGCCGAGAATCTCCCTCTGACTGTGGCACTTCTCATCTGAGAAGCACAACCTGCTTCCGATTTCGTATTTCATTGCTGCCCCGGTTTCCCTGCAGGGCAGTTCAAGGCAATGAGTGGCTGGATCTGTTTGATAGAAGATGAATTTAACTGTGGCCCAGTGGTGGGCAAGCGTGTTGCCCACAGGACCAGGAGCCCCCGGGGTGCCTCTGATGCTGGGCCGTGACTTCCTTCTGTCTCATGGCAGGGTTTGGCCATGTGGAACCATTTCTAGGATGTTGTTATGGGGCAGAGCTATTTTTGTTTCCCTGAAGCCTCGAGGTGGGTGCACAGAAGAGGAGGTGGCAGGGCTGGGAGGAATTTCCAGGCCGATTCAGCGGGAGGGGCTTCACAGGGCCGGGGCCCAAGCCTGGTCAGCCTGCGCGGAGGCCCACCAGGTAGGGCTGCTCACTCTGTCTACGACGTTGAGATGTGATTTCTCCCCGCAACACTTTTTCACAGGGAAATGGGGTTGAGGTGGTTGTGGCTACAGAGAGAGAGGGATGTTGGGATGGACAAAGATGGCCTTTGCTGGCGTTCAGAGTCTGCTCCCTTCATTTGATCCTTCACCAAATGTTTGGTGAGCACCCGCTATGTGTGAGCAGTGATGTGGGTGCTGGGGATTTGGGAAGAACAGGACAGACATGGCCCACCCTCTCATGCTGGGGGAGGGGCAGATGATAAATCATAAGTGAATAAATGGATGAAGTGCCTAGAAGAAAATATGGTAGGGTGAGGAGGTGGAGAGGGTTGGTGGAGTAGGGGGCGCTTGTTTGGATTCTACCTTGGAGAGGTCAGGGAAACCTCTCCAAGGTAGAAAAGTCACTTGAACTGGGTCCCAAAGATGAGATGGGGCCTGCCATGTTGAAATCTGGGGGAGAGTATTCCAGAGCAGGGCAGAGTCCCCAGGTGGGAATGGAAGACCCAATTTACAACAACCCCCAGCAGCTGAATATTTTCCCAGAGCCAACTTGGCAGACCCTGAACACTGGTCAGCCAAAGATGCCTACCTCAGGCTGGGAATTAGTAACCGAGACCTAACTTGGGTTTACCCACCTAAGGAACCAAGGACCCAGGACAGGTGGGAAGCCCAGGGCCCCTCATCTTTGTTTGGCTCAGGCAATGTGGAGAAGAGGAACAATCATAGAACTTGGAGGTAGCCATGCCCAATTTGAGTCCTGGCTTCCCGGGGCACTGAGCAAGTCATTTTACCTTGGTGAATCTTGGTTTCCTTATCTGTGAGTTCGGGAGATAATCACTCTCAGACTTGCTGTGTGGATTAGAAATGACATATATAAATGCTTTAGCACAGCTCCCGGTGTCTGAGGATTGGTAGCTCTGTTTTAGGGCCTCCCCAACCCTCCCAGGCCTGCCTCCTTTTCACTCTCCTGTCTCCTTCCACCCTGCATCTTGTTGCTTGGGGGCCAAGGCCCTGCCTTCTGTATCAGCCCCTCACCCCACACCCTGGCCTGGTGGTCTTGGCCCAGCCACTGACCATAATTCTCGAGATCTCGAGATTGCCTGTTTTCTTGGGACCGCAGGCACTGTTGCTTCTAGAACTATGACTAGGCAGAGGCACCTTTTCCAGACGCCCTCCCATGCAGTCCCTCTCCCAGAACTACCTATTCCTCCAGTGACAGACCCCTTCTGCAGGCCAAGGTCTCAACCAAGCCTGGAGTCAACCCAGGAGGAAATGAAGCTCTGGAGACAGATCTGAGTGGGATCTCAGCTCTGCTTCTTCCCGGCTGTGGGACCTTGACTAAGTTACTTAGCCTGTCTGAGCTCCAATGTTCTTATCCCTAAAGAAGGGTACTTTCAGAGAAAGGAAGGTACTATCACCACAACCTTATCCGTTTCACTTAGGAAAGGACCAACCTTAGTTTAGGAAAATGCAGGAAGGACACTTGGAGTGGGGCGGCAGCCCTTGGGGGAGGCTGGAGGAAGAGGGGGAATAGAGAACCATCCCGGTCCGCATAAGAAGGGACGGGGAGTTGGCCGTGGGGTAAGGCAGGGGGATTAGCAGAGAGAGGGCTGGAGCAATGTGGACCCGAAGCTGAGGGGAAGGAAACAGCCCAAGGACCTCTTAAGAACTTCAAAGTCCAGTCTCAGCAGCATGGAGTGAGATGGATGCTTCCTGCTATTGCCCCTGAATCTTCAGAGAATTCTTGACACCCAATTTCTCTGCCTGATTGTATGCAGAGGCGTGGGGAGTCAGGGAAAAGGGTCATCCCACTTCTGGGTCAGCGCGGGGGAGGCATCATAGAAAGAGCAACAAAATCCAGAGAGGAGGATAACTTAGCAGAAGCCCAGAAGCAGGGCCAGAGGAGGCCAGAATGGGTGTGAATCTCCAAGAATTCCCCGAAGTCTTGGGGTGGGCACTAGACATGCCATGGGAGGGGGTGCAAGCCTGTTAAGTGTGCATCTGTTTTCCTGGGCCTCCCGGCGCGGTCCTTCTGGAGCTATGGCTGGGCAGAGGCACCCCTCCACCGTGGTCTCCCTCAACTGGCCTGGGCCAGACTGTGGGGTTCTGGTGATTTCTGCAAGGGAGAGTTGCGGGGGCAGCTTCCTCAGAGCATGGGGATGCCTGGCTGGTGCCTTAATGGCCTCTGACAGCCCCGTGCCCCCGCTGCAGCCTGTGACTGTCAGAGCAAGCCTCAGAAAACAAACAGCACACACGGAAGCGATTTCTGCTCATTTCTGCTCTGAGTGCTGGCACGCTCTGCCGACTGGCCAGTTATCTGAGTGAGCAGAAGCTGCCAAGGAATTCCCTCCTGTCCGAGGGTTTGTGAGGCTGGGTCCCTGGCGGGGAGGGGGAAGGGGAACGAAGCCAGCTTCTGAGAGTGAGCCGAGTCCCCCCACCCACTAACGCCTGTGTGGGGCTCCCCCTCTACCTCGAGGTGGGAAGGTTGGAGTGCAGCACCTCTTTAACACAAAAATCCAGGTTCTAGGCTTGGGGCTAAGAGGAAAGCCAGATGCTCAGACCTATCCTTGGTCATCCTGGTGGCCAGTGAGCCACCGGGAGATCTCCTATGTGATCTAACCCAGTGGGCGGGCGGGGCGGACGCAGGAGAGGGGAGAAAAGAGAAAAGCTTGACCCAGAGACAGAAAGAGATAAGCAGACCACTCTTGGCATAGAAGAGACATCAAACCACATTATTGGCTTTCAATCAAATTAAGTCTGGCCCTGAGCTCCCAGAGCCACTTGTGGGGCCCCACTTCTGGGATAACGCAAGAGCCAGGGAGTTTATGGGGCAGAAAACAGGGGGAGGTTCACCTTCAGCTCCTCTTGGTGGTGGCTCAGAGCAGGAGGCTCTCACACTGGGGTCAGCTGGGACCTCTGCCCCACCTAAGGTGACCAGCTTGTCCCAGTTTGCCCAAGGCTTTCCTAAGCTAAGCACTGAAAATCCTTTGTCCCGGGAACCCCATCAGTTCTGGGCAAACTGGGATGGGGGCTTACGGTAACGCTTCCCACTTCTCATCATCAGGTGCCTTGGTGGCCATTTCCCTGGGAGGTCCTGTCCCCTCCCACAGGGTCCTCTGTATGGGGTCCAGCCTCCCTCTCTTGGCCCTCCCTCCCACTGCATGGCCCCCTGCGGCTTCTCGAGCTTCGGGAAGGCGAAGGCCTGGAAGATGGATTGGTCAGAGCAGCCTGCACTCCCAGCCTGCACCACGAGCTTCCACCGAGGTGCAAGAACACAGAAGCTTCCGACCTGCAACAGAGGGACAAACCCAGCACACGCTAACATCTCGGTGACTTTCCCCGCACCAGTCTGTATAAATCACTTCACATGGCTCACAGGTCGGGGAGTTACGGCAAGTCTGTGTTGTCCCAAGAAGGCTTTTTCTGGGACCCTCAGGAGCACAGCTCCTCGAATCCAGGGCTTAGACAAGCACCTTAAGCTGTAAACATGTAACCCCAGGGGGCCCCAGCCTCCACCCTCGGCATTTTCCCCTGCAAATGGTGCTTGCTCACTCCAGAAAGGCTTCCACTCCCTGACATCTTTCCCGACGGCAAGTTTCCTCTCAAGGGACGTGATACTTTAAATTTTCCGAAAATCAAGACCAGCAGCCTCAGACTTCTGTGTTGGCTGCTGGTTACAGAAAGAGTCTATGATTTAAGACCGTTCTGGGCAAGGTGCGAAAGCCAGCCTACAGATGATGATGCTTGTTAGCAGGGTGAGAACCCACAGGCGGTGAGGGGGGTGGGGGGTGCAAGTGGCCATAGTCGGGCCTGCGACCAACCCGGAGCTCGCCTGTTTCACTCACTGCAGACAGAAGTAGGGGGAAAAAAGGACAGGGGAGTGTTTCAGCCACTTAAGAGAACAAATAGCTTTTAAGTACTACATGTAACCAAATGATGTGCTAATTCCACTCCATTCTTCACTGTTGCACCAACCGAAGCACTAAAGCATTCTTGCCAGTAGCCTGTGTCAGGTTACCCCCTGTCCTCAGAAGGAATAAACTGTATTTCTTCAGACATTGCTTGATTTCTTTAAGAACAGTCTGTAATCGAGAGTTTTGATACATTGCATTTATTTCTAGTTAGCTTGCACACAGTAGGCCCATACCAATTGCCATCCCAATCCCTCCAGGTGCCCCCTGATTTCCAGTGCCAGGGGCAGGGTGAGGGGGAACAGGGCTGGGAGACGTGGTGACATTACCCTCAAGAGGTTGGGGACACTTCTGAGCATCTCTGGGTTCCTGATTCAAGGGCCTCCACTGCATCACCTAAGAAGTGGCGTGGGTTTTCCAGGAGCTCCTCGGCTGGAAGAACAGGGGCCACACTTTCTGCAGCCTTACCCAGCAGAACCTTTCGGAATAGACTCGCAGGGGGTGGGTGCACATCCTGGCTCACACTCCCTCACCTCAGCTTTATGTCTTGTGGGCTGAAGGAATAGGTCCCACGTTCAGGCTTCCTTTTCTCTTCTCCTACATCCTCCCGGTCAAAGCTGCCCTTCTGCACCTTCTCTAAATGAACCAAATGCCATATTTTGGAGGGCCGGAGCCAGATGAAACTCACTGACACAAATGTCACTCACTGGGATTTCCCATTCTCCTTCCAGACACGTGGGAGGATTCCATTTTCCTGTCCCCTTGGAGCGAGGCACGGCCATGTGACATGCTCTGGTCAAAATAACATGAGCCAAAGAGGCATGTGTCACTTCTGGGTGGAAGCATTAAGAGCTGGCCCATGATTTTTCCAAGCCTGAGCTTTCCCGCCTCCATGTTGACGGCCACTGTAGCAGAGAGCAGAGGCTCGGAGAAAGACCCACTCAGACCCAAGGGGCACATAGTCTCCATAGCTCACTTCTGACTTGGTCAAAGAGGATAACAAAAGACAAGGAATATTCCCGAGGGCTGATCCAGAGGTCACAGAGAGCCACAGACGATGGAGCTTCTCCCGGAGAGTGAGATCAGGGCCTACACAGGAAACAGTCTCTTCTGAGGATACGTCCCCTCAGGTGGGACGTTGGTGTCTGCTCAGGTGTGTCCCTTTGTTCCAACTGAATCGGAGTACAATTCTTTTTTTTTTTTTTTAAAGATTTCATTTATTTGACAGAGAGAGACACAGCAAGAGAGGGAACACAAGCAGGAGGAGTGGGAGAGGGAGAAGCAGGCTTCCCACTGAGCAGGGAGCCCGATGTGGGGCTCGATCCCAGGACCCTGGGATCATGACCTGAGCTGAAGGCAGATGCTTAACGACTGAGCCACCCAGGTGCCCCTTGGAGTACAATTCTGCCCCCATGCCCGCTTGTGCTTTGAGGGTGTGGGGGCAGCCCAGATCAGGAAAAACCACAAAAAGACCCGGTGATGGACAACTGAGCATCAGCCAATGATGCTGGACCTCCACCAGAGGACTTTCTGATTGTCTCCTTCGGGGAGGAGGGACCTTGAGTTTTCTAGGGATGACAGGGAAGCAAATATTTTGTGAGCAGCAGGGCTCATAGCTGTGGTACACATTAACACTATTCCACAACAAATATTTCCCGATCTCCTTCTGAGCACACAGGGCGATTGTTCTCAGGTGATAGGGCTGCCTGCTGACTTGCTCTGGTCAATGAAACATGAATAGGGGTGATGTGGGGTACTTCTGGGCAGCGCACAATTTGCCAATCTCCATCTGTGTCAGGCACTGTTCCGGATGCTGGCTGCTCTATCAGTCTGTGTCCAGAGTGACGACAATACAGAGCTCTGGGCCAACTGAAGGACATGTTTCATGAGCAAGGAATCAACTTTTTGTTTTTTGTTCTGGGCCACTGAGGTTTTGGTTTTATTGGTCATCAAAGCATAATCCAATTCATTCTGACACGTACTCTAACATGCACACTCATTTGTTTATTAAACAAATGTTTACTTACTTTGTGCCATCCTGAGCCCCAAGGATACAGAAATTAATAAAGCTCAGGTCACTGCCTTTAAGGAACTCACCATTCGGTGAAGGAGACAGACAGGGCAAGAGTCAAACAACATTTTCCTTTACCCTTCCACCTCATACCTGTTAGATGTTAGCATTCGTCGGCACTTTTCTGACTGTATTCTAGTGGTTTCTGCATGTCTCCCCTCCAGCCAGGCTCAAAGCCCCCAGTTTGAGGGGTTGGTTAGAGGATGGATAGATAGATGATGGGTGATGGATGGATGGATGGATGGATGGATACATGGAAAGAAGAATGAATGGATGGATGGATGGGTTCAAGTGGAGCTGGTCTGATTGAAGAGGCACCCTCCAGGGCTCATCCTGTACCCTTTCTCCACACCATATGAAGCTCATAATAATAGGGACATGGTATGGTCCTTCTCTGGCTCTCAGTTATTAGCAAGCCTGATATTGTTGATTCTAAAAATTTACCTGAGTGATAACAATACTTACATCTCTTTGACGCACCTTTATTAGGCACATTCTATAGCCACCCTGCTTTCGAAGGGCCAGATGTAATTCTTGAACAGATGGACCTCTGAACATCTTCCTGAAAGAGCCCCCACCACTCAAACCCCTGTATCCCATATTTCTCTTTTCCATTTCATGCTGTGACTGATTTATTAGAAATTCAGGGCAATTCCAGGAAGCCTTGAATCGGTCTTCTCTCCACAGTTGCTTAGAATAGGATGGGTAAGTCTTTTAGGTTGGACTAGCATGTCAGCATGCATTTTTAAATGTTTCATTTGCTTCTGAACATAATTTGAGGCAGTTTACTCGAAGAGTATGTTCTGCAGTAGATGTTAGACTAAGAACAAAATGTTGAGAGCTCCTTGGGACCCTGGTAGGATAATGTCAGATAGGGCTGGTTCTCGGCTAAATTGTGAAGTCAAAATCATGGTCTTCATCTCTGTTTTTGACATCCTTATCTGACTTATGTCTTGTGGTCTCCCCTGACCCAGCCTGGGTACTGGAAAGAACACCAGACTGGAGGTCAGGATGTCTGAGCTCATCCAGGATCCACCAGGAACCAGCTGTGCAAGTCACTGCATGTCCCTCAGCCTTGGTCTCCTCTGTAAGAGTCCAGGGTCACAACTGGTGCCCTCCCATGCACCGGCCATGTCCAGAGCACTAAAGTTCTGTGACTCACATACAGGAGTAACATTTTTATTTCAAATGAAATATTATGTATGATTGAATAGGTAAAACAATCCCATGGTTGAGAACATAATACTATGAAAAAATATACAAGAAGTCTCATCCTGTCCCACCTCCATGTACGTCTTTCCCATTAGAAACTGGGAAGCGTCTAAGATTTTACCCTACCTACAAGCTAACGAGTAAGTCTGCCACATTGTCATGGATACTGTTAGCAGAGACAAAGGACTTTGTTATTCATGGCACAGCAAGCAGCATGAGCTTGATGCTCACATGGGTTTTCCGCGTCCCTGAGTTCCATGGGGGGGGCGCTGTGGAGTGGCCCAGGCGGGTGCCGAGCACGCACAGAGGGGGGTGGGTTGCCTCCCCTCGGAGGAACCAGGAACTTAACAACCCGCAATCTTTTCTATTGGGCTGAGAACAAACCTGCCCAACCTCCGCCCTGAAGGGACACCTTATCTTAATTTTACCAGATAACAAACAAACTTGTTTTCTGCTCTGGAGGACACACTATCTCTATCTTCTAGGGGTATTGCTATAAAACACCCTGGGAAGGATGATCTACAGCAAACTAGGTCAGGCCTCTGCACAGAGAATTGCCTCCCAGCTGGAACCATGCAGGTACCCAGCTACTCCTACTGGTTTCATAGGCAACCTCTCGGACTTCCTAGGTATGGCTGGAAGCAGATATACACACAATTTCTTTCTTTTTTTTAAATTTTTTATTGTTATGTTAATCACCATACATTACATCATTAGTTTTAGATGTAGTGTTCCATGATTCATTGTTTGTGCATAACACCCAGTGCTCCATGCAGAACGTGCCCTCTTTAATACCCATCACCAGGCTAACCCATCCTCCCACCCCCTCCCCTCTAGAACCCTCAGTTTGTTTTTCAGAGTCCATCGTCTCTAATGGTTCGTCTCCCCCTCTGATTCCCCCCCTTCATTCTTCCCCTCCTGCTATCTTCTTCTTCTTCTTTTTTTTTCTTAACATATATTGCATTATTTGTTTCAGAGGTCCAGATCTGTGATTCAACAGTCTTGCACAATTCACAGCGCTCACCATAGCACATACCCTCCCCAATGTCTATCACCCAGCCACCCCATCCCTCCCACCCCACCCCCCACTCCAGCAACCCTCAGTTTGTTTCCTGAGATTAAGAATTCCTCATATCAGTGAGGTCACATGATACATGTCTTTCTCTGACTTATTTCGCTCAGCATAACACCCTCCACTTGCATCCACGTCATTGCAAATGGCAAGATCTCATTCCTTTTGATGGCTGCATAATATTCCATTGTATATATATACCACTTCTTCTTTATCCATTCATCTGTCGATGGACATCTTGGCTCTTTCCACAGTTTGGCTATTGTATACACACAATTTCTAACCTTACCGATTAGTTGCACAAACGCAAAGCACTAAGTTCATCATTATGCACTTCCCTTTTTTAACTTAACAACGTAAGATTCTCACGTTCTTTTTTTTTACTGCTGCAGAGTTTCCATTGTGTGGATATGTCGGTTCTTTAGCTAGTCCCCTACAGAAAATGGACACTTTTTACTATTTCAAAGAACGTTGCAATAGATGATCTCCATCTTGAACATGTGCCAAATTGGAATGAAGAGGGATTGATCACTGGGCCCAACGGTAATGGAATTTGCAATTTAATTAGATATTGTTAAACTCCATAATTTTGGGGCTTTTACCAACTTCACCCATTTTATCAGTCAAGAGCCAGGGTGATCCTCTCAAGAACAGGGAACAGGCAAGAAGCAGATAGGGGGCAAAATAGGAAGGAGTGAGCTCCTTCTCATGCCTCCGACCTTGCAGGCTTCTTCTAGCGCCCCCTAATGACAGAGTCTCAAAGGGAGCCCCTGGTAAAGGAGAGTCCCAGCCCCAGGGGCACAGCACAGAAGGGAGAAGAGTGAGTTTGGAGCTCAGAATGAATTACTTAATAACTGGCATACCTCAAGATGTGTTGTCAAATGTTTGCATTTTTTCCATGCTGACAGGTGAGAAATGACATCCCACTGGAGTTTCCACGTGCATTTCTTTTATTATGAGTGCAAATGACCATTTCTGCATGTGTGTAGATGCCATTTATATGCTTTTTCTGTGAGCTCACTGTTCATACCCTTTGGCCATTTTTCAGTTGAGCTGTTGGTCTTTCTTGGTAACATCTTAGTCCAAGTAAGCACACTTAGCTGAATCATTCCCCTATGCAGAGAATGTTCATGTTGAGGGCGGGGGAACCCAGTGGAATGAAGCTCGTGTGGGGTAGTTTCAGACATGGCGAAACCCAACTTGGGAGATCATGGGGCCTCCAGGGACCCTCACAGCATATTCTCTTAGCTCAAGCCTATATTCCTTGTGTCACTCAGGCCCTGACCTTGGAAGCCACCTCTGGCCACCTTGGACTGTGGCTTGGATGGTGTTTGCACATCTGTGGTCTCCATGGTGAGCCCTTCCGGAGACCCATGCCAGATCCTTATTTGTGCCCGAAATCCAGGTGGTCTTTGCCAATGCCACTTCCTCAACTGACTCATGCAAGGTGGGAAATTCTGTCATAGGGCAGTTTTTTTTAAAACCTGGAAAGTACTGGAGAGTTTTTACTCAGATTCAGGGTATGCGGCCTTGGATGTGAAACGCACTTTCCAAAGGGGAACAGAAACCTGCATAAAATGGTTAAATCATGCAACAAGTTGGGAAACCCCTCAGCTGAGAACCAGGAAGGAAGCAGAAAATCCTTGAATGTCCCAGAAGGTCCCTGTACTGAAGACCTTGCTCTTTCCTTACCAAGTTGAGCCCCCCAGGCCTCCATTCACAGCCTGCCCCCTCTGCTATCGATGGGGGAGTGAGGCGTTTGGCTTTGAATCATGATACCTGCCACGCACCATACCCTTGAGTGGCACCGACTTGCCAGGTTTTCTTTCTAATGCCTACAACAACTGGCAACTCAGGGTGACGATCCCCATTTTACAGAGGAGAAATAGAGCAGGTCACTTGTTGCGGGGCACAGGTGTAGTAAGTCTGGAGCCCAGTTTGTTTATTGGGGTGAAGGCGGAGCCTTTGAAGAGGGTCCCAAGATAGGGGTGCAGTTGCGCTTAGCCGGCTCCACAGGACACAGCGGAGGCAGAGACTATGGAGCCCAAGGCAGTCCAGGGAGACCTCCTAAAGAAGGAGGCGAGGCTAGAGCGGGGCCTGGAGGGCTGAGAAGAGTCAGGGCAGTGGGGCAGGCAATGAAGGAGAGCGGTGCTGCACGCAGGTGAGCCCACCGGAGCGAAGGGACGTGGTGGTCCCGGCACGGTTGGGATCCTTCTGGCTCAGGCGGGCACTCCCCATCTCTACCTCTGCAGTGACGGGCATGGCACGCCACGGGAGCGCAGGCGGGAAGCATTCTTGCACCGCCCGAATTAATGCTATGTAGAAGGGGCTGGGCCTGGACGCTGTGGAATTAGAATAAGAACGAAGGGGGTATGACCCCCCCGCCCCCGACCCAGTGCTGAACAGAGCTACAGCTAGGGGCAGGGCTGGCCTGAAGCCTTCTGGAGGGCACTCTTCTGACCCCCCGGCAGGAGCAAGGGCCTTTTATCCCCATGTCATCGGTGGGGAAACTGGGTAAGGTTGTCCGGGTTATATGAATATGGAGGTTGAGTTCTTAGTCATTTTGCTAGGCTGTCATCTTGTATATCCCCCTTTGTCATAACTTACCTTCTCATTTGGCAATACAAGACGGCTGATTTCCTAGATCAGTAAATAATCTTCTACCACACCAGTTTTAATGTCAGCATTTGGATGCAGAATTTATTAACTAACTTCCTGTACTTGTTTTCCAATTTTTTTTTCTTAAATAAGCAAGGCTGCTGTGAGCATTCGTTTAGCCAAAGCCCTGCGCCCATCCAGGACTATCTCTTTATGGTACCTCTAGTTTACGAATTGTAGGCCTGAACGGTGGGGGTGTTTTAACTGCTTTTGATGCAAACTGCCAAACTGCCCACCAAGAGTTTGTGACGATTTATCTTCCCAACAGCCATAGGGACAACTGTCTTACTACATACTGATGCTGGATTTATCATTTCAAAACATCCTCATTGATCTGATAGATGAAAAGCGGGGACTTGTTTTAATTTGCATTTTTTTTCCTATTCCAAGTGAGGCTGGATTTGTCCCTCAGTGTCCCATAGACCTGTGGCCCCTACTTTGAAACTCCCTTTGGGTCTCTGTATTTTCTATTTATAATGAAAAAGGGATGACATCAGACCCCTTCCCTGGTCAGCAGGAGACTCCAAGGCTCCCCAACTCCACATCTCCCCAAGAAAACTCTCTCCAATTAGGTTCCAAATGAAACTATTGAACCTTTTTTTCTTTCTCATCTTAGAGGATTTTTTTTCCCCCTTTAATACAAGATGAAACACATTTACTGTTTCTTTTGGGACTTATCCCCAAGTTTAACCAGGTATAGAAAACATCCATTACACACTCTCCTGTAGAAAAGAAGAAGGAAAAGAAAAAAGAAAGAGGAAAACATTCCCACTCCCCCAAACTCTAAGGGGACTCTCAAGCCAGGACAGAATGCAAGGGAACCAGTTTGGAAATCGGGCCCCCTTGTCCCCGGGAGAGCCACTCAAAATTTTCCTCCTCTTCTGTGGGAGGTGAAACAGAGCTTAGGAGGTGAGGGTGGAGATGGAGCCAAGTTGTCTCTAAAGGGATCCAGTCTACAGGAAATGCTGAACTCTGCCTCCCCTGGCAGTCCAGATGTGGACAGCTACAGAAATGACCGTCCCTTGGGTACTGGCCAGATGTTTCAGGCTCCCGCCCTTGGCATCACCCACAGTGATGCCAGAGGCAGGTTTGCACTCCAGAGCTGGCTCTGGTGGCAAATTCCTAAAGTGGCATTAACATCCTCCAGCTGGAAAGCAGGAAGCCTGGTGGCACTTGGGGGACAGATTTCTCCCCGACCTTTGCCTTCTCCCTGGAGTGTTCAGTGTGTGGTTGGAAGCTTCCACACCAGTAAGACTCACATGCAGCACCAGATCCTGGCCAGGGTCCCAGGATAGCAGGGGTGCAGGCAGCGAGCTCCGTGGCCTCACATGTGTTAATGCCGGGGTGAATCCCCCTTTAGGCACCTGCCCCACTACTAAGCCAGCTGTCTGAAGCAACACAGGATCTGACAGTTGCTTTTAGTGCAGTGAGTTGACGAGTGATGCTATCCAGTAATATTCCTGGCTCAGCGGATAATAGTGTACAGTAGTTAAGAACCAGCTACATCACTCACTAGTTGGGAAATCTCCTCAAGTTACTAAAACACTCAAATTCCCACTTTGCTCACTTTTTTTTTTTAAAGATTTTATTTATTTATTTGACAGAGACACAGTGAGAGAGGGAACACAAGCAGGGCGAGTGGGAGAGGGGGAAGCAGGCTTCCCGCTGAGCAGGGAGCCGGATGCGGGGCTCGATCCCAGGACCCTGGGACCATGACCTGAGCCGAAGGCAGACGCTTAACTGACTAAGCCACCCAGGCACCCCCGACTTTGCTCACTTGTAAAATATGAATGATCAAGATTCCTGAATCATATGGAGGGTGGTCATCTCAGTGAGTGACAATTCCGTGCCCCTAGTTTGCTTAGATCAAAACTCTGATGGTCTTCTTGATCTTTCTCTCAGACTCCTATCCAACCTCTCAGCAAGTCTTAGCTCTGCCTGCAAAATATCAAAATATATGCAGGATCTGAGCATCTCTCACCATCTCCACTGCTTCCTTGCTGGTGCAAGCCACGTCATCTCTTGCTTGCATCATTTTATTAGCTTCTTAGTAGGTTTCCCACTTCTACCCTTGGCTTCCTGCAATCTGTTCTCCACACGGCAACCAGAATCCTTGTGAAAACGTAAGGGTGGACTCCCTCTCCTATCGCTTTCTCAACAGCCATGTCCTGACAACACTTAGCGGCCAGTGGTGAGGAACAGAGAACTCCCGCCCACCCCTGTGGGAAGGGGCCACCTTGGAAACAGGTTCTCCGGTCCCAGGAGAGCCTTTTAACGATGACAACCCCTGCCCAAGTCCTGACAATAATTACATGAGAAACTCTGCTCCAGAACCTCTCATCTAAACTGCTCTGTGCAATCATACATGTTTGGGGTGATTTGTCACACAACGCTCAAGCACTCGTATAGATTTTGGTATCTGGAAGAGGGGCGCGGCCACAGCACATACCTACAGATCTGGCTTTGGAACCAGGAAGTGAGCAGAAGCTTGAAGGACATTGACAAGAGTGTCGATGAAAGCCTGGAATGCCTTGAATAGTCTGGACGTGGAGGAGGCGGCTGGCATGGGTTTAAGGGAAATCAGGAGCATGTTGTTAGAAACTGGATGAAGGGGAACCCCTGGTGTGCAGTGGCAACCAGCTTAGCTACCGTGTCACCTTTAGGTAATGGACATAAGCGATGTCCCCAGCGAACAGAGTGAGCTAGCTAAGGATATTTCCAGCCAGAGCGCTAAAAGTCTTGCTGCTTGAACTAAAATGCAACAGGAGGGAGATAAGGTAAAGAAGAGACTGCCAAACCAAAGGGAAACAAGATTTTGCTGATTTAGAAGCTTCCCAGCCACTTCAGATACCAAATGATGATAAAATTAAGAAATATCTTTCAACTGAAGTTCAAATCAAGGGCACTGCCAGGAAAGAATGATCTCCCAATAGAGCTGATGGTGGCTGTCAAAATTCTTTGTTTAAGGCCTCAGAAAGATATAGGGGCGCCTCAGGCTTCCATTCGGCTAGACGAAAGGTGCTCTATAGTGCTGAAGGATGGGGGCACCTGTAGGTGGGTCAGTCGGTTAAGCACCCGACTCTTGATTTCGGCTCAGGATGATAAGATCGAGCCCCGCATCGGGCTCCCTGCTCAGTGGGGAGTCTACTTGTCTCTCCCTTCTGCCCCTCCCTTCGCGTGCTCGCTCATAAATAAATAAATAAATAAAATAAAGTGCTTAAGGATGTGTCCCACAGATCTCATAAACAGTAGGGCTTCTGAGAAACTTACAGTCAAGTGTAGGCATTGCAGTAGAAGCCTAAGGTGATGAAGGGCTTATCTCAAAGGCGTGTGTGTGTGTGTGTGTGTGTGGCCTATGTCTCATGGAGAAAACCCCAATAAAATTCAAAGGAAAACCAAAAAATGTTAAAGATAATCACACACACACACACACACACACACACACACACAATCTCCAGACTGTACTGAAAGGCACAGAGACAGTACAAAATAAATAGACGTTTGGACCTCCAAAACTCTACTGGCAGGAAGCAGACTGAGAAAAAAAAATGTAAAGGATGACTCAGGAGATGAAAGCAAGAGCCGCAGAGGGGAGCATGAAGAGCCCAGAAGGTAGCCTTAAGAGCCGTGGAGAATTATTTCCTGGCAGAAATCGGACTGAGCCCTTATCACCGAACTTCCACCATTTTCCCCACCGGATTTCAGAAATCTTATGGGCCAGTGACTCTTTTGTGTCTCGCATTTTCCCCCTTTCTGAACAGGAATGACTATAGCAGTTAGCCATGTCCCAACGTTGGATGTCAGGGGCTAATTCGTCTGTCTTGTTTGAAGTTCTTAAATTAGAAAGGTGCTGCATTCAAGGAGCTTCCCTAAGGAGCTATGCTTGAGCAGCCTCGTTTGCCCCTAGATCTGACTGAGATGATGAGATTCTAGACTTCATAATGTCCTCTTGTTTTCTGCGGCATCTCCACACTATGTGTAGACATGTTCCTAAAATGGTGCGCTTTCGTGTGCCTCTTTCTTTCTTGATTAATCTTGAAAGAGGGTTGTCTTTTCAAAGAAACAACTTTTGATTTTGCTGATTCTATTATTTTCGGTTTCATAAATTTCCGCCTTAGGCTTTATTATTTCCTTCCTTCTACTTCCTTTGGGTTATTATGTTTTTTTCCTAATTTCTTAAGTTGCATGGCTATCTCCCTCATTTTGATGCTTTCTTATTTTCCGATGTAAACATAGAATGCTGTAATGTCCTTCTAGTCGCTCTTTGGCTGCAGCCCCCAACTTCTTCTTCTTCTCTTTTTTAGAGAAGGAGAGAGAGAGTGGGAGAGGGAGAGAGAGAGAACCTTAAAGCAGACTCCACGCCACTCCATGCCCAGCACGGAGTCCGACACAGGGCTCCATCTCACAACCCTGAGACCGTGCCCTGAGCCTAAATGAAGAGTCGGACGCTTGACTGACTGAGCCTACAGACCCCAACTTCTTTTTTTTTTTTTAAAGATTTTTTATTTATTTATTTGAGAGAGAGAATGAGAGAGAGAGAGAGCACGAGAGGGGGGAGGGTCAGAGGGAGAAGCAGACTCCCTGCTGAGCAGGGAACCCGATGCGGGACTCGATCCCAGGACTCCAGGATCATGACCTGAGCCGAAGGCAGTCGCTTAACCAACTGAGCCACCCAGGCGCCCCGACAGACCCCAACTTCTGATACAGAGTATCTACATGGTGTCCATCGGAGGCATCCACCTCATTTTACTTGTCCATTCCCCTAGGGATAAACATTTAGGATTCCCCTTACCTCTCCAGCACTGAAGTGATGCCACACGAACTTCCTTGTACATACCCCCTTACTAAACGATTGCTAGAACTTGGGGAAACACATGCTTAGTTTTCTTAAATGCTGCCAGGTGGCTGTCCCGGATGGCTGTACCCGTTTGTGTCTCTCCAGCAGGTCGTGTGTCCTCACATCCTAGCACTGGCCCATTCAAGCAAGACCAGGGGAGCCTTCAGGTGGCATCGGAATGCTGCATGCTGTTGTCACGACACAAGTTGCGTTGGTGTCTCAGAGGAAATGGCCTCCTCCTGAGCAGGGCCACATGACGGTCTGGACGGCTAGGCCGCGCGATGGGGAAAGGGAGGAACAGGTGGAACCAGAGCCAGGTTACAACCTTTGAATCCCGGGGTGTGGGCTCATGGGATTCTTTGTGGAAGGCCTAAAGCCTTGCTTGTGGGTGGAGAGGGCTTTGTCAGGGACGGGGAGGCAGCCCCAGCAAGAGGCCACTTCTCCCTCGCCGGCTGCCACCCAGGGTTTTGTGAAGGGCTCATGGTCCCCCTTACACATGCGTGACCCTGAACTGTGGTCCCTCTCGGCCCCGCCCCCACCCCCCTCCGCCTCCCTCCCGCTCTGCCATGTCACCGAGGACTCGGCTCTTGCCCAGGTGCCCACTGCGGGGCAGCTGGAGGCCCAGCGGGAGCGGGGGGATCGCCACGAGGACAGGGTTGCCCCAGGGGCAGCTTCCTGGAAGACATTTTAAAGACAGAGCCTGACGCCCAACCCCAGTCTCTTGTGATCTTAATTTGTGGCTTTGTCTGATGGGATTCGCTTCCTTCGGCATCTTCCTCTGGCTGTTTATTTGGGTAAAGGATATTCTCCTCCCTTTCATGTCTGAGCGGTTTCCTCCTGTGTGTGTTCACTGTGAGGTCTTCTGCGCGCCTCGGCCCCACAGGGAGGGGTGGGTGCTTCTCCTGAGAAGGGAAGCCTTTGGGGCAGGAAGGTCAGACAGAGCCTCCCCTGGGGCTGCCTCCTGGGGGGCCACCTCTGCCCCGTGGACAGTGCCCGCAGAGCTGCCTGAAACTCTGGGCAGATTTGCTTGGACTTGGGCTAATAAGATTTTTCCTTTAAAAGGAACTTTCCATTGTTTGTTTTAAAAGTGAAATGAGCATTTTTTCCAACCGCAGGGGCGATGCTGAAGGAGCCTGTAATTTCTAGGATCCAAGACTGGGACTTAAAAACAAGAAGAAAAGGAAAATACAAAAAGCCTTCCAATTAAAATGGTCTCTCTCTTCCTCCCCTTGGGCATTCTCTTGTCTCCGGCTTCCTTCGGGGCCAGGGCCGCAGAGGGGCTCTTGTTTCTGCATTCTACCCCGAAGTCTAAAGAGGTACCTGTGGCTAATGAGACAGGAGGCACTGGGCTGAACGGGGGAGTGAGCCTTAGACTTGAGCGCACACCTACCTCGTACGGTTCACTCCCCACTGGACACTGGGCCACGGCCCGGACCCTGCTCCCGGGGAGCCTGCAGCCTCGGAGGGAAGATAACCAAGAACATGCGCTCGGCTTTTCTCCTCTGCTACACGGACTGTGGCAGATAATCACAACATGCAGTGATAAGAGGGCCAGCACACGATGGAAAGGAACAGAGGGGCACAAAGAAGGGCCAGAGCGATTGTCCTTTGTTTCTCTTTTTCTCGGCTCCTTCTAGAGCGAACCGGGGGTGCGCATTGGGCAGGGCACCGGGATAAAGAAGACTTCAGCCCTGCTTTCTGGTGCCCGCAGGCTTGGGACAATTCACTCTCCAGTCTGGACCGAGGCAGGCAGACCAAGACTAAGTACCCAGTACCATGACAGTGCTGAGCACAGTGTCACAAAGGCTGAGGAGAGGGAGAGAGGAGTCTTGACTAGGGAGGGGAAAGATTCAGAGGAGACTAGAAGCTGGGAATCCCACAGGCCTTTGGGGGGCAATGTATTACCCTTGAAGCAAGCCCGAGGGCAAGAGGGTGCGGGCCTGGGGCAGACACACAGTGCAGATCCTTGAGGTTGGGCAGAGCGTCAGGGTGGCAGAGCGGGGAGGGGGGGGGACAATGAGGTTCCCCCCCCGCCCAAGTAGGGAAGGGGGGCTGCCAGTCACTGTTCAAAAGAGCTCAGAGCTGACCTGGCCTGAGTGCTCAAGTTCATTACCAGTCTTGATTCCTCCTTCCAGAGTTTGCAGAGCTTGGCTGGAAAGTTTATGAGAACTGGCTTATTCTCTGGTGTCTTGGCACTTTCCCTTCATGTCCTGATTGGAACCAGGGAGGCTGTAAGTGCAAACGTTTTTGTACCTTAGAGTAAATTATATCTGCGTTCCTGGAGAAGGCCGTGGTGAAAGTGTCTCTTGTTTCCAGTGGCCCCACTCTCCCCCCTCAGGAGACCTGAATTCCAAGCCGGCGCTACTATAAAGTTGATGAATGCATGCCAGGCCCTAATCCAATATGCAATTGCCCTTCTTTCTCCTCTCCTTTCTGCAGGGAAAGGAAGCTGGATTTTTTAATAAGGTAATAGCACCTCTTTTATATTTTCCTTTCATAAATTATAAGGAATTGAAAGCAGAATAAGGCAGCAGCTTGGCATAATGGAAAGATTACTGAACTGGGTGGGAGTGTAAATTGGTACAACCACTTTTGGAGAGCAAATCGGCAAATATCTAGTAAAGCTGAAGCCGTGCCTGTCCGGCGGCCTGGCGATCCCTCTCCAGGGAAGTCCCTGGAGAAACCCTGGGCCACGTGTCTCGGAGGTCCGGCAGCTTGGGCCGGGACAGCGACATACCGGGCAAAAAGAGTCTCTCAACAGGACGGTGGAAAAGTTGTGTCCCCCAGACAGAGCTGAGACGTTCATCATGACGAACGTAAAGAAATGATGATAAATAAAGAAATTACAGTATCTGAGTAGCTAAAATGGATGAACGAGCCTTGCGTTTACCATCACGGTTAAAGCTCAAGAACATAATAGCAAGTTGCAGAAAGGCTTGTACTGTATAATGCTGTTTATGTCAAGTTTAAAAACATACAGACTGATCTTATGTACTGTTTATAGACATGTACATCTGCTGTGTAAGTATAGAAACCAGTGGGAACGGTGAATACCAATGTCAGGATGGGCACAACCTCTGGGGAGAAGGAGAGGAGGGGGATGGAATTGGGGGAGGGACCTTCAACTGGTCATAACGTTTTATTTAGAAATGAAAACTAGGCCATCTTTGCAAACTGTAAAAATTCAGCAGTGTTGGGGCGTGAGTATATTATTCACTGTGCTTTTCGGTTTGCAGGGGTCCTGGTTGTACCCCAGCTCTGCCACGAATTCACCACTTCTAACGTTTCTTTCATGGCTCAAAGGTCTGATAGGAAGTTGAGAAGTAATTATGCAATGAGATCCAGTGGAATCGAGGGAAGGAAAGTCAGTACACAGGGTCTCCTGTGGGAGGGGGCCGGGCGGCACCTTCTTAGCCTGCCCGAGTCCTCAAACTGGGTTGCAACCCAAGTATGGAGGAAGAAGTGTCACCATTCAGATGGTTTACTGCTCCACTTTCCCAAGACCAAGAGTAGGACAGCGTATAGTATGTGGTCATGAAGGAGCACTGAACTGGGAGTCTGGAGATCCGTACTCCAGAGACCCAAATCCCATTAACTGGCTGTGTGACCTTGGGAAATCACGTCCCCACTCCTGGTGCCCTCATGGGTGAAAAAAATGAGAAATATGAGGGATCACTCTTGTTCTCCCTAAGGAGGGGGTTTGTGTTGACCAAATAAGACAATGCCCAAGACAGTGCTACAGAACGGAAGGCACTGTTACTTTGTCATCTCTCCCTGATCCTCAAGTCTGCTTCTTCTTCCATAAACACCCAGCCTAGGCTAAGGATTTTCTCTGCTCTACCCACTCTTGTGTTCTACTTCTAAGCCACACTTTCTCTTGGAACAGAAAGATTGGCCCCAGCTACATATAAGCTTCTGGATTCATTTATTAAGTATTTATTGTGGAGCTTGAATTAGATATCCAAACGAAGATGTCCTATAAACAGCTGGATCTATCAGTTTGAGGCTCATTGGAGGAGTCAAGGCTAGGGATATTAATATAGGAGTTCCTGGAGAAGAGATGGTGTTCAAAGTCATAAGACTAGATGAGATCTTCCACGGAGGAGGAAAAGCCAACAAAGCAGTCCAGGAAGAAATGGTAACTGAGGGAGGGGAAACCAGGCAAGGATGGTGTTACTGATGTCCAGAGAAGAGGATGAAAAGGGACAGAGTTATTATCTGTGCCAAATGCTGCTGAAAGGCTCAGTAAGAAAGGAGAGAGGTGACGACCAGATTCGGCAGTGTGGGGTCACACTGATGGCCTCAGCCAGAAGGGGGGAGACTTGGAGAACAGGTTTGAGTGGGGAGGAATCTGAGCACATGTCCTCATAAACTTTGGGGAGGAGGCTGCAAGCCATGTAATTCCAGCTCCTTGGCCACAGATGAGGGACACAAGAGTAGACTCTTTCCTCAAGCTGAGCTGATTAGATCGTCTGTCCCTGGACTGGGGACTCGAGATGCAGGGACTCCCGTTGATTGACCAGTGCCTCTGGGTCTGGAGTGGCTTTTTTTGAGCTAAGTATAAATGGGCAGGGTGTCACCAGTCTCCTTGCTTAGGGAAAGATCCTAGGCCATTCTGTCCCACACAGAGGAAGGTGCTCTGTACTCTACCCCCTTCAGTGTGTCACTGCTGTTTGGGGAGCTTTGTGCCATTACCATAGATGCATTTAGGATGGGGCTGAGCAGTGTCTTAGGGCAGTACTAATGCCAGAACAATCACCAGGCCGTGTGCAGACTACTACCAATGGGAGATACTTGTTGGTTAGCCATGAGACTCCCTACCGGGCTTCTGGGTAGGGCCGTGAATGGTGACCCAGGAATCTGAGGGTGCTGATTTGGCAGTCTCTAGATGGTAAGCCTACTTCTATCTTGCTGCCCTGGATCCTGCCAATCTTCCTTTGTCACATCCCCTTTGTTTGTCCCATCCATTTCCCATACCGTGCAATAGCCAATCTCTGGGATCCGGTGGTGTCTTTCTTCTCGTAATCATCAGTGCCATCAATCGATGGATTAGGGTGTTAGAGGTCTTCAGGATTTTGTCTTTTGGGTTTCCATAATCTGAGTTTTTGAACCCAACAGTCTGTTCCCCTTCCTTTCAGGTTAACAACCCAATACTCCCTGAAAGAATGGATGCCACTGGCCAAATAAGATCAGGCCCAAGGAAAGCAAACTGTTCAAGATGTTATCCCACTGCGTAAGGGAGACAATGCTAGTGAGCGGAAGTGACGGAGAGAGAAGCGGCTGTGTTTCCTTTAGCTAGCTAGGTTCCAGTTGTTGTCCCTTATTAGATCTGCCCCATTTACTCCCCTGACTCCTTATACCAAAGCCCCTTTCCTTGAGCCAGTTTGAGAGGATGGTTATTATTTTCCCACCTGAGGCAGTGGGAAGGGTCCAGGGAGCCCACTTGGGAGCTCAGTGAGGGTGTTGACAACACAAATACTTTTCATGGGGATGGGGTGAGGCAAATGCTGGATGGACACAAATTATACTCACTCTCAGAGATAAGTCAGACTCCACAGTCACTTCTGCCACTAAATGAGTGGAATTTCACAGAAATTTCAGTGACTAGGCCTTGAGTTCTGCCATCTTTCTGGTTTTTGTTTCTTTCATAAATGTCAAGCCTTTAGAGCATGGGTCTAGGGCTAGTGATCAAAGCCACAGTAGATGCTCAAGAAATGTTCAGTAAGTGGATGGATTTTTATTTTTGTTTTTGTTTTGTTTTTCTAGAGAGAGTCCTTTACTTCTGGTTCAGTCCCCACAAAGATCATTCAGCATCTGATTGATGACTAGGAGCCACCTCACTAGCCCATGTGATGTGTCTCTCTTGCTGGTCTCTGGTCTGAGACCTCCAGTGTCATGCCGTAACACAAACCACCCTCCCATTTCCTTCAAACCGTCTCTTTCTCCCCACCCTCCCCCCAGTTGTTTTTAAAGGTGCTTTTATTGTGGAAAATTTCAAACATAAAAGTAGACAGAATAGTGTAATGAATCTCAAAGTGCCCATCTCCCAATTTCAGTAGTTACTGGTATTTTCCCAATATTTCATCCATTCTCTACCATTTTTTTTCAGAAGCATTTTAAAACAGATACCATATGTATTAGTTTTCTGTTTTTGCTATAACAAATTACCAAAACCTAGTGACTTAAAACAACATAAATTGGTTATTTTTTAGGTGTCTTCAGGGCTGGACTCCTTTCTGGAGGCTCTCGGGGAGAATCCGTTTCCTTGCCTTTTCCAGCTTCAAGAGGCTGCCCACATTCTTTGAGCTCTGGCCTCCTTCCTTTATCACTGATGTGATTAGATTGGCTCACCCAGATATTCCAGGCTATCCCTCCAGCTGAGGATCCTAACTTAACCACATCTGCAAGGTCCTTTTTGTATGTAAAGTAACATAGTCACAGGTTCCAGGGATTAGAATGTAGACATCTTTGGGGGTCATTAATTTGCCCATCACACAGGCATATTATTTAATTTCACCCTCAATGCCCTCAGCAAAGTAGTTTTGGAGGGAATCTACCTCCACATAATAAAGGCCATCTATGAAAAACCCACAGTGAACATCATCCTCAATGGGGAAAATCAGAGGTTTCCCTCTAAGGTCAGGAAGAAGACAAGAATGTCCACTCTTACCACTTTTATTCAATCTAGTACTGGAAGTCCTAGCCATGGCAATTAGGCAACAAAAAGAAATAAAAGGCATCCAAGTTGGTAAGGAAAAAGTAAAACTTTCTCTATTTTTGGATGACATGATACTACATATAGGAAACCCTAAAGACTCCACCACCGAAAAAAAAAAAAAAAAGATACTAGAACTGATAAAGAATTCAGTAAAGTCGCAGGATACAAAATCAATGTGCAGAAATTTGTTGCATTTCTATACACTAATAATGAAGCAGCAGAAAGAGAAATCAATCCCATTTACAATTGCACCAAAAATAATAAGATACAATAAACCTAACTAAAGAGGTGAAAGACTTGTATTCTGAAAACTATAAAACATTGATGTAAGAAATTGAAAATGACACAAAAAAATGGAAAGATATTTCATGTTCATGGATTCAGAGGACAAATATTGCTAAAATGTCTATACTACCCAAAACACTCTACAGACTTCATGCAATCCCTATCAAAATACCAACAGCATTTTCCACAGAACTAAAACAAACAATCCTAAAATTTATATGGAACCACAAAAGACCCCAAAGAGCCAAGGTAATCTTGAAAAAGAAAAGCAAAGCTGGAGGCATCACAATTCCAGACTTCAAGTCATATTACAAAGCTGCAGTTATCAAGACAGTATGGTACCTATACAAAAATAGACATAGATCAATGGAATGAAATAGAAAGCCCGGAAATAAAACCATGGTTATATGGTCCATTCACCTTTGACAAAGCAGGGAGGAGTATCCAATGGGAAAAAGACAGTCTCTTCAATAAATGGTGTTGGGAAAACTGGCCACCTACATGCAAAAGGATGAAACTGGACCACTTTCTTACACCATACACAAAATCAACTCAAAATGGATTAAATACCTAAATGGGAGAACTGAAACCATAAAAATCCTAGAAGAGAGCGCAGGCAGTGATATCTCTGACATTGGCCATAGCAATTTCTTGCTAGATATGTCTCCTGAGGCAAGGGAAACAAAAGCAAAAATAAACTATGGGGATTACATCAAAATAAAAACCTGCACACTGAAGGAAATGATCAACAAAACTAAAAAGCAACCTACAGAATGGGAGAGGATATTTGCAAATGACATATCTGATAGAGTTAGTATCCAAAATATATAAAGAACTTAACAAACTCAATACCCAAAAAACAAATAATCTGATTAAAAATGGGCAGAAGACATGAACAGACACTTCTCCAAAGAAGACATCCAGATGGCCAATAGACACATGAAAAGATGCTCAACATTACTCATCATCAGGGAAATGCAAATCAAAACCACAATGAGATAACACCTCATACCCATCAGACTGGCCAAAATCAAAAACACAAGAAACAACAAGTGTTGTCAAGGATGTGGAGAAAAAGGAACCTTTTGCACTTTTGGTGGGAATGCAAGCTGGTGCAGCCACTGTGGAAAACAGTATGGAGGTTCCTCAAAAAATTAAAAATAGAACTACCCTATGAACACTACTGGGTACCCCTAAAATACAAAAACACTAATTCAAAGGGATACATGCACTCCTATGTTTATTGCAGCATTATTTACATTGCCAAATTATAGAAGCAGCCCAAGTGTCCATTGATAGATGAATGGATGAAGAACATGTGATATATAAATGCAATGGAATATTATTCAGCCATAAAAAGAATGAAATCTTGTCATTTGCAAGGACATGGATAGAGCTAGAGAGTATAATGTTAAGTGAAACAAGTCAGTCAGAGAAAGACAATTACCACATAAATTACCAAATTCACTCATGTGGAATTTTAGAAACAAAACAATTAAGCAAAAGGAAGGAGAGAGAGAGAGAGAGAGAGAGAAACAAAAAACAGACTTTTAATTATAGAGAACAAACGATGGTTACCAGAGGGGAGGTAGGTGGGGTTGGGTGAAATAGGTAATGGGGATAAAGGAGGGCACTTGTTGTGATGAACACTGGGTCATATATGGAAATGTTGAATTACTATATTGTACACCTAAAATTAATAAAACATTCTATGTTAATTACATTGGAATTAAAATAAAAAATAATTTTACCCAGAATAATTCAGTGTGCATCTCTAACTATTAAAGTATATCTCCATGACATTATCATCTCTTAAAAGTTTAAAATTAATTATTTAAAATCAGCAATAGCCAGTCCCTATTCAAAGCTTTCTGATTTTGTCTTCCTGATTTGCTACATTTGTTTGTTCAAATCCAAGCATGTTTATACATTGCATTTGGTTGTTATATTTCCCAAGTCTTACTCTTTATAAAAACTCTCCCATCCACCACCCTGTATCTTTTAAATGCCATTGATTTGGTGGAGAAATCAACGTATTTGACCTGGAGGAGATCCCACATTTTTTATTTGGCTGATTGCTTCCTCATGGTATTGCTTGATTTCTTCCTCTTGTCCCCTGGATTTCTTGTTCACCGATGGTCAGAGCTATAGGCTCAGGTAGGATCAGATTCAAGTTTGTTTGGCGACCATTCATCGGGGTCCATCACACCATGAAACATACAATGTTCAGCTCCCCCCAACCTGCAGGGGTGCTAAGATTGAAGTGCAGACGGTGCCATCCTTACCCTTCCACTGGGAAGCTCCCTATCAATCTTTTTACTCAACGATTTTGGCAACCTTTGATAATTGTTGCTAGGTACATTATTTCTTTAGGAGTTGCAAAACAGTGATTTTTATACTTCTATAATTCTTTCTTGCATTTATTATCTGGAATTCTTCTTCAAAGAAAAACTTTTCCCTAACAACAATTTGGTTACTCCAAAATACTGTTCATACAGAGAGATGGGCCAAATGCTTGAGCCCTCCCAGTTTTTAAAAGCAATTTTCGGAATAATGAGTTGGTGGCTCAGTAACCTACAAAATAGTAACATGTGAATTTTTCTTTTAGAATTGTTTTAAGCTTTTATATATATGTGTATGTGTGTGTGTGTGTGTGTGTGTTTCAATCTTTTTGATGTTCAAATCATCCTTAGGCCAACTGGAGCCCCTTCAAGTAGACTCTCCTAAGTCCTATGTTCTATTGAGTAGATTCATTAAAATTAATCTTTGATAGTTTTCTTGCTTTCTGGTACAAGATATCCAAGGCTCATCTTGTATAAACAGAATCAACCATTTCTTCACAAATCTTTGGTCCCTTTTGATATGAAATCACATTTAGAGACCATGAAAATGGGAGCTTATTGCTACTAAACCTTTTCAATGGCTAGGACTAGGAAATACTTCATTTTTTAAGAAAAAAAAAAAAGAATTATGAACTCATCAATTTTCCAATGTGAACTAAAAATCACTAAGGCTACTAAATGGTGTTTAAGATTTCTTTCTGGTTCTCATTGTCCTGGAAATGTATCTTACTAGGAATATATAATCAAAACACTGTGTTTTAAAAATAACCTTGTAGGAATTCTTTTTCTGTGTGGCTGATTCAACCAAATTTATGTAAAATTAAAATTCTTTCAGTTTGAATAATTTTTAAATTTTAATTTATATGTTCAATCATATATCCGTAATGCAGTTATTACTGCTGGGAACGTACCTTGTTCATTGTCAGTTCTTTTATTATTGATCTTCCCCCGCTAGCAGTTAAGCTCCATAAGAGGAAGGTCCCCTTCTGTCTTGTTCACTGCTTACCCACAATACCAAGAATAATCCCTGGCATATAATATACCTGCCCAGGATGCCCATAATGTGGCCATTGCTGATATATGAGAATACATCATTGCAACAGTGACAAGTAGGCATTATTATTCCCAGGGACCAGATGAGGAGACTAAGGCCCAAGCAGGATAATCACTTTCACATGGAGTAGTGAGTGGAGACTTGAGTGAGGTTGGGCTGGCGGATAAGATCCTGGACTCATAACAATTCTAGATTTGGAGTACTCCCACTGCCGAGTTAAGAAACAGGAGCCCTAACTCCCTGTGTTCTGGGAGAGGAAGTTATAGCAAGAGCCCTTTGGCAAATGTTGGGCGCGAGGCAGGCCTGGGCCACTCTGAGACCCAACTCCCACACTCTTAGGCCATAGTCGAAAACCTCCCCTGCCTTTGGTATAGAACAAGAAAAAGGACTTCTCCTAGAAGAGGTTCCCTGCGGTGGAAGGAGCCTTGATGTGCAATCAGAGACCTATTTTAGAGATCTGGCTTCATCATGTCTTGGCTATGTGCCCCAGGCAAGCCATACAATCTCTGCGAACCTCAGTTTTCTCGTTTGCAAAATGGGCTGACAGTCTGGGCTCTGATCACTTCTCAGGGTTGCTGTGGGATTCAGAAGCACTGTGGTCTGTAAAAGGCTCTCTAGATAGAAAGGGTTTTATTGTCTCTCCCTTCCATTCTCTTCTCTGATGGCATTTTAGCAGAAGGGTGCTCCCCTCTGCCAAAGGTTTTCAAAAAAAATTTGGCCAGGAATACACTCACCCAGGAGACAGGCAAAATACTTTTCTGGAGGAAATCATCAGAGGAAAAACAATAAAGAAACGAAAGACAGGGAGTGGATGGAACATTTGGCTTTTGGTGATTGTTTACTGTGGCAGGAAAAAGAAATCCTCTGAATCCATGAGAGAGTTAGAGATAATGCTGATGACAATGGAAGGTGCTGTCGGAAGGGGACCCACTCACTGGCTGTGCTCTCGGCATTGCCTCCAATCCTGCTAGGGAGGAATTCTCACCTCCATTTTATGTGGGTGAGAGACCGAAGCCCAAAGAGGTCAATGTCATGTCCCAGAGCAGACAGCGGACCAGGACCAGAACCAGAACTCAAAGCCCAGGAGGTTCTTACTAATTCATAGTGCCTCCACGTCCAGGAAAGTTTGGCAAACTGTGTTAGGTGGTGGGGTGAGAGACTCCCACAGTTAACTGGAAATCTGCCCTGAGTTGAGCTTCACTCGGCTTGACTGAGGAAACACTGTAGAAGTTGCATTCTCTGTGTGCTGCTGTGTGGCCCTGGGCTTGGCACGTCGAGGGCTCAATGGATGGAAGAAGAAAGGCTGTTTCAGAGGGTCTTGGATGGTCTGCAGGAAGCCGGAGCGGTTGCCAGGTTTGCACACATTCACAGCAGCCCTACGAGCCAGGGCTGGGGTCAGTGGCCGTGTTTGGCTTCGTAGCCTGGGGGCCAGAGAGCAGTTCATGGTTTCAGAGGAAAGGGAAGAGGCCCAGAGCAAGTCACTTAGAGGCCACTTAGATCCACCCTGATTTCACAAGAGCTGGACCCACAGGAGTAGGGAGACCCGTTTTAGGTTTAGTTTGAGCACAAATTTAAGGCAAACGTATATCATAAGGCCTCGGTTTTCTTCACCGTAACTGATAGAGACGCAAGATCTCGGCTGAGTGTTTCTAACCCCTCAGGAAAAGGTCTAGAACTTTGGCCAGGTTTTATGATTTACTTGCCTTTTGGCAATCTGAAAGTAGACAGATTTGCTGCGATTAGTTTTTAACCTCGAGTTTTGCCTCTCTAACTGCTCGGAGTTCCGTTTTCTGTCTAGAATCATATGCGGATCTCCTATTCTCCCCTTAGTTCAATCTGTGTGTCCTCAAACCCCTCTGCACATCAGATTCTCATCTGTAAAAAAGAAGGGTTTGATTTGCCGTAAGGATTGAAGGAGAGATAAACATTTGCATATGTGTGTATATGTCAGATAATGGTATGTGTAATATCGTTAGTACTTTTAGATGACTTTCTCTCCCTCTGTCTTCACTACAGAAAGTTCTGGCCCATTCTCCGATCTTCTTTCTCTTACCATCATCAGAACACAGACGACAGGGATCAGTCGAGACCTGGAACTTCTCGTTCAGAAATCCCACCTTGAAAGCACAATAGGGAGAAAGGTTTTCCTCTTGTTCCAGAGAAAGCAAACAACAATCATGCCTGCATGTTGCTGGAGTTTGATTATTAAATAGAATTATGTATTCATGACATATACATGTTTTTATTACTTTCATTTTGCCCTTGAGGGGAATAAAGGACTTCATTCTCTTTCCATTCTTTTCCTGATTGGACTTTTGTGCTCGTTGACTTCCCTGCCTGTTTACCTCTTCTAAAACATCTCTCAGGTGCTGCAAGCTGGGAGCAGAAGGCACAACTCGAGGAGATCTAGGGCTCCCGCGGAAAGCAACCAGCGGTTGCTAAGGAGGGCTGCAGAGAGCGTATTTGTTCAACATCCTTATTCCCGCCTTGCCGAGTCCAATGGCATGTTATTTCCACTGGGTGGGAGCCAGCGCTGAGTTCCTCCCCGTTGTATCCAACCTTGAACATTTCTCGGAGATTATGTTTCATCCAGGGATTAGCAGAATGCAGAGGGGAAAAAAACCTGAGAAGGTGTTTGGCACGGGGGCTTAGTGCTGCGTTAGCACAATCTGCGGGCATTCTCGGCTAATTGGAGAACAGCAACAAACAGAAGGGGCTCGGGAGCTCCCAGGAACGTCTCGTCTTCGGTTACTGGAAATGGTCTATTTATTGAGTGTGAGGCTTTTTTGTATGTTTTTGTTTGTTTGTTTTTTAGAACCCAGCCCTTTCCCCCAAGGACACTGCAAATAAGCAAGCAGTTCTCACCCCCTTGTCTTGCGCACACCGCCACTTCGCTAGCAGGAGATCTGGGAGCCGTGAGGGAGAGGCTAAGAAATCTTCTTTCAGACCTGCCACGTCTCATCATTCTCGAGCAAACCTTGAA
Organism: Halichoerus grypus; assembly: GCF_964656455.1. NCBI lineage: Eukaryota > Metazoa > Chordata > Mammalia > Carnivora > Phocidae > Halichoerus > Halichoerus grypus. The sequence goes on along the minus strand of NC_135720.1, from coordinate 104,445,303 downwards.
GAGTCTTTTTCTTCCTTCTATAAGGGGACACCCTTTCACTCAGCTGTTACAAGCAGACACTCCACCCCTTCTGGTCTTGCGAGCAGCGTCGGGCAGGGGGGTGGTGTCTGTGTGAGACGAAGGGCAGCGTCCGGCGCGATCTCTAAGTGCCTTGCACCTTTTTCTCTTCGCCCCAGACCTGGCCTCCCCTGTTGCATCTCGAGCATACGGTCCCTAGTGAAGATGTCAGGAGAACAAACCCCTGCCAGGGAGGAAAAGGACGGAGGCTGGCTTGAGCAAAGCTGTCCCCTCCGGACCCAGGAGCTGCTGTGCCACGGGTGCCCAAACCCTCAGAACCCCGACCTTCTACAGTCCTTCTGTAGGATTGGACTGGGGGGAAGCAACACTCCAGCCGGCACTGAGCTGCCACCAAGTTGCTACAGAGCCAGGAGTTCCAGGTCAAGTTTCTTATTAAAACTCCAAGGCCAGTGGTTGCATTTAAATGGTTTCCAGCACACCTGAGCAGGGTGTGAGGTCACCAGCTGATCCCATAGAAACTGGACGAGGGCCAGGGTCCTGGGAAAGAAATCAATAACCCTTAGATGTCAAGAAGACCTCCAGAAAAGGAGGGCAGGGGGTTGAGGGTGCAAGGAGCAGGTCTGAGCTTGGGATATGCAGCCAGAAGCTGAAGCGTGACAGTAGAAACAGACAAAAGTGCTAAGGTGGGGCATAGCTGGAAGACCCGGATTTCGCAAGAAATAAGAGAATTCAAGTGAACAAGAGTCACAGAATCAGTCTTTAATGTAGTGTCCAAGGGTGGTGTGTAGAGTACAGTATCTTTCCGGGATTATTTGGCTTGGGGGTTCCAACACTGTGCTAAGGGGATACAGAGACCAGGACCATGGGGTCAGGCCTGATTTGGAGCAATGAGTCTTACCCCCACCTCACCACATGGCCACACACTGCTCCTGCCCCCAGATAAGAAACTATTTTTATAAATGCATGTCACAGGCCAAAGGGGGTCATCTGAGTGGAATATTGGAAATGGCTCTGAACTTGCCATTGGGAAACCTGGATTCTAGTCCTGTGCTGCCACTTACTAGCTCCTGGCAAGCAATTTAACCTGTGAGAGGCTCTAGTTTCCTTAGCTGGCACATTATGTAAAAAAATACAACTGAAAGAGATTTAGCATTATAAAGACATTCAGTCAGTCACCTACATTTAGATTTAAGAAAATAAAAGCTATTAACAAAGCTTTGGTAGATTGACTGCAAAAATATCCATGCTTTGTCACTCTTCCCTGTCCACACCCTTTGCAAGGTCACTTTGCAGTTAAAGAACTTTTTTCCCCACCCCTTGAATCTGGGCAGGTCTTTGGTTTGTTTTGGCCAATAGAAAATGGCAGAAGTGACACCATACCAGTTCTGAGCCTAGGACTCAAGAGACCGGGTGAGCTTCCTCTCTCTCATGGATTCTTGCTAACTGCTGGAGGGTAAGACCATGGAGAAGAGACCAGTTGTCTCAGCCATGGCCATCCTATACCAGACGTAGTCACCTGACTCCCAAGTGTCCAGCCAAGAAGAACACAGCTGCTTACCAACCCACAGCAGATCACAGATGCATGATGAAGCCAGCTGAGAGTAGACAACCTCTGGACTCATCAACAATAAGAGCTTTACTGGATTAAGCTGAGTTTGGAAGTGTATGTTATGTGACAGTAGCTAACGGATACAGAGCTTGTAGATTACTTAGCCAACAATTAATCAGTTAGAACTAATCATCAAGGCTGAGCTTGATATCTCAGTCAATGGCAGAAGCATATGCAACTGGTCACCGAGAAGAACAATATGGTGGCCAGCCCTGAGGGGCTCTTCCCCAGCCACACTCTTGGGCGGGAGGACGGAATGTCACATCAAATGGTGTCTTGTTCAGATCTTAGGTGAGTTTGTAATATAAGAATAATATATTAGTGTGTCAGAGGCAGTCTCCAAAAGGAAAACCAATATTTATTTGAGGTTTATAAAAACATTACTGTAACAAATGAATTCTTTCTGTGGAATCTGTTAAACTAATATGCAGCATCATAAATATAATAGTTTGAAGTCCGAATCCCCATGCTTGATTTATAGATTTACCAAATTAACCTGCCAAATTAATATCCTTCTTGCAAAGACAAAGAGACTTCCACGGGTGGGTTGAAATGCCATGTGTCGTCTCTAGCGTAGCTTTTGCTGCGAGGCATCTGGGACTTCAGGGGGGGTGAAGGGCAGAAGAAAGGAATAAATAAATGCATGGTGCCGGAGTTAGCAACACTAAAAGGAGGGTAGGGCTGTCTCCACAGAAGATGGGCACTAGTCCAAATCACTGTCCAGACAGGGCTCTGGGCTGGGGTATCTGTGCACAAGTCTGAGCTGCTGGGTGGGGCCTAGCAGGAGTCTCTCTGCAGAGGAAACATTCAGGAGGCTGGCTCCGGGGGATTTCTTCCACCAAGCTGAAGCTGGATCTCAGTCAGAGGGTGAAGGGGGTGGAAACAGGAGTGTCCTGGGGGTGGGGTGGGGAGTGAAGATTGATAGAATGGGTTCTTGTATCATCTCAGTGGACTGGAAAGGATCCCTGGAAGCCAAGGCAAAAATGCAGAGTCCTCTAGCATTGGTGAGAATGGGTGTCATGCTGGCTTGGTTGGGACTGGGTCAAGGACTGGACTAGTTCCTTTGGAAGCCTCTGGAAATCATGGATGGCCAGTGGAGAGCCATCACATCCTTTTGTGTGGATGGTAGACATCACTGGGTTATTGATGTCAGAGAAGCCTTTCCCAAAGGACTTGTGGAAGGAAGTGGAACACCAGTGGGTTCGTGCCCAAGAATCAGAATCCTCCCCCCCCCAAGATCTAGAGCACCAGGATGGGGGAAGAATGGATGTGGGGGGAGAAGCAGGCTTGGGGGCTGAGGCCAGTGAGGGCCAGTGCCTCAAGTTTGTGGGCCCATCTTGGAAAGTGGCGACTGGACCTTATAGGGCTTGAGGCTTCTTTCTGCTCTAAGCTCCAGTGATCCCATGGTTTTATGGCAGATTTATGGAGAACAGGTAGGCCACCCCTTACATTCCATTTCCCCTAATGCCAGAACCAAACTGGTCTCGAAACTGAACAGAACATGGTTCTCTCTGTAGAGACTGGTTCTGTAGGTTTTAGGCTGAATGACAACGAAAAAGCCTCCTCCTGAAGCTAGGGGTGATCCTGGGACTTTGGAGCAATGAGCCATTTTGTCCGGGACAAAATAACTTCTTCTGTAGCACTTTTTCCCTAGAAGTAATGACACCATTAATACTGACTGCCAACCCAGCCAACATTTAAGCAGCAGAACTCTGCCCCATCCATATGCTGTGGCGTCATTCCTGCAGGACCAGTCCCAGGGCTCCTGTGAGCACACACAGCAAGTTGATACAAACCAGAAAAGCGTGTCCTGTCAGGGCAAAAGGATGACAAGAAGTGCCTCCTCAAAGTAGAGAAACGAGAAACGATGCTCCCTCTGAGGGGACCTTGCTCTTGGCTGACACAAGTCAGTGCAGGGACACAAGGCTTGGCAAGTGAAGCCCAAGCCAGGAGCGCGTGTCCCCGTGGGCCCCCTGGCCTGGTGCCCCAGCCAGCCCACTTGCTGCCCAGAACCAAACAGCCTGACACCTTGTTCCGCTAGGTCTCATGCCCCCCATGGTAGGATTCACATGTTGGGTGGCAAGGAGGTCTGGAGAGATGTGGGGGTTGGGAGCGAGGACAGGAGGAAAGGCCTCCTTCATAGGCTCACATTCTCCCCTCCTGCCAGACTTCTTTAGACTTCTTGCCACTTGCTAATAAAGTGACCCCGGGGACTCAGGTGAGCTGGAGCGAACTCCAGTCTTGCTCCAACAGCTGGAACAAGGTGGTTATTTTCTCTCACACAAATGTGGGTAATGAACAGAGAAAGAGCCAGCAGGCAGCTCACGTTCCCTAAAAAAACACACGCAGACAGTGCACCCTTCCATGGACGCAGGCCTGCAGAGATGAAAGACCAAGTGTGCGAGACGTGTCCTGGGCAAGGACGTATGTGGCCCCCGGAGCAGTGGGAGAAGGCCCAGTTCAGCACAAACCGTACTCAAGATCAGTTTCATTTCCCTTCTGGTGTAGCCCTGGAGAATGCTGGCAAATGAGGGAGGCTTCGGTTTCTTGCTTTTCAGTGACATCACCACTTAATAAGTGAGAGAATCACAACCACATTTCAAAGATTCATTCAGTTTTCTCATTAAGATTCTATAGGATTTTTTTTTTCCCACAGCAACAGCCTTGCCAAAACAATGTTAAAAATAGACCTGGTAATACTTTTCACATTTGTAGGCAGTCATGAATGTTTAACAGTGTATATGTCCAGCAGATGCACATAACTTTAGAATTAGGCACTGAATTATATAGGACATATATTTGCCAAAAGGATTAAGAAAAATGAGGCAAAGAACAAACCTTGGGCTTGGTTTACCGAGGGGAAGCAAAACCTGTTAGCCAACTTCATTTTCTCGAAGGAAGGTGTTTGTTCAATACGTAGACTATTTGGGGGTAAAGTACGTGTGGATAAAATTCAAAAGCAGTTAAATCTGGATATTTTGACTTAGTCAGCTCATATGGTCCATTCTCCAAATTCAAGGGCCTGAATTCTGGCTCTCGAAGTGTAGAATTTTTTCTGAGAAAGACAGCACGCTACGCTTGTCTAGGCCTGCGCTGCTTAGGAAAGGACACAGTTTGGGTTAAGCTGGAAGCGGTTAGGGTGAGACGGTCCCCCCGGCTGAGAAAATGTACTCAGTTTGACAGCCTGACATCTTAAGCAAGATAAGGCATTCAGAAAATGAGACGCTACCTAAAAAGAGGTAATGAAGAAAAATATAATTATAATGATTAAAAAACCTAAGTACCTCACATGAGTAACTTTATTTGGGGAGTGTCCTGAGTGAGTTCTAAATAAATCACTGGCTCCCAGAGTAAAAGGGCTGCAAAACTGGCCTACTTGGCCTCTAAAGAATCCTTGCGCAGTCGGACTGACTCGACATTTTCAGAGTATATCAAATGTGCCTCCATGCATTTGAGGACGGAGAGGCGGATGTGTCCTGAGATCTCAGCTCTACTTTTTGTCAGTAGTTAAAACTGATCAACAGATGATAAAGAATTGATGGCTTTATAAATACAGCTCTTAAGCGTAACCATCGTAACTTTCTGACTAGCCTGGGCTAGGACTTTTCCATCTCTAGAAGTACATCTACAAATGGAAGTTTTCCTGCTTTTTGGTCAATCATGGAGGTGAAGGTTAACCCTCTTCTTCCCCCAGGCCTGAAAAATTATTTTGACCAAAATGTTTAAGTCAGGGGTTTCATGTAGACACAGCTTAAATGAGTCATTAAGAATTTTATTGGTTAAAGTAGGCATATTTTTTTCCTAGTAGACGTAATGACATAACAGTAATAAAAATGTAATATTCAAGTAATTGCTGTAATGTAATTACAGTTTGGTCATAAAGTAAGATTAGGGGTCTGGGATGGCTGTTTTGTGGGTGTGTATTTTAACGTCTGAATGCAGTCTCCGAGGTGCCGGTCCCGTCCCCCCGGAATGTGAGTGCAGTCCATCACATAACCAGGTGGCCGGGAGCCCAGCTGAGCCAGCATTATCTAGGCGGCCTGCTTACCTGGGTTGCCCTCTCTGGACCCCAGCATCCCGCCTGCTGCAGATCCCTAACCATCACTGTAACCGAAAACAGTGTTGCTGGTCTCCCAGAGACCACAAAAGGGGAAATAAAGAGGGCCAGACTCCTCACTAGGGAAGGGACCAGATGGAAGTCAGGTGCCATCCGGGAACAGACCCCTCTCTGCCCCCACTGCCCCATAGCTCCCAGTCTCCCTCTACTCCCTCTGATCCCAGGGCTCAGAGTTCTGCTCCTGTCTGTCTCTGCTGTACCACAGAGTTAGCCTCTTCTGGCTTTTGGGGGGGAGAACGGTTTCCAGATTGAGTCTAAACAAAAAGAGCTGAATTAGGCATTTACCCAAAGTATGTTTTATCAAAGGATTTGTCATCATTGGACATATTCTTTCAACTGTTATAAATGAATTTCTGTGTTTCTTATTTAATGGCGTGGGCTGATGACAGAATTAAAGCAAAAGAAGCACTTAACCATTTGTGAACCAAAACAATACATATTTTTTCCTTTTTTTTTTTTTTAAGATTTATTCATTTATTTTAGAGAGAGAGAGAGAGCGCACATGAGCAGGTTGAGGGGCAAAGGGAGAGGGAGAGAGAGAATCTTCAAGCAGGCTCAGTGCCTAGCGGGGAGCCTGACATGGGGCTCAATCCTGGGACCCTGACATCACGACCTGATTGGAAATCAAGAGTGGGAGGTCCAACCGACTGAGCCATCCAGGTGCCCCGATAAAAACATATTTTAATTAACAATATCTGCAATTGGGCACCTGGGTGGCTCAGTCAGTTAAGCGGCTGCCTTCGGCTCAGGTCATGATCCTGGGGTCCTGGGATCGAGCCCCACATTGGGCTCCCTGCTCAGCCAGGGAGCCTGCTTCTCCCTTTGCCACTCCCCCTGCTTGTGTGTGTGCACGTGTGCTCTCTCTGTCAAATAAATAAATAAAATCTTTAAAAAAAACTCCAGTATCTGCAATGAATAATTGAAAGGACATCGGGTTTTTCCTTGTTATTAGCTTTCATCTGTAATTAATGAGTAATTTGTGGGGAGATAATTTGAGACTATGTAAATATCCACCCTTCTCCCCTGTTGATGATCTTTTAATGCCATGATTCCAACTATATTTATTAGTTGGCATTCTACAGCAGAAGAGCTTTTACTTTCTCCTGTATTTTTTGTTTTACTTATTTATATTGTATGGACTCAAGGATATTTATTTTATTCTAAGGGGTGATAACCCCTTACTACCATTATTTATTTGGACAAATTGTCCCATATCTGGCAAGTGAGAGCCTCTTCAAGCTCCCATTTCTGACATGTTCCCATAGTTCAGGAGCAATTTCTCATTTTCTGTTGAATTAGGATGTTCTGGGCTCAGAGATGTCCCACGCACCTTTCCCTGCCGCAGTCCTGAATCCTCTATTTCTCCAAGGAGCCTGAATGCCGGTGGAGAATATTTAGAAACTAAAGTGAAAGAACATCACTTTTGAAACGTGCAAAATTTATTTCCAGTGTGATTGGTAAGTAATGGAACAATTTAGGGCGTGTAGAAAGAGCTGAGCATGTGCCACGGGTGCAGGCTGCCTTTGGACCCTGGAAGAGGTGGAAACCTAGAGGAAACCAGCCCCTCGTCCCCAGTGATATAGATTCGTCACACACTATGTCAATTACAGTCTTGGCAAATTGTAAGATACTTAGGCTTTTCTTCCTCTTAGCAAATACTGTTCTCTAAGCCCCTGATACTTTTCAATGTCTGCTGACCCATGGTTCAGTCACACAGTGGGGATGTAGAACATTTTACAAACAACTTCTTGCCAGTATCTGTGACTTTAAATATCCGTTGTCTCTGAATGCCCTCTTCTATGCACGTCGATCACACACCTACAAAAGCGGCCACGAATACAGGGGGCCCCCTGTGGTATGCTCGTGCCTCCTCAGTCCTTTCGGCGTGTCTGCCCAGTAAGCAGTGTGTGGGGTCTCATTCTACATCTTGAGTCTGTGGTCTTGTTTTCCACCACGGTGACTGCTGAGCCGAGGCCTCAGGGAAGGTGGGAGAGCCAGCTATGCTGAGTCAGAGGGTGGCAACAGAGGGCATGGCAGGGCCGGATGGACAAGATTTCCTCTTCCACTCCTTTAAGTGAAGTCAAGGGCAAACAAAGCTTGGGGTCTGACTGATCCAGAAGGGGTGTTGGCTTTTACTTGGCATCTACACCCTTACTGCTTGAGAAATGTTTTTTCCTTAAACTTCTATCTCATTAATCTTGTGTTAAGAGTGGTCTAACCCTATTAGCTGGGTAGGCTGCTTCTGTTCCAATTAGCATATATTTCCATAAGTGTTGAGAGGAGAACGGGATGGAAGAGGCAGAATTTCTAAACTATTGACCCGGAGGGACTTGTACGAAGGTGTGTCTGACGTGAGTGTAAAACAACTGAGAAAGCCCTAGTAAATGGTAAATTATGGTTGGCTCTGCTGATTTATGCGAAGCAGAATAAACTGTGATGGAAACATAAAATATTTCTAAGCTTACACTTTAGTGTAAGCTACATTTAGTACATTTAGTCACTCAATACACATAAAACTCAATTTTCTTCCTTAAAAAATAGATATTTCGAGCACTGAGACTTTCCAGAGGAAACCCGCTTATTTGCTATCTTTGTGTTCGCTCATGTCACACGTTCCAAGCTTAAAAGTTGAAACTGTTTTGATATTCTCCAGTGAAAGGTACTGTGTGATGCCCCCATTTAACTGTAAATCCTACTATTATGTTATCCCTACCATTACATTAAGTGATTCTCCTTTCCACCCACAGTTTGGAGGGGTAATGTCAGAACAAGCCTTTGATAGCCAAACTCATTGTTCAAGTATTGACAGGCTGGTTGGCTCACCAGAAAATGCAGAAGTCAACCAAGGGAGCTTATTTCAGGAATCAGGTTTGTCGCCATCTATGATATGTATAACTAGGAGGTAAACAGGAAGTGCTGAGTTGGCTTGGTTTACTCCTACAGGCACGGAGAGAAATAAAATCAGTGTTTACCAAATGGAAAAGCACAAAGTTGGTACAGAGAGAAATGCTATTTTCATGCTTCTAAAAAGGTATTACAAATAACACAAAGTTTCAAACCTATAATTAAAAACTATTTTAAAAAAGTTTTGATTAAGTTCCCTTCAAAAATAGACCTCTTAGGCTGAAGCCAATTTCTTAAAGGGTTTGCCTTCCATCTATGCTGCTTTCCCCTAATGCATACTCTATAAATGCCCCTCTTAAATAACAGACTTCAATGGAAAAAGTATGTCTTAGAGTCATCTAGCAGAAGTTCAATGCTCCTGGGGCTCCTGGGTGGCTCAGTTGGTTAAGCATCCAACTCTTGGTTTCGGCTCAGGTCATGATCTCAGGGTCGTGAGATCGAGCCCTGCATCAGGCTCTGAGCTGGGTGTGGAGGCTGCTTGAGAGTCTCTCTCTCCCTCTGTCTCTGCTCGTGCTTTCTCTCAAAATAAATACAAACTTAAAAAAAAAAAAAAGTTCAATGCTCTTGCTTAATTGGAGAATCCAAGGCCCCAAAGTGAACCTAATTTATCAAATGCCACATAGCAAGAGGTAGAGCCAGTTAGAGGCAGGGAGAATTTAGGATCCAGGCAGAAGTTATAGATAGACTGAATTTCTTAGTGCCAGACCTAAGGACACAAACCTTTAGGTAAAGGGGCTAAATGCATTGTTGGTGTCATTTTGGCCAGAAGCTGAAAGGCTGGTCCTATGGGTCCAAACTGAGGAGGCCCCCCCCCCCACCTTCAGAATCTCTGGACAAGACCCTTTCTTCTTTTGTGTCAATAGCCTCAACTGAAAACCGAGGTGATCTGTAGTTCTAATGTTGTGAATCTAAGAAAAGAAAAGGACTGAAAATGGTGATGATCCAGGGAAATGAAGAATAAACGAATGGAAATGAAGATAGATTATTTTGGGCAAGAGTAATTCATAATATTTAAAAACCCAGTAGGGTTGCCTGAGGTCGGTTAAACTTTAATAACCCAGATTTCAGACCAACATCAACACTCAAACCAAGAATAGCTGAAGAAAAGAATGGGCAAAGTACAAGATTAGGCAATTCAAAAAAAGAACATCTAGACATGGCCAATAAACACATGCAAAATGCTCAGTGTCAATGTATTCACACATGCGGAAAAAAAACCAAAAAACAAAACCCTACAACAATCAGACTTTACCCTTCTTTAAACTGGTAAAGGCTCAAAAGGGTAATGACACCCAGTGTTGGTGAAGGCACAGAGAAGTTGATTGGTAAACACCACTAATGAGAATGCAGACTGGTAAAACTGAATGGAGGGCCATTTGGACATGTGTCAAATTTTTTAAAATGAACACCTTTGAGGTCACAGTGCCAATTCTGGGAATTTACCTTAGAGGAAATTTCCACGACCAGTTTAGTGGATCGCAGATGGGCACACATTCTTTGCTGTTCCTCTTAGCAAGAGGGAGAGTGTACTTCCCTTCCCCTTTCATCTGGGCTGGCCTTGCGGCTAGCTTTGAGAGCCAAATATAGCAGAAGTGGCGTTGTGGGACTTCTGAGCCATGCCTTAAGAGGTTTGGTGGTTTCTGTTTCATCTCTTTTAAATGCCAGTTGTCTTTTAAGTTCAACTACCCTGAAACTACCATGCTGTGAGGAAGCCAAAGCTCGTCACAAGCGAAAGGAGAGATCACTGAGGCTCAAAATCTCCAAATTATGTGCTATGGTGAGCGCTGTGAATTGTGTAAGACTGTTGAATCACAGACCTGTACCTCTGAAACAAATAATACATTACATGTTAAAAAAAAGAAGAAGAAGATAGCAGGAAGGGAAAAATGAAGGGGGGGAAATCGGAGGGGGAGATGAACCATGAGAGACGATGGACTCTGAGAAACAAACTGAGGGTTCTAGAGGGGAGGGGGGTTGGGGGATGGGTTAGCCAGGTGATGGGTATTAAGGAGGGCACGTATTGAACGGAGCACTGGGTGTTATACGCAAACAATGAATCATGGAACACTACATCGAAAAGTAATGATGTTATGGTGATAAACATAACATAATAAAATAAAATTAAAAAAAGAATCTCCAAATCTACGAGCAAAGCCTTTTTGATCCTTCTGGTGCAGCTCAGTGGCCCTCTGCATGTGGCCGAGTAATGGCTAGATGATGCCATGTGCAGTAGGACCACCTAGTGAAGACCTGCGTGAACCCTTGGCCCCCCAAATCATGAGAAATAATAAATCACTGTTGTTTTAAGCCGCTGGGTTTTGGGGTGGTTCGTTGCACAGCAAAAGAGCACTGAAACAGAAACAGGAAGGGTCACCCCCTCAGGCAAAGCATCCCAGCTGAAGTGTTTACTGATGAGAGCAACAGGAATGGAGACTGGCTCGTGGAAGAAGGAAGTCATAAATACCAGCTATGACCACTGGACACTTATGAGTGTTTCTTCCTTACTTTAGTATGAATACAGGGCCATCTGGGTGGCTCAGTCAGTTGAGCGTCTGACTCTTGATTTCAGCTCAGGTCATGATCTCGGGGTCATGAGATGCAAGTCCTGTGTCGGGCTCATGCACTGGGCGTGGAGTCTGCTTAAGATTCTCTCTCTCCCGGGATGCCTGGGTGGCTCAGTCGGTTAATGTCTGCTTTCGGCTCAGGTCATAATCCCAGGGTCCTGGGATTGAGTCCTGCACCGGGCTCCCTGCTCAGTGGGGAGCCTGCTTCTCCCTCTCCCTCTGCTGCTCCCTCTGCTTGTGTTCTCTCTCTCTGACAAATAAATAAAATCTTAAAAAAAAAAAAAAAAAAAAAGATTCTCTCCCTCTGCCTCTGCCCCTCCCTGCCTCTTTCTCTCAAAATAAATAAAAAAAATCTTTTGTATGAATATAGCATATTTATTTAGGTATTAAAGACTTCTTTTTCTTCATCTCCACCCCCTGCCCACTTTCCCATTCCGCTGTTAGCTAACATAAGAGGTATTAATAGTGGTTAGCCATGGATCTTTGTATTTAAGTTACAGGATATCAAAGGGGAATTATCATTTAGAGAAAAGAACATCGCCCCCAAATGAATAAATCTTTATATTCTATTTTTAAAATCAAGTTTTATTTTAGGATAGTTTTACATTTATAGAAAAATTGCAAAGATAATACAAAGTTTCCACATATGGGCATACCTCATTTGATTGCATTTTGTTTTATTGTGCTTTCCAGATATTGTGGATTTTACAAATTGCAGGTTTGTGGCAACTTTTCATCGAGCAAGTCTACCCGTGCTACTTTTCCAACAGCATTTGCTCACTTCATGTCTCCATGTCACATTTTGGTAATTCTCGCAATATTTCAAACTTTTTCATTACTATTATATTGGTGATGGTGATCTGTGATCAGTGATCTTTGATGTTACTATTGTAATTGTTTTGGGACATCATGAACCCCATTCATGTAAGACGACAAACTTAATCCTTAAATGTTGCATGTGTTCTGATGTTATGATTACTTCACCGAGCACCCGTTCCCCCATCTATCTCCTTTTCCTTGGGCCTTCCTGTTCCCTGGGACACAGTGATATTGAAATTAGGCCAATTAATAATCCTACGATGGCTTCAAAGTGTTCAAGTGAAAGGGAGGAGTTGCATGGTCAACTTCAAGTCAAAAGTTCGAAATGATTACACTTAGTGAGGAAGGCATGTTGAAAGCCCAGATCGGCAGAAAGCTGCACCTCTTGTGCCAACCAGTTAGCCAAATTGTGAAAGCAAAGGAAAAGTTCGTGAAGGAAATTAAGTGCTGCTCCAGTGAACACAAGCCTGGTAAAAAAGTGAAACAGCCATATTGCTGAGATGGAGAAAGTCTGAGTGGTCTGGATAGAAGATCAAACCAGCCACAACATTCCCTTAAGCCAAAGCCTGATCCAGAGCAAGATCCTAATTCTCTTCAATTCTGTGAAGGCTGAGAGAGGTGGGGAAGCTGGGAAAGAAAAGTCTGAAGCTAGCAGAGGTGGGTTCATGAAGTCTAGGGAGAGAAGTCATCTCCATAACATCAAAGTGCAAGGGGAAGTAGCCAGTGCTGGTGGAGAAGCTGCAGCGAGTTCTCCAGAAGATCTAGCTAAAATTATCCAAGATGGTGGCTATGCTAAACAACAGATTTTCTGTGTAAACAAAACAGCCTTCTTTTGGAAGAAGATGCCATCTAGGACTTTCACAGATAGAGAGGAGAAGTCAGTGCCTGGCTTCAAAACTTCCAAGGACAGGCTGACTCTCTCGTTAGGGGCTAATGCAGCTGGTGACCTTAAGCCGGAGCCAATGCTCATTTACCATTCTGAAGATTCTAGGGCCCTTCAAAATTATGCTAAATCTACTCTGCTTGTGTTCTGTAAATGGAATAAAGCCTGGATGACAGCACATCTGTTCACAACATGGTTTACTGAATATTTTAAACCCACTGCTGCAACCTACTTCTCAGAGAAGATTCTTTTCAAAATAGTACTGCTCATTGCCAATGCACCCAAGAGCTCTGATGAAGATGTACAAGATTCACCTTGTTCTCATGCCTGCTAATGCAACATCCATTCTGCAGCTCATGGATCAAGGAGTAATTAAGACTTTCAAATCTTGTTATTTAAGAAACACATTTCATAAGGCTAGAGCTGCCATAGACAGTGATTCCTCTGATGGATCTGGGCAAAGTAAATGGAAACGATTCTCAAAAAATTCACCCTTCTAGATGCCAGTAAGGACATTCACAATTCATGATAAGAGGTCAGAATATCAACATGAACAGGAGTTTGGAAGAAGTTGATTGTTACCCTCATGGAGGACTTTGAGGGGATCAGGACTTGAGTGGAGGAAGTAACAGCAGATGTGGTGGAAACAGCAAGAGAACTAGAATCAGATGTGGTGCCTGAAGATGGGACCGCATTGCTGCCATCTCATGACCAAACTTGAACGGCTGAAGAGTTGCTTCTTATGGAGGAAGAAAGAAGGTGGTTCCTTGAGATGGAATCTACTCCTGGTGAAGATGCTGTGAAGATGGTTGAAATGACACAAAGGATTTAGAATATTCCATAAACTTAGTTGATAAAGCAGTGGCAGGTTTTGGAGGGACTGACTCCAATTTTGAAAGAAGTTCTACTGTGGGTAAAATGTTATCAAACAGCATCGCCCACTGCAGAGAAAGCATTCGTGAAAGGAAGAGTCACTCGATGCGGCAAACTTCATTGTCTTCTTTTAAGAAACTGCCACGGCCACCGCAGCCCTCAGCCACCACCACCCTGATCAGTCAGTGGCTAACAACATGGAGATAAGACCCTCCACCAGCAAAAACATAACTACTTGCTGAAAGCTCAGATGATAATCAGAATTTTTTAGTAATAAAGTATTTTTAAATTAACATATGTATATTGCTTTTTAGACATAATGTTATTGCACATTTAATAGGCTAAAGAATAGTATACACATAACTTTTATATGCACTGGGAAACCAAAAAATTCATTTGACCTGCTTAATTGTGATAATTCACTTTACTGTAGTGGTCTGGAACACAACCCATAGTATCTCTGAAGAATGCTGTACTCCACACTGAGTTTCTCCTATTATTAGTATTTTACACTGGCATGGCATATTTATCATAATGAAAGAACCAGTTTTGATACATTACCATTCACCTAAGCCCATACTTTATTCAAATGTCCTTTGTTTTTACTTAATGTCCTTTTCTGTTTCAGAATCGCATGTAGGAGATTACATATATGTTGTGTCTCCTTAGGTTCCTCTTGGCTCTGATAGTTCCTTGGACTTTCCTTGTTTTTGATGGCCTTGACAGTTTTGAGGAGTACTGGTCAGGTATTTTGTAGAATGTCTGTCAACTGAGATTTATTTGATGCTTTTCTTATAATTAGATTGAGATACTGGGTTTTGGGGAGGAAGCCCACAAAGGCTAGCATGCAGCATGTTAGGTGAAAGCATTTTGCTATTGTTTTTATTTGGAGGATTTTAAAATATGGTTAAAAGCGATATGTATGGGTGCCAAATTGACAAAGCGTAGACTGTGGTCACCAGTACTGCGTCAGCTTGATGAAACTGAAACCCCTTTTCCAGAATCCCCTTCCCTCTCTGGTTCTGAGTTAGAGTTGGACAAAAAAAAATTTATGCAAGATTTGGAATATGGAAGTGAAGCAGTTTTTAACCTTTGAAGTTCCTTGTGGTTAGATGCAGTTACAGACAAACACAGAAGTGCTGATAGCTCTAGCATGTTCTCCCTTTCCTCTGTTCTGGATGCAGCTCTTCTTCTTGATGGAAGACCCTTGACCAACAGTGGCTCCAGTGTCACTACCAGACACTTGGTGGTGAACCCACAGAGGTGGTAGTTACACAGAAGCCTGGCTTCCTCCAGGCCTTCCCATAAGCCATCACTCTGCAGCCATTTTGGCAGGTGGTTGTGCTTTGCTTCTTAAATTGAGGGGTTGGTGACTTTTTCTCTGATCCTCCAACTTCCTTCCTAGGCTTTTACTTTCCCAGCTCCTTCCACAACTATGTCACATCTGATTCCTATAACAAAATCTTTATCCCATAATGCACACAAGTTCTGATTCTGTGACTGAACTCTGATGGATACATCAAGCTATGGGTGACTAATCCTTGACCTGAGAACAATTATAAAAGCTAGGAAAAAAATAGAAAACAATTGTGTAATCGTCTTATATGCTGCCATTACAAATTGCCACAAAGCTAGTGGCTTAAAGAACACAAATGTATAATCTTACAGTTCTCCAGGTCAGAAGTCTGGTATGGGCCTCAGGGATTAAAATCAAGGTGTTGGGGTGCCTGAGTGGTACAGTCGGTGGGCGACCGACTCTTGGTTTTGGCTCAGGTCGTGATCTCAGGGTAATGGGATCAGGCCCTGCATTGTGCTCCATGCTCAAAGCTGAGTCTGCTTAAGACTCTCTGCCCCTCCCCCACCCCACCCTCTCTCCCTCTCTCAAATAAATAAATAAATTAAAAAAAAAAAGTCAAGATGTTGGCAGGCTGCGCTCTTTCCTGGACGTTGTAGGAGAGAACCAGCTTCCTGCTCATTCAGATTGACTGGAGTATTCAATTCCTTGGCTGTAGGACTGAGGTGCCAGTTTTCCTGCTGGCTGTAAACAAAGGGGCATTTCCCAGGCTACCACATTCCTTGGCTCATTGCACCCTTACTCCATCTTCTTTGTCATGTCGCATCTCTCTTTGTCATGTTGCATGTTGTCTTTCTCATGTTGCATCTCTCTTACCCACTTTTTTGCCTCCATCTTCTGTTTCTATTTTTATTTATTTTTTAAAAGATTTATTTATTTTAGAGAGAGACAGAGAGAGAGGGCATGAGTGGAGGGGCAGAGGGAAAGAGAGAGAGAAATCCCAAGCAGACTCCCTGCTGAATGTGGACCCCTACTTGGGGCTTGATCTCATGACCCTGAGATCATAACCTGAGCCAAAACCAAGCATCGGACACTCAACCAACTGCACCACTCAGGTGCCCCTCTCTTCTGTTTTTAAAAGCTCATGTGATTAGGTTGGGCCTACCTGGATAATCTATGATAATTTTCCTATGTTAAAGTCTGTTGATTAGAAACCTTAATTCTATCTCCAACTTTAATTCCCTTTTGTTATTCAATATAACACATTCACAGGTTCTGGGGATTTGGGTCTGGATATCTTTGAGAGGCCACACTTTATTTGTGGCATCAGAAAAAGATGAAACTGGTCAGGATTTGAAAGGATGTGAAATTGAAGAAGAGGAAAATTCACTTTTTTCCCCTCTCAGGGAATCTGCCACTTAAATGTGAGAGGAAGAAAAGCCATGTAGGAAGCAGAGGTCTAGGGCCTGTGATAGTCTCATTGAGCCAGAGGTTGGAACATGAGGTTGCCAATAGCCAAAGGACTGAGATCTCAGAGAGGACGAAACTCAGAGAAGTAAACCTATAATTCTGCATGCAGTTTCTCCTTGAAATATATGTTAACCCCAAAGTTGCACGTGTGTAGGTTGAGAGCAGGAGCTGGGAGGCTGTGGAGGTGAGCAGAAATTTCATCCATCCTGCAGGTAATTGGGGTCAGAAGCTGGATTTCAGAGCTTACCAGGGTTGAAGGGGTCTGGTAAACAACACAAACCTTCAGCTGAGGCCCTAGAGATACTTTCCATGAATAGGGGCAAAGCAGAAATAGATCAACCTTGATTTGACTACACTCCCTTCTACCTATCAGAAATGAAATCCTCTCTGGAAGAAATAATCATCCAGAGCTTCTGTATTTTTTCATATACAATGTCTGCCACTCAATAAAAAACTCCTAGGATACAGAACCAAATGACTGAAAACCAAGAGTAAAAAAATCCAGACAACAGAAGCAGATCCATAAACAACCCACACACTGGTGTAATGAGAAAGGGATTTAAACTTTTTCTTTTCTTTTCAAGAATCAAATGGTGATTATATAATGGAAAAATAAAAAAGAACTGAATTTAAAAATTCAATACATGGGCTTATCATCTTCATGACTTATTTATTTTATAACTAGAAGTCTATACTTCTTAATCCCCTTTATCTATTTTACTCATTTCCCCACCCACTTCCCTTCTGGCAACCACCAGTTTGTTCCCTGTATTTAAGAGTCTTTGTTTGTTTAATAGAATTTCAGATGCAGCAAAAGAGAAGATTAATAAAGATAAAATGGGTCAGTAAACATCCAGATTAAAGGAGAGATAACAAGACATGGGAAATAAAAAAAGGCCATAGAAGACATATTGTATATGGTGAAAAGTCTGACATACATGTAATTAAAGTCCTAGAAGACAAAAAGAAATATCTGAAGAAAAGTAGCTGAGAATGTTAAAAAATTGATGAAAGATATCAAGCCACAGATTCAAGAAATTATACGAACTCCAAAAAAGATACTTACAAAGAAGGCTACATGTAAGCATGTCATACTGCAAGGGCTGGAAAATAAAATAAAATCTCAAAAGTAGCCAGAGAAAAGTAGACACATTACTTTCACAGGGGGCAACAATAATGCTGACAACCAAAATGACAGAAGCCAAAAGACAAAGGAAATAGGATATATACAGAAAATAATGTACATTCTATAATGGCAAAACTTTGGGAAAATCAAAATATCCAATAATAAGATACAATTAATTAACAGTAAATCAGCCATAGTATGAAATATTCAGCAGTAAAAAAAATGGCATATGAAAGTGTTATAATAGGTTACAGAGAAGTATGTACTGTATGAACGTATTTTGTGTGTGGGTATATTAAAATGTCAACGTTTAATCTCAATGTTAAAGGGCTGTGGATAATTCTAATTGTATTCTTTATGCTTTCCTGAGTCTTTAAGGTTTTTGTTTGTTTGCAAAATGTGTATTTTTTAGGTAATTAAAGAGAATTATAAAGAACAAGTTAAAGAGTTACAATGGTAAAAATAAGTTAAAGTCAAGGAACACCAATTAGTAAGTTAAACAGTTATGATGAGGATAAGACTGTAAATTTAAATGCAAGCATATCAATAATTAAATGTAAACAGTCTAAACACCTCAATGAAAAGGCCAAGATTATAAAACTGGGTGAAAAACCAAGACCTAACTATAGACTGTCAATGAGACAGACACTTTAAATATAGAGAAATAGATAAATTAAAAGTAAGAGGATGTTATATATAGCATATAAACACTAATAACAAAAGTGAAGTAGATTTACTAATATCAGACCTAGTAGACTTTGGAAGATGAAAAATCGCTAGGGATAAAGAGGACATTATATGATGCTAAAGGGAACAATTAATCAAGACATATCATTCCAAACTGTATATGCAACTAAGAACAGAACTTCAACATATACTGAGCAAAAACTAGTAAGACTTAAAAGAGAAATAGACAAAGCCACAATTTCAGTCAACAACCTCAACATTCCTCTCTCAATAATTGATTTTTTAAAAGGCAAAAAGCTAGAGAAACTGAACACTATCAATTAACTTGACCTAATTGACATTACACCCAGCAAGAGCAGAATACATGTTTTCAAGTGCACATGTACATATTCTGGGCCATAAAATAAACACAAAACTAAAAGAACTGTAATCATATAAAGTATGTTCTTTATTATAAAATTAAACTAAAATTTAAAAACAGGAAGATACTTGAAATATTCTCAAATATTAGGAAACTAACGAACGCATTTCTGAATAAGCCACGGGTCAAAGACAAAATCAGAAAGGAAATTAGGAAATATTCTGAGTTGGATGAAAATGAAAACAAAACACATCAAAGCTTTTGAGATATAGCTAAAACAGTGCTTAGGGGGAAGCAGATAGCATCAAAATGCTTATAGAAAAGAAAGATCTCAAATAAAGAAAAAGGAAGTGTGAATTAAACTCAAAGCAGCAGAAGGAAGAAAATAGTGAAGATAAAAGAAGACTGATACTGAAAACAGGAAAAAAAAAAAAAGAGGAAAAATCAATGAAACCAAAGGCTGTTTTGAAAAATGAGTACGATGGATAACTCTATTCAGACTAGTTGAGAAAAAAAAGGAAGGAGAAACAAATTGCCAATATCAGGAATTAAGAAGAGAAGCATCACCACAGATTCTATACATATTTAAGAATAATAAGGGAATTTCATAAATAACTTTCTGCCAATTAATTTGTTGTTAGATGAAAGACAACCTTGAAAGACATAAACTACCAAATTTTCTCCAAAAAAAAAAAAAAAAAAAGGATAACCCCGATAGCTTTACATCTAAGGTTACTCATAGCTAAAGACTTTCCCACAAAGAAAACTTCAGTTCCCAATAGCCTCACTGTTGAGTTCCTCTGAACTTAAAAAAAAAAGAAAAAAATGAAAAAAAAAATACTAATTCTACAGAAACTCTTCCAGAAAATAAAAAATGAAAGTAATTCCGTACTCATTTTATAAGGACAGCATCATCTGATCTAACAATCAGAAAAAAGACATAAGAAAATTCCACATCAATATCTTTCACGAACACAGATGCAAAAATACTTATAACAAAATACTACAAAATCAAGTCCAGCAAGATATGAGATTAATACATCATGACCAAGTGGCATTCATCCTAGTAATGAAACTTTCAAAAATCAATCCATGTAATGTATGATGTACCATCATAAAAAGAAAAACTATAAGATCTCCAAGGATGTAGAAAAATAATATAAAATTCAACATCCATTCATTATTCTCAGCAAACTAGGAATAGAAAGAAGTTTCCCTCAATGTGATAAAGAACATCTAAGAAAATCTTATAGATGTTTTAATGGTGAAAGACCGAATACCCATAAAATCAGGAAAAAGGAAAGGAAACTGCCAAAGTTTTTCCCAAAGAGGTTAACATCATATTTAATGGTGAAAAACTGCATGTTTCCCCCATAAAATCAGGAAAAAGGCAAGGATGTCTATTTTCACCACTTGTACACAACACTGTACTTGAAATCCTAGTCACTGCAGTAACACAAGAAGAAATAAAAAGCATACAAATTAGAAAGAAATAAAACTTTTTATTTGTAAATAACATGATTATCAATGTAGAAAATTCCAAATAATATACAATACAAAACAACAACCTATTTTAGTTAATAAATGAGATCAACAATATTGCAGGATAAAAAGTTCATATACAAAAATAGATTTTATTGCTATATATTAGCAATGAACCAGAAATTAAAATTTAAAAAAATCTTAGAGCATCAAACATGAAAATCCACAGATAAATCTAACAAAATATGTACTAGATTTATATTCTGAAAATTATAAAACACTGATGAGGGAAACTAGGAAAGACCTAAGTAAATGAAGACCTATACCATATTCGCTGATTAGAAGGCTTAACACCACTGTCAATTTTCCCCAAACTGAGTTCTAGATTCAAAGCAGTTCCAATCAAAATCTCAGCACATGAGGGGCACCTGGGTGACTTGGATGAGCGTCTCTTGATTTTGGCTCAAGTCATGATCTCAGAGTCATGAGATTGAGCCCTGCATAGGGTTCGCATGCTGGGCATGGAGCCTGCTTAAGATTCTCTCTCCCTCTCTCTTTGCCCCTCCCCCCTTAAAAAAAATCCCAGCACATGTTTTGTAGAAATACTGAAAAGCAAAGAACCTAGAATGAAAAAAAAAAAGGTTTGAAAAAGAAAAAGCTGAAGGATTCGTAAGACCTGATTTCATGACTTAGCAATCAAGACGGTCAGGTACCGGCCTAAAGATAAGCATACAGACCAAGGGAACAAAAGAGAATCCAAAATAGACCCATGTATATATGGTTTTAGATAAATATGTCAAGATAAATCAATGAAGAAAGGATAAATCTTCTCAACAAATAGTGTTGGAACAATCAGACATCCATATGCAGAAAGAAAAAAAAAAGAACTTCAACCCTCACTTTGCATCATATACAAAAACAAACTCAAAATAAATCGAAGACCTAAATGTAAAAGTTAAAATTTAAAATATGAAGAAGAAAACATAGGAGAAAACCTTTGTATGCTTGGGTTAGATCAAGATTAGATAAGACAAAAAGTACGAGCCATAAAAGAATAAAAACCAAAAATTGGACTTCAAAATTAAAAATTTCAGCTCTTCCAAATATACTTTAAGAAAAGTCAAGCTCCAGACTCAGAGAAAATATGTGGAAAACATATTTCTGTATAAAGGCTATAAAAAGAACTCTTACATTTTAATAAGAGAAAACAACCAATTGTTCAAACGATTTGAATACTTTAATAAAAGCTACAGATAGCAAATGAACATATGAAAAATGCTTAATATCATTAACCATCAGAGAAAAGAAAGTAAAAGCACAATGAGATATTATTACCTACCTATCCGAATGGCTAAAATTAAAACAAACAACAGAATGAATCGTAACAAATGCTGGCAAAATTATGGAGCAACTAGAAATCTCCCATTTCTGGTGGGGGAGGGCCCATTGGTTCAGCTGCTTTGGAAAACACTTTCTTAGAAGATTAAATATTTACTTACCATACGATCCAGTAATCCCACTCCTAGGTGGGATATAGCCACCATTTATATCCAATATAAATGAACATGTAAATCCACAAAAAGCTCTGTCCATCCATGTTCATAGCAGATGTATTCTTAATAGCCAGAATTTGGAAACAATCAAAATGTCCACTCAGTTACACAGATAAGCAAATTGTGGTGCATCCATACAATGGAATGTTACCGAGCAAAAATGGAAGTGAACTGCTGATACACATGACAAGATGGGTGAATCCCAGAAGCATTACGCTAAATGAAAGACGTCAGGCACAAAAAACCCTTAAATCCAAACTCATTTAGAATTATTTCATTTTATTTGCTATTCTGGAAAAGTTAAAAAAAAAAATAGAAATCAGATCAGCGGTTGCCAGGAGTGATGGGTGGGGGGATTGATTACAAAGGAACACGAGACAACTTTTTGGCATTAATGCATCTTGATTGTGGTGGTGGTTACATGACTGTGTTTATTTGTCAAAAGTCATTGAATTGTACTGTATATCTAAAAAGGGGTTATTACTGTATGTAAACAATACTGCATTCAACTAATTTTTTTAGAAGAAATATATTTTATGTGTCCTGTCTAAAAAAACTATTGCACTCTATGAGGTAATAAATAAATACGCGAGGGCGCCTGGGTGGCTCAGTTGGTTAAGCGACTGCCTTCGGCTCAGGTCATGATCCTGGAGTCCCTGGATCGAGTCCCGCATCGGGCTCCCTGCTCAGCAGGGAGCCTGCTTCTCCCTCTGACCCTCCCCCCCTCATGTGCTCTCTCTCTCTCATTCTCTCTGTCTCAAATAAACAAATAAAATCTTTAAAAAAAAATAAATAAATAAATAAATACGCGAAAACATTTGCTAACCTGGAGTTGTGGGAAAAAGAAAATTTGAATAAGTAGTGAAATAAATGTCTCAAAAAGTTTTACAAGACATTAAATGAAAACCTAACTACGTAGTAATTCAACTCTTGCTTGTAGTGGCCAAACTTCTCATTCTGTTCAAAATGTCCTGGGATTTGGAAGTCCTAAAATGTAAAAACTTTTTAAAAAAGTTGTGCTGAGGAACACAGCTGAGGAGGTTCAGAGGACTTTGGAAAGTCAGGGGGAAGGTGGGGAGTAAAGGACAAGCCAGGCCAGAAGTGAGAAGGAACGGTACAAGGCTGGAGGGCAACCCCGTGGGTGTGGCGTTGCAAGACTTTGCAAAACACGGGCACCTGGGTGGCTCAGTTGGTTAAGCGACTGCCTTCGGCTCAGGTCATGATCCTGGAGTCCCTGGATCGAGTCCCGCATCGGGCTCCCTGCTCGGCAGGGAGTCTGCTTCTCCCTCTGACCCTCCCCCTCTCATGTGCTCTCTCTCTCTCATTCTCTCTGTCTCAAATAAATAATAAAAAAAAAAAAAAAAAAAACAAAGACTTTGCAAAACTCAAGACTGATCAATGACTCGTCCATCTAGTAAAGCACTGACTGAGCATGTGCTAGGTGTCGGGCCCTGGTCTAAGTGCTGCGGGTACAGCAGTGGACAGTCTGCGTTCTACAGGGAGGAGGGAATGAACAAAACAGGGGAGTATATGAAATGGTAGGCAGGTGTTAGGGTGACAAAAGAAGGCAGGGAAGGGGGGTATGAGGTGCTAGGGCAGAGGCTGGGGTTTCAGTATCTGAAAGGGTGTGCAGAGAAGGCCTTCTTGGGAAAGTGATATTTGAAAAAAGACCTGAAGAAGGGGGAGGGAGCTGTGAGGAGAGCTCTAAAAATGGGTGCTTTCCAACACCGAGCGTTCGTGGCCTACTCAACTCACATCCACTTACTTTGCTGAGATCTGTTTCGTTTCCATAATAAGGATATAAAAAGATGCCATTTACTGCAATCCCTGGTTATGATAGTTTATAAAAATGATTTATGGAATACATATAATCTTCATTTCACCTGAACAGGAAACATTTGAAATCCAACTGAAAGAAAACTGCACGTCTCAATTTCTTTTTAAGCGCTACTCCCCCTCTTTGAGACCTGTCCCTCTTTTAACATTCATTATACACGATTCTGGAAAAGTTGAATGGCACAGTTTAGTATTAATAAATTTCTGAGTATTATTAGCTGGGAAAAGGGGTTGGGAAAAACCAGGAGGAAATAGCCTATCCATATGAAAACAATAATCACATAGTATTTATTGTCTGGGATTGAAATGTTTCAAATATGCAAAGCAATAAAATGTCAGGAAAAGCAAAACTTCCTAATGTTAAAAAGATCATAAATTTTTTCCCAAAATAAGACATATAAAAAAAAAGTCAGGTGATACTTTATGTCACAGGAAAAATATACACTTAAATCTAAGTTATAGCAGCTCAAAAATGTTCAGAAGGCACAATCTATCACCACAAAAGGACGGAAGAGCCTGATGAAAGTTACTGTGAGAGCACAGAAAGCAACAGCTATCTTTTTTTTTTTTTGAGCTTGAGAATCACTTTTTAACATAAAGAAATACCCGGACCCACGCATTCTGTAACTTATACTTTTGTTAACTCTTGAATGAAAAATCATATGTAATGTCAAAAAGCTACCAGGATTTCAGGATCACTTTTAAATGAATTGAATTTTATAAATCACATGGGCACATATGTATATATTTAAAACTAGAGTGGCACCTACATGGGCAAAACATGTTTATTTAATCTACAGGTAATTTAATGTAGGTGGCCTCCTGGGCCCCTTTCACGAATTCCACTCTCACACAGGTCCCTGACTCACTGTCTGGGAATTGTAGACTCCATGTTGATTGCTTGGCTTTCAAGGGTGCTATTCTTTTTTTTACATGAATGAATGAATGAATGAATGAATGAATAACAGAGACAAAGAACCCAGACATTTTAATTGTAAGCTAGTCTTGGGTGCTAAACTGTTGCTTCCAGTTCACAAAACCTCATTATTTTCAAGCTAAATAGATCTTCATATTTGCTTAATGTTCAGTGGACATATTACTGCATTACCTTTAGGGAAATCTCAACCTAAAATGGCTCACTGTCTTTAAATAAACCAGTAGGAGAACTGGCACATTTTCAAAGATGGTGCTATACATAGAAATAGCAAGTATGTCTGTAATTCTTTTTCAG
Source organism: Halichoerus grypus (assembly GCF_964656455.1). NCBI lineage: Eukaryota > Metazoa > Chordata > Mammalia > Carnivora > Phocidae > Halichoerus > Halichoerus grypus. The sequence continues at coordinate 104,420,476 of NC_135720.1, read as the reverse complement.
GTTTGTACAGAGGCAGGTGGGACACTGAGGTCACTAATCCCTTCAAACAAGACTGAAGTTACAGTGACCTACTCATAAAGGCTACAAGAAGCCTGATGCTCAGAGTGCTCTGGTTTCTCTGAGCCACTGCATTTGTCTTTAAGAAAAAGGCTGTGATTGGGGGCGCCTGGGTGGCTCAGTTGGTTAAGCCCCTGCCTTCGGCTCAGGTCATGATCCTGGAGTCCCGGGATCGAGTCCCGCATCGGGCTCCCTGCTCAGCAGGGAGCCTGCTTCTCCCTCTGACCCTCCCCCCTCTCATGCTGTCTCCCTCTATCTCATTCTCTCTCTCAAATAAATAAATATAAAAAAAAAAAAGAAAAAGGCTGTGATCATCTACAGTTCATGAGATTTGCAGCCAAACAAGCATCAATAAAAGATTAAACTGATTTAACCAAACAACCAAAAAAAAAAAGAAGTTCTGTGCTTATTGTTTAAATGAATAATTTCTTTTCCACCAACCAACCAACATATGTTTATTGAATACCTAATATGTGCATGTGGTGATTACAAGAGGGTATACATCCAAGACTTGCCCTCAAGAAATTCTTAATCTGGTGCAGGCTACAAGGCACACAGAGAGACAATTAGCGACACAAAATAGGAAGTATAAAGAACAAGAGGGGCATAATTAGCTCAGAGGAAGCAGAAGGTAGCATACACTGAGGCAACCTTTATGGGAAAGAGCTAGGGAAGGAGGCCACCATGAAAACCTAGGAAACGGGAGGCAGATTTATTTTTCATGCTGGCAACAGAAACACAGGACGTCCTACATATGTAGGGGAAACACTAAGGAACTGCTTGCTTGTAGTTTCGGGTTCGCGCCTCCATGGTAGAGTACCCCACCTCTCATGTCTGTTGTCATCTGGCGCGCCCCCATCGCCCCCCCGGAACACAGGATGTTGACACCATGCTGATCTCACCTATGTTGCCGCGTAACTAACAAACTGCCCAAGTCCATCTGGGCTCACTGTCTCTTCTCAGGTCAGATCTATGGAAGAGTGGCAAGCCAACCCACCCGCAGCACACTCACTGCTGCTTAGGGATGACTTGGCTAAGTGACAAGAAGTGGCCAATGCACTGCCAGGTGAACTAACTTCTTATAAGTAAAGTGGTTGGAAGAAGTCAATCCATGCCATTCAGAAAACAACGCTGCAGGTATGCTGGGCCATAGGCTGGTGTGCTGCTAGTTGGGAATCCTAAGGGACCTAAGTCAGCAAGTGACTTGAGCTGAGGCAGAGCAGACCTAGGGTTGAATTAGGGAAGCTGCTAACTACTGATGAGAGAGGAAAATCATCATTTCTGATTCATATCACGCTCAGCAACTTTCTTTTTTTTTTTTTTTTTTTTTTTTTTAAAGATTTTATTTATTGGGCGCCTGGGTGGCTCAGTCGTTAAGCGTCTGCCTTCGGCTCAGGTCATGATCCCGGGGTCCCGGGATCGAGTCCCACATCGGGCTCCCTGCTCAGCGGGAAGCCTGCTTCTCCCTCTCCCACTCCCCCTGCTTGTGTTCCTGCTCTCGCTGTGTCTCTCTCTGTCAAATAAATAAAATCTTTAAAAAAAAAAAAAATAAAGATTTTATTTATTTATTTGAGACAGAGAGAATGAGAGAGAGAGAGAGAGCACATGAGAGGGGGAGGGTCAGAGGGAGAAGCAGGCTCCCTGCCGAGCAGGGAGCCCGATGTGGGACTCGATCCAGGGACTCCAGGATCATGACCTGAGCCAAAGGCAGTCGCTTAACCAACTGAGCCACCCAGGCGCCCGCTCAGCAACTTTCTTTCCACTTTATTTTCTCTCCCCGTCTGCCATGCCCCCCAAGCACATGCACAGAAATCCTGGGCCAGGAGAAACAATGACTATGTCATCATTAAGGAGCAAACATCTAAAAAGGGCATTTGGAGTCCACGGTCTCTCATGGGACTCCGAGAAACAAACTGAGGGTTCTAGATGGGAGGGGGGTGGGGGGGCGGGTTAGCCCGGTGATGTGTATTTTTTAAGTTTTTTTTTTTTTTTTTAAGATTTTGTTTATTTACTTTTCAGAGAGAGAGAGAGGGAGAGAGCACAGGCAGGGAGAGTGGCAGGCAGAGAGAGAAGCAGGCTCCCCACTGAGCAAGGAGCCTGATGCGGGACTCGGATCATGACCTGAGCCGAAGGCAGACGCTTAACTGACTGAGGCACCCAGGTGTCCCCCGGTGATGTGTATTAAGGAGGGCACGTACTGCATGGAGCACTGGGTGTTATACGAAAACAATGAATCATGGATCACTACATCAGAAACTAATGATGTAATATATGGTGATTAACATAACAAAATACAATAAAATTAAAAAAAAAGGGCATTTGTACAAAGTTTCAAGGGATTGTCATATGTACCTGTGTATCTGCCACTGCAAACACATGTAAACAAGATGGGGATTATTTTATAACAGGATGTACAGACCTTGTATGAAAGCATAAAATAGTAGTGTAAGTAATTAGAGCCTTCTGGAGAAATGTGATCTTCATACAGGAGAGGCTTTATAAACACGGATCTTGGATCTTTGAGGAAGTTTTTTTCACAATTTGTATAGGGACTCTGAGTATGTGCATTGATCATATGTATTTATATTAAGGTTTAAGACATTATAGAGGACTTGGCATCATCCAGTGTAACTATAGTCTATTACCCATGATGTGATAGTCCATTATATACCTAATACTTGGCCTTAGAGAAGGAATATTCAGTTAAAATGAAATTTTCTTGTAACCAAGATTTTTGGAACCAAGTGCTTCTGGGCTCAGAGCAGCAATTCTCTTTAACACATTATTAGAAACCTATACTCGAGCATGCTCCACGCTGTGGAACGGTGGTGAAGGACATGGGCTTTGGGGTCAAAGCGCTGGGTACAAATGTTAGCTCCATCAGCTTCCTCTCTACTATGTATGGGTAATGGGGGGAATAACAGGGCACATCCCATAGAGGGGCTGTGAGTATCTAATGGGACAACTTGCACGAAGTGCTTGGTACACAGGATGACACGTGGAGTGCTGGAATTATTATGTCAGACTTATTCTTAAGATGCTGGTAAAATATAGACTCATTTTTGAAAGCAAGTGAAGTGTTACCTGGTTTAAGTAAAATTAAATAAGCAATCTTCTTGATTCTTGATTTTTCCCAATATTATTTTTTCTACTTTTTTCCTTTGGAAAAAAATGGGAATAATGAATATTGGATGGTGATGAGCAGAAGGAGGAATGTGAATATAATGCTCTATACAGAATTACAGTGGTTTCCAACAATGAAATATTGTATGTAGGTTTTTTGTGACTTTCTAGGAATTGATTATTTTAAAATATGCTTCAATTGCCAAAACTCCCATGACTTATGATGGCCCAGAAAACAAATGCAAGTCTCTTTCCTTGTGTTGGCTTTTTTTTTTTTTTTTAAGCACTACAGTATCACTCCCAACACTGGAGACTTACTTTAAGAGATATGACTTTTTTAATATTTGAGTTTTTAAAGGCATCTGGCCCTTATTTGACCATCACATTCATATCCAATTCCTGCAGGCATGGTTTTGTTGTTTAAGTTCGGCTTGATGCCCTCTGCAGCAAGCCTCTGCTTTAATGAACACAACTCCACGAAAACTGCTAGAGTCCCCTGCCTACCTCCACCCCCCTCCCTTTACTCTAAGAGCATGGAAAGTTTCATCTTGGATTTCAAATAAGGAGATAAAAATAAGAAAAATACATTGCTGGAGAATCAGCTTTCTGTGGGAGCCACCGCTTTGACATATTCATTCAACTTGATGCCCTCCTATTATTTGCAGAAGTGTTTATGTACTATGAAATGTTCAGCCAGAGCATACCGGAAACTGTAAAATAGTTTACGAGATGTATACATGGCTGAAGGTAGAATTTTAAATGCAACCTGGGAAGGTTCTATCTAAATTCCAGGAGGGTAGAGGAGGGAATACTTTCTCTGTAGTGATTCAGTCTTACACAAGGGGTTATATGAACTGGAAAGAAATACCTGATTTGGGAACTATGTAACATTTTTTTCATAAAATTAAACCTTATAATTTTTAGACAAGTAAACTTGTTTTCTTTCAGACCAAGAATCACCACTTATGTTTATTTGTCTTCTACGTGGTAAAAGCATTAAATGTGGATTGTTTATTATTTTATAAGAAACAAAGGAAAAACAGTAATAAATGAAGAATTTTCCCCAGGTACAGGAATTATATACACTATTTAAAAAATATTTGTGCTTCTGATGGTTTTTAAATAAAAACCCTTGGTTCTAAAATTGGAACATTATTTTTGAATCTTAACTATTGCAATATGTGAAGGCAGGAAGGTTAATGACATAGCTCAGGACGGCATGTTCGGAACGTCACATTCCAAACTCAGGTGAAGGGAGAAATATTTCTATTTCCTTTACTCTCAGATCTATGAGGCCATGTCAATTTCCCATAAGAGAGGCTATTTTTATTGATTTGTCGCTTTTATTTATTTTTTTCAGATTTGAGCTCCAAAACACAAGGCTACAAAAATAGAGATTATTTTGTGTATTCACATTTGATTTAGAAATGAGCCTGATGTGGCTGTTTTTGTTTTTGATAGCCTCTACCTCATGAAGTCATTGTGAAGATCAATGAAATCCCAGAGGTGAGGTTCCTGACACAGAGTCGGTGCTCAAAGTGTGCTAGTCCCCTCCCCGCTGCTTGCAGACCTCTTTTTTTAAAAGACTGATGTAAACTGACATATAATACAGATTACTTAAGTATACCATGGGCCCTTTGAGGAAGATTTTAATGTAACACGTATGCTTTAGAATGTGCCCAAATTAGTATCATTTAAAAAATAAATGTAGGTTATTGTCTAGGATAAACATGCCATAAAATCCCAAATGCGTCTTGGTAGTATTTTATGCAAATCCAGTATGCTGGAGCAAAATGGTAGCCTGAGAATGAGGGGCCATGGATCTGGCCTCTGGTCTGTCACTGCCATTACTGAGTGACCCTGGGAAAGTTAACTTCCCTCTCCAGGCTACATACTTTCACTGGGAAAATGAATGGTTGTTTACAGTGATCTCTAAAGACCATCTCCGCTCTAACATTTTATGATTTTACCTAACATTTTAATCTTGAGAGAGCAATTTATTGAAGTCGCATTTTCTGAGATTTTCCTTCTATAAATTTTTTTCTATATCCGCTGCTTAAGAAAATTTTATTTCACTTCAAATTCAATGTTGTTGAAAGAGTCAGAGAAAGGAGCTAAGTGTAGAAAAGAAAAAAAAAATAAAAAATATTAATATTGAGCAATTATGGGGACATCTAGGCTGTTTTGGGACAGACATAAATGACCTTGTTTTATTCTAAATTCAGCTCACTGGCTTATGATGAAAAGTGAAAGGTTATTATATGGACTTACTGGGCAAAACCAGATTTTATAAATAATTACCTGTCAGACTGTTCAAGATAGACAAACATACGCCAGACCAACAAAAACACAGGCCTGTCATATTTCTGAGAGAAATGTACGTTGAGTCTTCCTTCTCTGGGACTATAAGGAGATCAGGTAGAATAAAATGAAGGGGAAAAAACCTAAACCCTGTATTTTTTGCCTTGTGCATACTTTAAAATGTAAAATGTGGGAGAGAAGGAATTTTGATGTGAAAAATTAGCCCCTGAAAATTTTATACATCTATAAGCCTGGCAGATCGAAACCAAATACAATAAATGCTGTCGTTTTAAAAGTTAGGATGTTTACTGCAAGCTTATAATTTTCCATGATTAGGGATGCCAAGAAAAATAAGAATGATGATAAAAAGAAAAGTTTAATCATACATTTCAACAAGCACAGATGGAACATCGAAACCCCTTGGCAATTTTTTGATATATATTATATATCTGTGTTTTTTTGTTCTTGACATGAAGATTTTTTCCAGAAGGAAGGACTAACACAGAACAGGTAAATGATAGTTAACAAATGTGAATAATATGGCACAATCATATTAACGGAGCCTCATGATGATTTGGTCACAGGCAGAAAATCTTTCATGCTTCTTATTTCTGTTTTTATTAATGCTTTACAAAGGCTCTTTCGGTGTGTGCAAAAACCATGATAAAAATAAAATTGCACAGAAGTCTTACCGAATTAAAGAAATAACTTCCTTTTTTGTAATTCAAGTTGAATCAGGAACTGTACAATTACATCTGCTACATTTTGATTTGCTCTCCAAAGTTCGAATTCCTCATTTAATGGAGAAAGTACAGATGCCAGAAGGGTAGCTCAGCTGCTCCCAGCAAGAAATGACCCAGTCCACAATTCCCGTGTAGCTGCGGGAGCGCTTTGAAGGGAGAAAGCAAATCATTCAACTCCCCTTTGTCAACAGATTCTGATTATTGTGCCCCTAAAATGGCTGTGTGTGTGTGTGTGTGTGTGTGTGTGTGTGTATGTGTGGTGGGCCCAGGGCCAGAGGAGGGACAGGGGACAGAGAGACATGAAGACAGGGGAGGAGGGCCTATAAGAGGGAGAACACACATGACAGGCAGATCTGCAGGAAGTTTGGGAAGAAGGCATGAAAAACTAACATGGACTCTGTAAGCGGGGGGAAGGGATGCGAAGCTGGTGACAGCCAGTTCATCGGATCAGTTAGGTCTCTGATTAGTGTGAGTTTATAGAACGAGTATTTGTCTCTAAAATACATGTAGGATATACGTAATCAGCAGATGTTGCAGTGAAGTTGGTGGGACAGTACAAAGGGAGAAGTGACTGTCCTTTTAATTTTGTTTCCTTTGTCCCAAACCTGGATTACAAAATGCATCAAATAAAACATAGACTAAACATTGTGGGGAGGGGGGGGGAGGAGAAAAGACACTGCTTTTAAGATATGTGAGCTGAGGGCAGTAAATCCATTCCAAATTAAAATTTCAAAATTGTGTGATCTGCATTCTTGTCCACCTACACACTCTCCCAAACATCCTGCCATTAATTAGCTAAACGGCCCAGCCAGTAAACAAGATGAAACACTGAGGGGTCTGGAAAGAGAGCTGGAGTCAGCCAGTTGATAGTCACAACAAACCAACCCACTCCTGAGGATACAGAGAAGGTAAACTTGTATTTTATTTTGTCCAAAGAGGGGGACAGAAATCACCTTACTATAACAGGGCCTTTCCTGCTGTTACAGTCACAGTCCCATCAGCAGGCCAGAAAAGCCATCCCATTCCTGCGGTAGGCACTCTGTCAAAGAAGAAGAAATCTGCAATGAATTATCACATCAAGTCAAACCAGGAAAGGAGGCAAAAAAGCAAGCAGGGCTTTCTTCCTGTCTTGTAGACTCTGCTGCCTACACTCTAATAGGGTGCTCGATCTGAACATTTCTGGGGCCACCACTCTGTCTGATAGAAAGTCAGTGTGGTTAACAAGTGGTTAGCGAGTCTATTTTGGGGGGGAGTGGGAGATATGCAAAATAAGATATCCCCTTTTGTTAATTGATTGGGTTTGGTTAGGTCAAAGACATGTTCTGTTGAATCTGTTTGTCCTTTATAAACATGTGTTCTCGATTGGATATGCTCAAGAATCACTTCTAATTAACTATCTTAATAGTCTATAAATTACTGACTTGTTATAGCCTTCCCAGGCCTAATTTATAGCCTCCGTGAAAAGCTTGGAAACAGACACTAGCAGAGGCCTTTCCTCCTTGCTAAAACACAGTGATCTCTAAGGAGTTCTGTACATTATTGACGTTATAGAAAGCTCGAATCTTACATAATTTTACATACATACACATGTACATATAGATGTACATATGAATATTCATAGTGGAATAAAATATTCCATAAAAGAAAATGGGAAAATGGATACTAATGGCAAGAATATGATGTATTCCAGTAAATCAAGTAAAACTGCATGATTTTTCTTCCTGCAAGATCTATTCTACAGCTCAGAACTGCAAGAGCTGGACTACACAGGGCCTCTTGTGACTTGTCTTGAGTCTCATAATGAAACCCAGAATGAAACAGAACTAAAATCCAGGACTTAGGAAGAAAATTACCCTTTTCACCACATTTTTCATTATTTAAACTAGGACTAGTCATACTCAGAGAATGCATAACCCTCAATTAGATGGATTTTTTCTACAATCTGTTTTCAGAAAAACAGAAAAATGACAAAATCTCATATCAAGGATTTTTTTTTCCTTTAGGCTAATAACTTTGATGCTAGAGTTTGTACACTTCCAGTCCAATACATTTACCTTCAACAGCCATGTTATAGGAAATATACAGTAAGTTTTTATGAGTAAGGTAACACTATGGAGGTGCCGAAGAGTTTACACCTAGAAATGGTTAGATTACATTTATAATTACACCCAAAGAGAGAAAAGTGGAACCAAGCTTTTCAGAAAGACCTCTACCTATGTGAGGTGAAACCAAGCGGGTTTTCGGCATAACTTTCTGTTCATCATAAAATTCAATTAACTTCAAAACCTCTCCTCCAAATATCCAGCTTATTCAGGATTTACTATGGTTGTCAGGCTTTGGGACGCGCGCTGAAATTTCATAGGTTGGTTATGTGGCTCTGCAGATCAGCATTTCAAGGATGAGAGAACAGTGGCACATTCCACCTTTCATTCCTCAGGGCTCTCTCTGGGAGCTCGCCCTTTACCATCAGACTTTTTGTGCCACTGGATGCTTGGATTGAAGCAAACAGAATAACAAGGACTAGAAAAGTCCAGCTTTACCTCCTAAGAGCGTGCCCTGGAGAACAGTGTTAAATGAGTTCCTCAGAGAGCCGCAAATAACTTGCAGGAATGGATAGAGTGTCTTCCCACAACCACAGACAGGGGAGCCTCAGGCCTTGAACAGCCCCTACCACCACAGTTGCCTTAGAGAGGCTTATGCCAAAGTAATGCTTTCAGGTTCTTGACCTTGATGTTTGAAATTTTACAACCACAGTGACAACCTTTAACATAACATAATATTTAAAGCATGGGGATGGTTTACATGGAGATAAATGGACCTGGGAGTAAAGCTGGATTCCTCATAAAGGTAAATGGTTGAAGTGAGTTTTGCTTGAAAAAGAAGTTTTGGCTCAGGAGAAGACGGAGTCTTGGCTGAGCACACCTGAGAAATTACTAAGTTTCATCTTTCCAGGGTGGGCAATATGAAATGGTTCTGTCTAGTATTGAAAAGGTTACTTTTCAAAGATCAATTCACCATCACAGATGATTTATCACTATTGTTTGCAAATGACTATAAGACTAGAGACATTTAGTAGCAGAAACTTTGAGTAGCCAAGTTTAACGAGAAAGCCAGCGTTTAGAGCTGTCCCAGATTTCTGGAATAAGTTCTTCCTATTCCAATTTTAAAACAGAGAAGGGACAAACAAGCATGTGTGATTAGTGAAGAGCAATTTCGGCAAACCGATCCCCTAGGGTCCTCCACCCTGAGTCACAGCTTTTTCCTTTTGATGTACAAAGGATGTATGTTGTCTGTGGAGGGTGATTATGGGAACATCCCAAATTTGGCATCCTTTCCAGAGAAAGCAACTTTAAAGGAAGATGGATGAGGACAACTCATCTTTGTGTCAACTATGAATTTCTCTCTGTTTGTGTTGTGAATACTGAAACTAAATTTAAACACTGCTCAGTGTGAGGGCCTTCCAAAAGCCACATTCTCATGAAACACTTTGTATCCTACTTACTCTCTACTGTCAGATCCTATGAAGGACTCCCTGCTTCTATATCTTTATAGATACTCCTACTTAGTAAAACCCAGGCCTTGACCGGGAAAAGCTGGGGCCGCCTCCCGCACTATTAAAAAGTATAAATTAATCAATAACACACCCGACTTCAACCCAACAACCCAGCTTCTACATGCTATATACCACGTAAACTTTCTTATTTAATAAAACTCTGTTCTCTACTAGCTGCTCCTATGTGAATTTGTTGAAACCCTTAGACATGCTAGCATCTCTAAAGTTACCAGCAAAGATAATTCTTCTTTTTTTTTTGAAGACCAATTGCAGTTCATAGGCTCTTTGTTTTTCTTAAATTGAGGATCAAGCTAGCTCCCAATTTTTGACATTCATATATTCATTCGGCTCCAAATTACGGCCTACTACCAGAATCTCAATCTAACTGGATCAGCTGACACATATTCTGCCTACTGCATTAGGCATTGATGGGTAGAAATTAACTCATAAGTTTTCACTTTTGAAATACAATTTTTTTCTTATCTACATATAGACAAACTAGAGCAAAAATTTAAATCTTAAACGGGTTTGTTGCTCCTTTTTTATGGGCCATCATAAATTGTACATTTCAAGGAATATAAATTAATATTAAAAAGCAAAGGATTAATATTTAAACAAAAGGTAAATATGCTACAAAACATAACCTGTAGCTCCTAGTCGAAAACAACTGTATGTATGTTATTTGCACCATTAACTTGATTAGTAAAGCTTTAACTATAGATAAAACTACCCCTTCCACCAGTTTGGATTTATACTTATTCTCCACTACTAGCTTTCCTGATTCTCTTCCACTTTCTCAAAACTTCAAATTAAATACAACAAAAATTTCACTGTAGGGACTGACATTGGCAAGATGGCTGGCTAGGAGGTCCCAAAGCTTGTCTCCCCACAAAAACAATGAATAAACAACTATAGACAGACCAAACAGCTCTGGGAAAGCTCCAGACTACAACAAAGAAGCAGCAGAAACCCTGCAGGGCTCAAATACTGAGCATAGCTGCATAGAAAAGTATAAGAAGCATTTTACCTGCATCACTCCACCTCCCAGCCCAGAGCAGCTCAGTGCAAAGAGGAACCCCCTTCGGAGGGATTATACCTGATGGGAAAAGGAGAGCAGGAGAACCCTAATAACCCTAATAACCCTAATAACCCTCATCACTGCCGTGGCCACTTGTAGACTTTGCCACCGAGCACTACCAGTCTGCACCAACACTGAACTCAGCTAAAGTAGTCCCTGGAGTCCCCACTGCTGTTTCTCCTCACCACGGACTTACTAGAGTTACTGCTGTGGTGAGACCTGCCCCCAGGGGCCTCAGTTGATGCTGTGCCCCACTCTCTGGGATTGGGATACCACAGTACCTTGCCACTTGTGAAACTGGAAGGGCCGTTGCTTTCTGGGCCCTGCCTTCAGGATTCTAAGTCATGGCTTTGATCAGCTATCACTGGGGCTGAGCTGCTGCTATTCTGTGACTGATCCCTGGAGTCCTAAGTTGTGGCTTTGACCTGCCATCACTAGGCTGTGATGCTGCCGTTGCTGTTCTCTGTCCCACCCTCCATGTCCTAAGCCATGGAACTGACTTGCCATCAGTGGGTTGTAACGTTACAGCTCTGTGCCACATGCCTTGTGTCTTGAGACACAGCCTTGGCCTGACATCACGGAGGCCAAGCTGCTGCCCTGTCAGGGCTTTGACCCACCATCGCCAGGGCATGCTGTTGCTGTACCCCTCATCCTGGGCCTAAGTCACTGCTGTATCCTGTCATTCCACAGCCTGTGCCACTGCTGCGTGCCCCCATCCTGGGGTCCAAATCACCGTGGTGATTCCCAGAGACTCAGATCCTGGTTCCTTGGAAGATCTGCACATGCATGCACACCAGACATTTGGACTGCCATCATTAACAAGTGCACGCGGGCCCCAGGACCCTGGTTTAACTGATGCACTGGGTGCCAGTTCACCCGACCTGGTACCAAGAGGCATTGCCCTTGGATAGAACTCCCTGTCACAGGAAAAAAAGGAGAACAGGAAGACCCCAGCTGTCTCTTCCACCTAGGACCCCAACAGCCCTAAACACTATTGCTGCTTATAGTACCTTTGCAGTCTTGGTCAAAGAAGAACCCCATAGTCTTTGTCAGTGTTGACCTCAGTTGACATAGGTGTACAGATTATGCTGCTGTGCCCCCTCCAGAATCAGAGACACAGAAACCTACCCAGCCAGAACCCTCATAGCCACTTTCTGTTGAAAGTCTTTCCCCACCAAAGTCAGTCTAAAAGGCTGAAAGAGGTGACCCCTCTCAAGTGAGCAAACATTAATGCAAAGCCACAAGAAATGTGAAACAAGGAAACATGACACTACCAAAGGTACTTGATAATTTTCATGTTACTAACCCCAAAGAAATGGAGATCTGTGAGTTACCTGAAAAAGATTTCAAAACAATTATTTTAAGGAAGGGCAGAGAGATTCATGAGTACACAGATAGAGAGCAAAATGAACTTAGGAAAACAATGCAACAATAAAATGAGGAGTTCAACCAAGAGAAATCATAAAAGCATTTTGGAGCTGAACTATACAATCAATGAAATAAAAAATGCAAGAGAGCTTCATTAATAGGCTCAGTCAAGCAGAAGAAAGAATCTGTGAACTTGAAGACAGATCTCTTGATATTATCCATTTGGAACAGAAAAAAGAAATAAAAAAGAAAAATAAAGAAAGCCTGTGTGAATTATGGGACACCATTAAACGAAACAATATTCATGTTATAGGAGTCCTAGAAAGAGAAGAGAGAAAGGATCAGAAAATGTAAAGAAATAATGGCTGATAATTTCCAAACTCTGGGGAGAGATGGCCATCCAGCTACATGAAACTTAAAGATCCCCAAAAAGATTCAACCCAAGGAGATCTTCACTGAGACAATATAATCAAAATCTTGAGTATCAAAGATAAAGAGAGAATTTTGAAAGCAGCAAGAGTTTAAAAAGAGTCATCACATACAAGGGAACCGTGATAAGGCTATCAGCAGATTTCTCATAAGAAATCCTTCAGACCAGGAAGCAGTGGGATAATATACTCAAAGTGGTCGAAGAAAATAAAATGATGATCAAGAATACTTAACCCAGGAAAGTAGTTCCTGGGTAGCGATAAAGACTTTTCCAGACAAATAAAAGCTAAGGAAACTGATCACCACTAGACCTGCTTTTACAAGAAATGCTAAAGGGAGTTCTTCAAGATAAACAAAAGAATGTTAATTAGTAACATGAAAACATTAAAGTATTAAAATCACTGATACAGGTAAATATATAGACAAATTAAAAATACTCTAACACTGCAATGGTGGTATGCAAATCACTAGACTCCAAAATATAAGTTAAAAGACAAAAGTGTTAAAAATAACTATAGCTACAATAATTTGTTAATGGGTATACAATATGAAGAAACGTAAACTGTGACATCAACATTCAGTTGGAGGGCAAGTAAATGTGTAGAATTTTTTCTGGCAATGGAAGTTAAGTTGTTTTCAACTTAAAACAGACTGTTAAAAAATTTACTATGAAAGCCTCATGGTAATCACAAAAAAAACCTATAAAAAATATACAAATGATGAGAAAAGAATCAAAGCATACCACCTTAAAAATAATCAATTTTCAAAGAAAGTGAGAGAGGAAGGCAGGAACAAAAGAACTACAAAACAATCAGAAAACATTTAACAAAATGGCAATAGTAAGTCCTTACCTATCAATAATTACTTTAAATGTAAATGGTTTAAACTTTCCAATCAAAAGACATAGAGTGCTGAATGGATTAAAAAAGAAAAGACCCAGCTATATGGTTCCTACAAGAGACTCCTTCCCACTCTTGAGAATGACCTCTTAGTGCATTTTACTTGATAGTTAAACCTTTAACATTAAATTAGAAGCTTAGTGAGAGCCAGGACTGTGTTACTTCTCTATGTATCCTTTGTACCACCAAGCACATAGTGGCTTACATAAAGTAAGAACTCAATAAAGATTTGCTAAAATCAAATTATTCAAGTTTATAGGAATTCAAGCAATAGAACCAAAATTGTCAGTCTTAGGCCTTTAGAAATGAAGTATATGTGAGTGTCCTACAATTCAACTTAATTCTGACACATCTACCTGGAGAGAGTATCATATCCCACAGGTTAAGGACTCAGTCCTACAAAAATGCTGAGATACATAGTTTATAGTTTATGAAGCACTTTCATGCCCATATCTAATTTAGTCTTAACACAACTAGTGAAAAAAAAAAAGTTATTATTCCCCCTTTTAAAGTGACATGACTAGTGAGTGGTAGATTTAGGATTTCAAACCCAGAGTCTGTACACTTTTCATTACACCACACTGTCTTACACTAAGCAAAAGAAAACAGAATCCCTGAAATCTCACATAATTTATTCTACCCAGATTACTATCGACATACATATTCTCCTAGTCCTAACAAACTCAATTCTTGCTCAACATCACTTAAAGGGTAAATTAAAATTTGAATTCTAATTTAAACTAGAGCAGACTGGTATAATACTTCAGAGGACAGAGATGGGACTTGAATCTAAATCATCTTCAGTTTGGAGGCATTTGCAACTGGTCCTTATTTTCCAAACCAATTTTGAGAACAGTATATAGTAAAAAACAAAAATAGAAACAAAAAACAAACAAACAAAAAAGCCACCGTACGCCCAAATCACTTGAGAAACTTAGAAAAATAACAGATACTCCAGCTCTCCTTCAAGTCAACTGGCCTGAGTGGAGTTTGAGCAATCCAGGTGGTTTGGATGCATGGTGAGGGCTGAAAATGGAGGGAGAGTGGATGAATATACCACTAACAGACCCCCAAAATTGGTTTTGTCAATAAATGGCTCCCTTTCAGAATCTGTCATGATTATACAGTAAATCATGTTTCTTAATGGAGATCCTAATATTGTCATTTAATTTAATATAGGAGAAATAGATATTAAGGTTTTCTGATCATGCCTTTTACCTAGACAGCAGATGGGATACCTCTATCTCTCACTGGAGGGTCATTATTGTTTTACCCTCCCCGATGCTGGGATGCTGTTGTAGAGGAACACAGTCCTTCAGACTGCCACGCCATGTTTAATTCCATAAAGAAAATGCGGTTTGGAAAACTGACTAAACCAAGCAGAACAAAACCCTTTGCTTATATCTAGAATCAAAGAACAATAGAATTCTGGGATGGGAAAGTATCTTGTGAACTCCTCTCTTCCAATTCCTAATTTAACAGATGAAAAAACCAATGCCGAGAGAGAGAGAGAAAAAGAGAGAGAAAGAGAGAGACCCATCACTGGTCAGCCCAGGATTTCTGACTCAGTCTAGGGCTCTTTATGGATGGTTCTCATTCTGCCCAAAGCTATGTGTTTAGCTTCTCTGACCCTGATGGGGAAAACAGATGTAGGGAAAGAAATTGTTTTTCCGGATTAAGAGCACTTGGGAGCAGCACAAAAGTGAAGGAACTGAAGTGTGTGCGTGTGGGGGTGTGGGGCTTAATGATGTCTAAAACAGGACAGCTGAGTAGTTAGAACAAGGCAGGCCATTATGAGCTTTTCGTTCTACTGAGTCTTCTGCTATATGATTAGCTCTTCCTTGGAGAATCACTTAATTTCCCTAAGTGCCCCAAAGAGTAATTTTGATAAATGGATGAAATATCAAAATTAGTAAGAGAAACGTGGCTGAAAGGTTCTATGGCAAAAGTATGCATTTTTGGGACCTTCACGGGGTGACATACCATGTGTTCCCAAAGAAGTTTTACTAAGGCTGTGCTCAGTGTCTGATTTAAGGCTCAGCAAATAAGGTGGCCTGCCTGGATCTGTTTGGAGTTGGCCAATTTGAGTTACATCCAGTAGTAAAAAGGACAATAAAAGGATTTGGAGCATATATTCTCCCTTTCCCAAGCTCCCCCTAACTCCCAATTAACTAAGTGTAGGGGAAACTCTTTGCATTTTAGGTGATTTGTGGGCCCCAGGAGCTGCCCCGGTTATCAGGGGCCTGGTGGTTTCCCAAGTGTTCTCTACCCTACAGGGAGGAAGAAGCACAGAGGGAAGGGGTCCTACAGCCACTAGCTTGGCTTTGCTGGAGGGAAAACGTGGGGAGGGAGTGGAGCAAACGAGAAGCAACAGGCTTTCCTTAGTCCTTACTTACTAAGTTAACTCAAGTGTTTGCTTTATTAAAATAGCCAGTTGAGCTGGGGCGGGAAGGTAGGTACTTGTCCGAATTTCTTGTATAAATGCTGTTTCACAAGACTGCTAAGTTAGCCCTCCCCCACCCCACTCCCAAGTTTTACCAGTAAAAACCAGTTGTGCTTCTATCTGGCCTTTTGTTACCTCTCTTCTGGCAGCAACAATGGAGACTATATCAAGTTGTCTCAAATTCGACTGCCCCCAGATGCCCCAGTTCAGCCCTGCCCTCTGTGGGGTCTCTGGATTCAGAGTCCAAGCCCTCTCTCAAACCCTCCTTTCGCCTTAGGAGGTGACTGTGCCCCGAGAGACATGCTGTTTTGTTTTAATGCTACAAAGCTTTGAAGCTCTGGAACTTCATATCAAAGCTATGTAATAGTTTTTTAAAAGATAAAATATGCCCCCTTTTCTTGCTGCCCTTGTGTCTGCGTGTGGGCAAGAGATTTAATTACAATGAATAAAACTGAATGGTGGTCTAAGACTCTTAAAATCAAAGTGGTAACCATGGCTGAATTTCATTAGCAAACATAAATACAAATAGGCACATCTTGTTTGTACCAATGCCATGTGACTTTTCCCCTTTTGATAATTTCATTCTAACTAACTCTGATATTTCAGAGAATCTAAATTGAACCACATGATGTATAGCACTACAACATGCAAAGCTCTTCATTAAACAGCTTCCTTTTTTTGTGTACTTCCCAATGTTATAAATATCCTGTGAATATCATGGAGGGCAGTTTGTCAGACAGCAGAGCCTTGATTTAACAACAGTGGAGGGAGCCCTGCCCTTTAAATAAGAGGTCTTGTCTGGCTGGCAGAATGGGAAAAAAGACATAGCATTAACTCTCATTCTATTCCAAGTAACTGGGCACCTATAAATCTTGAGGAACTTGTCATTTTATGCATGGTTTTCTCTAAGTATGTGTCAGATTCTTCTTATTACCAAGTTATCTCACCATTCTGAACACAAACATTTCTAAATTAAAATTTAGTTATTAAAATTATAATTTCTAACTAAGTCACCCCAATCAAATTATATGAGTGATGTGTTAATTTTTGTTGTTGTTGAGCAAAATAATTAAGTGGCTGATACATACAACATTGTATTTCAGAGAAAAGGTTTTTCGTGAATGTTACCTTTAGCAATTTCATATGAGACTAAAAGTATACCATTTCCACATATAAATTATTTCTATGATATTGTGTGCACTCAAATACATCTATAGTTAATAATAATTTAATGCCAATAATAAGTTATTCTTCAGCTACTTTTTATTGCAAACAATCAAAACACAGATGTCTGAAATTATTCCAAGTTGCAAACACACATAAGAATATGTGTAAACAGTGTCACATTGGCAGGAGCTAGTAACCAAAATTTCCATTATGGGGGGGGGTCTCAGATCTATCAACATTTAATTCTCATTTCTCTTGATTGACTCATAGCCTCTGGAAGGCAGGGAACTTGCTATTTTATTTATCTTTATATGTCTAGGGTATAACCCAATGAACGGCCAATAAGTAGGTGCTCAATAAATAATCATCTATTGAATTAATGCATTTGACTAGCAAATAGCTTACTTTCCTCTGGACAACAATGAGAAATGTTAACATGTGTTCACCATCAGAGCAGGGGCTGGGCTATGCTCAGCTCCTAAAAATTAGGCTTAAACCACACACTTATCATTTCACAAGATAACCATCAGCAGCAGTTGTTAAGAAAAAAGAAATTAGTGACCTTACTAATTCAACCATAAGCCATACTGCAAAGCAAATGGTTATTCTGATATTAGTTCTTAGTACCCATGGGAGCATTTCTGGGCTTCTCATTATTGTTATCTGCCAGGAGTAAAACCTTTTGCACTGATGAAGCCAACTGCCTTGTTTGCCAGAAAAAAAAGAATCCAAGTCATCTAAAACAATACTGCTAAATTGTTTTGTTGTGTCTAAACATTTTAAGTCCAAATATTCTGTTACTGAAAATTACAATTAACAGCAAGTTTATAGTAGATAGTATAAAGAATTTTTTTTTTTACAATCCTGGTTGTGTGGCAATGTTACTTAATTGCTTTTTCCAAGCCTTCAACAATGATACAAGCTAAAAATAAAAAGAAAATACTGCCTCAATGGCCTTTGCCAAATCAAAAAATGTAACACAAGGAATAAGAGCAAGGATGGCAAGAACTATTTATCAATAATCAAGATACCAATTTAGAATAGTAAGTACATTATAATTAAGGTTCTTAAGAATTTTTTGAAGATAATGAGTAATAAAATTATGACAGAATAATCAGGATACAGTAGTTAATGATATCAACCACATATGGTAGCCACCTGAGGAGGCATATTTCTGTATGAATCTACTATCATTTATTTATTTATTCAACAATACAGAGTGCAAAGTGCAGTGGATACAACAGTGATCATAGATGTGGTTCCTCCCCTTCATGTTGAACAGTTTAATGGGGGGAGACATACTGAATGAGAAATGAAAGAAGCGATGGGAGTTACAGAATGAGATTAGGGTGTAATGGGACCATATGAGAAGGTGGTAGGGGTGGGTGGTGGTGATCAAGGAGACTTCCTGAAGGAAAAGATATTCAACTGAGACCTGAGTTGGAGATGGGAGGGGAATAGGTAGTAGGTGGGTAAGACCCAGAGGAGAGAGAGCTTGACTTACCTTATTCCCCAATGCCAGTCTATAAGCTAGGCTTGTCACAATAAATATTAAATCCAACCCACACTACCTACTACTGAAGGGTTTCTCAAAATTCTGGTAAGAAATGCTCATGTTACATAAGTATTCACCAATTCTTTTGAATCTCTGCTTTAGGGCCTGATACAAACTTGCCATATTAAATTGGAATAATCTGAGGACTTCCAGCTCTGGTCTGGCATGTAGTAAGAAGCTTGGAAGTTGCCACTCTGTCCCTACAATAACCAAAAGCTGAACGAACTGGAAAATCAACAACTCTTCTTAGATCCAAAAGAGAAGTGTGGTCATAGGACAAACCACTTCTCCTAAGATCAGAAAGACAGACAGGAGAATACAGAGAATCACAACTTACTGAGAATACAGACTGAATCACAAACCTCCATGGGAACTGGTGCCAGAGTAGAGAAACCTGAACCGTATGTAATGGAGAAATTGCTAGACGCTCACGTGGACAAGTCTGGGAGATGACACTCTAGGGGGACGCAGTCATGGGGGGACAGGGAAGAGGGCCCGCACTTTTGTGAGTTTTACCTCCTGGAGCTCTACCAGGTTCTCACAGTGAATATCACTGAAAAATCTTCTCATGTTTTGGGCAGGGAGAGAGGAAAAAAATATTTTGAAATATGCCAAAGCATTCTGTTTTTCTCAACAAGATTTACCCTGAGGGAAACTATTTAACCACAGCCTAACTGCTTGGATTTTATCAGAGTCTAACTGACCTGGGAAAAGGGAAATACCCAACTTGTGCCCACTGTAGCCATCCTGTTCACCTAATAGGGGAGTGGTTGGAAAGGGGAAGACTAAGGCGTACTTGTGAAGTTCATAGTCCAGAGGCACACACTTGCTAAAAGACTGAGACCTAATCATACTAGTATAGAATGCTTCCCTGCCCCCCATCTTACCACCACATTAATAAATGCCTTTTTATAACAGTTCCTTTTACCCAGTACATCATGCCTGGCTATTAAGACAAAATGGCAAGGCATACTGAAAGGCAAAAAACAGTATGAAGGGACAGAACAAGCATCAGAACCAGACCTATCTATGATAGACATGTCGGAATGAAGAGACCAGGGATTTAAAGCAACAATGACTAATATGTTAAGGGCTTTAATGGACAAGTAGATAGCATGCAAGAACAGATCGGCAATGTAAGCAAAGAGATGGAAATTCTAAGGAAGAATCAAAAAGAAATGCTAGAGATAAAAAACACTATAAAAGATGGGGCGCCTGGGTGGCTCAGTTGGTTAAGTGACTGCCTTCGGCTCAGGTCATGATCCTGGAGTCCTGGGATTGAGTCCCGCATCGGGCCCCCTGCTCGGCGGGGAGTCTGCTTCTCCCTCTGACCCTCCCCCCTCTCATGTGCTCTCTCTCTCTCATTCTCTCTCTCAAATAAATAAATGAAATCTTAAAAAAAAAAAACACTATAAAAGAAATGAAGAATGCCTTTGATCACAGGATCAGCTAAAGAAAGAAACTCTGATCTTGAGCATATCTCATTAGAAACCTCTAAAACTGAATAGCAATGACTAAAAAAACTCTAAAAAACAGAGGAGAATATCCAAGAACTGTGGGACAGCTACAAATAGTGTAACATATGCATAATGGGAATACCAGAAGGAGAAGAAAAGGAATAGAAGAAACACCTGAAAAAATAATGACTAAGAATTGCCCCAAATTAAAGACAGGCACAAAACCACAGATCCGGGGAGCTCAGAGAACACCAAGCAGGATAATACCCATGCCTCCAAAAAAACCCAACCTCCCCCCAAAAAACCCAAAAACCCAAGCCTAGGCATATCATATATAAACTATAGAAAACCAAAAATATTTAAAGATGCCAGAGGAGAAAAACACCTTACCTAGAGAGGGGCAAAGATAAGAGCTACATTTGACTTCTCTTCAAAAGCCATGCAATCAAGAAAAGAGTGGAGAGAAATATTTAAAGTGTTGAGAGAATAAAACCACCAAGCTAGAATTCTATATACCCTGTGATATAATCCCTTATAAGTAAAGGAGATATAGACTTTCTCAGATAACAAAAATTGAGGGATTTTTTTTTTTTGCCAGTAGCTCTGCCTTGCAGGAAACAAAAAGATTCTTTAGAGAGAAGGAAAATGATACAGGTCAGAAGCTTGGATCTACATAAAGAAAGGAAGAACAATGGAGAAGGAATAACTGAAGGTAAAATAAAAACTTTTACTTTTATGCTTAATTGATCTAATAGCTAACAGTTTGTTCAAAATTAAAGCAACAGTATAATTGATTATGTTGTATATATACATATGCTTATGTATACTTGTGTATAAATGAAACGAATGAAGCAATGATAAAAGGAGGGAGGAATTTAGGTTATTTTGTTCTTATAAGGTAATCACAATATCCATCAAGTGGTAGTGTTATTGGAAAGTGGATTTTGATTAGCTGTAAATGTATATTGTGAATTCTAGGTCAACAACTAAAACAAGTTTAAAAAAATATAATTGATATGCTAAGAAAAGAGAGAAGGTGGAATCATATAAAATGCTCAATTAATACTGCAAAAGGCAGAAAAAGATTAGAAGACAAAAATAGTAACAAAGAACGAGGGCAACAAATAGAAACAGTAACAAATACGGTAGATATTAATCCAACTATATCAATAGTCACTTTAAATGCCAATGGTCTAAATGCACCAATCAAAAGTGAGAGATTATCAGGGTGGATCAAAAAACAAGACCCAACTATATATTGTCTCTAAGAAACCCACTTTAAATATAAAGACACAGATAGATTAAAAGTAACTGGATGGAGACAGATATACCATGCTAACAGTAATCAAAAGAAAGAGGAGTAGCTATATCAATTTCAGACATGGCAAACTTTAGAGCAAGAAAGTTATAATAATCCTTAACAGGAATACACCTAACAGAGCATCAAAATACAGGAGGCAGAAACTTACAGAACTGCAAGAAGAAAGAGATGAATCCACTATTACAGTTGGAGACTTCAACACCCCTCCATCAGAAATGCACAGATTCAGCACTCAGAAAATCAGTAAGCACATGGTGGAACTCAATAACACCATCAAACAACCGGACATAATGTGCATCTATAGATTACTTCATCCAACAACAGATTACAAATTCTTTTTATGCTCACATGGAACATTCACCAAAATAGACCACATTTGGGGCCACAAAACATATCCTAACAAATGTGAAAGAATAGGAATTATACAATGTCTGCTCTCAGACCGCAAGGAAGGTAAACTGACATTGATAATGGAAAGATAGTTGGAAAACTCTAAAAACTCGTAAATAAAACAGCCTATTTCTAAATAATACATGGGCTAAAGAAGAGATCTCAAAGAAATTAAAAAATATTTTGAACTAAATAGGAATGAAAACACAACTTATTAAAATTTGTGGGATGTGGCAAAAGCAATTTAGAAGGAAATACATAGCAGTGAATGCCTATATTAGAAAATAAGAGAGATGCAAAATCATTCATCTAAGCTTCCACATGAGGAAACTAGAAAATAAGAGCAAATTAAAGTTGAAAATAAGCAGAAGGATAGAAATAATAAAAATTAGAGCAGAAATCAATGAAATTAAAAACAGAAAATCATTAGAAAAAAAACCCCACAACCAGTTCTTTGAAAAGATCAGTATGATTGATAAGCCTCTAACCTGGCTAAGAAAAAAACAAAGAGGACTCAAATTACCAATATCAGAAATGAAAGAGTAGAAATCACTATCCTATGGACATTAAAAGGAAAAAAAAGGAATATTACGAAAAACTTAAGCTCAGAAATCTGATAACCTAGGTGAAATGGACCAATTCCTTGAAAGACACAATCTGCTAAAAACTCACACAAGAAGAAATCGAAAATCTGAATAAACCTATATCTATTAAAGAAGTTGAATTAATAGTTAATAACCTAAAACCTAAAGTAGTTAATAACCTAAAAACCTAAACCTAAAGAAAGCACCAGGTGCAGGTGGGTTCACTGGTGAATTCTGCCAAACACTTATGGAAGAAATTATACCAGTTCTCTACAATCTCTTTCAGAAGATACAAGCAGAGGGAGTGATGTCTTAACTTATTCTATAAGGTCAGCATTACCTTAATACCAAAAAGAGACAAAGACATTACAAGAAAACTATGGGCTAATATCTCTCAAAAACACAGATGCAAAAATCCTCAACAAAATATTAGTAAGTTGAATCTGGCAATGTATAGAAAAAATTATATGCCATGATCAAGTAGGATATAGACCAGGTATGCAAGGCTGGTTCAACATTTAGAAATCAATTAATGTAATCTATCACATCAAGAGGCTAAAGAAGAAAAGTCACATGATTATATCAATGGGTGCAGAAAAAGCATTTGACAAAACCCAAAAACCATTCATGATAAAAACTCTCAGTAAACTAGAAATAGAAGGGAGTTTCCTCAACTTTGCCAAGAATATCTACAGAAGTCCTACGCTAGTATCAAACTAGAAGCTTTCCCTCATGATCAGGAACATGGCAAGAACGTTCCCTCTCACCACTGCTTTTCAACATTGTACTGGTAGTCCTAACTAATTCAGTAAGACAAGAAAAGGAGATAAAAGTGACACAAATTGGGAAGGAAGAAATCAAACTGTTTTTGTTTGCAGATGACATGATCATCTATGAATAAAATTTGAAAAGAATCAACAAAAATATTCCTGGAACTAATAAGTGAATACAGCAGAGTTGCAGGGTGCAAAGTTAATATACAGACATAAACCATTTTCTTAAATGCCAGCAATGAACAAATGGAATTTGAAATAAAAAACACACTATTAAAAACACACTATCATTTACATTAGCACCCCCCAAAATAAAACATTTAGGTATAAAGCTAACAAAATACGTACAAGATCTATGTGAGGAAAACTACAAACCTCTGATGAAAGAAATCAAACAAGAACTAAATAAATGGAGAGATAATCCATATTCATGGATAGGAAGACTCAACATTGTCAAGGTGTCAGTTCTTTCTAACCTGATCTACACTTTCAAAGCAATTTCAATAAAAAATCTCAGGAAGTTATTTTGTGGGTATCAACAAACTGATTCTAAAGTTTATATGGAGAGGCAAGAGACTCAGAAGAGCCAGTATAATATAGAAGGAGAAAAACAAAGTTGGATTGCTGACATTACCCAACCCCAAGACTTACAAAGTTACAATAATCAAGACAGTGTGGTATTGGCAAAAGAAGAGACAGATCAATGGAATGTAACAGAGAGCCCAGAAATAGATCCACATAAATACAGTCAACTGATCCTAGACAAAGGAGCAAAGTCAATAAAATGGAACAAAGAGTATTTCAACACTTGGTGCTGGAATAACTAGATGTACACATGCAAAAAATGAATCTAGTTACAGATCTTTAACCGTTCACAAAAACTAACTGAAAATGGACCACAGACCTAAATGTAAAATGCCAAACTTGAAAACTCCAATAAGATAGCAGGAGAAAATCTTGACAACCTTGGGTTTGGTGATGACTCTTTAGATACACCAAAGTCATGAACCCTAAAAGAAAAAATTAGGAAGCTGGATTTCATTGAAATTAAAAATTTCTGCTCTGCAAGAGATACTGTCAAGAGAATGAGAAGACAAGCCACAGACTGGGAGAAAATATTTGTAAAATATTAAGACTATTATCCAAAATATACAAAGAACTCTTAAAATTCAACAGTAAGAAAACAATCTGACTAAAAAAGGGGCCAATGACCTTAAGAGGCACATCACCAAAGAAGGTCTATGGATGGCAAATAAGCATCTGAAAAGATGCTCCACATTATATGTCCTCAGGAAAATGTAAATTAAAACAGCAATGAGATATCACTACACACCCATTAGAATGGCCATAATCCCAAACCCTGAAAACAATATGTGCTAGCAAAGATGGGGAGCAACAGGAACTCTCATTCATTGCTGGTGGGAATGCAAAATGGTACAGCCATTTTGGAAGGCAGTTTGGCAGTTTCTTACAGAACTAAACGTACTCTTACCATATGATCCAGTAATTGCACTACCTGGCATTTACCTACAGGAGTTGAAAACTTAGATCTACACAAAACCTGCACATGGATATTTACAGCAGCTTTATTCATACTTGCCCAAACTTGGAAGCAACTAAGATGTCCTTCACTAGGTGAATGGATAAATAAACTGTGGTACTTTCAGACCATGGATTATTAATCAGTACAAAAAGAAATGAGAGGGCGCCTGGGTGGCTCAGTTGGTTAAGCAACTGCCTTCGGCTCAGGTCATGATCCTGGAGTCCCTGGATCGAGTCCCGCATCGGGCTCCCTGCTCGGCAGGGAGTCTGCTTCTCCCTCTGACCCTCCCCCCTCTCATGTGCTCTCTCTCATTCTCTCTCTCTCAAATAAATAAATAAAATCTTAAAAAAAAAAAAAAAAAAAAAAAAGAAATGAGAAATTAAGCCACAAAAAGACATGGAGGAAGCTTAAATACATACTACTGAGTGAAATAGGACAATCTGCAAAGGCTCCATGCTGTAGGATTCCAAATATATGACATCTAGGAAAAGGCAAAACTATGGGGGCAGTAAAAGATCAGTGGCTGCCAGGTGAGGGGGTGAATCAGCAGAAGACAGGATTTTTAGGGCAGTGAAACTGTTCTGTACGAGATAGTATAGTGATAGATATATGTCATTATACATTTGTCCAAACCCTTAGAATGTTCAACGGAAGCTCTCCCACTAGAACATTAGAGTGAACCCTAACGCAAACTGTGGACTTTGGGTGACAATGATGCGTCACTGCAGGCTCATGAAATGTAACTAATGCTCCATTTTGTGGGGGATGCGGATCAAGGGGGAGGCTTACGCATGAGTGGAGCAGGGGTATATCTGTACCTTCTGCTCAATTTTGCTGTGAAACTAAACCTGTTCTAAAAAAAGAACGTATTTTTAAAAATTGGGATACTTTCTCTTGACATTTATTTCAAAACTGAACTACTGTATACTGACAATGACAGGCATGCCTCCTCCACGCCTTTCCCTAATTAGGTGTTCTTGAGGCGCTATGGACATATTCTTTTACCTTGTACATATTATACACCTCTATCTCTCTACCGGTATTGTATTAATGGAATTTGCCACAGACATTTGCAATCTGCCTCAGCCATTTCAAAAATTTACCTCCAAAATATCCTGAATGACCCAAGTGCGTTCTCCAATGTTAAAGATTAACTGGAATACAGCTGTCATATTAAGTGACTAAACTCCCAAAGGTATGGGACTATCCCAAGTCAGATATATTATTGATACAGCAGTGACAGTGTTCGTTTTATTGCACATTATTCTAATCAAGCTTAAAAGGCAGGCTATTTGGGTCACAGTAATTAGGATACCGCACTGGCCCAGATCATCCGTATCACACACTATTGTTCAAATCTACCGTTCACTGGTTATATTGTCTCTCAAAACCAGTGAGAAGGTTTAGATTTAGCACATTAAAAAGAATTCACAAGAATAAAAGGTACAGCATAGGGAACATAGGTAACAGTGTTGTATGGTGACAGATGGGAGCTACACTCACAAGTGTAGTAACATAGAGTAACGCAGAGTAGCTGAATCTGTTATTACCCCAAACCAATGGAACATTGTGTGTCAACTATACTCAAATAAAAAAAAAAGTTCTTAGTTTCATGCTACACAGAAGTCATTACTATTAAAATATTAAAAAAAATATTTTATTAGCCACCAGCCAAATTTAAAAAAATAGATCTTACGAAGGCCTGTGAAAAATTCAGCACCATTCTGGACTAGAGAACTAAGAAGTCAGGTAACATTATTGTGCCAAACTGGTTGGCCAAAGTTGAGTTCAGAGTCATCCTTATGAAAAAATGTGGCAGTTATATTTTAGTAACTCCTACCAGGACTTCTTGAGGAAGGGCTGAATGAATTCTACCTTTATGTATGCTATTCATGTAACACTCAAATGAAATGCAAGCAAGGCAATCTATAAAGTATAGCTTCAGGATGTATAATTTCTGCACTGAAATTAATTCAATGAATCATTTCAACGAGGCTTTAGGAGAAAGAAAGGAAAGCCATTTTGCAAATGAACCTCTCTCTGCCTGTGTAGTCCATGTGGTGGTGGTAGCGATTTGAGCAGGCAGGTCCCATCACTCTCAGGGGCCACTGGCCCCCCGTGTATGTAGCCAGCCTCTTGCTTCCCACAGCCAAGGGAGGTGAGAGGAGGTAACGTAATGCGTGAGCAGCTACCAGGAGAAAAGATGGGAGGGGAAAAAAAAGCTAAAGAAATATAGTATTTCAATCAAAGTCTGAAATTTGTAGAAGTGGTTTTGGTCTCCATATAGTAAAAATATTTATCCAAGAAACTCCTACTCGGGTGTGAACATCCTACTTCTAGTGGGATTTTGTTTGGCAAAGGGCTGTGAAAGAGTAGGAGCTAATACAGAACATGTCTATAAACAAATTTATTTAGTTAGCACAGATTGACACATTCACTAGAGGATTTCAGCAATTACATGTGTAAAACTATTTCCTACAGTGGTTTCCTTTTGTGATTTTGCTAATTTATTCAATCTAGGCCATTTTCATGCATTGACTCTTACAAGCCATGTAGCCACCCAGGCTGAAATGAACATATGGAGACTCTGCCTTCTTTCCAATGCATCATGTAAATATAATTATATGGTGATATTAAAGAGTCAAACCGTTAATGACAGAAAGTCAAGTAAGGTTGTAATACCTTAAAACACGATGTTGTAGTCTAACTTTGGAAAAGAACGATTTTTGAGTTTTGGCTCCGATAATGTACACAGAAGTATTCAATAAAATGCAAACCCATGTATAAGGGTAAGGTGTTTGTATTTGTATTCAGTATTTTTTTTTAATTTAAATTCAATTAGCCAACATACAGTACATTAGTTTCAGATGTAGAGTTCAGTAATCCATCAGTTGCATATAACACCTAGTGCGCATCACATCACGTGCCCTGCTTAATGGCCATCACCCAGTTACCCCATCCCCCCACCCTCTTCTCCTCTAGCAACCCTCAGTTTGTTTCCTCCAGTTATAATTATAACAATATACAATCAAATCATATGCTTGTAGAATTTTAACTTTAACAAATGTATGTTCATTTAAATGCATATTCTCAACTCTGGAAGCACTTCGATTATAATTATCTAGTAACACATATTTCTATTTATAAATGTTGGTGTAATTCATTATATTAATTAGTTAATAAATAACTTCTACCTTTTAAACTCTGTTTCAGCCATTATTAGGGGTCCCATGCCTTACAATTATATGCTCAATAAATATTTGGTAAATGAGTAAAGGCTATTCAAGTTTGGCTAGTCCTCATGGAAGAAAACCAATACAGATGAATACTTATGTTTGCAAAATAATTTATTTCACAAATTGAGAATTTTTATTTCTCAAACATATATTATTTTCAAATATATTTATAACTAAGGAAACAAAATGCAGAGTACCTTTTCTTAAAGCATTATAGAAGTACTATCATGGGGAGGGGGTGAGTATCCATAAAATATATTTATATGAAATAGTGTCCTCATCCTCAAAATAGCTGGGAATCATTGGCCTTGTTCCAGAGCATGGGTGGTCTATCCAGGTAGGGTATGGCGGGGTCTTGGCATTAAAGGCAGAGGGAACTTGGGAGGGTTGGTCCACTGAGTAGTCTGAGTGACAAGCTACTAAAATCTCCAGTATGGGGTCTCAGATCACTAGGCTACCTGAGAGCCCTCTGTGCTGGGTGCAGAAAGGTAGGATGGGAGGATATCAAAGAGCCATCTCTACTATAAATGAGTAGGTGGAGGGAAGGTATTCTATCGCTTCATTGTTCTAAAGTTAGGTTGTAATTATATTTTTAAAAAATGTTAAAAATCCTTATTTATTAATAATGGAAAGGTAATGATGGTATTTTTTTTTTTTTTTACCCTTAAAGTACCATGTTGAATTTCTTTTGTTCCTCTCTTTCTTTCTTTGATCATTTGTTTCATCACAATAAAATTAGCAAGGCCGTTTCTATGGGTCTTACGCTGGAGCTAATTTTATATACAATTACCATCTTGACATAATGGCAACTAGACAGTGTTAATGGTTAAATTGTGCCCTCCAAAAAGATAAGCTGAAGTCCTAACTTCTGGCATCTGTGACTGTGACCTTACTTAGAAATAGGGCTTTTGTAGATATAATCAGGTTAAGATGAGGTTATTAAGATGGGCCCTAATCCAATATGACTGGTGGCTCTTTGAAGAAGAAGAGATAGAGACGCACAGTGAGAAAACCACATGAAGACAGAAGCAAGAGACTGGAGTGACGTACCTACAAACCAGAGAACACCAAGGATTACTGGTTATCACCAAAAGCTCAGAGCCCTCGGAGGGACCCAGCCCTGCTGACACCTTAATTTCGGACTTCTAGCCTCCAGTACTGTAAGATAATACATTTCTGTTGTTTTAAGCCACCCAATTTGTGGGACTTTGTTATAGCAGTCTTAGGAAACTAGTAAGGTTGGTAACCCACCTCCTTTTATTATTTTCTCCTCTAGATCTGTATGGTGTGGAAGAAGCCAGGCTCTAACCAGACAGTCCAGAAACTAAGGCCGCTGATGAAGTCCTTACAAACCGAAAGCAGTCTAGGAAGTAGAAATAGCTACTTCTGTAATCACTCATTTTCTGGGCCAAGAGGGTCAAATGAGATCAGTTCTGCTTCTACCTGCCCAGAAAATTTTTTCTTTCTGGGTTTTAAAGCAGGTCCAGGGGAGCCAAAGTCACTTGAAACAAAGACTGGCCCCAAAGTGTACTTTTAAGCAAAGCTTTTTCCTAAATGATAAATTTAGGAGGTGGGAAACTTAGGGTAATATTCTCAAGACTGGCATTTTCCTCTTAAGCCCTGTGTAAAGTAGAAGAAAGAAAGAATATTAAGGATTGGCCTCTAAAGGAAGAAATCTGAGGTATTTTATTTTATTTTTTATTTTTTAATTTTTTAATTTTTTTATTGTTATGTTAATCCCCATACATTACATCATTAGTTTTAGATATAGTGTTCCATGATTCATTGTTTGTGCATAACACCCAGTGCTCCATGCAGAACGTGCCCTCCTCAATACCCATCACCAGGCTAACCCATCCTCCCACCCGAAATCTGAGGTATTTTAAAAGCCAAGTTGTTGCTAATGGCCATCACACCACAGTCTTAAGGTTAACCTAAGTAACTAAGATCAAGTTACTTTATTTTTGGTCTAGCAAACCTTAGGATCAGTAATTCCCATCTTTATAATGTATAAGGGAATATTAAAAATATAGTATGGTGAAAAAATTTGTGTATGGGGAAATATGAAACAAATTTAAGAACACTCACATGGGAGTTGTATCTCCGGTAGCCGCCGACTGAGAAAATGTTAATGATCTAATCCTTCGATGATGTGTTTAAATGAATTTTATTAATCCTAACAGTATCTACATAGTGTTGAAAACATACCAAGATGTATCAGTTATCCTCTCTACACACAATGCTTAATGTGCCGTTGGGTCTGGGGATGTCCCATTTAACTCTAAGGCTCTTGGGGAACGCAGGTTTGCAGGTCTGAAAATGGCCCCCTGGCCTGCATTTGTGTATTCATTCATTCACAAGTATTTATTGAATGCTTGTGATGGGCCACGCACTGTTCTAGGTGCTGAGCATGCGTCATGGATACACTGAATCTGACTTTCTAGTGGGGTGAGACAGTCACTAAAGAAACACACAATCTACAATATGACAGTGGTGATAAGACAAAGAGAGATGGGGTGGGAGTGCTGCCTCTTTGACAAGGTAACATTCAGAATAAAGTGAGGGAGGCAGCCGTGCAGACACCTAAGTGCGGACGGCCTATGAATCCTAACAGCAGGGTGTGGGGCATAACTGAAATCACACTTAAAGGAAAACCCTGGTAAGATCATTGTAATACTGACAACATCCTATCTTCCTTCCAACATTTTCTTCTGTATATCCTGCGTGAAAGGCACATAGTGTGCTCTGAGGGGTCAGCGAGACAGTTGTGGTTCTCGTTACTAGGAATCTTACATAAGGGTCCGGGGGGTAGGGAGAGGGAGGAAGTTACTTGCGTGTATATGTGTATTCATGTGTGTGTGAGAGAGAGAGCACATACACACACGCACACATAAAGCTATCAAAGAACCTTTCCAAGAATGAGGGTCACAGCCCTGCTCAGTCCCATGGGAGTGACAGAGCCATAGTTTCAAATCAAAAAAGGAAAATTAATTTGCTGATTTTCAGAAGTCTGTTCTACCACTCATTGGCAAGCGCGGAGTGTGAGCTCTTTACTAAAATATTTGCAAAAAACCCACAAATCATCTCCTAATCCATTTTTCAGTTTTCTTTTTTCATCTCTAAATTCAATTCAAGCAGTTAAAATATCTTTCCTCAGAGGTTAGATCTTAGTGACGCGTTTCCTTCAAAGCAACCAGTGCCCACAGCATGTGAACATCTGCATGCTGAAAGGGAGGAAGTGCACTGAGCCATCCCTACTGTGAAGTCATCTGGGAGGAAGAGATGGTGTGTGTTTGTGGCACGTATTTGCAATACAGCAGCATACAAACTTACATACTGCGGCATATGAACATTACTTTTAGGAGGATCTCAAAGTACATCACACATTATACATGACCTGCCCCTTCTTTAGTTCTGAGGTCCTACAGAGAGCTCACTTATCGACAGCCACAAAGACCAACTCTTTCAAGAGACACTTGGGGGTTTTAGTAGCTGCTGAGAATGCTAGGCCATGGATAAAGTCCTATCTAAAGCCCCTTGGGTTTAGTAATAAATAAATGTAAAGGTTCTGCTTTCTCTAAAAAATAGTATCAGTTTAATAACAAACCTATCAGGACATGAGATTATGAGGCTGGTCAGTGCTGCCCACTTGCTTTGGGATTATTTCAGTATAAGAGAATGAATGGAAAGAGAGGG
The DNA here is from genome assembly GCF_964656455.1 of Halichoerus grypus. Lineage (NCBI taxonomy): Eukaryota > Metazoa > Chordata > Mammalia > Carnivora > Phocidae > Halichoerus > Halichoerus grypus. Next base: position 104,388,760 of record NC_135720.1, on the reverse strand, counting down.
AGAGACATTACCAGCCATAAATCATTCAAATGTTTTTCATGCTTTCATGGAACTCTTAAATATATATCAACAAACACTTAGATGATATATAAGGATAAGAAAAATTAGTTTTTTAAATGCCAGGGATAAGGGCAGTTTGATGGTCTGCGCTTCGACAGAAGGGGAGCGTGACTGCCATGTGGTGACAGCCAGGCCATTTAGCCAGTCTCCTGTAAGACAGGAGGGGCCATTTATCACTTTACCACACAGCAGTAGCACAAGGTGATGAACGAACGCTTACATCAGAATGAATCATATCAAACATTCAGTGATGTCACTGGCTCTTGGTGGGCACTAAGAGACACCGCTCGATGAAAAAGACTCAAGTCCACTGACATTTGAAAAGAAATGTATTGTTATGTGGAAGGGAACTGGGCACAGTGGCCACCTAGATGACAAGGTGGATTAGGTAAGAAAGTTTCCAATATTGCTAGAAATTTTAGAAATATTAAGAAATAAAAGTCTAGTTTCAGGACAGATACACTTTGGTGTGCTAACCAAAGACCTTCTTGGTGGCAGAAATTATTATAAGTATACCTAGTGGTATACATGAAAAAGCATTAGAAATTCCAAAATGAGGCATACACATACATAGAAAAAGGCTAAAAACAATGGTGTTCCTCAATCTGATAAAGAACATGTATAAAAAACCCACAGCTAATATCAATCTTAATTGTGAAAGGCTCAACACTTTCCCCGTATGATCACAAATAAAGCAAGATATCCACTCTCACCATTTCTATTCACCATTAATATCAGTGAAATCAGTCAAGAAAACAGAAGTAAGGCGCGCCTGGGTGGCTCAGTCATTAAGCGTCTGCCTTCGGCTCAGGTCATGATCCCAGGGTCCTGGGATCGAGCCCCGCATCGGGCTCCCTGCTCCACGGGAAGCCAGCTTCTCCCTCTCCCACTCCCCCTGCTTGTGTTCCCTCTCTCGCTGTGTCTCTCTCTGTCAAATAAATAAATAAAATCTTAAAAAAAAAAACAAACTTGTCACAAAAAAAAAACAGAAATAAAAGGCATACAAATTAGAAATGTTGAAATAAAGCTGTCTTGATTCACAGACAACGCAACTGTCTACCTAGAAAACAACAAAAAAATCTAAAAATAGTTACTAGAATGAATGACTTTATCAAGGTTTCAGAATATGAGGACAACATAAAAATCAATTTTATTTATATATTCTAGTAATGAATAAGTAGCAACTGAAATTAAGAAACTATAAAAACATGAAAAAACATGATAGGGACAATTTTAACAAAATATATGCAAGACCCGTACAATGAAAATTACCAAATGTTGAGAAAAATTTAAAAAGACCTAAACGAATAGGTAGGTATATTATGTTAATAGATTAGAAGAAAATATTGTTAAGATATTCTCCATAAACTTATCTATAGATTCATTGTAATTCCTTTCTAAATCCCACCAGGCTTCTCTATAGAAAAGAGACAAGCAGATTCTAAATGAAAATGCAAAGGGCTTGAACAGCCAAAAACTTTTGGAAAAGAATGAAGCTGGAGGATGTATACTACCTGATCTCAAAATTAAGTATAAAGCTAAGGTAATCAAGTCAGTGTGGTAATAGCATACACACAGAGATGGAGATCAATGGAACAGATGCAAAAGCACCAAAACAGACTCACATGTATGTGGTGCATTTATTTTCAGCAAAGGTGCCAAGATAATTCAGTGGAGGAAGAGACAGTCTTTTCAACAGATGAAGCTGGAGCAACTAAATATTCATATGCAAAAAGAAAAAGATAAAAAGAAAAACCCCTTGATCCTTACCTCACACCTTATACAAACATTATGCAGAAATGAATCACAGACTGAAACATTAGAAACTATAAAACTTCTATAAGAACAAACAGGAGAAAATCTTTGCGACCTCATGATAAGCAAAGATTTCTGAGCTAACACACTTATACCCAAAGAAAAAAACTGACAAATTGGACTTCTTCAAAGTTACAAACTCATGAAGACATGCCACATAAAGACTAATATGTGAATGTTTATATATCTTCAACTTTATTCATAATTGCCCCAAACTGGAAATACCTGAAATGTCCATTAACATAGCTAGAGAATGAACTATTGATACATGTAACAACACAGATGAATTTCAAATGCATTACGCTGAAAGAAGAAGTCAGATTCTAAGCGGTACATGTGTATGATTCCAGTTAAATGATATTCTAAAGGAAAAACTATGAGGTCAGAAAACAGATCAGTGGTTGACAGGCCTGCGGCTGGGGGAAGAAAACTATAAAGGGGCATGAAGACTTTTTTTTTTTTTTTTTGCAGTAATGGAAATGCTCTATATCTAAATTGTAATGGTGGTTATAGGACTCTTTATATCTGTCAAAATACATCAAACTACACACTTAAAAAGAGTGAATTTTATCATATATAAATTATACTTCAGTAAAACAAAACAAAAAATAATTATGCTTTTCTGGGGATGGTCAGGATTTGTACATCACGGACAGGAAGAATATTTGGACATGAACAGCGCTAGGAAATGAAAAACAACACTTAGTTTCCAATTTGAGAAACTAACTTGGAACTAGTATGGCAGCATACTAGTTTTTATTAGAAAGACCCAGTTGAATAGAAAAACTATATGGCTAGGAAGATTCTGTTAAAACCAAAGTTAAAAGTGTATATATCTATAAAATCAATTCGTCAGACATGTACTGAATGCCCACTATGTGCCAGGCATTGGACAAGGAACCACAGGAAGACAGGAAGACAGATCCCTGAGGCATGCAACAGCATCTCCAGGGACTCAGGATGTAGTGGATCCAAGCCATTCTGTCATATGCCATCACTGCGAATGACTAGCAATCAGTAACAAGATGGGAAGTGGCATTTGCCTGTCAATGCCGGCAATCTAATTCTGGAGACCTGTCCTCTGATAAGAGTGCATGCGTAGCAGGCTTTGAAAATTGTTTTGGGACCATCTCTGACCCTTGGTGCCTTTCATCACTTGCTTTCCGACGTTGTTCCTCTTCTGCACTATAACTTCAGAAAATTTGACAATCATGAACTTCTCTTCAACTTAACGCAAAGGTCTCATTAAGGACAGAAGTGGTGGGGTTCACTCATCTCTTCAAGAGCTGGACTTCTAAATATTCCAACAAGTTACCACAGAGACAGCGACAAGAAGCTCGACGGTAGTCCAGACACCAGAAAGCCTTGTGGAGGAACTTCAGAGCCCTTCCCTAAACCACGTGGAGCAGACGATCAAAGAAACAGAGAGAGCCTTTAGAAGGGAAAATGTGGGGAAAGGAGGTAAGACAGAGACAGACGTGTATATTGCAGGGAAACTGAGAAGAGTCTTTGGAGAGAACATGGGAGGCCTGACCTTTCTGAACATTTTTGTCTTTTTCCCAACTGAAAATATTTTTTGAAGAGTAAAGAATAACTTTCCACATCAGGAATGGAGTTTTTAGCATTACAGTTTCTATGACTTTCTTGGTTTTTTTTCTGTGTTTAAAAACAGAACTTGAAAACACATAAATGTGACTTTTTCTTGGTAACTGACATTAAGGATCGGATTGAACGCTTGGGCATAAATCAGGACAATGCTCTGGCAACTGGACCCCGAGCACCACAATGAAAGGTTAATACTTTGTTTCTTGCATTTTATTTTGGGACTGTGCTAAGTACTATATACTTTTCCAATTGCTGATACAGTTATTTTGCTAAGCATAAAAATGCCACTGTCTTTCTTGCGGAAAGATTTTTTTTTGGGCATTTCTGTAAATGACCTGAGACTACAAGTCTGGTCACAATCAAAGTGTCTGCACATTAAAGGGAACCAGCCATGATTAGTTATAACAACTCAGGTTAGTGGTTACATAAATATTTACTACAGGGAACAAGAATTGTGAAAATAACACTTAATGCTCATGTTTATGTATACCCATTGCCACTTGACTCACTCTACAGCTATCAGATTACTGGGTGGAAACTCATTTTCAAATGTAAACTCTAACAATTATAGGAATATTTTTGTAACTCCCTCTGTCTTTTCTTCTGCTTTTCTTTTTCACCTGGTGAGATGTCAGCCCAAGCTATTGTAAGACTATTGGAGGCCTATGGGTGCCACCAATTTTCTCTACATTCATGACACACATATATTCTTCTACTGTTGCCAGTTATCTCTTTGTGTCCATAAATTCTATCTTTATAAATAGACTTTTGGAGGTCTTTTTTTTTTTTAAGGTTTTATTTGAGAGAGAGAGAGCACGCGAGCGAGAGAGAGCATGAGCAGGGGGAAGGGGCATGGGGAGAAGCAGACTCCCCGCTGAGCAGGGAGCCCGATGCAGGGTTTGATTGAGATCAAGACCTGAGCTGAAGGTAGACGCTTAACTGACTTGAGCCACCCAGGCGCCTCTTTTTTGATCTTTCTGGCATAGTGATTTTTCTCAACATCGGCTGACTGTCCATTAGAACTACCTGGGAATCTTAAAAAATCCTGAGACCCAGACAGCACCCGAAGGTAATTAATTTCTGAAAGTGGGGCCTAGGCATCTATCCCAATGTTCGGTCAGGATGGAGGAGCACTGATGTAGGGGAAAACATCAAGCCCTCATTTGTTTTTCGGGTTTATTCTGAGTTTTAATTCCCCGCTGCCTTCACTGACCCTGTGATAGGAAACATATTACAGTTCTGTTCTGTGTACATGTGCTGTGTGGGTCTCTGCAACTGGACTCAGGCTTTCTGGTCAGCCAGCTTATATGTGAACCTTTCCTATCAGAGACTGGTAGATATTAAAGAAGTCCAAACTGCTTGCTCGTGAGACATTTCCCTTGACTTATCTTCATTATTTAGCTTCAGTTGGTTGACATCAGTAACAATGTATTTTGTGTGCATGTTTGCACGGTGGTTTATGGTTGACAAGGTACTTCTATAAGCACTATCTCATGTGAACCTCACCATAGTTCTGGAAAGCAGGTGGGATTACTATGCCCATTTTAGAGGAGAAAAATGTGGCGCAGGGAGGTTAAATGACTTGTCGACATCTCCCAGAATTCAGTGACAGAGGCCAGATGAGGACCCAGAACATCTAACACCCAGTGCATTTTCCACTCCTTTCTACCCAACTCTCCTCTGAAGAAGAACAGAGGTGAGAGATGGTTTTCTTGTTACCTTGTGATGCTTTCAATTCAAACGTGATATTAAAGGCCGAACTATAGCTGAAGCACTAGGTACCCTATATGGAACCAGATTAATGCAATTCAGTGACGTTCCTGGAAGATAATATGTGGTCAACAATTATTTGTTGAATGAATAAATATGCAAAATCCTATTTTCTTGTGGCAATGTATCTGACCCTTCTACAGAGGAGAGCTGGAGAGATTAGCACTCCACATGAACCCCAATTTCCATCCTGATTTGATCTGCTTATAATGGTTAGGACCCAGAAAAAGGGTCAGAAATAGTAATTCAGTATTGAGGCTGAATGAGTCTTGGAAGAGTACAGAGGCAGACGGACAATAAGACACATAAACACAGTCCTAGATTCTTCCTGTCTGGAAGAATAATCTCAGGAAGTCACTAAATGTGTGCAGGAGAAAATATTAACTGACAACAGCTTTTAAGACCTACATATTAGATGAAAATCTCTGTGCAGGAAAAATAAAGGACAGCAATTCCAGCAGATGAACCAGATGGATGACCTGAAGTCCAATTATCGAGGCTACAAATTTATACATTTAGAAAAGCAAATTCATAGTGTTGGTGATGTATTTAGCTGGGAAGAAGCCAGTTACTATATATTTGTAATCATGCTCCCAACACACCTGGTGAGGACCACCCCTGGCTGACATTCGGAGCAATGCACAGACACCACTTCCTCTTTAGATATTCAAGTCTGCGTAGTTGCAAAGTGGTTCCGAGGCCAAGAATTGGTCAGACACGATGACCAAATTCTGAGAAACAAAAATGCTAGTTAATGGTAAGATGACTTCCAAGAAACTGAATCAACAAGTTCCAAAAACTCTGAAAGAACGTACTAATGTTCAGATTAGATTTTAATGAAACAAAACTAAACAAGATTTAAAGAGGCCTAAGGGATGATCTCATGATTGAATAATAAAAACTTAAATCAAATAAACAAAAAATGGACTCATAGTCTCCACACTCTTTCTTCCTGCTTCCTTTCAGGTTCTCGAGTCTCTTGATGGTTCCCTGGGGGGGCTTTGAAGGGACACACACTTCTTGACATATATTAGGCAGGTCAAATCCAGATGTATGTTTTTTGAATTAAGATGGCTTATTTAAAGCAATAAGAAGCTGCCACAGAATAGCCAAAATTATAGATATTAAGGATGGAAAAGGCCTATTAGATCATCAAGTCTGTCCCTCAGGGCCAGTGCCGGAGAAGCAATCGAAATAAAATGATCCACTTGCTCCAACTGTTCTCTGTGGTTAGCAAGACAAAAACACTCTCAAACAGAAATGAGTCTTGGAAATTTATGACTGAAATGCTGAACTCTTTTCTTTTTTTTTTTTTCCAATTATTTGGCTCTTTGTCAGTCAGAGTCTGGGGAAGTTGGGCTTCCTTTGTAATAGTTTCTATATACGATATGTATATATGTATGTATATATCTCTCTAAATGTATCTGTATTTGTGTGTGTACAAAACACATACAGATGCCGTGAGGCCACCGCTTATCATGGCTTGCAGTCACCTCCTGCATAGTCGCATTTATATTCATGAGAAGCTCCTGATTCGTCTAGAAGCACAGATTTCGATTATGTTCAAGATTTGCCAGTGTAGGAATCACACTCATAGAGTAAGTCTTCTCTTTTCTGGGAGCTCAAGATGTAATAATGAGTCTGTAACCACTGAGAGACGGTGTACGTGGACACTGAATTTAGTCCATGGGGTGGAATTCTAGATATAAGCATTAAGAACTTGAGGAATTTTTCATGTGTAGAGACCAGAGAAAGTGAATAGCTTCTAGCTTTCCTCACTGGAATGGTTCAATAATTTTGAATAATACCTTTCCATGAGGCTTTTTAGGTACATTTCTTGAACTATTAGTATACAAAATTTACCTAAATACAGGAGTAGGATAAAGCCACACCAGTAAGGAAGGAATAAAGAGTTTTCCGAACTGGTGGAATGAATAGAACGTGGGTATACAAAAGATTTATTTTTCAATGGTAAACAGATAGCCTTGGAAAGACACAGATGTGACTCACAGCAATGAGCACGCTTGGCTTGGTAACCAATGCAGTTATGACTGGCAGCGGATAGACTTATAAGGTAATTACGAGGAAAGGAATCCAACCTCAAACTGATCTACCAAAATACTCATTCTCTAAAGCTTGTGTTGGCTACAGTGGAATTAGCAATGAGAAAAAGTGTGGTTTCTTTATCAAAGAGCCATCGAGTGGCCCTACAACTCCTTGGAAAAATGTGTCAAAATGTTCTACAAACAGCCTTTTAAATTTCCATCCTAATGTAGACATACTGTTGCCTTCTAGTTTCTTAAAATAAAAATGGGATTGAAAAAAATTTTTAAGAAGATCCCACAGGGTTAACTATGGCCTTACAGTAAAAATACATGAATGTGTCTTAAGTTATGAAACACTAGAGTACCTTCTATTATTGATTTCATTGATGAAATCTTGGTATCTGGAGTTATTTCTATAAAAAGCTGGGGGCATCAAACCCTTGGTCACAAATATAAACTCCTTAACACAGTTTCTATGGGAAAATCCAAAATTGACTCACATCATTTTGACTTGTCAGGCCTTTCCCAGGAACTTAACCTGCCAAAGGGATGAAGATTGACTCCTTGTTTAAAGAAGAGGGGCCCCAAAGGTATTTCCTATAAATTCTTATAAATTTGGGTGTCAAAGGAAATGGAAAATCCAGCATCCTCAGACATTTGAAGACCAATTCATGGTAATGATACCATATCTTCCATTTTCCAGTTTTGGGAAACTTAAAAGACTTGTGCTACTAATTTTTATTATATTCTAGTAAGGAAGGAAGAGGCTCAGAGTCAAGTACTTAAAAATATTTATGCCAGAATTAGGAAAATGGGCACCTAAGAACAAGTCATTATTGGTGACACTAGACAAAATCCCCACTCTAGTCACCTTTTCCATTTTGCTTTCTTCCACCTTTCAACTAGTTCCACTTTTCTATTTTTCCCCTAATTATGCACTGCGCTAGGCTGTGACAGGCTCAGACCTTGCCGGACTTCATTAACTATACTGAAAAGCTCCGTCATGGAGCTGTGAACATTTAACGTGGCACCTACCTAAAAACGGTTAAGGGCAAATTTCAGTAAGTCTTCAGTTTTACATTTTTAATTAACTTCTGATTGTAGGGCCATTGAAGGATTTCATCCTTTGGAAAACTGAGTGGAGAAGGAGCTATCTCTTCTCCCATACCTCTGCTTCCTTTCCCTACTTCCCTTCCAGCCCCCCCCCACACAAGAAAGAGTAGTCACAGGCATTAGAAGGCAGTGACAATGTCTAAAAAATTTATGCTCTATTTGCCCATTCTCCACTTTGGAGAACAGACTATTTTCATAGTACAATAGCTATGGTAAATTCTCTGTATTTTGTACCTTTTAGTGGTTTTTTTTTTTTTTTTAACAAAAAGACTATCAGCACACGAATAGTCTTCTTCTCCCCATAAAATTAGCAGTGAATTTGCATAAAATGAATGCTACTTCTTACATATTTGTCTTTGTGAGCTAACCTTCCAGCAAGGGCAGAAGGAAGATGGATTAAAGCAGTATCTGATGATGCAACAATTTGCTTTCACACTTTGTCTTCAGGAGGTTCCATTCTACCACCTGGTTCAAAACAGTTATAAACTGAACCTTTTAAATCGATGCATTTCTAAATGATGTCCTAGTGGCTGTAGAAAGTATTTTGCCTAATGACTGCCTTGTTCTTCTGGAGATTAAGAGAAATAAGGTTTTGTTTCTTTATGATAATTATAAAGGCTAACGGTATTGCGTCTGTGCTGGGCACTGTTCTAAACACTTTATGTGTATTAACACTTTCGATCCTTACAACAATCTATGAGGTGGGTGCTATTAGGAGGGCTGTGTAATCTGCACAGGGTCACGTAACTACTAAGCGGTGCAGTCATGATGTGAACTTAGGCGGTCGCTCCGGAGCCCATGTTCTCAAGCTGTATATCATCCTGGCCTTGGAATCACTGATCCCCTCGGGAAGCTCTAAAATCATCACAGGAAACATGCACTCAATAAATGTACGCATGTAATAAATATATGCTACCTAACGCTGGGCTGTGTACCAGAGACAGAAGTATGAACAAGACACAGACATCACCATAGTGGCTTGCAGTATTTTAGACAAATGAATAGTTGTACTATGTTTGGGACTTGGAAATGTACGTAGAACAAATTACAAAGGTGGGGCGCCTGGGTGCCTCAGTCGGTTGAACATCCGACTCTTGATTTGGGCTCAGGTCATGATCTCAGGGTCATGAGATCGAGCCCTGCATCAGGCTCTGTGCTCAGCGCAGAGTCTGCTGGGGATTCTCTCTCTCTCCCTCTCCTTCTGCACCCTCCTCCCCCCCGCTTGGGCTCTCTCTCTCTCCAAAGTAAATAAATAAATCTTAAAAAAAAGAGAACAAATTACAAAGGTAAAACAGAGGTGCCCCCCCCCCACCTCAGTGAGTGGAATAAAAATGAATACAGGGATGGTGGTAACAGGCAAAAAAGAACTGGCTGAAATCAATTTTCCCCAAAGCAAAATACACCACACCATCATCTCTCTGTGGACTCTTGCAATCACCTGACTGGTCTTCTTGCTTCTATTCTGGTTTGTAAGACATTCTTGTCACAGTAGACAGAATGATCCTTTACCTACTTTGAAAAGAAGCAATCAGTGAATCAGGAAAAACTAATACTGAGCAGTAGACATCGTGAATCAGTCTGTTCCTCTGTTGGACTTAGTTCTGGAGTGGGACAGCTTAGTGGGGTCAACGTTGCTGAATGGCCTCCCTCTGCGGAGGTTCCTCTCTCCCTGTCCCCATTTGCTGCTTCCTCCAGCCAGAGTCCTTTCTTTTCCTTATGCCTCTGTGGACCCAGCTCTGATCAGCTTCTGCTGGCCTCTCTCGGTACTGTGTTCCAGTCCCTGCTCGCGACCAAAAATGCACTGAAGCAGAAACACCAGCATTTTAAATATATCTAAAATGTGATTTAAAAATATTATTCATGGGGCGTCTGGGTGGCTCGGTCGTTAAGCGTCTGCCTCTGGCTCAGGTCATGAGCTCAGGGTCCTGGGATCGAGTCCTGCTTGTTTCTCCCTCTGCCTGTTGCTCCCCCTGCTTTTACACTCGCTCTCTGATGCATAAATAAAATCTTCATAAAAATATTATTCATATAACAGATAAATAGAAACATTTAGATAATTCTTTTACCTTCTAAAAATTTTCTAACGGGATCTGGAAACACGATAGCTGTCTTCAAATACGCGAAGGTCTATCTCATGAAACAGGATTAGCTCTATGCCTGAAGTTCCAAGAAAACCCCTTGAGATAAAACATAGTATTTCCTTATCTAATAGATAAAAACAAAAAGGAGGAAGCACAATATATGTTCTCGATGGGGTCCCTGTGAGAACGGACGCCACCAGAGATTTCATTCTTTTCCATTCAGTTCTGCAATTTGCAGTTTCTTGGTTCTCCAACACCAGACAGACTCCAATGAGGAGACCACGTTTTCTGATTTCAAGGCTTGTCAGGCTCCTTCCAGAGAGAAAGAAATTCCATCACACGGAACTGTACGTAAGCACGTTGCACTTTCTAGAGAGGGTCACAGAGCACTGTGCACTTAACTCTGCCCCCTCCGCCTAGGTCTCGGCCGTGGAGGAGGAGGTGCTGATGGGTTTGAGATCCATCTCTCAGGCTGGCCGGCTTTGATTGGCAGATGCTTCTCCTGAAGCAGCAGTTTCTCATCTCCCTGGCTTTCTGGCCCGCACTGTAACAGATAAGGGGTAGCAGACATCCTGTCTCTAGTGCACCCAGAAACAAATGCAAACTAATGCAAAACAGAATCAGAAGGCCCGGTTTTTCTGATTTTGCTCTCCTAATGAAACGGTCATCTTCATTCACAGAGTGGTCTATTCCTATCTTGCCGCACTACTCTTGCTGTGCAGTCACAGGTACCGACATGAAATGCGCAGTATTTGAGCCCCGGTCAATTCTAGTTTCTTGAATATAGCAGGGAATCAAAAGTTAATATCCAGCCAAGGCTACTATGACAGAGGTGGTGTGTGCATGGTTTTGTGAGCATGTGTGTGTAATGCAGACACGTAACAGATACACTCATGCATTATACACGCCTGGTAGATAGGTGGTCACTTTTTTTTTTTTTTTCTATTTTGGTTCAGGGACAGCCGTTAGGCTTTCCCCCCTTCCTCTGAACAGGGACATTTCTGTCTCAGAGGCGGCCAAGCATTTATACTACCATTACTCTTATTTAGTAGCAAGACCGAAAAGCTTCGTATTGTCTGCCACTATGCCTACTCAAGCTGATCGTCTTTTAATAGTTTCAATGAAAGTTGTGCAAGGAAATGATATCGTACAATCTCGGCTCTCTAGGGAAGGATACGGTCATTCCCAGAGGAGAGCGAGCCTTTGCTGAATCTGCTGCTTTATGAGTAAAACAGGAAGCTCGGGCCTCTTTTATTGTACCTTTCTCATTTTTGAAAAGCCGTCCAAATAGTTCCAAGTAGAGCTGAAGCAAAGTTATTAATGTCAAGAAGCCAAGATCTTTCTCCATGGTTTGCTGGAGAAGGAAGGGAGAAAACTGTTTGTACTCAGCTGTCCTTTGCTGCTTTTGCTTGAGCCAAAGAAGCAGGAAGGAGAGGGAATGAATAAGTGAAAAGAGATGGTGTTTATCTCTGAAAAAAATCACAATGTTCTGCACTCAGCTCCGGCAGTCAGATGTGGCCCCTGCATCTTTAAGACAGATCGTTCCTTCTGTGAGACACGACGCACTAATTAGTGCGCTTCTGCCAGAGAGAACTCACACATGCAACCCATTAGGGAAAATATAATTTCTTTTTCTTTAAGAAGACTCAAGATCATTAGACATGGTTTCTTCAATGCTAAAAAATCAGGCCAAAAAATGAAAACAAACAGTTTCAAGTATTTGCAACATAATGCCCGCGTGTATTTATGGAAATACAGTAAAAGTGCCCTAAAATGTGGTTTGATGTTTCATGCTGCACTGTTTTTCTATCTTTCCAATTCTCTAACATGTGTCCCCTTATCCTATCTCACTTTAGTTTTACTACATTCCAAATATTCGCAGAGCAGTAGCCACAGTGATTCCCAAATAGTTGGGCTCTCAGGGAGCGAATGACCCACAGGAAGCAGAGCCCAGAAGCTTGTTGTAAATTAAACAAACTCCTTATAAATTAAACATGGTAACATATGAACACAAAGGTAGGGCATGACAACATGACATAACTTTTAAAAACAGCAATTAAATGTATAGCACTGCTTTCTCTAATGATGTGCTATGCTAATTTAAGGCTAAGGTGATGATTCTGTTGATTTAACAGTTTAACATGGAGCTCATAAATGGGAATAAAATCTGTAATAAAGAAATCATGGGGACTTTAGCATTTATGAGTACAGAATTAGGTATGTTATTATATGGGAGAAAGATATACATTTCAATCCAATCAATTTTCTCTGTCATAAACTAACCCAAGACATTTAGGCTGAACAGTAAGCAGGCTTTTTAGAAATTTGAAGAAAATACATCCTTTAATTAAATATGCAGATTCTGAATGGGATATTAGGTGGTAAATTATCTTTTTCATTTCTGTTTCAGGTTATTGTCTATGTTTTGCTTCTTTCACAGGTTTACCCTTTAACACTGTTTTTTTTTTTTTTTTTGGCAGATATTCTGAAGATACAATAGAAATGTAAGACATGACTTATAACCCCCTTATCAAACATAAAGTACTGTAAAGGATGTACAAATTCCACTGTGGTAAGAGGACAAAAGCAGAAAGAAAAACATATCCTCTGACTGTGCAGGGGTTTGATGAAGGAAAGGGTTGTTCTATTTGGGGGAACAGCCTCGCCGGAAGGAATGTGTGTGCGGCAATCCTTTGCATTTCCTGGTTTACTCTGCTCTGGACCAAAACAATCCTCATCAATCAGATTGATTTTTAGTGTTCATGGTTAGCTCAGCACTAACTGGCTTTGTTTTTAAGATAAATTCAGATATACAGGTAATCCAGCTTCTACAGCCATGTTACTATTGATACCAGTGTGTGGCATTATGAACACATTTCCTTTATTCCTTTTTTTATTCCAGAGTCCAGATTTTTTGAGTCCATTTTTTCCTACCTAGAACCTCTGCCATATAAAAATCCCTTTATAAAGTAGCTGCTTCTGTACAGGACAGAAACATTATAGTTAGAACCCCTTGGTCAGCAGCTGTCAAACTATCCGAATCAGCAACTGGCATTACTCTCTTGATCATACTGGTGGAAATCATATACATTTCTGCTTTAGTGGCAACAGATGAAACCTGCCAACGTTACGGGGTAACAAGTGCAGAGCAGGAGGGAAGTAATGATTTCATATTTTGTTCTCCACTCCCGTCACATTTAACTATGTGCAGGTCTTGGACCACATCACGCTCTCCCTTCCTCAGGCCCCTATACTTCATACTCATGCTGATGAGACTGATCTTTCTGGACCTTTCTGCTTGACCGATTTCACTAGTCCTTTAGGTTTCTGTTTATTTTTTATTTTATTTTTAGAGATTTATTTATTTATTTGAGAGAGAGAGAGAGAGAGAGAGAGAGAGAGGCGAGCACACAGAGGGAGAGGAAGAAGCAGCTCCCTGCTAAGCCCGGAGCCTGATGTGGGGCTCAATCCCAGGACCCTGGTATCATGACCTGAGCCGAAGGCAGATGCTTAACCGACTGAGCCACCCAGGTGTCCCCTTTAGGTTTCAGTTTAGATAATGCATCCTCCAAGAAGCCTTGTCTTTTATCGTTAGGATAAAGTTAGGCTTCACCTATGTGTGTCCACAGCTCGGTTGATCTCACACCAGCAATGACTACACTACATTCTAATTGCCATATACTTGCTTGTAAGCTCCTTAGGGTAGAGAGTATAGCTTGTTCAGAAATTTGGTCATAGCACGTGGCACTTAGCCTGCCATGTAGTCACATGCCCACACTTATCTGTTGAACAAACTAGTAGGATGTTGATAATGATGATAATGTTAATGATGGCTAAATTTACTGAGCGCTTAACGTGTGCCAAGCACTGTTCTAAGCCTTTGCATTTACCCTTCGCAATAGCCCTATGAGGCAGGTGCCATTATCATCCCCATTTTATAGATGAAGAAACTGAGAAGTAAAAACATGTTACAGAAGATAATTATATATATTAAGAACTTAATAAAACGAATAAACTTAATAAAACTAAAACTTTATAAAAAAAAGAAACTGAGGCACAGAGAACCTTCAGTACTTTTTTTGAGTTGCTTCGTTTTGAAAATGGCTTGTCGATTTAGGTGAACTTAGTTTATACGCTGGGAACTAAAGTGAATTGAAGGATAACTACTAACTGATAAGAGATCCAAATAATTGTTAGGTTGAATCATATGAAACTATTGATATTCAATTGGTTTTGACTTACAAATATGGCAATTTCATCCATTTCAACCTCGTACACTGAGTTCAGCTATAGCTCAGTCTTTGTCCTTGTTGCCTACCCCATTCACCCACAGCTGGAAAACATACCACACTCCTACATATTGTCATGCTAAAGAGTGACAGGTACATGGATAGGGACCAGAGAAAGCATTTATGCATAGAATTCTTTTAAACTGTGTCAACAGAGCCTTGTTTCTATGGTTGGCTAAGACTTAATGATCTCTTTGCCATATATAACACTTTTGTGAACAATGACATTGATTGTAATGCGTTCTGCCTATGTAGACCACGTCTAGGGCCCCAGAAGAGGTAAAATCAGTAATAACATGTTTTTCCATAGTTTTAACTCATATATGATGACATAAAGCCAAAGGTAAAAGGAAAAAAGAATTTGGAGTTGAAAATGATTTAAATTTGCCAGTTCCCAGCACTTCTGGAACATTGCCAAGGTTAATTTGGATTGGGCCTTTCAAAGTCTGCACTGCTCTAACCTGATGTAGCCTAAAAAACATACTTGATATAAAGAGGTAAAAAAAAAAAAAACTCAACACAACTGACAGTCTGTTCTCAGGTTGCCTAGCCCTGCACCAGAATGTTCTATTTGTTTCATTCCAGAAGAGGGTGATACTGTGTCTCTTAGTGAAAGGTATTTGTGATGAGAATAACTTATAGGCTCATCCAAAGCTACGGAAGGCAAACGCTCACAGGAGGGAACAGGACTTGTTTGCAGGCTGGAAACATTTTTAGCATTCGCTGGAGATTTTTATTTTGAAATCTCCAAATTCAACAATTCTTTAGCCTCTGTAAACTTTCAGATGGAAAGCTCCAATATTTAGAGTAAATAATGTCTAAGCTTCCCCTTCCCAGCAAGTTTTCTTTTTCTCCCCTGTCATAAGAGTGTTATATCCTGGCAACTGAAATACAGAAGCCCTTTGTAGTAAAGCTATCATACTATACCCCTCAGAATGTGTTGCTAATGAGGTTATAGCTTACTAGAACCATAGAAGGGCATTGAAAAAAGAAAATACCCTGACAAATGTGTTGACCAAAGGATGCCAACAACTCTCCTAGGGTCCTGTCCGAAACTCAAGGATTTACAAAAAAAAAAAAAAAAAGTAAAAATGAACTTTAGTGTATGTGAAAAATCATAACATTGAAACATAAGTCCATTTATCTTTTAACTATTTTTCTAGTTCTCTTCCAAAATTTTACTGGTTATTAAAACACTGCTGTGTAAATACAAATGTTCTGCTTTATAACTCACCCCCTATTTCTTGTCCTTACAATATAATAATGTCATTGTTTGTTATATCACACTTATTCTTAAAGTCATAGGGCTTGATGTGAAGGACTTTAAATAGCACCGTGAGGAGGGGCTTCTGCAGAAACAGGAGAAGGGGGAATCAAGTAGGGAATGGGGAGTTCAGAAAAGGACTCTGAAGGGCTTCTCCAGTTCTGAGAGTCCTTGAAGAGTTTATATACCATGATTTTCACCAAGCTAAGCAGCGCTCCTCATAAACATCCTCCTGTTCCCGAATCAGGCTGTCCAAGACCAGACTGTCCACTGACAAGGTCACGGGGAATGTACTACCAGAATTTCAGTGAATCCATTCAAACTCCCACATTGGGAGTTTAGCTGCAAATAAATTTCACTAGCATACGCTAATTCATACGCTACATTTTCTTAGCATACATCCTTCGCCCCTATGAGTAAACGAGCAAATGCCCACTTCTCTTTCGAGAGGCTCACAAACAACTGCTTCATATAACCAACTATCTTGAGTCAGGACCACCAGAACTGAGAACTTACAGCAGTCTATAAAACATCAACACTCTCAGTGATAAGATACCACATGCGCTGTAATTAGAATCACAGATTGTAGGAGCTGGAATGGGCCTTTGAGGTAATTTAGTTCAAACTTCTCATTGTACAGTTGAGCTTGAGTGACTTTTCCAAATGTTATTCAGCCACTTAATGGCTGGCCTGGGAGTAGAACCGGGTCTCCTGACTCTTATTCCACTGCTTTTGCCATTATAACATGCTTCAGCCATGATATACTATTTAGACAAGGTCAGTAAACTCAGGCTCTATCAAGACTTGATGGGGAGGGATTCCATTAATAAGAGGCCTTAACAGAAAACTTCCTGTATCTAATTCCTAAAAATTCAAGTTGAGGGATAACTTGGTACTCTCTCAGCATGAAAAGGCAAAGGGAACTGTATGAACTAGGATCCAATTCTAATGAATCTGTTAAAAAAATTGCATAAGGATTTAGCATGTACTAAATGTAAAAAATTTACTCTAACTTGGGCATTTTCTTTCTTCATCTCATATTGTACCCGTGTAATAGGAATGAAGAATTTCTGTTGTGTGAAATAGCCAAATTTTTCTCCAATGATAGTATGTTATCCTGAGGAAAAAAAAAAGCACTAAATTGGGAATCAAGAGGCCTGGTTCTATTCTGGGCTTTGCCATTAATTCATTGGGATACTCGAGCTTTCTGAGTCAGTTTCCTAGTCTGTACACTGAAAGGTTCTGTGAAGGTGTCCTAGGAGCTGACAAAAGGGGCCAGGAGAAGAGCAGGGGGAGGCCATGCTAGGAAGTTCTGAATTTTCTACCCCAACCTTAACTGGGCAGTTCTGCTTTGATTTGACTTTGATATCAAGCTAATATGTAAGATTTTGTGTGAAGAACAAGCTATGTGGTAAAGTTTCAAAACCACCAAAAAGTTGAAAGTGCTAGATTATTCCTTCTAAATCTGATATTCACTTGCCAGCTTACAGGCCCTCAGTCAACAGCCCGTCAAAGAATAAGCTCCTAAACATGGCGTTCTCCATGCCTTAGCCCCCCACCTTTCCTTTTCCTTGTGTCTCCAGGAATTCTGCACCATGTACTTCATGCTTTAATAATCTCGAGTTGTTGGCAATCTCCTGACCAGGCAATGCTGCTCCTCTTTGGAACTCCACTTTTGCTCATGTTCCCTCTGCATCCCTTCCTTCCCTGCTTGGCTAACTTCTTCTTATCCTTCACAACTCCGCTCGGGCAATCCTTCTCCCACGAAGCCCTCAGGAACCCCGGGAGTATAGGTGAAGTAACCTCCACTTGCTCCCATTTCATCCTGTGAAGGACTACCACAGTAATTAAACAGTATAATGAGATTATAGAGTTTTCTACTATCTCTTTCAACTGCCTGGTAAGCGTCTTGTGGGCAATGCGCCTTTGTCTTCCATATTTGTTAAAATACTAGTGCCTGAAAGTTCAATAAACATGCCTTGAAAGAGGAAATAAATAAAAAAGCAAAACTTGACCTAAGAAATTGATTTTAAAAAATTCTGAAAAGCCCTTGATGCACAGCTTATTTCTTCGAAGCTTTATTCTCTTATTGGGCAAATCTTAATTCCAAGCTGAATTAAGAAATGATTCTTCTCAACAAGGATTTGCCTGTATCATTTGATATGTTTATTATGAAGCAGAAGGAAGGTATAGCCAGAAAGAGCAATGCTCCATTTAAACACTGTTTTAAAACTTTCCTGCAGAGAAAAAAACTGAAAAATCATTGATTAAAAAAAAAAAAAAACCCGCAAAGCAACGAAAGAACAAAGTTAACCAGAGAAAGGGTCAGTATACATTTGCAGAATATTTATATGTATATTTGTATGATCTATATTCTATCTTTCATCCATTCACTAATTATTTCTCAAGTGCCCACTACTTACCAGCCACTCTCAGAGGTGCTGGGAACGCATCTGTGAGCAAAAGAGGCAAAGTTCGTGCCCTCATGCAGTATCTTACACAAATACACAGCACGCACACAGATAAATACACAGTGTGGTAGGGGTGACAAGTGCTTTGGGAAAAGGCAATGGGGACTGTGGAGAGGGGATGGAATTAGCGGCACACGTAAGCTGTCAGGGGAGGCCTGTCCGCTGAGTAACACTGGACCAGAGAGACCTCGAGGAAATGAGGGAGTAGGCCATGCAGATATATGCAAAAAAGCAAACGAGGTAGAGAGACCTACAAGTGGAAAGGCCCCGAGGGAGGATTTGAGGCACAGGAGAAAGGCCAGCCTGGCTGCTGCAGAATGAGCAAGAGGGTGGGGGCTGAGGGATGAGTTCTGAGAGGTTGTCAGGGGCAAGACCAAGCAGAACATTAGACGTAAAGACTTGGAGTACGTCATTCATGCGAAGTAGTATGTTCTCCAACCTTCTGAGGAATTCTACTATCAAAGGGCAGTAACAGTAACAGTAAGCTGAACCGTCTAGGACAGGACTCGGGGTGGGGGAGACCGGAATCTGTTCACATACAGAGAGGAGGGGGAGAGCAGGGGGAGAAGCGGGGGGCAGGCACCTGCTTGACAAAGCCACAAAGGCTTCTTCAGAAACAGGTCCCAGAGAGAAGAGAAGTAAACAAGAGGCATTTTGAGGTGGAGAAGAAAAGAATTCAGAAAGCCTACATTGGCCTTGGATTTTTTTTTTTTTTTTAAAGCAAAGCAGACCGTCTAGCTGAGAGTCACGGAGCATAACTAGGGGCTCGGGAAGAGTTAACTGTTTTGCTATAGTTCCTACGGGGATGCTAATGAACAAACCCCTCAAACTGTCTTACTTCCCCACTCCCTGGCTTGAAGGGGAGATGACGAAAAAGGTCTGCATGAATTGTGTTTTATTGTTCAACTGGGGAGTTGGGAAGAATGAAGAGATTAAAAATGATGAAAGCAGAAGGCTCTCGTATGACTCAAACGAGGCTCAGTCTTTTTCTGCACCAGCCAGGGTGACAACTCCTTTTCTGGTCCAGGGGCCGCACCATTAAGACCTGAAACCATTCACTCGACTTATGTCCTAGAGAAAGCTCTGGCTACACATATTTATTATTCCCCACAGCCTTCAATGGCTGCTTGAGTGGAAGTTCTAAATTATTCTTCAGCTGGTAAAACAGTAGCTCGCAGTGAGACAAGCAGGAAGGAGTGACCGAAATCAGTATAAACACAAATCATTACTAGGGGCTGTTCTTAAATCAGAGGAACAGCACATTTAGTTAAGAGCCCTAGATATTCTTAGCTATCACGGAGAGGAAAGTGAAAGGAAGCATCAGCACGGTACTTTAACTGCAGTTGTTAAATTAATAACAACTAGAAAAAAGTATCCTATTTCTCCAATGAAATGAACTAAAAACAAGCACTGTAATTCCTGAAATTTGGGTCTTAGATCATTAAATCTTCAAAGAACTTTTCAGATAGTTGCTCATACAGGAAGATGCAACTTATTAATGAAATCCATGTCATAATAGAGGGCTACTAAATCATCAGTCTTCAGTTCAGAATAATTGAAAGATCTTCTCCTACAAGTATGATTGCTAACGTCTCATCAACTAGTTGGAATTCCAACTTCCCTTGCTGTCTCTTCCAGCAAGTTCTCTCTTTTTTTTTAAAGCAGTAATAAGCAATCCCACCCAAAATGCTGATTTACAATCACAGCCTGCATGTGTAAGCCCATAACAAACGTGCATGACACATGGTAGAATCTCATTGGTTCACACCCCTGCACAAACCACAACCCCCCCAGCTTTCAATAAAGCGAAGGCCTCTTTACCTAAGTGCACATTAGCTGCTGGCTTAGGCGGGCTGTATGACATGGCTGCCTCCCCAGTGGTCAGGCGTACCACAGCAAGGCACTCATTAAGCTATAGAGTTTCATTCCAGTAACTGTTCAAATACATTCTTCATTGTACCAGAAAGTATGTTTGTTTGATGCTGGAACTTTGATTCCCCCCCCCATTCTCTCTCCGTACCCCCTCACCCCCTCACCCCTGTTTTGGTATTTGTTCCCATGCTAACATATTCACAAAAATTCAGTAATTCTCAATGGGTCTCTTGGTCATTAGTGCAAATTAGTGAGGTTTTACTGAATATGGTCAGATTTGATTTGCCAAGTTCTTTTCCCGTTAAGGTTTTAAACCCATGTGTATTTCAAGGGAAATCTAATTTGTAGGTTTCGGATTCATTTACACTCAAGTCACAAACGGGGTTCTGTGAGTGCCTCCCAGAGCTGGTGCACAAGAAGCCACAGGAGCTGGTTTCCCTGCCTTTTAACAAGTTCTTGTTAGAATATTTGCTTTGAAGTAGGTATTTGGACCATGCTGGAAGCAAATAGAACTAAACCCCAGGAAAATGTAAAGTAAAACTTAAAAACCAAGTTTAAAACAGTTTTCCTTGCCTCCGCAATTATACTCTTTAAAGAAAAAAACTCTAAGCATGAAACCATCCACTTCAGCCTTTTAAGGATGATGTCACCCACCCGCCCTGCCTGGATGAGGCTGCGTCTCATATGCTTTTGTCTTGCAGGGTGACAAGAAAATCATCCATGAGAGGAGGCTTTCTTTGTCTGCTTGGCCCTTGCCCTGTCCATCTGTCATTCCACGGATCCTGTTCAGCTGCCGGGCCACCCACCATTCCCGCCAGGGCTCTACTGTTGGGATTCTTTCAGGTGTCATTTCTGTCCGTGGCTGGTCCCACACCCACCGACTGACTCGTGCCCGTCTCCCTTTCTTTGGAGCTCCTTAGTGCTGCCTGTAGGCCTGCACTTTGCCCCGGTAAACATTTCCTGCATGCCCCGGTGTTTGCTCCAACCTCCAGAGAAGATGGACTCTTGATTACCTAGTCATAGATTCCCAATGCTGCTTTTCAGCGGGGGTCCACAGCTGCACACCAATGGCTGCAATCTTTGACCCTCATGCTTCTTCCTCTAGGCTGCGCTTCTGTGATGATGACTTCTTGGGAACCTATGCTGGCGGAGATGATGGACCCACTGCTGATTCTGGCTGCCCTCTGTCACTCTGGATTGCTCTGAGGAAAAGGGGCCAATCTCCGACATTTCTATGACCCACTGCCACCGTGCGAGGTGGTCGGCAGGAGGATGGGAGTGCCGATGAGACTCTGTGTCCTTGTGGACAGCAGGAACGGTGCTGAGAAAGGCAGGCCATCTCTAGCAGCACCAGCTCTTGTCCCAACACCAAAAGTCAGCAACTCTCAGCACTGAGAATACACTGCTTTGTCCCCCCCCCGCCCCCCCACCGCCCAGAGTGCCTGCTTGGAAAGACAGATAGCGTATCACACCCCAAGGACTGTGGCAATACCCAAAAAGCCCTTCTTTACCAACTGCTGCCTACACAAACAACGCCTTCCAATGCCTGGGTGTTCGCTTCAAGTGACTTTGGAGAAAAATAGCCATGGATGCTGTAAATGCCAGCAGGACTCCTGAAGACAGTGGTAAACTCAGCGGAGAACAAAGAGCTGAGATAGAAACCACTAAGAGCAACAAAGGCTCCAGTGGATTCAGACCGACTTTAAATTGCAACTGTTCTGAGAAATCTACAACGAATTCAGGGACTAGCAAAAGAGGCACATTGACAAGTACTCCTAATAGACTCAGACAATAAATACAAATACATAGATATACACATACATATATATAGCTATATTATACAATGATATTTTTATATATTATATATACAAAGACAAAGAAATCTAAACCAATTATGCACACCAATGCATGAGAAAACCCTTTTCTGACCTGCCTGCAATCTTCTACCACTGTTAGAGAGAGCTGCACACGATCCATTAGAAGCTCTAGCATAATTATTTCATAACCACCACTTAAGGTGTCCCTAGAAAAGGACCTCTGACTGCTAAGGATAGTGATTCATTTTCACTCACCTAGGAATGTTTAACAAGGTAACAAACCACGTGTCAGGAACCAAGTGAAAATTCTCTCCAGTTAGCTGAGAGAATTTCTAGGGATGACAGCAGAAAGCAGAAACAACATCTTTTTTTCCATTTCCCTGCCCTCAAACTTGCAAGGCAAAGGTAGAAAGCAAATCATTCATGTGTGTAGGTACATTGTACCCAAATGCCTATCACAAGTCTTTTCCTAATCATTTGCCAAATTTGTCTTTTTAAAAAATTTTTATTTATTTTTTTGAGAGAGAAGAGTGAGCAAGCGTGGGGGGTGGGGGCAGAAGGAGAGAGAGAAACTCAAACAGGCTCCACGCTCTGCAGCGTGGAGCCTGACGGTAGGGCTGGATCTCATGACCTCAGATCATGACCTGAGCCAAAATCAAGAATCAAATGCTCAACCAGCTGAGCCACCCAGGCGTCCCTTCTTCTTCTTCTTCTTCTTTTTTTTTTTAAAGATTCCAGTATTGCTCTTCATTTCCCCCTCCCACATCCCAGCTCTGTCCTTTTTACTGATTTAAATAACGGTGATTTTAACAACTAGTATTAACTTATAAATAGCTTCTACTAATGGAACTGTGTCCTTTTCTCATAATTCGTTCTTTTACTATGCATATAGAACACAGCAAGATTTAAAATGGTGATCTAAAAGAATTTCATCAGAACGGTACACTTAAGATTTGGCATTTCTTTGTATGAAAATTTTATCTTAAAAGAAGAAAGACTGAACTTTAACTCATTGCTTAAGTATCGATGTCTGCAATTTACTTTGAAAGGTATAAAAAAAAAGATAGTTGATGGATGAATGGAGGATGGCTAGATGTGCAAGAAAACAAGAATAAAATATTAAGTGTGGCTACAGGTGGCAGGTATATGGGTATTCGTTATAAACTTCTACCAACTTTTCTATATGCCTGCGTACTTTATGTTACAAAGTTTCCATAATAAAATATTGCAGAAAAGTTTCATCAAGCTACCACTTTCATTTCTATTCCTTTTACACATTTGTTGATAGTGTATTATTTATTTCTCTCACTGATTTTGGAAGCTCATGAAACTTTAGGTTTTTGCTTCTTAACCTAAAAAGGAAGAAAGTCAGTACAAACCACCTGGAACGAACAGAGGATCTAGGTATTTCTAGAGCGAAATATCTAGAAGAGCTGCTGTGTTCTCCCAAAGTTCATCTGTTGAAGCCCCAACGCCCAATGTGACTGTATTTGGAGACAGAGTTTTTAGGAGGTAATTAAGCTTAAATGAGATCACAAGGATAAGGTCCTAATGTGATAGGACTGGTAGCTTTATAAGAGGGAAAGACCTCTACCTCTCTCTCTCCCTCTCTCTCTCTCTCCCCATGCCCTCACACCGAGAAAAGACCACATGAGGAGAGAGCAAGAAAGTGGCCATTTGCAAGCCAGGAAGAGCACTCTCACCAGGAACCGAGTTGGCAGGCACCTTGATCTTGGACTTCCCAGCCTCCAGAACTGTGAGAAAATAAATGTCTGTTGTTTAAGCCCCCCAGTCTATGGTATTTCGTGATGGCAGCCCAAGCTGACTAACACAAAGTCTGGAAGTTAAACATCTGTGGGTATTTAGGTAGTCTGCATGCAAATAACACACAGGGAAAAGAAGATGTGAATTAGTACATTCAGAGTTAGAATGATGAGGAATGTTATAGCTCGAAGGGGTTTTAGCAACCATGTCGTCAAAACTCTCATTTTACAGATGAGCAAACAGAAGCTCACAGAGGTCAAGTGATTTGTCTGAGGTCCTTCAGAGAGATTAGTGGCAGAGCCAAGGACTTTTAAGCCCAAGCCTCTTGATTTCTGCTCTTTTCAAAGCCACACCACACAGCTTCATTAAATCAAACCCCTTGAGCCAAGTGTTAGCAGCCAAAAATCTAATTTCTTTCCCTTTACTGAAATCTCTTTGAAGAATTCAGCTCCAGTTTTCTGACTCTGTACTTTTCTCTCTACTCATTTTTTTTTTAAATCACAAATCAATTTACCCATACAGGATAAAAACTAAACCAGAGTCTTCTGAACAAATACACAATGTGTGTAAATATATAAAAGGGTAAGTATAAACACGAAAACCTACACTTAAATTTGGACAAATGTTAACTCAATTATTCATTTCGCCATGGCATGCCTAAAGATAGCATATGTGCACATAGAAGACATCTTTCTTCCTAATAGTTGCCTATTATAACATAAAGGCATTCTAGAAAAATAATAAAAATGTATTTGTTTTCCAAATTAATCATTTATAGTCTAATTTAGCACAGTATTACATCTTTATAACATTTAAAATATCCATTTTGATAAAACATTCTCATAAATAGACCAAGAAAACCAGGTTAATAAGCTTGTGTGTTTTATAGGGCAGTAAAATAATACATTTTTATAACACTTAAAAATAATATAAAATATAAAAATTGAATGTAATAATTGAACATTATTTGGTTAAAAAAGTGTTCTTATAAACATTTTATTTAACTTTTCCACTAGGTAAACTTAGAGTATACGAACGTAAATATTCTTAATGATGTTGATACAGTGGAAATGTGCCAATGACATCCAGAAATGGTAATAATCTATTATTACCAGTCAATACTTAGACAGTTTTCTTTAACGTTTCTTCAATTTTCTGCACCAATTTAGTTTCGCTATACATAGCTGCTGAGGAGCCACAAGACAATCTATTCCATAATTTTTCTTTTTCTGTCAGTAGTAGTTTGGATCTACAACTATATGGTGTGTTAGTAAAAATAATGTGATTGGTTTGTCACAACTGAGGCTTTTCGAAAGAATGTGTTGCAAGCTCTAAAGATAATTACTAGAGAGTAATTTTAAAAATATTTTGAGTAAAGGCAGCACTGTTTGGAATTGTACAGACATTCAAGGACATTTTGTTTTGAAACACACAACCTCTGAGAAATAACGTTTGGTTATATTTGAAAACAAAACAAACAGTAAGAACAGTAAAAGTAATCAAGATTACTTTCTAGTTTCACCTCGCTTTTTAAAATGGCTCAAATGATGTTTGCACTGTCTGTGGCCATGGAGCATCCCAATGTAATAACTGCATCGGCGACAATGAGATTGTACTTGGGCGGTCACCCAAAGCAGAATCACAATTAGTGGAAAAGACTGGAGAATTGGAGAACAGAGAATCTATCTTATTTTATTTTATTTATTTTTTAAAGATTTATTGATTTGAGAGAGAGGGAGAGAAAGAGAGAGAATGTGTGCAGAGGGAGAGAGAGAGAATCTCAAGCAAACTCCCTGCTGAGCACGGAGCCAGATGCGGGGCTCAGTCTCAGGACCCTGAGATCACGACCTGAGCCCAAATCAAGAGTTGGACACTTAACCTATGGAGCCACCCAGGGGCCCCTGGAGAGTCTATTTTATTTTATTATTATTATTATTATTTTAAAAAAGATTTTATTTATTTATTTGACAGAGAGAGACACAGTGAGAGAGGGAACACAAGCAGGGGGAGTGGGAGAGGGAGAAACAGGCTTCCCGCTGAGCAGGGAGCCCGACGCAGGGCTCGATCCCAGGACCCTGGGACCATGACCTGAGCCGAAGGCAGACGCTTAACTGACTGAGCCACCCAGGAGCCCCTTGGAGAATCTATTTTAAATCCAAACCATTATTTACTGCTTTAATAGGCTGTGCCGGGTACAGTGAAATTTGTTCTTTTTCTCCAAATAAGAGAAGCATGGACACATGACTAAAGCAGGGTAAAATGAGTGGTTACCAGCAGAACTGCGGCAGCCACAACAGTGCTTGGGAACTAAGTAGAATTCTCTTCCACCCACCTAGGTGGTGATACCCTGGTGGGACTTGGTGTTGAAGGAGGCCCTGCCGTATGTCCCATGGACGTTCAGAATCCTGGGGACAAGTAACATCCCACCTTCTCATTTCTTCCCTTTTCTGTAAAACAACCTTGGCGGAGTGTGATTGGAGGTCTAGCTGTTTAGATGCTGTGATAATCAACTGTGTATTTCGAAAACAGGTGAGTAACAAGGTTTGAAAAGTGTACATGCCAATAATGTGGTTTAGTAGAAGACAGGAATTCAAGTTCCAGCTCTACTACCTCAGAAAACAATCAGCTCTCATGAGTCTCAGCCTCCTCATCTGCAAAGTCATCATCCGCACTGCTAACACTTACAGAGTGCTTACCATATTCCAGGAACGGTTCAAGGGGCTTTATGTATTTGAACTCATTTAATCCTTAACAAGCCCATGAGAAGGCACTATGATGAGTCACATTTTCTACCCGAGGAAGCTGAATCCCAGAGAGGTTAAGTAACTCGCCCAACAATAAAGCTTACTCCTCAGGGTTGTGAGATCAAATACAAAAATCAATGGGATGACTCGTGATGGAAGGGATCTTTAAGATCATCTAGTCTTAAACTCTGACTGCAAATATGAGGCATCCAGGGTTTGTGAAGGAGCTGGTTAACTGAAGAGTTCAGTGAACTCTTCTAGATCTTATTCTAGGGGTCTTTTAAAAGAACCTCTTTCCTATTCTGCTTTTCTTTAATTAAGTTTCATATATTCTTTCACTTATATGTATAAAATTCCTGCAGAGTAGAAAAGTGGGAAAGAGTGGTCTTTCCTACTTTTTAAAAAACAGGTTAGAAAACTCAGGATACCTCAAAGTCAGCATGTAGTATAGCTGGACAGAAAGTCAAGGTCGATTGCATGATAGTGGTAATGATGGCAGGATTAGGACGGCTGTAAAACCATCTCATCCCATCCTGATCCTCTTTAGAGCACAGTGTCAAAGCATCTTTTCTTTTTTTCCCCCATGATTTTATTTATTTATTTATTTATTTATTTATTTATTTATTTATTTATGAGAGAGAAGGAAAGAGAGAGAGTGTGCACACGTGCGCGCACGAGCAGGGGGAGGGCCAGAGGGAGAGAGAACCTGAAGCAGACTCCACACTGAGTGTGGAGCCTGATGCAGGGCTCGATCTCACGACCCTGAGATCCTGACCTGAGCCGAAATCAAGAGTTGGATGCTTAACCACCCAGACGCTACTTTGCAAAAGATTCTCATGCACATTATCACATTTAATGCTAACTCTACCTTTGAGTATATAACTTAAAATGTTATTAGTTTTAAAATCGAGAATGGCTGAGTCTGAGGTTTAAAAAACACAGACTTTCTGGAGTCAAGATTCCAAATCTCAGTTGTGTTGAGTCAGCCCAAGGTCCTACTAAAAGGATAAAGTGAAGGCCAGGCAGATTAGTTAGTGTGGGGTTGGGCTAGACATCGAGAGCGGAGGCCTTCTCTCTACCAAGAGGACACACACCGGCCCCTCAGTACTTTCTGAAAGACTGGGGGTTAACCTCAACTCTTTCAGCAGAGTCTCAGGTTTATTTGCCAAAATGGATTTTTAAAAACAATGGCTGAATTACCCTACAGTCCATTAGTCATCCTATAGAAATCTAATGTTAGAAAAATGTTCGCTTAAGATTTAGTGCGGGAAAAGACTGAACTATGTTCAGCAGTTCTTGGCTGTGGTCCTTTACTCAACAGAAATTTCCTCCTTCAAAATTATCAGTTATTGAATGTAATATAGCTTAATCTTCAGCATTTGTACTTATGGAGGATAGATGAAGCTCCTGACTTTGCACCATGTTTTTTAACTGAGCCCAAATCGCTTTCTTCCTAAAGACAGTATCCTGCTTAAGCTGCTGTGGTAGCCAATTTCCAAGCTGGTCCTTGATAATTCTTGCCTCCTGGTACTCATGCCCTGTGCAGCTCCCTCCCACACTGAATTGGGGTTGGTGACAGGGACAGTATGTGACCTTTGGAGCTGGGGCACAGCAGGCACTGTGGTTCCCACCTTGCTCTCTTGGATGGCTTGCTCTGGAACAAGCCAGCCGCCGTGCTGTGAGAATACATCTGCAGTCCCATGGAGAACTGGGGTCTCCAGCCAATGGCTCGCACTAATCTGCCAGCCACGGAAGTAAACCACCTTAGAACTGCATCGTTCAGCCTCAGCGAACACTTGGCTGACACGTGAATGCAACCCTCATGGGAAAGTATAAACCCAAACTGCTCAATCATGCTGCTCCCAAATTCCTGGCCCACTGCAATCCTGAGATAATAAATGATTACAGTTGTTTTAAGACACTACGTTCTGGGGTTATTTGTTACAGATATGATACAGTAGATCAAGAATACTGCTGCCAACCTTGAGAGCATGAAACAGCTTACTGTGATTCTCTTATAATCCATAAACCATCGTCATTCCATCACTTACTACAGAGTATGTACTATTACTAATGATCACAGTTGGCCCAAAGGCCAGCAGTTAAATCACTGTATCCTGACTTACACTTGGTTGTTCCGGCATGATTGTTTTGAGAGGTGATTTTTCCAAGCTGATGATAAATACGACAAGGCTGTCTCCATTTCATTATGCTGATTTTATGGACTTTCAGAATTTCCGATTTGATGAAATTATTGGCAATATATGTTTAATACATTTCTCCAATGTTAAGTTAAAAAAAATACTTGCTTACTTTTTTTTAATTTTATTATGTTATGTTAATCACCATACATTACGTCATTAGTTTTTGATGTAGTGTTCCATGATTCATTGTTTGCGTATAACACCCAGTGCTCCATTCAATACATGCCCTCTTTAATACCCATCACCAGGCTAACCCATCCCCCCACCCCCCTCCCTCAGTTTGTTTCTCAGAGTCCATAGTCTCTCATGGTTCGTCTCCTCCTCCGATCCCCCCCCACAATGGAATATTATGCAGCCATCAAAAGGAATGAAATCTTGCCATTTGCAATGAAGTGGATGGAACTAGAGGGTATTATGCTGAGGGAAATACATCAATCAGAGAAAGACATGTATCATATGATCTCACTGATATGAGGAATTTTTAACTCAGGAAACAAACTGAGGGTTGCTGGAGTGGTGGGGGGTGGGAGGGATGGGGTGGCTGGGTGCTATGGTGAGCGCTTGGTTTACTTTTGAAAGGCACATTTTGATGTGGCTCTGACTATGGTGGAGAAAGGAACTGTGGAGGACCCAAAGAACAAGGAGAATCTGAAAGAGCTGCAAGAGACCAGTCTCTCTGCTGACATCCACTGCAGTGATTTTCCAAAGGAAGCCATTTTAACAACTCCCCATGGGCCCAAAAGACTTCATTTCCACCAGTGCAAAAATGTAGCAAGATTTTCAGAAAGATAATTTTTAAAAGCTAGGGCACTGGGCACTGGATCTCAATTCTAAACAGAGAAGAAATGCTACACATGAATTCATGGAATTTGCCTGCTGCCAAAAGTTTGATTTACCCACACTGGTACTATGGGGAAAGTATTTAAGAGGACTGCCAACCACGTGATCCTGCTTCTTAAATTAGACCCATTCTACAGAAAAGGAAAGTTACCTCACACTCCAGAAAGTTTTTAAGACAAGCCAACTCTGGGCCTAGGACTGTGCAGGGAATTGCAGAAAGGTGTATTTATATAACTCCTGATATGTTAGAGACCAAGACACTAACATACCTGAGTGAAAAGTTAAAACCACCACCCAGACATTTGGTGAATAGAATTTCCCCTGGTTCTCTCTTACTCTGAGCTAGTATTTTTAAAAAAATATTTAAATAGGTAGTAAGTACTTGAAATTGGTTTAAAAACTCCAAACTATAGCAAAGAGTATATTAACTAGTAACCCTCCCTCTCATGGCTGAACTCATTCATCGACAACCACTTTTACCAGTTTCATATGGGTCCTGCCAGATAATTCCATGCACATACAAGCACATGCAATCATATACACATATAGGTGTACAGACATACATGTATTGATAGTCTCCTCGATTACCCCTCTTAATATAAGTGGTAACACAATATAACTTTCTGTTATTCTGTTTCTTAGTGTTTGTTTTTTTTTTTGGTAACCAATGTATTTTGGAGATTACTTCTTTATCTTTATCATATATTACATTCGCCATCTATATTTGGGTATAATTCTGATCCTTCTATGTTGCTCAATTAATCTAATTATGTACCAACATCAAACTTTGAATTACTATAGCTCTGTAATATGTTTTAATATCTGTCCTGGCTAATTGATACTCCCTCTCCCTGTTTATACTTTTTGAGAATTTTCCTGGCTCTTCTTAAATATTTGATTTTCTATATGAACATAAAGATTGCCTATTTAAGTCCTTACCCCCACCTCAAATTTCAACTTTTAAAAATTGGAGTCAGAGTGATGTGTCTTGGTTTTAGTTTCACAAATCACACACAGTAGGTACTCAGGTTCAGTCTCCCCATATACTATAATAATATAAAAATACCAATTAGCTTAAACTTTACGTTTATCTAGAATTTTTACTATGTATGAATGTTCATTTTTATCATGTCCTTTAATATTCCTGACCACCTTGGGACTGAGCAGGACATTTATCAGGGCTCTCACATTTCAGATGGAGAGAGAGAGAGGCTCATGGATGTGTCCTTGAGACTGGGACGAGGAGGTAAGGGCCCGGACACTCAGCTCAGGGCTCTCCCCACCATACCAAAGGCAGAGAGCACTGTGAGTCTCCAAGAAATATTTTAAAAACAAAGATGGTTTTCGTTTTATCACAATGCTACATTTTAGGGATGCTGGCAAATTATCAAATTATTATACTTTTAATGAATTTCAAAACTTACAGTAACACCAGCAAGGATACAGTAAAATCTGAACTCTCACAAATTGCTGGCGGGGGGGGGGGGGGGGGAGGGCGGCAGTGGGGAGTAAACTGGCACAGCCCCTTTAGAAAGCATTTTGGGCAACACATACCAAGGCTCTTCAAGTGCTTTAGAGGAAGAAGAAAACTGCTACTGGGATTTCTGGAAAACCTTCGCTTCCGTCCGCTCATGAACGTCCATCCTTTGCTCAGGCTGGGCCCATTTCCTCACTGTCTTCTGAGGGCCTGTCCACACCCTCTTCTCCTCCCTTCTCCCTCCCCCGCCACTAGACCCTGAACCTAGGGCTGACAAGGCCTCACTGAAGGCCCCCCGCCCCCTCCCCCACTTCCCAGCCTTCTGCATTCCAATCCCCACATACTACTCCTCCCTTCTCAGTCTGGTAGCTTCTCCCACCTTCTCTGCCACACACCCTGCTGGAGACATGATTACTTCTTCTAGGTTACATTTCAAAATTAATAAATATTGCTAAAAATGGAAACTTTTTCAAACAAATCATATCCCCTCACTCACCCCATGGAATTTAAGTAACTTTTCCAGAAACAACAACAAAAATAAGAGATTCTTGGAAACAGTTCTCTTAGAATAATAATACACCTTGATTTAGAATGACCAGAAAATATACTCTATAGAAATTAGTTTTAAGACTGCGAAACTTCTCCACAATTAGGCAAATGTTCTCATTTCTTGTTTGAATCTTGCTATGATTTAGAAAAACTACTTTCTTCTCTTAAATTTAAAAAAAAAGTGTTCACTTCTTTTACAGCCAAGCTTAGATATAATTTTTTTGGTAAGTTTTTGCTAACAGTATTGGTAACAAACAATACTTCATATCAGATAACTAGAGAGGACAATTTAAAATTGATTTCATTTTCCTCCAGTGAGCTTGGTTTATTCTTTATTTGAGAAATTTCTGTTGTTCCTATTCTTTTTAGTTCATCTTGTATTTTCTCAAAATTAAATCTAATCACTTCAACTGTGTCTAGCCAGCATTCCCACCGTGTGTGACAGTGGTTGCAAGGGCAAATTTGCTATCTATTTCAGCATGATGTTCTTTCTTTGGGTGGATCCAGAAAAATATCATAAATAACCTTCAAATTGTTCCAAAGGATGTCATCACTATTGGCAGAGTTGTGACCGCAACTTCTAGTAACAAACTCAAAAGATGATGCATTGCTCAAAGCACAAAAAGTACTTCTGGAATTTTTGCCAAAATTCCAGCATGTATACCTTTTCCTTTGCCAACTGTGTGAATACTATGATGATGGTTTTGCCATTGAGATACTTTTAAATGATTTAAATAAGGCTAAAATTTTTTGAAAATTTAATATACTCCTATTAAATATTTTTATAAAAAATATTCACTATTCTAATGTCTAATGCCCATCTAGTTGCCAATATAAAGAATGACTCTTACTCTGTGCACTTTCCATCTAGACCTACACTTGACAAATACATATATAACTTGACAAATCATAGGAGTTGGCTACCATGTGCAACTATTGTGGGTACTGTGTTAATTTGTGAGTATATCCAGAACCTTCACTTAGTACATGAAGAAAAGGGCTGGATGAGTTACTCTGCCCTTTGTCTTACTTAAAAGCTTCTCTAGCTCAAACCCTCCCCTTTCTTCTACTCAAGCAGTGTCCATCTAAGACTCTGGTGGCAGCATAATCCTCAGACCTTTATAGCATTCAACAGCAAGTGCCTTCTTTGGGGGTTGGGAGGAGTGTAGAATATATATGAAATTTACACATAAAATTTATACAAAATTTTGCAATTTTAACCATCTTTAAATGTATAATTCAGAGGCATTAATTGCATCCACAATATTGTGCAACTACCTTCCCCCAAAATTTTTAAGCTTTTCAAACAAATGCTCTATACCTGTTAAACAATAATTCTCCCTCTCCCTTGCCCCTGGAAACTTCTTACTTGCTGTCTCTATGAATTTGGCTATTCTAGATATTTCACATAAGTGAAACCATACAGCATTTGTCCTTTTGTGACTGGCTCATATCATTTAGCATAATGTCTTCAAGGTTCATCCATATCGTAGAGTGGGGCAGAACTTCATTCCTTTATATGGCTGTATGTACAGACCGCATTTTGTTTATCAGTTCATTAGCCCTTGACTTTTGCTGAAGGCGCAGTGTGGAGAAGTGGGGTCTGAGTGGTGCTTGTTATAGGAGGTTCCCTGTACAGTGTACTGCCCCACGCAATGCACTGCCACCGGAGATTCTCGATTACTCCAGCTGTTGTGTTCCCCTTTGTCTCTGAATTCCTGAAGCACCTGCAGTTAGTGAACTTTAACATTTATCTCCAGTGAGTTCCTGTTGTTTGCCCTCCCCACAATTAAACTCCGAACTCCCTTCCTGTCTTCAGGTGTCTGTGCTGGTGGTTCCAGGGAAGGAAACGAGGAGCAGCTCTCAGGGTGCCAGGGACTGTGTCAGGTGGTGGGGGGCTCAGGAAGAGCCACGGTTTTCCTTCCTCTTCTCTCCAGTGTCTCACATGGCACTAACCACATACCAGGCATTCAAAATAGCTGCTGATTGATTCCTTGGAGAACGACTTCTTCCCAATAAAATAAGTGAAATGCTCATGACCTTCATTCGTCCTTGCCCATCAGGGGAACGGACTTTGTTGGCCAGTGAGAAGTGAACCCTCAGGAACAAGAGAGAGGCCTCAGAGAATCTGGTTTCCTGATGATACATGGGGCAGGGGCTTTCTTCTCTTTTTCTTTCCCTTTCCTTATTTCCATCTGCCTACGGAGCAGAGTCACCATCCTTCCAGCCGACAGTGTACATCAGGACACATGTCTGGGCACTAATTTCCCTTTGTTACCATCCTGAGAATTCTTCTGTTTTTCCAAAGGAAAGCAGAATCAGCCTCTCTGTGATGTCTGCTTGAATTCTCCTACAGCTAGAAAACATGTAAAGCACTATCTTCAAACTGCAGCTGTCCAGTGATTTTACTTGGCCATATAGCACAAAATACTCTATGCTGGGAAATGTATTTCTTAATGATGCGAGAGAGAAGCTCCTCACTGAGAATGCAGACAACTACCATCTGTACTGGAACTGACGTATTTCATGGCAGTGCATGAGGTTGTTACCTAAGGAGAAAACAGTTCTTCCAAACTGGAAAACACGATGTCTAGACTCTTCCTCACTGAAGGCCACGCATAAAAATGTGTCTGAAACTACACAGGAGCACGTCACTAAGAAAGATACTTCTAGCAGAAAAACTACTTTGTGTCTCGGAGAACACATAAGCATCTAGCAAATAGACATGTCTTAATATCCAAATAATTCTGTTATCTTGGGTTCCTCAAATCTTGTTGTCCAAGTGGTTATTTCTGGTGCCTAAAGTCTTTCAGACGAAAGCTTTCTGAATGAATAGTGATGATTCAGTGCCACCTCTACCACAGTGTGGTTTCATATTTATAACTATTGTCATTTAAAAACATCTATTAACTATCAACTTTAGTCCTCATTTAAAGTTTTGTTTGATAGCTCATAAAATAGCCACATTGACTAAAACCTGACTTCGTCAAGTACCATTACAAACAGTAATTTTCTAGAACAAGGCTACTTCCAGAGCCCAACAGTTGGCTATTGTTCTCCCAGATAAAACAAAAACAAAAACAAAAACATATGCAAAAAAAATAACTTGCTATCAAGAGGAATTATGAAAACAAGATTGGTTTCTGTGATAAAATAAAACTGTGTGAATTGAATGTTTTATAAATATTATCTAATTTCCTAAATACCACTCCACAAAATGATCGAAGAGTGATGATAAGAGATCAGCTTTGGAGCCTTGCAACCAATAGCAAAGTTCCTTCTACTGGTTGAGTATGTGGAGTTTGTTCTCGGTGCTGAAATGCCGAGTGTAAACAAAGGTCAATCAAGGCAACAGGTGCATGTTAGCGCCAATTATGGTTTCAGCATGATGCTAGGAGCTGAGCTTCATACTTTTCCCAATATGCTAAGATTCGACAGTGTGTTTGGTACATAACTCCCCACTGAACATATTCATTTTAAAACAGATACTGCTCATGATGTAGCTTATTTTGCTTTAGATTATAGAGGAATCAATGATAAATGCTGGATGGTAATATTGAACCAACCACATCATTCTTTTTTGCTGCCCTGTAGTGATCTATAAGCTGTTTAATCATAGGAGTGGAAGGTCCATTTATACAGGGCACACCAAGTTCAGGGGACCTAAAGCTGATTAAGGAGATTAAAATTGGAAACTTTGTCCATTGGAAACTTGTTCTCTCTTAAGACCATCATTCTGTCCATCTGATCAACCATTCTTCCACCTTTACGTTGAACTCCAAATAAGCCAAAAAACACTGTACTTCGCTAAGGGAGATGCTAAGATGGTTAAAACATGGGTCACTGGTCTACCTGAGGATAGGTCCTCATTAGGTTTGGATCAGACCAGGAAATAAAAAGTATCTTAGAGAAAGTGGGTCAAAGTTTAGGATTTGACTCAAAAGGAGAAAACAGTTCTGAGAAAAGTCAAGGAAATAAGAAAGAGATGGGATCTGGACTCCCACAGTGCCCTGTATCACCAGGAACTCCCTGGGCCTACATTTACCTGTTTCTTTTCTAGAGAAAGGGTTTTTTCATCTAGACTTTGCCTCTAAGAGGAGGATGGGCACTCCAAAGCTGTCGCAAGGTTAAAGTGGAGATAGTGACAAAATTTTCCCAAGCAAGTATGTAAGAAACACTGTTACTAAAATTAGGAAGGACTTCAGAGAGTTTGTTCATATGACATTATATTTTTCTTTCCACTGAGGAGAAATAAAGAAGAATATTCAAATTTAGGTTGGAAGAAAGCTGTGTGACTATCGGATGCTGGAATAACCTGAGAATAGAGATGTCAAGTTAAATTCTTAGGAGATTTTTGGAAACCATAAATTCTCATTTGTCTTGAATAACTTAAAGATCCTGCTAAAATGGACCAAGAGAATGGACCAAAGATCATACTACTGACTACCTTAAAGTATCATCACCAAACAATTTTGTTGAATTATGAATCCTCTTGCCTAGGTAGATGAAATATTAAATTGTCTCATGCGTAAAAAATAAGAGGACAATGACTGTCCACTAACAGAAGTTTAGGAATCAGTAAAAGTTGGAGTAGGAAACATTTGTGGGGAAGGGTCTTTCCCTGACCCACAAGCTGGAAACTTATAATTAAAGTCCATTTGCAATGTACTACATCTTTCATTCTTTCCTTACAACCTAAAGCTTCCAACTTCTCGAAACTCCCGTTCCTGGAAAAGCTTTTGGCAGTCACTTTTGCAACCCACAATTTCTGTGGCTTTTCATCTGTTCACTGTATACTCTTTCGGCATCTAAGCCTCACTGCCCATATGTGGTCAGTGATGCCACCGCCACTGGAAGTAAAACAGTCCTCAGCATGGGCCTGTTTGCCCACACAAGGGCAGAAATGTGGGGCAGGAAAGGAGCCAAGCATTCATGGATCTCAAGATATTGTGAAACTATAAAGTTACACATTTTATACATGTGGAAGTGGACGCGGAGACATTAGAGGGGATTCTCTAAAGGCTACGAAGACAGCCAATCAATGGGTTTGGGTCTCCATCCCACACTCAGAGGTCAGGTTGAGACTCCTTTTCCAATTCTTAGTAAAAAGGCCTTCTTCTTTACTTTTGAATTCTATTAGGATAATAATGATTTTAAAAAGAAAGCATTCTTTGCATTTTTGGGGAGCATGTTTTATATTTTAGCACTGTGCTAGGAGCTTTCAAGTGTTATTGCTAAATATTTACTAAAAATTGCTAATTTTTACAAGTGATTACACTGTAGGCTCCAGCAAGTCATCAGACTCAAAACTCTTGAGAAGCCATCAAAGACAGTAGAATGTTAAATAATGCAAAGAGTATCAGTGAAATTTTTGGTTCATTTAAGACCATCTTTGTATATCTATTTATTTAGGATACTAATAATGGTACCGCCTTCTAGGTTGTTGTAATGATACACATTTAAAACCCTTAGAAAGCTTTAAAAGGGGCCCTATATACAGGTGTGTTTGCATGTACACGCACATACATGCACTCACACAAATAAGTTATAACTATCTAAAAGACTGTGTGTGTGTGTGTATTTTTTCTCCTTTTAATAAAAGTGCCAACTTAATGCAAATACCACACCCACGTCTCTGGCGCTGACTTTCTAACAGCAGCCCCACCTGTAACGCTTCCTGGAAAAGCATGTCGGTCCCATGACTGACGAAATCACGCGACTATGTCTGACGCACTCCTGCGACACCTTTCACCTTGACGGAACACAAGGAGCTCCAAGTCAATCTTTAGGAGTATAAATGACGCCGCCCGAGTCTGTTGGAATATATACCTCCAGGCTTGGGAGGACCACGGCCAAGCAGCCTAGAAGTTCTTTCCTTTGCTTACAATAGTTTGTGAACTATGGTACTGAGATGTGTGTGATCGTAAGTTGTTTTAAATGCTTCCACGCCACTGCAAGCACAATCATGAAATCGAAAAACACTCCTCTACCACTGTATAGAACAGAAGAAGAGCAGTTCTTTGCAAAGCTTGCTTAAGTGAGATATTTGAGTGTTTAAAACCTTCTTCAAAAACTGTATCAATCATGTCATGCTCTCTTAGCACAACACTGACTTCCTTATTAGCAAATTCACTCTGAGTATTAAGGTCACCCTCGGTGGTGATAGCCGGTAGCCCGTTCCATGGCCAATGAACTCCTAGAAAATGAGTTCAAAACGACACATCATTTTGTCCCACACTCTTAAAACTGAGCTCTTTAGGATCTCTCTTTAGAAATATGAAACCCCTCAAAACCACTACCACAAATAACCCACATTTTAAATAACTACCAAGCCACCTGCTTTTCTCCAGAAAACACCATAAGCCTCACAAATTAGTAAAACTATGTAAAGCCTACAAAGTCTCTATCTTTGTGATGAGGTTTACTGATTTTGTTTGAGACTCTATTTCTCCTTTTCTGAGAAATGAAAAGTCCCCACCACAGATTCAGTTCAAGGCACAGACTTATTTGAAAAAAAAAAAAAATCTCATAACAGAAGTGGATGCCAAAGAACACTTCTTTGTCACTTTGGTCTTGACTTGGCATCGTGTTTCAGGTGGTATTCATTTGGAATAGAGAGATCGATGACATAACATGTCCAGTCCTCCTCTATAAGTGGCTTTACTCGAAGTGGGTAAGGGCAGACAAATATAAATTCATCTGTCCATAGGCAACCAAAAACATA
Source organism: Halichoerus grypus (assembly GCF_964656455.1). NCBI lineage: Eukaryota > Metazoa > Chordata > Mammalia > Carnivora > Phocidae > Halichoerus > Halichoerus grypus. Next base: position 104,350,256 of record NC_135720.1, on the reverse strand, counting down.
CCAACTCATCTTGGAGTAATTTAACCAATAGGATGATTTAGAGGACAGTGCAGTGGCACCATTTTTGGAAGGTAAAAGCTTAGCAGAAGGAACATAAATCAAAGGTGACTGGCAGGTAAGGGATATATGCAGCCATCAGCCAAACCATGTGCACACTGGCACAGATTCAATAAGATCATTTATAACATTTTCAAGGCAGGAGTACACAAAAGGGGGTCTGGTGCTAACTAAATCCACAGATAGCTTACATGCCACTGAAATAAACACTTCCAGATGCGGTGTACAAAAACCTTTCACAGAAAGAAATGTTTTCTTTCATAAATCTGAAGGAGGGGCTCTTAGTGAGGAAGGGCAGAAAGTCTGAAATCGAGACTGAGCCGCTTCTGGCCTGCAAGTGCTTGCTGAGGTGGGGCAGTTGTGCGGGCAAGGCTGGGCTGCACACAGCGGGCCTCCACCGAGAGGCATCGCCGCGACTTCTGTGCAACTAGGGAAAGCACGCGAACAGCGTATCACTCCATCGGTCCTCAAAAATCTGGTGTCGGAGTCAGTGTTGCTCTCCATCCTTATAATTTCTTTTTTTGGGGGGTATGTGTGGTGGTAGAGATGATGGGTTCACACAAAGATGAAAACTGCTAATCAAAGTTTAGAAAAATGATGCTTTGCAACTTACACTAGCACAAAGCTATTGCAGGCATGGCTTTCATGATGAAAACATTTTTGAAATCTGGTTATAGTCATCCTTCAGGAATGCATGACCGAATTCATTAATGGCTTAGAAAGTCAATTTGTTCATAAAAAAGGCATAATAATGTGCGGGACTTCCTGGTTATAACACTCCCAGAAGTTCAAACAGAAAGCTAGAATGTCTTTTTTATTTTATTTTTTCTTTAAGTTCAGGTGATCTATGCATTGAGCTCCCCACCCACCCTCCAGAAGGCCCCTTGAAATTAGTTTCCTTGTTGAATCTTTAAACTTAATGCAAATTCTTTGTAAGCAACTGAGCACTTATTCCTGAGAATATTTTTGTCTGTTTTATGCACTGACCTAAGTTATAAACGTGTCATCTTTTATTCTTCTTTCATTTGGGGTCTTGTTCTACTTATTCTTGATGCCAAATACCTCTTGAATAGATTCTATCTTCTCTGGTGTTAATGTTCTGCCTTAGCAGAGACTTCTCTGGCTTCTTGCTTACAATACCTAGTTGGCCTCTGTGCCTATTCTACCCCCTAACCCTAGTCCCTCCTCTACATCATCATCTGAATTACTTTTCTACTATATGGATCTGTTCATATCAACCCCTTGCTCCCAAACTCTCAAATAGTCCCTTGGTGACCGTATCAGTTGTTAAAAAGAAATTTTCCAAACAAATCTTCCTCAGGACCCAATGTATATCAGAGATAAAAATTCATCTGTATTACTTAGAGAAAATGCCTTCTTCCTTGCACAATGTCTGCACAATAATCTGGGATTTCTGCAGAGCACGGTTAGGTAAGTGTTGGCCTATATCATAAAGTCTAGCTAAACTGGCTTGGAATTCAAAGTCCTCAAACTGTCATCACCCCATCTTTGAGGCTTCATCTCCCTTCAAGGTACTCCAGACTCGGTTCCTCAACTCTGCCTAAACAGTCAGACTGCTTTCATACATCTAGCCTCCCCCCATACCCTATTTTATTCCTGCTCTTTAAAAAAAAAAAGAAAAGATTTTATTTACTCATTTGAGAGAGAGTACAAGCGGGGAGGTGGGGCGGCCAAGGGAGAGGGAGAAGCAGACTCCCCACTGAGCAGGGAGCCCAATGCGGGACTCGATCCCAGGACCCCGAGATCATGACCTGAGCTGAGGCAGACGCTTAACCGACCGAGCCACCCAGGCGCCCCCCTGCTCTTTTTTCTGCCTGAATTATCTTTTCAAAATTCTTACTAATTTCTCTTAGCTCTGTTTCATAAGCTTGGTTCAAAGGTTAATGGCCCCACAAAGCTTCCCTAACTTCCTCAGGCAGATTGTGCTCTCCTTCTCTGTACCTGAAGCACTTTGTCCAAACTTCCAGTTGCAACACCAGTCACATGCACATCTCCTTCGCTGTGTTGGAACACCCAGTTACCTCCATGTTCCATACCCCCACTTCAACAGATTTCTAACACAAAACTTGGGAAGTGTTTATTGAATTAATAAATGGAGCTATCAGAGCTGTAGGGGTCTGAGAACATGTTAACACTGGTTCTTCTACTTCTCAATGGTGAGTAGTTCAATTGTACAAATATGGATTTTGCCAAATGGACTGTTTTTACTTTGTCCAAACTCAGAAGGCAAGTGCTGTCCTACGTATGTGAAGTATGCTGTCACCCTAGCAGGAAGGCACGTGCTTTGAATTGGTTTTCCAGCAGTGGTGGGTGACAGATGGACTCGTACTAGTACAGAGTCTTGTCTTACCTCCTTATTCTTTTTTTTTTTTAACTTTAACCATTTGTGAGCTGGTTGTGAGTGAAAGATATTGCTTGCCATCGAAAACTGAGGGTATTTTACCCACATGAGGATCAACCCCTATTACACTGTTTTCTTCAGACAGTGATTCAGAGAAAAGCACAGTAGAGCCCAGGCTAGTTTTCTCTTCTCTTCTCTTCTTCTCTTCTCCTTCTCTTCTCTCTCTCTCTCTCTTTAAAACACTGAAGGCTTGCTTGGATGAGGAGTGCTTGTCAGCTATAACTTACTTATTAGGCTCTTACCTAATTAGTCTAGAATACAGGAATAGGTGTTTTAGGTTAGATCAGGAATGAAGAATTAAATCAGAGCCAAAAACGTAGTTTCTAACTTCTCTACTGGAAACTATAAAATCTGCACAAGTGTTTGAATTGGAATTGACAGGAACCTGTAGGCCAGGCTGTGAACTTCTGGAGCCAGAGAGTCAACTCAAATACTCCCTCCCTGGTATTTCCATCAGGGGCACAGCTGCCCAACTGTCACCTTGAATGCACCTGGGCAAATTCAGAGCCTGACACTGGGCTCTGCCCTCATGACCTCTGCCAACTAATCAGCCAAAATATTTCCAGATCTGGAGAGCCTACTCCACATTTTGGGTATATGCCCAGAACTGCAAGTGCACTCCAATCAGGTGGGAGAGCCTATCCAGGTGCCAGGGCAAGAATTAACATCTGACTGACATATGGGCCGTGAATTTTCTCTTCTCACAGCTTGGGGTCATGCAGAGGCAGTGTGTGGGGGTGGAATATTTGATCTGTGCATACTTAGCCTAGGGGATTTGGTTTAAATCAAATTATAATTAAAATACCAGTTAGGAAAACAAGGCATAATTATTTTTTTCCTGCATATTTTTTCTACCTTGGATATAACCTTAAATACACGTTGGGTACAATAAAAGCTAGGTATCAGTTTCGTTTTGGGAAGGTGTAAATTTTCCACTTAAAACAATCCACTTATTATGTTGTGGGATTAACTCTGCAACTACATCAGTAAATTAAATGACAGATCAATGATTATATTTGTGAGACTAAAGTCTGTAATACTACTTAAGGAATCATCAAAAAGTAAATCATCTCCAGTTCAACAGGCTCTCATCATGGCTGTGGGAGGGGATTTTTGTCACACTATCAATAAAACAGTACACAAATGTTTCACTTAAACAAAACACACTTATGAATGTTAGATGTTTCTGGCAATGGCCAATAAGCAATGTGTTTTAATAAAACCAATGTGCTCTTTTCTAATATTCACACCCAGTCAGATATAAAATATTAATTGAAAATTTAAATAACATTTTTGCTAGGTGAACATGAACAACTTAATTTACTGAAGCTGTACGTCTAACTCAATATATATAATCTTCTTATGTATTCACAGACTTAAAAGAAGATTCTTGCCATTTTTAGAGTATAATTTTTAAGTTTAGAAATATCTGAGCTGAGGTTAGTTCCTCCCAACTAATCCTTTTGCTGCTTTCATGAATTTATGAGTTAAAAGAATCCTGTGATTTTTTTTTAAAAGAAAGAATAATTTCCTTTTGGGAGTCACGCTAAATATTTTCCCACTCTCTCTCCACTCCCTCAGAAGACTGCAAAAACCTAGAAACTACAATAACACATTCAAATCTCAAGATCTGGTCCTTTTAGAATATTCTGCTCAAAGAGTTTCTCTTTGTTGTCAATTATTCCTCTTTTTTTTTTTTTTTAAAGATTTTATTTATTTTTTGACAGAGAGAGAGACAGCGAGAGAGGGAACACAAGCAGGGGCAGTGGGAGAGGGAGCAGCAGGTTTCCTGCGGAGCAGGGAGCCCGATGCGGGGCTCGATCCCAGGACCCTGGGATCATGACCTGAGCTGAAGGCAGACGCTTAACGACTGAGCCACCCAGGAGCCCCGATTATTCCTCTTTTCTTGCATTCATGTTTGAATTTTTCCCCCATTATCCAAGATACAGCCTGCCTTTTACAATAAATAGAGTTATGCATTAACTTCTTGAACTACTTCAATTTTTGAAAGTCTTTGAAGGACACGAACTTGGAGAAAATACACAGGGCTGGTTAGGGCTCTCACCTTTCATTTCTACTTTGAACATGTCCCCCCGCCCCGTTAGAGAATACTGGTTTTCTCCTTTTCAAGCTGTGTTCCTGAAAACTCTAGTAGGATTCTTTGAAGGATTTCCAGGAGCCTCATAATGTTTGATTTGAACGTCCATTTACGATTTCTGCGCTACTCAAAATAAAGTTCTGTCATCTCATGTTTTATATTTGAACTTCTTGTAAATGTTTTGTTGATTAGCAAGTCATGTCCTGGAATTTGGGCTTCTTAGTTTTATTTTTTGATATTTAAAGCAGACCAGATAAAATATTCCATATACAGCTGTGCAAGTTTGAGTACATCACTTTAGAATCTATACCGCGTGCTGAACCAAATTCGAGGTCTTTACTGCTGACATAGAAGTGAAGGCAGAAAAAAGCAACATGTGTTTGAATAATAACTATTTACTGCAGAGACAAACTAGTTGTTAATGATAGCAGAATTTTCAAATTGGAACTGGACAAGTCCTTATAGACAAATTCGCTGGCTGCCCCAACTTAAGGTATTGCTGTAGATAGAGGGGTTCAAATGAGAGAAGATCTTGTTTTACTTCTCCTCCCTTTCTGTCTGATGATTAAAAAAATTAACTGAACAGCTTTTACAATATAATGGGACTGTGCCACCTCTATCTGGCGATACAGAATTATGATGCTATGCTTGCAATAGCAGAAACAGTTTCATTAATGAAGTTCACCAAATGAGGATTCAATGGGCAAAGCAAAATAAATTTGACCCTGAAACTTTAAGTAAATATTTGTCAGAGAAGGGTCGTCAGGTGACCGAGATTTTCTTTATGACATTGAGACATTAAAAAATATTTTCCAGAAATCCATGAAGAATTACCCTGGATTAGAAATCCATATATTAATCTTCTTTAAACATTACCAGTTTAAAAGTGTGAGTACTTGTTAGGTATTGTTAATGAAATAACTTTTTATTTTATTTTATTATGTTATGTTAGTTACCATACATCATTAGTTTTTGATGTAATGAAATAACTTTTAAGCAAAAAATTCTAACTATTTTTCTTTTGGGCCAAGACTATTACAGGCCTGTGTAGAACATCAGTAAAAATTGCTAGGATATAATATTAGAATGTCACCTGTAACTTTGTTTTTGAAACACCTTCACTTTTCTTAATGAATGAGATTTTAAGAGTGGATTTTTTAGATATACAGATTTTTTGAAATATGAAGAAGCCCTTTTCTTTTTTTTTTTTTTTTTTAAAGATTTTATTTATTTATTTGACAGAGAGAGACACAGCCAGAGAGGGAATACAAGCAGGGGGAGTGGGAGAGGGATGAAGCAGGCTTCCCGTTGAGCAGGGAGCCCGATGCGGGGCTCGATCCCAGGACCTGGAATCATGACCTGAGCCGAAGGCAGACGCTTAACAACTGAGCCACCCAGGCGCCCCTGAAGAAGCCCTTTTCTAATGGAACATCTTTTTTTTTTTTTTTAAAGATTTTATTTATTTATTTGACAGATAGATACATAGCGAGAGAGGGAACACAAGCAGGGGGAGTGGGAGAGGGAGAAGCAGGTTTCCTGCCGAGCAGGGAGCCCGATGCGGGGCTCGATCCCAGGACCCTGGGATCATGACCTGAGCCGAAGGCAGACACTTAAGGACTGAGCCACCCAGGCGCCCCTCTAGTGGAACATCTTTTGATACCTCTTGGAACACTTGTCTTCTATACAATGTAGTTTAGAAAATATGATCTCATATTTTCAGGATAAGACCACTTAAAGAGTTAAGAACAGAGACCATTCTGCAAAGAGGAAGTTTAATGAGTAGGATTTGTGAGAATTCACTGAAGCTCATGGTCCCAGGGAACCACAGACTATTCCTGTCCACAGATAGAGTTCTAGTACCTACTATGTAACTTTAAGCTAGCTACTTAATTTTTCTCTAAATCTCAGTTTTCCTATCTAGCGGGGATAATTAACACTCATCTTGCTGTGTCTTGAGCAAGTGAAAAGTTTCTTCTGAAATAGTACATAAATTATCTGGTCAACGAACACTTGCTTCATATTCTAATGATTTTCTCTGCCAAACTCTTCCAACGACTTTATTCCTACATTTCAAACATTCTCTCACTAACTAATCCTAAACTGAACATTGTGTTAGTTGAACCATATAAAATTTCTGATAGTCAACTGTTTTTCACCTAGAGAAACTGCAATTTCATATAATTTGACATAATGAATTTCGTCACTGGAATCCCCCCGCCCTATTTCAAAATTAAAAACCACTACATTAAAAGTTTCACAGTGTATTCTAGAGAACACGGACTTTTAGTTTATTCTTATATGATAAATATGATAAATATGTTACTTTATTTCTCAGAATCAGTAGCCCACAACTATAAAAAGGTATGTGGCTCCAAGGATAGATTTCACTTCCAAAAAATTTATTGAGAAGATTTTTGCTTCTAGTCAAAAACACAAATATTTAAGACTTCTTACCCAATTTATCCTTGGTATTTACATTTGGAAATTATTCTAATATTTTGTGACATTTCATTTTCCAGGTTGAACAAATAAAATGCTGACAAATCTAATATAATCATGATGTAAGAATTATGCACGAACGTCTAGATCAAAATAGTCAAAGCAATCTGCTATGTCGCTTTTGTTTTTCAAAGCCTAATGTGAGGAATTCCTAAAGGCAAGTTCACATTTTCCATACCTCTCTGTCTGTTTCCAACAGTCTTCAAGAACCAAGGATATGAGAGCATCCCTAGCACCCATAAGAGATCTCCCCACATCGAAGTCAGTGGCCAGAGTAGAGGGGCAGTCGACTGAGAGGGAGAGGTTAGATTCCAGGGTCAGCCCTGTTGCTCACTCACAAGGTGCCTTTGGGTGACTGCAAAGTTTCTCTGAGGCTGAGACTCACTGGCTTTCACAAGTCTTAGCCAGCTTTAAAATACTGTGTAAGACTGATGAATCATAGACCTGTACCTCTGAAACAAATAGTACATTATATGTTAAAAAAAAAAAAAAAAGAAGAAGATAGCAGGAAGGGAAAAATGAAGCGAGGGAAATCAGAGGGAGAGATGAACCATGAAAGACTGTGGACTCTGAGAAACAAACTGAGGGGTTTAGAGGGAATGGGGGAGTGGGGATGGGTTAGCCCGGTGATGGGTATTAAAGAGGGCACATAACTGAATGGAGCACTGGGTGTTATAGGCAAACAATGAATCATGGAACACTACATCAAAAAATAAATAAATTAATACATTAAAAAAAATAAAATGTATTAAGAGAAAAAAAATACTGTGATTCTGTCTGACAATTTAAGGCAGCTGAATGGATACTGAAGCACAACTTGCTTCTAGGGATGCACTGAAGGTATTATATAGGTTAATGACCATGCTTAAATAAGCAACTTTATTGTCTCGCTATTCTAGTTCAATAGAAAGTCACCTGATAACATGCAAGCTCACAGGGGTTAACAAAGTTTTCTAGGTGAGTATCACTCAGGAGAAACTAAAATAGATTTAGGCATTACACACTGGATTATGTCATCTCACCCAGTGAACAGTTTCCTTTTTCTGGCTTTCAAAATTATACACCTGATTTTATATCAGCCATTTAGAGCACTTCCCATTGAGAGCTGGGATTGAGCTTCAGAGTAAGTAACCATGGGCACCACCCACTGCTTGTAAACAGTGAGGATCTAGATAAAACACATGTCTGACCTTCTTCTGTATGATAAACTATCAGTACACTGGGTTACTCTTTGGAGTATTTTCCCTAAAAAACATTTCATTCACAAAAATTTTATATGCTTTTTCCTTCTAAACATACACAAGTAAATTCCAAGAATATTTTTTAAAAAACCATTACCAAAGCATTTCAATTTTTAGGCTGAGAGAAGAAAATACTCTTCAAACAATTAAATACCAATTAATTTTCTGATAGGACAATTCATTTAAATCTTTTGCTATACCTTTTATTGGGGGGCCCTGATACCCTTCTTAAATTAAGTTTTATTTACCCTTCACTATTCTATATTTTCTTAATTTTCTAACATACCAGTGCTACTTTCAGTAAATGAAAAAACTAATAAGAAATTAAGAAGTCAGTAAAATGAAAAAAAATTTAAAAATTGAGGCATGAACAGACACTTCTTCAAAGAAGACATATAAATGGCTGACACATGAAAAAATGTTCAACATCACTAGCCATCAGGGAAATGCAAATCAAAACCACAATGAGATACCACCTTACACCAGTTAGAATGGCAAAAATTAACGAGACAGGAAACAACAAGTATTGGTGAGGATGTGGAGAAAGGGGAACCCTGTTACACTGTTGGTGGGAATGCAAGCTGGTACAGCCACTCTGGAAAACAGTATGGAGGTTCCTCAAGATGTTAAAAATAGAGCTATCCTACGGCCCAGCAACTGCACTACTAGGTATTTACTGCAAAGATACAGATGTAGTGAAAAGAAGGGACACATGCACCCCAATGTTCATAGCAGCAATGTCCACAATAGTAGCAATGTCCATATCTGTGGAAGGAGCCGAGATGCCCTTCAACAGATGAATGGATAAAGAAGATGTGGTCTATATATACAATGGAATATTACTCAGCCATCAGAAAGGACGAATACCCAACTTTTACATCAACATGGATGGGATTGGAGGAGATTATGCTAAGTGAAATAAGTCAAGCAGAGAAAGTCAATTATATGGTTTCACTCATACGTGGAACATAAGGAATAGCGTGGAGGACCACAGAGGAAGGGAGGGAAAACTGAATGGGAAGAAATCAGAGAGGGAAACAAACCATGAGACACTCTGGACTCCAGGAAACAAACTGACAGTTACAAAAGGGACGGGGGTGAGGGGATGGGGTAACCATGTGATGGGTATTAAGGAGGACATGTGCTGTGATGAGCACTGGGTGGTATACGCAACTAATGAACTGTTGAACACTACATCAAAAACTAATGATGTACTTATATGTTGGCTAACTGAACATAATAATATGTTAAAAAAAAGAAAGCTTCTATCAAACAACATCTTTCTTCATGAAGATAGAACTGTTTTCTAATGTATGTGTGGATGCATAAAGAAAACACCAGATATTCAACTCTGAGAAACAAGTCTAGGTAGACAGCAACTTACCCCCAACGTCTTCCTTTATGAAGATAGAAGCATTTTTCAAAGGATGTGAGCAAGAAAAAGATAAATTGAGGCAATAATTTATTTAAAAAATTATCACCAACTTTGATATACTCATCAGTCTGAGATTTTTTTCAATAACTTACACAAACATATAAACTTATATAAATTGAATTTGATGAAGCATTATAAACCATGCCATTTTTCCCCCTTCAGATTTCTGTTTCATAAGAGCTAGTATGCAAAATCTAGCTAGTATGCAAAAATGGAGTGGCAACTATGTACATTCAGTTACTGAGACCTTATTTTTAAGGTGATAATGTGATAAAAATCCATTAATGTTCTTCAACCATTACCAATCCTCAAAGTAAAAATGAACACATTTATTCTCAGGAACAATCATCTTTAAATGATATTTAAATTTTAATGGTAAAAACCATTAGTCTGATAAGAAATCACATTATTATTCAAGTTTTAGTTTCTTCTGGGATTACAAAGTAAAGCCTCTGTGTTTTTGTGTGTGTCTGTGTGGCTGGGTGGTGGGGCAGTGGCTTCTATTTCAGTCTGTTTGTATTCCTATTTGAGACTTTTTAGAAAATATACTACAGCTACTACTACTACTTCCAATATTATTAGTATAATTTATTAAGAGCTTATCACATGTCACCCAAAAAACCAAATTATCCAGTTAAGAAATGGGCAGAAGACATGAATAGATATTTTTCCAAAGAAGATATCCAGACGGCTAACAGACACATGAAAAGATTCTCAACATCACTCATCATTAGGTAAATACAAATCAAAACCACAATGAGATGCCACCTCACACAGGTCAGAATCGCTAAAATCAGCACCACGGGGAACAGCAGATGTTGGCAAGGATGCAGAGAAAGGGGAACCTTCTTATACTGATGGTGGGAATACAAATTGGTGCAGCCACTCTGGAAAACAACATGGAGGTTCCTCAAAAAGTTAAAAATAGAATTACCCTATGATCCAGCAATTGCACTACTAGGTATTTACCCAATAGATACAAAAATACTGATTCCAAGGGACACATGCACTGTGATGTTTATAGAAGCATCATCAATAACAGCTAAATTATGGAAAGAGCCCAAATGTTGATCAATTGATGAATGGATAAAGAAGATGTGGTCTATATACACAATAGAATATTACTCAGACATCAAAAAGAACGAAATCTTGCCATTTGCAACAACGAGGATAGCGCCAGAGTGTATTATGCTAAGTGAAACAAGTCAGTCAGAGAAAGACAAATATCATATAATTTCACTCATGTGTAGAATTTAAGAAACAAAACAGACAAAAAAAAAAGAGAGGCAAACCAGAAAACAGACTGTTAACGATAGAGAACAAACTGACGGTTGCTGGAGGGGTGGTGGCTGGGGAGATGGGTTAGATGGGTGATGGGAATTAAGGAGGGCACTTGTTGGGATGAGCACTGGGTGTTATATGTAAGTGATGAATCATTAAATTCTATTCCTGAAACCAATATTACACAATATGTTAACTAACTAGATTTTAAATAAAAATTTGAAACAAAAACAAGCAAAAAGAGCTTATCAGATGTCAAGTTCACAGTACGCCTTAAATTCTATCATAAGGTATGTTCTATTATTACACCCATTTTACAGATGAAACTGAACCATAGAGAGGTTAAGAAACTTCCTTAATGCTACTTAGCTAGTAGGTGGCAGAGTTGGGATCTAAACCGTGGTCATTTAGCTCTAGGATCAACAGTCAATCACCACACGATATAACTTCTGTAAATACCAGCTACTCTGAGTGCAAGGACAACATAAGATGACAAGCGTCAAAGTCACTTCGGACATCTGAGGATGCATATGTACTCTAAAATAATGACTATAAATCACAGATTCTGAAGTGATTTTCAGAATTATAGGAAAAATAAACAATAGGTAAAAAAGTAAGATTAGTTTTTAAAAATGTTTTTCAGTATGTGTATACAGAAAGTCAGGTATATAGGGCTGGGGACAACTGCAAAAGTATGCTTTAGGGAGCAGATTCTGGAGCTGGGCCTTGGTTCCATCATTTAGTCTAATTAATAGCTTAACATCAGAAAAATTACTTCAATCCTCTAGGTATGATACTTTCTCTAATTTTCTGCATAGGGTTGAGAATGAACGAGAACACAGAAAAGAAAGCAATCACCAACTAAAAGCATTATGCTAAACACAGCCCTGCTCTAACTGGCTGAGTGGAGACGGTGGCTTACAAGTGTCTCCACCACACGCACGTCCTCACAGGCAGGGAGCTGATGTTTTGGCTCTCCGCCCCTTTCCTCTCTGTGCCCCCAGCTACTCTGTGCAAAGAGCCTGTGCTCTTCTTCTCACCTCCACCTAACAGGGCTTCAATCATTCTTTTCTTCTATCATTTCAACTAATTCCCAAGGCGAAGAACTCACAATTCTTTATGCCATGAATTGTAGTTCTGAAATTGATCAAGTTGTGATTTTGTATAAAATTATGCCAAAAGTCATAATATGGTAGAAGACAGAAGGATGACTCACTAAAAGCAGATTTTTACTGGTTTACTGTTGATAAATAATATCGACAATATTGTGCAACCTACTGGTTGTTATTTTAATTCTCCAAATCAATTTCCAATTATTGGCAATTGCTACATACGAATCAAGTTTGGATATTCTAAATTAGATGTCACATCTATATCTACACCAGACAAGCACTTTACATTTGGAATGACAAGGTACATAGACAATCTCTATGTTTCATATAGATAAACCAGTCGTTCATGAGTATTTTAGTTTACACAGGAAACGTTATTCTGGAGGTAACTGAGCTCAGCCTTTCTGTATGAAAATTTAGGTCTCAATCTATGGTTACTATAGAGGCAGTCCACATGCCTCCTCTCTTCTTACAAGTTGCAGCTCAAAGCCTAGGTAGCAAAGAGTCCCTAGTGCAGCATGAAGTATTATCCCCGAGAGCGGGTATCAGGGAACTGGACATCAGCATCCCCCAACATCAGAAGCACCTCCTTAGAGAAAGTTGAAGGTATGTGGGTGCCAGGGAAGGATGGCCATATTATTAGATATACAGTCTGCAAATCTCTCCCACTTTAAAAAGAATTTTTAACTAATTTAAAAGGCAGACTTATGAAAGGTACAGCATAGGGAATATAGTCAATGATACTATAATAGTGTCGTATGGTGATAGATTGGAGCTACACTTGTGGTGAGCAGAGCATGATATATAGGGAGGTTGAATCACTATGTTGTATGCCTGAAACTAATGTGTGTCAATGATACTTCAATAAAAAAAGGGGCAGATTTATGTATTGTAATGTATACCATGAAACTGTATCTCCCCGATCATATTAATCATGATATAAAATAGAGTAGGCACCTTCAGTCCTGCAGGCTGGGCAAATTAGTATAGCTCTAGGTAATGAAGCAGACCTGTCAAGGTGGGTCCTTTCTGAGGAGTGGGTGCCCCTCTCTGATGATTTTTTTTACCATTTGCTGTGTTCTGGTAGTGGCTAAGTGAACATTCCGGGTCATGGTTTATTTGTTCTATTTTTCCAGATCTATTTAAATTAATCATTAACTTAAAAAATCATATTGGTTATATGTTTATTAGATAAAAATTAGCTTAAATTGTATCTGAACTTTAGTTTCAAGTGCATTTTCTGACCATATACCACAATCTTAGATTATCAAAGCAACCTTACATGAATAACAGAGTACCAGTTAGACATGAGGGAATGAATACACATACACACACATATAAACAATGTCATCAACCAAGATGGTTAAGTGATCTGTCCAGTGTAGTCAAGTATAAAAAACATGGAAATATGAAGGAGCCACCACCTCCTTTTGAGGAAATATCAAAGACTTTATGATTGGGAGATTTTTCCCTTATATTAGATACATGTTCCTTTATGTAATTTTATCTATTATTTTAGTTACCATTTGAGGTTCTTTCTCAAAAATCCAGCTTCCCCTTGCTACTCTTTAATTACTTCTAGATTATTATCAACACTGCCTCCTTTTCCTTCCCTCTCCTCTCCATTGCCTCAACCTTTTAGTCATTAGCTGGCTCTTAAATATGGACTTGATATATTTAATCCTTTGCTAGAAGACGGTTCTTTCAATTTCGGTTTTTAAATTCTTCCAATCATCTCCTATTTTTCTAAATTTCATCTTTCTTTTGGCTCATCACTAAAAGTAGTCTCACCTATCATGCAGAAAAAAATAAAACAAGAGATTCTTGATTTCATTCTGCCTTTTCAATTGTAATAATCTAAAAACAGTTATGCAGGATATATTGTTTTCATCAGCAGTATTGAAATCATGTTCTCATAGAAGACAGATTTTAAATACTAAACAAAAGTGAGAATAATAGTTACCATTGCAAAAAGCTTCTGGAGACATATATAAAAAGCTGATACATGCTTGCTGTCACAATGAGAATCCATACAATTAACTGCTGAAAATAAAGAATGGAAAGAAAGCTATTCCCTTTAACTGAAAAACAGGAAAAAAACCAGATGATCTAATGTAGAAGAAATCACGATTTCTATCAAGAGATCACAGTAAAATCCACTCTCAGGAGAAAACACATACTCTGTTGCACTTATGTATGTATGTATGTATATATGTATGATGTTATACGTATATACTCTGCTTTAGTATAGTAAAGCAGAAGTGAATATGAAGAAACCAAACAGTAAATTCTGCTGTTCCTCAGTCTTAAATCCAACCTCACTTTCTGAAAATCAAACCAATGCCTCATAAACAGTGAAAGACTTGGAGAAAGTTCTATTAACACGAATGAAGATTTTTTAGAAAGGGCCACAAGATGAGCACTTAATTAAAACACACACACACACACACACACACACACACTTTCTTTAGGCTGTTGAAATATAAAGTCTTTAATTCTCCATTTAAAAAAAAAAACAAACCCTGATTATAAGCTTTAAAACCATTTGAAGATGTGAAAGACTATCTGCATTTCAGCCTACTTCAAAGCCAGTAAAGAAATCATTTCTTCTTCTTCCAACTCAGAGTATGTTTAGGAGCAGGACATCTGATAGAAGTGGTATTGCCAATCTAACCAATTTTAAAATATAAAGTGCTTCTAGCAATATTTGGAGACATATAATTTGACAAAAAGGTTTTATAAACCTAAGCTTTGAAAAATAGAAAATATAAGCCCCAGCAAAAAAAAAGCATCATTTGTAATTGAAAGAAAATAATATTTTGTAGAAAAAAAAAGTCCTTCCAAAAAGAGACAAAAATGACTAACTTTTATTTCCCAAGGGAATTATGCCACTTTTATACAACAAAATTATAGTCACCACAAATTGCTTTCAACAATTCCACTGCTTCTTCATTTGACCACTTGAAAATCAAAATTCTTTCAGATTATAAATATAACTTTTTATAACTCTGTTATTACGTACTGTGAATGGGGAAAGGGGGCCAATCTTGTGGCCGTAGCGTCGAACGGCCTCTCTGATGTGGCAGGGCTGGATGGCATCGCTGTGAGCCTCAACACCACAGGCCGCAGTGCTCTGTGACAGAAAAACACATAAATTGTTACTAAATCAAAAACACACAACAGAACTACAGTGTATAAAATATGAAAATAAACTTTTATAAAATGGATGCTCCCCCCCTTTAGGATGCACGTCCCTGCTGCCCTACATGACATTTAAAAAAAGACTCCGTTAACAAATCAAAGATGACTTTTCCGTGACCCCTTTCTAGCAGACCTACCAAATGCAATTTTTATGCCCACAATATTTCACCTAGGCCTGCACGTCAAGGTACGGGAGAAGAGAACCACTCGTGTGCAGATGAGAAGTGTCGTGGGGGATTGCAGACAGAACCACAGGAAGCTATGTTTTTAAAAAAACACTTAAACATTTATTATTATAAATGTTTCTTGGGAGCTTGTTGAGCATATTTCTGAAATAACTGGAGGGTCATCAATTTTAAAATGAAAAATATAAAATTGCTACATATTTATTTATAATACCGCAGCTGTCATAGACAATCATTTTAACGTGGTTCCCAATTTTCTAGGTGTCCTCAGGGCAAAAAGAAAATAAAACAAAACCTTTCTATTTTAATCTGCCTCATGTGTAAAAGGCAGGTTTGAAAGTACAAAAAGACACAAGGAAGAGAAAGACTATTTGTAAAGAGAGTATGGGTACCAGCTTAAGAAAGGTGTGTAACATGATTTAAAAAAAAAAAAATTAAAATGTTCAATAGGAACAAGATAGTCTCGTGGCTCACTTGCAGGCTCTGGTTTCCCAAATACCTGATCTAGATCCTATCAGTTACCAGTTCTGTCAAGTTATGTAATATCTCTGCACTTCGGTTTCCTTATCTGTAAAATTGGGGTAATAATTATAATTGCTTTCTACTGCAGTGGACACCAGATGCCAGTCATTAACATTAAAGAATCAAGAGAAAGAAACAGTAGTTTGTGTATTACTATAATTGTATTCTAGAAGTCAGTCATAGTCACATAATGATTATTTGTTTTTCTGATACTTACTACAATTACCACTTTCATAATTCCTTGTAGGAGTATAACTAGTATGACCTCTATGAATAGTAATTTGGCAAAATCTTATCAAATGAAAATGCACAACCATTTTGACCCAATTTCATATCTAAGAATTTATCAAAGAACACCAGATTGGTGTATGAATGTAGCCAAGAGGAAGAGGACCTGACATCTGAGGAAGAACTTTACAAGGCAGCCTGTACTTTACTCAAGGAAATAAAGAGTCTATTTCGGCAGAGATTTCAGCACTCTTTAGACAACAGGACTCAGTATTCTGTCAAATATGTAGGTTTCATTTTTGAAAATTTAAAAATAAAGAATATCCTAAAGTACAGGCACACTCAGAATGGGAAAGATGGTAAATAAAACCGTGGTCCGGGGAAGCTATACTGAAACTTCTGTCACTGCTGAATCTCTTACAAATGTTTGTACCTGTCTGGACTTTTTAAAAAAAATTGTTGGCAAGTTAAATCGTCCTATCCTTTCTCAGCCTTTCTCTTGCCAGTGAAATCCAAATTTAAGAAGGACCTGGAATATTGGATAATTGCCACTTATTCTTTCCACATAATGGTGGACTAGATCTTTTGTTAAACTCGAAACATTCGTTCTTACAGAGTAACACATATCTCAGATTAGAGCAAACGAAAGGCTGGTACTACTATTACTAATACTTTTATCACTCACTGACCACAAAGGTTGATAATAAATCTGACTGGCAAGGCAAGTGTCTTCCTTCTACTCACTGCTGTACACATCACTTTCCCAGAGTTTCCTTTTTTATGGAGAATGCCTTTTCAGATGAAGGTGGGCCATTCTTTGGCCAAAGGTTACAGTACACAGTATAGTTAATTTTAGCAGTTAATTTTCTCATTTCAAAGTTTAATTGAGATGTTAATTGTTACAACTGTAGTTCTATGTAACTAGAAAACTCTGTAACTCTTTTCTTTAAGGAAATTAAAACTAGAAGAAGTCCTTTAGGCGAAGACAAGAGAATCACTAAATTTAAGGATTCATACATTATTAAATCTGGAAGGAATGCAAGATTTCTAAACTGTTCCAACCCCACACCATGAGAAAATGAAGACAAAGTACTTGCCCAAGATTACAGTGACAATATCGGAATATGGCTATACATTAGATCTCTTGGCTTCTAGGACACATAGTTGATATATAGAGGCTTTATTATTTTATGTAGAATGAATTGTACCGTGTTACCACCATAGTGGAAGTATGGGAGTAAATAAACACACAGCAAGAGTCTGCAGAAAGATGTGGATGAATAAATAAAGAAATAATAGCTTTAAAGTGGGATGTTATTCTGATGTCACTGATTTTGAATTTACAAAAATTCAGATATGAACTAAGCTAATACTTACTCAGGAAATCTTTGCTATAAAACAACTTTAATGTAATAGTGTTCAACAAGATTAGGAGAGAAATGTTTAAATATTTAAGAGAAAAAATAATTCTTTATATGTCTTTGAGAATTCTTGAAATTTTTATGTATGTATGCATAATTATATCAGGTTAATTACAACTTCTTACATACTTAGGAAGCAAGTCCACTGAAGAGGTCTTTTAGGTAACACTTTGTTACCCTAGTTTTACTTACTGAGTGAGCTGGAGCACTATAGCTAAAATTCTTTAAAACTACTTTACAGTACAGAAGTTCCCTATAGTTCAAATTTCCCCTTAATAAATAAACACGGAGCTCTGTTGTTTTGTAAATGGAAGAGGAAACCAGATATGAGGCTAAAACTTAAATTTGCTTACTATCATTATAAAATTATATCTTGGCATGGCTCCACTACTTGTAATGGCAAATGATTCTTATTGTAGCAAATGAGTTTTAGATAATAGTATCACTTTAGACAAATTATTAAAAAACAAGAACATGAAAGTGATAGAGATTGATCAAAACCATGCAGAAACTGGAAAGGGGAATGTCTATATTTAGAAGAGAATGGCAGTGGCTGAGTTTCCTGTTTTTACTCTTTTAGCAGAAGGGCAGGTCCCAGTCAGGATAGGGGGCACATGACCTTAGAGACTCTAAGAAATATAGGCCAGAGTTCAGGGCACCCACAGTAGGTATAAAGTGAGGAAGGAAATACCAAGAAAGGGCAAAATCAAAGAAGGAGGGCCCCAATTCACCATACAAACTTTACCCAAATCTATTTCTCTGTGGTACTGAATCCAAGAAACCCAGTTAAAGCTAAATGAACTGAAGAGAGATTCTAAGCTGCTGTCAATGAAGAGGAGTTTGGGTTTGACGTTTAGAATTGAATGTAGAATAGTAAACTGTCTGCTTAACACACATGCCCACATCCCAACCACTATTAACACCAACAATTCTTCATAGGAATATAACAGAACACAAAATCTCTACCATATATTACCTGTGATGTCCAAGATATAATTCAAAATTACTAGACATGCAACAATATAAAAAATTGACTGGGAAGAACTGATGAGAGAGGAGGCATTATTTTGGTCTCCACTGAGCCTAACAAAGTCTCAAAGAAAGCATGATTTATACTCAATGGAGACTAAAATAATCCAGATATTAATTGATCGAAGAAGGATTTTAAAGTAGCTATTATAACTATGCTCAAGAAGATAAAAAAAATAAACCTGTAATAAATGACAAATAAAAAAACCAGATAAACAAAAACTAAAAAGAAATCAAATGGAAATTATAAAACTATAAAATAAAATATAACAAAGAAAAAATTATTGGATGGGTGTAGCAGATTGGAACTGACAGAGGAGTCTGGAACATGAAGAAATATCAATAGAACTTATGCATCCTGAAGACAGAGGGAAAAGATTGAAAGAGAAATTAAATAAGTACCTGTGGAACAACATCAAAGTAACTAACAAATATGCCTGGGAGTCTTTGAAGTGGAGGAGAGACAGTGAATGAAGCAGAAAAAATATCTGAGGAAGTAACTGCTGAAAATTTCCCCCAAAAGACATAAACCAATATTTAAGAACCTCAATGAACCCTAAGCAGGACAAATACAAAGAAAACCATGTCTGTGGACAGCATGGTCAAACTGCTGAAAACCAAAAATAAAGATACAATCCTGAAAACATCCAGAGAAAAATAACACATTACAAACACAGAAACAATAATATAAACTCCTGACATATGATTAAAACAATGGATGCCAGAAAACAGGGGAATATCATTAAAGTACTGAAATAAAACTACCAACTCAGAATTCTACATCCAGTGAACATATCTTCTAAAAATGAAAGAATATTTTCAGAAATATGAAAATAGGAGAAACCATCACCAGCCAACCTGCACTGTAACAAATGCTAAAACAAAATTTAGTAGAGCAAAATAGGAAAGTAATACCAGAAGGAAGTCTGAGCATAAAAAAGAGAGAGACACAGAAAGAGAAAGAGAGAGAGAGAGAGAAATGAGCAACAGTGGGGATGGTAAATGTTAGTTTATTTTTTCTCTTAGTTTCATTGAGATACATTTGATTGTTTAAGGCATAAGTAGTATTATGGCTTATAACATGTGAAGATATAAGATGTATAACAACTATAGCATAAAGGAAGGATAAGAGTAAAGTACACCAGTCTTATAAGAGTCTCACATTTTATGTAAGTAGTGCAGTAACTCCAAGTACGCTGAAAATTTAAGGATATATTTTAATCCTTAGCATAACCACTGAAAAAATGATGCAAAGAGGTATCACTAAGAAATGAGTAGATGAATTAAAATGAATTTCTTAAAGAGTATACAACCCAAAATAAGACAAGAAAGAAAAACTGAGAATCAAAAATAGAACAAGCAGAAAACAAATAGCAAAATAGTTGAACTGTATCTAACCATGTCAATAAATACACTAAATTTCAAGGAAATGCAGACTCAAAGTGTAATGAGTCACTGTTGAATATCCATTAGAATGGTTAAAAATAAGAACAATAACAGTAAGAGTTGATGAACATGTGAAGCAACTGGAACTCTCACATATTGCAGGTGGAAGTATAAAATGATACAAACATTTTTTTGGGGGAAAAAAGTCTTGGAGTTTCTTTAAAAACTAAACACATATATATTCTGTGACTCAGTAATTTCATTCCTAGCTATTTACCTAAGAGAAATGAAGGCATTTGCCCACGAAGACTTGTATATATATAATGCTCACAACAGGTTTACTCATAATACCTCAAAAACTGGAAACAGCCTAGGTGTCCACAAAATGAGAATAAATACATTGATATATTCATACAACAGCACATTACTCAGCAATAAAGAGGAATAAATTACACTTATACTGAAAAACAAACTTCAAAAACATCCTGAGTGAAAGAAATTTCACTCAAAAGAGCATACGTACTACATTTTCTTTATATGATTTCCAGGACAGAAAAAAACTAATCTATGATGAAAAAATCAGGACAATGATTGCCTCTCTGTGGTGGCAGGAAATGACTGGGAAGAGGCATGCAGGAACTTTCTGAACTGATGATAATATTTTATATCTTGAGAAGGGTTTAGAAAACATCAGGTTTATATCTCTGTCAATACACATCAAATGGTATATTTAACAACTGAATGGTTTACTCTGTATAAATTTTAGCTTAAAAAAAAAGAACCATAAACAAATTATACATAATGAAGTATTAAGCCAAGAAGTGTACTAATATCTGTAGCTTACTTTGCAATGCAGCAAAAAAAAAAAAAAAAAAAAAAGATGGACTGACAGATGGACAAAAGAATAATTAGATGCATTGATATAATAAATGTAAATACATAAATATGTAGATAATACAGCAAACATAGTACAATGTTCACTGTAGAATCTAGATGGCAGATACATGGTGTTAAGTCTATAATTCTCTTAATATTTTTGTATGTTTGAAAATTTTTATAATAAAATGTTAGAAAAAAATCAATATCTTGCTTTACCCAGAAGAAAGCTATTAAAAAAGTTTGAGTAGAAGTCATTAAGTATGGTTAAGCATAAAATGGCTGTTTCTAAAAATTTGAATTATGAGAAAAACAGAGCACGTTTTCCATATCTCTGAAGCAAACTCAACAACTTTATCCACTCTGCACCGGAAAAAAGAAAAAAAAAAAACAAAAAACTTATCACTGACCTTTTTTCTTTTCCTTTGCTTGGTTTTAGCTGAGTCTTGTCCAGCACTCCCATTCCCTAGGGATCCTGATGTGGTTTTCCCTGAGTGCTGTGATCCAGATGATGGAGCAGTTGGTGTAGGAGGAGGTGTGTTCTCAGGGGACTCTGGGTAGGACTTCATGCAAGACCCCTGCCCAAAGAGATGTGCCTTTGAAATCGAGTGACCAGGACTTCTACTAACATTCAATTGTGTTTAATATCTCCTGAATTCAATACTTCTTGAAGCTTACAAATATCAAAACATGCTTTATTATCCAGTTCACAGAAATGATGCCTCATTTGTCCCTATTGGTCTAAATATGTTAATTTTTAATCTGTTTAGTCATTTAGATAAAATCAGGATTTCTCAAGATGCAGCCTCCAAAATTTCTGCTGATTTTGCCAGATACAGAGATTTCTACTTGCAAGTTTTGTTAGCATGTCAGACTTACATGTCTCAAAAGGCACCTCTGAATCCCCACCCCCCAAACTGGATGGTACAGACAGTATTTCTTATCAGTATGACCAGCCTTCTACCAGTGACTCCAACTCAGTGTCTGAGGGTCACTGTGGATATTTCCAGCTCCTTTTATTTCTAGTTCCTTTCTTCTTTCATAATAGCCCTCATTTCTACCTGGTTTCTTCGGCTACGACTGCAAATCTGTTTTCTTCCATGTGGATGCACTTCAAATATTTGAGGACTACTACCTTTCTCAGCCTCTTTTCTTTTACAGGTCAAACTGCCTCAAATTCCTTCAACCATTTATTATGAGACATGTTTTCAGGTTCCTTCACCCTCTCATTACTCTCCTTTAGACATTCTCTACTGTGTCAATGTCCATCCTCTAGGATGGTGCCTAAACACTAAACAAGACAAAAAAAGTTTTCTTATCAGTAACATCACGATATTGGCTCCTAAGGAATTTACAGTCCAATAAAAGTCTGTAAGTCTTTTTCATATATGGTATTATTAATCTACATCTTCCTTATCCTACCAACTATACTAAACCCTACTACCTGCTGGCCTACACTTCTCTATAGTGTATTTGTATTTAAAAAACTATGCTAAATTTTGTAAAATGTTTGGCTGAAATGCACATATTGGTTTCAAAAGTGTATCTGTCTATTGTTCTGTTGAGAACTGTATTATTTATTTAAAGTTAAAAATGAGCAAGTTTAAGGGAAGCTAGTAAAGAATATACTGGAACTCTGTATTATCTTTGCAATGGCTCTGTAAATCTAAAAATTATTTTAAAATAAAAAGATTTTTAAAGAAAAAAAAGTATTTCTTTGATTTGCCTGCCTAGGAACCTTATCAAACAAGAAGGAATAAGCCTAATTTGGCATGAGTTATTTTTAGAAAAAACAAGATAACTCCTAGAGATCACTGCTTCCTGTGCATAAACCATATATTAGAAAAAATTTTTAAAAATTAACTTCAATTGGGGTGCCTCGGTGGCATAGTCGGTTAAGCATCCAACTCTTGGTTTTGGCTCAGATAGTTATCTCAGGGTCCTGGGATTGAGCCCCGCGTTGGGCTCCATGCCTAGTGTGGAGTCTGCTTGGGATTCTCTCTTTCCCTTTCCCTCTGCAACTCCCACCATGCACTCTCACTCTCTCTCTCAAATAAATAAATAAATAAATCTTTAACAAAAATTAACTTCAATTAATATTACACCTGCCAATCTGAGAACCCAAGCTTAACTAGCTTGGTTCCTCATATGTTTAATACTCAAAAATGATAGTCATTAAAAGAGAATGTATTGTGTATTAACATCATGCCTTGAAAGCTTCTGATTCCAATCCATTGTACATAGCACCTCCCTTTGGATCTTCTAAAACACCCATTTGAACTCATCACCCTTTAGCAGCCACGAAACCTTCAACTCTTCCTTAACTCTAAGAGCCTAAGGCTCAATTTTCTAATCTGACTTCTTCCTTCTGCTCCTCAATGAATCCTCTGCTCGAATATTTTAATCAGAGTTTTGTTTCTCCCTTGTAACAGTTATGCCTCTGCTGCCTCTGAGGCCTAGAGCATTCTCCCCACTTTTACCATCTCATCAAAGTCTCTATTTTCCCTCAACGCCAGCATCCTCTCTCAAGTGCTTTGCAGTCGGGGCTTGTTTTTACCTCTGCACTTCTGGTCTATGCCACTCATTTGGAAATTAGCATATATGCTATCTTGAATTGTCTTTTTTGTTTGTTCTCTATTTCCTTGTTTTACAGAATGTCTTATCTCCCTGAATACAGATCATACCAGTCTTCGGAGTCCCCCTTTTGTACCCAATTTGGTAAAGCCCTCAAAGCAGGCCCTTGACGTTGGTTGCTGGTTTGTAACGTTGATGAGTAAGATTCCTACTTTAGAGTGGCCATTCTCTGTGTTTCGTCAGGTAATAAAGGGCAGGAAGATCTCCAGTCCCTCTGAATGTTAATTTTGACCACTAGTCGCAGGAGGAGGGGTGTCTGGAAGGCCAGGGAAACGCTTGAGGCTTTGCTAACATATTTAGGCGGGATGCTTTCCGACACTCCTGCTCCCGCCTCTCAGAGAGCCCGGGAAACCCAGCACACACAGGCCATTTTTCTTAACTGCTGGGTAGCTGGGAGCAGCAGTTGTGGTTGCTGAGCAGTTGCCCAGGGCAGCTTGGCCACCCTGGAGAACCAAGAAAGAAGGGAAATAAAGAGTTTTCCTAGCCATGCAAGCAATCCCTTGAATGTTAAGGGAAAACTAGGCTTGTTATGTTCACTGTAAATTTCTTCAATTAGAAATGTTACAACAAATTTGTCTGATGTTAATGAAAAGCATACTTATACACATATTCATAAAGTGAACATGTACCAAAGATATCTTTAAAGGGTGTTCTTTGACATCGTAATTTGGGTTTGTAACATAAAGAAAACAAAGTGTTTAATCAACTGGGTAAGCTGTAGGGACTTTTAAAGTATGATGACTGATAATGATGTATGATCTTTTCTAAGAAAAAAATGGATTTTTAACGGGCATAAACATTTTAATTTCTACTTGGATTCTAAGCCAATCTGATTCACCAATGGGCACAAAAAGATGTCAAACTTTTGGCTTGAAATAAAATATATTGGTTTGTATCTTTATGTAGTTTCTAAGTATCCTAGAGCAGACGTACTTAAACTTGGGGTCCATCACAGACCACTTAGATCCATAGAATGATTTCAGAGGGTCTCTGAACACCCTGAAATTGTATGCAAAATTTGTGAATGTGCTTATGGAGACAGGAATTAGAGTTTTTGTCAGATTCTCGAAGGGGCTTAGACATTTTCCGGGTATACATTTCACCCAGCTTTATCCAAAGCTCACTTCATAATTACACATGGAGATGTTAAGCTAACCTCCTTGCTGCCTTCTCTCTGGTTATTAGATTGAATTACATGGAATTGCTGTATATGCCAGGAAAAAGAGTCAAATATCAGCAAATTCATTCAATAGATGATACTACATTTCTAGTTTGTAAGCACATGACGCTCACAGAGAGTCTTTCTTATACTACAAGTGGTACACAGTTATTGCACAATGCCTTAAAGTTGGCAAGACCACTTCATCACCCCCCTAGGTGGAGGTCCCGGCAACATAAACTCGGTCAGAAAGGATGTGATCCTCACATGATAGGGCCAGTGTGGACACAGAGAATAAATGGAGCCATGCTCCTTTAAATCATGTTTAGAGATGGGTCAATAATTGGGAAATAAAATGATTAATAAATGTCAGGAGTTATTAGGACATGAATAATAATGATTCTCTTGTCTTTGAGGCACAAAGAAATAAAGAACTATTCTCAACATTGTTCATTTGCCCAAATCAGTTGTTCACCTCCCATGGAAATGAGGCATGCTCTCCAACTATTCCTCTTTCACTGAAGGGCTAGGGAAGCTAAATAAGGTCAGAAATAGGTGAAAAGATAATTGTATTAAGTGGATTATTAAGGCCTGGAATAGTCGGTGCTCAGTAAATGTTTGTTTGAATGTTGAGTATGTTAAGATTCCTGATTGAAAGCTATACATTCCTACATTACCTTTTTCAAAGAACTACTCATGTAAACACCAGACACATGAAAAACCCATAGAGGTGTCAAAGACAGATTTTTTGCTACTTACCTCAGCAGAGTTGTGATACTGAATGAAGGTTGCAGAAATGGCATGGCTGAAGGGGTCTCCTGCCTTGGTTACCATGTCCTGCCTCACAAGAAGAGCCAAGTCCACTAACTAGAAGATCAGAGTAGTGAAAATAAAGTCACATAACTGGGAATAATCAATCACCAATGTCACCGAAGTGGCAAAACTAAAAGCAATACATTCCAAGTGTTATTGATAATACGGTCTGCTTAAAAATCTGTATTGTGGACGTGAGCATATGCTTTCATTGATAAGTAGACCTACCCATGAATATAAACAATATATTCTGACTTTTTAGGGGAGCACTTCTCAAATTTTATTTAATAATCATTAGGGAAGTATTTTAAAATACAGATTTCTGTGCTCTGGACACCAAGATTCTAATTTGGTAGGTATGCTCTGGGTTACATTTTCAACAAGAAGCAAGGAGAAGCTGATGCTTGTGGTCAGAGGACCATGCTTTGAGAAGCTGTCAGAGAGCAGTGATTCTAGACTCAGGTTTTGGCAAGCACTCAGGAGACTGTACATAGCTAGAAAGATATGTTTCAAAGCTCAGAAATAATCTCTAAACAAGGCAGATGTGTACTGAGAATTCAATGTTGAGAAAAAGTATGTAGGGATTCCATTTTTGGTTAGGATTGAGTTGCAAGCAACAGTCACTTTTACGCTAACATCTGCCAGGGCTGAGGATACAAAGAAACATAACTGAACTAAATTCCAGAAAATGATAAGATTGTCATAGGATAAAACTCATGGTTGTTCTCATTCCTGGTAGAGTAGCAGGTGGAGGAACTTTGATCATGGACAGGGATAAGAAGAAAGGGATGCCTGGGTTGGCTCAGTGGTTTAAAGCATCTGCCTTTGGCTCAGGTCATGACCCAGGGTCCTGGGATCGAGTCCCGCATCGGGGTCCTTGCTTAGCAGGGAGCCTGCTTCTACCTCTGCCTGCCACTCCCCCCCTGCTTGTGCTCTCTCTCCCCCTCTCTCTCTGATAAATAAAATCTTAAAAAAAAAAAGAAGAAGAAAGCAGTCCTGTATGGCCTGCTATGACAGATATTAGCATTCTTACCTGTGCCACTGTTTCATATGCTAAATATGCCAGAATTTCCATTGCGACAACATTGGGTTTTATCTCCATACTGCTGCAGTCCAGCCAGTCTCGAAATTTGGAGGCCTTTTTGGCTGGCCATCAAAAAAACAAATATGGAAAATTTAGTTTTTGAAGTGTTTTAATACTGCATATTACTATCACAAAATGAAAAATATGTCTCTTGAAAATTGCATTTGAAAAATAATGCATATAAAACACCATGTTTTTGAAGTTTTAATTAGCGTCAAGATATTCAAGCCCCAAGAAATTCCTTACGCATTTGGGTCTTTGATTTTGTATCTGTGCTACATGACACGGTATACTAAATGACTTAATATTCAGCATTTCTCACAGTGTCAGAATAAGTTACCACTGGCCATAGCTTATGTTTTAACAAAAGTCAGAGGGGTTGCTTAATGCAACTTTAACCTATTCTTGTGGAAAGAAATTCCTGCAAGAAAGAACCTGGGATGGAGAAAGAACATACAGAAATTGTATTTGCAGTACATTTCCAAATGTGTCTATTACCAGAATAGGTTCAAAGTCACATATTTAGAATACAATAGAAAAAAACTTATGCCTGCAGTTACGTTTTTCTGACTACAAAGATGTCCAAATTCCTAAGCCTGACTCTCAAAACCCTCCAAACTGATTTCAATTTCTTTCTATTATTGCCCACTGAAATGCCACCTGGCATTGAGTCTAGCCCTCTCTATGTTCACCCCTGCTCCTTTTCCTCCATGGAATGCCATCCCACCTCTCTTCCTCCTTCACATAAATCCTGCCTATACCGTGTAGTTCCCCACACTAGTCATTTACTGAACTCTTGTATCATCAGATATCCTTTCATGTCTGCTTTTAATTTCTCGAACCATATTAGAAACACCATGCATCATGTCTCTCTGCATACCTAACAGTACCAAGTGCACGTGGAACCTTCCGGTTCATATCTCCAAAATGCCACAGTGCTAAGCACAGTCTAACTTGATGTAGAGCCTTTATTAGATATTACTAATCTAACTAGTAATCTACAGGGAGGAGATTGATGGTAAAGATTTTATCATATCTATAACATAATAATCTTGTAAAAAAATCCACTGATTATTCTTTTGGTTAATCTGGTCCCATGGGTCTATTAAAACACTTAACAGTCACTCAAAGCATGATGTTTCTATCCTTATAGATGTGGTCTTCATGGATTCCAAGTACAGAAGAGTTTTTTTTTTTTTTTTTCCAATAAATCACAGAAGACTTGAAGTCTTGCTATGGAAGTGCATGTCCAAAGCTGTCAACTGTGGCAGAATTATGATAATCCTCTTAAAGCGATCTCCCTAACGTAACCAATCTTCCACATACTCTCTGACATGCAACATTCCATCTAACTAGTCAGCTGCATTAGCTCACAAACACTTGTTTAACATCTGTGGAATACTTCTGAAGTCAAAGTTAACAGGCGGCAATTTGGCAAGATCAATAAAATGTACCTTGTTCACTTCTCCCTTTGACAGTTTGTTAAGAGCGCAGAAACAAGGTATTTTGTGACTACGCTCTGAACGATTTATTTTAAAAGAGAGGGAAAGGATAGATGGTTCTTAGTATTCCATAGGATCTGTCCACCTAAGCAACAGAATTGGTAGCTTCCTCCCTAGGTGTTCAGTACTGAGAATGCAGGGATGAGGGCCCTGTGTCCACCACGGTATCCCCAGCACCTAGAATACTGCCTGGCGTCAGCAGTCTCACAATAAGTATTTCCAGAAAAAAAAAAGAATGAATGGACAAATGAAAGATATTTCTTTAATAAAAGGGTAGGGTCTCTGTTCTGTAGCAGAAAAGGCGCACAGAGGGTCCCATAAAACCACTGTGAGCTATTGCTATTCCAGCAACAGGTGAACATTCCCTGAGATAATGCCCTGTCACCTGCAGAAGGACTGCTTCAGAGACAGACCTTCCCATGGTATTGCTGGTTCCAGCAAAAGAGGCACAGATACTCCTAGTCATGACAGTTTGTTTCTATTGAGAGGTGGGGGGCATCAGAATGAATGAGTTCCTTCACCTTTACTGCTTTTCTCAATATATCAGGAGAAAGGGTAACTGGGGACATCGATCAACAATTTAAACAGAATCCTTAACACAGGTCAGAAGTTCCCAAGATTATCAGCCTTCTGACACTATCTGGTTTTTTAGCTTGTGCTGGAATTAAAACAACTTTTTATAATAACTTCATATGGGAAATTTAAGGTTAGTTAACCCTCATACATGTCTTTTTTTCTTTCTCATTATTGACCGCTAGTAAAATCTAAGTTTCTCTCAATATCCCATTCTCACATCCCTGCATACTATGTCACTATTTCTACGTCATCCCTCTCACCGGTCTTTCCATTCCCCATCCTTTCCTTAGGGCCCTCTGTAATGCTCAGTCCACTCTGAAGAAATTCTTCCGCAACTTCAGTCTCTTCAAAATTACTGCTGTTTGGATTAATTGCAAATAGTCTTTCTCAGAGGGCATGCTTTTCCCTGGAGTCTTTTATAGTAGAGGTTCCTTATTTCTTTCCTTCTGTACATATTTATTGATCAGTCATTGACTGCCAACCTGTTCATTTCCCCATACACCAGAGGGGTTGGGGGGGGGGGCACATCTTCATTCTCTTAGTTTCTCCCACAGGGAGAATACAGGACAAGTGGACAGAGACTTCTTACCAACAACAGAGACTAAAAAAAAAAAAAAATGGGATCCTGTTTTAACAAATAACTACTAGCCCACAACCTCCTACCCGACTAAACTACCATTTAAGTATGAGGGCAAAATAAAGCATTTTTAAGACAAAAATGAGTGCTTTAAGCACTTACAGAGCCTTGGGAAAAACAAAATTAAGCTGACAAGGCATGTTTACTAATTACCAACTTTAAAAAATTTTAAGTCAAGGACGCATTTCAAAAAATTAAGGATAGCAACTAAAATAATAGAACTAGAATATACACTATACAAACTGGTTGAGAAAAAATGGAATGAAGAAAATCCAATTAATGCAACAAAACAATGAAAAGGAGGAGGAAAAGCAAAAAAAAAAAAGGCACAGTAAATTTAAAACACAAAGACAGCATATATAAACCCAATGTATAAGTAATTAAACACACACAAATTAAAATTATCAATTAAAATACAAAAAGACTCTCAGACTTGACTAAAAAGAAAATCTATATATTTGTTTACAAAATCCACATACAAAACAAAAGGCTGAAAGAAGAGGCTTGGAAAATGATTTGCCAATTTATAACTAAATTTAATCTTTGTGAATTAATATGAATATCAGATTTTAAAAGACTTTCAGGGAAATGACTATCTAACCTACATAAATATAAAAACAAAAGACTGGTGAATTTGATCCCAATTCTACAACTTACCTTCAGTCTATAAAGTCATAGACTTGTAAATTTTAAAATGCACCAGTAGTCCCAATCAGTGAATGCTATGATCCAATATTTAAGAAGATACAAACAGCTGGATCGCAATTCCTATATCCTGGTAATTTATCAGAAGGGGAGAAATGAAAAGAGCCTAACATTCTGACCAGTTGTGGGTATTAGTTCTGAATTTGCGGACCCACTTGGATTAAGCATTCCCAACCACAGCATTTTGGCATATAAAACAGATTCTTCCACTAGGGTTTCATAATGAAGCACCTATGGGCATCATACAAAGAAATATTTTTAAATGCCCAAATTCCTCTTCTTTTAAAAAAAAGTAAGCATAATATACTGTTTATAATTATTTTATATAGAAAGGGAAAGCATTAATTTTTAATTTACTATACTTTATTACTGAGTTATAAACAAAAAACTGAGTTGTTAAAAATGTGATTTTCAAACACAAGATGTATTAGGACCCTTCAGTGGCTATACATTTTAGTGTGAAAACAGCACTTCTGTTCCTTTAAGTGAATTAAATTTAAAATATGATTTTAAAAAATAGTTCAATAGCACTAAATGTTACTTTATAAACTGGAAATTTATACTTATAAAAGACTTGAATGCCATTTTTAAACCTAAAAATTACAATACAATAACCTCTCATTTGCTGAAATTGCCATGATCTGAAGTGTCATTTACTTAATGCTTCACAGATGTACGATGCCAAATTGTTAGTCAGACTGCAAAGTATATTTAGTTAGGAAAAAAAGCTTCCAAAACATGTTTTCCTATATTTTACTGACATTTACATGGGGCACTATTTGAAATGTGTCATTTATTTGCACTTTATGATCTATAAATGAAGCTCTCATTTTCTGTTTTCAAATCAAATACATTGTTATTATGGCCACAGAACAGTTTTTCCGTTTAAAGACACCATTGTGTCTATAATCCCTCAGACCAGGGTCATGTGCTTCTCTGTCAGATTTTTAACTGGACTTTTCATCACACTTACTCTTTGACCTTTCCCCTGAGAGGCTTAGTCATCATCGAACTGTTGCGGTAAGGATGTTTGCTACACAATTGAGCCCACTATTTATCATGAGCCTTTATGTACTTTTAGTAAGCCTGTGTGCAATGATGGGACGGTACTAATTTTATCACTAGGTTATTAGTGTTACAAGAGCACAGACTGATGAATTTGGCTAACACTGAATGCTTGTCACAGTAAGAGGTTACAGACAAAAATGGAAGAGACTATTGATACATTTCCTTGTGGTAATATGAGTAGGCATAAATAAATGGAAAGCTTGGTATTTATTAATATTGGGGGCTTTTAAATGTCATGACTGTGCTACTAGAGTCCATTATGGGGTCAAGTACAATCAGCAATACTAGTGTTACTAGGACGAAGAAACTGGAAAATAAAATGAGAATGTTAAAGAAAATGGAATTTTTCAGACTAAAAGTAATGTGAATAATTAACATGGTTCTCTGTGTCTTACTAGCACCCTTTAAAACCTCTTTAGACTATTAATTACAAAACGGTAGAGTGGGGTAAAATCTTTTATAGAGTCCCCTACAATGCAGGGGCTGTTTCTAAGTTATAACTATGCATTCGTTAAATTCACCCATTTCTAAGGAATGGAGATTGTGTCATACTTTCGTTTATCTATAACACATGATCTCTTAAACATATAATGAAGCAAAATTAAACATTTACTTACAGAAACTTAATTGTCGACTTTCACAGAATTCTGCATATTGGGCTGAATCCATAATTCGAGTTTGTCTTTCTGCTCTCTGACAGATAAAAAGACACACAAACAATGTTTCAGAGCAAGTAGACCATTATCTATGTCTTCTTGGCTAAAATGCAGAATTGAAATTCCATTTTCCTTTCCTGACTTTTAAGTAAACAGTTTCATACCACCATAAATACCATGAAACTTGAAATTATGATAAGTAACAGTAGTTTTGCAACTTGTGTGTTTTGGAAGCGAAGTTTAAAATGCCATTTTCTTCTCCTCTGTTACTGTCACTATATTGA
This sequence comes from Halichoerus grypus, assembly GCF_964656455.1. Lineage (NCBI taxonomy): Eukaryota > Metazoa > Chordata > Mammalia > Carnivora > Phocidae > Halichoerus > Halichoerus grypus. The sequence continues at coordinate 104,318,145 of NC_135720.1, read as the reverse complement.
AAAAGCTAAAGGATCTTACTTCTTAGATTGTGTACTAAATTTTCTTAATTGTACCATCCTTTCAAAGAAAAGCTGTGAGGGGGTAATAACAAATCAAACAGAAAAAACTGCTAATCGTTATTACCCATGTACTGCCTTAAAGCTGGGGATTTTCAACGTTAAAATCTGAGTCAATGAATGGACCCCATATATTTTCCCTCAGTTAGAACATGGAGCCAGAGCTAACAAATCCATATTTTAAATTGCAAAGAAAATAAAGAAAAAGGTAAACACAACACAAAACCTTTCATCTGAGTCCAGGTATGATTCACAGTTTGGTATAGTTTCATTCGTGGGTTTTTGATTCAGTATAGCAGATGTTTGCTGCTTCATTGTCCCACAAGAGGTAGGATAATTATAATTCACCCATAGTTCGGTGGGAAAGAATATGACCGCTTCCGCTTCCTTGGCAAGGGAAGCATTTTGAAATGAGACAGGATGGTACTTCTTGGAATGAGATTCTGGCCAGTAAAGGAAAAAATTCCCTGAGATGTTAATTTTTTTTCTGCTTTGAAGGACTTTTGGTAAGTTTTCTTTATCACAGTTGGAGTACGTAAGTACCACTAACGTCTGGATGTTTTTATATTTTTTTAAACTGAAATTATTCTTTCTTCATTTTGTTTGATTTGGGTAGTAGTCAACTTAATTCTGAGGATATATCTGTTGATGGGATGAATAATGGTACACTAACTGCTGCTCAATACAGGAAAGATAGATGGGGTGGTGGGAGTTAGACTAACTCCTGTGGTTCCTTCTAAGACCACTGACTATTTTTACCCTTGCTTCTCTTCTTCTACTCCGTCCCTCCCTTCTTTCCTTCCTCATCTCCCCCTCATCCCATACATACAAACATGCATATGTGCAGACATAAACCCAGACTTCTTTATTTACCCTCTAGGTTCAAGTATCCTTTTTGAACGTGTATTACATATGTACATTACATAATAGACACACATACACACACAGACACACATACATACATGTGCATAAGGATCCTCTTGTGCATAGATCTGAAACATTAGGTTTCCTTAAGGGTATATTATTGGGTGAATTTTTATATACTTAGAAGTATTTTTTTAAAAAGATTTATTTATTTATTTTAGGGGGGAGGGGCAGAGGGAGAGGGAGAGAGAATCCCAAGCAGACTTCCCGCTGAGCATGGAGCCTGACGTGGGGCTCAATCGCAGAACCCTGAGATCATGACCTGAGCCGAAACCAAGAGTCAGATGCTTAACTGACTGCACCACCCAGGCGCCCCTACTTAGAACTATTTTTTGATACGTGAATGCATTATTTAGTCTTGTCCTTCTTTTTAGTGTATCTGATACATGACTCAATAAGTATATGCTAATGGACAGTAGGAAGTAAGGGAGAATTCTGAACATAACAAATCAGTTACTGATGTGTTTATTAAAAAAAAGTTCTAAGGCTAACAATGTATCATTAATGTCTGTCTTTGACTATATCGGGAATCTCTCAGATTTATTTTCTAGCTCCTAGAGAATTTCTGATACATGGTAAATGAACAATGAAACCTCCATGGATTGAACAAATGCTACCGTTTTAGTCTACAATCACGGCAAATAACCATCATCACCATGATGTGGCTAGTCCTTGATTATCCATGCATTCCTGTAAGTCTTCTCTGTTGCTTTCCAGCCAGGCAGCCTCACCCCACCCAACACATGCGAAACAGAAAGACTTAGATAAATATGGAAAATGAAAATTCCTAATGGGATTCTTAACACGAACTTTTCTTCCACCATGTTGGACAATTGAGATTTGGTCTCTGTATACATGCTTACATGGTTGATGTATCTGAATAAGTATTTCTGGAAATGAAAGTTAGGAAAACCTATCCTAGGAGATTCAGGCTGCCAGGGTTGCCAGTTTTAATCAAGCGAGGCATTTAGCTAGATGGGAAATCCTGAACCACATTTAAAAGACACGGAAGGCCTTTCAATTATTATAGCTAGCTTCATTCCTTTCAGACACCCAATTCAGTGTCTATCATCTTTCCTTCATCAGGCATCGTAGTTTGGTTTCAATTCCTCTAACATCGAAGCAGTGGAGTCTCATGAAGCTGGCCCTAGGGCCCGTGCAGGAAGCCACTGACCAAGTGTCCATACAGCAAATGCTCCGGGAAGAGCAGCTGACATAACAGCAAAGATGCACAAGCATCTATAAAACCACGGCATGTTGGGCCACCCAGGTGGCTCCGTCAGTTGAGCGTCTGGCTGTCAGGGTTGTGAGATCAAGCCCCGTGTCGGGCTCTGTGCTGAGTGCGGAGCCTGCTTAAGATTCTCTCTCTCTCCCGCTGCCCCTCCCCCTGCGTGTGCATGTGCATGCTCTCTCTAAAAAAATAAAAATAAATAAAAATAAAAACCACAGCCTATCAGAACTAGAGGGCGACTTAAAGTTCATCTTGTTCAAACCCCCTCATTTTAAAGATAAGGAAATTGAGGTTCATAGAGAAGTGATTTGCCAAAGGTGATCAAGTTAGCACTGAAGGCCAGGACTCTCACTTCCCAAGCCAGCCTATTTTCATTATGAGAAGCTGTCTTCGACCTACAGTAATGTTTTATATTTTTGTTTGGAATCCTCTAAAGTCTCTACATTCCCTTACTAAACCATATCACGTGGCCACCATAATTAATGTGCTCAAAGTGTTCATGACCAAACAAAATTAAGTAAGGCCCTGGGTCAGCAAAGAAGGCACAACCTGGGGATAATTAAGTGCAGAGGGTTCCAACTGTAATGTACCTGACAGTGCACAGGCGTGCTGCAAACACATCACAGGTGTGCAAACATACTGTCCCCCCCAAACCCCCACCACCTCCACCCCACCCGACCTTTTCAATGCTGCACAAGGTTGGGGCAGCAGAATCCCAGGGCTGGTATCTTGCCATAAGTTGCCTTGTCCGTTTACCTCAGTGTGGCATAAAAATATCATTTTCTATGTGTGCCATGACATGAAAGAGGTTGGGAAGCAGTTGTACTAATACCAGTGTCCTTAATATTACATGACACAGCACATGCATGCTATTCGCAGCATGGTCAAGTGCACTCAAAATGAAATCAGAGACACTGACTGGCAGTCAAGGATGCTGAGGATACAGATATGCTCATCATGCTAATTTCTGTTTACTTCTCTCTTTTCCCCATGAATTATTTCAAATAACCAAAGGAAAGGGACAAATGTGGCCTTGTGAAAGGATCCAAACTCAGCATCTGATTATATTATCTCCACTCTGTACACTATCACCTTAAAATGGGAAAGGCAGGAAATATCTAACCGTTACCTGCTATGTGTTCTTTAAAGACAGTAACTATGTTTTCTTTCTGTCATCTCAGCGTTGGCCAATGCTTAGCTTGGTTTACCCGGGCCCCAGTAAACGTTGCTGGCTAGCTGAATGGGCAGAGGGATGGAATGGATGGGAGGCAAAAGAAATGCATATAAATCCTTGTTGTCTGATCTAAAATCAGGAACTGTAATATTTGTAATCAAGTTGTCCAAATTCCAGAGACAGTAGGCAGCTTTTTATTTTTTATTATTATTTTTTTTATTTATTTTTTTTATTTTTAAAGATTTTATTTATTTATTTGACAGAGAGAGACACAGCGAGAGAGGGAACACAAGCAGGAGGAGTGGGAGAGGGAGAGGGAGAAGCAGGCTTCCCGCGGAGCAGGGAGCCCGATGCGGGGCTCGATCCCAGGACGCTGGGATCATGACCTGAGCCGAAGGCAGACGCTTAACGACTGAGCCACCCAGGCGCCCCAGTAGGCAGCTTTTTAAAGACAAAGTCCCATTAAAAAAAAGGCAAGACATTGGCCAACTATCAAATAAGCTTGGTTCCTATTTTCTGTGTTGTCCTGATTCCACTTTCCCTTCTGCCTCGATTCAGACCACCCAATCCAATCCACACTGAAGTGCGCACTGACAGTCCTTTTCTATTCCCAGTACCGTAGGAAATCTCTGGAAAAGATGCAAGGGGGAAAATCATAAGCCTTGCAGAGCAGCATGGTCAGAGTGACAATGCTTATCTATTCTTTTCAGAGAGCGGCACAATAACCTTTAACAGAAACAGTTTTAACAGCTCCATTTTACAGTTGAGGACACTGAGATTTAAAAGAAGTAAAAAAAATTTTAAAAAAACATATATTTAATAAAGCGGCCAAGCTAATAAGTAAAACTTGGGTACTAAATGATCTACTCCGAGGTATATCACTGAATAATCATGGCAGGTTAAATCACAGCTTTTATTCATACTGGATATTCTCAAATTACACAATGTTCTCCTGATCTCAGACTGCCACATGAATGAAAGGTCATCTCTGGATTAGTCATGCTCTTGTATCTGCAAGTCCGATTTGTTTTCTGCTTAATCTGTCGATTCTACCCACTCTTTGGTTTCTTTAGGTATTAACACTGCTCTTGAAAACTGATAAAAATACGGTCCATACTCAGAGGCTTTTTAAAAAATTAAACTGTACTAGTATTACAATACAGCAAAGTATTACCATATAGGGGCATACATAGAAAAATCACTTTTGGAAGAATTATTCCTAAGATTTTCCAAGCACCTAACAATATTTCAAAATTTCATTGGAATGGCTTGTTAAAAAGGTAAGAGAGAATAGTTATGCTAATAGTCATTCATCTCACTACCAAGAAGTTACAGCTTTTTCTGGTTATTGTAAAACAAACTCAGAAGGCAGAATTCCATGCCAGATGAATTCATTTTTTTGGGTCCTACCTAAATGAAAACAGGGAAGGAAATGTCCCGACAGATGCAGTACCTAGTATAATTCGTTTGTTTGTTCGGTACCTTGAACACAAGAGACTCTTAGTATAGATTTGTTAATTTAAATGTTCAGTGCAAAGTTTTCATTTCAATTAACACGAAACTGCTTGTGTCTTGGAAAAATACTTTCAGTAGTGACAATCACCATTTGCCCCTGTCTCTACCAGTTTGAGGTATGAGGCTGGATTACTTATGCAGCATACAGTTTCATTTAAATTCTCCACATGCTTTCACTGAAGCATACGTAAAGGTTAGAGAAAACTATGTGCTGGCATATCTCTTGGCGGCTTCTCAAGACACATGACATTTATCTTTCTACAGCAATACCGAATCACAGAACATAACTTTTAAACCAAGATGAAAGTTTATCTGTCTCACTTCCACCTTGGATTTTTAAAAAAATCTTACTTTGATTACTCTTAGAAGTCTTATGATTGAAATGCAAAGTCCTTTCTGCATGGAAAAGGCAAAATGCCAACAGTAATCTACCAACTACCTCATGTTAAACAGGAATTGGTTGCTGAAGTCGAAAACCTCAGATGGAGTGCTTGGCAGTGGTGTCCCCCAATGTGAAAACATGCAAATTATGGAATGTTTATACATGTTCATGTATGTTGTGGTTCATCTGTAGAATGATACCAATAGATCAGTAAACACCATAGAATGCTCAAGAAACTTAGAAACCATATCCCCAACTCACTGCAGATAAAGAAGCTGAGGTTCAGAAAGGTTAAAGGGTTTACCTGGATTGTTGCAGAGTCAACTCAGTACCCAGGTGAGTGCTCATTCTGCTTGCGGATTGGTCTGTAATTTAGTGGATTCTCCTACCCAAGAGTCAAGTGAGTCTCCCTCAAACCATCTGGTACATTTTCCTTGCCTTTACACCCAACTGTAAGGCTCATCAATTTGGGCCTGGAGTCCTGCAACTGGTTCCTGGCTGGTTCCTTCCAAATATTTTAACTCTCCCAACCCATCTGGGTACAACAACTTTAAATAAAAACAGAGAGAAAAGGCCGGGGCACATAGCAAGACCTTCCCATAGCAGGGTCTCCGACATTGCCACCCCACTTTCATTCCTCTGCCTCATAAACTTAAACAAATGGCTCTCAGCTGATCACCGCATCAAATTCAAGCTCAAACGCTTGGCTTCCAAATGCAGCCATAATCTGGCTCATTCTCTATAGCTAAGCATTGTTCTCACTAAAACCTAACATCTTCTGTGCTTTCCTCAGGACACCCTTTGTCACATCTGCCATGTTGCTGTCCCGTGTCCCTCCCCCAAGACTGTGCTGGCCATCTCCCCCTCTTCTACACCGTATTGAACTCCTTCCCCTTCAGCATAGGTACCACCTCCTCTAGGAAGTTTTCTCTGAAGATCTCAGGTCACCCTGTTTTCTCTTCTGGAACCTTTGTTCTTGATAGATTATACCCCTGCACTTTTCCATGTGTTCTACTTTTGTTTCCCCTCAAAAGCTGTAGTTGCAAGAATGTATTATTAACTGAAATAGGCAAGTTGAGAACTGGAATATTTGTATCTTGATCTCATTTATGATTAAAACACACACAGGTGTATGTGTGAGTGTGTGTGCAAATGTCTAGACGCATATAGGGTATATTTTAATAGTATTTATCTCTGGGGTTAGCATTACAGGGAGCTTTTAGTTTTTCAGTTACACATTTCAGTGATGTTTTAACTTGTTCTTAGGTGAATTACAATAAGCAAAAATATTTTTAAAAATAAAGAGAACCTAGGGGTGCCTGGGTGGCTCAGTTGGTTAAGTGGCTGCCTTCAGCTCAGGTCCCATGATCTCGGGGTCCTGGGATCCAGCCGAGCCGTGTCTGGCTCCCCACTCAACGGGGAGTCTGCTCCTCCCCCTGCTCCTCCTCTTGAGTTCTCTCTCTCAAATAAATAAATAAAATCTTAATTTAAAAAAAAAAGAGAATTTAAAAGTAAAGAAATTCCTCCTGAGTTAACTTTGCTTGACCTACAGGAGGTCATTAAATAAATGTCTACACACACAAAAATAATCAAAGCTGTTATGCAAGAGGCAGAAAATCACAGAGAAACAGCACAGGTTTGGATATATGTTCTCATAGAGTGAGAGAGTGTGGGCGAGAGAGGGAGAAAAGAGAATGTTCCTGCATTATTTAGGGAGCCAATGCAATCCTCATTGTCTCTGAAACATACAACTGAATAAAAATACAGTATATTTTCTATTTCACAGCCTAAAAAATAAAGCTTTCCATTGGTGCTAAATTTTCTCCCCCGCCGCCCCACATGATTTTCAAAATACATCAATTTTTTGTGTCCAGGGTTTTAAGAATATATTACAGTAATCATAGGAAGTTCCCTAAAGAAGTAGTTAAGGACTCTAGGAGAACATTCAAGGGACTTAAAGGGAATTTTGTGCTAAAAACAAGTGAGTAATTCCCAGCAAGTACAAAGCAACAGTGATTGAGAAATACACAAAAGGATATTTGTGATAGTAGTTCATAATAGAGTTGTTTCAAAATATTGAATTTTTGGGGGTCTATACTCTATGGGTCTAGATATGTTAATTAATGTGACTACAGGAGTTTTTTCTATTATAAACTATCAAGAATGAGCATGAATTGGTTACATAAGAAAAATATAGTTGTTACTTAAATAGTACATTTAAAATTGGTTCAATGTCGGGGTGCCTGGGTGGCTCAGCTGTTAAGCTGCCTTCAGCTCAGGTCATGATCCCAGGGTCCTGGGATTGAGTCCCACATCGGGCTCCCCTGCTTGGCGGGAAGCCTGCTTCTCCCTCTCCCACTCCCCCTGCTTGTGTTCCTTTTCTTACTATCTCTCTCTGTCAAATAAATAAATAAAATCTTTAAAAAAATAAAATTGGTTCAATGTCTATTAAAAATTTTCAAATATGAATTTATTAAGCTAGTAGTGTGGAAAATTACACACAATAAATTATTTCCTATCCTGGGATAAAACGTGTGCTAAGTATAATTTTTTCCCTTGTAATCTAGTACCACACAACCACACAATTCCATGTTTAGCTGTAAATCCTAGTGCAGTGTTAGCACTAATTTTTACTAACATTTCCCTGAAACTGTAAACATGCTCTGTAATAACTAAGTTGGCAAATAATATAAAAAGCTATGTGAGCTTCTGCCCAAACCAGTTCTTTAAAGTAATAGAAGAAGACTGACCTCTTTTTTATTTTCCTGATTGAGGATGCTGTAACCCTTTTTTGTGGCTTTTATTTGGCTGCATATCCAAAAGTGAACATACTAAATTAATACATGTAAGCTCTTCAGATATTCCAAATAACATTCCTAAACATTCTTATTGGTTTATGTAATATCCAGATGAGTCGACATGGCTTTAAAGTCTAGCAAATATAGAAGGATATAGTTAAATATTTTAGTTATTTGGGATAAAATTTTATAAAACTGCCTTGGAAAATATGCGCATAAAGCCACTACTGCACAAAATGTAGTCCATATTTTCTCTTGAACCTTGAGTTAGAGCTGTAGACCTTTCCATTTTCATTTAGCAAGATGAAATTCTCAAGCAGTTTCACACACATATCAAATGGAGGCTGGCTTCACTTACATAGTGGGAAAGTCTGGCACCTTTAAAATAAAATCCTATGGAGGAGGAAGCTTGTCAGCGCAACATGGCTCTCATTATCCTCTTCAAGGATCGATGGAACTCTCTAACAAGAGAGTGCCTGCTTGGAATCTCCCTTTGTTGCTACTATGTGATACATCTAAGTTTTTCCTGTAAGGATTTTATTTTTGCATGTAAAAATAAAATTTTTACCTTATTATTACTTCATCAGTTAATTCCCTCTAAGGTTCATCAGCCCTACCTTTAAAATATATCTGGAATAAACCACTTTTCATCACCTTCTACCTTCGCTGCTACTACTCTGGTTCAAGCTGTCATGATCATCTCTCCCTAGATTATGGCAATAATCTCCTCATGGGTCTTCCTGCTTCCACTCTTCCTCCCCCACCCCTGCCAGTCCATTCGCCATGCAACAGCCAGAGTGATCCTTTAAAAGATGAAAACCGGGTCATGCCATTTATGATCAAAACTTCCAATGGTGTCTCATCACGCATAAAAGTAAAAATTCTCAGAATGGCCTATAAATCCCTACATAGTCTTGTTCCCTGTTACCTCTTTGGTCTCATTTCCTAGTACTCTCCTCACTTACTCCCCATTCCAGCCACACTGGCCTATCCTGAGGTTTCTTGAAAACACCAAACACATTCCCATCCCAGAGCCTTTGCGTTTGCACAGCCCTGTCCCGACGATCTTCCCACCATGTCACTGTCTGGCTTGCTCACTCACTTCCTTCAGGTCTCTGTTCAAAGGTCACCTTATCAGAGAAGCTGTGTATGAGCAACTTTATATAAAACAGCAGCTTCTTGGGGCATCTTCGGCTCAGGTCATGATCCCAGGGTCCTGGGATCCAACCCCGCATCAAGCTCCCTGCTTGGATGCGGAGCCTGCTTCTCCCTCTACCTCTGTTGCTCCTCCTGCTTATTCTCTCTTTGTCAAACAAATAAATAAAATCTTAAAAAAAAAAACAACACAGTAGCTTCTTGCCGGTCATTCTCTATTACTCTGCCTCCTTTTTCTTCATAGCTCTTGCTATCATCTGCCACAATAATGTATTTATTTGTTTATTGTCCATTTCTTCCCAACTAGAATGCAAAGCTACTTGATGGCAGAGACCATGTCTATTTTATTCACTGCTAAATCCCCAAAGAGCTGGACACATAGTAGGTGTTTCATAAACATTGGTGGAATTAAATATATATTCATATTTTTATTCATTCTACATTCTGTACGTGGAAAAGCTAATACCTCTAAGGCAGGGTTTCTCAGCCTTGGCACTACTGATATCTCTGTTCTGGGACTGTCCTGTGCACTGTAGGACGTTTAGTGAATTCCTGACCTTTACCTACCAGATGCTAACAGCTTCTGCCCACTACCAAAATGTCTCCAAATATTGCCTAATGTCCCCTAGAGGGCAAAATCATACCCAACTGAGAACCACTACTCTCAGGGGAAGGGTACGACCATTGGTTGACTCACTACTATGTGTCAGGTGCCATGGTTGGTCCTTTACATTATCTCTTTTAAGTCTTCTAAGAATCTCAATGGGTACATATGGTTCTTATTTTTAAAATGAAGAAGCTGGGGCGCCTGGGTGGCTCAGTTGTTAAGCGTCTGCCTTCTGCTCAGGTCATGATCCCAGGGTGCTGGGATCGAGCCCCACATCGGGCTCCCTGCTCAGCGGGAAGCCTGCTTCTCCCTCTCCCACTCCCCCTGCTTGTGTTCCCTCTCTCGCTGTGTCTCTTTCCGTCAAATAAATAAATAAAATCTTAAGAAAAAAAAATGAAGAAGCTATAGCTCAGATGTTAGGTAACTTGTCTAAGGCTGCTAAACAAATAAGGTTGCTGCAATCTCAAACTGAGTCTGTCTTATCCAAAGTCTATGCTTTTTCTTTTTTTTACTATGAACCCTCATAAATGAAATGGCTAAAAACAGAGATCCTTTGATAGAGGTGAGGGAAGCAGCCTTGGAGTCCTCCAATTTTCCTCTTCCTCTGAAAGGTATTCCTCAGTGAAACACCAAAAGTTGCAGGACAGAATTTGAAAACCACTGTGCTCTCCTACGCTGCCTGCCCTTCAAGGAACAAACATTATGCTTCTATACGTGGTTTCAGAACTGAGGCCATTTCAGACAGGAGAGTCACAAGATGACCACTATACTGAAGGGACAACTAACCCCCATGCATCAGTCAGAGGGATCTTTTAAAAATGTAATCACGTTGTGTCATTTCAATTAAATCCCGCCTTGGTTCTGACATCATGGTCTGTTGCAAAATGACAGGTTTATCTGTGGGGCATATACAAAAGAGGGCTCCTAAAATAAGGACTGGAACACATGCGGACTGGAACACATGCTGTTACTTCTAACCCTCCTGAGTCAGTGTGATAGATCCTGTCCTGCCGTCCCATCAGAACCCTCCTCCCTACCCGCAAGCCACACTATTGCTACCAGAAACGCTTAGCAGCAGCCTAACTACCGGGCTCGATGATGGATCAGAACGATCAGTTTAAAGTCTTCACTGTCTAGAATTTATGTTCATAGTTGCAATCTCTCAGTTTATATAACACTGAAAAAATTGGCTCTTCCCAGAGTAAACCTTAAGTGTTCTAACTAAGAAGGGAGCTTAGTAAGATGGCCAAATGATTCATTTAGGAATTTTCAACTGAAGGAAAATACTGCTGTAGACCAACTTTGATATAAATGGGGATATCAAAAAAACACATTTTAACAGTAAATCTGAATCACACATGCTTTAAAAATTCATAAAGAAATATGAAATGATGAGAAGATGAATAAAGAAGTCTATTACATTATGCCCCAGTGAAGAAATGAAGTCACCCGTCTATGGAAAATTCTCAAGGGAATATATTATAGAGGAAAAAAAACAGGCTTTTACAACTGAGTACCATCTGAGTTAAGATTAGCAACAAACCAAACCAAATTAAATTGTTTATTCCCTACCGAGAATGCTCTTAATCATTTTACAGCCGAAGTTTCTTTTCTCATAACTGGCTGAGTTGTTTTCATGAGTCAGAAATGAACAAGTTCATCAATAGAAATCGGCCACAGAGACTGATGTAGCTGAAAGCATGAGTTAACATAAAACAAAGGAAGAAAATGACTTCCAGAGTATGCCAAGTTTTAATCACTGAAAAAAACCAGCAACAGACTTGACCAAATATGGCTATAATGAGAATACAACAGTAATAATCATAGCTATTGAAATTGCTTTTGTTTCCAATGTAATACATGAAAATTCCTAAATATTTAACAGGAAAAAGCAGAAATGTCTCCACATTCAGAAAATTAATGTCTATTTTCAATTCTTAGCTTTAAAAAGTCTACCTACTGAATTTAGAAAATAAACAAAACCAGATATCATCTTTAAAATCATTGTGTTTTCAAGACCGTTGAAAGATAAAATACTGGAGGGATTTATCGCCTGAAGAAGCCCTGGTTGTACTTAGATTCGGTATTTCCAGCAGCCTGAACACTACGACAGCCTCTTGGGCTTCAAAGAATGCAGAACAGCAAAATCCCCTGGAATCATAAATGTAAAACCTATAATTATGGTTATTTAACAAAATGGTTTCTGTTAAGATATTTGATGATGAAATTCCCATCCTCAGATGCCAGTGCCCAAATTTTAATCAGCCTTTACTCATAAGTAAATGTATTCTAACTGTTATTTGATTAAATGTCAGTGGCCATTAGGCCCAGTTCTTAAGTAAGAAGGCTTACAGCAGGCGTGCAACAGAGAGGGTGTGGAATGGATTATGAGGAAGGATGAAGAAAGGAGAATTGTTTTAGTAACCTGGTGATGTGAGGCAGTGTTTCACCTTAAAGCAACCACAAAAACCCGAAAGAAGCAAAGGGCAACTGTGGCAGCCGGCAGCGGGGAAGCCCAGAGGCGGTAAAACGGGTGAAGTCAAGTGGGGAAGAATCACAGCCCAGAGCAGCAGCACTTCTGAGTGTCATGTATATAGTTTCACTTGCTGGTCCTCTCAGCAACTGTGAGACGTAGGGAGATCAGCTGCTAGCGACGTCTCCATTTTAGAGACGAAGAATCTAAAGCTCGCTGACTCTCTGTGGCTTTTTAAAAAGAACTTATTTTGAAATAATTTTAAGTTACAGAAAATTTGCAAAATTTAGTACAGAGAATTCTGTGTCCTCTTCAGCCAGCTTCACCACCCAAATCTCTCCTTAACCCTTCTGATCTGAGAAGCCAAGCCGAGTTATGTGTTTAGGACTTGGATGAGAGTTTCTGTGACTCTTCATCAAGGCAGGACATATTGCTAGAAAGATTTAAGATTCCTACTCCAAACCTGTGCTCTTTTCACTATATCACTGACTCCTATAACAGAACTCCTTATCTAAATATATGGAATTTTCTTTCTGAATATAGACAGGATTATCCAAGTAAGGTTTACCTGAGTAAAATTACCAAAGGGTACAACTGTATATTACTACTGTATGTTACAATTCTACACACCTATAAAGTGTGCAATGATCTACAATATTCTACCTGAAATGCTCTTTAGTAGCTCTAGTAAGAAACTGGTTTAGTTTTTACAGAACTGAAACCCTAAAACTTGATAACTATGTGCAGTTTTGACAAGATCTAGAAATACATCTAACATGAATAAATTATTTAATAAGATATAAGTGGACAAATGTCACAAAATTACATAGTGACTTCTTAAGAAACACACAAAGTTTTCACAGTCATTTTACTGGAGGAGAGCAATCAGTGTTACATAGCTACAATAATTTGATCTTTCACAGATGCTATAAATTCCTTCACTGGCTCCGGTTGTAGTCATTATGAGAGGAAGGCTGTATCTAAACTCAATTCCATTTGTATGTATGCCTCTGGAAATCTAGCCATATTGCACATTTTTATAGAGATGTTGTCCAAGATAGCTACTACTTGTGGGTGCTGGGCACTGAGCTAGGTATGTTACATTACATTTGTTACCACAAATCCTTCCCAACAGTTCTTTTTTTTTAAGATTTTATTTATTTATTTGACAGAGAGAGAAAGAGACAGCTAGAGAGGGAACACAAGCAGGGGGAGTGGGAGAGGGAGAAGCAGGCTCCTGGCTGAGCAGGAACCCCGATGCGGGGCTCGATCCCAGGACTCTGGGATCATGACCTGAGCCGAAGGCAGACGCTTAACCGACTGAGCCACCCAGGCACCCCCCTTCCCAACCGTTTTAAGAGGCAGGTCCTGTGGGAGAATCTGAGACTCGGAAACGTTAATTTGTCTAGGGTAACAAGGTTACCCTGGTGCAAGATAAGGGATGGAACTGTGATTTGAACACTGAAATTTGTCTGACCCCAAAGCCAATGCTCTGGTTAGAACACCATGCAGTCTAAAGAGAACGGCAGAAAGAAGACAGGCATACCATAGTTTGGTAAAAGATAAAAATAATCTGTCATTCTAGAATAAAGGCTTTATCATCTTTTGTGATGACTGCCATCTTTGATTAGGAAAATGATGCCAGGGGAAAAAATACACTGGCTCAACACTTGAGAGGGTATGTATAATGCGGTGTGTGTGTGCGTGTGTGTACACGTGTGTGCATCTGCATGCACGCATGTACGTGTTGTCAGGTTGTAGCTTTTAGGAGGGAGCACATTATTGTGACATAAGCATGGTCTGATCTGTCTGGGAAGGTCGCCCTCTTTGAAGGAGTAAGAAATAAGGAAGGAGGGCTGGGTGAGGTGAGAATGGGGAGAAGAGAGCTGGTCAGAGCTGTCCAATAACCCTGATGGTCACCGGAGCAACACGTTTCATAACCAGATTGCCTGCATGTAGGTGAATTGGAAAAAAACAAAACAAAACAAAACACCACACCACATAGGCAACACTGAAATGAATGGTGAAAATGTGATCTTGTTAAAATAACAAATTAAAATTCTTCATAGCGCAAAAGCCATCCTCTTAGAATTCTTTCATACTGGTGCTCTCCTGGTACATTCACGATATGATGAAATAAACTACAACCTGATTTGTACACAGCTTTTAAGTGAGACTCCTACTGTCCCACAAGTCCAGGAAGAAGCAGCATGCCCTGGTCCTCTGCACACCCTCCCTTGCATAATATTCTTTAGAGGATAGAAAAACACACAGCCCAGATGGGACTTATTTTCTGTATACAGATTTTTAATTTCTTAAGTCCCAGGATGGGTATTTTGATCAACAAAAACAACAAAACCTAAATTCAGAGCCATTTTCCTATTTTCCTCTGGACTTTAAGAGACAGGAAATCTCCTAATAAATGCTGAATGATTTCTTCAATCTTTCGGTGTTGGGAAGCCTGGATAAACAAAACTCTTTAAATAATACAAGCCTTAGGCTGAAACTCATTAAGACATAACACTTGTCCTGTAAGTAGGATAGTTCCTTGACCATCATAGGTACATGACAAAATGTTCCTTTGATACAAAAAAATTAGACTTAATTTGTCAATAATCTGAGAAAGAATTAACAAGAAGGAAAAAAATTAATGTCCTATGTAAAAGGCCTTAGCTTTGTCCAAAGTGGAGCTATGGAGCGGACAGTGAGAGCCCATACAGAAGCCTGTGGGAGAGGGGCCAGGACAAGCCACCGTTTTACAGCTTCCTTGACACATCAAAAGTGATGAGTTCACAGGACAGCTGAGAATTATCTGCTCTCATGATGAGGCACAAAGAAATTTTGTTTCACAACTCGTGAGTTCATTTTGCTGGCACAAACTAGGCCCTGTCTGAAAGAACCTGAATTTCTACTAGCATCAGGCAAAACGGAGTCCAATCGCTGCCAAACGGATTGGAACTGTCAAATTATTTCCATTTATGACTTGTAAGTAAAACAAGTTTTATACCAGACCAGGCCTATCCTAAGACACTAATGACTTTCTCAAAGTTTATTCTCAATTTTATCAACCTGGGGGGCTCACTCCCGGGTTTTCCTAGTTAAAATATTTTTGGCTGGGTGCCTGGGTGGCTCAGTTGATAGGGAGTCTGCCTTCAGCTCAGGTCATGATCCCAGGGTCCTGGGATCGAGCCCTGCGTTGGGCTCCCTGCTCAGCGGGAAGCCTGTTTCTCCCTCTCCCACTCCCCCTGCTTGTGTTCCCTCTCTCGCTGTCTCGCTCTCTCTCAAATAAATAAATAAAATCTTAAATAAAATAAAATAAAAATTTTTGGCTGCATGCAATCTGATTCAGAATTACAGTTACTTAAGCAAGATAGAAGTTTATTTTTCTTCATGCAAATGAATTCTGGAGATGAGGAGTTCAGGCTTGACATAACCACTTGCTTAAGTCACAAGGACTTCAGTCTCCTAAAGCATCTGCTCTGACATTTTTCTAAGCTGTGGCTTTTTTTCTTTCCCATTTTAAAAGTCAGTTATTCCTTTTATTGAGATATAATTGACATCTAACAATGTGTAGGCTGTGGCTTTGTCTTCATGATTCAGAATTGCTTCTCAAGCTCCAGATATTACATCTGCATAAAGCAATCAAATGTAGGAAAGTAAGAAAAAAAAGTGAATGTACTTCTGTTTCATGAAAACTAACAGGGTAGTGAGATAAAATATTCATGCTTACATTTTACTGGCTGTATCTCAGTAGTATGATCAAACCTAGCTGCAAGGTAAGAAGAGGAATCCGGTATTGTGTCTGGATGGTGATATAACCAGCTACCAATCAGTTTTGTCACAAAGGAAGAAGAGAGGGCGCCTGGGTGGCTCAGTTGGTTAAGCGACTGCTTTCGGCTCAGGTCATGATCCTGGAGTCCCGGGATCGAGTCCCACATCGGGCTCCCTGCTCAGCAGGGAGTCTGCTTCTCCCTCTGACCCTCCCCCCTCTCATGCTCTCTGTATCTCATTCTCTCTCTCTCAAATAAATAAATAAAATCTTTAAAAAAAAAAAAAAAAAACAAAGGAAGAAGAGAACAGCTACTGGGTGGTAAGTAGCTGCCTCTATCATGTTGGCATAGGATTGAGGTAGGAGTCATTACATTTATGTGATCTATCACACTGATTTCCAGACCTGATTTTTACCAGTCATAGGAGCCGAGGCTTAAGAGTAAGAATTCTCTCCCATCACATCAGACACCAACATTTAAAAAAATGCATTTTATATATATTTTTTAATGTCATGGAGTGTTCTCAGAAGATAAGGAGAGGACAACACTAAGTCAAACAAATAACCAATAACATTAAGCCAATTCCAAAATATTGAGATGCTCTAGTCTAGGAAGAAATTGATTTAGTTGTATTTAATCTCTTCACACATCAGGGTGAGCACAACAACTACTCAGTGAAGGTGAGTCATATGAATAGGGGCTTGACAAATGAGTCACTCCAATGGGGGCTAAATGCCTTGCCATTTTTAGTCTATGCACTTTGCATAAATGCTGGCTGGCAGGTTGCGGACATTACTTCTTGACCTGTTCTCTTCTTACCTTTTACTGGAATCCTAGATATAGCCAATGAAAAGCTACCAATCTCAAACTTCATCAAAGAAAGAAAAGATGATTGAAGTAGACTGGAGTGGGGAGGGCTGAAGTGATCCCAAGAACAATGAACTTGAAAGTAACAGAGAATATCTTCAGCACTATTTGTAAATCATCATAGCCCAATACATTTTCATTGTACTGGTCTACTGTAGACCATTGTACTGGTCTATACACACAGATCTACTTGTTAAGTAAAACTAAATGTTCTCCAGTACAAGAAAAATCTTTGGTATTCTGATTATAAGGAAACAATAGTGAGGCTTCAAAAATGTAGGTAAATTTAGGAGACACATATTAAAATTCCTTTAAGAAAGTTAATGTCTATTTTCCAATAACAAAGGTAGGAGGTACCTTCAGTAGGCAGGAATAGGAACATACTTTTGCATATTCCTCAAGAGAAGCACATCCTTTGCCATTAACTGAAGAGAGGAAAAAAACCCCTACCATGTCCCTATGAAAAAGAAATCAGATTTGGTATGCTTGCGACACTTTAAAGAGCATATTATGTGGGAAAACAAAATAAACATTTGACCTGGCAAATGAAAATGGATTTGGAGTTTCAACATATTTGGCAGACAGGTAGAATTAAATTCAAGTCAAGTATGCAGAGAAACTAATATAGTATTTAAATATTTGCTTAAGTAACGCAGTATTTAAAATAACATACTCGAAGACATGTTTTTGTTGAAATGTTTTACAGTTTTAGTGAGGATATTTTTTGAGAGAAAAAGCTTGACTGAAGCACATTTTACTTTCTCTCTTTGTCATTCTGTGAACTTCAGTGGGATTTCTACATTTACTCTTTCATGAGCCATTTTCCTTTAAGTCTTAGATAACTGTATAATATCCCCTGTAGCTTTTAAAAAGAAACTAGATTTAGATTATGAAAATAAGTTTTGAAGTAAAATACTGATGGGCTCAAGATCAACTCCAGCGTGTTTGTGGGCATGCTCTACGTGATGAGGGAATGAATGGATGAATGGTCTGGTGCAGGAAGCAGCTCAGGCCCTGTCTGCCTACTCTCGCTGCCCCCATTGCTGCAAGGCTAACCCTACAAGCCTCCTCATGAGAGTGGGGCCGCATGGCCCTGCCTTCCAGCCACATTGCCAGGTCCAGGCCTGGACACCCAACACAAGCTGGGTCAATCAGAGGCCACCTCCTTGATGCCTGAAACTGGTAACCCAGAGAACTGGGTCTGTCTCTCTCTAGGTGATGAAGCTAATTTGGGAGCACCTGCTGGCAGTATATTACCTACCATATATATAGAGAGAGAAGAAAAAATTGATTTCTTTGGTGACTGAGTTGTAGCTCCTGAGACCCAACTGTATGTCTACCCTTGGGCTGCTTAGAAGAGACACATCTTTACAACATGAGAAATTTATTTGTAGAATTCACTAATTTTCTAAACAACATATCAAACAAATTACAAATTTGTCCTCCCTATTCTCTACATGAATCCATGATCTTTTTAAAAAAAATATTTTATTTACTTGAGAGAGAGAGAGAGCAAGCAGGAGCAGGGGGTGAGGGAGAAGCAGGCTCCCCACTGAGCAAGGAGCCTGATGCAGGGCTGGATCCCAGGACCCCGGGATCATGACCTGAACCAAAGGCAGATGCTTAACTGACTGAGCCACCCAGGCGCCCCATGAATTCATGATCTTTGAACCGTCTGTACAGTCATAGAAAGAAGAGCTGAAGTATAACTCCCATGACAACTTTGCTTCATCATCCTGAAAAAACTGACCTCTTTCCTATATGTAACCAACACTTCTTTTATTCAATAGCACACTGAATTATATCTACATCATTAATTCACCATTAGGACATAGCCAGTAGCTTGGACATACATTACATAAAGGCCTTAACACAATCAAGTCCTTTACTCGGACGGAAGTATCTTCCTCAATAACTTTACAAGAAAGCAGGTGGAGGTACCAAATTTCTATTCAATACTGATTTCTAAAACCAGTAGTTTTCTGTTTCCAGAGAAAAAAAGCTTGATAAAAGAATTTCTAGAGATGACAAGCAGTTCTGTGTCATTGAAAATTAGTGAACATGTAAAGGTTCACATTTAAAACTAAATTACAGAATCCTCCAACTCATAAATATAGCTTAAAACTTTAAAAAAAAAAGGAGTCCTTTTAGAAAAATAAATTTAGATAAAACAGAGAGGGAGACAAACCATAAGAGCCTCTTAACTATTAGGAAACAAATTGAGGGTTGCTGGATGGGAGGTGGATGGGGAAATGGGGTAACTGGGTGATGGGCATTAAGGAGGGCACTTGATGGAATAAGCACTGGGCATTATATGCAACTGATGAATCACTAAATTCTACCTCCGAAACTAATATGCTATATGTTAATTATGGACTCTGAGAAACAAACTGAGGGTTTTAGAGGGGAGGGGGGTGGGGGGATGGGTTAGCCCAGTGATGGGTATTAAGGAGGGCACGTTCTGCATGGAGCACTGGGTGATATACGAAAACAATGAATCGTGGATCACTACATCAAAAACTAATGATGTATTATATGGTGACTAACATAACATAATAAAATAAAATTAAAAAAAATTTTTAAAAGTCCCTTTAAAAAAAAGTTTGTTTTAATAATGTATCTTCTCGTGGAAATACTGTCTTAAATGGTTGTTAATTCCCATGTAATCTAAAAAAAAAGCTCTTTAATCCATATGAAGCTGGATTATACTCAGTTTATGTAGGGATCTGAAGGGGCATAATTAAGAGAATTTTGTCCCCTTTCCATATGGACCAATACTATGGAAAATTCTGAAGGCATGAAGTTGGTGTTTGATACCTTCTCACATTTCTGAAATCTCAACTTCCTAACATCCCCCTCTTGAATTTTCTTTCCCACAAGCACACAATATAACATATCGCTTAATGTTCTTTACTCTTTAAATTTCCCTAAGGCTCAAAACTACCTTACTCCTTACTGACCAAAACTGTTTAGAGAAAGTCCCTTTCAGCTAATGATTGAGATGTAAGCAATGTGATTCACGTCAATATATAAATAACCGAGTGTCCTTGGCCCTTCATGTGTTTTCAAAAATTTTGAAAGAAGATATAGTAATCTCTTATTGACTATTTTGAAAATTTGTGGATTTAAGATAACAATGATTCACATTTGAAAAATAAATATGATAAATCCATTATCTTTCCAAATGTATGATTCTGCTCAGAAATTACCTGAAATGGCCAAAGAAAAGCAAAAATAAAGCAAAATATCTTTAATCAGCCTTGAAATTAGAGAGGCTGGTAACTATATACAATCAAACTCAAGGAATTTCTTCCAGATAAAAATTACTACTTTTCTTCTACTTTCCTTTTCCAGACAGTCCACACACCCATTTTCCTCCCTAGCACTTACATTTTTTAACTGTGATCCTAGGCAAGGTGTAATCTCTGTACTTCAGGGTTCTTGTCTGCAGAGTGGGGATAATAATAGAATCTACCACATGGGTAGACTGTGATATGAGCTAATACATACGTTAGGGTTTAGAACAGTGTCTGGCAAGTAGTAAGTCCTATACAGGACTCTGCTGTCATTACTATTATGTTTATTTCTCTGCTATAGTAAACATTTTGTCAAGGAAATAGCATATTATGAATACTACTCTATATCCCAAGGATCAAGTACAGTAGTAGGCACCAAGTGGGTAATCAAAGCATATTTATCAAATGAAAAAAATACTAATTTATTTTAAGGTTGATAAATTGCAACATATAGGTTTATTATTTTAATGTTGATGAATTGCAACATATAGGTTTAAGTTTCCTCAGAATTAAAAAATTACCACCAAAAGATTTAAATGCAGGGAGACTCTGAAATTACAAATAAAAGACAATTAAAGAAAATGGGCAGGGAAGCATAAAAGACAGAATAATAAAATAAGATAAAAACATCTCTGCTATGTCAATAAAAGTAAATGAAGTAATCTCATTAATGGAAAGAAATTAAAGAAAAAAATCTTAAGATTTGGGGCAAAAGTCAAAATTCCACTATATATGCTGTTAATAACAGTTACATCCAAACCAACTGGCTCAGAAAGATTGAAAGTAAAGATAGGCAAAGCTATAACAACCAGAGGTATTAATCTAAACAAGAGGGCCAGTTTCTATTGATGAAGGGTCCATCAACAATGCAGAAAAATGCTTGAACTTCTCCCTCCTAATATGGGAGAACTGGATTGTGTACAGCAAAAATAGATGGAAATTAAAAGAGATATTTATCGCAGCAGTAAAAGACTTACTTTTAATATACCTCTTGGTTTCTATTTGATTAAGTAGGGAAAAAATGTGGGTGCCCAAAATGACCAATTGGGATGTGAAACAAATAGTGAAACACCTATTTATATTTATTTGTAATTTTAAAAAATTGAACACATTTTACATGGACTGCTATTGCTACCCTCAGTCAGTCCATAGGCCCAAGAATTGCATGTGGTGGTTAAAACATCCTGAAAGAGGGCAGTGCTTGCACATGGACGGGCTAACTGTGGCACCTCATGAGTCTATTCAGTGTGAGGATAGTGCAATTTGTTTCACCTTACTTGGTATAGGCGGATGTGTTCATTGTGTTAATTAAAAAAAAAATATGACCACCAATAGTAGGATCTCTGAAACATTTTGAATTGAGATGCAGAATGAACATAAAGATCTTTTATATCACCCAAAGTCTCACAGGTTAATTCCGAGCAAAGTAAATAAAAGTGTTATAGAACTTGAAGACAAGTTCTTTTTAGATTTTGGATACTAGCCCTTTATCTGATATGTCATTTGCAAATATCTTTTCCCATTCTGTCAGTTGTCTTTTGGTTTTGTTGACTGTTTCATTTGCTGTGCAAAAGCTTTTTATCTTGATGAAGCCCCAGTAGTTCGTTTTTGCTCTTGCTTCCCTTGCCTTTGGCGATATTTGGAGTGGTGGGGGGGTGGGAGGGATAGGGTGGCTGGCTGATGAACATTGGGGAGGGTATGTGCTATGGTGAGCGCTGTGAATTGTGTAAGACTGTTGAATCACAGACCTGTACCTCTGAAACAAATAATACATTATATGTTAAAAAAAAAGAAGAAGATAGTAGGAAGGGAAAAATTGAAGGTGGGGAAAACGGAGGGGGAGACGAACCGTGAGAGACTATGGACTCTGAGAAACAAACTGAGGGTTCTAGAGGGGAGGGCGGTGGGGGGATGGGTTAGCCTGGTGATGGGTATTAAGGAGGGCACGTATTGAATGAAGCATTGGGTGTTATATGCAAACAATGAATCATGGAACACTACATCAAAAACTAATGACGTAATGTATGGTGATTAACATAACACAATAAAATTAAAAAAAAGAACTTGAAGAAAAATGAATGTTTTTTTCTGTTTAGAATATAAGACCAATATCCTTGATAAACATGGATGCAAAAATTCTCACCAAAATACTAGCCAATAGGATCCAACAGTACATTAAAAGGATTATTCACCACGACCAAGTGGGATTTATCCTTGGGCTGCAAGGTTGGTTCAACATCCACAAATCAATCAAAGTGATACAATACATTAATAAAAGAACGAACAAGAACCATATGATCCTCTCAATAGATGCAAAAAAAAGCATCTGACAAAGTACAGCAGCCTTTGTTGATCAAAACTCTTCAGAGTATAGGGATAGAGGGTACATACCTCAATAGCATAAAAGCCATCTATGAAAAACCCACAATGAATATCATTCTCAATGGGGAAAAACTGAGAGCTTTCCCCCTAAGGTCAGGAACGCGGCAGGGATGTCCACTATCACCACTGCTATTCAACATAGTATTAGAAGTCCTAGCCACAGCAATCAGACAACAAAAAGAAATAAAAGGCATCCGAATCGGCAAAGAAGAAGTCAGACTCTCACTCTTTGCAGATGATATGATACTTTATGTGGAAAACCC
Source organism: Halichoerus grypus (assembly GCF_964656455.1). NCBI lineage: Eukaryota > Metazoa > Chordata > Mammalia > Carnivora > Phocidae > Halichoerus > Halichoerus grypus. Next base: position 104,295,251 of record NC_135720.1, on the reverse strand, counting down.
AAAAGACTCCACCCCAAAACTGCGAGAACTCATACAGGAATTCAGCAAAGTGGCAGGATATAAAATCAAGGCACAGAAATCAGTGGCATTCCTATACACCAACAACAAGACAGAAGAAAGAGAAATTAAGGAGTCGATCCCATTTACAATTGCACCCAAAACCATAAGATACCTAGGAATAAATCTAACCAAAGAGGCAAAGGATCTATACTCAGAAAACTATAAAATACTCATGAAAGAAATTGAGGAAGACACAAAGAAATGGAAAAACGTTTCATGCTCATGGACTGGAAGAACAAATATTGTGAAGATGTCAATGTTACCTAGAGCAATCCACACATTCAATGCAATCCCTATCAAAGTACCATCCACTTTTTTCCAAGAAATGGAACAAATAATCCTAAAATTTGTATGGAACCAGAAAAGACCCTGAATAGCCAGAAATGTTGAAAAAGAAAAGCAAAGCTGGCGGCATCACAATTCCGGACTTCAAGCTCTATTACAAAGCTGTCATCATCAAGACAGTATGGTACTGGCACAAAAACAGACACATAGATCAATGGAACAGAATAGAGAGCCCAGAAATGGACCCTCAACTCTATGGTCAACTAATCTTCGACAAAGCAGGAAAGAATGTCCAATGGAAGAAAGACAGTCTCTTCAACAAATGGTGTTGGGAAAATTGGACAGCCACATGCAGAAGAATGAAACTGGACCATTTCCTTACACCACGCACAAAAATAGACTCAAAATGGTTGAAAGACCTAAATGTGAGACAGGAGTCCATCAACATCCTAAAGGAGAACACAGGCAGCAACCTCTTCGACCTCAGCCACAGCAACTTCTTCCTAGAAACATCGCCAAAGGCAAGGGAAACAAGGGCAAATATGAACTATTGGGACTTCATCAAGATAAAAAGCTTCTGCAAAGCAAAGGAAACAGTCAACAAAACCAAAGACAACCAACAGAGTGGGAGAAGATATTTGCAAATGACATATCAGATAAAGGGCTAGTATCCAAAATCTATAAAAAATTTACCAAACTCAACACCCAAAGAACAAATGATCCAATCAAGAAATGGGCAGAAGACATGAACAGACATTTTTCCAAAGAAGGCATCCAAATGGCTAACAGACACATGAAAAAGTGCTCAACATCGCTCGGCATCAGGGAAATCCAAATCAAAACCTCAATGAGATACCACCTCACACCAGTCAGAATGGCTAAAATTAAGAAGTCAGGAAACGACAGATGTTGGTGGGAATGCAGAGAAAGGGGAACCCTCCTACACTGTTGGTGGGAAGGCAAGCTGTGCAGCCTCTCTGGAAAACAATATGGAGGTTCCTCAAAAAGTTGAAAATAGAGTTACCATAGGACCCAGCAATTGCACTACTGGGTATTTACCCCAAAGATACAAATGTAGGGATCTGAAGGGGTACGTGCACCCCGATGTTTATAGCAGCAATGTCCACAATAGCCAAACTATGGAAAAAGCCAAGATGTCCATCGACAGATGAATGGATAAAGAAGATGTGGTATATATATACAATGGAATATTATGCAGCCATCAAAAGGAATGAAATCTTGCCATTTGCAACGACATGGATGGAACTGGAGGGTATTATGCTGAGTGAAATAAGTCAATCAGAGAAAGACATGTATCATATGACCTCACTGATATGAGGAATTCTTAATCTCAGGAAACAAACTGAGGGTTGCTGGAGTGGTGGGGGTTGGGAGGGATGGGGTGGCTGGGTGATAGACACTGGGGAGGGTATGTGCTATGGTGAGCGCTGTGAATTGTGTAAGACTGTTGAGTCACAGACCTGTGCCTCTGAAACAATTAATACATTATATGTTAAAAAAAAAAAAAAAGAAGAAGATATCAGGAAGGGAAGAATGAAGGGGGGGAAATCGGACAGGGAGATGAACCATGAGAGACTATGGATTCTGAGAAACAAACTGAGGGTTCTAGAGGGGAGGGGGTGGGGGGATGGGTTAGCCTGGTGATGGGTATGAAAAAGGGCATGTACTGCATGGAGCACTGGGTGTTATATACGCAAACAATGAATCATAGAACACTACATCAAAAACTAATGATGTAATGTATGGTGATTAACATAACATAATAATAATAATAAAAATAGAATACAAGTGTTATAAATTTGCATTTGTTATAAATCCAATGACCATTGGATGCTACCAATAGATACTGAGAGTAAATAAACATAACTTATGTATCCCTTTAAAGGCAAAAGTGGTAAAACTATAAATGCTTTCATTTGGATGTTCCAAATGATGGAACATCTATGATTTACAGATGTTTGGAAACATTTTCATTATTATTAATTTGTTTGTTTATATAACATATACTTATTGAGCACCTACTATCATTATATGCTATTGTGGGCACCAGAGATATTATAGTGAACAAATCAGACAAAGGTCTTAACCTTCTGGAGCTTATATTCTAGTGGCGGAAGACAATAAACAAACATATAAAAGATTGAAGATGATAAGTGCTATGAACAAAATATAGTGGGGAAAGTGGACAGAGAATGATTGGGTAGGAGAAGTATTATTTTTGTCTTAATTGCTCAGGCTGCGTTAACAAATGTATGGTGGCTTAAACAACAGAAATTTACTTCTCACAGTTCTGGAGGCTTTAAGTCCTAGATCAAGATGCTAGCATGGTCACATTCTGGTGAGGACGCTCTTCCGGGCTTGCAGACAGCTCACTGTCTCTTGTGTCCTCAATGATAGACAGAGTTCTGGTGTCCATTCTTCTTCTGGTAAGTGCACTAATCCCATCATGAGGGTCTTACCTCTGACCTCACCAAACCTAATTATTTCCCAAAGGCCCCATTTCCAAATACCATCACATTAGAGGGCTTTGGGGCAGGTCTCTGTGGTGATGTGCTATTTGAGCAGAGTTCTGAGGGAAATAAGAGGGTGAGAGAACAGTATGTGACAAAGTCTACAAGTGGCAATGTGTCTGTCCAGTTGAGAGCCACTGAGAGTGGACATCTAGAGAAAGATGGACAACTGACCAATGTACTCTGCAACAGTGGAGGTTATTGTGCCTTAACAAGAGAATTTCTATAGGATGGTGGGGATGAAAATGGGAGTCATGAGGGTTCTAAAGAGAATGGAAGGAGAACAAATGCAAACTCTTTTGGGAAGTCCTACTCTAAAGGAGAGCAGAGAGAGTGACTGCAAGTGTTTTTGTGTGAAGGCAGGGAGATTACAGCACTTTTCTGTGCAGATAAGAATTAATGAAGTGTACCAGTGTTGTGGTAGGAACTTTGGAAGTACTCCTCTCATTGCTTCTCTTTTCTCAGTTAAACAGGAAGCAAGGTATCAGCTGAGCAAGGACAAGTCAAGTGCTAGAGGTCCAATGAGAGAGAAGTTTAAACAGTTATTAAGGGCAGTGGGAGAATAGGGATGTTTTATTAAGGGCAATGGGAGAAGAGGGATGTTCTAAAATTGCTGGGCAGCACTAAGGCCAATTTGAGGCTCTTAGTTATAAATTGCAAGTGAGACTAGTTAGATTGATTGGGTTTTCCTCTACTCATGTTCTGCTGCTGGGACTTAGGCATAACGTAGGTATAAAATAAGCAAAGAATTGGATTTAACCAGGATTGGGGTTTTGCTAAGGGCATGTGTAAGTGTAAGCTCCAAGTATGAATAAATTCCTAGAGCTAAAATAATCTATTAATATATCTAACTAAATCTCAAATTTTTGCTGACCAGGGTTCTGTGATCAAAAAGAGTTTGTAGACTAATGATAAAAAGGAAGTGAATATTATTAATAATGATGATATAACAGACACAAAAAAATCTCCCTACCCTGCCCATGGATCACTTATAAAAAGTCATCACATATTAAAATACCAAGTAAATTCTATAAATTCCTAAGACTAAAACAATATATCTAACTAAATGTTAAAATAATATATCTAAATATATCTGACTATTATGCAATAAAGCAACTAAAACACCTAAGAGGGTCACAAACAAAATATCCAGCCACTTGGAATATATATATTTTAAATATTCTCCTATATGAATTAGGCCACAAAGTGATTCGAAAGTTCAAAATCAAGTATTAATTATATAAATATACAATAATATTAATAAATGTTAATATTAAAATATTTACAAATAATATTTAAGTAATAGAAGTAATAGATATTTTTAAACTCTATGGGCTATATCAAAAGCTATGCTAAGAAACATTACAAATGTAATATTTCCACTGTTAGACAAAAGTTTTGCTAATAAAAATAGCAATGAACATATCTGAGTTTTTAAAAAAGTCTTTGTTCAATTATTTCCTTAGCATAGTACCTAGAAATGCAATTTCTGGATCAAAGGACATAAAGGTTTGTTTTTTCTTTTCATGTGTTTGACAGATAGTGCCACACTTTTCTCCAGAAAGTTGTATCAACTTATGTTCCCATTAATATATGAGATAGTCAATTTCTCCACAACCAAGTAAACACTGAATAATTCTTGGTACAACTTAAACAAAATACATTTTTGAGCTGAAATGAAATGTGATTTTCTCCCCCCTAGCTTTGGTTTGGTTTTTTTTCTTGGGGTCTGGGGGCAGTGGAAGTAGGGGGAGGTGTGGAGATGAGATTCAATATTATTAAAATGTATCACAAATGATTTATAAATTTTTTCATAGCTGTCTCTTGCCCCAGAGAATCCACAGTTCTTTGAATAACTCCCCAATATAACCAGCTGGCCTACAGTCATCATATTTAAAAGTACCCAAGTCCCACACAAATGGATGGAATGATTTAAAAGAATATCAAGAAGAGAACTTTTTGCAAGAATTTATGAGTTTGAGATGACTGATATCCCAAAGAAATAATATCCAGGCAACCAAGATCACTCTTTGGTTACAATAAATTAAAAAACCTTCACCAGGAGTTTCTATGATTCACAGAAAAGTTTAAGCAATATTTAATTATACAAATAATGTACTATGTTTTCTACTTCAAAACCATATAGTGGGTTATTGATAAGAACTGCTTAAAATGGTGAGAAAAATTCCCCCAGATTTCACTTGAAGCATTTTTGTTTTAACAGAGAGTGATAACTGCCTTATTAGGCTATTTTATTTTATTCTATTCATCGTAATGAACTCATTGTAGGGCCACAAGGAACAAGCCTTCCAAGACTCAAATATCCTCCCCACTAAACCCAGATGGATAACAGGAACTCCACACAGAGCTACTCCCTAGGAAAAAAGATTGCAAGTTTTCCCTCATTTTTTCCCTTTTCCCTCATCTTTTTCTTTCCTCTTCCCTCCCTCCCCACCTCTCCCTCTCTCCCTTTCAGTCTCTCCTTCACTGGGATAATTTCCACAGATACAGCAAAGGAATGCAGTAGTATTTTTTGGAGATATTTGTGTATGTACTGAATTCTGGTAAATAGAGTCTAATTTTAAATTATTTAAAAGCGCTGCTAGAGCAAGGCAACTGATGAATTACTGAACTCTACATATGAAACTAACGATGTACTATATGTTGGCTAATTGAATTAAAATAAAAAAAAGTTAGTTGAAATAAATTCACTAAACCAGTAGTCTAAGTATTTGTATACAAATGTTGAATAAAAAATATACAAAACTTAAAAAAAAAGCTCTGCTAGAGCTTGTATATAATAAGGTATTTTTTCAAAATAAAAACAATGACTTCAGCGATTTTAGATTTTTCTGTAGTGTGTTTTCCCAAACGTGGTCACTTCTGTACTTACAGCTTTTCCATATTTCAGGGCAGATCAATAGACCCGTTATCAATGACTATCTTCTATTTAAGGTGCAGAATAACTACAAAAACCAAATGTCCTTTCTTCAAGAACTTTTAAAAGATTTAATAAACATCTTAAAAGAAAAAGATAAAAGGTCCAAACTGTTAATATTTATTACTTATTTTAAAAATTAAATATCATGCTTAAAACAGCTTACTACCTGGCTATATTAATTGTGGGGGTATGGCTAAACATTGTCTTTCCTAACTGAGTATAAGAGCCAGAGTAGGGGTGGTAATAATGAATTATTAAATAAAAAATCCCATAGTTTATCAATATAGTACATGAGGCAGATAAATTCAAAAGTAACTTTTGTGAATCTGGTGATTTGTTGGTAAACTGTTCCTTGGTGTTAGAAGGACTGAGAGAAACAACACTTTCCAACTGTATGAAGTACAATGAATGGAGAGGCAAAATTTTCATGCCACAAAAAATTCAACAGTAACTTAAGGCAGCTGCAAATTCAAACTATTTTCTAGCTATACATCAGCCAATAACTAAAAGATTTTCTAAAAGAGGTATTTAATGGATCAGAGAAGTGAATAATGTTATTATTTGAAGATGCTAAATTATAAAATCTTACAATAGCAAATATATGAGAAAAGGCATGTAATATGTATTATCAAATGTGAATTGGCCAACTAGGTAGAATGGACCAATAGTCACAGATGGTATTGGTTCTTTTGAAACAAAATCTGCTGATTGAAGCTGTAACTGATGTTCAGTGTCAGCTTGTAGACACATTTGGGACACAGTAAAAGTCAATGCTGAAGCAGTAGGGTTGGAAGAACTTCTATAATTAAAACTAGAAAAGCCACTTTTATTATAATTTGAACAGGAAGTTATTTGAGCAATGAAAACTATTAGCAACTGAAAAGTACCTGAAAAAGATTTATTGGAGAACTCCTCATACGAAAAGTTCATACAGGTACATAACTAATTGCAATATCCTTTTTGCAATCCTATGTGAGTCAGAAGAAATGACTGGCTTTATGTACCTGGAAACTGCATTATTTAAATAAAACAGAAAAAAATATTCAGATCATCCAAAGGAGATATTAATAATATTCACATATATTGGCTACAAGAACACACCTATTTTAGTTACCTTACTTGGACAAATATTTACTGAAAGTTTGTAATGTACAAAGCACTGTACTAGGTACAAAGGATCTGAAAGTAAAATAAGTCCATGCTCTCAAGGACCTTATTTAATAAGTTAAACTATGGGGTGCCTGTGTGGCTCAGTTAAGTGTCTGCCTTTGGCTCAGGTCATGATCCCAGGGTCCTGGGATCGAGCCCTGCAGCGGGCTCCCTGATCCGTGGGAAGCCTGCTTCACCTTTTCCCACTCCCCCTGCTTTTGTTCTGTCTCTTGCTGTCTGTCAAAAAATAAATAAAATATTAAAAAAAATAAGTTAAACTAGGGAAACACAATGAGTTATAATCTATCACAAACTAAAATACCCGAACTTAGATGTTGCCAGATGAAGAAGGCTCAGTAAAGGGAAGAAAAGTAAACACCTGTTTAGGGAACTACAAGTTCAAGGGGGTTCCTTAAGCAGCGTGTGTGTGTGTGTGTGTGTGTTTGTGTTTGTGTTTTATGTGTGTGCACATGCATGTTTTGGGAGGGAATACTGGAAAAGTAAAGGAATGGTGAGAGATGAAGATGAAAAAAGCTATTTGAGGTCAGATTAAAAAAATGTATTCATATTATGCTCAGAAGTTAAGACTCTTCTGGGGAAAATGGAGAGTCATGAAAAGCAGAAGGCTGGCAAGATCCGATCTGCCTTTGGGACCAGCCCTTTATGAAAAGGACAGTTTGCAAAGACATGCAAACACCACAGATTACACTGATCACTAAATAGCTATATTTTCGTCCAGAACTCTTTATGTCTAAATGAGGAATGCAATGATCTCGGAAGAACTGTAACTGCATTAAACAGCCTGACTGGCATGATGTCATGAAGTGGCAGCAACAGTAAGAACTGAACTGAAGACAGCTCCTCAGCATGGATGCAAAAAAGGAACAGAGGGAATTCATCTATACCAAACAAGCAACGATCTGTTAATTCCACTAAATAAACTACAGCATTAAAATGACAAAAATCTTGCCACAGAATACATTTATTTTCATATTTAGAATTACTAACTTGTTGAGATTAAACCAATACAGATAAATAAAAGCCAGACTATGTAACAACAATCTGCCCACCTACTGTGGGGAATGTGGGTGAAGGAGAAAGAATAGGGAAATATAATCCACAAAATATTCAGGGCAAAAATATTTTGGTTATTGCAACAACCACAGTTTGAGAACTATAAACATTAAATGTAAATTAGTGGTAAATTTTGTGGTGTTCTTAAATTCGATGATATTTTAAAACTCTTCTCTGCCAAGGTGTTTTATAAACAAGTTGGTGGACTGATCTCTAAGAAAACCCTTGTAATGTATCTTTTAAAAGCGAAGGATATCATTTTAAAAAAGAACAAACAAATTATTTGAGAAAGAAAATATTGATTGATTCCATAAAAACCTAATTGAACAGTATAATCAGATGTGTTAGTCAAATATCCATTTATGCAAGACCAGACACAGCAGCCCAGGGAGGCCTGCACACACGCATTGCCACGGGTAGACGCAAATGTTTAGTTTGCAGGGCCGGTGTGTATCTTTACCCTCAAAAATGGTTCTCTATTTTACTAAAATTGAAACTCGTTGATGTGGGGAAGGTGGAAGTGAATGGTAATCATTGTTCCTATATTTTACTACCAAGTTCTGATTTAAAATATTCTATCCCCGTAATAAAAGATACTTGTGGACATCCAATCCGAAATCTTGGTTTGGATTAGGGAAAGCAGGATTACTATGAGGATTGTTTCAATGCTGTCACCGTGTAGTTAGCCCCCAGTAGTCTAGAGAAAGATTAGCGAGAAGAGATCTTTTAAATTTCACCCAGAGACTAACAGTTAAAAATTCTAAATAGGTCTGACAAAATGGGAAGGATACTAAAATTTTTATCATAAAGAGGGTAATCATTTGGCTAATCTTGCTCTAAATTTTTTCTATAGCAAAGTATAAGCCAAGAGATGAAGCATCCTATAATGACAGAGCACAATTAAAACAACAACAAAACCCAACCACTTCTAGTTTCACACCCGATACATGGAGTGCTCTCATCAGAGCAGAAGTCTGCCTCTACCCTCAGCTAGAAGCCCATAGTTCACACATGGTTAAGGAAAGCCTAGAAGAATCCCTGAAGAACCATCAGTCAAATGTGCTGTATTAAGCCACAGAATGATAAGGACCTGGGTAAGGTAGGGAATGTTCTATTTTTATAAGATCTGTAACTTTTCATGTCATTAATTGAAAAATCTCTTCTCCAGAAGATGCCCTTCTCAGGTTTAGAAAAGCTTTTATGGCAATGAATATACAGATCTTTACCATTACATAATCAGAACACAGCTCTAGCTATGGCTACAAAACAATCTGATAGAGTTTATAAAGACATGAATGGAAGTCAGTCTCAGAACAACGCATTGTATCAACTTTTGGGTTCTCTTGAAGTCATGTAATACTCCCTGTTCTGCCATTTCTAGGCCAGAAAAACACATACTAAATTACATTAATTCTGCTCCATGTAGTTGAAATTACCAAAGGTTTTTTTTGGAGGTATTTTTATTAATACTTCCTGAAGAATGATTTCAAAGAGTATTTTTCAATTATGTGATCAAAAATTACCTTCAAAAGAATAAACAGACATACGAGTATGTTCTCCTGATGAGTCTCTGTCAGAGTCTAACCCTCACATACTCTAGTTTCATGTTTTAAAATGTACCCTAGTTCTGTTCTGTTTCGTGCCCTCTTTACAAACCATACTGAGGCTAATTCTATGGCCCTGTCTGAGGCTAGCCATAACAATTTCTTAAAGAAGTAATGTGCTTTACCTCAGAAGAAACTCAATTTCAAATAAAATAGCAAGCAAAACAGAAAATACATGGCTCCATCACACAACCAATAATCCACCAAGAAGGTTCAAAACTCAAGACCAAATAACAGAATGATAATAACAACCATTTATTGAGCCTGTATTCCCCTTAACAGGGTACACAGTTATCTTTTGATTTGCCACTTATTACTACAGGACTGTGAAGGCAGAAGCCATATTTTGTCCTTTTTATAGACATAATCTCACAGAGTAAGTAGTAGAGTGACTTAAAAAGAGTCTCAAAGAATGAATGCCAAACGAGTTCAAGAGTGGAAGGAAGGATGGATGATCTGCTTGAATCCAAAGAAAATGATTTCTACTCATTATACATGCTGTCTTTTAGGGAAAAATTCCTAGAGATCTGAGGAGACTCAAGGTTGTAATGCATCACTCTATCAATCTTGCTGTCATCATGTATAATACTCTATACTTACGGGCCTTTGCGGCTGCCTCTCTGAATTCATTCCTTCTTCCTAAAGCTCCAGGGATCCATGCCTTTGTGAGGGGCCGAGTACACCTTCAGCTTTAGGGATGGGAGCCCATGACTTAGGCTAAGCCAATAAGAACATGTCATCCTACTAGCTACTGTGGGTGCTAGGGGTTTCAGAAGATCTTGTGATTGTAAGCATTTTCAGAGTCAATCTTGGACAAAGGCATTTTCTCTATCATGACCTAGAGAATTGGTGCTCCTGTGAGGTCAGTCAGCCAAAAGATTAGGCCAACAAAAACAGAAAAGGGCAGAAAAGAGAGAATTACAGGGAAATGGAGCTACAAATCCAGTGACATATTGTGAACCTCAATACCAAACCTTGCTTGAAGCCAAATCTACCTCGGGTAGTTTACCTGTACCATTTCCCTGTTTAATTCATTTGAAATGGTCTTTGTGTTCATTCTAATCATGCAAAAAAGTTATCTGTTTTAAACTTCTTCGATCATTATTATAGCTCTGAATATAGTCTGTGTCACACTGTGTGGTTATATTCTCCTACTCCTCAATTACATAATACGAACCTATTTAATTTGCTCACAAAGCATATCCTGGTAGCACCATGTATAGACTAATACTTCTGATGGGGGAAAAAAATGAAAAGGTAAACTGTAGAATCTCAACTGGAGATTAAAAGAAACAACATAAATGATAAATATATAAAATCAAAACAGCATACATTTACATACGCAATTCACTTACAATCTCGTCACCCGATGACACTCGCTGTTGGTTAGCATGTGGGTATATATCCTTCCAGTCTTCATTTCTATGTGTGAGGGAACATACACATTCCCTTTTCATTGGTTAACAATGTTCTCTTGTCCCACTTCCACTATTATAAGTAGTGGATGAACAGCCTTGAGTATAAGAATGTGCATATGATCAAAATTTCTGATTACATCTTAAAGAGAAATTACCAAATGTGGGTTTACTAGGTTGAAGTAGATGAATGCTTCTAAATGATATTTTTAAATAGTTTCTGATTTCTTTTTTTTTTTTTTTTTTTAAGATTTTATTTATTTATTTGAGAGAGAGAATGAGAGAGAGCATGAGAGGGGGAAGGGTCAGAAGGAGAAGCAGACTCCCTGCTGAGCAGGGAGCCCGATGTGGGACTCGATCCCGGGACTCCAGGATCATGACCTGAGCCGAAGGCAGTCGCTTAACCAACTGAGCCACCCAGGCGCCCAATAGTTTGATTTCTATTAAACTTCATTTCCACCAACAGTTAACATGCACCCAATTCCACCTTACTACTGACCATTTTATAAGCAAAAATGGCATTGGTTTATTACAAGTAACCAGATATTTTGCATGCTTATTAGTTATTTTTATTTCTCTTTCTGTGATTTGTCTATTATTATCCTTTGCCAATTTTTCTACTGGAATGTTTTCTTATTGACTAAAAGATTATTTTATCACATTTTTACATGAGTTTGCTTTTCAATTTTGTCTTTCTTTTTCTGATATCTACAAGTTATATAATTTTTATGTCATCAAATTTAACAGTCATTTCCTTTGTGGTTTTTTTCGTCTCCAAACTGGGCTTTCTTTTCAGAAGACTAATAGATTCTGTTTCCACTACTGAAAAATTCACAATATATATTTGCATACAAAAGCCTCTGAAAGGTTCCAAAAGAAATCTCTTCAATTTCTTAGTTTAGGATTTCACAAATTTATTTGAAAATAGACCACTCCCCCGTCCCCACCCCCAACAGTGCACCTGTTAACATCTTGAGTAGTTCTTTAAATGCTTGTTTAAGAAAACAAAAGCCTGGAAAGTCCTTCCACAACCCCCAATTGATAGTTACCTGTGTTTATTTCTATTTTTTTTTTAATGGCTTTACTTTTCATACCTAGTGCTTTAATCCACCTGAATTTATTCTGATGCAAGTATAAGGTTGGGAACTATCTGTCTTTTTTTTCTTTCCAAATGTTATTCAACTGTGTGGCATCTTTCTCCGATTGATTTCCAAAGCTACCTTTATTGTGACTGAATTGCTCTCTATACTTATGTCATGTGCAGTATTCTCTTTGTTGGTATGCTTATTGGGTTCTACACCAGTACCACACTATTTTGATGATAGTAGTTTTATGAAATGTTATATCTGGTAGGATAAACTGAACTCTGCCCTCTACTCTTCTTTAATGAAAATTTCTTTGCTTATCTTTTTTATCACTTAAAATAACCTCTAATATCATTTGAGAGTCTTAAAAAAAATTCTGCTGAGATTTTTGTTAAAGTTACTTTAAGCTAATAGATTAATTTGGGAACAACTGATACATTTATAATAGTCCATCTTTGCATCCATGACCAGATTATTTCTTCACTTACACACTCCTCATATCTCAGTACATTACTAAATATTACTTTCATATTTCTCTTATATTTCTTCTTAATATGAAGTTCCCCTCCAAATAAACTTTGTCCTTCTATTATTTTGATTGAGATTGTCTTTCTCCTCATTTTTATTAACTCTTAATGAAATATGGGGGAAACTACTGATTTTTAAAGTATCTATATGATTTAATGAAGACTTTAATTGGTTCTAATAGTTTTTAGATTGATTCTCAAGGATTACCTAATAAAAATTATATTATCTATACATAATGATAAATTTTGTCTCTTACCAATAGCTATGCCTTTATTGCACTGGTTAATGCTTCCTGAACTCTGGCAAATAAAAATGATTATATGGGCATTCTAGAATTTAATGGAACTCTGTTAATATTTTTCAAACTATAATGATGTCTGTTCAATAGAGTGAGATATTCTTTACATTGATATGGAGGTACTTTTCTATTTCTAGTTCATTGAGAATTTCTAAAAGGAATAGGAAGTGAGTTTTGTCCAGTCTTTTTATCACCTCCTAACCCATATGGTTGTTTTACTCTGACCTAGTTATTGGGTTTATAACACTAATGTATTTTCTAATATTAAGCATGCTTGAATTCATGAAAAAAATCTTATTCGGTCATGGCACATTTCTTCTTATATGTATTGGCAAATTAAAATTGCTAATATTTTAAGATTCCTGCATCCATTTTCATAAATGAGATTATATTATGATACTTTGTAAAATTTAAGGAGTTTTCCTTATTTTCGTTACTCTGAGATAGCTTATATAGCATGGTAATGAACTGTCTTATGAATGTTTAAAAGAGCTTTTCCATAAACCATTTTGGATTCATAGCCTTTTGAGGACATAATTCTTTAAAAACATTTAGCATTTCTTCCAAGTTTACTGATCTATCCAAGTTTTCTACGACCTGTTGAGTAAAACTAATCATTTATGTTTTCTTAGGAAGATACTCATTCCATCAGGCTTTTCAAATGTTAGTAAGAGAATTATATGTGAATTGATTTCTCCAGTCTATGGCTAGATCCCAACTCCTTGCTAATTTTAGCAGCTATCTTTTCTTTTCATTTTTCTTATTGAGACTTGTTATAGATTCATTCCACCATTTTGTTCTTATTTTTGCAAAAAGCTCCTTAAATTGGTAAATTTAATTATTTGTTTTCTAACTTTATGCGTTTATTTTTATATTTTCATTTTTCCTCTTTTCGATGTAAAATTTCTTTTTTTTTAGAGAGAGAGAGAGAATATGTGCAGGAGTGGTGGGGGAAGGGCAGAGGGAGAGAGAAAATCTTAAGCAGACTCTACGTTCAACATGGAGCCCCATGCGGGGCTCAATCTCATGACCTTGAGATCATGATTTGAGCTGAAATCAAGAGTTGGACACTTGACTGCCTGAGCCACCTAGGTGCCCCTTGATGTAAAATTTCTAATTTTAATTGAATCGTTTATTTTAATTTTCCCCAATTTAACAAAGGCTTAAAAGCTAAAAAGTTGCCTGTGTTTTAAATAAAGTTTTGTCTAAATTTTGTAAATTTTACATGGACTATTCTCAGTGCTGTTATTGCCCAAATAGCCAATGGTAGTAATTTTTAATCTGTTGTGGGTCCATTAGTTGCTCCTAATAGTTGTTGGTTTCTTCTTTTTAAATTTTCAATCAATTAGGGTTTTATATGTTTAACTTCTCTTCCTAGTTTCAGGTTTTCTTTTTTTGCTTTGGTAGGGTAATGTGCTCTATAAATTTGTACATTTTTGAAATCTGTTGACCGTGAAGAGACAGAAAGACTCCTGTGACGTTCTGTAATGATTTTCAATGAAAAAAATAATGAAACCCCTTCTTTACTGATGATATACAGATCCATCATGTAAAATCAAAGAAGTTTTTCTGTTTGAGGAAAGTGTGGGGGGAGGGGAGAGGCTAGAGACCCACCAAACTTCCCCTTGCCTTCCCTAAAGAGCAGCTTGGAGTCCTTGGAGTTACCTGGATAAGATTTTAAAACTGCTGCTCATTTATAAAATGTTTTATATGCATCTATAAAGTTAAATTTTATTATTAAAAATTTTCCCCCCAAGTCAATCTGTTAATGACTGAAATAGTGTGTTTCAGTCTCAACAAATGCATTTCTCTGACCTCTCCCTGAATTACTGGAAGCTTTTACTTTGTATATTTCAATTCTCTGGAATTTGATGATTAACATTTTGTATTTACTCTCTTCACCACAGGCAGCATCACTTAGTAACATAAAATTACTGACATTGTTCCCTTCTAAAGCTTTTCCCCTGGAATCTTTTCTCTTAACTAATAATTGCTACTATTAGCATCTGAGTTTGTCTGATATACCTTTGATTGTTCTTTTACTTTTACATTAAAAAAATCTACTAAAACTATATTTCTATTCTTACAGAATACACACATGCAGGCATAACAGTATGTATGTAAAAGTATATGCGTATCTATATATATCATCTGTATGTAGGCACATAAACTAGATCTTTACAGTATATCAATTCTGTATTTCTTAATCTCATGTACACTTAAATTTTAAACTTTTTTCTGGGTTTGATTTTTAAACAATGTTTTTAATTTTTTTCATATTTGTAAACATCATTTACTTTACTAGGGTTAGCCTTTTTCTTTTATGATGAATCTTACCTAAGATATTTTTAAACTCTTAGTCTTACAGGCATTTTATTTCACTTTCCATTATAATTAAAAAATAATAATAATAGGTAGAGAAGGGGAATGGTAGAAAGAACAGACTTCAAAACCAGGAGAAGATGGAGAACATCTATAGCAACCCAACTCTCTGGCTTCTTCAGTGAGTTTTCCAATATACTTAGCTCCACAAAGGATAACACTGGATTTCAACCTCCCCAGGGATCATAACCTCATTATTCTTGGGGCATAACTGAATGGTGAACCTTATTTCTCTGATCATTCAGCTTTTATGAGAAACTTTGTGTTTTTAAAATCTATGGCCAATCACTTTAGGTTAAATTCAGATGGCCACCTGGAATGTTATTCAATTTTAAGCCAATTAAAAACATTTTTAAGTGATCTTAAATTTTATATGTTCTACTTTGCTTTATTTCTAGACTCCAGTGTCAGGCCTCTGAGGTTTTAGCACCCTAATTAATTTAAAGTCTGGTCTCTCTGGTGGGCTCTAATCTTTGCTTTCTTGTTTACTTTTATCAATTTGAAGATTAGTCAGAAGGTAGAGTTCACTCAACTTTTTTTTTTTTTTTTTTTTTTTTTTTAAAGATTTTATTTATTTATTTGAGAGAGAGAGAATGAGAGAGAGCACGAGCGGGGAGAGGGTCAGAGGGAGAAGCAGACCCCCCGCTGAGCAGGGAGCCCGATGTGGGACTCGATCCTGGGACTCCAGGATCATGACCTGAGCTGAAGGCAGTCGCTTAACCAACTGAGCCACCCAGGCGCCCGAGTTCACTCAACTTTTAAAGATTCATTGTTTATATCCCCTTCACAAACCTAGTAGTTTATTAGACCAGATTATTTTACTTGATTGATGATAAACTTGAGCTTCTCAGGTTCCTTCACAGTAGAGCAGCTGGGTCTTAGGCAAGGCTCTTCTGTGAGTGACCACAATCACTCCATTAAGAAAACCCAAAGACGGGGTGCCTGGGAGGCTCAGTAGGTTAAGTGTCTGACTTCAGCTTGGGTCACGACCTCAGGGTCCTGGGATCAAGCCCCGCTTTGGGCTCTGCGCTCACTGGGGAGTCTACTTCTCCCTCTTCCTCTGCTTCTGCCCCTGCTCATGCTCTACCCCCACCAAATAAATAAATAAAATCTTTAAAAAACAAAAAAACCCTAAAGCTATTTGCAGTTTTTTGTGACCACCCTCTTGGCATTTGGTTGACACCACCACATTTAATTGATTAACACTCAAAAGATTAGAACGTAAGAAACAGGATCAACAGTAAAACACACCTGTGTCATTCTGGGGTGGAGGTGAAGTGGAGGAGCTGAGGGGAGCTGTGAGCATTCAAATGTGTTATTATGCTCACCAAATCCCTGCTTCTGTTTCCTAGCGCCTCGAAAGCAATTCTGAACATTATTTAATCTTTATTTGAGAATTTGTAAGGATCTTCAGAGACAATGGATCATAGATCTCTACTATACATACACGTCTAAGTGTTAAAAATTTGGTGTTGGAGAAAACTAAAATAGGGTAAAAGTTAGGTAACTATCATGATGAAGGACAAGCAATTAGAAATGGAAGTAAAAATCCAGAGTTTTTATATTTCAAGCCATATAATCTTTAATAGTGCTGAAGTAAATTATGAGCGAAACACAAAGCCAGGCACACATAGAAATCACCTAAAACAACAGGAAAGAACTTTTTTTTTTTTTTTGTATACTTGCTCAATGTCTTGAGAAAAAGCTAGGAACCCAAGTGGGTTTTTATGTCTATAAAATTTTCTTCTCTTCTAAATTACATTTAAATGAAAAGAAAGGAAAGAAAGCAAAACAATAATAAGCTTTGTTGGTAGGTCTATACTATTTTCATACATTCTTGGGACGAAGGTAGCAAACAAAATTTCTGCAACATTAAGTGATGCTTAGAGAAAAATGAAATCACAGAGTGATGCCAGGACTGATTATTCCACTGCACTTGAAAAGCAGAGATTGCAGTCTGTGAGTCCAAAGTGGTTTCATATGGACTGCTGCAGTTGTGGTTTATGCTTGAAACTATAACCTGTCAAATTAGAAGCAGGCAAGGCCGATGCTGTTAACGGTTCCACTTTCTACTGTCTGCAGTTATGTCTATAAGTTCAGCACTTTTTATTCAGTTAAACTCTGTTATTTGGATGAGTAGAATCTCAAAACTGCTCTTTGTTATCTTGGTTAGAGAAGATTTTAGTTATGATAGAAAGCTTAAAGACCTGCCAATCTGATTTTTATTACATAGATGAAGCTGACTTGCGTTGCAACCATTTTCACCAACTATTGATATTTTATTATCCTGGTTACCACTATGTAATAGATAACTACAGAGAAGAGGTAGATAAACTACATCAGTTCCCACGCCTTTCCTCTTCTGCCTTTCCGGTTACTTTATTGACTTTAACTTGTACCTTACTGACTCATCATTTTTCCAAGCCTACAGTAGCCTGCTATTATGAGCTTAGTGTTACAACATGCTCCATTTCTTCTCTTCTCCTTGATTATGGAATGCCCTTCCAGGCAGTGGGCTTGGTTGACAGAGATTTTCCCATCAAAACTGAGAAGCTACTTGTTCTATTTTGTTAATGTTTCACGCAGAGTCCTTCCTTAGTGAATCTTTCTTAATGCCCATTAGTGTAATATAAAAATGTTTTTTTAAAAAAGCATAAACAATATTTGCTCTCTGTATAATGCATCGTAAGTGAAACCATGCCACTAAACAATCATATCCTGTTTAGGCCATAATGACATCAGAAATATATGTTTATCATCTGCTTTGGACAACTGAGCATGATTTTGGCCCACGGCGAAGTTGAACTAAAACCATTTGCAGTTGCCCCAAACCAAGATAACCACACATTTTTAAAGTAATTGATACCTAAAGAGAACATTGCCTTTAGATCACAGTTCATGATCTAAGCATACTAATCCTTTAAAGAAGGTTGTTAAAGCTTATAAAGCATGTATGTCTATTGGACTTCCTCCAGAATTTAACATGAAATAATTATATTTTTAGCATGCATAGAGATTATTAGCATGGTCTTTTGGATTTTTGGAATTACTTCTCTTGCCCAATTTAAAGAGAAGGGGAAAATGGAGATTTTTTTACATGTAAAAGTATAATAATAAGAAGGGTGATAAGAATAATGCTTTGTATTTTGGAAGGCACTCAAATAAAATCAGTCATTTTTATTTTTGAATATTTAAGGAAACAATAATTTTATGAATAGATAGCTTAGGCAAATAGAAGGAGCACAATTTTCATATGTGTTGTGAAAACATATCCAGGGAACCCAAACACACGGGACTAACTTTGTGTTACAGGGCTATAAGCACGTAATTGCCCTGGATACTACCTTAGCTAGCGAGTCTATTCATAGCCTGAAAGATAGCTCTTCATGCTATATGCCAACACGAAAGCAGGAAAATTACCTTTGCCCACAAAGATAACTAGATGGTTTGGAACAAAAAATAAGTTTGAAATAAAATAATATCAGTAAAAGTTAGGCTTAGCAAGAAGCTTAGGGAAATCTACTCATATTTAGAGGAGGAAAGAGAGAAACAGAGCACTGAAGTTGTCTTCCAAAGTCTTGTCTGAAGGCAGAGTCCGACACCCTTAGAGGGAGACTCCGCTGCACCATGCTACTTTCAGACATGCAAACACACTGTTCTGGGCAATTCAGATAACAATTAAAGAACATAAGAATAGAACCCAATAGCATAAGCACTGCAATGGGTGTTCTATTACTGTAAGAAGGGAAGAGTATACTGTACCTCCATTCTTTCTTGTTTAACTTCATCAATCTCATCATCTTCAAACATTGCCAGGAGTTCTCCTGTTTGGTCAATAGAGCTGAGAAAGTCTTGGGCGATTTTCTGTCTTTTGTTTGCATTATTGCTGCCACTCAGTTTGTCTTTGTGAACATAAGGGAAGGAAAAAAATGTGCTTAATAGGTTTATATCAACACCAATCACTACATGTATTGAATACTGCATGTGAAATTCAGAATTGGAGTTCTCTCGAAATAATCTTTAAAGGGAGAATCTTTGCATCCAAAACAAAAGCATAAGCCATGCAGAATTAAATCATTTATAAGGTTGAGAGGATAAAAAACCAAATTGTCAATTAACATAGTAAGTGTGAATGGACTGTTAAAATTCCTTACAAAAAAAAAAAAGTCCTTTCAGATTTAGAAAAAGAACCTGCTATAGCAAGGCTAATTAAGAAAATAAATAAAAATAAAGACATAAATAAATAGCATCAAGATTGAGATGTGATATTAAAAGGAAAGAATATTATGTATTTTATTGTGGCAATATATTTGAAGACTAAAGGGACAAGATCTCACACTTTTTCTCTTAAGAGGTAAAACTATCATGCTTATCTAAAAGCAAAACATAACTTTTAAAAAGTTATTGCCAAAGGTCAAGAAGGAGTTTAATATTGCAATAGGTAATTAATAGTTTAATGCATTAATATCAGTGTGGATTAGGGAGAAAGAACTAGATTATTTTTTATTTTTTTTAAAGATTTTATTTATTTGAGAGAAAGAATGAGAGAGAGAGAGAGAGAGAGCATGAGAGGGGGGAGGGTCAGAGGGAGAAGGAGACTCCTGCTGAGCAGGGAGCCCGTGAGGGACTCGATCCTGGGACTCCAGGATCATGACCTTAGCCGAACGCAGTCGCTTAACCAACTGAGCCACCCAGGTGCCCAGGAACTAGATTATTTTTTAAAGTGATAAAATACATGGGCAGATACCAAATAAAGAAAACCCAAATATCTTAGGGTGAAAGCATCCAATCTTTACCATTGAGTATGATGTTAGCTGTGGGTTTTCCACAGATGGCTGTCTTGGGTCTGTTTATAGCATAGACCATAATAAATATATAAATATATCACAAACTGGATGGCTTAAAAACAAATATTTATTTCTCACAGTTCTAGAGGCTGGAAAGTCCAAGATTAGGTGCTGGCAGACCTGGTATCTGATGACTGCTTCCTGGTTTGCAGATGGACTGTCTTCTCCTATCCTCACATGGCCGAGAGCAAAAACAAACTCTCCTGTGTCTCTTCTTAGAAGGGCACTAATCCTATTCATGAAGGCCCCTCCCTCATGGCATAATTGCTTTCCAAAGGCTCTACCTCAAAATACCATCACATTGCGGATTGGGCTGCAACATAAAAATCAATTCTGGCGGGACACAAACATTCCATTCATAGCAATGAACTTAATCAAGTTGAGAAAGTTCCCTTCTCAGTTTTTTGAGTGTTCCTCTCGTGAAAGACTTCTGAATTTTTTTTCTAATGATTTTCCTACCTTTATTGAGATGATCATGTGATTTATGACCTTTATTCCACAATACGATGTATTACACAAATTGTTTTCTAAATTTAAACCAATCTTCCATTCCTGGGATAAACCCCATTTTGGTCATGGTGTATAATCCTTTTTAAATGTTGCTGGATTTGGTTTACTACGTATTCTGTTAGGGATTTTCACATCTATATTTAAAAAGACACTACAGCATCCTACTGAATGGGAAAAGATATTTGTAAATGATATATCTGGTAAGGGGTTAATATCCAAAATATACAAAGAACTTATACAATTTAATAACAAAAACCCCCAAATAATCTGATCAAAAATGGGCAAAGGACCTGAATAGATATTTTTCAAAGAAGATATACGGTGGCCAACAGACATGTGAAAAGATGCTCAACATCACAAATCAGGAAAATGCAAATCAAAACCACAATGAGAGATCACCTTACACCTGTGAGAATGGCTAGATTAAAAAAGGGCAAGAAATAACAATGTTGGTGAGATGTGGAGGAAAAAAAAAACCCTCGTGCATTGTTGGTAGGAATGTAAACTGATATAGCCACTATGGAAGATGGTATGGCGGTTCTTCAAAAAACTGAAAGTAGAATTACCATATGATCCAGTAGTTCTACTACTAGGTATTTACCCAAAGAAAATAAAAACACTAATTCAAAAAGACAAATACACCTCTTGTTCATTGCAGCATTATTTATAATAATCAAATTATGGAAACAACCAAAGTGTCCATCAATAGATGAATGGATAAAGAAGATGTAAACACACACACACATAATGGAATATTACTCAGCCCATACACACAAAAAATGAGATCTTGCAATTTGTAACAAAATATATGGACCCAGAGGGTATAATGCTAACTGAAGTACTTCAGAAAGAGAAAGACAATCTCATGATTTCACTCATATGTAGAATTTAAGAAACAAAGAAAAAAAGGCAAATGAAAAAATAGACTCTTAAATACAGAGAACAAACAGGTGGTTGCCAAGGGGGAGGTGGGGTGAGGAAATGGGTGAAATAAATAAAGGAGTTTAAGAGGTAGAAACTTCCAGTTACAAAACAAGTAAGTCATGGAGATGGAACGTACAGCATCGGGAATACAGAAAAGCAATGTATTAGTCTTTAGTTTTCATTTTGTGTGATATCTTAGTCTGGTTTTCATATCAGAATAATACTGGCCTTGTAGAATGAGCTGGGAAAGGACTGGTGTTAATTGTTCTTTAAACATTTGGTAGAATTCATCATAAGGTCATTTAGGCCTGGGTTTTTCCTTGGGGAAGTCTTAAAAGTACTAATTTAAATAATTTACTTGCCATAGATCTACTCATATTTTCTGTTTCTTCTAGATTCAGTTTCAGTAGCTTGTGTTTTCATAGGATAGAAAGTAGATATTTATAGAATTGGTTATATTAACCATTGTATTTACCATTTCTGCTTCTTTTCATTTCTTTCTGTAATTTATTTGAGCAGCCATCTTGTGTCACTCCTTCCTCCAATACAGCTTTGTTACCACTCGCCTCACTTATGTTGTTACTGTCAAATATATTGTAATATATATCTACATGTATATATATGTATCTACATATATCTACATGTTATAGACTTGACATTACAATTATATATATTGTTTCATACATAGTTTTTTAAAATCAGTTAAGAGGAAGAAAGGAAAAAATGTGCAATTATATTGTCTCTTATGTTTTACTTACATAATTACCTTTACAGGTACTTGTGTGTGTGTGTGTGTGTGTGTGTGTGTGTATGGAATCAAATTATTGTCTGGTGCCACTTGCTTGAGCCTGAAGAACTTATTTTCATATTTTTTTATGTGGATTTGCTACCAAGAAATTCACCCAGTTTTTGTTTATCTGGGAATATATTTTATTTTGCCTTCACTTTTAAAAGATAGTTTTGCTGGGTATGTTTCTTGGTTAACAGTTTCTTCTTTCAGCAATTTGAATATGTCATTCCACTGCTATCTGACCTATATTGGTGGGTTTTTTTTTTTTTTTTTGGATCTATATTGTTAATGAGAAATCAGCTGTTAATACTTCTGGAGTTCGATTGTATGTGATGAGGTGCTTTTCTCTTGCAGCTTTTGTGATTTTCTCTTTGTCTTAGTCTTCCTACATTTCTAGAAGAATATGTGTGAATGTGGATCTCTATGTGATTATCCTAATTGGAGCCCCTTGAGCTGCTTGGATGTAATGATTTTCATCAAAGTTGAGAAGTTTCAATCACTATCTGTTTGAAGATTTTTTCTGCTCCTTTTTATCTTTTTCTTTCCTTCTGGTAGTCCCATTGTGTACACGTTGGCTCATATCAGGATGCCTCAAATTTCTCTGTTAATTTTTCTTCATTCTTTTTTCTCTTTGTTTTTCAGACTGCCTAATCATTAACAGTCTTCAAGTTCACTGACTCTTTCTTCTCACTTTAAAGCTACTTTTGAGCCTCTTTACTGAATTTTTCATCTTAGTCATTGTGCTTTCCAACTCCAGAATTTGCATTTGTTTCTTTTTTATGATTTGTATCTTTATTTTAATCATTTTTAAAATTTTTATTTAAATTTCAGTTAGTTAACATTCAGTATAATATTAGTTTCAGGTATACAGTATAGTGATTCAACACTTCCACACAACAGCCAGTGCTCATCATGACAAGTGTATGCCTTAATTTCTCTTAATTGATATTTTCTATTTTGTGAGACACTGTAATCATACCTTCCTTTTGTTCCTTAAAAATGGTTTCCTTTGTTCTTTGAACACATTGATGATAGCTACTTTGAAGTTTTTGTGTGCTAAGTCCAACATCTGGGCTCCCTCAAAGGCAATTTGTGTTGTCAGATTTTTGTTCCCTTTTTATGGATTACACACTCCTATTTTTTTGCTTGTCTAGTATTTAGTGGTTACTGTTGTTGAAAATGGACATTTTATCTTATAGCAACTCTAAATAATAATTCCCTCTTCTTCCTGGGGCCTGTTGTCATTGTTTGCTTGTTTGGTTGTTTGTTTAGTGATTTGGCTTGACTGGTTCAATAAAATCTTTTTCCCTCACAGCATGTGGCCTCAGAAGTTGTTCCCCAGACAGCATAACTGTGAGCATGCAACTGGTCTCCTCAATCACCAGGGATGACTGTGGTGTTAGTCAGGTTCTCTATGGCTGTCACTTTCCCTGATCTCTATTAAGTCTCTGGCTGGTTTAATTCTATGGGTATCACATACAGCTTTTAGCTTCCACTGACTTCTGGCTGATTGCTCTACTGTTTTTGATAATACTCTTGGGCATTTTCCACAGATTGGTCTGAATAATGTCAGGCCCCTTTGCAGAGTCCATATATTGCCAGCCTTTACATTTTGCTCTGACCCCAGAAAGACTCTTCTTAGCTGTCTCTTCCATTTGTTTCCTCTGTTAAACCTTTAGCTGACACACTGTTTTGTTTGTTGTTACTCATATCACATAGTTTCCAGCTTCCTCTTAATTACTAACCATCAGGATTTCCATAGTTTTCTATACCACCCTTAGGTATGAACTTCCACACGCTCTGTTCTAAAAAGTCAGTCCTCATAGAAAAAGTTGCAGAACTCTCTGTTATCAAAGTCTGCCTCTCCCTCTGGGCTAAACCTCTGCATCACTGTACTGGAGCTGAGAGTAGAAATAGCAGTTGGCTTTTCCTAGAAAGACTCCTAGATCTGTGAGTGAAGAGCCAGGCAGGGATGGTAGTCCACTGTCTTCTAGGCTTGCCCCTTCTGGTGTGGAGCTTTATTCCCCATGAGCAAGCTAGGGTGGGGCAATCAGGGCCCAGTATTCTTAGCCTACCATGTCTGGGGTAGAGCTTTCCTATGAACAGAGAATGAGTGGAAGCTCCAGTCCTTTTAACTGTGCGTGCATGGAATAGAGCTTCTGCAACATGGAGCCAGAGGAGATGAGAGATACCAACCTCCTGGGGGGAAACTATTGCCCTGGACTGGTAGCTGAAGAATCAGGTGTCCAATGTTCTTGAAAACACTTGCCCAGAGTAAAGCTTCTACCACACTGAGCTGAGGTGCCACGAGGGAAGTAGAGGGGTAATGGGAGCAGGTTATGGCTCAAATCAAACAGACTCTCACTGTTATTAATGAGATTTGGATTTTCTTAAATATGTACTTCTCCATTTGCTATATACGCTTAGGAGAACTTCTAGAGACTTTAAGCCATTACTTTTTAAAGTTGTCACCAGTAAAATGTGTTTCACTGGGGAAAGAGTCTATCCTCATATGGCCATTCTCCAAAGTCCCACCTCAGTATTAGATATATTTTACTGGAGTACTTTATCTTACAAGTTATATCAACTATTTTAAAACTTTGTATGACACAAAAAACTAGATAATTTAAATGAAAATAAAGAGATGAGATCTGAAATAAATAAGGAGGAGAAGGCATCAGACTGATAGGATAGTGTTAGTACAACTGAATACTAGTCTCACCACTCTGAGCTTCTTGGTGTTCTGAGTTTGGTATTAAAAGCTATCATTTATTCAATGTCAGGGATGTATCAGGTTATTTTCATACATTATGTTAAACTCTCATAAGAACTCCACCATGAGTGGTATAATTTTTGACTTATGAGAAAACTGATCCTCAAGTTCACATAGAGAGAAAGCAGACAATTGGGACTGACTGGAATTCAGGTCTGTATTCTTTATGCTCTTCAAATAAGGAAGCATTTAAATTCATCTGGAGAACTATTATTCAGAAATTAAATTCTATGAGAATTGCAGAAATATTAAATAGGCAACACTGATTAAACATTTGATATGAATATCTTTTCTTTCTTTCTTTCTTTCTCTCTTTTTTGCATGGCTATTACACTTGCTTATTTGCTGACGGTAAATCAAAATTTACTTCTAAAATTTGTTAACTCTTCAGTTGGTTTTGAGCAGTTTTCTGAAGTTCTTAATCCAGTAGAGTTTGTTTATTTATCAATGTCTTTATTAGCAATGGATACCCACTATGCAGTGACTATATTCAATGCAAAATATATGAGTTATTCTAAAACACACATATTTATTTTGACTCAGTAAGTATTGTTTAGTATGTTTCTGCTTTCAGCTTAGCACTGCTTGATTCTGCAACATTAATATTTTTTTCTAAATATTCTGAAATGGGGAACTGAGTTGGAAAATCAGATAAAGAAAATTTTCTACTCCGTGTTAGGCTGTTGGTAAGATTTCAAACAGCACAGTAATAACACACCAAAATGAGGTAACTTTACATAATACTGCATATCAGATACTTTCTATAATAAATTAAGAAAAACCCATATGTCAATTTCAGAGATATATAATAACAGTTCTGGCTTCCTACACCCACGACAGAAAAATTATGCTTGCTAAGATTAATTATGTTTTGAATCAACATGATTTTCTCAGTTTCATGACATTCTGATATAAAACAGGCCATATGATTAAAAGAACTGACACAGCAGATTACTATGAAGCCATGTAAATAGAAAATCACAAGATTTAGCTGCCAACTAAATATATATTTGGATAATTTCTAAGCTACATTATTTAACAGAAGCACATATATTCTTCTGTGATGGGAAAGTCCACAATGACATTGTATCAGTGTGTCACCCAGCACGTACATGTCACATTGCTCTCAGTTTAGTGTTTTGTTTTTTTTTTAGGTTACCTTCCAGAAGGTCATCCTCATCTATGCCCTTGACAATCTTGGATTTGTAGTCTCGGAAAAACATGTACTTTAGGAGTCTTCTAAGCTTTTTCTGTTAAAAAAATGAAATAAGAAATCTTATACATTACATTCACTTTACTGATTATAGAATACTATGATAACTAAATTTAATAAACTTGTATTCTAGGATCACTGCGAAAAATACAGCAATTCTTAGCATAATACTATGGAATAAAAGATGTCATCATATTAAACATAAAAGCTAAAATACAAGCATTTTAAAAAGCACTTTTCGGGCGCCTGGGTGGCTCAGTCGTTAAGTGTCTGCCTTCGGCTCAGGTCATGATCCCAGGGTCCTGGGATCGAGCCTCGCATCGGGCTCCCTGCTCCATGGGAAGCCTGCTTCTCTCTCTCTCCCACTCCCCCTGCTTGTGTTCCCTCTCTCGCTGTGTCTCTCTCTGTCAAATAAATAAATAAAATCTTTAAAAAAAAAAAAGAAAGAAAAAGCATTTAAAAAAAAAAAAAAAAAGCACTTTTCATTTGTAAGTATCCAAAATGCTCCAGAATTACAGTAATTGCTTTTTTTTTTTTTTGGTCTTATAAAAAGTTTCAAATTCTTCCTGAAGATTGTGATAAGTATCACACTCTCCATACTAAGATAGCTATAGTGATTTATAAACATCTAGACAAGGATTTTGTAACAACTGCTTTAAAAAGCCAAGCAACTCTCCTTTTCATTGTTTTTTATTCTCTGGAAAAAAAAAATTTTTTTTTAAATTTAGATTTTTTTTATTTTATTTGGTTTATGTTTTATATTTCTGAAAAACATTCTATAATCTGAGAAATATGTTTTCATGAGACTCAAAGCTGATGAATGATAGTTGGGTCTTGATGGTTTTCTTTAAGTTTATTAGAAGACCATAATACTGCTTAACTTAAAAGGTAACTGATAAACTTTGTAATATGTTGTGTGCTTGGTTCCTGACCTTCAGGTTTAAGATTCCGAATTACGGCTGAAATACAGTGCATTTTACAAAGCTCTTTTACACGCATCTTATTTGATCAACCCTGAAATACAGACAAATATAATCATCTCCTTTTTATATACAGGGAAACAGGTTACAACTAGAGGTTAGCAGGGCCAGAAGTAGAACATAAGCTTTGGACTTCAGTTTCTTTATTTACAATTTTAAGTAAAGTGCCTACCATATAGGACCACTGGGATGAATAAATGAAAGAATGAGTGAAGGTACCTAGAGCAAGATAGTGGACAGTAAATAAATGCTGCTTGAATATAAAATGGAATTAGGAAGAGAAAAAACATGCACCTATAAATAGTTCTTCCGCTCCCCTTCTTTTCTCTTTGCTCTGATTGTATTCAAAACTTAAGATTTTATTTTGTCTTATGTTAAACCTATGTAAACTACTTTACTTTTGTTTGGAACATGTCAGCAGATAAATACAATTATTATTTTGAAAAGAAAGACGAGAACTCTGGCAGCTATATTACAGCTATGTTCTCAGTTGATGAAAGGATTCTGGTTAAGAGTCCTTCTGGGCAGTAGAGGGGCCCTGTCAATTAGTGTATGTTCCTATAGTATCACCATGATTTTAAATGTTGACTTTCCCAAAAGGCAGGAGAAAGTGTCAATGTGGACTGTTTTTTGTGCTAGCCTCTTTACCTCTGTCATGAAAAAGAGAAGTTGATTGGACATATTCTGTAAATTACTAATACTAACTCCACTGTTCTCCAGGGGCCTTCACGAAGGACCTTGGCTCCAGGTCCTCATTTCTGTCAAAGGCAAGCTCCTTCCTCACAGCACTACTGCTGCCCAGTGCCTATTACTTCTTGGTCCTCCAAGTATAATGAAGTCACCAAATCCTGTGTATTTGTACTCTTTGCTGTCTCCCTGAAATCTGCTTTCCTATCCACTTCCAGAGCCATCATGCTCATCACATTTTGCCTTGATTACTGAACCAGCATCTTGGCTAGTTCCTTTGCATTTGGTCCATTCTACATACAACTGCATGAGTCTCAGACACCTCCACTTCAACAAATCCTTCCACCTCTCGTCTAATCACACAACTTCGGAAATCCTGCTTCTTTAACTAAATCATACAGATTTCCTAAACCAGATTATAGCTTCTTGATAGTGAAGACATTTCTTTTCTCTTCCTTTATATTCCTCATAAGATCAAAGAGTTAATTAGAATTTATATAATTTAATGGTAGACTAGTCATGGTGTGGTTTGTAGGTTTCTGAATCTTACTCTATGAGGAAGACAGAAAATACTTGATCTAAGTTTAGTCAACCTTCAATCAGAATTAAAAGATTTCACAGATATAAAGTAACTGGATATTGGAAAGGGTGTTAACAAGGTTCTCCAAAAGGTTAATGGGATGTCTTCTGATAAAAACAAAAAAACAAAAAAACAACAAAAAAAAAACTACAAAAAAAACCCAGCCATGAGCATACAAAAATGGTGGAAGAGGAATGGGTACGTGTAATGAAAAGGCCAGGGAAAAACAATGAAGAAGTGAAAGATGGACCATCAGAAACCAAACACTGCCTGCTCATTGGGGATAGCAGCTACCATACATAACACAAGGTGGTTACTCCACTAGTTTTTGTACATGTAACTTTTAGATGACACTGTTATTAAAAATACATAAAACATTATAAAATATTTTCAACTAGCTACTCATGGGAGATAGTTAGGACAAAATTAGACAGGTAAATATCAGCTTAAATATTTTAATTACCAGAGTTCAAAGTGTAAGAAAGGTAGACCTTTACCATAAAAACTCTAGACATTATTTTACTGATGCCACTGAAAGACTCACCTTGATTGATTGTTTTCTTATAATTCAGTGTCACAGAATAAACCTTGAAACAAACCCTGGGAAAGCCTGTAATCTTGTGTAAAATTAGAAGAAAAATAAATATGCCACTCAGTTCTATCTCACATATTCCAACAAAGCACACAATTGATACGTAGTGAATATTACGTAGCAATGAAAATGTTGAAAGAGATAGGGAAGGATAAGTGAGAATTCGTTGGCAGCCTAGTTCTATATCAGTGCCCTGGCCCTTGTTAAACAATCAATTCTCTTATAATAAACCATTTTGTGCAAACTATGAAGACTAAAACATCAGTTTAATAGTAGTATTCCAATTTGAAAGCTGTATAAGAAGGATATAGTTCCTTATATAAGTGTAATTAAGCACCAAACATGGCATGTTAATACAAGGAAATTGTTTTATATTACCTTATCTTTGCGCATCAAAAACAGAAGGTCTTCAGCGGAGATTACCCTTGCTCCCCGAAGCTGAGAAACTTCAGCGGCTTGCTGTAACTAATAACAAAGAGAATTTAGGATTTTTTTCTCTCCATAATCTAAATTAAGTATACTACAGTCATGATGTCTCAAGAGAGATAAATATACTAAGAGTTAAAAACCTTTGGGAATAATCTGGCAATCACATTACTGCTTTTAAAAGTGAAATGTCTTATGTTTTAAAGTAAAAAAATGCAATTAAATTAACTTATAAGCCCACCTGTAACTGATACAATAAACAGAAATCCCTGATTTCTTTCATGCAAAAGAAAAATCATGTGCAGCTTCCAGAAATGCATTAATGCACCTGAAAATAATTTTATGAAATTTTATCCTCATATCCATGTGAGCAATGGTTTCACTCAGTATCACTAGTTGAATAAGTATATTATTAATCTAAGCTCCCATGCTGGTATGATTTGAAATAGGCCCATTCAGAACTTTAAAAGATCAACAAAAACAGTAGCTGTTTCTAATATCCAAAGGAAAAAAAATAGTTTTAGTTTTGGCAAGTCTTCAGTGGGCAAAGGATTCAGTCCATAAATCATAATACTGGACTGCATTAATTTCTTTCCACACTAATCACATGCATACAAAAAGTTAACTGTATCTGGAATGCACAACACAAAACATACTGCATGAAAAGTTAGATTCCCCCTGAAATGTTCATCTGGGCCCTTATATCTACAAAGTTGAGAGTTTTCTGGAATTCAGAAGTCCTAGAAACACAATCTTACTTGAAAATGACCTGGAAAATAAAAGAATGTGAAAAATGATAGTTCTATTTTTTGGCAAAGGCAAAATCGGTTTCTTATTTTGATTAGTTGGAAGGAACACAAAATACGTCCAGATGAAAAAAATAAAGATGCTGGAGAAAACACTACAAATATGTGCCTGTAACTTCTTCCAAATTTGATCAAACCATGGTGATTGCACCACACCATCTCTATCCAGTATTATAAAAATATTTACATATAAAGGCTGTTCCTAAATGCATTCTTCTTTGAAGGGAATAAATCTAACATATTCCTGAGAACTCATCTTTAAAAAGTGACACACTGTTATCTTAACAATTATAAGGAATCAAATAGTGAATTTGTACTAGAGAAATTCTGCTTGAATGTTTAAGCGATTTTGCTAAGTAAGCTTCAAACCTTGTCTAAATACACAGACTACAAAATAGACTATAAACTCCCTATGTGTCAGCCTTACCACTGAATTTCCTGGATACTGGTGGTTGGTATATAAACATAATTCTACCTAAATATAGAAATTTAAATTTAACTGTGAGCCATTTAAAAAGAAATCTTGGGGGAAAGGTTTTAAAAAGATGATGTATCTACTCAGAAACAAAGTTTTCAGCAGGAAAAATCTGAACATATTTTTCTAAAAACTGGAAGAGTGTCAGGGAAATATGTGTACACATGTTTTTTTCAAATAAAAACATTTCTATCACAGTATAAAATACACACAATCAGTGTGGAGAAGAATATGGGCTCAGTATCCATTTAAATGTGTGGACGTATATAGAGAACATACAGGGAACCAGGAGGCAGCCCTGTCACGTAACTTTGTATTTTCTTTCACAAAGGATGGTGAGGATTTGACAAAGTATTATACAGATACAAGTAATTTCACCTATGTTAAGAAAGGATCAGGAGAAGTATATATGCCAAAAGTTTTCCCAATTAATCACTTATCCATACTACATATCAATAAATCATCTGTATTTATAATCCTCTTCAAAATGTCAGTTTACAAACACATTAACCAGGAAAAAATAGAAAATGGAAAATAAAGACATAGGAGACTCAGACATTTTAAAACACCTTTGAAAACCAGTAGATGACTACTGTAGGGATCTGGAATTTATGTCATGGTATAATTAGCAGGAAAATTTAACTTCAGTTTTCATCTATCTGAGGCACTAATTTCCTTCACCTAACTTTGTGCCCTGACTAGCACGGGCGCTGCTAGAATTCTCTTAATACGCCCCGGACTTTCAAGAAGTGATTCCTCAGGACTGAACATGATCACTGTGCTACTTCAAACCTATCTGCCTTGATGTGCCTCATGCTCCAAAATTACCTCTCCCAAACTCTGACCTCTTCTCTATAAAGTAAGGCGAGCAATCTTATCAGCTTATTACAGTGATCACATGGTAGAAGTGTGTATTACGCATTGGCTTTGTTCTAGAAATTTTTGTCCATGCCTACCAGAAAAGAATAAGGAAACTCCTCTTTAACGATATAAAGCTTAAAAAGCTTAAAAAACAGGTTAGCAGCTTGTCAGTCCAGTTCCACAGAATGCTGAGCTCAGAATTGGTGCCTTTAATGTGAAAGCAATTCTAGAGTCAGGAAACCAAAATCACAAAATATTCCTAATAACTTCAGTGTTAAAAAAATTGATTCTATATTCTAAGAAATCCCTCGATCTCTTAATCTTTGAAACTAAATGGAAGTTGTAATTACTTCACTACTCACTGCTGCAAGTTAAATATTTCTGGTAGTAATTAGAATAACATGAAATAAATGGTGCATTTCACAATTTTTTATTATAATGAAAGTAGTATATATTTAATTGTGAAATAAAATATGCAAGAAATAATGGAGCACAAAAATACTTTAAGACCAATCACTAGTAGAATGAGTATACAAACTTAATTTTCTTAACTATATGGATAAAGGTATGGTAGCAGCAACTTAGTACAATATTGTGCTACAAGACATTATTATTTTACCACAATAGCAACTCAGGTACAGCATGTTTTTTTCTGATATTATTTGTTTTTCAAAGTAGACAAAAAATAATATACTTGTAACAACTGTTTAAAGATTGTTTATTTATTTGACAGAGAAAGAACAGCAGATAAGGAACACAAGCAGGGGGAGTGGGAGAGGGAAAGGCGGCTTCCTGCTGAGCAGGGAGCCTGATGCAGGGCTCGATCCCAGGACCCCGGGATCATGACCTGAGCCGAAGGCAGACGCTTAATGACTGAGCCATCCAGGCGCCCCTGTAACAACTGTTTAAAAGACAAAAGTTCCCCTTGCATATTAACACCCATCATGTCTGCATTTTGAAATATTTTATGACACTTTATTTGGAAGTTGAGCATAAAAAGGTCCTATAAGTTTTACAAGTCATCTTAAATGTCTCATCTTTGATCCCGCAAATAAATCTCCTAATTTCTCACTGCTCTCAATGACACTAACATTCAAACTCATTTTATTTTCCTCACTCTACTACATTTTCACTAACCTCTGTTGATTTTGTTTTGTTTTACTCTGCTCATGGTCTTGAATTTGCTTTCTACTTCCACAGAATTCATCCTAATCTATACTTGTGGGGCTATTTGCTTACTGGTTTCAAAATTTCAGTGTCTCCAAATTGTGATGCAATCTAGATTTAAGTGCTAAAACGATCTTGCTCAAATATAATGCCCATAATTCTTGTTCCAGGATCTATGAGAAGTCACTATTATCTAACTTCAATGTGGTCTTTAAAGCCTGTGACTCACAGATTTTCCACTATACCCTCATTCTCATTATATTTCTTGGTTTTTTTCTCATATTATTCTACATTTAAACTCCAATAATTTCAATTCTATTTTCACACTTTCGTGCATTTGTAATGATTAATTTTATGTGTCAACTTGATTGGGCCACAAGGTGCTCAGACACTTGGTCAAACGTTATTCTGGGTGTGACTGTGAGGGTATTTCTGGATGAAATTAACATGTGAATAGGTAAAATAAGTAGACTGCCCTCCCTAATGTGGGTGGACCTCAACCTATCAATTGAAGAACTGAATAGAACATTATTACCTCACACCTATCAGAATAGCTAAAATCAGCAACACAAGAAACAAGAGGTGTTGGCTAGGATGTGGAGAAAGGGGAATCCTCTTGCACTGTTGGTGGGAATGCAAATTGGTGTGGTTACTCTGGAAAACAGTATGGAGGTTCTTCAAAAAGTTAAAAATAGAACTACTCTATGATCCAGCAATTGCACTACTAGGTATTTAACCAAATAATACAAAAATACCAATTCAAAGGGATACCTGCACCCTGATGTTTATAGTATCATTATCTACAATTGCCAAATTATGGAAACAGCCCAAGTATCCATCGACTGATGGATAAAGAAGATGAGGTATATATATAAAATGGAACATTACTCAGCCATAAATAAGAATGAAATCTTGCCATTTGCAGTGACATGAATAGAGCTAGAGAGTATTACGCTAAGCAAAATGAGTCAGTCAGAGAAAGACAAATACCACATGATTTCACTCATATGCTGAACTTAATAAAGAAAACAAACAAGCAAAGGGAAAAAAAGAGAGAGAGGCAAACCAGGAAATAGACTCTTAACTATAGAGAAGAAAACTGATGGTTACCAGAAGGGAGGTGAGTGGGGGGGATGGGTGAAATAGGAGATGGGGATTAAGGAGGGCACTTGTGATGAGCACTGGGTGTTGTATGGAAGTGCTGAATCACTGTACTGTACACCTGAAACTAATATTACACTGTATGTTAACTGGAACTTAAATAAAAACTTAAAAAAACCATAAAGGCCAAATAAAAGGGAATGGAACCCTTTCTGCCTACCTTGAAATGGAACATTGGTCTTTTCTAGCCTTCTCACTTGGACTAAAACAGCTCCTCCTGTTTTTCAGGCTGGACTCAGGCTGGAATTAAATTTCACCTCTCCTGGGTCTCCAGCTTGCCAACTACAGAACTTGGGACTCCTCAGCCTCCATAATCATGGGAGCCAATTCCTTACTATCTATCTATCTATCTATCTATCTATCTATCTATCTATCTACCTACCTACCTACCTACCATCTTTCTATCCATCCATCCATCCATCCACACCTCCCCACACTCCCTCCCCCACACCCCTTTATTGGTTCTGTTTTTCTGGAGAGCCCTAATATAGAACTATACTCAAATTATGAGAAATTCTTGATTCTTTATGGGATGCAGCACTTTCTTCTTTAAAATATAGGTTTCAAAATAATTTTATCAAAGAAAAAAGATCTATGATTATCTTCATACAATAGTGTCTGTTACCTAACCTAGGTATGAAACTCATATGCTCAGGTACAACATGTTAATTATACTCGTCAATGAGTTTCTTCTTTATCTTCCTCAACTGGTTACTTAATACTCTCACTTCCCAATTACATTTTGAATAATATCTCTTGGTCCAGGACCACCATTCCCCAACAGGCAGTTTATAAATGTTTGTCAAATGTTGGCAATCCATTTCCCATTGACAGTTGTCAGTTTCCTCATCTTTGATATAAATGAATTGGGTTAGAGGAAGTAAATAAACTCTGCATTTGTCTGGGACCCACATAAATTCAGCAGAAAGATTCCTCTAAAATTCCAAAAGGTCTTAAAAGTACAGCAAATTAATTTCACAATTATTAACATCCTGAAAATATTCCATTTTATCCACACTTCTGTTGCACCTCTTTCCTTTGGGTTTTGACTAAATCCCTGGATCTTACCTTTTTGAGGATACATAGTAAATAAATAAATAGTAAAAGGCAAGAGTTGTTGAAAGTTATGTTATGAAAAGCTATGTTATGAAAAGCTAGGTTGTCCCCTGGCCTAAGATTTATTTGTCTGTCTTTCTATCCATTGGTCCATCACTCACTATTTACCAGGCCAGATTCTCGGTCAGACGATGAAAGGACAGCTCTGCTTACAACTGTATTTCTCAGCCATCGATCCTCTCTAAGCCTCCATGTTGTGACTGAAAGAGTTCAGAAATCTGGATTCCAGGTCTAGCTCTACTACTCATATATTCACCTAACTGTGAGACCAGATACATCAATAACTTCCCTAGATTTGTCGGTTTATAAATATAGTTTTTCCATTTGAAATGGGTAACCCATGATTTTAATGACTATTAGGAGAGTTAATAATCTTGGCAGTAACAATAGCTACAATTTATTGAGCACCTAATTTGTACCAGGCACTGTACTGTGTGTTATACAGAATTCAATTAAACATTTTTAAAATTTAAGTTAAAATGTATATAACATTAAAAGTCAAGCAATACTCTAAGTTTTATAATGACAGACAGGACGACCTTACCACGCTTCTTTTCAGTGATTCTGCTTCAAGAGGCAACTACTTTCAACTTGTTTAGCTTGTTCTGCTGTTCTTTACCTCCATATTGGAAATATGCTTATAAAATGCTTGTTTTCTTTATCCTTCAGCTTGAAATACTGTTAATTCTTACTATGGAAGATAAAGAAGACTTAGTGTTCTCAGATGCCTCTTATTTAACTATCTCCTTCCTCCCCTCTTGATCTTATCTATAAAATATAATTTAAAAAAATTAATATCCAGTGTTTATATTTTTAGAGTGTGTAAACACTATTACAGCTTGGCTACTATGAACAAATTTCTTTTTACAATTTTTAAAAACATTTTTCTTGTAGTTAATAATTTCCTTGAGTTGTTTCTTTGCTTATTTATTTATTTGTTTTGTGAATCTAACACTGTTTCATCTCAAACTCTTTGAGAGATTTGAAACATATAAGGATTTCTTTCAGTTTCATTGTTTTTGTTTTCCCTCAGAGACATCTCATCTGGAGTCCTTCAATTCTTCAACTATTCCTTTTGGATTCTTAATTTATTGATTCTATTTCTTGCTCTTTCTTAGTTTACTTCCTTATTTTGGTAGATTTTTTATTCTTGAGCATAGATGTGCTGCTTTAAAAATCCCTATCTGCTAATATCAACACCCGGTCATCTTGGAGTCAGTTTTCATTTTGTCTTTTCTCCGGGGTATAAGTCATGTTTGCCTGTTACTTCATATTTTAAGGAATCTGGAATTTTACCTGAGATATTGTAAATTATACCTTATAAGGACTCTGGATTCTGTTATGTTCCTTTAAAGAATATTGATTTTTTTTTTTTTTTTTAAATAGGCAGAATGAAAACTAGAAAACTAGAATGAGCTCAAACTGCAACACCTTTCTTCTTCCCCCAGTGGTGGGGCTGTAGCTGAAAAATACCTCTGCTAGTTTCCTGAGAAGGGGTTTATGGGAAATAAAATTTTAAAGATCTATTCTGAAAATTCATTTAAGCCACCCTCATATTCAGTTGGTAAACTGACTGAGTATGGAATTTGAGATTAAAAACCATTTCCTTCAGAATTTTAAAGGCATTGCTCCACTGTCTTCCAGCTTAAAATGTTGCTGTTGAGAAGTTAGTTGTTGTTATTCTTAAACCTTTATGAGATTTTTCCTCCTCTGAAAAACTTTTAGTGTTGTTCTTTTCATACCTGAAATTCTGAAATTTCATGGTGCTGTGGCTTGGTGAGGGTCTTTCTTCACATATTTTCTTGGTACTCACAAGGATACTGTAACCCATATACTTCCGTCCTTCATGTCTGGTAAATTTTCTTGCATCACTCTGAAAATTTCTTTCTTTTGGTTTTCTGGATTCTTTTTAGAATGTCTATTAATTGAATATTGGGGGTCTTTGTGCCTAGAATCTCTAATACCAGAGTTTGTTTTATTCAACCTCTCCAGAAAGTAAACCTATGGTATTCTGCCAAATGGATAAAGGATAGTTGACTGCCTATATGGTTTTTTTTTTTTATTATGTTATGTTAATCACCATACATCATTAGTTTTTGATGTAGTGTTCCATGATTCATTGTTTGCATATAACACCCAGTGCTCCATGTAGAACGTGCCCTCTTTAATACCCATCACCAGGCTAACCCATCCCCCCATCTCCCTCCCCTCTAGAACCCTCAGTTTGTTTCTCAGAGTCCATAGTCTCTCATGGTTCATCTCCCCGTCTGATTCCCCCCTTCATTCTTCCCCTCCTGTTATCTTCTTCTTCTTCTTCTTTTTTTTAATATATAATGTATTATTTGTTTCAGAGGTACAGGTCTGTGATTCAACAGTCTTACACAATTCGCAGCGCTCACCATAGCACATACCCTCCCCAATGTCTATCACCCAGCCACCCCATCCCTCCCACCCCCCCCCAGCACTCCAGCAACCCTCAGTTTGTTTCCTGAGATTAAGAATTCCTCATATCAGTAAGGTCATATGATACATGTCTTTCTCTGATTGACTTATTTCGCTCAGCATAATACCCTCCAGTTCCATCCACGTCATTGCAAATGGCAAGATTTCATTCCTTTTGATGGCTGCATAATATTCCATTGTATATACGGTTTTGACAGGGACTGGGATAAAATTGCTTCTTTATACTTTCCACAAATCTTTCTGCTTTTCATCCAATCCAAGACTTCTTTCTTCAGAGGTACCTTCAATACTGATTTTTTCAAGGTTCTAAGGTTTCATTTTTCTCAGAATTTTTAAACTTTTGACATTTCTATCCACCTTTAAGCTTCCATAATTTTTTTTAACATATCTCATCTGTTATTTAATCTTTACCCATTTTGTCTTTACAGGTTTATGCCTCTTTAAATTATTTTGCTGTCCTTTAGTGTGGTTTCAGAATGGTTGGAGAGAAGCACATGTATCACATATGTTTAAGCAAAGAAACTAATACTCTTTATTTTTTTTACTTTTTTTCCCTCTTTTTTTTAATGTTAACATTTATTGAATGTACTATCCTATGCGTCTTGTCTTCTATATCTCATTTAACCCTTATAAAAAAACCTATGAGAGATGGTCAAGTACAAAAAACTGGTACTAAATAATAAATGCTTAACATCAAGGCATTTATCTTTCTCTCCAAGATTAATTTCTTATTCAGAATACAGGAAGGTCTGATCATTAAATCAAGCCTTGCATTGCATAGAAAAGTCTACCCACAAAAACATTTATTTGCCTTTCAAAACATTTTCATTGCTGGCAATGAAATGGTTGCCAAAATAAAAATGGTTTGGATCAAAACATCCAAGCCAGTTGCTTCATGCAGACATAGCTTAAGGACTGAGGACTAAGCAAGTGTTTGAAAGGAAATGGATTTGTAACTAAATACAGTTAACATTCAGGATACTATAAATGTAAGATATATTACTTTGTATTTTCCTATCATATGATCTCCTTATTCTTTGTTGGTGATTGGTCTTCCACTATCTTAGACATCTGAAATATAAACAAGTATATAAATTGATAAAAGATGTGTCTAACTTTTTAGAGTTTCATTTTAACTCTTCTTTAAGAATAGTAAGTCAAACACAGTTAAGTTTTAAAAAATATGATAAAGCTGTAATTATCAGTATCTCATAACTCAAAGAACTCATTTTTATTTATATACATAAAGAATTACCTTTCATTCTTTAATCATTAAAGAATTACCAAGCCACCCTCAATATAAGCCTGCAAAGTTTTAAAAATATCCAATAAACAATGACTGCATTTATTGTGTAAGAACAGCAAACTTGACAAGGAACTAGTTCTTTGGTTACTCTTAAATATGAAATTAGGAGAACAACCATTTGAAAGTTTTCTTTTAAACTATTTTGCATAGAAGTTATTCATAAGCAACTTTAAAGTCTAAACACATCAAGGTTTGCAAGTAAGCAAAAGGATATGTTGGAAATTTAAAAAAATTTTTTATTGTTATGTTAATCACCATACATTACATCATTAGTTTTTGATGTAGTGTTCCATGATTCATTGTTTGTGCATAACACCCAGTGTTCCATGCAGAACGTGCCCTCTTTAATACCCATCACCAGGCTAACCCATGCTCCCACCCCCCTCCCCTCTAGAACCCTGGAAATTTTTTTAAGTTGAAATTAAAGTAATAAACTAGGTTATAGTTTAAATAGTATACTATTCTGTATTATATCTTAACTACCATACTAAACTGGATTATAGTTTAAATACTATACTATTAACTAACTATAGTTAGTACTACTTAAAATTTAATTATTTACTATTTAACCATTAAAACTAGACTACTATTTAACTGCTTCAACCAGTATACAGAAACAGAGAAGGAGGCAAACCATAAGCCTCTTAACTGTAGGGAACAAACTGAGGGTTGCTGGAGGGGAGGTGGGTAGGGAGATGTGGTAACTGGGTGATGGGCATCAAGGAGGGCACTTGATGTAATGAGCACTGGGTGTTACATGCAACTGATGAATCACTAAGTTCTATCCCTGAAACTTAATTATATACTATATGTTAACTAACTTGAATTTAAATTAAATATAAAAATTTTAAAAATAAACTACATTAAAATTGTAGAAAGATAGTAGATTTTGACTTTGCTCAACATTCTACATAGCTATCATTCAGTTATTCAATAACTGAAAATGATATGCTGTAAAGATCTAAGGGTGTACATTTTATTTGCATTTAAAATTTTAAAAGCATAAACATTTTGGTAGATTACAAAATGTGTACTTTTCTTGTCTACAATTAATAATAACTCTTTTTTTCTCTGCTTATTTCATGGCATCTCTGTGCTTCCCTCCATATTTCCTTCTGTTCCCAGTCTTCTATAAAGGTGTCCACTCAAATAGTTGTGGCCATTAGTTATTTCTCCAAAGGACAGAAATCTAACAGGTAAAAGACTGAGTTAATTACTTTTCTTTGGAACTCTGCCTAATTTTTCACATGATAACCTGATTTCATTTCACCCCAGAATGTTTAGGAATAAACACAGGTCTTGTACTAAATCTTCATGGTTAGATCGGGTTATTAAAAGCAGTGAATTACAACAGACCATGCAAAGACCAATGTAATGATTGGAAAAATTAGCAAATGGAAAGAATAAAGTAATCCTAAAGAATAATCATGAGGAATGAGGAAAACTGATTTCTAATTTTATCTCTATTAATATTACCCTTGTTTCGGCAAAAGCAATTTTATAATTTGGTCCTTCTGGTGAGAAAATACATGGAGAAAGTGCCAACTTTATAATTTTAGAGTTATAGCTTCTGATGCTGGGTCTCATAACCCGTTCGATGCATGAGGAGGGCAAGGATCTGCTATGAAACTTAGTTAAGGTGTGGTTACTGTGTCATTACTGTGTATCTTGAAGAGTGTTCCAAAGCAATTAGATTATTACCTCCTTTTATGGTCTAACTCAGCAGCTTATCTCCATGTGGACCACTACATAAACTGAATTCACAGTTTAATCAAGAAGCTTTAAAAAATCATTAACTTTAAAAAAGTTTCCAAAACCACTGTTTTCCCTTTCATAAAATTTTTAAAAATGCCTATGGTTTGATGTTTATGTGAGGCATTGTCATGCAGCATATAGTAAGCCTTGAAAAACTGCTATCTACATTTATTCAGAAATAAAAATTTAAATTTCAGGGTCATCATAAAAAAGTTTATCGTTTCCAGTATTCACAAAGATTAATGGCTATTATTGGACTACTGCTTACCACTAATAACTTATTTTACCATAAACAAATTTAGGATGTAAATAATTTGTTTGGATATATACATATACATATATACACACAGTACATATATACAATATATTTACATATACACATACACACATATTTCTATGCATATAGTGTGTCTATCACTAAAATCCCTTTCTTAACAAGTTTTTAAAAAATAACTCTCATCTAAAGTTAAAGGGAAAAACTATTATATAGAGTTCTTTTGATAGGGAACTAAGAGCTTCCATAATCACTTCTCATGTCGAATCACCCCAACATGAAATATAATACATGCCTTAATGTACATACATTCTTGAAGCTATAGTTTTAAACAGAAGAGTGGCTCTTTCTGGTCCTCAGGTTCTTCAAACAGGAACTAAAGAAAGGTGGACACCAAATGAGCTCCAAAGATGCTTTTGGCTTTTACCTTCTGGTTCTAGTTTTTAACCTTAGGTATAGTTTACTTTTGGCTTCCTAATTAAATGCTTGCATCAATGAGAGAAGAAATAAAAAAGAAAAGTTCAAAGAGGTGAGGTGCAGGAGGGAGTCAGTTCCCCCCCCCCAAAAAAAATCTACTTAGTTTAACCAGTAGAGATAGCAACCAATCCAATTAATTGTGTAAGTGTGGAAGGAAGTATGAAGTTGGATCATTATCTAGCATTAATGACTTATTTTACAATAATGTTCACCATGGTACCCAAATCAGCAGGTGATAGAGTTAATTATTCCAGTATCCTACCCAGTAGTTCCAGATACATTTGAAAGCCAAAGTCAGTTGCAAAATGGGATTAAAGCAATGCAATTACTAATGCATAAGAAAGATTGGTCTGTATCTGATTCTAATCTGCTCTCTGCTTTTATCATATGATGAACAGAGATAATTTGTATATACTTCCCCCTCAGTCTGTCAGAGAAAGTAGCCCTTATTCAAATTTTGTATTCAAACACTGCTTGCATAGGAAAACCAATCAATGTTGTATATAGTATTTATCAAATTTGAAGACGTATATGTAAAACTAAACGAAAAGTCAGGTTTCCTGAGCTTAGATGTCAGTCCCATACTCTACTCAAGAATTAAAAAGGTTATTAAAAAGGGCTCAAAAGGTGAAATAGTACAGATCTTGTTACACTAACAGGTCATTGTGAAGATCAAATGAAATAATGTGGTATAGGCATTTGGAGGACTAAAAAGCACCATAAGAGCATAACATACTGCTTAGGAATGACTCATTCTTGGTTAGAAGATGAAAAAAGTAATCTGTATAAGAAAATGAAGAAAAAAAAAAAGGTCTACTGATAATTTGGTAAGCAGAGAAAATGTTTTAGGATTGTTACTTAAACCCAAACCAGGATATTAAGAGATTCCTTCACATCAAGCTAAAATGGTACAACCATCCAACAACACTCCCACGGTCACATTTTGAGAAAGCACACAACATAGAGAAGACAGAGTCCCACATCCCTCAAAAATTGCAAGCGAGGGGCCACAGCCTCTCTGAGGTCTCCTCTAACTCAACCATAGTCCTAATCACCCCCTTTCTATTGTGTTTCTGGGGACATCGTAGGACTTCAGCCAGCTTACCACTTATCACCCTATTTTGTAAAGATTTCTTTACAAGAAGAAGCCTTCCCTTCCAGAATGCAAACTCCGTTAATGTAGTCTCCACAGACCACATAAAGGTTATTAATCTTAAAAGAGTCTCAAGGACATTGCTACAGATTATCTGAAATGTCTAAAGAAAATATTCTGACTCATCTGGAGTTAGCTCAGTTAGATACTAGCCATGGTGAAATTTCCAGCCTAAAGGCAAATCAAATCAAGTTGTGCCTCCAACTCTAATCAGGATTTGTAGAAAACTTCAATTTATATAATTTATCTGGCTGACTCTCAGCTAATATATGTGTGTCTGGGGTATCTTTGGAGATGACCCATCCATATGGGATCACTGATATTTACTTGAATATATCAGTCAGGGGCTTGGGGGGAAAAAAAAGATGGCATAGTTAAACCCGGAACTTGGAGGACAGTTTAAACAGAAACTATTTATGAAGATGTGGGGAAGGTTTAGGGAAACCACAACGGGTAATGTGGCATCCTCCTGGCTCTATGAGCAACAGGAGGCCATTATGAACCCTAGGCTTAGAGGGGTAAGGGGAAGGCAGCCACCACCTGAGCTCAGGAGCTGGAGAAGCCCACCCTGCCACAGATAGCCACCTTTGGCCCTACATTCATTCATCCCACTCTTAGCAGTCCTGCTGGTGCCTCCCACTGGCCAAACTCAACCGGAAGTCAGAGGGCAAGAGAGATCTAAAGAGATGAGCCTCCCAGGGTGCAGAAAAGGCAGAAGGGTGAAAAGTGAGGCTGGAGGGACAAATGTCAGATGTCCATTATCACTTGAGTCTTCAGACTTAACTAAGTCTACTTTCTCCCTTAAATACCAGAAGCAGAATATTTTCATTTCCTTTAAAAAATGCTTCTGTTCAGACAATTTAAAAACAGAAATGGGTGGGAAGTGTCCTCCTCCAAATAAACAATGTGATCCAGTGATGGAAATTATAATTCTAGATTCCGAGACTTAATTTAAGGAAGGGTAGCACCAATAATATGAAGAACAAGAACATAAACTAGCACTTATTGAATACACTGTAAGATGCTTGACATATCTGGGGGTGCCTGGGTGGCTCAGTCGGTTAAGCGCCTGCCTTCAGTTCCGGTCATGATCCCAGAGTCCTGGGATCGAGCCCTGCATCGGGCTCCCTGCTCAGCGGGAAGCCTGTTTCTCCCTCTCCCACTCCCCCTTCTTGTGTTCCCTCTCTCGCTGTGTCTCTCTGTCAAATAAAAAAATAAAATTAAAAACAAAAGATGCTTGACATTATCTGACATATTTTTAAAATTGTTAGTTTTTCTAATCTTTGCAAAAATCCTATGAATTAAGGGATATTAATATTTTATAGTTTTTTTTTATAGATAATGGAATAGCAGCTCAGGGCATTTATATGACTAAGATGGGATTGGAACAAGTCTGTTGGACAATAACTCCCTGTTTCCATTGTATCCCATAGCTAGTAGACAGCTAACTTTTCCATTTTCTTCATGTAAACTAATATTTAATAGTTCCCTCATATAAATTAATATTTAAATATGTAAAATTCAGTAACTTGACCAATCAACATTCAGTACTTTACAGAATTTAGACAGAATTAACAGTTTAATATAGTTT
The DNA here is from genome assembly GCF_964656455.1 of Halichoerus grypus. Classification (NCBI taxonomy): domain Eukaryota; kingdom Metazoa; phylum Chordata; class Mammalia; order Carnivora; family Phocidae; genus Halichoerus; species Halichoerus grypus. The sequence goes on along the minus strand of NC_135720.1, from coordinate 104,250,972 downwards.
TCATGGAGTTTTAAAAGTCTCTGATAAATTTCTGTAAATATTTTCGTGTAAACATTCTGGTTTTTGGAGTAGAAAATTTTTTTTTCATATGGTCCATAATAGATCTACTCTTAAACACACAGCAATTAGTTTAGAAGTCTGAATGTGCCATTAAGACTTTAATTCAGGGGCGCCTGGGTGGCTCAGTCGTTAAGTGTCTGCCTGAGGCTCAGGTCATGATCCCGGGGTCCTGGGATCGAGCCCTGCATCGGGCTCCCTGCTCAGCGGGAAGCCTGCTTCTCCCTCTCCCACTCCCCCTGCTTGTGTTCCTTCTCTAGCTTTGTCTCTGTCAAATAAATAAATAAAATCTTAAAAAAAAAATTATACATGCAAAGTGTCCGTCCGGCACAGATTCTCAAGAAATATTCATTCCTGTTGTACCTTCACCATTCTCTGTCCCAAAGGATGTGTGTCGGAGTTCATGTGAAAAGTTGGAGCACAGAGCCTGATGAGAAGTCCTCTCTGCCTCCTTGTAGGGAAGGGTGGATTTGGGAAGGGGAATTTTCACCAACTAATTTTATTCAGGTGTCATATGTTTACAGACTCTGGTGTCATCCCGTCCCCATCAATATCTGTGCTCTATTTAGTAATCACAGTCATAGCTATGAATGAGAAGGGAAAAACTCTCCCAAATGATTTACTTTTGTGATAATGGCAATTGGTGAATATGTAAATAAGTACTACAAATACATAAATAACTGTAGGTAGAAAACTCACTTTGCATTTTTACTTGTCTAAAGCACCTAACCTAGTATATAGTACAAGTAATTAAGACAAGAAATTAAAAATAAGAAAGGATAAAGTAAGTTGGATGATTAATCCAGGTCTAAAACCCCCAAACAGAAGTTCTAGAAGGGAATACTATGGAGGGAAAGGAACATTTGAAGAAATAATTCAAGAAAATTCACAGCCCTGAAAAACATAAGATTCCAGACTATATCTACTAATTGTTCAACACAATGGATGAAAAAGGGCATACCAAGTCACCATACACTCATTCATTCACAAATATTTATTGAGAACCAGGCACTACTTTTTTTTTTTTTTTTTAAGAATTTATTTATTTATTTGACAGAGAGAGACACAGCGAGAGAGGAGACACAGCGAGAGAGGGAACACAAGAGGGGGAGTGGGAGAGGGAGAAGCAGGCTTCCCGCTGAGCAGGGAGCCCGACGTGGGGCTTGATCCCAGGACCCTGGGATCAGGCACTACTCTTGATGGCAGGGATAGAACATTAAACAAAATAGACAAAGTCCACACTGTCATGGAGCTTATATTTTAGGGGTCAGGAGACACATAATAAACAATTTAACATGTCATACTAATTCCTATGCTACCACAAAAAGAGTAAAAAAAAATTTAAGAAGGGAAAAAAGAGTAAGCAGGATTAGGTGTGCTGGAGAGATATGTGTGGTTGTTATTTTATAAGTGTAATCAGGGAAGTACTCATTAAAGTAACACCTGAGCAGAAACCAGCAAGAAAGGGGTGAGCCACATGGATATCTGGGAGAACATTCCACGCAGGGGGAATAGGAAGGATGAAGGCTCTGAGGCGAGACCATTCTTGGACAAGAGAGCGGAAAAGAAAGGAGGCTAATCTGGCTATAGAAAAGAGAGTGGTTATGGATAAGATCAGAAAGGCAGCCAAGGTGGGGTGGGGTGCATGTCATGTAAAACATTCTAGATATATTACTCTGAAGTTTCGGAATTCTGAGGACAAACAGTAGATACCAGAAACTTACAGAAATAAAGGAAAAAAACAGTTCACATGTAAAGGTTAAATAATTAGAATTTCATCTCCACAACAACCTTTAACACCAGAAAGTAATGGAGAAATGGCTTCAAAATCCTGAGGTAAAATAATTTCTAACCTAAAAGTTTTTGCATGTAGGCAAACTGTCAAAGATCTCTAAAGGTATGGTAAGCTAATTTAAGACATGCAAATTATATAAAAATTTACCTACATAGATGCTTTCTTTTTCTTATTTATTTTTGACTTATTTATTTATTTCTGGGTATGGCTGACACACTATCATGAACTCTTTCTCAGAAAGCTAATGGACAAGATATTCCAGCAAAATAACGCAATAAGGAAAAAGGAAGAATTTTCCTTGGTTTACTTCCTTGTTGGAAGTGGTGTAGGACACAAGTATGCTACAGAGCATGAAATAAAATCTCCAAGACATGAAGGTAGATACCCAGGATGGTAAAGAGCAATCTCTCCAGACTGGAATAAGCAGACAGAGGGGGTCTAGGAAAGGTATTCCTAAGAAAGATGAAATCACAGGAAATACCTTTTCTTATTTATATCGAGAGGAGATTCACACTTGATTGACAGCTGGGTATGAATTACTGGCAGATAAATACAGAACTAATCAAAGGGGTAAGACAACTGCTGCAAGGAAAATAAAACAAAAATTACAAGAAAATGCAAATACGATACTGCACAACTCAGCTATGGGTTCAGGTGATCTCAGAGTCAAAACAAGGTAAACAGTGACCAACGAATTAAGTGAAGATTAGGATATAACTGTATTAGGATGTTGGAGCAGTAGTGGCTGCACTGGAAAGGGAGTGGTGGGTGGAGGGAGAAAAGGAAGGATTAAGGAATAAAAAGGAAGAAAGATTATGTGGGATAGAATTGAACAGAATGAGAAATAGATGAAAATGTGACGGAAAGGGGCGGTTTATTTCGGTGGGAAAACAGAATTACTGAATCAATGGTTTGACAAACAGCTAACTAAAGAGAAAAAAGTAAGATTTCATCTTATGCCATATGTCAAAATAAATTCTAGGTACATTAAAAACTTAAAATGTAAAATTCAAAATGATACAAATCATGAAAGAAGATCCAGGGCCTACATCCAAGGGTGCAGGAGACCTTTTCATGCATGGCTAGTAGTCTGCGAAGAAAACCTAGGCCTTGTGGGAGTTAGTTTCTAAAGAAGACCCCGATGAATGGCTCCTGTATTCATGCCCTTAGAAAGTTCTCTCCCACAGTGAACCTAGGCTGGGCTGTGACTTGTTCTACTCAATAGTCATAGAGGAGGTGACGTTCCAGGACTTTCCTGTCTTGACAATAAAAAGCTGCTGCAGCTTCTACTTTTGACATTTTTAGAGTATGGTACCATCAAGTAGACTCTGCTGGATAGACCATATAAAGAGATTAGACGGAGAGGAGAGGCACTGAGTCTACATAGGGAAGGAGGGAGCTCCAGCCTTCCTAAGAATCCTAGTCAAGACTCCAGAGACATGGCTCCAGGTACCATCTGACTGCAACTAAGTGAGAGGCTACAAGCAAGACGAAAAGAACACCTCGTTGAGCCAAATCATTGGACTACAAGAAATAATAAAATGATCCTTTTAGAGGGAGGGAGGGGCAGAGGGAGAGGGAGAGAGAGAATCTCAAGGAGGCTCCACGCCAAGTGTGGATCCCAAAGTGGGGCTCGATCTTACAAACCTGAGATCATGACCTGAGCTGAAATCAAGAGTTGGACACTCAACCAAATGAGTCACCCAGGAGCCCCAAGTGATTTTTGCTTTTAATCCCACTATGCTTTGAGGTGGTTTATTAAACAGCAAGAAACAAAACATTAAAAATCTTTTAAGATGGTCTAGGACACAATATATACAATAAAGTACTGGAGAGACATCCTTATTGAAAGCTGAAAGTTCAAAAAGGAAAGTATAAACACTTATGAATATATAAAATTTTAAAACATTTTCATGGATTATTTGAAAAAATTCTGCAATGCAATTTTAAGAGATGTAATGACTTAATGTTTTTAGAAATTTATAAAAAAGAGATCCATTAGAAAAATGTATGAAAAGGGGCGCCTGGGTGGCTCAGTCATTAAGCGTCTGCCTTCGGCTCAGGTCATGATCCCAGGGTCCTGGGATTGAGCCCCGCATCGGGCCCCCTGCTCCGCGGGAGGCCGGCTTCTCCCTCTCCCACTCCTCCTGCTTGTGTTCCTTCTCTCGCTTTGTCTCTGTCAAATAAATAAATATCTTAAAAAAAAAAATCTTTAAAAAAAATATATGAACAGGCAATTCACAGAGGAGCAAATCCAAATGTCAACCAACATAAAGATGCTCATAATCACTAGTAGTCAGATGGCAAATTAAAATGAGATATTTCTTCACATTGAGTATTTGAACTAAAATTGAAAGGAGCTACAACTTCTATTGCTAGCAGAAATAGGAGGAAAAGAATCTGACAATATATATTAAGATTAATCAAATATGATGAAAAAAGAATTCTATCAATAGAGAAAAGGTAAATTATATTCTGCAGCCACCAAATGTCCATCGACTGATAAATGGATAAAGAAGAGGTGGTGTGTATATATATGTATAAAATGGAATATTGCTCAGCCATCAAAAGAATGAAGTCTTGCCATTTGCAATGACGTGGATGGAGCTAGAGAGTATTATGCTAAGCGAAGTAAGTCAGTCAGAAAAAGACAAATACCATATGATTTCACTCATACGTGGAATTTAAGAAACAAAACAAACAAGCAAAGGAAAAAAAAAGAGAAAGACAAACCAAGAAACAAACTCTTAACTATAGAGAACAAACTGATGGTTGTCAGAAGGAAGGTGGGTGGGGGATAGGGGAAATAGGTGATGGGGATGAAGGAGTGCACCTGTTGTGATGAGCACCTGGTGTTGTATGGAAGTGTTGAATCATCATATTGTACACCTGAAACTAATATTTTTTTTTAAGATTTTATTTATTTATTTGACAGAGAGAGAGAGAGAGACAGCGAGAGAGGGAACACAAGCAGGGGGAGTGGGAGAGGGAGAAGCAGGCTCCCAGCTGAGCAGGGAGCCCGATGTAGGGATCGATCCCAGAATCCTGAGATCATGACCTGAGCTGAAGGCAGACGCTTAACGACTGAGCCACCCAGGCGCCCCCACCTGAAACTTATATTACACTGTAAGTTAACTAACTGGAATTTAAATAAAAACTTTAAAAAATAAATAAAATGTTAAGTCTAAAAACTGTCAAAAACTAAAAAAAAGAAAACAACAAAAAAACCCAAAAGAAACTCCAAAAAACAATGTAACAGAGTTTCACTAATTGACTTAAAATTCAATGATGTGTTTTTTAGCAAGAAAAACAAGATGCAGAAAAGTATGTATGATATAATCCCATTTTTATAAAATAAGTAACAATGTGAAAAAACCCTATGCATGTTGATGTTTCTATGTACATACACATATATCTATACACGAATATTAAGGCATGGAGAAAAAGGGTAACTAAATAGGCATCATGGATTTAGGGATGCACAAATACCAGCAAAATAGAAAAAAAAATCCCTTAAAAAAGGCATTTATGATATGAACACAGTGACACATTCAGTTACAATTATTTATGTATGCCTGTATATTGAGACATAACAAAGTTAAATCTTTGTCTCATTCTGTATATCCAAATAAATTACAACAGTGCAATTTTAAATGTAATAAATAAATATAGCTTAAGATAATGCATGGGAATATAAATCAGTTCTCAAGAACTTTCTAATCATAAAAGCATTACTGTTGAAGGGGGGAAAGCCAGTGAATTGGATTACATTTACAATGAAAACTTCTGGCATAAAAAAAGACTTAATGAAAAGGTACATGCCGGAAAAATATTTTTCTTTTTTTTAAAGATTTTATTTGACAGAGAGAGACACAGCGAGAGAGGGAACAAAAGCAGGGGGAGTGGGAGAGGGAGAAGCAGGCCTCCTGCAGAGCAGGGAGCCCGATGTGGGGCTTGATCCCAGGACCCTGGGACCATGACCTGAGCCGAAGGCAGATGCCTAACGACTGAGCCACCCAGGCGCCCCTGGAAAAAGATTTCTAAAGGAGTTCATAAAATGTTACTCTTCTAAATACATAAAAGGCTCATGGAAAACATTCAAACCTTAAAGGAAAAATGAGCAAATGATATGAATAAAAAAGTCACACTAGAATACAGGTGGCTAATGGGATCATAAATACAAATTTAAAAAACTATAAATTATTACTTCGCACCTCTTAAATTAGCAGATTTTTAAAAATGCTAATGCTCTTTGCAGGACAGAATTCAGAAAACAAACATTCACTGCTAGAGAGACAGAATCTTCTGGAGGGCAGTTTCAACTTGTGTGCTAATGAAGATAATACCCTCTGACCCTATAATTTTATTTCTAGGTATCTGTCTTAGAGAACAATCAGATATTGACAAGAATTTATGAACATGGATGTTATTTTGCACATTATTTAAAACAGCAAAACACTGGAAAGGGCATACACTTCTACTGACAAAAGATAGCTTCCTCACAATGGCATGTTACTCTGCCATAGGAAATGTTTTTATGGATATTCACCAGCAGGAGAGATTCTAATGATAAAATGTTAAATTTAAATAGCAGAATGCAAATCGGAAGTATAGTAATGATAAAAATTTTTTTGAAGTAAAATTTTATTAATAGAGATAATAAGAAAATACATGAAGACACTGAGTAGTTTTATCTAGATAAAGTCATAAGTGATTTTTATTTAGTTTCTATTTCAATATTTTTCAAATTTGCTACAATTAAGTTTATCCCTTTTAAACGGATACAGTTAATGTATTCAAATTGTGTCTTTAGCTTTAAAAGGTAAGGGACTGTTTAATCAGGTAAATATTTTGTGGCTGAGGAAATTTAACCTGGGGCTTATGAACTTTCTAAAACTGTATATAAAATGTTTAGATGGGAGGCAATCTACAATTTCATCAGATTCCCAAAGACAACCAGGACAAACCACTAAAAGATAAAATTTTTAAAAATTTATATATAAAAATCCTGATAAAAATATCCAAAAGTTATTTTCCAAAACTACTTGAGTTTTACTTAGAGTGTAAACAGTCTAAAATTTGTCTTCCTGGGCCTAACAGAGAAACTGCTAGCTGGCTTGTTCAGATATTCAAACTAATTCTTCAAGCCAGCCCCACCCCACCCCCACCTTTCCTCGCCTCCCCTCCCTGCACACACTATTCTAAATACTTTCTTATATATACAGGTTTTACTAGCATTAAAAAACATGTATGACAGGTTGTAAAACCAAAATGAAAAGAGCTGAATGTGTAATACCCACCAATAGCTCATACATAGACAGGTATAGAAACCATTAAAGAAAATGAAATGCCCAATGATTAGAGCAGCCATTTATATTATAAAACTGCTTTGTTTTTGTTTTTATGTTACTTTTCATAATAGTCAGGAATGAATATTTCACCAGGATAAAGGATAAAAACAGTCACACCAGTTAATAATTTCTACTCCACTGTACTTAAAAACACTGAATGACGCTGGGTGAGAAGTGCCTGAGTTTACTTTTGGCTTTAAATATACACAAAATAGCTATCACAGTCTATTCAAATATGAAAGAATCCTCTAGTTGTTATTTTGTCTGAGGCACCAGGACTTCTTTATTCCCAATCTGCCGTTATTTTCATAATGCTAAAAGAAAACTATTTCTCAACATAAACAAGATAAATGAATATAGCATGTAAGACGTACAAATATAATTTGAAGAGAAGGTATGATTTTTAAAAGGTTCTCTTCGTATAAAAACTAAAACTTATTCAATAAGGACTAAGGTGGCAACTAGTTTAATTATACTTTACTATGTATATATATTTTATGGCACTGGTTTTTAAATGATTGAATAGTTATTAAAATTTTTAGCATTATTTTCAAGGAGCATCTAACTTAGATTTAACTATCAGATTTTTCCTGGGAAAAATGTTTCTGTTAAAGTGTATTTTTTTAATTAACATTCATTTCCCAAGAACATTGATTTGAAAGGGCTATTTCATTTTCCTTTACTGCAGAGAGAAAGGATCCCATTTAAGCTTTAGAAGGGCATGGAAAAATATAAACAACCCGTTTATTCCTTTTGAAAAATTATGAAATAAAATCTATTATTTAATTACATTGGATCAAGAAACAGGAAGAAAAAGATGCACTTAAGTCACAACAGCTATAAAAGAATAAATTATTATGCTTCCTCTTGGAAGAAAAGTGTTTCAATATGTGGATGAGCATTGTCTAAACATTTCAAATCTACCTTGCTAAGGTGTAAAAGCCTTCAAATAAAAATCAACAATAAAATGGCAAGTATCAAAATTGAAGGAATAAAAAACATGTTTGTTAGGACTAATTTATGGGTGTTTCTGTAATATCAAATTTAGTTTTTGCTCTGAAATATGTTTCTATCAGTTTACTAAACATCACACACACACATACAATTTTGACATGCATAGCTAAGAAAATTTTATTAGACAAGTAGGTTTATCTTTGCCATGCTTGAATAAAATTTACAAGATGTTCCAAATTTAGTACAACGGTTATAGAAATAAGAATAAAGGTTTTTAGCTTTTTAAACCTGCAGTAGGATTCTGGAGTTGGTCAGATTCCAGCAGGGCACTAAGAGGATGAACACTGATGATTAGATCAGACAGTCACTGCCTTCATATGCTTTGCAGCAGAGGTCAACAAACTTGTGTAAAGGGCCAAATAGTAAATATTTTCAGCATTGCAGGCCATACACTTTCTGTCACCTCTACTCAACTCTACCATCGTAGCGTGAAAAGAGCCATACACAATCTATCAATCAATGAGAATGGCTGTGTTCCAATAAAATTCTATTTACAAACATAGGCAAAGGGCCAGACTTGGCCCATGGGCCATTATTTGCTAGTCCTTGGTCTAAAGTATTGTAGAGAAAATATGAAAACTATATTGTGTCAGAAGAAAATGCTACGCTATAAAGTAAAACAAACAAGCAAACAAAGAAACAGCACTCAAAACTACATAAACTTGAGTTTAAATGTGTAGCCATTATATACCTGTAGCTAAAGAATAGCTGGAAAAACATAGGATTAGTTATATTAGCTGTTCAGAGGTTTTGATCTGACTTTATGAACTACTTTGTTAAAATAGCATTTAGAACTTTTGACATTTATTTGCAAAGTATATCCTTGCAAAGTCCTATTTTATCCTAATGCTTTAACCCTTACAACCAGACTACAGGCTCCTCACAAAAACCAAAACTAAACTTTTTCAAATAAAAATTCATACTTTTAAATAATACACTAAATATTGTATTTTTACTGTGTTCTCATTTACTCTCAAATAGTGAACAAGATGATCCTGATTACTGATTTTTGTTGAATGATAGAGAAGACCCGTAACTTTAAGATGTATAATTAATTAAATGTTGACAGTGATAAGGAAATCTAGAATACAAACCCATAATAAGCCCCAAACTTTAAGCTTGTTACACTTATTCTCCCTCTCTTCTTTTAAGATATTTTTCCCTTTTATATATGTGTGGTAAAACAACTGGGCCCCAAACTCTTGATACGCAATTAATTTCTTCCATTTCAAAAGTGAGTTAGTATTGATTTTAGCGAAGATATCTCAACAGAGAACAGGTCACTATTTTTTGTCTTGTTCTATAGAAGCAAGACTAAAGCAAGTTTTGGCTTTTAATCTGTCTTCAGTCATGTATTCAACAAATATTTACTGAGGACCTACTATATACTCTGCACGAAGCTACGGGTTAGTGTACCATATTGAAAAAAACAGCCATGGGGGCACCTGGGTGGCTCAGTTGGTTAAGCGACTGCCTTCGGCTCAGGTCATGATCCTGGAGTCCCGGGATCAAGTCCCGCATCAGGCTCCCTGCTCAGCAGGGAGTCTGTTTCTCCCTCTTCCCTACCCCCCTCTCATGTGCTCTCTGTCTCTCTTTCTCTCTCTCATTCTCTCTCTCCCAAATAAATAAAATCTTTAAAAAAAAAAAAAAAAAAGAAAAAAACAGCCATGGTCTCTGCCTTCAAGGATCTTCCATTATGACGGCAAAGAAATATATCAATAAATGAAAGTTTTACAAGTCATAATAAATGATATATAAAAAAAATCCCAGGTTGCTGAAATAACCTATAATAGAAAAGGCATCTACATTAGGCAGGGTGTCAAGGGAGGCCTTTCAAACTGGTGACGTTTTAGCTGAGATTTGAGACCTCAAGGAATATAGGGCTGTAGTCATTCAAAGTCCACTCACTGGTGGGGAAAAAGGGGTAGAGAGATGCACACCAGGTAGAAGGAAGAACATGTGCAAAGACTCTTGGACAGCAAAGAACTTGGCTTGAATGAGATATTGAGAGATGACAATAGTGAGTTAAAGAAATAAAAATGGACAAATGAGGACAGAGAAAAGGACAGCAGTCAGTTCATACAGTGCAGTGTTGGCCACCATAAGAAGTCTGAATTTATTCTACGTGCACCGAAAATCACTAAAGAGCTTTAAGTTGGTGGACCTCATGATTTATCTAAATCAAGAGTGCATTATCAGTAATTACACCTGGATAACTGGCTTAAACCAGAATGTCCTGGGTAAATGGAGACCTAAACAGAAGAGTGGCAAGGTCTAACTGCATTCTGAGCACCTTCTGCTGTTGTGAGGAGAATGGACTGAAATAGGGCAAGACCAGATGCAGGAAGACCAGGGAGTTTACTATTGCGGTTCTCTGAAAGAGAAAGTAGTGCTTGATGGTACTGGTAATGGGAAGCAGTAGATGCAACCGAGATACTTTGGAGGTAGACTCAACAGAACTCCTTGATACTCATCCATAAGTTTATTCAAGGATAAGACTGGTAAATTGGCAAGTAAAGTACTAATAATGAAGTAATGTATGGGATATATTGACTTACTATACAATACTTAAGATACTAAGCTATACACCTGAAACTAATGTAACACTGTGTCAACTATACTCAAATAAAATCAAAAAAAAAAAAAAGACTGACTCCACAAACTACTACAGAACCATAAACGGGCGCCTGGGTTGTTCATTTGGTTGAATGTCCAACTCTTGATTTTGGCTCAGGTCATGCCCAGCATGGAGCCTGCTTAAGATTCTCTCTCTCTCCTTCTGATCCTCCACTTCTCTTTCTCTCAAGAAAAAAATTAAGTTAAAAAAAGTTTAAAAAATTCATAAATACATGCATACCATCTTCAACAATTTTAACTAATCCTTTGTGTACTCATCAAAAGTAAGGAATATTTATGAAAAGTGCTAGTAAATGTTGATTTTATTCAATTATTTAAAAAAAAAGTGGTATCCTTATGTAAAGTTAAACTCAGGTATCTGGGATATATAGAGTTCTTTAGTTTACACAGACTGATATAAATAATAACAGATAAGGTTTTAATAGGTTTTCAATATTTCATTATTATACAAGTCTCAAAGTTCAGCTCACATGCATTTCTTTAAAAACTTCCAAATTAACGAATAGTTAATGTCAAATTTGCCAAATTAGAAAATTGCTTAAGAAATGGAAATTCCCAAGGAGAACACAACATACAAAGAGAACATGCCCTCATTCTTATCCATCACCTTGTAAAAAATCGTTTCTTCCTCACTAGTCATAAGTCCTCTAACCTGGTAAAATTGTCTTGTGCCAACAGAACATTAGAAATATGTTTGTACATTCTCAGGATGCAGTGATTTTGTCTTTCTGGGCCCCACTTTCCTCATGTAAAATGGGAGATAGTAAGAATTTCTTAGGATTATTGTTAAGATGAATATGGCTTCTTCTACAAGGATACACAGACACCACTGTATGCAGAACTGTGTATTAAGGTAAGATAAGCTAAAGAAGAAACATGCAGCACATCTTCCAGAGGCACTGACTGAATTAGATAGTAATTAAAATAGTGTATTTACATTGAAATAGACACAGATACATTATGGTATAGAATACAAAATTTTAATTAAATTTCATTTTTAAAAAATTTCTTAAAAGTCACACTTACTTAAAAATCTATTTAGTCTAATCTACCCTTAGAGGAGTAAATGTACACAAGTACTGAGGACACAGTGAGGCTACTTACTGTACGCCTGGAACAGGGCAGACACTCCATATATGGTATTCATAGGGAAAACTAGTTTTAGTGCTTATGAAATGGCTGGTACTAAGTTATATACATATAATTACTTTTACGAAAGAATTATCCCTTTCTCAACATTTTGTTCAAAAAAAGGACTTGTCCTTCTTTTCCAAATATTTAATAAAACAGTGTGGCATCAGCCCATGTAAAAAGGATCTTTTTGGTCTCATTGGTGATTTGGACTATCCCATAAAACGCACACTCTTCTGGGAACCTCACAGCTAAAGACAAACAAAAGCAAGGCAGATTACAAAGAGAATGTAAAAATTTTAACTCAATTAATTCCAATTGAATTTGCTTTGATTCTCCAATCATATAAAGGAGAGAGGCAACAATACATACACACAGACAGAGATAAGGAACTTAGACACTGTCAGTTCCTTACCCCAGTCCTTCTCCTCAGGCAAAATTCCCACGCAGAACAATAAATCAGACTTAAATGTAAGTTAAAAATCTCTTTCTGACAACTCAACATTTGCTCTGTTCTCTGTGCAGAACACTATATTACATGCTGTTTAGAGTTGCAAATAAAACAGGAATAGTAGAAAAATGGAGATCAGAAAGTCCCACCCAGCATTTAAGGAGCCTATCCCAGTGTGGGAGACCATACGCGTAACTCGAAGGCTGAAAAGAAACATATGGAAATTCATAAATAAATACGACCCGATTAAAGCTGTGCATAACTACTATTGGATAAAATCGCGTCACTTCAGCTTTCACTTATTTCAAATTTGTAATTGTTGGGATACGCTGGACATGGGAATTCAGCTTTGACTCATGAAAACTGACTAAATGTATTGAAGCTGCAAACAAATAGAAAGGCTTTCAAGAACTATTCACTCCCTTTCTAAAAAATGAGAAACTCAGAAATATGCAACTTAGAAACAGAATTTCTTCATATCAGGTCTATGAGTCAAGAAAGACATGTTTTGGGGTGCCTGGGTGGCTCAGTTGTTAAGCGTCTGCCTTCGGCTCAGGTCATGATCCCAGGGTCCTGGGATCGAGCCCCGCATCGGGCTCCCTGCTCCGCGGGAAGCCTGCTTCTCCCTCTCCCACTCCCCCTGCTTGTGTTCCCTCTCTCGCTGTGTCTCTCTCTGTCAAATAAATAAAAATCTTAAAAAAAAAAGAAAAAAGAAAGACATGTTTTACTCCACTTGTATTTACAACCAAGTGAGCTAAATTATTTTATTCAAGCAGAGCTACTACAGTTTCCTCTCAATTCACCTAGCCATCTAAAATGATAATACTAATACTAATAGTAGTGGTAGCGGCAGTGGTAATATCCATTTATTAAATGCTTAAGCCCCCGTCCAAATCACACCTCTATCCTCCTCTCCCACCCCCACTGCTGCCAGCTAAAAGCTCTCCACACTAGGACCTACTGGTATTGTGTTTGAATCTATTGTTCTAGTAGGCTGCAATAATCTTCTGAATTCTATCTAATTCCTACTCAATTTTTTTTAAGATTTTATTTATTCATTTTGAGAGAGCAAGCGAGCGCGAGGAGGGGTAGAAGGAGAGGGCGGGAGAGCATCTTGAGCAGACTCTACGCTGAGCGTGGAGCTCAATCTCATGATCCAGAGATCATGACCTGAGCTGAAATTAAAAGCCGGACCTTTAACCAACTGAGCCACCCAGGCGCCCCTTGTTTCTAACTCACACTCTGTTTTTAAAACTCAGCTCGACCTCATATCCTCTAGGAAACCAGGCCTAATCCCCTGTTCCCAAAGTGCCCAGAGCACTACTGAATAAGTGCTGGCATATATCTGGTATATCTGGTATACCTGGCACCAGAAGGGCAGATTTCCTTTTCTATCTTTACCATATATCTGCAGAATTATTTGAAGTCAGAAACCACATCTTTCCTTATTATGTATCCAGAGCACCCAGCATTATAGTAGACACTGAAAATATATTCCATTAAATGAATGAATGTGTTGGGTACTATTCTAGGAATTTATATTTCTATATAGGAATTATATAGGTATAAGAACTACTTTAATATTTTACCAATAGGAACAGCTTCAGAGATGGAAAATAACTTGATCAAGGTCTCAGAATTACCAAGTGATGGAGTCAGGAATAAATCCAGGCCTGTTGGGTTGCAGCCCAGGTAACTCTATGCTGTCAACTCAAAATATTATCTTAGGTTCCCAGGTCTTAGGTTCCTGGATGTGATCTCTTCCAGTATTGAAAATTGAGCTACCACCCTCTGGCCAAATGAAGAGTCATTTTAAAGCGTGCAAACTGGGATTTCAGTTAAAAAATTTAGTGTTTCAAATTGCCACTGAAGGACTTCTCAAAGCTTTCACAGTCATATGAACAGATATCTCTAAGGTAGCAGTTCTCAGTTTCACACGGTGGATTATTTCATAAGAGGAAAAAAAAATGAGGGGACCACCAACTCCACCTATACCCAGTTGTCATTGAAAAGAAACCTCACCATTACTCATGGGAAGAATGGCATCTGAGAAAATACTTTAGAAATGTCATTAAGTAAATTATTAATCCATGCCATAAAACAGACTACAGACACTGTCGTATTATAAACTTTAGAAGAAACCAGCTGGCAGACCACCCAGAGACTCCTAGGAGCCCATCAGTGGTCTGTGGGGACCACACTTTGAGAACCACTGTTATAAGAAATGAAACGGCTTCCTCCTCAGTAATTCAGGAACTCATGGTTTTTGTTTTTTTCTAGGGGAACACACTGCCCTTGTAAGCCAAAAAAATCAAAGCAGTAAGACCTCTAAATTTTTCTAAAACACTGTCATAACCCCAAACTACCTTGTTTATGGGATGTAGTCATGTGGACAGTGAAATTCTACGTATGTGTAAGTATATATGTATAGACTATATACACATAAACACAGCCTTACTTAGTTTTTTTCATTTCTTCTTCTTCTTTTTTTTTTTTTTAAACTGTGGAACCACCAGTCATTCTGGAAAAATAGAACTTGCTGTTTTTCTTCTTTAAGATTTTACATTAAATGAATGAATGTTATCAGACATACCTAATATCAGTATCTAAAACCAAACCAGACCACTGTGTCATTTCAAGCATGATCTAGTCTGTCTAGATAGTTACAATCTGGGTCTATAATGCTATCATCACTGGAGTACTTTGCAGCTGCCTTCTCATTCAGTTTAGGAGCCACAAAAGAGAGCAGTCTTCATCCTTTGCAGTAAGAACACACTTATTGGTCTCTGTCTTTGTGCCAGGAAATATTTGAGGAGCTGAGGATACAACAGTGGAAGAAAAAGGAAAGGAAAACAGTCTAAAATCATCTTTATCACCTTAAAATTTATACTCTACTAAGGAGAAGGACATAAATAAGGAAAGGAAGACAGAAATATGATAGATAATCATAAGAACTGTCAGTGGGAGGGAAGAAAAACACTGATACTTTCAATAGAGTAGTCAGAGAAGGTGATCTGTAGGAAGTAGGGGAGCAAGACAGGCAGGTATCTAGGGAAAAAATGTTCTAGGCAAAGGAAGTGCCAAACTCAAAGGCCCAGAGCCAAGTCACAGCAAGGAGGCCCATGAAGCAGAGATGCAGATGAGGAAATGTGGTGGAAGACTAGATCTTGCAGGGCCTGGCAGGGGACTGAAAAATCAGGCTTTTACACTGAGTGAGATGAGAGGACAGTGAGGAGATTTGAGCAGAATAGTGACATTATCTGACTTACACCTAAAATGATCATTCTGCTCTGTTGAGATTAAACTCATCACATCAGGACACATCAAAAGCAGAGAGCCTAGATACAAGGACTACTGTACATTGGAGATACAAGTCTGGAGACCAGTTAAGAGGTCTGGGTTAGAGCTATAAATTTGGGACTTATCGGCATGTATCTGGTACTTGAAGCCAGATCCTAGAAAAGATCCCGGGAAGGAGTGGAGACAAAGCCAAAGAGTGCCAGGGACTGATGTCTGATTAACTCCAGATTGAGAAGAACAGCCAGCAAAGGAGGCTTAGGAAAGTGAGGCAAAGGACAATAAGAGAGTTTAGTGCCCCAGAAGCCCAATGAAAACATTTCACGGAGGAGGGAATGTGTGACTGTCAAATACTGCTGAGCAGTCAAATAAGATGAAGACTGAAAATCACCACCAGCCTCAGCAACACGGAGGTCTCTTGTACCTCAATAAGAGCAGTTTCAGAGAAGTGGGGAGGGCGAGATCTGACTAAAAGAGTCTAATGAAAACTGGACTCAAACAATAATTTAATAAGATAGCATAAATATATAAAATTAAAATACCAACATCTTTTCTCTACACACAATAACTGAAAAAGATACTAGAAGAAAATATCCCCTTTCAGTGAAAAAAGGAAAATACTTCAGGAATAAACATCACAAAAATGTGCAAACCTTATATGAGGAAAATTTGTAAAAAAAAAAAAAAACAACTGCTGAAAACCATTATAGACTTGAACATATGAAAAAACACATCACTTACTTGTAGACAGGATGACTCAATAGCATATAGATATCAGTTTACTTTACATAATTTATCAAGTCAAGGAGATCCCTCTAAAAACACCAACATTTTTCTCTAGAGCCAGACAAGTTTATTCTAAAACTCATGTAGAAAAAGAGCATGCAAAAATAGCAGTTAAAAACTTTGAAAGGGGAATAGGAGCAAGATGGCGGAGGAGTAGGAGACCTGGATTTCGTCTGGTCCCAGGAATTCAGCTGGATAGGGATCAAACCATTCTGAACACCTACGAACTCAACAGGAGATCGAAGAAAGGAATAGCAACAACTCTCTGAACAGAAAAGCAACCACTTTCTGGAAGGTAGGACGTGTGGAGAAGTGAATCTGAGGCAATATTTGGGAGGATAGATGGCAGGGGAGGGGGCCTCCGTCGGCCGCTACCGGCAAGTGATAGAGCTGCAGAGCACAAAATCGGAACTTTTAGAAGTCGGCTCCGTTGAGGGACGTCGCTCCAGTGGCTAAGCGGGGGGTGGAACCCTTGCAGGGACAGTGTGGTCTCAGGATGTCGGGGTCACAGAAAGTCCGGGGGTGCCTGAGTGCGGCAGAGCTCCCAGGTGTCGGAGCGGGGAAGCTAGCTGCAGAGACGGAGCCGAGGCGTGGGCTCTCAGATCGGGGGTTGCCATAAACCGTGATCTGCGGCACAGTCGGGCCACCGCTCCTCCAGCAGGGACCCAACAAGTGGCAGATCCAGGGAGACTCCTCTTCCTCCCCCTGGAGGAGCGGCGTGGGAGCGCACCACAGGGATCTGCTGGGGTCAGATGCCAGAAATAGAAACGCTCGGTCACAGGCTGGGTGAGCACGGAGTGCGGCCGGAGACTGGGGAGACGGGAGTGACTGACGGCTTTTCTCTAGGGGCTCACTGAGGAGCAGGGCCCCGAGTTCTCAGCTTCTCTGGGGCGGAGATTGGGAGGCCGCCATTTTCACTCTCGGCCTCCAAAGCTGTACGGAAAGCTTGCAGGGAACAAAAGCTCCCGAGAGCAAACCTGCGCAGATTACTTAGCCGCGACCGGGCAAGGGCGGGGCAATTCCGCCTCCGGCAAAGACATTTGGGAACCACGGCAACAGGCCCCTCCCCCAGAAGATCAGCGAGAACAGCCAGCCAAGACCAAGTTTACCGATCAATGAGAACGGCAGAACTCCAGTGCTAGGGGAATAATGCACATAGAATCCATGGCCTTTTTACCATGATTCTTTAGTCTTTCAAAGTTAATTTTTTTTTCTTTTTAATTTTTCTTTTTCCCTTTTTCAACCAACATCTTATCAATCCCTTTTGTAAAAAAATATTTTTTATTTTTCAATTTTAGGGTCATATTCTATCCCTTCATAGTAGTTACCCTTATTTTTGGTATATATATATAAGTTGTTCTCTCTTTAAAATTTTGAGATACAGTTTCTTCTAACAGATCAAAATATACCCTAAATCTCTAGTGTATGGCTTTGTTCTAGTCTCCTGCCTGATCACATTCTCTCCCTTTTTTTTTTAAATCCTCTTCTTTCTTTTTTCAACCAACTTATCAATTCCTTTTATAAAATTTTTTATAATTTTCATCTTTACAGTCATATTCCATCCCTTCATCATATAAACCCTTATTTATGTACATATATAAGTTTTTCTTTTTCTTTAAAATTTTGGGAGGCACTTTCTTCTAACAGACCAAATACGCCCAAAATCTAGTGTGTGGCACTGATCTATGCACCAGCCTGATCATATTTGATCATATTCTGTTTTTTTTTTGTTTTTATCTTTTTCTTTTTCTCCTTTCTTTCCCTTTCTTTTCCCCCGGCTTCAGGTCTTTTCTGATTTGTTTAGTGTATATTTTCTGGGGACATTGTTACCCTGTTAGCATTTTGTTCTCTCATTCATCTATTCTCCTCTGGACAAAATGACAAGATGGAAAAAAATCACCTCAACAAAAAGAACAAGAGGCAGTACCAACTGCCAGGGATGTAATCAATATGGACATTAGTATGATGTCAGAACTAGAGTTCGGAATGATGATTTTAAAGATACTAGCTGGGCTTGAAAAAAGCATGGACATTATTAGAGAAACCCTTTCTGGAGAAATAAAAGAACTAAAATCTAACCAAGTTGAAATCAAAAAGGCTATTAATGAGGTGCAATCAAAAATGGAGGCTCTAACTGCTAGGATAAATGAGGCAGAAGAAAAAATTAGCAATACAGAAGACCAAATGATGGAAAATAAAGAAGCTGAGAAAAAAGAGAGATAAACAACTACTGGATCATGAGGGCAGAATTCGAGAGATAAGCGATACCATAAGACAAAACAACATTAGAATAATTGGGATCCCAGAAGAAGAAAGAGAGAGAGGGGCAGAAGATATATTGGAGCAAATTATAGCAGAGAACTTCCCTAATTTGGGGAAGGAAACAGGCATCAAAATCCAGGAGGCACAGAGAACCCCTCTCAAAATCAATAAAAGTAGGTCAACACCCCGACATCTAATAGTAAAACTTACAAGTCTCAGAGACAAAGAGAAAATCCTGAAAGCAGCTCGGGAGAAGAGATCTGTAACCTACAATGGTAGAAACATTAGACTGGCAACAGACCTATCCACAGAGACCTGGCAGGCCAGAAAGGACTGGCATGATATATTCAGAGCACTAAATGAGAAGAATATGCAGCCAAGAATACTATATCCAGCTAGGCTGTCATTGAAAATAGAAGGAGAGATAAAAAGCTTCCAGGACAAACAAAAACTAAAGGAATTTGCAAACATGAAACCAGCCCTACAAGAAATCTTGAAAGGGGTCCTCTAAGCAAAGAGAGAGCCTAAAAGCAACATAGACCAGAAAGGAACACAGACAATATACAGTAACAGTCACCTTACAGGCAATACAATGGCACTAAATTCCTATCTTTCAATAGTTACCCTGAATGTAAATGGGCTAAATGCCCCAATCAAAAGACACAGGCTATCAGATTGGATTAAAAAACAAGACCCATCGATATGCTGTCTGCAAGAGACTCATTTTAGACCCAAAGACAGGCCCAGATTGAAAGTGAGGGGGTGGAAAACCATTTACCATGCTAATGGACATCAAAACAAAGCTGGGGTGGCAATCCTTATATCAGACAAATTAGATTTTAAACCAAAGACTGTAATAAGAGATGAGGAAGGACACTATATCCTACTTAAAGGGTCTATCCAACAAGAAGATCTAACAATTGTGAATATCTATGCCCCTAACATGGGAGCAGCCAATTATATAAGGCAATTAATAACAAAAGCAAAGAAACACATCAACAACAATACAATAATAGTGGGGGACTTTAACACCCCCCTCACTGAAATGGACAGATCTTCTAAGCAAAAGATCAACAAGGAAATAAAGACTTTAAATGACACACTGGATTAAATGGACTTCACAGATATATTCAGAACATTCCATCCCAAAGCAACAGAATACACATTCTTCTCTAGCGCCCATGGAACATTCTCCAGAATAAATCACATCCTAGGTCACAAATCAGGTCTCAACCAGTACCAAAAGATTGGGATCATTCCCTGTCTATTTTCAGACCACAATGCTTTGAAACTAGAACTCAATCACAAGAGGAAAGTCGGAAAGAACTCAAATACATGGAGGCTAAAGAGCATCCTACTAAAGAATGAATGGGTCAACCAGGAAATTAAAGAAGAATTTTAAAAATTCATGGAAACAAATGAAAATGAAAATGCAACTGTTCAAAATCTTTGGGATACAGCAAAGACAGTCCTAAGAGGAAAGTATATAGCAATACAAACCTTTCTCAAGAAACAAGAAATGTCTCAAACACCCAACCTAACCCTACACCTAAAGGAGCTGGAGAAAGAACAGCAAATAAAGCCTAAACCCAGCAGGAGAAGAGAAATAATAAAGATCAGAGCAGAAATCAATGAAATAGAAACCAAAAGAACAGTAGAACAGATCAACGAAATAAGGAGCTGGATCTTTAAAAGAATTAACAAGATTGATAAACCCCTGGCCAGACTTATCAAAAAGAAAAGAGAAATGACCCAAATCAACAAAATCATGAATGAAAGAGGAGAGATCACAACCAACAACAAAGAAACACAAACAATTATAAGAACATATTATGAGCAACTCTATGCCAGCAAATTAGATAACCTGGAAGAAATGGATGCATTCCTAGAGATGTATCAACTACCAAAACTGAACCAGGAAGAAATAGAAAACCTGAACAGACCTATAACCACTAAGGAAATTGAAGCAGTCATCAAAAATCTCCCAACAAACAAAAGCCCAGGGCCAGATGGCTTCCCAGGGGAATTCTACCAAACATTTAAAGAAGAATTAATACCTATTCTTCTGAAACTGTTCCAAAATATAGAAATGGAAGGAAAACTTCCAAACTCGTTTTATGAGGCCACCATTACCTTGATCCCCAGACCAGACAAAGACCCCATCAAAAAGGAGAATTACAGACCAATACCCTTGATGAACACGGATGCAAAAATTCTCACCAAAATACTAGCCAATAGGAGCCAATAGTACATTAAACGGATTATTCACCATGACCAAGTGGGATTTATTCCTGGGCTGCAAGGTTGGTTCAACATCCACAAATCAATCAATGTGATAAAATACATTAATAAAAGAAAGAACAAGAACCATATGATCCTCTCAATAGATGCAGAAAAAGCATCTGACAAAGTACAGCAGCCTTTCTTGATTAAAACTCTTCAGAGTATAGGGATAGAGGGTACATACCTCAATAGCATAAAAGCCATCTCTGAAAAACCCACAGTGAATATCATTCTCAATGGGGAAAAACTGAGAGCTTTCCCACTAAGATCAGGAACACGGCAGGGATGTCCACTATCACCACTGCTATTCAACATAGTATTAGAAGTCCCAGCCACAGCAATCAGACAACAAAAAGAAATAAAAGGCATCCGAATTGGCAAAGAAGAAGTCAAACTATCACTCTTTGCAGATGATATGATGCTTTATGTGGAAAACCCAAAAGACTCCACCCCAAAACTGCTAGAACTCATATAGGAATTCAGCAAAGTGGCAGGATATAAAATCAAGGCACAGAAATCAGTGGCATTCCTATACACCAACAACAAGACAGAAGAAAGAGATATTAAGGATTCGATCCCATTTACAATTGCACCAAAAACCATAAGATACCTAGGAATAAATCTAACCAAAGAGGCAAAGGATCTGTACTCAGAAAACTATAAAATACTCATGAAAGAAATTGAGGAAGACACGAAGAAATGGAAAAACGTTTCATGCTCATGGACTGGAAGAACAAATACTGTGAAGATATCAATGCTACCTAGAGCAATCTACACCTTCTATGCACTACCCATCAAAATACCATCCACTTTTTTCAAAGAAATGGAACAAATAATCCTAAAATTTGTATAGAACCAGAAAAGACCTCGAATAGCCAGAGGAATGTTGAAAAAGAAAAGCAAAGCTGGCGGCATCACAATTCCGGACTTCAAGCTCTATTACAAAGCTGTCATCATCAAGACAGTATGGTACTGGCACAAAAACAGACACATAGATCAATGGAACAGAATAGAGAGCCCAGAAATGGACCCTCAACTCTATGGTCAACTAATCTTCGACAAAGCAGGAAAGAATGTCCAATGGAAAAAAGACAGTCTCTTCAACAAATGGTGTTGGGAAAATTGGACAGCCACATGCAGAAGAATGAAACTGGACCACTTCCTTACACCACGCACAAAAATAGACTCCAAATGGTTGAAAGACCTAAATGTAAGACAGGAGTCCATCAACATCCTAAAGGAGAACACAGGCAGCAACCTCTTCGACCTCAGCCACAGCAACTTCTTCCTAGAAACATCACCAAAGGCAAGGGAAGCAAGGGCAAAAATGAACTATTGGGACTTCATCAAGAACTATTGGGACCTCTTGCACAGCAAGAGAAACAGTCAACAAAACCAAAAGACAACCGAAAGAATGGGAGAAGATATTTGCAAATGACATATCAGATAAAGGGCTAGTATCCAAAATGTATAAAGAACTTCTTAAACTCAACACCCAAAGAACAAATGATCCAATCAAGAAATGGGCAGAAGACATGAACAGACATTTTTCCAAAGAAGATATCCAAATGGCCAACAGACACACAAAAAAGTGCTCAACATCGCTCAGCATCAGGGAAATCCAAATCAAAACCTCAATGAGATACCACCTCACACCAGTCAGAATGGCTAAAATTAACAAGTCAGGAAAACGAGAGATGTTGGCGGGGATGTGGAGAGAGGGGAACCCTCCTACACTGTTGGTGGGAATGCAAGCTGGTGCAACCACTCTGGAAAACAGTGTGGAGGTTCCTCAAAAAGTTGAAAATAGAGCTACCATATGATCCAGCAATTGCACTACTGGGTATTTACCCCAAAGATACAAATGTAGGGATCCGAAGGGGTACGTGCACCCCGATGTTTATAGCAGCAATGTCCACAATAGCCAAACTATGGAAAGAGCCAAGATGTCCATCGACAGATGAATGGATAAAGAAGATATGGTATAGATATATAATGGAATATTATGCAGCCATCAAAAGGAATGAAATCTTGCCATTTGCAACGACATGGATGGAACTGGAGGGTATTATGCTGAGCGAAATAAGTCAAACAGAGAAAGACATGTATCATATGACCTCACTGATATAAGGAATTCTTTATCTCAGGAAACAAACTGAGGGTTGCTGGAGTGGTGGGGGATGGGAGGGATGGGGTGGCTGGGTGATAGACACTGGGGAGGGTACGTGCTTTGGTGAGCGCTGTGAATTGTGCAAGACTGTTGAATCACAGACCTGTACCTCTGAAACAAATAATACATTATATGTTAAAAAAAAAAAAGAAGAAGAAGATAGCAGGAGGGGAAGAACGAAGCACGGGAAATCGGAGGGGGAGACGAACTATGAGAGACTATGGACTCTGAAAAACAAACTGAGGGTTCTAGAGGGGAGGGGGGTGGGAGGATGGGTTAGCCTGGTGATGGGTATTAAAGAGGGCACGTTCTGCATGGAGCACTGGATGTTATATGCAAACAATGAATCATGGAACACTACATAAAAAAAAAACAAACTTTGAAAGGGAAGAACAATGAAGGAAAACTGTCCTACCTAGATTATTAAAGAAGAATATTATTGAAATATCATATAAAGTCTCTGTAACTAAAAAAGTGTAGTAATGGCATGCAAACAGCCAGATGAACTGGTGAAACAAAACAGAAAGTCCAGAAATGGATCCAAGTATATATGGAAATTCAGTATGTTATTTTTTTTAAATGGCATTTTTTAAACCACTGGGGATAAGGTAGAAATTATTAAACTCTATTTAATAAATGGAGTTTGGACAGACAGCCATTTTTGAAAAACGATAAAACTGGATCAATATTTCATCTCATACACAAGAATAAACTCAATTTTTTAACTGGACCCAATTTTTGGGTGTTGAATTTTATAAATTCTTTACAGATTTTGAATACTGATACTTTATCAGATATGTCATTTGCAAATACCTTCTCCCATTCCGTAGGTTGCCTTTAAGTTTTGTTGAATGTCTCCTATGCTGTGCAGAAGCTTTTTGTTTTGATGACATCCCAATAGTTCATTTTTGCTTTTGTTTCCCTTGCCTCAGGAGACGTATCTAGTAAGAAGTTGCTAAGGCCGATGTCAAAGAGGTTACTGCCTGTGTTCTCTTCTAGGACTTTAATGGTTTCCTATCTCACACATAGGTCTTTAATCAATTTTAAATCCATTTTTGTGTATGGTGTAAGAAAGTGGTCCAGTTTCATTCTGCAGGTGGCTGTCCAGTTTTCCCAACACCATTTGTTGAAGAGACTTGTGGTGATGAGCACTGGGTGACGTATGGAAGTGTTGAATCACTATATTGTACACCTGACACTAGTATTACACTGTATGTTAACTAACTGGAATTTAAATAAAAACTGAAAAAAAAGAAGATACAAGTTTTTGGAAACCTATGGGTACAAACATATGGGAGTAGCTATATGCTTTCCTCATTGAAACCACTCTGTGAATAAATCTTTAAATTAAAAAAAAAGGATAAATTGCAAATGGATCAAGATATAAGTGTAAAAATATAAAACCATATAATACTTTAAGAAAATATGAGTGCCTTTCATACAACCTGGGTATGGAAAAATGTTTCCAAACTGATTTTAAAATGCAGCTACAATTGAGGAAAAGATGGCTATATTTGACTCTATAAAAACAAAAATCCTCTGCATGCAAAAATCACTATTAGCAAATCCAAAAGAAATGAGAAACTGGGAAAAATACTTGCAAACATGCAATACAAAAAAAAAAAAAAGGCTAATATCCCTAATTTATGGAGAACTATCAAAAATCAGGGGGAAAAAGGTACTGAAAAAATACATAAAATATACTGATAGCTCATGAAAAGAGATACAAAACATTGATTTCAACCTTACTCAAGAGCAGAGAAAAACAAAACTGCACTCAGATACCACTTCTTACCTATAAGATTAACAAAACTTCAAAAGCTTGACTTTATTATCCAGGATAAAAAAAAATCCCCCAAATCAAGGGGTACAAAAGTATATAAAAAATACTATCTTTGTGAAAATATCCGTATCATTCTATATAATATATATTATATATGTGCATATAAATTCATATGCATGTTTGTGAATATATGTATGTGTATACATAAATACAAAAAAAAAAAAAAAGAAATGGACTTTCCTGAGAAAATTCTTTAATATATTGCTGACTTCTGAATCATTTTAATGTTTCATACATTCAAGAAATCACACTGAATCAAAGAGAATGTATGTGGTTGGGGCAGAAATGAACCAAACTAGATATTAATTGATAACGCAACATTCAGAAGGAAAAACTACCCAAATGTATTTTAAAAGAATCAACTTTACCAAGATATAATTTACACATAAATAAAATACCCGTTTTAAAGTGTAAAATCTGATGAGTATTGACAAATGTATACACTCCTGCACTAACCACCACAATCAAGATCTGTAGGACGTTTCTTTCTTTTTTTTTTTTTAAGAGAGAGAGCACAGGAGTGGGGGAGGGTACAGAGGGAGACAGAGAGAGAGAATCTTAAGCAGGCTCCATGCCCAGCTCAGAGCCCAACGTGGGGCTCGATCTCAGGACCCTGAGGTCATGATCTGAGCCAAAATCAAGAGTCCGATGCTTAACCAATTGAGCCACCCAGACGCCCCAAGATCTGTAGGACATTTCCATAACCCCCAAGCCCCTAGTCAACCACTGATAGGTCTTCTGTTACTATGGATTAGATTTCTCTGTTTTAGAGCTTCATATGAACGGAACCGTACACCATATATTCTAGTTTGGAGTCTTTCATTCAGCCTAATGTTGAGAGTCATCTGGGTTATTTGTGGTATCTTTAGTTCATTTTTTAAAATTCTTGAGTAGTATTTTATTTTATGACTATTCCACAATTTGTTTATCCATTGAACTTTTGACAGATACTTGAGTTGTTTCCAATTCGGGACTATGATGAATAAAGCTGTTTAAAACCATCACGTAAAAGTAATTGCATAGGCATTTTCCTCTCTTGATTCTTCATTTCTCAGGTAAATACACAGAACTGCAGGGCCCTATGGTAAGAATATGCTCCTAAGAAAATGCAAAACTCATTTTCCAAGTGTTCATGCTATTTTACATTCCCATCAGCTCCTCATCCTCACCAGCAATAAACACTTTCAACCTTTTCATTTTTAGCCATTGTAATGGAAATACAGAAATATCACATTATGGTTTTAATTTGCATTTCCCTAATGACTAATGATCTTGAGCATATTTGCATGTGTTTATTGGTCATTCACAAATGTTCTTTAATGAAGTGTTTTTACAAATTTTTGCCCACTTTTCATTGGGTTGTTTGTCACATTATTATGGATTGATCAGTACCTTATATATTCTAAATACAAATCCTTTGTCTGATATACGTATTGTTTCTATCTACCCTGAGGTTATGAAGGTTTTCTCCGATGGTTTTTAAATAATTTTTACACTTTTAGCTTTCATGATATTTACACAGATATGAACGAGGGGTTGAAGTTCATTATTGTTCTTTGTGGATATCCAGTTGTTTCAGCACTATCTGTTAAAAATACTACCCTTTCCACCTTAAATTACTCACCCTGTCAACTTACTGAAATTCAACTGAACATATATGTGGCTCTATATCTGCATTTCCTATTTTATTCTGTTGATCTATAGGTCTAATCCTTGTGCCAATACCACTGCTTTGATTACTGTAACCTTGAGACAAAATAAATCATCTCATTCGTTCCTTCTCAGAAGTATTTTGGCTATTCAAAATCCTGTGTATTTCCATATAAATTTTATAATCAGTTTGTCAATGTCTCTAAAATAGCCTACTGGACTTTTAATTGGGGTTGCAATAAATCTATAGGTCAAGGAAACCCAACAGGACTGATTTTTCCAACCTACAAATTATCTCTCTTAATATACGGTAGGTCTTTTAACTAAGCAATGTTTTATAGTTTGGAGTGTATTGTTCTTACACACATACTGTTCAATTTATCCCTAGGTACTCTATGTTTTGATGCTATTTCAAAGGGTGTTTTTAAAATTCTAATTTCATAGCTAGTATAAAAAATACAATTGATTTTTGTGGATTGAGATTGTGTCCTTGACCTTGCTAAATTCAGTTATTAATTCTAGAAACCTGAGTTTTACATTTTTTTTCATTTGCTAGCTTTTTGTTTTTTATCTTATTTTATGGCATGGTTAGGGTATCCACCACTACAACATGATCAAGACACGAGATACAAAGAGCATCCTTGCCTTGGCTTCATTCAAAGGAAAAAGCATTTGGTCTTGAACTTTACTAAGTGGGTTTGTTTTGGTAGAGATCCTGGTATAGCAATTCTGCTATGCATATTTTATATATTAGAGGATCAACCAATAAGTATATATATTGAGGTTGTTGATAAGCCAAGTTCTTTTTTATGAAAGAAAGGAGAATAAAATAGAGAATAAAAAGGGGCGCCTGGGTGGCTCAGTTGGTTGAGCGACTGCCTTCGGCTCAGGTCATGATCCTGGAGTTCCTGGATCGAGTCCCGCATCGGGCTCCCTGCTCGGCGGGGAGTCTGCTTCTCCCTCTGACCCTCCCCCCTCTCATGTACTCGCTCTCATTCTCTCTCAAATAAATAAATAAAATCTTTAAAAAAAAAAATAGAGAATAAAAAGCAAGAATTTGATTGTTAGAAAAAGATAACAGGGAAGCAGGAACTAGAGATAGCCCCTATTAACAACTTTTTTGAGGAATTTTGCTGATAAGAAAAGCAGCTAGAGAAAGAAGGTCCAAAAGAAAAGGAGGGGTTCAGACTGAAGAAATAAGAACATATTTTTATGCTGATAAGAATAATCCAGTAGAGGGGCGCCTGGGTGGCTCAGTCGTTAAGCGGCTGCCTTTGGCTCAGGTCATGATCCCGGGTTCCTGGGATCGAGCCCCACATCGGGCTCCCCGCTCCGTGGGAAGCCTGCTTCTCCCTCTCCCACTCTCCCTGCTTGTGTTCCCTCTCTTGCTGTGTCTCTCTCTGCCAAATAAATAAATAAATCTTTAAAAAAAAAAAAGAATAATCCAATAGAGAGTGGCAAAGTGATGATGGAGAAGAAAGACATGCTGGTGTCTTTGTGTGAGTGAGAAGGGACGGAATCTAAAGGACAAGTGGTCAGGTTGGCTTTAGACTGAGCACGGATAGTCAAGTCATAGTAACAGGATGGAAGTCATGTAGGTGGGCATCCATGCAGGAAAAAGAGATGTGGAAGGCCTAATCTATTTATTCCAACTTTCTCAGAGAAGTAAGAAGTACGCTGTAAGTCGAGAATGAGGATGGGAAAGAAGTTGTCAGAGATTTAAAGAAAAAGAAAAAGGTACAATATGTCATCCACGAGACTGGGAGCCTGAACATAATGGGGGAATATGTATTATGTATTGTATTTTCTATATGACATATATAGAATATATATGTATAAATACATATAACATTATATATTATAAATATCTCACAGGACATCAGCAAAAACCTTATTTGAAGTTACTGGTCATGTATTTAATGTGAGACCAATCAGCATAATAGTACATTTTTTCTCCATTGATAGCTGCGCAGATACAGGTGACCGCTGGTCAGAATTTAACCAGCACTGAGTTTTCCAGGTGAATTAGACAAAGGGGAAAAGGCCAAGGGAATTAAACACATATGCAAGGAAATGATCATAGTTATTGGCTGTGAAATTTATAATTAGGGGAGGTATTGACTATTTTAAATTGAAGTTCTAGAGGGCTGCAGTTATTGTTCACAACGAGGTCTTGGGTGTGACCATGGGAATTAATGGCTGAAACAAGCTAAAGGACAGTATCATTGGAAGAGAGAAAATGAAGAAAGTGAAAGACCAGGGTATTGGAAGGATCATGTATGCAGCTATTGAATTGACCAAGAATTATAGCAGGAGTACGATGACCAGAAAGACAATAAAACAATAAGATCTTTTGAGAAATCAAAGGGAATGACCTATGTATTTGGTGGTATTGTCTGATGGAATGATAGTTTTAGTTATAACAGGGAAGTGAACAAAAAGCTTTTTTGAGGTGAGTCAGTGATAGAAGATTTAAATCATACTTCCTGAAATGGTATAGTTAATGGGGTGGGAGAATTATGCCATGAGGGCGTTATGAGTTTGAAAAAGCATATTTAAAATAAGACTGTTACAATTTGTTGTCATATTTAATTCATTCTGAAATTTAAGTTAATATTAAAGAAGGGCATGAGACTTCTTTATCATGGGTGATAAGAGCTAAGAAGCATCGTTCAACGGATACACAATCATATCAAGTTTCACTAGAAAGGTTCTCTAGGAATGTGCTGAATGTAATTTCCAAATTATGGCATGAATGCCATTCAATAGCTCTGCAAAAAATCCAATTATACAAATGGTAGAATTTTGTATAGACTGCATTTCTCTGTAGATGATAATTATCAGTATAATTAAACATCTTTGATGTGCAGATGCTCTTCTTTAACCAAATTTAAAGCAATAGCAAAACAAAACATCTACCTAAATACAGCTCTTAGAAATGCCCCATTATTACTAACGGACATTACCTTAGTCCTGCTGTCAGGAGAAAAGAATTTCATAGACTATACCTTACTCCAAATTCCCAAGAGGATCTCTAGTGTACTGGGCACTACACTAGAGGCTGGGAATGCAAAGATAACTAAAATGAAGTCCTCCCCCTTAGGAAGGTTGTATTTTATGGGTAAGACAGACCAGGAAAGGAGAGGTTGGGGGAAGAGTATGAAAGAGGTAAAAAACATTCCAGGCAGAAGAAAGCATAAGCAGGGCAGAAAGCAAGAAAAGGGTGTATGTGTGTATATGGATGAGTGAGTAAGGTGGGGGCAGACAGAGTGGGGAGAAGGAGGGAGAGGAAAGGAGAGAGAGAGAGGGAGAAAAATTAAGAAGTCAAGGATGACTTTATGGGTTTTTAGTTTTATTAACAGAGAAGGCAGTATCCCCACATGAGAAATAAAACATTTGCAAGAAAACAAAAATTGGAGGGATAAGCTGAGGAGTTTGGTTTCATGTACACATATGAAGTGCCTGCCCATAAGTGTCAAGAATAAGTGGACAGGCTCAGACCCACCATAATACAGATGGTATAAAAAAATGCAAGTATGGCATGCGAAATGGCAGTCTCAGCCTCTGAATATGTTTTATTTGACCTGTATTGAGTTGTTGAAATTTTAAATTATTTAAAAATCAGATTGCACATAAAGATCCATACTTCCAACTTCTCTTTAAAAAAACAAAAAATAATGCTAGATCTAACCTGGCAACAGACCACTGCTGCTGAACAGCAGTTTTTGACATAATCCTTACGATTCAGTGTTTCACACTCCCCTGTTGCAACACTTATTTAAGTTATCTGACTGGGTTCTATGTGCTTCTGAGTTTACTTCATGATCTGAATTTGCTTGAGTGACAATATGTACAGAGTAGTAGTTAAAAACATGGATGCTGAAGCCAGTGCATGCCTGGGGTTCTTTAAATCTCAATTCTACCACTCCCCAAACTGTGTGACATTGAACAAAGCATTTAGGTATATCCTTCCTTCAGTTTCTTCATCTATAAAATGGGATAGTATTTATCTGAGGATTATGCTGAGGATTAATGAATTAATAGATGTAAAATGCCTAAAACACTGGCACATAGTAAGCACTCAAAACATTAGCTGTTCCACTAGAATGTAAATTCCATGAAGGTGAGAATTTTTATTCGTTTTGTTTTCAGTGAAATATCCCAAGCCCTGGAACAATGTTTGGCATATAGTAGGTTCTCAATAAATACTTGGTGAATGGATAGGTGAATAAATAAATGAATAGCAATTACTCCATCGATATTAAAATAACCAACCTTTCTTATATTACACTTGGATACCCAGAGATATGTACATAGCTTAGAATCTCAAAAATTTAGGTGTGCATTATTTAATATTTCAGAGATCATATATTTCATTCTTTGAGGGAAAATGTATTATATATTCAGACTACAGGGTAGTTTCTGATGTAGTTTGTTATCCCTTCATGCATTTCTTGAGAAAGCACTGAGAAATATTTTTATTTTATTATGTTATGTTAGTCACCATACGGTACATCATTAGTTTTTGATGTGGTGTTCCTTGATTCATTGTTTGCATATTACACTCAGTGCTCCATGCAATATGTGCCCTCCTTAATACCCATCACCGGGCTAACCCATCCCCCACCCCGCACCCCCCTCCCCTCTGGGACCGTCGGTTTGTTTCCCGGAGTCCAGGGTCTCTCATGGTTCGTCTCCCCCACTGATTCCCCCCCCCACCTTCATTTTTCCCTTCTTTCCCCTAATGTCCTCCATGCTATTCTTCCTGCAATCAGCATGCAACAATCAATTCTATTAGTTAATCCTCTTTTTTTATTTGAGATTTTATTTGTCAGAGAGAGAGAGAGAGAGTGAGCGGGTGCACACAAGCAGTGGGGAGTGGAAGGCAGAGAGAGAAGCAGGCTCCCCACTGCGCAAGGAGCCTGGGATCATGACCTGAGCTGAAGGCAGACGCTTAACTGACTGAACCACCCAGGTGTCCCTAGTTATTCCTCTTCAGATTATAATGACATTCTTGATGAGAGCTTCACTAAAAAAAAATTCACGAAGAATAATCTGCCGTTCTCCCACACCTATCTCTGATTGCAATTTTTGGTAAGAATTTGTATTGCAAATTAACTTCCTTGCTATTATTTTACTCAAGATGTTTTCTTAATTTAGCCTTTATAATACAAAGTGAAACAAAGGGCTAAAAAGTTTCATAACACTTTTTTTCAAGGTCATTCTAAGGAACCTTAGTATTTCCTAATATTAGAAACAACCCATAGGATTTGGGGAATGATGGAGTGAGAATCATGACACACACTGTCCCTAAAATAAAAAGAAAAACTGGCAAAATCGTTGAGAACAAACACTTCTGAACTCTGGAAAATAGCCAAAGACATACAAGAAGCTGAAAAGCATTTATCCAAGAAAGATGACTGAATTGTGGTAAGAACACTGGGGTATGTGGCACACTAATCTGAGTTGCAACCATCAACGCCCTCTCTTCTCCATACTCCCACCAGTTCCAAGGCAGGTTAAGCAGGCTGTTAAGCTCCACATGACTTGGAGCTCTGTGGAAAAGCTTTGCTCCCAGGGCACAGTAAAAACAATAGTAATTGGTGGCAAATAATCAGGAATCCCAGCATCAGAGCTGTCTAATGCTGCAAATGTGGCAAGCAAAAATCAACCAAAAATTTAAAATGGAGATCTATAGAACAAGACAGCCACAGGGGGTTTTGAAAAGCATGTACACATTCCTGGGGATCTGGAAGGCTTACACATGCACACTTAGTAAGCCCAGGAAGGATTCCAGTTATCTACTTATCCATAGTACACCAAGAGGCCCTGTGTCTCTGGAGTTACCCATTAGGAAGGGAAAGAAAAGACAGACTTGTAAACCATCCAACCTTAGAATGTGTGCATTACTACACACAAATCTCTCAGCAAAGGTGGAAGCCATACTGATTCATAGCTTTTTTTTTTTTCCAAGATTTTATTTATCTATTTGACAGAGAGAGACACACAGCGAGAGAGGGAACACAAGCAGGGGGAGTGGGAGAGGGAGAAGCAGGCTTCCCGTGGAGTAGAGAGCCTGATGTGGGGCTCGATCCTAGGACCTTGGGATCATGACCCAAGCTGAAGGCAGACGCTTAATGACCGAGCCACACCCTGATGATTCATAGCTTTTAAAGAAAAGTGACCAATCCCTGGCTGACCATTAAGAAGAAAGTGTGGTCACACAGTGTTAAAAAAAAAAAAAAAAGCAGTCAATAGAAAGTGTCCTTGAGGGGGCTCAGATGTTGGACTTAGTAGACAAAGATAAACAGCTTTACATAAACTATTATAACACAGAACTGAATGGTGCGTTTGTAAGTATTCTATAAAGCTCCAAAATAAGAACTCTACTCTCTCTACAAGCTAAAGAATTTATTAATGATTTAAAAGAGGCATCTTAGGGAAGCACTGAAATTAGCCCTCAAAAGGCTATTGTTATTTAAATTATTAAATGGGAATGCCTGAAAAGTGCTACTTAGCATTGAAAATAAGGAGAAGAAACAACAAAGTTTAATTCATTTCCTTTGACAAGCTTTTTCCATGTAAAATACCTCTTACTACGGACCCAACCTTTGACCAATTCCTCCTAGAGATCAGGTATTTGTACCATACTGCGTAAGTTGAAGACAATATTTATATTAGTCTTCCATGTACTCTTTAGACATATTTTAAAACTAGTAAAATAAATACAGCTAAGTTTTTAGGAATGTTCATTTAGAAAAATCAAAATTATTTCTTAAAAAAAAAAACAAGAAATTGAATCATAAAAGGTCTTGTGATACTACACAACTAACTTTCCAAAGTGGAAGATAATAAAATAAATGCCAAAACTTTAAGCTTTAAACTTTTACCTGAGGGAGTAGGGATTGAAGGAAGGAAGAGATGGGTATGGTTAAGAGAGGGATGGGAAGGCGAGGGGAGGGAGGCGAGGCAGTATTTTCCTTCTCAGTATAACTCATTTGTTTCTTCAATAGTCATGTATTTCTTATTTGGAAATAAAAAAAGAATGTTCAGACAACTGATATCAAAGAGCTAGCAATGCCTAGAATACAAAGTTTAATTATTAGATCTGTGAACAGAGATACAGTTAACACTTTTAAAAGCCTGATTTGTGAAAGACTCCCAAACTGCTAGGAAAGCCAGGTGGAAAAAAGAAATGTGAAGTTAGCTAATTAGTAGAATAAAAAAAAAAAAAAACAAAGAAAATGAAAAATCTAGGAAAAATTGTTTAAGTAAACTGATAGTAGAGGCAGTTCTAGATAGAATTTACGTATCGTTGTGATAGTTCCTTCTTAAAAATATTTCACTTGAATATAGCCTGAAAAGCCTGATGTGTCCTTAATTTTAGTTACTATGTGAAATAATGCCAATTAGAAAGTAATCTAAGTTAGTTATCTAAATTAAAATTAGAGAGAGAGAGAGCGCATACAGCATGAGGGGGAGAAGGGGAGAGAGAGACTCTCAATCAGACTCCATGCTGGGTGCAGAGCTGGATGTGAGGCTTGATCCCAGGACCCTGAGATCATGACCTGAGCCAAAACCAAGAGTTGGACACTTAACCAACTGCACCACCCAGGCACCCCATTCACACTCACCTTTTAAACTCTTTTATTCACTCAAAAAAATAAATATTTACTGAAATTCTTCTGTATTCTATGCTAATATGCTATGCACAAACTTGTAAGGATTAGAATAATGGGTGCAAAGTACTTGGTACAGTGTCTGCAATAAAGTATTATACTCTACAGTGTGATTTTCCATTTTAGAAAGGCTATATTAGAAGTACCTGCGGGACTTTTTGAAACCTCACACATACATACACCTTTATTTTCTCTTTTTTCCACTAAAAGGAAGGCATAACTATCGTTGAGAAACACTGCTTTATAGTTATGACTTCAGCTACCTCTCCAGTTTCATTACCTTCTTTTCCCCCCAACATTCTTAGCTCTAGCCAAATTCATTATTCACTGTTTACTAGTTTGTAAAGTTGCCCATATGCACATGTTCACAGTTATCTGTTCCTTTTGGCCCTGAATGACTGTCCTCTGTACTTATCCATCTTCCCACCTGAAATCCTGTTTATCCTTCAAGACTCACCCCCAAAATTCCAAGTGCTTTATAAAGCTATTTCTGATCTTTTAAGTAGATCTTATTTCTCCCTTGGCTGAACATCTAAACACCTTACTTGTATTGATGACATGTCACAGATATGAGACAGGAAACATCAGGAGGGTAGGATCTGTGTTTTGCTCATCTTTGGTTTGCTTTCCTTTCAGCATTTAGCATAGTGCTCTTTATACAGTATGGAATTAATTTCTGGTATACTACATTGGAACATACCTTATTCAGAAATGAATGATTGTTTCTACTTTTAAAACCAGAATTTATTACAATGTAGATCCATAATTTTTATTATTTTGAGCTTCTGCAATGTTAGGTGTATAGCAATTTAAAAAATCCATTATATATGAGTATATAAATCAACATTAGGCTAATATTTTAAATGGTATTCATGTTTAAAAGAATTTTAGCCATGCTATCTTTGAAAAAGGCACCAATGTTCTGAGTTGTTAAATTCAGAGTTATGTTCCAAAATCAAATGTAGTATAGTAACTTTTTTATCCAAGAGGTGTTTTTTGGCAAGGACCCAAATTTAAATTAAAGGGGATTCAACTGGGTAATACTGTGTTGTATGGGCATCCATCCACACACTGTTAAAATTAACATATTATCCCATATCCAAATTTTCTTAAACAATTTGGACAGTACCTAGAATCAACCCACTTGCAAATACAAAGTAAGAAATTTTTTATATGAATATGCATCTTACCTACCATTTATACTGGAATCTGATAGGGTAAAGGATACAAATGCCTCTTTTAAGCTAATCATTCAATCCAACTCCTGATAAACTCAAAGTGGTTGTAGCATGTTTGTGAGAAGTTGAAGTATATATCTTGCAAAGTAACTTACAAAATACAAAGTAAAGTAACACATACAACATTGTACATTAAAATAAAATTATGGATTCTGTACTGTAATAAATTCTATTTCATCAAATACCTTATTTATTTGAGAGAGACAGAGAGAGAGAGAAAACACTTGCGAGTGAGGGGACAGGCAGAGGGAAAGAGAGAGAGAGAGGCAGAGAATCTTAAGCAGCCCTGACACAGGGCTCAATCTCATGACCCTGAGATCACAACCTGAGCTAAAACCAAGAGTTGGATGTTTAACCAACTGAGTCACCCAGGTGCCCCAATAAATTCTATTTTTAAGAGCATGAATCAGAGCATGATGGTAAATATGATAAGATTATAATTCTTAGACAAATTCATCAGCAGTATAATATGACATACAAGGCAAACATTATAGCCAGCAAACATTAAATGGAGCATCAAAGTAGCTCAAGCTTCTTAGGAGTGTATTTTATTGCTTTCATCTGTGATTCCTCCACGTATTTTAGAGTGCCTACGGTACAGTAGAGGGTCCATCTTTGTAGAATATGTAAATATAAAACACTGAATTAGAAGATGGGGGATAAAGAGAAATATGGATCCTGTCACCACAAAAATTATAAAGGTAGTAAAACAAGGGTAGCAAATAGGAATAGCACAATGACAGTTCAAAGAAGAGGTATTAGAAGAACCAAAGCAGAGAGGTGTTAAACAGCATTCTAGGATTCTGAGCTGGGGTTGGGGTGGGAGCGACATGCTAAAAGTTGTCTTTAGGTATTAACAGTATGTGTTATAAGGGGAGGAGACATGAGGAATTAGTATTGAAATCCAGATATCACCACATGGATTAATGTTATAGTTACAGAAAGAGCGTGAGAAAAAAGGATGGATATGTGGTCTTAATACTACTCAGATTTATAGGCCCCTATAAATTGGCACAGCACATTTGGCTTGGTTTAGAAAGTTCTGGAGGGAAAAAATGTAAGTATGATTCATAGAAGTATATGTAAACTAATGGAAGGAAACAGGGTATTCGTAGACGCCTCTGTATTTCCTAGAAAGTTCCTATTAAGAGTTTTAAAGATTAACTGCGTCAGCACACTACTGAAAGCATCTCAGATATATGAGCAGAGTGGGAGGAAACCACCAAAAAATCCACGTTTAACAAAATTATATTTTGTAGGGAACCCTTATTTTTTTTTTAAAAGTCACTGAATTAGTTTTATATTTTGAAAAGTATTTGAATGGTAATTTTGAGTACCTTCTCCTCTGCAGCTCTTAGGTCACTCCTCTGACACGAAGGAAAACACATTAACTCCATTCCACTGGTGTAACTAAGCCTAGAGAGGAAACGACCGGAGCCACTGGCAGTAGCATCTGTAAGTGCTGGGAGAGGACAATGGCTCTGCTCACTTCAGCACCAAAGTGGCCATCTGTGGCAAACCCATTAGATTAATGCCACGTGTCAATATATCACGATTGATCGGTCGTTCCCAAAAAGGGCTTCTAACAAAAAGAGCTTCCCAATGCATAGAAGAAAATCTGGACATTTTAACTGGCTGTGACTCCAGTATCATATCCTTATTACCTTCATGTAATCTGGAAATTTAAGGGGAAATAGACCCCTGCTATCCAATAAACCCATGTTATCCAAAGAACATTCTCTAATCAGACTGGAATTAAAACACACTGAAATTTATGAGAAGGTACAGAGCTTTCAGATAAAAAAGTAGATTTCCAATGTTTTCAGATCACCCAAAAGCCAGTCTATAAACTATAGAATTCAGTCTATTCTTATTCAGTGTTCAGAGATACACGTTTCTGCTAAAAGGGCTGCGTACATGGGCAACAGCTGGGAAAATGAAATCCCTTCATCTGAAAGTGGAAGGAATTTCTTCTTATGAATTGGAGTGCTGAACTGGAAGCAACTCTTCCTACGAGTATATAGTAAGTAGCCCATACCACTGCGTTTAAAACCACCAATGAAATCACAGGAAATAAAGCAGATGTATAAGCAACAAACATCTGAGAAACAAAACAAATTTCCTATTCCTTGTAAGTCTTCTGCCATTTAGTTCTAACATAATCAATATTTCATTCTACTTAAATGAAAATAAATATGATAAAGAATAATAAGCCCTAGAACAAAAAAGAAGTTTCTCAGTATTTTGTCTCTGTCTCCCCCTTTGCAAAATGTAACATGAAGAAAAATGGATATAGTAGTAGAAAAATATGTATCTTAATTTCAGGCAAGTTCCTGTTTGGCAAGAGTTTCAAGTTTGTTGAGAGATAGGAACAATGAGGCCATGGTTAAGAGACATCTGGGAAACCCAAATTTTTATTCATCCCATAGGATGGTGAACCAAGGATTTCCTAGGCCAACATAAAGAAGATCAAATCTACATTTTAAAATCATTTGTCAGAAACATTTTTAAAAAGCTGCAAAAGTCACAGGTGAGGAACCAACCCAATCAAATCACTCTTCATTATTTTCCTGTCTTTGCTTTGCCCCTTTATCCATGAAAGATGATTAACCTGCAAACTCAGTTCTTCCTAGGCATGGAGCCAATAAGAATGAGTCAGCAGCCAGAAAGGGCAAAAGAGAGTCTGGAGTTTTAGTCTGATATCCAATGTGCACAGGAAGTTCTTACATGTTTACGTGTCAACCAAGATAGGTTTCCCAGAACTCCGACATGTACGCCATACCTTCCGACTGGGCATCTCTCCCAGTTATCAGCTTGCGCCACAGTTTTCTTTGGGGGCTAAAGTCCTGTCAAACATCAGTCTCTTCAAACTGAGTCCTCATGTCCCAACTTAGCTTTTATCAGATCCCTTTCCCTGGGGAGGAAGACCTTGACTTTTTATCAGTTGCTTATTAAAGACCAACTTCGACCCATACAGAATCCCTCCTTATATCTGACAGAGATACCTGATGCCCAGACCTACCAAAAGAAATACACAGGTATTCCCTGAATTAAACCTGAGTTTATTGGTCCTTGATAGCCAGCTCCATAAGGAGAGGTAATCCTTCCCCAACCAGACCTGCCATGCTAATCACCTCTCTACAGTGACTTGTCATTGAGTTCATAGGATAAAGAGTCTGGGTGAGAATGACAATATGCTTTAACATATATGACATTCCTGTTATTATGTCACACCAAGCAATTTCCATGCATTTTCGCAGTCATCAGAACAATGCTATGAGGTAGAGACTAATATATCTCCATTTTAAAATGAAGAGACTGAGGATTACAAAGGATATGGGACTTGCCCCCAAAGTTAACTGGCAGTCTGACTCTAGAACCTCTGCTTTTAGAGAAATTAAGCAATATATGCCAAATATTTCATCAAGGCTCCAATACCATCAAGTGTAAGATCACCATTATTTTAGCACTAGAAAAACCCCAATACCTGCTAATTAAACTGATACAATGCTTTCTTATCAGTGGTCCTCAAAGTGTGGGCCAGACCACAAACTGTTGTCAGTCAACAAGAACTGAAAATTAGAGTGTTTAGAAATTTTTATGACATTTTGATAATGCTGTTTTAAATTGTATTTTATAAAAGTGGTGGAGATACAACAAAACAAAAACCCAAAACTGGACCTTTACTTCAAATAGTTTGAGAAGCAATGACTTAGAATTTTGACTCTTCTGAATTTCTTCATCAGTATTCCTGTTTTTCTGTGTTAGCAATGCTGCTCCACAATCAGCTCCTGGGTTTTAATCTGAGACATGGATAAGCACTTTCAAACTCTTGGATACTGACCCTTTCTCTATATTACCAGAAGGACTCAGGCAATAACAGCTGTGTCACCACACATTCAAATTTCAGAAAGTTAAAAAGTTAAAAAAAAATCATGTTTGATTCCATAAAACGATGGGTATCATTTGTTTCCCTGTCATTTCTAAAATTTCTTGATGCTCTCTACTGTTTATTTGTCCAAAACACAAACTTGAAAGGTATTACTTTTTCCCATATAGTCTGTTTTTTGTCCTGTACCTATACTCATATACAACATTTTGGCTGATATTTTGGCAGATAGTCTTCATTATCTATGCAGAAGATGTGTGGTTAGTCCACAAGCAGTATTAAATATACAGATCTATATAACCCAAACAATTTCATTAATGACACCAACTGAAAACATTCTAGAAGCTCAATTTTCCCATTTTCTATTTATATTAAATTGAAAATTCCTTAACCAAAATGCCCTGATATCTAAATTTGTCCTGTTAATTAATTAGGCTTTGCCAAAAGTTTAGAGAATGTATTCTACTCTGGGACATCATTAGTGGCTACTTTTTCTTTCCTGGTTATAAAAGCAATGCATACGTGTTTACCATGGAAAGCTTGGAAAATATCAAAAAGTATAATGAAAATAAAAGTCAATTTATAATCCAAAAAACAATTAGTAAATGGGCCTTTCCAGTTTATAAGTTTATAAGTCTATCTACTCAATAGATTATTTAATTTGAAAAACCACAAATTAATGTTTGGATGACTTCACTGATCGGGTAATTAAAACATGGTACTAAGATGGACACAGAACCCTAAGAAATCTTATGTGGAAGAGCCACTGGACTTCAGCCACTACATTACACTACCACACCTATAACACTGTAGGGGCATCATGTTCTAAACACTCAGCTAAATAGTTTTAAAAAATACTTAACATCTTATGGCTTGTTTTATGAAGTACTAGGGATCATGTCTTTACTTTTAGCTTTGGGAAGACCAGGAAAAATACATGAAGTGAGATACTGAGGAGGGGTGTAAGATAGAGGTTAGATACAAATTCACCAAAGGTCACTCAACTTTGACAAACAGAAGTAATTCATCTGTGAGCATATCTACGGAAGAGAACAGAAAACCAGAATGCATGATGATACCAATTTGTTGAAAAGCTATGGTAGATACAGGGAGATAATACTACATATGTTCTAGAAGTGCACAAAATAAAAAGACTAACAAACCCAAGGAAGCCGGATACAAAGGAATACACTCTATATGATTCCATTTATATGAAATCCAAGGACAAACAAGATAATCTATGGTGATAGAAATCACTTGGGGGCCATGGGGGAGGTTGTGACTGGAATTTTCTAAAGGAATGGAAATGTCATTCTTTGTTTGGGGTGGAATTGTCAAAGCTCCCTGAACTGAGCAACTGAAATCTGTGCACTTCTTGTGCTACTTTTGTATATACGAATATGTGTACTTACATATACATATTGGGTGTAGAAGAAGAAGTATTAAAATTTATCTAATTAAGCTCTCTTTGTACAATGAGTAATTTAATAAACATACATATACTATGTTCCTAGCATGTGCTAGGTGCTCTAAATTATTTGTTTTTGTGTTAAAAGTGAACATATCTTAAATTGACTTATATGTTCCAATATAAATATTGTGATTAAAGTAAAACACACTCTTGGGGCGCCTGGGTGGCTCAGTCGGTTAAGTGGATGCCTTTGGCTCAGGTCATGATCCCAGGGTCCTGGGATTGAGCCCCACGTTGGGCTCCCTGCTCAGTGGGGAGTCTGCTTCTCCCTCTCCCTTTGCCTGCCTCTCTGCCTACTTGTGCTTTCTATCTCTCTGTCAAATAAATAAATAAAATCTTTAAAAAATAAAAATAAAAAATAAAGTAAAACATACTCTTTAATCTCCCTCTTAAGGAATGGTAACTTGTCAATTCTCAGACGATAATATGATTCAGTGCCTTTTTGGCATACAAAGTATTGCCTATTTTTTAAAAACAGAATATGGCACTGTTTGCAGAAATAAAAACTACAATTATGGTATTTGAAAAATTATTAATGTTTGTTATCAACAATTTCCATTTATGTGCTTATATATTTTAGACTACCTTCCTAAAGCTTGTAGTTAAGCCTAAGAAAAGTACCTGTATAACAGTGGGCACTAATACCAGACATGGTCACATTGATGTTTTGCTATGCTTGGATGGTCAGAACTGTCCTTGGCTTTTCCGCCTACATGGCATTTCTGAGCAACACTCAGGCTTCTCCAGTCTAGAACATTTCCAACACAACAGTGTTAATCACTTGCAAAACAACCACTGAATTTCAAAATATTTCTTTAGGAGAGAAATGCTGACTGTCTTCTGCCTAGATTGTTATGCCTGAGTCATTACATTATCTGGTGCATTTTCTCATTATGAAATTCCATCTCATGATAGCAAATCCTCAATGCTGTTGTTACAGATCTTTCAAAAGTATGTGCTCTTATAATTCACGTGCTTCTTTGTGACTTCAAAATTGCTATTTATATAACAACTGCAAGTTCCAGGCAGAAGAAACTGTTATTTCACATACACAATGTACCAACAGTATGCAAAACACTGCCCAGAATGTTCTGATTCTTCCAAATTCCATACTTCTTCTAAATTCAGTTAAGGAAAGGAAAAA
Source organism: Halichoerus grypus (assembly GCF_964656455.1). Lineage (NCBI taxonomy): Eukaryota > Metazoa > Chordata > Mammalia > Carnivora > Phocidae > Halichoerus > Halichoerus grypus. The sequence goes on along the minus strand of NC_135720.1, from coordinate 104,208,824 downwards.
AAAAAGTCTTCCTGATTTAAAATTGAGTCATTTTTTATCATAAATAATAATTATCTAAAATTACTGTGTTTGCATGTACTGAGGATTATAACAAATGCCATGTGTCAAAGAGGGCATTACTAGAGTAATTTCCAATATCTATAGAATTAGTTCATATAATATATTTAATGGCCTGTTACATTTTTAGCTGGCAAGTTTCTACATTTACTAACCCCATAATTTTAAATTAGAAAATTATATTTCAACCTACTGTTTTTATTTTGACTGCATCCAAAATATATTAATTGTGGCACATATAGTCAATAAATGAGCCATTATTTCTCCAAGGTGTGTAAAATACATACATAGTGATGCCAACTGCATTAAATTTTCCTGCCAAACAGGGAAACATTTGAAGTTGTGTTAACTATAAAATCAGGATTACATTAATTTTAATAAAAGGAAAATATTTACCTTATTATTTTTTTAAACTTCAGACATGCAGTTACGTGAATGGTAACCTAATGCTGACTGTATAAAATATGAACTATGCAAAGGTTTTACAGCTGGTTTTGATCAGCTTCCTTTGTTTAACATTAAAAGTTAACTTCCAGAAGACACATACAAGCTACAGGTAATGGTTACCAGATGGATATGTCCTCACTGTTATTTTGTCTGATATCATGAAGAATATGCTGCAAGAAGAGAAAAACAACTTGGGCAGTGATTCTGATGTTTTCTGAGGTACAAACAGACTCTTCCCAACTTATGTGGGTGAGCAAAGTCAAAGACTCTATAGCATCAAAATGCTTCTGCACTTTCATAACAGTTGAAACGGTTATATTTAGCATACATGGCCTAACATTTTTAAAATTTAAACCAACATTTTAAATTATCAGCTCCTTTAATCAAAATGATTAAGCTGCATCCTGAGTAATAGTAATGTCTTCTTGTTCATAATCAGCTCAGAATAAAGTATTTGCTCCCCATTACATATGCCACCCTTTCCACTCTATGTCCAATAACCATCCAACCTACTGGTAAGCCCAGGGAGAGTCAAGATGCCCAGTTTCCTAGCAGGGCCCCCAGCAATACTGTCTCTGCCCCAAACTATTACTGTACTGATATTAGGTTATCATCTAGAACAGCAAGTGCAAAATAAGCCTAAAACTTTACAAGACTCTTAATTTCTATTAGAAGTGGTCTAGTAGTTATTAAATTTTTATGACTCTTTGTTCCTCTTCATATATGCTATATTCCCCTCAAAATGAACTGTTTTTCTCAAACTGTTCTCCTATATTTATCTTCCACTATCTAACTCCAAAATTACTTCTAATCTCTATGAGATCAGACATCACTATTTCCTAGCCCAGATAAAAATTATTTCCTTCATACTGCTTTCCCTGATTCTTTGAGGAAAAACTAATTTTTCCCTTATGGAACCACCACAATATCTCATATAGCATTATATCTTCATTAGCAGTGTATTCATTTCAGAATTTACCACATATACTATTAAAATATAACCTTTCTCATAAGGTAGAAATCACCCTATATGATACCTAGTGTAGGATTTTGCTTATGTTGGGATGTAAGAAATGTTCAGAGAATAAATAAATGAACTCTGGATTTCTGCAGGGCCAAGTACAGCGATGGTATGGAATATGCTTAAAAAAATCATTTATGTCATCAAATGTACTAATACCACAAGAACACAAAGAACACAAATGTTAAAAAAAAAGATAGATTATAATAAAAAATATGCATGTTTCAAATTTTCTTTTTGCCCATAATTTCATGAAATTTTAAAAATGTATATTGTGGGGGGAAAAGAATACATCAAAAACAACACTGGAAAATAAAAAAATGGCATTAGTGGGCCAAAACGTTTAGAAATTCCCAAGACATATAAATTCAACAGAATGAGATGGAAGATTGGTTGAGAAAAAAACAGAATCTAAAAAAGAAGAAAGAGAGGACTTTCCAGAAGGTAGGAACAATTCCTGGGAAACTCCAAACTCAAGAGAAAAAAGCAAGCGGGAACCTTGAGACAATAATCTGGGTGATTAATGGAGGAGCAACAAGAGACTTACCAAGAAAAAAAGAATGAGGATTTTCATTAGCTGGGTTAAGATGAATTCCATGAAGAGTAGAACCTAGGCCAACAGGTATACTCACACCCTAGGTCCCACACACTAGAACCTTACAATTTCCTGTTCAGTTTCACACCGACTACTTCCAAGACATGCCTGGGCTCTTCACAGGGTATGTCTTCTTAAGGTCAGATAGTTCTGTGAATATGTGCATCTCTAAGCCTGTGGCTGGATGGGAGGACTGGGATATCTATACACATGTATGAGAGACCCTGAATCATGGAGCTAGGGTTCAAAAGAAAGCGGGTTACACTGCAGACTGCCACAACTTTCAAGTATGAAACTCTATGTAGTCAAATAATTCTAAATTTGAACCTGGCAGTCCAGGTTGTTAGAAAGATATTTGTCAAGGTAGGGGATATATATTTCATATAAAAATTAGATTGATTTATAATTTAAGAAACAAAACAGATGAACATGGTGGGGGGAAGAGAGAGGCAAGCCTTAAACAGACTCTTAACTATAAAGAACAGACTGAGGGTTGCTGGAGGAGGGGGGTAGGGGGATGGGTTAGATGGGTGATGGGTACTAAGGAAGGCACTTATTGTGATGAGCACTGAGTGTTGTATATAAGTAATGAATCACTGAATTCTACTCCTGAAACTAATATTACACTGTATGTTAACTAAAACTTAAATAAAAATTTGAAATAAAAAAAAATTACACTAAAAAAAACCCCACAAAAAACCAAAATCAATTAATGTAATCCACACATCGACAGACTAAAGAAAAAAATATCATATGATCATTTCAATAGATGTAAAAAAAGAAAAAAATAGATGAAAAAAGGATTTGACAAAATCTAACACCCATTCATGATTAAAAAAAAAAAAAGTCAGTAAATGAGAAATAGAAGGAGAGTCCTCAACCTGATAATCTACAAAATACATGCAGCTAACAACACACTTAATGGTGAGAAGCTTTCCCAGTAAGACAAGGAACAAGGCACAAATGTAACCTCTCACCACTGCTTGTCAACATCCTACTGGAAATCCTGCTAATGCAATAAGACAAGAAAAAGAAAGGGGATAGATACCAGGAAGGAAGAAATAAAACAATTATTGTTCACAGATGAAATAATGTAGAAAATCCCAAAGAATCAACAAAAAGTCTCCTGAAACTAAAAAGCAATTATAGCAAAGATTTAAGATACAAGGTTAATATATAAAGTTAGTTGCTTTTCTATACACCAACAATGAACAAGTGGAATCTGAAATTAAAAACACAATACTATTTACATTATCACTCCAAAAATTAAAACACTCAGGTCTGAAGCTAACAAAGTGTGTACAATTTCTATATGAGAAAACCCAGAAAATTCTGATGAACAAAACATGTAAGAACCAAACAAATGGAGAAATATTCCACATTCATGATTAGGAAGAATCATCATTATTGTCAAGATTTTAGTTCTTTCAACTTGACTTATAAATTCAATGTGATTCCAATCAAAATCCCAGAAAGTTATTTTGTGGATATCAAACAAACTGATTCCTAAGTTAATATGGAAAAAGACCCAGAATATGTGAATACAATATTGAGAAAGCATGTCAGAGAACTGACACTATCTGACTTCATGACTTACTATAAAGCTTCAGTAATCAAGATAGTGTAGTACTGGCAAAAGAATAGACAGATCAACAGAGGAGAATAGAGAAACAAAAAATAGACTCAAAATATACTCATCTGAAAGGTAATAAAATGGAACAAAGATAGTCTTCTCAAAAATGATAATGAGTTTATTTTTATTTTTTTATTTTTTAAAAGATTTTATTTGACAGAAATAAACACAATGAGAGAGGGAACACAAGCAGAGGGAGTGGGAGAGGGAAAAGCAGGCTTCCCGCCGAGCAGGGAGCCCAATGCGGGGCTCGATCCGAGGACCCTGGGACCATGACCTGAGCTGAAGGCAGACGCTTAACGACTGAGCCACCCAGGCGCCCCTGATAATGAGTTTATACACAGATCTTACACTCTTCACAAATTAACTCAAAATGGATCTTAGACATTAATGTAAAATTATAAAACTCATTTAAGATAACATAGGAGAAAATCTAGAGGACACTGGGTTTGGCGATAACTTTTTAGATGTAACACCAAAGGCATGATCCATTAAAGAAATAATTGATAAGCTGTACTTCACTGAAATTAAAAATTTCTGCCCTGTGAAAGACACTTAAAATTAAAAGACAAGCCACAGACTGGGAGAAAATAGTTGCAAAAGACATAACTCATAAAGGACTATCATACAAAATATACAAAGAACTCTTAAAACTCAACAGTAAGAGAACAAACAACCTGATTAAAAAATGGGTCAAAGATCTTAACAAATACCTCACCGAAGATGATATACAGGGAGTTCTAGTCCAGAATAGCAACACACGAGGCTCTTGAATTCAGTTCCTCCTATGAACACACAGAATCTGTAGCTACACATGGAACAAGTCTCTCTGAAGGAAATCTAGAAACTAGCTGAGAGACTCCTACGCATTGGATGAAAAATAAAATATATCAAAACAAGTTAATGGCACAACTACTAGAAGCCACTAAGAACAAAGAAGGCAGATTAGGAAATCACAAAGATATGAAACACAACCAAGATGTAGGGCCAGGCTGAATGATAAAATTCATCTCTTACACAAGACTATTCCATTAAGGGGCGCTTGGGTGGCTCAGTCACTGGGCATCTGCCTTCAGCTCGGGTCATGGTCCCGGGGCCCTGGAATCGAGCCCCGCATTGGGCTCCCTGCTCAGTGGGAAGCCTGCTTCTCCCTCTCCTGCTCCCCTTGCTTGTGTTCCCTCTCTCGCTGTCTCTCTCTCTGTCAAGTAAATAAATAAAATTAAAAAAAAAAAAAGACTATTCCATCAAGACTGGGAGAGGTGGCTCTTTTATCTAAAGCATAGAAATCAACAGAGTCAAGGAAAATAAAGAAAAAGAAGATAATGTTTTGAACACAAGAAGAAAACTCCAGAAACAGATCTTAAAGAAATGGAGATAAATGATTAACCTGATAAAGAGTTCACATTAACAGTCATAAAGCTGTTCACCAAGGTCTGGAGAACAAGGCATGAACAAAGTGAGACTTTTAACAAAGACAGAAAATATTAAAAAGTACAAGACAGAAATCAGAGCTGAAGCATACAATAACTGAACTGAAAGTTTTAATAGAAGGATATGCCAGCAGACAAAATGAAATGGAAGAAAGAACTAGTGAACTTGAAGACAAGATAGCAATATTCATTCAATACAAGGGGTAAAAAGAAAAATGGATGAAAAAGAGTAAAAGGGGACTTATGAGACACCATCAAGTGGACCAATATTTGCTTAACAAGGGTCTCAGCAGAAGAGAAAGGCAAAGGGAGCAGAAGCTTATTTGAAGAAATAATGGCTAAAACCTGGGGAAATAGACATCCAGATCCAGGACATGCACAAATTCAAAGAATATGAATCCCACACTGGCACACATAATTAAACTGTCAAAAGTTAAAGACAGGAGAGAATCTTAAAAGCAACAAGGGAGAATCAACTTGTTATGTACAAATGAACCCCCATAAGACTGTCAGCAGATTTTGCAGCAGAAAATTTATAGGCCAGAAGAGAGTAGCATGATATATTCAAAGTGCTGAAAGAAAAAAAAAATGGCATCCAAGAATAGTCTACCTGGCAAAGCTGTCCTTCAGAATTGAAGGAGAGATAAACAGTTTTCCAGACAAGAAAAGCCTGATGAGTTCATAACCACTAGAGTGGCCTTGTAAGAAATGTTCAAGGGACTTCTTTAAGGTGAAACAAAAGGATACTAATTAGTAACAAAAAAATATGAAAACATAAATTTTACCAGCAAAGTTAATATATAGTTAAATTCATAATTCTCAAAAAAATTCATAATTCTCAAATGTTTTAATGGTGGTGGGTAAATCACTTGTAAATCTAGTATGAAGGCTAAAGGACAGCTACAACTACAATATCCTGTTAATGGATACACAAATAAAGAATGTAAATTAGGACATTAGAAATATAAAATGTTGGTGGGGGACTGTAAAAATGTAGCGCTTTAGCATGCATTTGAACTTAAGTTGTTATTAGCTTACAACAAACTTTTATATTTTATTTAAGTCTCATGGTAACCACAAAGCAAAAACCTACAGTGGATATATAAAAGATAACAAGAAAGAAATCTTATCACAACAGAAAAGCATCAAATCACAAAGGAAGAGAGTAAAACAAAGGAACAAAGGAACTAAAAAACAGCCAGAAAACAATGAATAAAATAACAATTGTAAATTCATATCAATCAATAATTACTTTAAATTTAAATGGACTAAACTTTCCAATCAAAAGACAGAGAGGGGCTGAATGGATTTAAAAAAAAACAAAACAAGACCCAACTATATTGTTGTCTACAAGAGACTCAGTTCAGAAGTAAGGACATACACAGAATGAAAGTGAAGGGATGGGAAAAGATATTCTATGCAAATGAAAACCAAAAGAAAGCTAGGGTAGCTATACTTATGTCAGACAATAGACTTTAAACCAAAACGTAATGAGACATAAAAAGATCATTATAAATTTATAAGGGATCAATCCAACATGAAAATATAACTTTTGTAAATATTTATGAACCCAACTAGGGGGAAAATAAATGGTAGATACATGTCATTATACATTGGTCCAAATCCACAGAACGTACAATACCAGGGATGAGCCCTAAAGTAAATTCTGGGTCTAGATGATAATGATGTGTCAATGTAGGTTCATTAGTTGCAACAAATGTACCACTCTGAGGGGTGATGATGATAATGGGAGAGTCTATAAATGTGTGAGGGCAAGGGACATATGGGAAGCTGTAGTTTCTGCTCAATTTTGTTAGGAACCTAAAACTGCTCTAAATAATAAAGTCTATTCAAAAATAGATTTTACAAATACTTTTCTTTTTTTTTTTGTATTTATGAGATGATGGAGGTTAACTAAACTTATTGTGGTAATCATTTCACAATATATGTACACCTTTAACTTCTACAGTGATGTATGTTTACTAAATCTTAATAAAACTGAAAAAGGAAAAAAAATAAAAAAAGAACTGTTGTAATTGATTAAATATGATTAAAGCTAATCGGATATTGATAAAGATACTATTATAGATTCTTGAAATGGAAGAAACACACTGCCAGTAAAAATGTGGAATTAAAAATACTTAACTATCTCAGTAAAATGTAAGAACTCAGAGAAATAGAGAAGTAAAAGTGTTCTAACTGTTACTTGGGACAAGTTAGAACAGAAAAATAAAAGCATTCTTAAAAAGTGATTATGGGGAGAGGTAGAGGAATAAAGTATTTTAATGGGAGCAATTGTGGGTATTTTGTTTTTAAGTGATGGCAGGAAATGAAATGCTGAGTGACAAGAAGGGAAAGGTAACTATTACTGGAATGTAAAAGAATAAAAAAACTCAAAAAGTAATAAGCAGAAAGAAAGTGATAAACGGTAACCTGATAAAATTAACAAATAAGGAAACATAGAGAAAACATGAAAAATCAATAATCGTGTTAGAAAAAATAGGTTAAAATTTTGAAATAGGTAAATCCTCTTGTTAAAAAATAGATCATCAGATTTGCCTTAAAAATAAATGTATATGTTATTTAAAACAAGTATTCTTGGGGCGCCTGGGTGGTTCAGTCCATTAAGTATCTGACTCTTGATTTTGGCTCAGGTCATGATCTCAGGGTCATGAGATCTAGCTCAGTGTGCAGCATGCCCGAGATTCTCTCTCTCCTTCTCTCTCTGCCCCTCCCCCCAGCTCGTGTACACATTCTATTAAAAAAACAAACAAACAAAAATCCCCCCAAAACCAAAACAAACAAATATTCTGAAAACTAAGGGATGAATAAGGAATATAAGAAAATCATGTATAAAAAAGATAGCAGAGGGCACCTGGGTGGCTCAGTCGGGTAAGCATCTGCCTTCCACTCAGGTCATGATCCCAGGGTCCTGGCATCGAGCCCCGCATCGGGCTCCCTGCTCAGCGGGAAGCCTGCTTCTCCCTCTCCCTCTGCTCCTCCCCCCTGCTCGTGCTCTCTCTCTTAAATAAATAAATAAATAAACAAACAAACAATATCTTTTTAAAAAAAGATTACAATATTAGTATAGGAAATACAAGAGTTATAAAACAATGTCACAATTTATGAAAATAAAACAGATATATAAAACTGTATATTCAAATAAGATAGAAGTTAACCATAAAATATAAAATACTAGAAATTCAAGACAATTAAAAGATTTTTTTTTTTTATTAAGTTTTCAATACATCTCTCTCAGAATTGGCCAGATGTACTAAAGCAAAGATATAGCTTAACTGAATACTGTAATCGTGTGTGTATTTTATGTATATGTATATATAAGTGCATGTACACACACACACCTCCATCTGTTCTTACATCCCTTGAATAAAAAACCTTAATTTTTTATGTCCCCAAAACAAATAACAAATGACCACATATTTGGCTATATATCTACACAATTTGAACAAATATACAAAACATAAATATACAAAACGTAAAGTATATTTTCTCTGTTCACGTTGTAAAAAAATTAGAAATAAAAAAGGATTGTTAAAGTACTCAAATAATTGGCACACTCTCCAGGGAGCAAAGAATAAATCAAACCTCTTACTGAAAATTACATGAATGGCAAATGAAAACAGGAAGCTGTGGGTCAGAGTTAAAACTGTAATTATGAGAAAATTAATAGCCATAAATCTAGTTATTGGTAAAAAAAAAATAAAACACTAGTAAACTTAGTCCTAAGTTTAAGAAATTAGGGAACAAAGAACAATAAAAAATAATAAACCAGAAAGAGGGACAAAGATAAAAGAAGAAATTAATCAAAAAGAAAATAGAAAAAACAATGTAGACATAACAAATCAATCTAAGTGCTAATTCTTTCAGAAGAACTGCTAAAACTGATAAACTCCCTTGGAGATTAATTAAGGAATGAAAGAGAATAAACAGGCAATATAAGGAATGACTATTCCACAGGTATGGAAGGAAAACAATTATTTCTTTAAACCTTCATAATCTGAATGCAGAAAAAAAATCAACTGGCATAAACTTTCTAATAGATTTGGGTATCAAGGGATATTCTTGTACTAAATGCAAATCCGTGGCTATTGTGTTAGTCAGGACTAGGTTCAACTACACATCAAAGAACACCCCAAAATAATACCATTTTAAACAAAATGGGGGGCGCCTGGGTGGTTCAGTTGGCTGAGCATCTGCCTTTGGCTCAGGTCATGATCACGGGGTCTTGGGATCAAGCCCTGCATCGGACTCCCTGTTCTCGGTGAGCCTGCTTCTCCCGCTCCTCCCTGCTCGTGCTCTCGCTCATTCTCTCTCAAATAAATAAAATCTTAAAACACACACACACCAAAATGGAAGCTTATTATTTTCCATCAAGAAAAAAAAAAAAAAGTCCTGAAGAAGGTAGGCTGGTGTGGCTATGATAGCCCTGCAATGTCGTCTACAACATACATTCTGCTCCCCCATCCTGGTGCATGGAATTTGTGTTCAAGTCATTTTGAAAAGAGGGTGGCTGCTAGAGCCCCAGCCACCACTTCTGAGGTAAGTAGCTTTTCCCCAAATCTCAAAGACTTGTCCCACAATAATACGGACCAGAAGTCTGGCTAGCAGATGGAGTCTTTTGTTCGGACAGCACCGTGCCAAAAACACAGGAGTTCTTACTAGGAAAGAAAATGAGAATGGACGTGTGCTTAAGCTACTTTTAATTGCTGTCACTGTAAAAATCTGAAAACCTAAAGAAAAATAAAAGTTTCCTAGCAAAACATAAAATAGAAATTTAACCTCAGAAGTAAAAATCATAACCAGACCAATTATCTGAGAAGAATCTGTGAACTTTAATAAAGATCAACCTTTAAAAGACCCCAGTGTCAAAAAACCTTACACCTTATTTTGATCTAAACTTTAAAAAGAACAGACTCAAGAATATAATGGCTCATTTTGTGAAATCAGAAAAACCTTAAAAATTAATATCTGATAAAGATAGTAAGTAGGAAAAAATTGTAAAAACACTAAATAAACTATTAACAAACAGAATCTGACAATATACCAAAAGAATTACATGCTATGATCAAGTAGTTCCAGGAATGCAAGAAAATGTCAATTTTCAAAATTAAAAACTTCAAACATTTCAAGAAAATTTCAGAAAATTTATCAATCTGAAACATAACAAGATTAGAGGGGGAAAAGAATCCTATAAATTGATAAAAATTTAGGCGTCTTTGCTAATAAAACCTCTAAGTTATATCAAAATAAAAGCAAACTACCTAAATATAATAAAGTCTGATTAATGAAAACTATAGTGAACACCATCCCAGAGATGTGATAAAGCCATTTGCAAATGAATCATCATTCAAATGGGTAACAAAAATACAAAAAACATTTAATAGAAAAATGGATGAGGGCTACAAAGAGGCTATGCACAGAGCAACAAATGAAAGTGATGAAGATGAGTGGGTGGAATGTTCTTTTGCTGCATCAGTAGTAAAGAAAATGCAAATCAAATGTAGCAGTGGGGCAGGGCTGTAAATCACCACATAGGCAACATTACACCATGGTCACAACTCCTAAGGGCAAATAATAGTGGTGCAAATATAAATTGTTAGAGTATTTCTGAAGAGATATCTAGTAATACCTATTAACACACAGTTTTGTTCAGCAATTCCACTCTGGGGAAGATGGCACAAAAGGACGTATTACAAGGATAACATGAAGGAAAGTTTGTTTGAAGCAGCAAAAAATTAAAATAGAAGTGAATGTCCAGCAACAATGCAACAGCTGAACAAAACTGGGGGCAATCCCATACTCTAAGAATATTATAAAACAGTGAAAGGGAATGAGGGAGTAACATGGTAAGTATGAAAAGCAAGCAGAAACCTAAATGCAATTCAAGTAATATGATCTCAGTTTTGTAAAACAATGACAAAAGACCACTACTATAGTTGTAACTTTTCTCTAAATATTTATGTAGAAAGTGTAGAAAGCTATATACACCAAGTCGTTTGCAGTAGGAACTTGATAGGAAGAGATAAAAAAAAGTTTAAGAAAAAGTGGTCACAATCTGTTCATATAATTTATTTCTTTTAAATTATACATATTTATGTGTGTACATGTAGAAAAAGAGAAGTACAATAGGATGGTGATCAAAATGTTGGTAATAATTATCTCAGAATGGATACCAATTCGAATTCAACTGATTTTTCCTTTCTCCCTCAGTTTTATATTTATATTACAGTGAACATGTGTAAAAAACAAAATGAAGAATAGGTGCCAGGGGAGTTCAGAAGACAGAGAGTGAGAAAAAAAATCACTGAACGAGAGAAGTGAGTGAGAAAAAATTACTGAACATTTAAGTTTGAAACTTGATTGGCTAATATATATTAAATAAAATTCAAATGGTTTGATTTCAGATTCTCAATACAATGACTTTGTTGTCCCATAATATTTATGTTTTTTAAGTTCTAGCTCATGCATTTGTAGAAAAGACTTTGGCTAGATGAAGTTGTAGTCTAGAGGTACAGAACTAAACAGCTTTTTAGCTTTTCCTGGGTCACTCCTTTTTATTATGCTTTCATAACTTTATTCTCAGAAAAATAGCAGAAAACATCAGATGCATTCATACTGTCACACATATCTAAAACCGCATTCTAAAATTAAGGACAAATGATTTTTGAGTTGCCTGCCATTTTGGATTAGTCTTATTTCTGGAGAACAAGAATTGTTATTGAATTTCAGATATAAAATAAACTGAGCAGCTACTTTAAAAATATTCTTAGAAACAATACTGTATACTAAAGAAAGGTGAAAAAATAAATTGAATATTTTATACATGACAGATAGATACTATGTTCTGCCAACTTTTGGCATTTCTCCCTCTCTTTTATATTTCAATTAAGATCTTACAAAAGATAAATCTACCTTGACATAAACTTTTTAAGTGGAAATACAGGTCATTAAACACAAAAAGGAAAGAAAAAAGAAAAAGAAAAGAAAATACCTCTAAGGGAAGAAATTGATGTTTTCTGCTTCATTTATCTAAGCTCAGACGAAAAGAAACCAAGTCACAGACCCTTACAGGTGGAAGAGATCCATGATTTTATTCAATATAAGGCCAGGGAAGCTATTTATAACATGTGCTGTAAGGTAAATTGCCCTCCCACAATGTAATACCAAGTCTAAATCCTCCAAAGTTTACCAAAAAAAGTCTCTAGTTGAAGAGGCTAAACAGGTATGTCAAGAACTGTGAGTCTGGATCTCTGAAATCCACCCTTCATTGTAATCCTGGAGTAGATATGGCTTTAGAAAGAAAATCATAAAGTGTTCTGCATTCTCATGAAAGACATGAGAATTTTTGTTTCATTTAGCCTCACAGTTGATGTAACAAGTCCCCTCTCTAAAAGAATTACCAATTACCTAAATGAACTATTGATTTCCATTTTAATACAGTCATTACTTTGGCAAAGGAGAGATCAGATCTGAGTGTCATGCAGATGGTAAGACTTCCAACTGCCTCTGAAGACCCATTACTTCCAATATGCATAGGATTGTAAAAAAGGCATAACTTTAATTTTAAATTTGCATTTTAAACATTTCAATTATAGTGAAATCACCTGTTTCACAGAATTAGGGGGCACCTAATGATCTCAAAATCATTTTGTAGAATACTAACCTACCTCACATTAAAAGAGTAGAAACACAAACCCCACTATATTAAATAATGTTAATGGAGTTAAATAATATTGATACACTAAATTGTACATTGAAAAATAGTTAAGAGGATAAATTTTGTGTTATGTATATTTTACTACAATAAAAAAACATATTGCAATATACATACCCACCAGAACAACTAAAATAAAGGCAGTACCAAGTGATGGCAAGGATATGAAGTAATTGAAAGTCTCATACACTGTTGGCAGGAGCATAAACTGATATAACCACTCTGGTAAACTGTTTGTCATTATTTATTAAAGTTGAACTTTTGCATACTACATAACATAGAAATTCTGCCCCTAAGTACACCCAACAAAAATCAAAATACTTGTTCAAGAATATATTTATGGAAGCATTATTAAATGATAGCTCTAAATCAGAATAATTCAAATGTATATAAAAGTAAAACTGATCAACTGTTATGAATGTACACAACGAAATGCTACCTTGCATGAGGATAAACTATTGTTACACATAACAACATGATGAATCATGCAAACATGATATTGAATCAAAGAAGCTAGACTCAGAAGAATATGCACTGTAAGATTTTATTTATATAAAGTTCAAAGTGAGCAAAACTATATTTATGGTGTTAGAATATTCTGTTAAGAAATAAAAAAAAAACAGATACAGACTGGGATAAAATATTTGCAGATGACAAATCCAACAAAGGACTTGTATCCAGAACAAATAAGGAACTCTCTAAACTCAGCAGTAAGAAAACAAACACTTCAATTAAAAATGGGTAAAAGACTTGAACACTTCATCAAACAGGATATACTTATGGTAAATAAAGGACAAAAATATATTTACATCATTAGCTACTTGGAAAGCGCAGATGAAAACCACAGAGATACTACTACACACTGATAAGAATGACTAAAAAATACTGGCAATATCAAATGCTGGTGAGGATAAGGGAAAACTGGATCTTTCATACACTGCTAATGGGATTGCAAAGTGATAGAGCTACTATGGGAACAGTCTGGCAGTTTCTTTTAAAATTTTTCAGGATGATTTTAACTCTTGAATCTAAAACTTTCCCATACAACCCAGCAATCACAAATGCATGGCATTTATCCTAGGGAAATGAAAACTATGTCCACACAAAAACTTGAATGCAAATATTAGTAGTTTTATTTGTAATAGCTCAAAACTGGAAATAATTCAAATGTCCTTCAACAGATGAATACATTAAAAAAACCGTGGTACATCCGGAAAAGGAAATACTATTAAGCTACAAAAAGACCATACTGCTGACTCCTGCAAAAACCTGGAGTGATCTCAAAATCTTTAGGCTGAACTGATTTTAAAAGGCAATCTCAAAACATTAGTCACTGTATGATTCAATTTGAAAAACTGCAGAGGTGGATAACTGATTGCTGATTGCCACAGTATAGGAAAGAAGAGGGTTGGGGGAACAGCTGCTCAATTATCAAGGAGCAGCACGAGGGAGTCTCTTTGTGGGGTGATGGAGCAAGTGTGTATCTCGACCTTGGTGATGCTTATACAAATGTTCACATGTGATAAAATAACATAGAGCTACATACACACATGAATGTATGTATGTAAAAACTGGAGAAATCCTAGTTGATAATGTTGTACTAATCTCAATTTCCTAGTTTTGTGTAATATGTTACCATCAAAAGCAGCTGGGTGAAGGGTTCCTGGGAAGCTCTGCATTATTTCTGCAACATTTTGTGTTTACAGTTATTTCAAATTAAAAAGTAAACAACAAAAAGAAGTCATAAAAGTGGTTATCATTGGAAAGGGAAGTAGTATCTAGAAGGAGTCATGAGGGAAGTCCCTGGGTGCTGGTCATGCACTGTATGCTGCATGCTGTTCAATGAGTGCACTCACTCTGTGAAAACTCATCAAGCTGCAAATACTTATGATTTATGTACTCCTCTAGGTCTCTGTGTTCATGCTACACTACAGAAGTTTACTAAAGAATAAGTAAGTATAATCTTTATTAACCTGTAGATTTCCTAGGAAAGTTGCAGTAAAAATAAACACTTGAAACAGTACAATGAGTAAATCATGTTCAGGTATGGGAAATACACAACAAAAGTGACTTAATTGGGGCACAGTTGCTCTGTCCTTTTAGAATTCTTCATATTATCAGAATTTAAAGTCTACAGCATAACAACTATATTGTTACATTCATTAGAACACTACTTATCAGGTTCAGTAAGATCCTCTCTTACTGCCACATCCTCTCTCACATTTTTGACCATAGAAATGCAGATAATAATTATGCTGGGATAATGGCCATAAACCAGGACTTCTTGAGCAAGCTGGGACATGTGTTCACAGGACTTTTAGAGCAAAAATTCCTTAATAGATTGACATCATTTTTGCCTTCACTTTCTCATCTCCAGTTCTCTTTGCGATTAATTCTAGAAAGAGTTTTTTGTCTCCCATCACTGAATTGGAACTAGTCTTGCCAAAACTATCAAATGCAATAATCAACTCTCTGTCCTCATTTTAACCTCCCAACAGGATGTGAAACACATTCATTATCTGGCTACCAGGATACCACACTCTGCTAGTATCACCCATGGCAAGGGCCTGTGTCTTTTCTCCAACCTGTGAATGTTGGAATACCTCCAGGGGCCACTCTCCTTTTCTCTTCCTCAGTGATCTCATACTATCTTATGACTTTAAATCCCATTTATATGTCAATGACTCCAAAATTTTTATCTTTAGCACAAACCTCTCTCATGAATTCAAGTCACATATTAACTGCTGACTTGACTCCTCCACTTAGATGTCTTAGGCATCTCAAATTTAACACAAATAAATGCTATTATTATTATTATTATTGCTATAAAACTACTATTCATCTAAGCTGCTCAGATAAAAATTCTAAAACGTCACCTTTGATTTCTTCCACACCTTCACATCTAATATCAACCCCATGAGAAGTCCTGTTTGGTGCCACCTTCAAAATAAAGCCAGAGCTTCTGGCCACCAGCACCACCACACCAGTGCAAGCTTACCACAAACCATGACAGAAGCCTCTTAGCTAGTTTCCATGCTAACATTCTGAAACTCCTACAGCCTAATCACCACAAATCAGCCAGAGTAATTTTTTTAAAGTTTTAAATCATACAGGGGGTTCTGGGGATCTGTTATGCAATGTGCATATAGTTGAAAATATGATACTGTACACTTAGAAACTGTTGGAATGGTTAAAAAAAAGAATTAGTACATTTCCTTTGCTTGGATAAAGATACTTCTGAAACCCATTTGCCTTTGCCTCAAAGTCAACCTAAAAAGACAAATTTTTTTAAATTTTTATTTTTTTATTGTTATGTTAGTCACCATATAGTACATCATTAGTTTTTGATGTAGTGTTCCATGATTCATTGTTTGTGTATAACACCCAGTATTCCATGCAATACCCATCACCAGGCTAATGCATCCCCCCACCCCCCTCCCCTCTAAAACCCTCAGTTTGTTTCTCAGAGTCCATAGTCTCTCATGGTTCGTCTCCCCCTCCGATTCCCCCCCTTCATTTTTTCTTTCCTTCTCCTAATGTCCTCCATGCTATTCCTTATGTTCCACAAATAAGTGAAACCATATGGTAATTGTCTTTCTCTGTTTGACTTATTTCACTTGGCATAATCTCCTCCAGTCCCATCCATGTTGATGTGAAAGTTGGGTATTCATCCTTTCTGATGGCTAAGTAATATTCCATTGTATATATGGACCACATCTTCTTTATCCATTCATCTGTTGAAGGGCATCTTGGCTCTTCCCACAGTTTGGCTATTGTGGACATTGCTGCTATGAACATTGGGGTGCATATGTCCCTTCTTTTCACTATATCTGTGTCTTTGGGGTAAATACCCAGTAGTGCAATTGCTGGGTCATAGGGTAGCTCGATTTTTAATTTTTTGAGGAACCTCCACACTGTTTTCCAAAGTGGCTGTACCAACTTGCATTCCCACCAACAGTGTAAGAGCGTTCCCCTTTCTCCACAACCTCTCCAACATTTGTTGATTCTTGCCTTGTCAATTTTTGCCATTCTAACTGGTGTAAGGTGTTATCTCAATGTGAAGACATACAAATGGCTAAGAGACACATGAAAAAATGTTCATCATCATTAGCCATCAGGGAAATTCAAATCAAAACCACATTGAGATACCACCTTACACCAGTTAGAATGGTAAAAAAAGATAAATTTAAAACAAACCTTGTATCAGAGCACAAGTCAGTCCCCTATTAAATATTTTAGTAGTTTCCTATCAGACTTAGAACAAAATTCAATTCCTATCAGACTTAGAACAAAATTCATGATTTATCTGTCAATGTAAATCAAACCTTTGAAAAACTTCTTACCTGTACAGAGTGAAAGTGACAGAAAGAGAGATACAATACTCATGTAATCCAGCCCCCATGTACCTTTTATACTTCATTTCCTACCATTTGACCCCTCACTCATTCCACTCCCAACACTGATAATTCTCACTGTTTCTGAAGCTCATTCCAGTCTGGGGGCCTTTATATTTCCTGTTCCCTCAGTCTGGAATGCTCTTCCCCAAGATCTATGCATGGCAATTCACATATTTAATTTTTTGCTCAAATATCATCTCCTATGAAGTAATCTAATTATACCTTTCCCTTTCCTTATCTTGCATTATCCATTTATTTACCAAAATAAAAGCTCCACAAGGGCAGGCACTTTATGTACCATTATATCCCCAATGCCTAAAACAGTTCTTGACACATGTGTAAGTAAATCTGGATGGAACCAGAACGAGGGAACCCCTGGGTGGCTAACGATCCCATCTGACCTACTCTACCTCTTGTATATACAGTGTAATTGAGGAGACAGGATTTTACTTTTATCAGAATTCACACAATTATATACTATTTTTAGTAGGATTCTGCCTTAAGGGTAACAATACAAAATTGCAGTAGTTGTAGAATATTTCACTCTTGGGCCTGATAAAACATTAAACCAGACACTATTCTAAAGTAACTGCCTGCCTCGGCCAATTTTTACACCTAGAACAGAAAAATAAAACAGGAAAACTTTCACTCAGTTATATGTAAGTGTGATGCCTTTAATTTTATTTGGGCCTTTAAATGAGATAAGGAATTTGAATAAAATGGAAAGCAATGAGCTTGTAAATAAAAAAAAAATGCATTATCTATGCATTTTCATTAAGTGCGTGGGAAAACAATGTAATCTGAAATTTTCCTGTCCTGCCTTATAATAGGAAGCCCTATTTAATTATTCTGAAGCATCTATACACACAGAATCACAATATTTATGTACATTATTTACTACTGCTCCAATTTTTACTGAATATAAATGTAGGCTGACATTCCAAATTAAAAGTTTCAACCCATTTAGGCCAAAGAAAAACTATGAGCTCCACAACTGTTACCTACTTTATTACTCATTTTTGATAAATTCTTTTCAGATCTTTTATGTCAAATGTGCTAGAGTATAACTAAAGAGATTGGGCACCTCTCTTCTAAGAACTTGGTTGATTCTTGAGTGAACTTGATAATCTTGAAAACATTAATTCAGAAATATATTGAGATCCAACCCAAAAAAGAATCATGTGAGAAATATACTAGAAATTAAAAATGAAGAAATGGTAATCAAAATTCTTCTTTAAGAATGCCTGGATGGCTCAGTCAGTTAAGCGTCTGCCTTCAGCTCAGGTCATGATCCCAGGGCCTGGGGATCAAGACCCACATTGGGCTCCTTGCTCAGCCAGGAGCCTGCTTCTCCCTTGCCTGCCATTCCCCCTGCTTGTGCTCTCTCTCTCTCTGACAAATAAATAAATAAAATCTTTAAAAAAACAAACAAAAACCAAAATTCTTCTCTTATTTTTCTACATTTCTCTAGTCTTATCTTTTCTGTTAACCAAAACAGCATGAAGACTTCAGTAGACATCTATCTTTTGTATCTAAAATAGTGCTTATCAAATAACAGATGATAAATACTTAATGAATGAGTCAAAGGAGGGATGATCAAATATTTTTGCTTGTCTTGGGAAAAGATATCACATAAATTATAAAACAACAGCTTATGAGATAAAGTTCCCCCTTCTCAGTTTGCAGATTAATTAAAAACATCATTACCACTATTAAAATTAAATATAATTCAATAATGATTATCTCCTATATTTAAAATGTTTGATTTTTAGGCCTGAAAAAACTAATAACTCCATTGAGAGATATATGTGGATATTCAAATACTCTGAAGTTTTCAGCAATTTTATTAGAGATGACTTGGAAATTAGTCTTTGTTATTGATTTTGTAAATCCTCAAATGTTCTACCTTGGTTAAAAATTTTCATCTTACCAATATCTTTCCCCACTTTAATGAAAGATAGAAACAATGAAATGATTAAATTTCATTCTGTGCATTGGCCACCTGGATTTCTGGTTTAACAACTGCTTACTTCATAAATAAATTTTCTCCAATTTATATATAGATTTTCACTTAATTGTAGATAGTCTGATTATTAATCTAGATCTTTAAACTTTATTACTAGAAAAATTGGAGCACTTAAATCATCCTTAAGAATTCACAAGAAATAGGAAACATAGTATCATAAGGGCACCCTTTTCAAAAATTAGAAACTCTCAGCATGGTGACTATAGTTAATAGTACTGTATTGCATATTTGAAATTTGTTAAGAGAGTAGATCTTAAAAGTCCTTATCACGTGAAAAAAATCTGTAATTATGTATGGTGATGGATGTTTACTAGACTTATTGTGGTGATCATTTTGCAATATATACAAATACCAAATCACTATGTTATACACTGAAACTAATACAATGTCTTATGTCAATTATACCTCAATAACAAAAAATAAGAAATAACTCAAACTTGCTTCATTCCCCACCAACTAGTTATAGCAAATCTTCAATGCTTACACAACTAAATGTGACCTGTTACTTCTATCACCAGGAACCAAGCTCACATAAACAAGACATTCACTTGGACTTGTGACTTGAAGGAACTATGTACATACATAATAAAGCACTGGGATTTTAAGACTCTTGGTTTTAAAAACTCCCTCGAGTTCCTTCCATCTCTAAAACTCTATGCTTCTTTGAGTTTTGCTGTGTTCAAAATAGCCTCAGCAATTGATCCACAATGAATTGTGAATGTTATTATGTAACTAGAAAAAGTGTGGCTTACTTGCTGTTGAAAATAGGAGTAATTGGTCTGTGAACAGGTGCACCGCTAAAAAAAAAAAGTTTAATGAAATTTCTAGTTCCATACCTATTAATAACTAAATTTCAATATGTAAGATATCAGGAATAGTGAACACTAGGTGTCAGTGTAAGAAATGGAAAAATATTTTTAAAAACTTGTTTCCAATCAGGTGTATAACAAAGAAATCAAAAGCAGCTGTGACCACATTTACTTATAATTGCATAATTCAGTTAACAAGCCAATCTTTCTTTCAAACAAAAATTCCTGTTCCAAAACCATCAAGAGTTTAAAATCAGATTAAGCTGATTATTAGAAGTTACAAGTCTTTTGTAACTTCAGCTACATAAAACGCAGCAAATTAATTTTACTTTTAAGAATAGATGTTTTGAAGGATGGTGTTAAAAACAGGTATAAGCCAGGAAGTATTATGTTGCATATTTTTAGTTGGTAGAAAGAATTATTTTCACAGTAATAATGCTGGATGATTAATAAAGGATACTGAATTTTCAGTTTTGCCCTGAACAGAAATATGAAGCCTGAAGGTATTAGAAATTATAATGCTTAAAGGGTCAATTCACAAAAGAACACATGAACTTGGGAAGGATGATGGACTCTACCCTCAAATTCTGGTGCCTAGAGGTGATTTCTAAACTATGAATGCTAAAGCTAATACTAAAAATTGCATCTACTAACTGTATCAATATTTCAGATAAAAAGCTTTCTTTATAGACTCTTCAGAGTAAAGACTTTTAAAACAGGCTTTAGTTTTAAAAAGATAATTATTAGCAATAATAATAAAAGGAAAAGTTAACATCAAAATAGTGCCTCATATTTTACAAAGTGCATTCATAAGAAATACCTAATTTAGGCCCAATAATACTAACTTAATAAATCTATATTCCTTTTAGCACAGCATCATTTTGGGGACTTGAACTCTCTTCTGCCTACTGAACTCTCCCACCAACCCAATTGGCCATTTCCATGTTCCAGCTTTCAAATTCCACATCATTATTTACTTATTTCATCTTTCCATATGTTTTTCAAGTGTGTTGAGAAACTTTTCATACAATATTCTGGAAGTCATTCATTTGTAGAAACGGAACAAAACTAAGTACAATATTCATCACTAAGATACAAAATGTTGATTCAAAATTCATTTAGAAAAATATTTAAGGATTTGCTGGAGAGAAATAAATGCTTTTAGTTAATGTTGTACTCTTGTTTCACTGACAGTTAAGTTCTATTCAAATTCTAGTCACAAAATGAGAAAGTATGAAGTTCATGGAAAAACTTTCCAAGCTTGAGGATTGAAGCAAATTAACAAAGGCAATTTAGATCACTCTTTGTGTAGGTTTCTTCCCAGGCACATAAAGTCAGATGGTAACAGACAAGGAAGGAACAGGGAAATTCACATATAATACATTATCTAAACTAATATCTGTGAATTTTAAGATATATTAGTGTATCAGGAATGAGAAGTAGAAATGAAAGAAACTGAGATAGGACTATATACATGATTTGACATTCGAAGGCAGGAAAGTGGCTCCAGAAATACATACAGCATATGTCTCTTCAAGCTTTCTTTCTGGCTCTTTAGTGTCTTTGCCCTTGACACTATGTAACTCCAAATATATAGATTAATGATTAAAATTTTTGGCTGTTATTAATTAAGTCACGTTTTCATTGACAAATAGTGTGGATCAGAGCTAGGTCATTTATATACATTATCTTATATAATGCCTATGAGATAGGTAAATTCCTATATGTGAGTAAACCAAGACTCAGAGAGATGAAGAAATATGCTCCAGGCTGCCTACCTGGCAAGTTATGACACCGAGATTCAAACCCGGGGATGTTATCTGCAAACACTTTCTACTGTACCGGCATTTCCTAAAAAAAGCTCTTGTGGGTTTTGCAAAAGTAACCAGGACCATCACATTTAGAACAATGATTAGTAAGTGAGAATATGCCAAGTTGGTATATCTAAATGTCCTAATAACAACTTAGTACTTCCATCAGTTTTGCAATCAGATAAACAATGATAGCTGCCATGGTGGGTATGATTGTTATATCATTTTGAATTCACTTATTCTTGCTGATATAGGATTTAATTTACACCTATCATGGACTATTATTCACACAGCAAATAAAGTTCAGAACTTGTTACCACCTAACTTAAAGCTGGTAATATCTCTTGCCCTAAATACTTCAGTATCCTTCCTCTAACAGAAGGATAGAAGTGGCATCCTGAGTCTTTCACTATCCTATATAAAATAGCCAGGTTATTCTATCCACCTTCATGAGTTACCACTTTCTGAAGTTGCCCCCCCCCCACCCTCAGGGATCTACAGAATAACAAATAAATTCCTCAGTTTGAAATTCAATGACCTTGAAAATCTAGTCCAAAGCTTCTTTTTCATCCCCTTTCTCTAATATAAATTTAGGAAAGGTTGTTTATACTCCAATTGAAAATCCACATGTCTTGATCAGAGGTGATTTCATATAAACCAATGCCTAAATTTGGTTTCTTGGCATAAAATGCAAACTCTGTAATTTATCTGACATTTAAAAATAGGAATTCTACTCCTGACAACATCATTCAAACCCATTCCGAAATCTAAACATAGCTTTCATTATTAATGGTTACTAAGTGGCTTATTATCCAAGCATAAAGACTTAGTTAAAACAGAAACAATTGGTTTTGGAACTCAAGTGTAAATAAAAGGATAATTTATTAATTATCATTCCCTCTTTTGGAGAGTAGTAGCCATTCAGTCTTTAGTACTGCCAGAGATAACTTTTTTCTTGCTTACAAGAAAGTTTCATTTCCTGACTAGCATAAAAAGAGAACAAATAAATTAGATATGTTAGAAAAAAAAAAAAAAAACTTCTAAATTCCAGTATTTTAGTTCCACAAGAGAGACATTTGCAAACATTAACTATATCACCACCTGATCTCTGATTTATATGAAGATGCAGTGGCTTTATTTTATACTCAACATGTTAGAAAATACAAAACTTATTTTGAAAAAAAAAAAGAGCTAATACTTTTGCTTTTAATGGAAAAACAAAAATAAAAATATTGAGTTCCTAGTAAACATAAAGCACCCATAGCAATCTTATTCTTACCAATGAAATTAAATGCATGCCAATTTAGGAAAAGAAAAATATTTGATTTCTTTCACCTTGCCATAGATGATATGATTGCACAGAATAAAACTGAGGCTTTTATGAGGGGAGTAAAAGTCAATACAAGAAGAGACTGAATAAAATTATTACTCTTTTTATTACATGTGGACCACAAGAAATTTGTTAGGAATACTGTGAGGTATTTTAATTTTCATATTATCATCAAATCTTATTTGAAGTCTAGTGTTCTTCTTAACAAATCAGACTTCAAGGGGAAACTTCAAGAAGCAACTTGTCTCAATGACAAAGGCTTCACTAGAACTTTTCTTCTTGAAGCCTATTACCAATGCAAGCAGCAGGAAGGTAACTTCCTAGAAAAGTTCATGCTTTTCATACCTTGATTTCAAGTATGCTTATATCTCTTCTTTCGTTTACATGTAATTACCTTTGTCCAGAGATCAAATGATGCCTATTTTAATTTTATGAAATTACCCATTGTGCTTAAAATGTTTTGCTGGTTGTTAAGACAATTTCTCATGTTGAAGGAAGCCCTTATCAGAGACTTGATATTGAAATTGTATGTTCCATACCAAAAGAAGATTTTCCTGGGGCTTCTCTCTTTCACATATCTCTTTTTATTCACAAACCCTTTATAAAATATAAATCCTATTCTGAAAATAATACTCTTCACTTCAGAAAACCTCAGAACACTCAAAATTAGAAGGAACCTTAAAGATACAGAGTAAATTCAGCCAGACAAGTATCCACTCATACCCGTAAGTGAATCAGCATTTTTCATTCTAAAGATTCCCTAAACTCTCTAGAGAAGAAATTACTTAAATTCCACATCTATTACTTATAAGGTATGTGACTTTGGGCAACTTGCTTAATCTTTATGTTCTTCAGCTTCCAAGCCTATAAAATGAAGACGGTATCTTCTAACTCTCTAGATTTATTATAAATATTAGGTAAAATGATTGTTATTAGAGATACTCATTCTGTCACTGTCCACAAATTCAATGTTTGAAAAATAAAATATTTTTATTTTCTTAAGGACATCGGCCCAAACATAAAGTTTTTGGTCTTTTATATACAGTGTGCCAGGCTGTATATACAGTATAACTAAATTTCTAGATAAAAAAGATTGAAATTTATTATTGAGAGACATTTTTCTAAGTGTATCACACACTATCTTCATCTTCTAAAGAGTACCCTGAATGGGGGCGCCTGGGTGGCTCAGTCGTTAAGCGTCTGCCTTCGGCTCAGGTCATGATCCCAGGGTTCTGGGATCGAGCCCCGCATCGGGCGCCCTGCTCCGCGGGAAGCCTGCTTCTCCCTCTCCCACTCCCCCTGCTGGTGTTCCCTCTCTCGCTGTGTTTCTCTCTGTCAAATAAATAAATAAAATCTTTAAGAAAAGAGTACCCTGAATGTAACAACTTTTCTAATTGTTTTAAACCTTCACTGCGAATATCAATCATTTTTTTGTTAATGTAAGTGTGACGGTCTCTTCAACCAAAGAATTTTATTAACAGACTTTAGATATTACAATGTACACTTTCTGGAACATACTTTATAAATTTTACCCCTAGACCAACTAGATACCTATAATTTTGTGTTTGTGTTTTTATAAGCAATTATTTTCTCTTGGTTCCTTCACTCTTACAACTTCTTGCTGCTGCTTATCAGCGCCTAGAGAAATAAAAGTAGTTATACAGTCATCAGAGATCATGATAGTTTTTAAACTTCACTCAAAATGGGTATTATCAAAAGAATGCTATTGACAGCATTATCAGTTCAGCCATATAATTTCCAGTTGACACAAATCTCTACCTATTTTAATTAAGTGATGCAACTCAATCGGGAGAGTGAGAATTTTATGGAAGGTCTGCATCTCTTTGGTAAATGTGAAATTCCTGGAAAGAGTGCATTAAGCATTTTTAAGAGGTTTCAGTCAGAACTGAAACTTTCAGCATAGGTCAGAAATCCAAGCTTGGCACAAGAGCCAAGTTGTTAGTAGAGCTTAGCTTAAGTCAAGTGACAGGATTCTAGCAGACCAACAGGAAGAAAGTGAAGAAACCTAAAGGAAAATCCTTGACACACGTGGAAAGGTGGGGAGTTGGTGTTTTACATCTATGCTAAGAAAACCAAGTAACATGAGACACTACTTATAACTTAGCGGAACTGTAAACACTTTATACTGAGACTGTCTTACCTTGTAAAGTTGAATAATTGACTATGAGTAGGATGTAGTGCAGCAGGGAAAAAAAAAAAAAAAAAAGACATGTTAAGGAAGGGGAAAGGCCTGGAAATTCCTCCCTGGTTGGCCCTTTAGGTTATGGCTGTAGCAGACTACCCAGGACAACTGGTGGGGAAAATGAAGCTGAAGAGGTATTCTGCCTAGATATGCCCATCTTCTGTCACAGATTAAAAATTAAGTACCTGGCAACTGTACAAACTTACCATTTTTTTAAAAGATTTTATTTATTTATTTATCAGAAAGAGAGAGAGAGAGAGGCAGGCAGAGGGAGAAGCAGGCTCCCTGCTGAGCAAGGAGCCCGATGCGGGACTCAATCCCAGGACCCTGGGATCATGACCTGAGCCAAAGGCAGACATTTAACTGACTGAGCCACCCAGGTGCCCCCAAACTTACTATTTTTTAAAAAGAGGATATTAAAATAGTATTTCTTGAGGTATGAGGTGGTAATATCTGAGAGAAAATAAGACTAACTAAGTAGAAAATATTAAGCTCAATTAGAAACAAGTCCTGTTCAAAACAATTAGTAAATTTTCCACAGCACATTCATAAGAAAAGAAAGTTATAAGTAAAAGTCAAAAAAAGTAATTGCTTTTGAGTGGGACATACAATGTTCTGTATCTTGATCTGTATGTATATGTGTGCACTTGTGTTTTCCACAAAGCAGGTGTGTTTTTAAGCTGTTTATAATAAATATGTGGTACTTGATTTACTCCACAGTAGGAACAGACAAAATAGGCCAAGATTTTTTTTCCCAGATGGTATTTGTGAACTCCTTTATCCCACTGATGTAAACACAGAGCGTGTTCCAGTTTGCTGAGTTACATATACATGCTTTGACTTAGTACAAAGTCTCAATGTTTAGTTAGCTAGAAGACTGTTTCCATTCTGTGATTCATTAGGTCCCCATGGTACCTCTACTTCCTTTATTTTATGCAATCACAAATTATATTAGTTTTTCCTATTTTGATAACCCCTTACAATTGAGGTTCTGCACAGCAAACTTTATTACTATTTTAAGTTTTTATTTAAATTCCAGTTAGTTAACATACAGTGTACTATTAGTTTCAGGTGTATGATATAGTGATTCAACACTTCCATACATCACCCAGTGCTCAACACGACAAGTGCCCTCCTTAGTCCCCATCTCCTATTTAACTCCTCCCCCCACCTGCCTCCCTTCCAGTAACCAACAGTTTGTTCTCTATAGTTAAGAGTCTGTTTCTTGGTGTGCCTCTCTCTCTTTAAAAACATACTCATAAACCATTACTGAGGTGGCATTAGTGACAGCCTCACAGAAATGGTAATGAGGCTCAGACAATGCCTTACATGAGCTCCTTCTACCAGGGAGATTAACAGTCAAATTCAAAAGCATGAGAAGTAAGAAGGCAGGTGGAGGGGTGGGGAGGAGATGGACGACTCAGTGCATGCTAATCCATGTGAGAGTTAAGCAATCACTCTTCACACACATAAATTTATCAACTTACATATATTTTTTAAAAGATTTATTTATTTTAGAGAGGGGGGAGGGGCAGAGGGAGAGAATCTCAAGCAGACTCCCTGCTGAGCATGGAGCTGGATATGGGCTCAATTTCATGACCCATGAGATTGTGACCTGAGTCAAAACCAAGAATCGGATGTGTAACCGACTGAGCCACCCAGGCACCCCTATCAATTTTCATATTAAAGATTATTTGACTAACCCTGTACTGGTTTTGATGTGAAAGCAGTACAAGAGATTGAACAGCTTACTAGTTGCCTAGTAGATTAATACCGTGAAAATCCAATATGACTTTGAAGGGGAATGATAATTATATTCTATGCATGAAATGAAGAGATTCTTCTGATCATTAACCTTAAATGAACAGAATGAAAGCAGCTATATACCAGAAGAAGTAATAATAGTTTTAATCTTGAAAGGATATTATTATTATTATTGAGAACTATTATTGAGAACATCATTTAATAGCAACTCGTCACATAATTTCGAATTGGCACAAATCTCTACCTACCTTCAAATAGGAGATGCAGCTCAACCGGGGGAGTTGAGGGAGAGGGAAGCTTAGGATATGAAAAGGTTGGCATCTCTCTGGTAGATGTGAAAGAGCATTTCAATTCATTTTCCAATCCATTTCTAATCTAAATCATGCCATTAAATAGTCCTGTTATCTTATCAGGATTAATCACAACAATAACCACTTAGTACTAGCATTACTGTAACTTGGAGAAAGGATGCTATGCCCCAGGAACTTCATTCACTAAGTACTTCACATACATTTTACCTAATTTTTATGACCCTCTATAACCACTGTAACTATTAGCATTGTCATTTTACAAAATACGGAAATTAAGACTTTTGAATACCCTCTCTCTCTAGTGACAATTTCTAATTTGTATTGGACTGAATCATGTAAAATTGCCAGGATTCAATCATTCGTTATCTATACAAATGGCAATTTCATTTTGATTCAAACCTAGATAACTTAAAATAAACTTAAAATAATTTCTGAAGTGTAATTCGACTTTAAAATCCTATGATTTTAATATCATAACTTGTTCTTTAATAACATCAAAAGCCTTATCTAGATTTTAAACTATGCATTTTCATTATTTAACATACCCTATAATCCTGCAGAACTCCAGTAAAAAATAGTCAAGTGGGGCCTAAGCCAGACACAACCTAACCAGTGGAAGAGAGTAGAGGAAATCATGCAGAAGGAGGTGTTTCTGGCTGAAATACTACTGACTAAAAATCAGGGGTAGGATTGGGGGTAAAGGATGAGAGGGTAAAGGCCTCAGATAAGAATACAGGTCGAAGAAACTGGCAACAAAAGAAGAGATTTAAGGAAAAACTTCCCGATTTGCCAATCTTACTTGTTACCTTACACAGAGTAAAATGCTGAAAATACAAACAGATCCAAGATGGATTTCAGAAATTCCTGACTGAAACAAGCAATGGCTATTGGAAGAAGCTGTCAATATTTTGAGGTAGATATTTGGTTCACAAAGATTAAACATTGAATTAAATGAATATTTCTTGCATATATTCTTCTAGCTATATTATTAAGTACAAACTTGATGATTAAAATTGTATTTATATCTATAATTGCCCTCGATTATTTCTCTTATGTCTCTAAAATGAAGAAAATGGCATTACATGTGTGTACATACATGTGTTATTCATTTACACTATTCCAATCACTTTTATTAATGCAAGGTCTATATTGTTCCACTTAATTGTCACCAAGCATTTTAAGCACTAAGCGGCATACGCCTACAAATACACATCTTTAAGAAGACATCCAAATGGCCAACAGACACATGAAAAAGTGCTCAACATCGCTTGGCATCAGGGAAATCCAAATCAAAACCTCAATGAGATACCACCTCACACCAGTCAGAATGGCTAAAATTAGTAAGTCAGGAAAGGACAGATGTTGGCAGGGATGTGGAGAGAGGGGAACCCTCCTACACTGTTGGTGGGAATGCAAGCTGGTGCAGCCACTCTGGAAAACAGTATGGAGGTTCCTCAAAAAGTTGAAAATAGAGCTACCATACGATCCACCAATTGCACTACTGGGTATTTACCCCAAAGATACAAATGTAGGGATCTGAAGGGGTACGTGCACCCCAATGTTTATAGCAGCAATGTCCACAATAGCCAAACTGTGGAGAGAGCCAAGATGTCCATCGACAGACGAATGGATAAAGAAGACATGGTATATATATACAATGGAATATTATGCAGCCATCAAAAGGAATGAAATCTTGCCATTTGCAATGACGTGGATGGAACTGGAGGGTATTATGCTGAGCGAAATAAGTCAATCAGAGAAAGACGTGGTATCATATGACCTCACTGATAAGAGGAATTCTTTTTTTTTTTTTTTAAAGATTTTTTATTTATTTATTTGAGAGAGAGAGAATGAGAGACAGAGAGCATGAGAGGGAGGAGGGTCAGAGGGAGAAGCAGACTCCCTGCCGAGCAGGGAGCCCGATGCGGGACTCGATCCCGGGACTCCAGGATCATGACCTGAGCCGAAGGCAGTTGCTTAACCAACTGAGCCACCCAGGCGCCCCGATAAGAGGAATTCTTAATCTCAGGAAACAAACTGAGGGTTGCTGGAGTGGGGGGTGGGTGGGAGGGGTGGGGTGGCTGGGTGATAGACATTGGGGAGGGTATGTGCTATGGTGAGCGCTGTGAATTGTGTAGAGGACTGTTGAATCACAGACCTGTGCCTCTGAAACAAATAATACATTATATGTTAAAAAAAAAAAAAAGATAGCAGGAAAAAAAAAAAAAAAGGAGCTGCATCAAAGAGGCTAACTCATACACAAATACTTTAAAATACAGTGCCTCATACCCAGAGCTCCTCAGCAGAGTCATTTAGGATATGCTTCTTTTTTTTTAGGGGCACTCATCCCCAGAATAATTTTTCCCCCCAAATTTTTGATTGAGCAGATATGGAGAGGGTCTGGTAGTTGTGGGGTTTTGTTGTTGTTGTTTTAAAGAAGATGGCTTTAATGTGAACTCCAAGTTGAAAACTACTGCTAAATGCCTTGGGATAGATGATATAATCAACTACCCTATTCATCAGACTTGTTTCTGAATGGTTTTACTGACTTTAATAATCAAGATCTACTAAAATTAGGTAAACAAACATGATGCTTTGAGTAATGTCTAGCATTACTGAAACAATTTTATGGCATCTTAAGATCTGTTTTGAAAGAGAAAACAAACATTTAGGTGTATTAAGGTATAAAGCAAAAACAAACTCATTAGGCTACAGTCAGACTCTATATTGTTTCTTAACAGGAGGAGTAGTCTCATCTTGTTCACCTAAAAGCTGTCTGAAAGTTCAGATCATGTTTTTACTTTTTTTAAAAACACTGGCAATTTTGTTGCCCAGATCTGGTTACAAACCACCAGCCCATAAACTGGTTTCTCAAGTCTGGTTCTTGGACTACTTGGATTACAAAGATCTTGGGTGTTTATTAAAAATACAAATTCTTCAGCCCCACCCAAGCCCTCCTGAAAAAGAATCCTTTGGAGAGTATGGATGAATAATCTGAACTTATGTTTTGCAGATAATTCTTAGATAACTGACACTGATTCTATACTTAAGGAGACTCTGGATTTTTATAGTCTCCTATCATGACTTAGAATGTTTGTGTAACTGAAGAATTGCTAGGTAGCCTGAATAAATATCAGCTGCGTGCCTAATTCTTTTATGTGTAAGAGTTCAGAAGAGAGATTTTAAAAAGCCAAGGGATACTGGCAATAGTATTGGACATCTACGTTTCTCTTTCCCTTTAAGTTTTAGATGAAGTTTTATTAAATTTTAGCTTTCAGTTGCAGAAAGAACAATGTAGCTGCTGAAGTCCTAGCTCACTGTCCTAGTGGGTAAAGGTGCTTTCTGACAGGATTCAGCACCACAGAAGCTGTGATGATGGAATGCCTCTCCTCTCTTCTATATAGGCAGTAGCAAGACTCTAAATCCTTCCTGTTGCTTCTATAATTTTTGTATTACCTCGGATAGATCACTCTTCCATTAACAGAGCCAAGTTGCATGGGTTAAGAAAAAAGTAACTTGCATAGGAAACAACCTTATTATCTTTGTCTGTAAATTTCTGCGACATACATAACAATCGTTCCCACAGCTTTTGAAGGAAAGTAAAATTTCTTTCAAAATGACAAAATTTTCTTCCAAAATTCGGTTTCTTGAAAAGTGAAACTGGGGAGAAATATGGAAAATATGGGTACAATATGCTGCATAACTGCATCAATACTGAATACTTTCCTGGTGAAGTCAATGAAGCTGGTCTGGTTTACGGCCCACAGGTAGAAGCGGCCACTGAGCAAAGATTTCCATGCTAAATTCAGGCCTATGTTGTCTAACGTTTCAATTTCAATGTTTCAAGAGAAGCCAGAAATCCTGTTTTTATGTAAAAGAAGTCCAATTTTTAAATGTTGGCAATTAATTTCACATCTTTAGGAATATAGTCCAAGTGAAATAAAACATGCTTCTATGCTACATCTATGCATAGGTAACAGTTTATAATGTCTATTCTGATGCTTACTTTCCTCAATTTAATACAACAAATATATGTTGTTTCCTATAAAAGATTTAACATGTATTTTTTATGTAGACATGTATATACAAATGCATGAAGAACTCCAGGTTGGATACCACTTGTCAAAACCTTCATCACTTTTTATGCATATCAGCATTACCAGCTACCATGTTTTAAAATTATTTTTTTTACTCAATTTAAACTAAAAACAAAAACAAAAAACAGCATACCAGTTTCTCCACATCTGTACACCCCCCCACCACACTACTGGCAACCACTATCCTGTTCTCTATATGTATGAGCTGGCTTTTATATTTTTGTTTTTAGATTCCATATATAAGAGAGATCATATGGTATTTGTCTTTCTCTGTCTGACTTACTTAACTAGCATAATACCCTCTAGGTCCACCCATGTAGTTGCAAATGGCAAGATCTCATTCTTTTTTATGGCTGAATCATATTACATTGTGTATATATAGCATAATTTGTTTATCCATTCACCCACTGATAGACACTCAGGTTGTTGTTTCCATATCTTGGCTATTGTAAATAGTGCTGCAATGAACATAGGCACATACATCTTTTTGAATTAGTGTTTTGTTTTCTTATAATAATACCAAGAAGGAGAATTGCTGTATCATATGGTAGTTCTAGTTTTAATTTTTTTGTGAGAAATTTCCGCACTGTTTTCCACAGTGGCTGTACCATTTTGTAATCCCGCTAACAGTGCACAAGAGTTCCCTTTTCCACATCCTTGCCAACATGTGTTCTCATCTTTTTGATAACAGCCATTCTAACAGGTGTGAACTAATATCTCATTGTGGTTTTGATCTGTATTTGCCTGATGATTAGTGATGTAGAACACCTTTTCACGTACCTGTTGGCCATCTGCATGTCTTCTTTGGAAAAACGTCTATTCAGATTTTCTGCCTTTTTTTAAAAAAGATTTTATTTATTTATTTGACAGAGAGAGACACAGTGAGAGAGGGAACACAAGCAGGAGGAGCGGGAGAGGGAGAAGCAGGCTTCCCGCGGAGCAGGGAGCCCAATGTGGGGCTCCATCCCAGGACCCTGGGATCATAACCTGAGCCGAAGGCAGATGCTTAACGACTGAGCCACCCAGGCGCCCCTGCCTATTTTTAATCAAACTGTTTTTTTTTTCCTATGAACTATGTGAATTCTTAATGTATTTGGGATATTAATGCCTTAGCAAATATATGATTTCCAAATATTTTCTCCCATTCAGTAGATTGTCTTTTCAGTTTGTTGATGGTTTCCTTTGCTGTGCGGAAGCTTTGTAGAGTTTGATATAGTCCCACATTTGTTTAATTTTGCTTTTGCTTTTAGTATCAGATTCAAAAAATCATGATGAAAACCTATGTCAAGAAGATTACTACCTATGTTTTCTTCTAGGAGTTACATGGTTTCAGGTGTTATGTTCAAGTATTTAAATCCATTTTGCGTTAATTTTTGTGTATGGTATAAGACAGTGGTCCAGTCTCATTCTTTGGTATGTGCCTGTCCAACTGTCCCAACACCATTTTTGAACAGACTTGTTCTTTTCCCATTGTATTTCATGCCTGCTTTGTTGCAAATTAATTGACCATATATGCATGGGTTTATTTTGGGGATCTCTATTCCATTCTATTAATCCATGTGTCTGTTTTTATTCCAATACCATACTGTTTTATTTATTATACCTTTTTAATATAGTTTGAAATGAGAGAGTGTGCTACCTCCAGTTTTGTATTTCTTTATTAAGACTGCTTTGGCTATTCAAGGTCTTTTATAGTTCCATATAAATTTTAGGATTGTTTTATTTCTATTAAAATGCCATTGGAATTTTGATATGGATTGACTTGAATCTATAGATTGCTTTGGATAGTAAGGACATTTTAACAATATTACTTCTTCCAAACTGTGAGCATGAAATATCTTTCCATTTATTTGCATCATCTTCAATTTTTTTTTTTCTTTAATGTCCTGTAGTTTTCACTATACAGGTGTTTCATCTCCTTGGTTAAATTTATTCCTAGAAATTATATTTTTTTTGATTCAACTATAAATGAGATTGTTTTTATCTTAACTTCTCTTTTTGATAGTTCATTATTAGTGTATAGAAAAACAACAGGTTTTTGTTTTTTGATTTTGTATCCTTTATTGAATTTGTTGACTTGCAACTTTACTGAATTTGTTTATTAGTCATAACACTTTTTTCATGGAATCTTAGGGTTTTTTTATATGTAATATAAATAGTGGAAATTTTACTTCTTCCTTTCCAAATAATGGAAATTTTACTTTTTCATTTCCAATCTGGATGCTTTTTATTTCTTTTTCTTGCCTGATTACTCTAACTAAGAGTTCCAATATTATGTTGAATAAAAGTGGTGAAAGTGGGCATTCTTGTATTCTTCCTGATCTTAGAGGAAAAGCTTCCCCCTTTCCACTGTTGAGTATGATGTTAGCTTGGGTTTGTCATATATGGCCCTTATTACTTATTGAAGTACAGTCCCTCTGTATGTGCTTTGTTGAGAGTTTTTATCACAAACGGATGTTGAATTTTGTCAAATGCCTTTCTGCATCTATTGAGGTAATCATATGATTTTTATCCTTCTTTCTGTAAATGTGGTGTATCAAACTAATTGATTTGTGCATGTTGAACCATCCTTGCATCCCTGGAATAAATCCCACTTGATCATGGTACATGATCCTTTTTATGCATTGCTGAGTTAGTTTGCTAATGTTTTGTTGAGGATGTTTGGGCCTGTATTAATCAGGGATATTGGCCTGGAATTTTCTTGTGACTTCCTTGTCTGGGTTTGGTATCAGGGTAATGCTGGCCTTGTAAAATGAGCTTGGAAGAATTCCTTCCACTTCTATTTTTTTTTTTTTTTTTTGGAAGACTTAGAGAAGAACTGCCATTAATTCTTCTTCGAATGTTTGGTAGAATTCACCAGTGAAGCTATCTGGTCCTGGACTTTTGTTTATTGGGAGATTTTTGATTACTGATTCAATCTCCTTAATAGTAATTGCAATGTTCAGATTTTCTGTTTCACCTAGATGCAGTCTTGGTAAGGTTGTGTGTTTCTAGGAATTTATTCATTTCCTCTAGGTTGTCCAATTTGTTAGCATATAATTGTTTATAGTAGTTTCTTATGATCCTTAATATTTCTGTGGTATCAGTTGTAACATCTCTTTCATTTCTGATTTTGAGGCCTCCTTTTTCTTCTTTATGAGTCTAAAGTTTGTCAATTTTATCTTTTCAAAGAACCAGCTCTTAGTTTCACTGACCTTTTCTATTGTCTTCTTAGTCTGTTTCATTTATTTCTGCTCTAATTTTTGTTATTTCCTTCCTTTCATTAACATTGGTTTTGTCTGTTCTTCTTTTTCTAGTTCCATTAGGTATAAAGTTAGGTTGTTTGAGACTTTTTTGATTTTTTCAGGTAGGCATTTAGCACTAATTGGTTGTTTAATAACATGTTGTTTAATCTTCATATATTTGTGACTTTTCCTAGTTTTCTTCACATAACTAATTAATTCCTAGTTTCATACCACTATGGTTGGAAAAGATGCTTGATATGATTTCAATCCTCTTGAATTTAGTAAGACTTGTTTTGTGGCCTAACATATTATCTGTCTGGGAAAGTGTCGAATGTGCACTGAAGAAAAGTGTGTATTCGCTTCCTTTTGTATTGTAAATTTAATTTGTATGTGTCCATATACATTACAAAACTGTTAATTCCCCAAAGGCAAAGACAATTTTTTATTCACTTTGTATCAGTAGAATCAGAGCTACATTAGTGTCACTCAATAAGGGTTTACTGAATTAATGAACACATAAAATGAATACATGAAATAAAGAATACCTAATGATCTACTAAAGCAAGAAACAGTTTGAAACAGTATACAGCACTCTAGGAACAAAATGGTGGCTTACTTTACACTTTTGTTTTTAGGACATTGTGAAAAATATAACTTTCATGTTCAAAGAACAACTGATAGCCACTTATATACAATTTAAGATTGTGTGGCTAAAGATTTAGTCCCATAGAGATTCCCGCATATTGAACAGTAAATACAAAGAGAGTATTTTAAGATACTATGACTACTGGATCCGAAAGGACACTGCAGCATTGAAAACACCACAGCTTTCTGAATAGCAATTCCTAAAGACTTATCTATATATAACAGCCCTATGCATGTTTGGGTTGCATCCAGATATCACCAAGTGACATCAAAACATAATGTGGTAGTTTTCAAACAATAAATAAATATTGTTTTAAAAACTATCAAAAGAGGTCTCTGACATGCAGGCTAAAACTAAGAGAAACAGATGTATAAGCTTCAAGAATATCAGGAGACTACCAACAAAGATAACTAACCAACCAAGCTCTTCTTTAATTGATAAGCTTAAATCTGAAATTAATAAACTATTTCACTTAATTGCAAATGAATCCCTATTTGGAAACATATACTTTTACTTACATCAATATCAGAAATAGGAATTCTTAGGTAACACTGTGGAACAAATGTGCCATGATAAAAATGTACCAAGATTCTAATGCAAAGAGGGCAAAAAAGAAGAAAGAAAAACAAAATTAGAGAAATTCATGATTGTGGTGATCATTCTGCAATATATACAAATATTGAATCATTATGTTACATATCTGAAACTAATATAAAATTATAGGTCAATTATGCCTCAATAAAAAGTTTTTAAATAAAAAGAAAGTGGATTCACTGAATCAGGTAATACAACAATGTTTAGAAAAATGATTAAATTCAAATATCCAGCCGGTTAAGTTGGAGTAAGCACACTCCACACTGCTTCTTACAATGAATACAATAAAAACCCTGGATATAGTGCATGCAACAACTATCTGAGAATTCTGAATAGTAAATGGTAGGAGGCAGACTTGAGAAGGAAATGAGAACCTGAAATACAAAAATCTGGCAGTGAGTTTCATGGGTTTTATTTTGCACTAGTAACTCCTACCCTGGACACAAAAACCATGTAAATTTAGGTCTGATTACCAGGCACACACAAAAAGTTATGAGAAGCTCTATCATTCCGCTCCAACAAAGGTGAATGGGGACCTCAAGGAGGCAGGAGGTTGTGATAAGGAAGAGGAGTGTGAATACAAATGCGTAAAACAAGGGAATTTGGGGGGAAGTGATGTAATAGTTCTGAATCTTGACTGTTGGTAGTTATAAGACTCTGTGCATTTGTCAAAACACATAGAGTGGAAAAACAAGAAAAAAAACATGGATTTTGCCATATGTAATACAAGCAATACACTTCAAATACAAAAAATCAAAGTAGTAAGAAAACATAATACACCACAATGTGTAGTGGCTGCATTGTATTCTAAGTTAAGGAAGTATCAATATTTAAACAACTTTTTCCTATTATGTTTTTCTTTCCTTTGAAGAGTTGAAATGTGCTGAAATGCACAAGCTCACAGGAGATGCAAAAGAGATGAAGCCAAAAAGTAGTAGCAGGAAGTTGTAAGAACTTAGCAGAGATGTGAACTGGCTCACAACATGGCAGAGTTTACATTTTATGTCCAGGCAAGTTACCTGCCAGCTGAAAGAAAAACAACCAAAATTTTCAGAGACGAGTCATAAGAGTATATCATCTACAACACCCACTTTTCAAACAAAAAGTACTAGGGATGCAAAGAAACAAAAGGATAACAGTAAATAGAGGTGTCGATGGAAATGGATTCCAGTGTGATCCATATATTGAATTTAGAAGATAAAGACTTTAAAGAATATATTATAAATATATTCAAAGAATTAAAGGAGGGGAGTGATGTCAGGAAAATGGCCAATTGAGAGCTCCCATGCTTACATTCACCCTCAGCAACAATAATGTGGCCACCATCCATGGACAACAGGGCCATGTGTGTGCTTTAGGACCCAGGTAGGAGACTGTGAAAGTCCAGTGCAGTCCGAGGCTGACAAGAGCTGTTTTGCAACTGATTCACTGAACGTGGTACTGGCTACAGACCCAGAAACAATCCTGTACTCTCAAGGGCTAGGCTACAGCCCTGTGTGGCCACTGTACCATCATCCGCACCATATACCAAAGGACCTGGAAGGAGTCATGCCCACCTGTGCCTCAGGTAGTAGAGAAGCTCAGTCCCAGCTGTGGAACTTGAAATGGTCTGTGCACTGATTTCAACCCCCTTAGCCATTGTCCAGAAGCCCCTGCAGGTAAGCCCAACAAACTTGGTCTTTCTGTAGATTCTGAAAGGGCCCTATAAGTGGGCTCCAGTCCTTCCTGGCTCCTGTCTCAAGGAGTCCTGCTGGCACAAGAACCAGGCAGGAAACATTTCTGTCTACAGACTGAAATCACAAATCAAGTATTTTTTTTCTGACCCCAAAGGTAAGGAACCAGAAAGCAATAACAGGAGGAAAACTGGAAAATTCTCAAATATGCAGAAATTAAATAGCACTCTTCTGAATAACCACTGGATCAAAGAAGAAATCAAAAGGGAAAACAGAAAATAGCTTGAGACAAAAACAAAATCAGAACATACCAAAGCTTTTGGGATGCAGCGAAACCAGTTCTAAGAGGGAG
Source organism: Halichoerus grypus (assembly GCF_964656455.1). Classification (NCBI taxonomy): domain Eukaryota; kingdom Metazoa; phylum Chordata; class Mammalia; order Carnivora; family Phocidae; genus Halichoerus; species Halichoerus grypus. The sequence goes on along the minus strand of NC_135720.1, from coordinate 104,170,669 downwards.
GTTTATAGCAATAAATGCCTACATTAAGAATAAAGAAAGATCTCAAACACACAACCTAATTTTATACCACAAGGATTAAAAATAAAAGAGCAAACTAAGCCCAAAGATGGCAGAAGGAAATAATACAGATTAGAGCAAAAATAAATGAAATAGAAACTAGAGACACAATAGAAAAAAAAATTAATGAAACTAGGAGTTTTTTTGAAAATATAAACAGATTGACAAATCTGTAGCTAAACTAATGGGGAAAGAAAAAGAAGACTCAAGTAAAATTAAAAAAGAAATAGGAGACATTACAACTGGTACCACAGAAATGCAGAATATCATAAAAGGCTGCTATGAGGAATTAAATGAAAACAAAATGTATAACCTAGATGAAATGGATAAATTCCTAGAAACATACAGCCTACCAAGACTGAATCATGAAGAAATGGAAAATCTGAACAGACCAATAATGACTAAGAAGTTGAAGCAGTAATCAAAATCTCCCAACAAAGAAAAGCCCAGGATCAGACAGTTTCACTGGTAAATTCTACCAAATATTTAAAGAAGACAATTGTCAAATTCTTCCAAAAAACTGAAGAAGAGGGAACACTTCCAAACTCATTTCGTGAGGCCAGCATTAAACTGACACCAAAGTCAGATATGGACACTACAAGAAAAGAAAACTACAGGCCAATATATCTGATGAATACAGATTCAGAAATTCTCAATAAAATTCTAGCAAACCAAATTCAAAAGTACATTAAAAAGAATATACACTATAATCAAGTGGAATTTTTCCCTGGGATCCAAGGTTGGTTCAATATACACAAATCAGTAAGTGTGATATGCTACTTAAATAGAATGAAGGATAAAAAGCATATGACCCTTGTAATAGATGCAGAAAAAACATTTCACAAAATTCAACACCCTTTTATGATAATAATTCTCAACAGATTACATGAAGAAGGAATATAACTCAATATAGTAAAAGCCATATATGACAAGCCAATAGCTAGTATCAAGTGAAAGATTAAAAGTTTTTCTTTTAAGATCAGGAACAAGACAAGGGTGTCCATTTCTCACCACTCTTATTCAACATACTATTGGAAGCCCTACCCAGAAAAATTAGGCAAGAAAAATAAATAAAAAGTATTCAAATTAGAAAGGAAGATACAAAACTGTTCGCAGATGACATGATGTTACATGTAGAAAATATAAAGAATCCACAAAAAAAACCATTAAAACCAACAAATTCAGTAAAGTTGCAAAATACAAAGTAAATATGCAAAAATCAGTTACATTTCTATACACTAGCAATGAGCTACCTGAAAGAGAAATAAAGAATCACATTTACATTAGCGTCAAAAAAAAAAAATTAAATTTCACCAATAAGGTGAAATGTCACTACACTGAAAAATTATGATATTGATGAAAGCAATTAAAGACAACACACACACAAAAAATGGAAAGCTATCTCGTGCTCATGGATTGAAAAATTAATATTATTTAAATGTCCATATTATTCAAAGCCATCTATAGACTCAATGCAATCCCTATCAAAATTCCAATGGCATTTTTCACAGAAATAGAAAAGACAATGCTAAAATTTATATGGTACCACAAAAGACCCTGAATAACTGAAGCAGTCTTGAGAAAAAAGAAGAAAACATCACAGGCTGATTTTGGACTATACTACAAAGCTATCGTAATTAAAAACAGCATGGTACTGGCATAAAAATGCACACAAAGATGAATGATATAGAATTAAGATCCCAGAAATATACCTATGCACACAGATGAACTAATATTTCATAAGGGAGCTAAGAATATTCAATGGAGAAAACAGTCTCTTTAATAAATGGTATTTGAAAACTGGATACTACATGTGAAAGAATGAAACTGGACCTCTATCTTACACCTCTCACAAAAGTTAACTCAAAATGGAGTAAAGACTTAAATATAAGAACTGAAACCATAAAACTCTTAGAAGAAAACTTAAATAAAAAACTCCCTGATACTGGTCTGGGCAATGATATTTTGGATAGGACACTAAAAGCACAGCAAAAAATAAACAACTGAGAGTACATCAATAAAAAAGCTGTTGCAGAGCGAAAGTCACAATCAATATAAAATGAAAAGGCATCCTATGAAATGGGAGAATATATTTGCAAACCATATATCTGGTAAGAGGTTAATATCCAAAATATTCAGGGACATCATACAACTCCATAGCAAAAAATGAATAATTTTTTTAAAAACTGCACAGAATGAGGGTCAGGAGGCCTCAATTCTGGTTCCAACCCGAGCACTTAATAGGCTTGTGTCTTGGATGAGTTGTTTCTCTATACATGGACATTCAAATTGGAAAATATAATATCCTCTCTGTTTTTCCGCCTGAGATTTAATGATTATCAAATAAAACATGAACATGAAAGTGTTGGCAAACTTAAAACTGGGGAAGGACCGGAATAGACATTTTTCCAAAGAAGATACACAAATGGCCAAAAGGTATATAAAAAGTGTTCAACATCACTTGTCCTCAGAGAAATGCAAATCAAAACCACAACGAGGTATTATCCATGCTAGAAGAACTATTATCAACAAGATATGAGACTACAGGTGCTGTTGAAGATGTGGGGAAAAGCAACCCCTTGTGCACTGTTGGTAGGAAAGTAAATTGAGATAGCCACAATGGAAAACAGTATGAAAGTTCCTCAAAAAAAAAAAAAAAAAAACCTGACACAAGAGCCATCAATCCTACTTCTGGGTGTATATCCAAAAGAAATAAAATCTTTGAAAAGATCTGCACCACAATATACACTGCAGCATTATTTACAATAGCCAAGACACAGAAACCACCCAAATGTGGATCATGGATGAATGGATAAAGAAAATGTGATTCATCTGTGCGTGTATACATGTAATGGACTATTATTTGGCCACACAAAAAAACCCCTGCAATTCCTCCTATTTGCAACAACATAAAATAAACCTTGAGAGCATTATGCTAAGTGAAATAAGTCAGAAAGAGAAGACATCTACTGTATGATCTTATTATATGCAGAATCTTAAAAAAAAAAACCAAAAACAACACCAAACTCATAGAAACAGAGAGTAGATTGGGGGCTGCCAGGGGCTTAGGGGTGGAAGAAATGGAACACTGTGGTTCAAAGGGTAAAATTTCCAAATATACAATGTCAGTTCTGAGGACCTAATGCACAGCACGATAAATACAGCTAATGATACTTTATTGTATACATGAAAGTTGCTAAGAGTGTAGATATTAAATATTTTCATCACTCATACAAAAAATGTTAAATATGTGGTGATGAATGTGTTTACTAAACCTAATGTAATCATTTCACAATATAAATAGCAAATCATGTTATTGTACACCTTAAACTTACACGTTACATGTCAATTATATCTCAAAAAACATGGAAATGAAAGAATTAAAGAAAAAACTAGTCTTAAGAGTTAAATGTATAGAGAATTATAAGACAGGGCATAAAACACATATACACATAGACACATATATATTTTGTAATGGCTGCAAATATACAATGCTAAGAAAGGACTAACTTTAAAAACATTTCTCTATTATTCTTTTTATCTGAAGAACTCACTCTAATACATGCCTTAATATGGCAAAGAGAAAAAAGCAAGACCTTCCTCTAGTGAGGTATCTCATTCCACTTTACAATTACTGAGATTTGGACAGGGTCAGTCTCAGAAACACAGATCAAAATTATTATCCAAATAATGCATGGATTATTACATGTATATGTAATAAGAAGTTCCTTTATTATGAGGAAAGACCTAAACAAATTCTCCTTTATACTACTGCAATGACCATCATCAAATAACTTCTATATTTAACTTGAAACTTCTATATTTGAAATGAAAGAACAATATAAAAATGTGTCCATAATTCAAAAAGGGATATTATAGCCCAATAAGATACATTTTCACATAGTATAACAGAGAATACTATTATTAAAATGAAAAACATATCAGATTGACTAAATAGCTTAAAGATTACAGAAGAATCCGTGAAGTTAAAGATAAATCAGTAGAAACTACAAAGCCAAACAAAGTAACAACTAAACAGAGGGGAAGAATTTTTGAAAAAAAAAAATTAATTTAGAGGCTCTCAGAGATTTGTGAAACAATAACAAATGGTTCAGCACACATGTGATTGAAATCGAAGAATGAAAAACACAAACATAAAATAATGGCCAAAAACTTCTGCAAATTGGCAGAAAACATTAGTTTCCAGATCCAACAAGATCAGCAAACTTGCAAGCAGGATAACATGAAGAAAGTCCTCCATACATCAAACTTCTAAGATCCAACAATAAAGAGAAAATCTTGAAACAAGCCAGAGAATGACAACATGTTACAGATGGGAACAAATGAGTAAGAGCTGACCTGTCATCAGAAACTAATGTATGCTGAGAAACACTGGAGTGGCACATTTGCACAGCTAAAAGGAAAAGATTAGCAACAGGATTCCACATACAGAAAAGATACACCTCAAGAAAAAAGGTGAAAATAGATACGTTCAGATGTAGAAACTAAAGATAATTCATCACTGGCACACCTGTACTATTAGAAATGTTAGTGTTTTCAGGCTGAAGGAAATTATTTAAATAGCAATTCATACCTATAAGAACAAATGATGAGCATGGAAAATGGTAAATATGTGGGTAAATGTAAAAGATTATACATACTTCCTACTATATATATATATATATATATATATATTTTAAAGATTTTATTAATTTATTTGACAGAGAGAGACACAACGAGAGAAGGAACATAAGCAGGGGAAGTGGGAGAGGGAGAAGCAGGCCTCCTGCCTAGCAGGGAGCCTGATGTGGGGCTCGATCCCAGGACCCTGGGATCATGACCTGAGCCGAAGGCAGACGCCCAATGACTGAGCCACCCAGGCACCCCTACTTCCTACTATATTTTAATTGCATTTAAAGGAAAAGTATAACACTGTGATGTGAAGATGACAGCATGTATAGATTTAATACACTAAATAGTAAATATCTGATCATTTTTTTAAGATAAAAGGACACAGAGACACAGGGACAAAGGAGAGAAGGCCACGTGAATATAGAGTTAGAGAAAAATAGCTGCCAACTGAAAATTCTATACCCAGTACTTTAAAACTTGTATTTCCTTCTAGTCTCCATGTCGTCTTTTTTTTTAAATTATTTTTTTTAATTTAAATTTCAGGTAGTTAACATACAGTACAGTATTGGTTTCTGAAGTAGAATTCAGTGATTCATCACTTACATATAACACCCAGTGCACTTCATAACAAGTGCTCTTCTTAATACCCATCACCCATCTAGCCCATCTGCCACCCACCTGCCTCCATCAACCCTCAGTTTGTTTCTATCATTCGGAGTCTCTTATGGCTTGTTTCTCTCTTTCCTTTTTTTCTTTTTCCCCTTCCCATATGTTCATCTAGTTTCTTTCTTAAATTTCACATGTGGGTGAGAGATCATATGGTATTTGTCTTTCTCTGACTGACTTATTTCACTTAGCGTAAAACATTGTAGCTCCATCCATGTCGTCGTTGCAAATGGCAAAATTTCCATTTTTGATGGCTGAGTAATATTCCATTGTGTGTGTGTGTGTGTGTGTGTGTGTGTGTGTGTGTGTGTGTGTATATATACCACATCTTCTTTATCCATTCATCAGTCAATGGACATTTGGGCTCTCTCCATAGTTCGGCTATTGTTGATAATGCTGATAATACATCAGAGTGCATGTATCGCTTTGAATCTGTATTTTTGTATCCTTTGGGTAAATACCTAGTAGTGCAATTGCTGGATCATAGGGTAGTTCTATTTTTAACATTTTGAGGAACCTGCATGCTGTTCTCCAGAGTGGCTGGACAAGTTTGCATTCCCACCAGCAGTGCAAGAGTGTTCCCCTTTCTCTGCATCCTCGCCAACACCTGTTGTTTCTTGTGTTGTTAATTTTTAGCCATCCTGACAAGGGTTAAGATGGTATTTCATCATGGTTTTGATTTGTATTTCCCTGATGATGAGTGATGTTGAGCACCTTCTCATGTGTTTGTTAGCCATCTGGATGTCATTGTTGGAAAAGTGCCTATTCACGTCTTCTGTCCATTTCTTAACTAGGTTATTTGTTTTTATTTGGGTGTTGAGTTTGATAAGTTCTTGGTAGACTTTGGATACTAACCCTTTATCAGTTATGCCATTTGCAAATATCTTCTCCCATTCTGTAGGCTGCCTTTTAGTTTTGTTGATTGTTTCCTTTGCTGTGCAGAAGCTTTTTATCTTGATGAAGTCCCAATAGTTCATTTTTGCTTTTGTTTCCCTTGCCTGAGGTGACATGTCTAATAAGAAGATACTATGGATGAGGTTCAAAGAGGTTTCTGCCTGTGTTCTCCTCTAGGATTTTGATGGTTTCCTGTCTCACATTTGGGTCTTTAATCCATTTTGAATTTATTTTTGTGTATGGTGTAAGAAAGTCATCCAGTTTCATTCTCCTGCATGTTGCTATACAGTTTTCCCAACACCATTTGTTCAAGAGACTTTTTTCCATTGGATATTCTTTCCAGCTTTGTCGAAGATTAGTTGACCATATAGTTGTGAGTCCATTTCTTGGTAGTCTACTCTAGTCTATTGATCTGTGTGTCTGTTTTTGTGCCAGTACCATACTGTCTTGATGACTACAGCTTTGTAGTATAGCTTGAAATCCAGAATCGTGATGCCTCTAGTTTTGTTTTTGTTTTTTAGAATTGCTTTGACTATTTGGGGTCTTTTGTGGTTCCAGACAAATTTTAGGATTGTTTGTTCTAGCTCTGTGAAAAATGCTGGTGGTATTTTGATGTAAATATGTAGATTGCTTTGGGTAGCACATTTTATCAATGTTTGTTCTTCCAATCCATGAGCATGGAATGCTTTTCCATTTCTTTGTGTCCTCTTCAATTTCTTTCATAAGTGTTCCATAGTTTTCAGAGTACAGATCTTTTACTTCTTTAGTTAGATTTATTCCTAGGTATCTTATTATTTTGGTGCAACTGCAAATGAGATCAATTCCTTGATTTCTTTTTCTGATACTTCGTTTATTGTTATATAGAAGTGCAACAGATTTCTTGATTTTATATCCTGTGACTTTGCTGAATTCATGTATGAGTTCTAGCAATTTTTTGGTGGAGTCTTTCAGGTTTTCTACATAGAGTATTATGTCATCTACAAATAGTGAAAGTTTGACTTCGCTTGCCAATGCAGCAAGGGAATAAAGGTCCTTAACTTACAGGGGAAGACAGGTTCACAGAAGATTTGTCCACAGAGACTTGGCAAGCCAGACAGGAGTGGAAGGAAATATTCAAGGTGCTGATTGGGAAAAATATGCAGTCAAGAATTCTTTATTCAGCGAGGCTGTCATTCAAAATAGAAAGAGAGATAAAGAGTTCCCCAAACATAAACTAAAGGAGTTCATGACCACTAAACCAGCCCTGCAAGAAATTTTAATGGGGACTGTGAGTGGAGACAAAATGACCAAAAGCAACAAAGACTAGAAAGGGCCAGAAAACAAAACCAGAAATACCAACTCAACAGGTAACACAATGGCACTAAATTCATATCTCTCAATAATCACTCTGAATGTAAATGTGCCAATCAAAAGATATAGGGTATGAGAATGGATAAAAAAACACAATCCATCTATATGCTGACTACAAGAGGCTCATTTTAGACCTAGTCTCCATGTTTTCTAATGAAAATTCTGCTGTCTTTCAAGTCATTGTTTCCTTATGGTAATGAATCTGGGTGCTTTTAGGATTTATGTCTTTTGTATTCAGCAGTTTAACATGCATTTCTTTGGGTTTACCCTGCTTGGAGTTGGCTCAGCTCCTTGAATCTGTAGATTTATGTATTTCAGTTTCAGATGTTTCATTTGTAGTAGTAACAAAGAACAAATACATAGGAATAAATGTAATAAATATGTGAAGCCTATAGAAAAAAAATGTTAAAACACTCATGAAAGACACAAAAGTGGTTTTCAAAAAAGGTAAAGACATTCCCTATTCTTAGATGGGAGTCAACATTCTTAAGATGCAGTTCTCTCTAAACTGATTTATGAATTCATGAAATCTCAATAAAGACACCAAAAAGCTATTTTATGGAGCTAGGAAAATTTAATACTAACATTTATATAAAAAAATAAACATACAAGAATAACCAGGAACACACAGAAAGAAAAATTACAAGGAGTCTAGTTGTAATAATCTTTAAAATACACCATAAAACCTATGTAATTTAAAATGTATTATCACATGCATAGAAAAATAAGACACTGGTCATAAATATAAAATCATAAATAAATACCAAATATGCTTATTTAGTATATGATAAAGGAGGCATCTCAGATCATTAGGGAAAGTGTGGACTTTTTAATAAATGATGATGGTATAACTGGGTAGTCATTTGGATAAAGATAAAATTAGATACACATCTCACATGATAACAAGAATAAGCTACAAATGGATTAAGGACCTAAATGTTAAAAAGGAAACCATACAAGTCTCAGAAGGCAACATGGGTGAATTCCTCTTCAAATTCAGCATAAGGTAAGACTTTCTAACTATGTTTCAAAATTCTAAGACAATAAAAGGTTGATATATTTGGCTCTGTTGAAATTAAAATATTTGTATGTCTAAAAAAAAGTCATAAAATCAAAGTCAAAAGATAACTCACACACTGAAAGAATATATTTGTATCATATACTACAAAGGATTGATATCTCTAATATATATGGGACACAGGATCAAAAACCTGATGGACAAATGGGAAAAGGACATGACAGTGTTCCTAATGGCCAACACTATAACAACTTAAGCAACACAAATATATAATGATATTACTGCACAATGATCTTAAGAATAAAATTTAAATATACATTAGTCCATACAAATATACATTAAAAATTGAATAAATAAATGGTGATAGAGGATAGATAATCCTTTAAGAATAATTGCAATTAAAAAATATAAAAGGAAAGCAGGAAACAGAACACCACCATTAGGCAAATACCAACAGTCATAACGGTCTCAGACAAGATCCACTGATGAATGGTAAAATAAATAGGTACAAATTTTTAGAGAAGGAAAATATTTGCAGAGTCACAAAATACCTCCCCCAAGATATTTATTACAAAATGAAGAAACTTGTAACTTCATTATAGCGAAAAAATTCAGTGTATATACCACCTTAATCAATTTATCAAGGTTAAAATCACAAAAAAACCATCAAGAACATGACCATGTTGATGTAACACACTGAGAAGGACTCATTACTTCTGTGGTATTCTTGGCAAAAATGCACAGCCACGTTCTAATCATAAGAAAATATCAGACAGATTGAAAAAGGAAGAGCGTCCTATAAAACAACTGTCTGGTATGTTTAAAAAGGTGTCAAGGCCATGAAACAAGGAAAGATGGAGGAATTATCCTAGAAAGGGGCCGACTACAAAGACAAGATGGCTAATTATGAATTGTTACCCCAGACTAGATACTGGGACAGGAAAGGAACATTAAAAAGAAAACTGATGGAAATTGAATAAGGTCGGTAATTTCATTAAAAATATTATACCAACGTTATTTCCTGATTTTGATAATTGTACTGTGGTTACATAAGAGGTTAACAGAGGAAGATGAAAGGTATCTGAGCATTCTATGTACTATTTGTGCAGTTCTTCTATAAGTCTAAAGTGAAATACAGAAAAGTTTTGAAAAGCAATTTAGAAAAACTGTACTAATGCAGTGATAGAAAACAATTCAGTGTTACCAGGGAGTCAGGGAAGGGGGGAAAGGACTAACTACCCGGGGGCACAAGAGAACTTTTTTGGATGATGAAAATGTTCTATACCGTGATTGTGTTCAGAGTCACAGGACAGTATTCAGTTGTCAAAACTCACTGAATTATGTACTTAGAGCAGTAAAATTTTGTTTTATGTAAATTACACCTCAATCCAGCAGACAAAATAAAGAATTTCAAATGTAAATACAATCTTTAAAAACAAGTGTTGGGTTGCAATCCCAATATAAGCAGAATGGAGAAACATCAAATAAGATTATATGTGCTCTTACCAGATTAATTAACTGTGTGTGTACCACGTCTTCTACCAAAACTGCTGTTTCATGTAGAGGCCTCCTAGCATCACCTAAAGAAAACCTGCCAAAAAAAAAAAAAAAAAATTTAGCATACCAATATTAAAAACTAACAAAGGCAAAAAGTGAAAGATATTGATTATCATAATCTGTTAATAAAGTATAACTTGTTCTCTCAAATATCCAGAGTGATGTACAATTTTCTATGGACAAAGAATTGCATCTCTCCCACACAAGCTACAACTTCCAAAGAAAATGCAGTGTTAGCTATGCTATTTCTTGATCTGTGCAGTCATTTTTTTTTTTTTTTTTAAAGATTTTATTTATTTATTTGAGAGAGAGAGAATGAGAGAGAGCACATGAGAGGGGGTACGGTCAGAGGGAGAAGCAGACTCCCTGCCGAGCAGGGAGCCCGATGTGGGACTCGATCCAGGGACTCCAGGATCATGACCTGAGCCGAAGGCAGTCGCTTAACCAACTGAGCCACCCAGGCGCCCTGTGCAGTCATTTTTAAGGGCATTTACTATTTCAAATAGAAAATATTAACAACTACTTCATAACATTGGCCACTAGAAAATCATGTTACCATACCCAAAGTACTAATAAAGTAACATACGAATAGCCATTTAGAACATTATAAAAGCATGCAATGTAATTAAGCAAGTAATGTAATTAAAATGAAAAGTTGCTTAGAAAAATTTATATAAATGCCACAATTTATCATTTCTAATTATATACAACAGATTGTCAAGAATGGATTATTAAAAGTACTTAAAAGTACTTTTCTCAACTTTCATATGGTGGACCAGATATGCAGAGAATCCCTTCCTGGTAAAGGACGTTTGAAAATGAACAATACTATATTAACAAATTACATTTAAAGTTTGTTTTAACCATCAGTGTAGGAGATAGAAGGCTGAGAAGATGAGAAAACACAGTTCCACTGGATACAGAGCCCTGGAGCAAAAATTTATTCTGAAGGCATCTAATTACTCATAGTAGCCAATAATCTGGATTTCATCTGGCATTGTATTCAAGATATAGCAAAGAATGCTGGGAACCCAAGCAAGGCAGGAGATCAGTTTGAGGAACCAAATATGAAGTCAGTGATGACTTGTGTGTGAAAGCACTTTGGCTATCTTGCCTGAGGCTATGGGTGAAAGAACAAAAAATGTAATGCTGGCATGAGGATAGACAAATGGAATAGAATAGAGAGCCCAGAAATAAAACTTTGCATTATGTACAACTGATTTTCAATAAGGGTACCAGGAACAACCAATTTGGAAGGGACAGTCTTTTCAACAACTGATGCAGGGAAACAAGATATCCACATGCAAAAGAATGAAGCTGGATTCTTACCTTGTACCATATAAAAAAATAAACTCAAAATAGATCAAAGACCTAAATTAAAAAAGCTAAAACTATAAACCTCTTAAAATAAAACCAGGAAATCTTCATGACCTTGAATTTGGCAAGGGTTTCTTAACTAGGACACCAAAATAACAGGCAACAAAAGAAAAAATAAATAAATTGGAATTCATCACAATTACAAACCTTTATACATCAAAGGACAAGACAGTGAAAAGAAAACCCACTTAATAGGAAAATATTTGAAAATAATATATCAGATGAATTACCAGAATATATTTATAAACTCTTATAACATAACGATAAAGAAAAAAAATCCCAATTTTAAAATGGGCAATAGGCTTGAATAGATATGTCTCCAGTGAAAATATACAAATAGCCAATAGCAAATGAAAACATCCTCATATCATCAGTCATTAGACAAATACGAATCAAAACCACATTGAGATGCTACTTCAAACTCAGAAGAATGGCTATTGTCAACAAAATGGAAAGTGCTGGCTAGGATACAGAGAAACTGGAAACACTGTACATTGCTAGAGAAAATTCAAAATGGTATAGCCACAGTGGAAAAACAGTTGGGTGGTTCTGGAAAATGTCAAACACAGAATGAGCTTTTGACCTGGCAATTCCACTCATGGGTATATATCTCCAAAGAAATGAAAATTGAAAACAGGGATTCAAACAGGTATGTGTACACCAATGATCATAGCTACATTACTCAGAATTGTCAAAAGGTAGAAACAACCCAAATCTCCACTAACGAATGAATAAACAAAATATACACATATAACTAAATATTATTCAGCAACAAAAAGGAAAGAAGTTCTGATACATGCTCCTACATGAATGAACTTTAAAAACAGTATGCTAACTAAAGCCAGACAAAAATGACAAATATTGTATGCTGCCACCTATATGAGTTATCTGTAATAAGAAAATTCATAGAGACAGGAAGTAGAAAAAAGGACACAAGGGGATTGGAGAGTTTTTGCTTAATGTGTAGAGAGTTTGTCTGGGATGATAAGAACTTCTAAACAATAAATAGCGATGATGATAGCACAGCATTTTGAATGTATTTCATGCCAGGGAATTGTACAGTTAAAAATAAGTAAGTGGTAAATTTTAAGTTATGTATGTTTTACCACAATAATTAATATGGATGAAAAAAAATTAACCAGACTAGATTCAGCTATAAAGGTAATTAGGGTTCAGAACAGCAGATCTGAGGAAATTACCCATAACACATCATGGGTAATAACAAAATATCATGATCAATGTTATGCCAAATATGTTGATACTGTGGTGAAATGGATAAATTTCTAAAAAAAAAAAAAAATACAAATGCCCAAAGCTGACTCAAAAAGAAATAAAAAACCTGAATAGTTTTATAAATTTTAAAGAAATTAAATCAGCAGTAAAAAATCAAAGTCCAAACAAAACCCAAGCAAACGTACCTCATCTGTAATTTTGTATCAAACATGCAAAGAATAGATTATTCTAATTTGATAGAACTTTTTTTTTTTTTTTTAAGATTTTATTTATTTATTTGACATAGAGACAGCGAGAGTGGGAACACAAGCAGGGGGAGTGGGAAAGGGAGAAGCAGGCTTCCCGCCGAGCAGGGAGCCCGATGCGGGGCTCAATCCCAGGACCCTGGGATCATGACCTGAGCCAAAGGCAGACGCTTAACGACTGAGCCATCCAGGTGCCCCTAATTTGATAGAACTTTTAAAGAGAATACAAAAAGATATATACTCCCTAACTCATTTATTTAGGCTAGTATAACCTGGGTTTCAAAACTAGAAAAACAGTGAAAAAAAGTAAAATTACACATAAGTTTTACTCATGTACATAAACAGAAAAAAAAAAAACCATAATTAAAAGGCTTGAATAAAACAAAAGGTAGAATGAGGGGGAGTTTACTTTCCCTCCTACCCTTCTCCTATGACCTCATGGGAGCTCCCTATGATCAACTAACAGAAAAAGAGAAGCCTCAGGCCCTGGTTTACATATGGTCCTGCATGATATGCAGGCACCACCCAAAAGTGAACAGGCTGGAGCACTGCAGTCCCCTTCTGGAACATCACTCAAAGACAGTGGTGAAGGAAAATCCTCCCAATGGGAAGAACTTTTAGCAGTGCATCTAGTTGTTTATTTTATTCGAAAGGGCAAATGGTCAGAGTTGCAATTATATACTGATTCATGGGCTATGGTCAATGGTTGGCTGAAAAAATGGTAAGGAACATGATTAGAAAATTGATGAGAAGGAAATTTGGGGAAGAGGTAGGTGGACAGATTTCTCTGAACGAGAAAAAAAAGGTGAGGATATTTGGATCCCGTGTGAATACTCAGGGGCAACCTCAGCAAAGGAGAATTTTAATAATCAAGTGGATACTATCAGTTTTTTCACCCAATCACCCTGTCATCATTCAATGGGGCTCATGAACAAAGTGGTCATGGTGGGAGGGATGGAGGATATGCAAGGCCCAGTAACATGGAATTCCACTAATCAATGCCATCATTGTTACAGCCCCTGCTGAGTGCCCATCTGTCAGCTGCGAAGATGAACACTGAGTTTCTAAACTGGCACCATTCCCCAGGGTGATCAGCCATCTTCCTTGCAAAAGGTTGATTACATTAGACCACTCCCATCACGAAAATGAAAGGGTATGGTTCTTACTAGAATAGACATTTACTCTGGATACGCATTTGCTGTCCCCACATGCAATGTCACTGCCAAAACTACCATCTGTGGACTTACAAAATGCCTTATCTGTTGTCATGGTGCTCCATACAGCATTGTTTGTGATAAAAAAAACCTCACTTCATAGCAAAGGAAGTGGTGCACTGGGTCCATGCTCAAAGAATTCACAAGCACTAGTCTTAACATGTTTCCCACCATTATGAAGTAGCTGATTTGACAGAATGGTGGGAATGGCTTTTGAAAATCCAGTTACAGTGCCAACTAGGTGGCAATACCTTGTAGAGCTGGGGCAAGGTTTTCCAGAACACTTATACATCCTGTGAATCAACAACCAATATATGGTGCTGTTTCTTCCACAAGTAGGATTCACAAATCCAGGAATCAAGGGGTGGAATGGTAGTGGCAGCACTCATTATTACCCCTAAAGACCCACTAGCAAAATTTTTGCTTCCAGTTCCCATGACCTTATGATTTGCTGGCCTCGAAGTCTTTTCCAGAGGGAGGAATGCTTTCACATTTATTCCACTGACACAACAATTATTCCATTGAAATGAAATCTTAAGACTGCTGCTCAGTCACTTTGGATTCCTCATGCTTCTGAGTCAACAAGCAAAGAGGGAGTTACTGTGCTAGCTGGGGTGAGTGATGTTGACTACCAAGTGGAGACTGGACTGGTTTGCCACAGTGGAGGTAAGGAAGAGTATGTCTGGAATACAGGAGATCCCTGAGGCCACCTCTTAGTAGTACCATGCCCTGTTATTAAAACCAATGGAAAATTACAACAACCCAAACCAGGAAAGGCTATTAATGGCCAGATCCTTCAGGAATGAAGGTTTGGGTCATTCCACCAGGCGAAAAGCCACAACCAGCTGAGGTGCTTGCTGAAGGCAAAGGGAATACAGAATGGATAGTAGAAAAAGGTAGTTACTAATACCAGCTATTCACATTACCAGTAACAAAAACAGGACTGTAATCATTATATTTCCTCCTTGTTTTGTTATAAATATGTTTGTGTGTGTGTGATTATTGGGCAAATACTGTTGTTTCCTTCCCTTCCTTATTCCCTTATCATGTAACGTAAGATGTATTGGATTAATAGCATAATATTTAATTATTATGTTTACATCATAGTAGTTAACTTAGGGATATTAACATCACTCAAAGAATTAACCTCATCTTCTGGGAAATGTATTAACACATTTTCAGTTGTACACTGGATAATTGTATCAAGTTAGGCAAAATTATGACCCTGTTATTGTCTTTATTTGGAGATTAAGAATAGTTTAAGGGGATGTATATGGGTGTCAAGGTGACATGGGGTAGTGGTTAATTTTATGTCTTAACCTGACTGGGCTAGGGGTGCCCAAATATTTGGTTAAACATTAAACTGGACATGTCTGTGAAAGTAATTCTGAATGAGATTAATTGCCTGAGGCAAACTGCCCTCTCCAACATGCGTGGGCTTCATCCAACCTGTTGAAGGCCTGAAAAGAACAAAAGGCAGTGTAAGGGAGAAACACTCCTTCTGCCTATATTCAAACTGGGACATCAGTCTTTGAACTGACTGGGACTTACACGATCAGCTCTACCGCTTCTCAGGTTTTCATACTGTTTACTCCCCTGTCTCCATTTTGGTTTTTGAATTTCACAATGTACATCTTTTTACTTTGTGTATCATTAACAAATTATTGTAGTTGTCCGTATTTTTACTACTTTTTTAGCCTTCATACTAGATGTATGAATGATTTACTCACCACCATTGAAACATTTGAGTACTATGAATTTAACTGGTGGGATTTGTACTTTTATATGTTTTCCAGTTACTAATTAGTATTCTTTCATTTCAGTTTGAAAAAGTCCCTTGAACATTTCTTATAAGGCTAGTCTAGTGGTTATGAACTCCTTTGCTTGTCTCGAAAACTCTATTTCTCCTTCAATTCCTAAGGACAACTTTGCCAGGTCAACTATTCTTGGTTGCCAATTGCTTTCTTTCAGCACTTGGAATATATCATGCTACTCCCTTTAGACCTGCAAAGTTTCTGCTGAAAAAATTTGCTAACAGTCTTGTGGGGGTTCCTTCATATGTAACAAGTTGATTTGTGGCTTTTAAGATTCTTCCCTTGTCTTTAACCTTTGACAATTTAATTATAATGTGTCTCAGTGTGGGTGTCTGGATTCATCTGATTTGGAACTCTGTGGGCATCCTGAATCTGTTTCTTTCCCTTGGTTATGAAAATTTTCAGCCATTATTTCTTCAAATAAGCTTTTTACCCTCTCTCTCTCTCTTCCTCTCTGGTACCTTTATAATGCAAATATTAGTCTGATTGATGGTATCTTCACTTAAAATATCTTTACTCTTTTTTTTTTATTCTTTTTGCCCCTCTGATTGCATGAATTCCACTGTTCTGTCTTCAAGTTCACTGATGCTTTCTTAGGCTTCATCTAGTCTGCTGTTAAACCCCTCTACTGAAATTTTCAGTTCAGTTATTATATTCTTCAACTCTATGATCTCTGCTTGGGGGTATTTTTTAATATTTTCTATCTCTTTGTTAAAATTCTCACTTTATTAATGCTTTGTTCTCTTGATTTCAGTGTGCATCTTTATGACCATTACTTTGAATTATTTATCAGGTAAACCACCTACCTCAGTTTCTTGAGTTTTATCTTATAATTTTGGTAAGAACATCTCTTTCTCGTTCCCCATTTCCCTTCATTCTCTGTGTTGATTTCTCTGTGTGCGTTACATAAAATAGCCACCTCCCCAGTCTGGACTGATAGTCTTGTATGGGAGATGAACCTTATCATTCAGCCCTAGTTCTTGGCTGTCTCTCTAAATTTAACCTTCTTTGTTCTTACAGACTCCTAGGTAACTTAGGTACGCCAAGAACTATCAGTGTCCCACAAGGAGAAGGTCTCAGTCAGCACACTGATTTAGGCTGATTGGAAGCTGGACCCCAAGGCAGTATATTTTAAAGTATTCAAACAGGCTTCCCTTAGGGAATGACTAGTAGATGGGTGTTTCTCTCTGTTCCCTCTGTGCTGAGCCCTGGGGTGATAGTTGGTTGAGAAGTGTTTCTTTGCTTGCTACAGTCCCATGGGAACTGTAACTCAAGATCTGTTGGCCACCACTACCAGCTCAAGAGATGTGTCCCTTGGGTGGCAGCCACAAAATCCAGGTGACCAAACATGTGCAAAAGCTCTTTTCAGGGTGATACTCTTGAATTAGATCTGGTCAGAGGGAGAATGCACAGGCCTCCCGGTCTGTGGGGAGGTTCACAATCAGCCCCTAGATATGTGCCAAATTAGAAACTTGACCCTTAATCAGTAGTTTTTATGATATGCAAATAAGGCCTCTTAACAGGGAGGACTGGAAATGGGCATTTCTAACTGCTATCTCTGTGCTGAGCCCTGGGAGAAAATTCAATTAAAAACTTAATTTTGGGGGACCCAGAAATGAAAGCTCCACTGGCCACTACAGCCAGTGTGTCCTCTAGATGGCAGTCACAAAAGCTGGATCACTAGATTTGTGCATAAGCTCCTTTCATGGAGATACTGGTGAACCACAGTGGTAATGTGCTAAGATTGCAGACATGTGCTAAATGAGAAGCCTGACTTTCAGGCTGCAGGTTTTCTTCCCCCATTTTTATTGAGAAATAACTGACATGCATCACTGTATAAGTTTAAGGTTGTACAGCATGATGGTTTGATTTACATGTATTGTGAAATGATTACTGCAGTAGGTTTAGTTAACATCCATCATCTCATATAGATACAAAAGAGAAAATAAATAAAAATTTCTTTGTGATGAGAACTTTTAGAATCTACTCTTAACAACTTTCTTATATAACACACAGCAGTGCTAACTATAGTCATCATGTTGTACATTACATCCCTAGTACTTATCTTATAACTGGAAGTCTGTACCATATGACCATCTTCCTCCAATTCCCCCTCCCCAACCACCTACCTCTGGCACCTATAAATCTGATCCCCTTTTCTATGAGTTTCGTGGGGTTTTTTGTTTGTTTTTGTTTCTGCTTTAGATTCCACATATAAGTGAGATCATATAATATTTGTCTTTCTCTATCTGACTTATTTCACTTAGCATTATGTAGTCTAGGTCCATTCATGTTGTCAGAAATGGTAGGATTTCCTCATTTTTTATGGTTGAATAATATTCCGATGTTTGTGTGTATACATATACATATGTGTGTGTGTGGATCTTTATTCATTCACCCATTGATGGACAGTTCAGTTGTTTCCATATCTCAGCAATTTTACATAATGCTGCTATGAACATGGGGGTGCAGATATTTTTTCAAGTTAGTGTTTCTGTTTCCTCTGGATATATATCCCTAAGTGGAACTGCTGAATCATATGGTATTTCCGTTTTTAATTTTTTGAGGAACATCCATACTGTTTTCCATAGTGGCTGTAACAATTTGCAATCCCATCAACAGTGCATGAGGGTTCATGTTTCTCCACAGCCACACAAGCATTTGTTATGTCTTTTTGATGATGGCCATTCTAACAGGCAGGAGGTGATATCTCATAGCTTTTATTTGCATTTCCCTGATGACTAGTGAGCATCTTTTCATGCACCTGTGGGTCATCTGTATATCTTCTTTCGATAAATGTCTATTCAAGTCCTTTGCCCACTTAATGTAATATTTGTTTTCTGGATATTGAGTTGTATGAGTTCTTTATATATTTTGGATAGTAACCCCTTATTAGATACAAGATTTGCAAATTTTTTTTTTCCCATTGCACAGGTTGTCATTTCCTTTGCCGTGCAGAAGCCTTTTAGTTTGATATAGTCCAAACTGTTTATTTTTTTACTTTAACTGTCTTTGGTTTAGGTGTGATTTCCAAAAAATCATTACCAAGATGCATGTCAAAAAGCTCTTCTCCTGTTTTCTTCTAGGAATTTCAGATCTTGCATTTAAGTCCATAATCCATTTTGACATAATTTTTGTGAGTGGTGTAAGACAGGGGTCAAGTTTCATTGTTTTACATGTGTATATCCAATTTTCCCAGAACCATTTATTGAGGAGACTGTCTTTTTTTTTTTGAGTATTCTTGGCTCCCTTGTCAAATATTAGTTGGCCATATATGCTTGGCTGCAGGCTGCAGCTTTTAAGAATGCAAATAGGTGAGAGGCTGCTGGAAAGATGGCAGAGTAGGAGGACCCTGGGCTCACCTCTTGCTGTGTGGCCACCTAGAGAACACTTACATTGGCATAAATACCCCAGAAAGCAACCCGAAAACTAGCAGAACAGACTCTCCGCAGCCCAACATAGACAAGAGGCCACAGAAAAGCAGATCCACCCCCACCGACTGCTTCTGGCAAGATCCCATCAAAGCGGTGCCACAAGCCTGGCAGTGTGCGTACAGCCCAGACAAGGGCCAGCACCACTCCAAAGTGAGTCCTGCTCCAGGGAGAGGGAAAGATAACCACATACCAGTCTGACTGTGACCCCAGCAGTGGGCTGGGGGCAGGCAGTTGGTCTGACTGCAGGCCCTACCCACCAACAAAAGCTTCTCAGGGGACATCACAGGGAAAGTGCCACAGTTTGGTACTACTTCATCTCTGGTAAATACCTGGTCTGACACAACTCAAGCCCAGGGTAGCCCTGGACTGGCTCACTAACACCACAGGCACCAGACTCTGCCCACGACAGGCAGAGAGCCATCACAGGCTGGACTGAAGGCAAACACAGCTCTACCACAATGGAAGGACACCTCTGTAGCAACACACATAGGAGACACCCCTGAAGCACCATTTTCTGGTGAAAAGGAGACACAGCACTGCGGGGCACTACAGGACCTCTTCTACATAAAGCCACTATTTTCAAGTGCGGGAGATGTAGCTGACTTTCAGAAATAGACACGAAATAGACAAAATGGGGAGACAGAGGACTATGTCCCAAATGAAAGAGTGGAACAAAATCAGAGCAAGAGACCTAAACAAAATGGAGATAAGTAATATGTCTGATAGCAAATTTAAAGTAATGCTCATAAAAATACTTGCTAGAATTGAGAAAGGAGTGCAGGACCTCCATGAGACCCTCCGCCAAGAGATAGGAGACGTAAAAAAGAACCAATTAGAGATACTGGACCACTAAATGGTAATAAAAATAGACCACCTGGAATAAATAGCAAACAAGAGGAAGTAGAAGAATGGATCAGCAACCTGGAGGACAGAGTAATGGAAAGGAATCAAGCTGAGCAGATGAGAGGGGAAAAAATACCCCAAATGAGAAGAGACCCAGGGAACTCAGCAACACTGTCAAGCATAACAGTCCAGTTGTATGATAGGGATCCCAGAAGGAGAAGAGTGAGAAAAGGGGGCAGAAGATTTTTCTGAAGAAATAATAGCTGAAAACCTGCTGAATCTGGGGAAGAAAAGAGAAATCCAGATCCAGGAGGCACAGAGAGCCCCCAACAAAAGCAACCCAAAGAGGTCTGCACCAAGACACAACATAAATAAGATGGCCAAAAGTAGTGATAAAGAGAGAATTTTAAACACGGCAAGAGAAAGGAAAGCAGTTACATACAAGGGAAACCCCATAAGGCTATCAGTGGGTTTTTCAGCAGAAACTTTGCAGGCCAGAAGAGAGCAGCATGATAAATTCAAAGTGCTAAAAGGAAAAAATCTACAGCCAAGAATATTCTATCCAGCAAGGCTTTCATTCAGAATAGAAGGAGAGAGAGAGTTTCCCAGAAAAACAAAACCAGCCACATCCCTGTTACACACGATGCCATCGGCATGCGGGTCCCAAATTCACAGTCCAGCCACCCTCCTGCCCAAGTCAGCATGCACAGCCTGCCACCTGCTCAATGCCAAGTCAACACGCCTTCACCTCAGATTGACAAGGACTCAAACTGACACTCTTCCCCTCAAATTCCAGCCCCTGTGCTCAAGTTTGTGCACAAAAGTGGGCATAATTATAATAGCAGAATGAAGCAGCCCAAACAGTGACACTAATTCTGTGGAATATATAATGGATAAAAGGAGTGTGCTAGGCTGAGAACATCTCCAACAAACACATCAAAGCACAATACATACAGCATGATTCTGGTTCCTAAAAGAAACAAACCCAGGAAAAATAAAGAAAGACGAAATCAGAGAGGGAGAAAACCATAAGAGACTCTTAATCATAGGAAACAAGGTTGCTGGAGGGTAGGGGGTAGGGGGATGGGGTACCTGGGTGATGGGCATTAAGGAGGGCACGTGTTGTAATGAGCACTGGGTGTTATAAGCAACTGATGTATCACTGAACTCTACCTCTGAAACTAATAATACATTACGATAATTAATTGAATTTAGATTTTAAAAAAAGGAACCTCCCCCCAAGAATGCAAATAGGCACCTTTCAGGGAAAGGGTGTGAGACAGGCATTTCTGTCTGCTGCTGCTGGAGGCAGAGCCAAGGCGAGTCCTTGGGGAGTCCTGGCAACCCAGTTATGAACTGTTCCTTTTTTGCTATCATCTTGTGGACAAAACCCCACTGGCTTTCAGAGTTAGTTGTTGTGGGAGCCCATCCCTCCGGTGGAAGTATTAAAAGTTGGGGCACTGGATACTGGGTCCAAATCCTGTGCTCCTCAGGGAGAAGCCAGTTCTGAGTCCCTGCCTGACTGTATGTCACAGTGCCAAGACGGGGTTTATGGCAAGGATGTCTCACCCATTCCGGCCTGTTTCAAACAGATTTTTTTTCTCTCATTTGCTTGGTATATAGGAGTTGCTCAGCTAGTTTCTGGATTTTGTTCAAAGGGAATTTTTCTGTGTATAGTTGCAGATTTGGTGTGTTCGTGGAAGGAGGTAAGTTCAGGAGGCTCCTATGCCACCAGCCTGGACTGGAATCTTGGAATTCTCAGGCTTTCTACTGAAACTAGAATTTATACCACTTGCTTTCCTGGATCTCATGCCTTTGGACTCAGACTGTAACTTATATCATCAGCTCTCCTGCTCCTCAGCTATTTGGACTTGGACTGGAACTATATACCATTGGCACTCCTGGGTCTCCAGCTTTGTGACTACAGATCTTAGGACTTCTCAGCTTCCATAATTGTATAGCAAATTCCTTATAAATCACTTTCATACACATATATGCAAACACACATACAGTTACCCTACTGGTTCTATTTTTCTGGAAACAGGAAAATATGCCCAGGAAAACAAGAGTGGAACATGTATCTATTAATGATAATAATTACTACTTAAAATATGAAGAGAAAAATTTTATGATCATCTCAATAGATAGGAAAATCACTCAACAACACTCATGATGAAAATTTTAGTGAACTTGACTTACAGGCATTTTCTTTCATCTGACTAAGAGAATCTACCAAAAACCATATAGGAAACAATATACTCAGACACATTCATACTCTTCAAAATTCACACCAGTATAAGGACTCCTACTATCCCACTTTCATACAGGTATCACATGCTTTTCAAATTTCACATTACACCACTTTGCTTGTACAAAAGATCTATATTAGTACCTGTTTTTGCTAATTTAGAGATATCCAAAGAGGATATTTGAGTTTATGACAAAAGATGAAAAGTAAAACTCATGTTCAGCATTTGGTTTACAACAAGCTGTTATAGAGGCAGGGCGCATCCCAAACAGTGAGAGTAGCACCATGAAGCTCCTTTCCCGGGAACTACACTCAGCATCTCAGCATCAGGCTGCCATAGCTTAGAACTGTGTCTATAAGCATGTGCTTTATTTTGACTTATTTTGTATATTCATTAGTAAGATGTGTTCAAAGGTATTAGAAAAGCCTAAGTGAGGTTATTTTTCGGGTCTGGGAACACTTACAAAGTTTTCCATATAAATTAATGGTAATTATGTCTCACTCTATGCCACTTTGGCTTAGGAAGTTTTCAGAGGAACACTCTACTTTTGGATGGGTGGGGGGGGACTTATAATACTTAAGATTGTAGCCAGAACATTAAGACAAGAAAAGGTTTAAACTACATAAAGAGTGAAAAAGAATAAACTAAAACCACTCTTATTCACATATAATCTGAGTATCTACACAGAAAATCAAAAATATTTGGGAAACAAACTATTTGAGTTAATAAAGGAAGTTATTAGCATGTTTTTCAAATATAAGATCAATCCACAAATATCATCATCAACACAAAGGCAGAATGAACTCATAAAAACAGACAGCAGAGTGGTGTTTATAGGAGTCAAAAGTGAGGGAAATGGGAAGATGTTGCTTAACGGGTACAAACTTCTAGTTATAAGATGAATAAGTTCTAAGGATGTAATGTACACCATGGTGATTATAGTTAATAATATTGTATTTTACACTCGAAAGTTGCTAAGAGAGTAATTTTTAAATGTTCTCACCACAAAAAAGAAATGGTAATTATGTGACGTAATGGAGGTGTTAGCTAAAGCTATGGTGGTAATCATTTTGCAATAATTAGTGTATCAAATCAACATGTTGTGTCCCTCAAACTTACACAGTAATGTATGTCAATTATATCTCAATAAAGCTACGGAAAAAAGCAAAGGCAGAAAATGCAATTAAAAAGAAATAAAAATCAGTTCTAAACTTTTTATGAAGGAGCCAAGAGCCAAGAATAATCAAGACACTTTTAAAGTGGAAGGATATGTCCTACCAGACTAATTATAAAGCTACAGAATTAAGATAGTGTGTTACTGGTACAAGCACAAACAAACCAACAAAACAGAACGGGAGTTAAAAAGCCCACATTAGAAAGTAAGCTCCACAATGCAAAAATCTTGTTATGTTCACTGATACATATTCAGTATTAAATTCTTTGGAATGCCTGAACAAAGTTTCCCTTCCATTGTTTAAATTATTTAAAATCTCACTAGAGAAAAAGTACAAAGTTATCAAAGTGAAATAATTGACTCAAAGATAAACAAATTCAATTCACATCTCTAATAAAAAGAACACTTTAAAAATACTTCTTGTATTAATGTACATAAAACATACAAATAATTATCAAATTTTACCTCAAAAAAAGTTAAATTTTTTCTACTTAAAATGGTGATTAGCATAAACATGTAAACTACCTAAAACATGTCAAGTATCTAAAACTAAGGATGCGGTTTGATGAGTATACTATTTTAATTTTCAAGATTGTTAGTACCTCAGCTTTAATTCCACAGTTTTTCTCACATTACTTCTGCCAATTTTTTTCCCACACACAGAAAGCTAGACATTGTCCTAGTGATTTTTGGAAAACAAAATGAAAACCACTATATCTAGCCACAGTCACTTCCTTTTTCCTCTGTAATGTATATAATATTTTTAAGTCACTTAAGGACAAAATCCAAGTAACTGACACTTATAAAAATCTTTTTTTTTTTTTCCATTAAAGACCTACCTTACTATTTACTGATGCCTTGACTGACTTGTCCTGGGTCTAGTTCCAACAAATAGAGCCTGATACTCCATTCCTTCATATACTGCCTAGATGCCTCTAATAACACCAGTGCTGCTGGACCAGCCTCCACTAAACGTCTTTCAGGAAACTGTCCTAAAAAGGCTGTCCCTGCCCTGGTCCCCATGCAGTAACTTCACTGCTATAACACACGAGCCTCCATTTTAGGAAGGACTGTAACTTTGAAAACTATGGTCACAACAAGCAGTTTAAGTCCAGAGCAATCCTGCTGGCCTCCCCCTAATAATAACAGTGGCAGAGTCACTTACAGCCTACCTTTTCACCCAAACAAGATTGGTTTGATTCAATTCCAGGATCAGATGCTTCAGTGACCACTAGCACAGCTAGCTCTGCAATTTCCTTGTCAAATTCATATTGAAAGTATGAAATAAGCAAGATTATTTATGAGGTGAAGTTACCCTCCTTATTATGTACACTTACACTCAGATACAGGAGGGTGTGCTGAACAAAACCATGGGATACTGTTCCAAAAGGAAGCAGGACTTAACACTCAGCCTTTCAGTATTTTTGTTATGTATATGCCCAACACAGTCTACAATTGGGGGCTATCCTTTAAATAGACATCTATTAAAGTAAAAAAAAAAAAAATCCTATTAATAGAAAGCACGTAAGATAAAATAGAAGAACTAGTTGCAGAGACACTTCCAAAACACAGAAAATACATTTTTCAAACTATACACTGAATATTACTATAGTCACTATATGTTTTGAAAAAATATGCTCTAGGTCAGTAGTTTTTGACATCAGTTTTAAAAAGAAATAAAAAACAAAAACAAAAGGAGGGAAGAAAGATGTCAGTTATTTGCTATCTTACACTAGGTTGAGCCCCTACTTGACATTTTTTGTTAGTAATTCATGCCAAGAAGCTTCCCAAGTATATGCTTCCACGGTCTCTGTACATTCTAAAGTATTATTCATTTACTAAAATCTTTACCTAACCTCCAGATCCTACGTAAATGTGTATATTTGATTATGTCCTCATAGACCCATAGTCCTTATACCCACTTACCCCCAACAGTGAAAGGCAATCAACCCCAAATTCTTTTAAGGGTTTTAACTAAGAAAAACAAACTTTTTGAGCGAGCACATACAGTATAAAATACTCTTTTTAAGTTACACAAGTACATATATATATATTAGTATAAAACAAACATTTCAAAGAAGGTAAAAATTAAAGGTATTTAAAAAATATTATTTATTGACATGGGAAAACTTTTTTGCTTTGATTAAAATATATGTATTATAAGCATTACCAACACTTCTGATTTGCCTAGGACTAAGGGGTTTTCCAAGTTATTCTCTACCAAATAAATCAGCTTAATTAATACTAAAAGGTCATGACACGCTTCTTATTAAAAAAAAAAAAAAAAAAAAGACAAGCCAGAAGTTTCTTTTTTTAAGAGAATGAATGAATAATGAATAAAACTTGTATATTTACTTTCAATTACTCTAATTATTTCAGTTCTTGGGTCCCAAAACAGAAACAAATAGCACATGGGGAATCTATCCCTTCATTTGGAGATAATGCTTTTCCATTCATGAAGTTAAGGACAAAGTTTATGACAGCAGATGAGGCACAGCTACGCAGCTGCATCTCACTGTAGTCCCTGCCAACATGCAAGAGGGAAACAGCATCTGCTGAGTAAGGGGCCAGAGATGTGAGCCCAGAAAAACACAGTTCATGTGTCCATTTTCAAACTAAGAAGATTACAATAATTGCAGAAGTCCCACTACATCCTGGCCATCAGCTACAAAGAAGAAGAAGTCAGTTATGATGAAAAGAAATTAGCCTGGGAGTCTGATGGCCTGGTTCTAGTTGACACTCTGCCACTAAGGAGTACTATAACCTTGAGCAAGTAACTTTTCTGGATGTGTCACTTCCTCGACAATGAAAGAAGGGGACTGGATTAGACTGATTATAAAGGTGCCTTTTCAGACATTTGATTTTGGTGTATGAAAGCAGCTGTAACCCGTACATCATACAAACTTACTTCTTCAAGAATTATTAAAAATGTTTTAAGAAAATCACTTTTATAAGAAAATTTTTATAAGAAAATGAAATCTTACTAAATTGAGTAAATTGGATAAAAATCATGATATTAAGAAGGAAGAAGTACATTTTTTAAATGGGTATCATAGAATGAATTAAAAGAATAAAGCCAATTGGAGGAAGGGCAATAAGGCTACAACTTATTCCTGCTCCTAAACATGGAAACAGTTCCCAAGAAACATTCCAATGCCTCCTAAAGAAATTGAAAAACAACAACAAAAATGCTAAGTAAGTAGTCTTTGTATTTAAGAATATTATCACAAGATTTTATATTCTTTTTCAGTATATTTAACAAGATCCACTTTTGAGTCTAAAATATTTATTTTCAAATTTTCAAGCCCTATGATTAAGAACAGAGTGGCAGGACTGAATAAATTTTAATTAAAGGGATTGTTTAGTTAAAAAGATCCTTTCACAGTGTATATGTATCTCAAGTCATCACACTGTTCACTTTAAATATCTTACAACTTTACTTGTCAATTATGCCTCAATAAAGCTGGGGGTGGGGTGGTGGGGAAGAGATTGTGAAAAAGAAACCAAGGAGGTAATTTTGGTGAAAATCTGTGACAGAGAGCTTGCTGGCCAGGGCCGGAGAACATGAGACCCATAAGCAGATCAGCTCATAAAGTATCCAGAACCAAATATAAAAGAAAAGGACAAAGAGACGTTTCTTAACTGCCCTGTGTGCGTCTTCTTGGATGCTGAGTTGCTTTCAGTACTTACCACTGGCTACAAACTCTAATGTGGTTAAATTATTCTGGATGCTGTGGTTAAGTAATTGCTGTGGTCTTGGGAGCCAGTTGCTTTTTTTTTTTTTTATTACTTCTGGTTTTTTGGACGTTTTTCTAACTCAGGTAACTGACATTACTTTGGAATGGACACTGCGTGACTACTGCTTGGTGTAAGAAGGCCCTAGGTGACTTTCTGTCCCCCCAAAAAGTTTCCTTTTTCCCTTCAAACCACTTACTTGATTATACTTTTATAGGGTAGGTATTACTATAATACCCAGGAATTTCTCCTAACTGGAATTAGAGTGAATAGCAGGCTACAACCCTAACATACACTCTAGTCAGCTAACCTGGCACTAGACAGCACATGCAAACACAGACATCATACTGTTTAGGTCATTCTTACCCAATATTTGTTGAGACTGATTTACCCACTGTCCAAAGGGGGGTGGGGGGGGAAGTGCAGATGTTTGACCACGAGCAGTCATTTAAGGCAATCAGACAATCATAAACACATGCAAATTATCCTTACTCTTCAATTTTTAATACCTCTAACCTTCCTAACTCTGTAATTTTATCTACCTGTTTTTCAAAGAAAGAAATGAATTCACTTAACAATGGCTCTGAGAAAGCCAAACTAATAAGTAAATTAAAGTATCAAATAAATACCTACCATGACAGTTTTTCTAGCAGTGATTTTTCTCATTGCTTGCTTGAATTTTCATCATCAATTTCCCCATCCCCTTTACTACAGCATATATTCATATATCATTTAAATGAACCTTGAGAATGTTGTTAGAACTTTATAACACTACATGAAATAACTATAAATATCTGAAGATATAAGAAAAGCAAGATTATAAAATTACTTATGATGTAAAATTTACAATCCCAATGTGAAAAATACAGGAATGTTAACTATCTTTGTTTAGAGTGAAACAAGAGTTAAAACTTAGAAAAAGCAAACATTTAAATCATCTATATGAATTAATTAATCCACAATTTTTTACCAAGTGCCTATTATGTGTCAGGCACTGTTCTAGTTGCTTAGAATACATCAATGAATGAAGGAGATTAAAAAAATGAGTGGGGTTTGTATTCCAATGAGGAAAGAATGCAGGAAACAATGCAAATAACAAATTACCAAATAAAAGATTTGTATATTAAAAAGACCACATAGAAAAAAAGAAAACATAGAATCGGGAAATGGGAAGTGAGGGATAAGGGAAGGAAGGCAGTGTGAAATATTAAAATGGACATTTATTAATTTTTAGTCTTTGACTTGAAAGAAATGGCCTTAAGAAATGGGAAAGTGAAAAGATAAGTTAGAAAACTTTGTAAAAATCAAAGACTCACCTAGGAAAACTAATCAAGAATTACCAGAGCACAAGGCATGGAATGTACATCTGAGAAGTTCACAAAAATAGCATAATATCCCTATAAATTTCTTCTAGCAATTCATAGAGCAATTTCTCTCATATATCCTATATATTTTTAGATTTTTTTATCTGACTATACCTGACACACAATGTTACATTAGTTTCAGGAATACCACACAGTGATTCAGTATCTCTATATACATTACGCTGTGCTCCCCACACATGTAGCTACCATCTGTCACCATATAACACCATTACAATCCCGCTGACTATATTCCCCATGCGGTATCTTTTATTCCCAAGCCTTATTCATTCCATAACTGGAAGCTTGTATCTTCCACTGATCTATCTTATATTCTTGAGAAGGAAATATCCCAAGTTCAAACCCTAATGAATAGCAGCATAAAACAAATGATGATAAACACTCCTCACTTGAGGAGCAGGGAAGACAGTAAATGAGAAGTATACCAATCACTGAATGTTAGGTCAGGGAAGGACCGAAAAGATTATTTAATCCATTCATCTTGTTTTAAAAAGAAGGAAAATATAGGTCAGAGAGGTTAAATAACCATCTCGGGGTCACAAATCCACTTACAGGCAAAAGGTAGGCCTTTTATTTCATCCAGAACTCTTTTTCTGCAACACCATGTTAAATGTGCAAAAACTGTAACAAATTAGACAAATTAACCTTAAATGCCCATTTATCAAACATTAAGATTAACAAAATAATTTTATAAAGGGAACCTGGTACAATTACTTTGTATAACTAAATAATTTTTTAAGGCTTTTAGAGAGATACATCATAGCTTCAAGAAAGTTCTTTTGGTCCCTGAGGCCCTGAAAATATTTAATAATGCAAGGACTTTATCTCATTATTGCTGAAATTTAACAGTCAAAAATTAACATTCTATAACATTGGATATAGACACACTATAATCACAAATTTCACCCAAATTTTCAAGCATATTTCATGGACTGGGAATCAGAGATTCAAGAAAGTTAAGAGATTTGCCCATGGCATTAGCAAATAGTAAGCTTCAGAATTACATGCTGTGATGTGAGACAGTCACTTAGAGATAGGTGAATTTGCACTATGCATATATTTAGCAAATTGGCAAAACGGATAAGGGTGTATCAGCACTTCCCAAATTGATGTTGGCCAGAAAAAAAAGTATTCTGTAGTTACAGGCGTTTAAGAAATGCCTGATAGTTTATTCTTCTCTAGATTTACAACACATTATATGAAATACCGAGAAATTCTGCAGGAAAGAAACGTTTGGTTTTCCATATATTTACCGTGTACGCAATCATTTTTCTAAGCCCACTTAGTTATACAGCACTGAAAATCATTTCAAGAAACACTGACATAGCAAAACAAACAAAAATCTCCACTGTGATTGAAGAACTGTAGTGATGGGATTCCAAATGAGCTGCAGCCTAAAGTGTTAGAACTCCCAAGTTTTCCAGCTTTAAACAATGAGATGATGCTGGTGGAGATAATAAAATAATTTTTTAAAAAATTCTTTACTCACTCAGCAAATATTTACTGTGGGTCTATATCATGTCAGGCACTGAATTTTACATGAGCTGAGAATTTCTAAAGTTCCCATAAATTAAGAATTTTTCTGTAGCTATGGTAAGCAGCCACCAGAAGCACTGAGGCTTGTCAGGGGATCATCTAACAATGGCAGCTCCTCACTTGTGAAAGCCAAATCAAGAAGAGACTTACTCCAAGAAACTGGCCTCTGACTGCCAACCAGTCCACACCAGTCCCATGTGAGTAACCTCTCTTCTACAGATGATGTCAAGCTCCAGAACACCACTGCTTCCTGAAAACTCTATATAAGATCAGCTGTCCCCCCGCTGAGAGATTGTGCTTGACCAGCATATGCCTTTCCTTTAGGATAAGAAACAACACACAGTTTTCTCTATTTCAGGCACCGAACGATGGTCTCACTACGCTTTCACACAGCATCTGAGGAAGTTGGCTCTCACAAGCCTGTGAGCCCGAACCTCCTCCTGTCTTTTTTTCCTCTTAATTTTTTATTTTGAAAGATTTCAAAATCAACAGAAATACTGAGATTAACAGTACAATGGACACCTATATATTCTTCACTTAGAATCACCAACTGTTAACATTTTGGCACATTTGCGTTCTCTCAAAATTACACATGTGCACACACACACAATTTATATACATATAAACACATACATATATACATACTTGTAGGTTTATCTGTATCTATTTTTCTTTGAACAGCAAACATTTTTTTGAATGTCTCACATGTGTCTGGTGTACTTAGATGAACTGTATCATTTAAACTTCTTAGAAACCCCATAACCCAGTATCATTACACCTGTTCCTCCCCGTCTTAGAGAGCTATTCCATTAAAGTAAGTGAAATTCTGTTTATTAACTCCCACACATTGGGCTTCGTTTTGCCACCTAGACCTAGGTGAAATATCAAATCTACCTTTTACATGATAGGTCTTCAAAAATATGAAGAAATCTTGCTTAAAAACTTTTTAAACAATTTTACTGAGATATTATTTATACTCCATAAAATTCACGTTTAAGGTGTACAATGCAATGATTTTTAGTAAATTTAAACAGTTATACCATCATTACCACAACCAAGTTTTGGAACATTTCCATTATTCCAAAAAGATGCTTCATGCCCATTCCCATCCCCAGCTCAGGGGAACCATTAACCTACCTGAAGAAACCATGTACCCTCTCTAGTCTTCTTCAAGGTTAAAAATTCCCCACTTCTTATCATTTAGGTCTCTACTTAAACAGCATATCCCTGGAAAGACCTTTTCCAAGTATTACTACCACTTTCAGTCCTCACTTGAATGACAGTAGTTCAGCATTTATTTGGTTTATATATTGAGGTCCTGCCCAAGATCTCATTTGAAGAGAAAGATTCTAAAACTTTTAAATTAAAAAAAAAAGGAATGAAAACCTCTAACCTAAGTGTTGAACAAGTCATATGCCAGATACAAAGCCCTGTAGCTAAGAGATATCCTTGAGACAACAGATCCACTAATCAATACTTGTGGGCTCAGAAAGGGTGAACCAACCATCATGTTGCCTTTGTCAGAACTATAATTCTCCATCTCATCCATAAGAACACTTTGCTGCAATTTTGTATTCTATTGCCATGGCACTACCCTATCAGAAAGGGAAATTATTTTACTCTGATATAAATTGAGAATTCATGTAAGTTCCTACTAATTACAGATCCCAGAATTTTTGTTGAGATTGATGTCAAGTTCACCAGGGTATAATGACTAGAATCTCCGTTCCCCCATCATTTTTTAAATGAAGCAAACTCATGCCAAAGTTATAACTTAATTACGCTTCCTTAAATAGCATTCTAGAAAAACCACCTGGTAATAATTAATACCACTGTTATAAATAATCTCTCTCTTAATGTACTTGTATTTCCAGAATTTAATTTGTCACCCCAAACAATAGTTTTAGTCTCATATACTATACTACTGACTAAATAACCCTATAAATTAAAAAATATGGAAAACAGTACAAAGTTGTTATATTACCAATTAAGCAACTCGGAAATTAATTGTGCAAATATTCGTGACTGCCAACAGGAAAATACATAATATATTCCAGTTGTAGTACATAATACATTCCATTTGCTCTTTCACAAAGGGCTTCAGTTTCAATCAGGAAGTGTACAAGACAATTGTCTTTCTAGAATATATAAACTGGACAATGATCAGTCACTTTTGTTCTGAAAAGTTTATCTCCAGTCTCCACAATATTCCTCAAATCAAAATGGAATTTAGTATGCCCAGAAGAAATGCATTTTAAGTCTGTTCTCAAGAACATGGATAAAAAAGTGACAACATGAGAAAGATGTTAAGACTTAATTATATATAACAATTCTACTGAGAATAAACATATAGGATATAATGAATGATCTTTTGGTTTTACTTTAGATTATACTTTACAACTTCAAAATTTTGGCATGTATAAATAAGAATCTTTTCTAGATGTTTACCCACACTATCGCTGAAACTCATATGTTAATCTTTATACTATGAAAACCTTAGTCTGTATTTCTAGTGACTTACAATGAATAACATGTGCAGCCTTCTAAGTGTACCAAAAATATTAATAAAAACACTGACTAAATAAGCCTATAATTTATGTACCTACCAACTATCAGCCCGTATATTATTATCTTCATAAGGACTAGCTGTGGTAGCAAATAAAAAATATTAATAATAATTAACATCAATTAAATAGTTGTTAACACCTAAGCTTAAAACCATCACAGACTCCTACAACTTTCAAATTCCTTTGCTTATTGCATAAACATCTTTGAAATCTGGCTTTTGGCTTAAATTCTAGCCTTATTTCCCACCATGCATCCTTTGTTCCTACCTGACATATCAAACTACCTCTAGCTAGCTGACGACACAGGTTTCCCATCTTCTGGCCTTTGTATGTGATGTTCTCTCTGACAAATACGGCTTTTGTTTTTCCTTTCATTCAACTAATTCCTTCAAAATTTAGTTCAAAGGGTACATGTTTAGCAACTGTTCCCTAATCCCCAGTTTAATGTAGATGTGTCTCTGTGGTATATTGCATTGATAGCCCTAATACTATTTACCACACACTATATCCACTCCTACTGCCAAGTCATTTTGAGGGCCTTCACACTATAACCAAGATCAATTATGTTATATGCTTTGGCCAACAGCTGTTGGCACATGTTAGCAGGCAGAAGCTAAGGAACACAGAAGCATTTCAACTTGTGCTCTTGTACTCTGCCATTGCCATGAAAATGAGCCCAGGCTAACCTGCTGGAAAACTAAAGACAGAGGGAACAAAGCTGAGTCACCTCAGTTCTCCCAGTTGAGGCTTCCTAGATCAGTTGAATCAGCTGATACTCAGACATTTGACAAAACCCAGTCAAGACTGATGGACCTGCCTGATCTACTGTCCTAGACACATACACATAAATGCTGAGGTTTTACTACTGAGGTTTTATGGCTTTTTGTTATGCAGTGTTATTGTGGCAATAAATAACATATCCGCCCTCCTAGATCCTTCCATAGCACTTATCATCACATATGTTACATTATACTTTTATAGTGACTCACTTATTTCTCCTCTCCCTGGATTTTAGAGGAGAAAGCATGTCTTATCAAAATTTGTATTCTCAGCACCTAACACCTGCCAGTTGCGTGTGGGCATGAAATACATGTTTTTGGAAAAAAGAAGGAAGGGAAGGGAGGAGGGTGGGGCAGGAGGAGGAGGAGGGAAGGACAAAAAGAAGGGAAGATGGAAGGAGAAAAGGTGGGAGGGAGGCAGGCAAGGGTCAAAAGGAGAATCATGTTAAAAAGAAAAATACTGTTAAGGAAAAACATACAGGTGATGAAGAAGGACTGATATTTGGATAGGATTCACCTCCCATGTGATTCCACTGGGATCTCAGATTCTAAGGAGTCTCTCCCATGGTGTACAATTTCAGTGGGCACACACAGTAAATACTGGTAGCACAGATTAAAACCTTAAGGCATGTAGGCAGCTGCCTGCTGAATGGGAAAAAATACCAACAATTCATGGGACTTGTCAATATAGTATGAGCAAGAAAGAGCCAATAATTGCAAGACTTTGGCCAACAACAATGGGTGGCATTAGGTTATGCAGTAAATATCAGGGCAGACAATCAAAGGATGTATTCCTAAAAATCTTAATATTTTAGTAGGTAGAGGAACAGGCAAGACCTCAAAGATGCAAAAGGAAAGGGGCCCCATTTCTGTTATAA
The DNA here is from genome assembly GCF_964656455.1 of Halichoerus grypus. Taxonomy (NCBI): domain Eukaryota; kingdom Metazoa; phylum Chordata; class Mammalia; order Carnivora; family Phocidae; genus Halichoerus; species Halichoerus grypus. The sequence continues at coordinate 104,136,035 of NC_135720.1, read as the reverse complement.
TCCCATTCACATTTCCCATACTTTACTGTTTCTGTACCCTTGCCTCTACCTAGAAGGTTTTGCTGTACTCCCTCAGTCTGTACCCCCTTCTATCACCTGTTTAATAACACTATACCTTTTAAGGTCTTGATCAAATGTTTCCCCTTCCATGAAATCATCTCTAGTATCTATCCCAATCTATCCCAAGAACAACTAATCATAGCCTTGGAAATACATGCATATTTATAGCTTAAGAATACTGCATTAGCCGTATCTGAATGATGGTAAAGACCTGATCTTTTTCATCTTTATGAAATGAAACAGCACATAGCGGGAGCTCAATAGATTTTTTTTTTTTTTTAATTTATTTATTTGACAGAGAGAGACACAGCGAGAGAGGGAACACAAGCAGGGGGAGTGGGAGAGGGAGAAGCAGGCTTCCCGCTGAGCAGGGAGCCCGATGTGGGGCTCAATCCCAGGACCCTGGGACCATGACCCGAGCCGAAGGCAGACGTTTAACGACTGAGCCACCCAGGTACCCAGCTCAATAGATTTTTAATGAATGAAACAAAAGCTTAAGGAAAAAAATGCTCAAAATTTTATTATAGTTGATATACTTTTGGGTAAAATTATTCAAAAAGGTACCAGATGAATGACATGTTTTTTTTTTTTTTTGACAGCAGCAGATTTGTAAAAAAGGAAAAAAATCAATGAATCTGAAAGGACCTAAGACTTAGAACCAGTATAATAATAGTTATGAGGAAAATGACAGAGGATGATATTTTTTTAATTTTTCATTGTTATGTTAATCACCATAAATTACATCATTAGTTTTTGATGTAGTGTTCCATGATTCATTGTTTGTGCATAACACCCAGTACTCCAATGTGCCCTCTTTAATACCGATCACCAGGCTAACCCATCCTCCACCTCCCTCCCCTCTAGAACCCTCAGTTTGTTTTTCAGAGTCTATTGTCTCTCAGGGTACGTCTCCCCCTCCGATTTCCCCCCCTTCATTCTTCCCTACTGCTATTTTCTTTTTCTTTTTCTTTTTAACATATATTGCATTATTTGTTTCAGAGGTACAGATCTGTGATTCAACAGTCTTGCACAATTCACAGCGCTCACCATAGCACATACCCTCCCCAATGTCTATCACCCAGCCACCCCATCCCTCCCACCCCCCACTACTCCAGCAACCCTCAGTTTGTTTCCTGAGATTAAGAATTCCTCATATCAGTGAGGTCATATGATACATGTCTTTCTCTTTTTGACTTATTTCGCTCAGCATAACACCCTCCAGTACCATCCACGTCATTGCAAATGGCAAGATCTCATTCCTTCTGATGGCTGCATAATATTCCATTGTATATATATACCACCTCTTCTTTATCCATTCATCTGTTGATGGACATCTTGGCTCTTTCCACAGTTTGGCTATTGTGGACATTGCTGCTATAAACATCGGGGTGCACGTACCCCTTCGGATCCCTACATTTGTATCTTTGGGGTAAATCCCAGTAGTGCAATTGGTGGATCATATGGTAGCTCTATTTTCAACGTTTTGAGGAACCTCCATACTGTTTTCCAGAGTGGTTGCACCACCTTGCCTTCCCACCAACAGTGTAGGAGGGTTCCCCTTTCTCCGCATCCCCGCCAACATCTGTCGTTTCCTGACTTGTTAATTTTAGCCATGCTGACTGGTGTGAGGTGGTATCTCATTGAGGTTTTGATTTGGATTTCCCTGATGCCGAGCGATGCTGAGCACTTTTTCATGTGTCTGTTGGCTATTTGGATGTCTTCTTTGGAAAAATGTCTGTTCATGTCTTCTGCCCATTTCTTGATTGGATCATTTGTTCTTTGGGTGTTGAGTTTAAGAAGTTCTTTATAGATTTTGGATACTAGCCCTTTATCTGATATGTCATTTGCAAATATCTTCTCCCATTCTGTTGGTTGTCTTTTGGTTTTGTTGACTGTTTCTCTTGCTGTGCAAAAGCTTTTTATCTTGATGAAGTCCCAATAGTTCATTTTTGCCCTTGCTTCCCTTGCCTTTGGCGATGTTTCTAGGAAGAAGTTGCTGTGGCTGAGGTCGAAGAGGTTGCTGCCTGTGTTCTCCTTTAGGATGTTGATGGACTCCTGCCTCACATTTAGGTCTTTCAACCATTTTGAGTCTGTTTTTGTGTGTGGTGTAAGGAAATGGTCCAGTTTCATTCTTCTGCATGTGGCTGTCCAATCTTCCCAACACCATTTGTTGAAGAGACTGTCTTTTTTCCATAGGACATCCTTTCCTGCTTTGTCAAAGATTAGTTGACCATAGAGTTGAGGGTCCATTTCTGGGCTCTCTATTCTGTTCCATTGATCTATGTGTCTGTTTTTGTGCCAGTACCATACTGTCTTAATGATGACAGCTTTGTAATAGAGCTGGAAGTCTGGAATTGTGATGCCGCCAGCTTTGCTTTTCTTTTTCAACATTCCTCTGGCTATGCGGGGTCTTTTCTGGTTCCATACAAATTTTAGGATTATTTGTTCCATTTCTTTGAAAAAGGTGGATGGTATTTTGATGGGGATTGGTTTGAATGTGTAGATTGCTCTAGGTAGCATTGACATCTTCACAATATTTGTTCTTCCAGTCCATCAGCATGGAACGTTTTTCCATTTCTTTGTGTCTTCCTCAATTTCTTTCATGAGTATTTTATAGTTTTCTGAGTACAGATCCTTTCCCTCTTTGTAGATTTATTCCTAGGTATCTTATGGTTCTGGGTGCAATTGTAAATGGGATTGACTCCTTAATTTTTCTTTCTTCTGTCTTGTTGTTGGTGTATAGGAATGCCACTGATTTCTGTGCCTTGATTTTATATCCTGCCACTTTACTGAATTCCTGTATGAGTTCTAGCAGTTTTGGGGTGGAGTCTTTTGGGTTTTCCACATAAAGTATCATATCATCTGCAAAGAGTGAGAGTTTGACTTCTTCTTTGCCGATTCGGATGCCTTTTATTTCTTCTTCTTGTCTGATTGCTGTGGCTAGGACTTCTAATACTATGTTGAATAGCAGTGGTGATAGTGGACATCCCTGCCGAGTTCCTGACCTTAGGGGGAAAGCTCTCAGTTTTTCCCCATTGAGAATGATATTCGCTGTAGGTTTTTCATAGATGGCTTTTATGATATTGAGGTATGTACCCTCTATCCCTATACTCTGAAGAGTTTTGATCAAGAAAGGATGCTGTACTTTGTCAAATGCTTTTTCTGCATCCATTGAGGATCATATGATTCTTGTTCTTTCGTTAGTATATTGTATCACGTTGATTGATTTGCAGATGTTGAACCAACCTTGCAGCTCAGGGATAAATCCCACTTGGTCCTGGTAAATAATCCTCTTAATGTACTGCTGGATCCTATTGGCTAGTATTTTGGTGAGAATTTTTCCATCCATGTTCATCAAGGATATTGGTCTGTAATTCTCCTTTTTGATGGGGTCTTTGTCTGGTCTAGGGATCAAGGTAATGGTGGCCTCATAAAACGAGTTTGGAAGTTTTCCTTCCATTTCCATTTTTTGGAACAGTTTCAGAAGAATACGTATTAATTCTTCTTTAAATGTTTGGTAGAATTCCCCTGGGAAGCCATCTGGCCTTGGGCTTCTGTTTGTTGGGAGATTTTTGATGACTGCTTCAATTTCCTTAGTGGTTATAGGTCTGTTCAGGTTTTCTATTTCTTCCTGGTTCAGTTTTGGTAGTTGATACATCTCTAGGAATGCATCCATTTCTTCCAGGTTATCTAATTTGCTGGCATAGAGTTGCTCATAATATGTTCTTATAATTGTTTGTATTTCTTTGGTGTTGGTTGTGATCTCTTCTCTTTCATTCATGATTTTGTTGATTTGGGTCATTTCTCTTTTCTTTTTGATAAGTCTGGCCAGGGGTTTATCAATCTTGTTAATTCTTTCAAAGAACCAGCTCCTAGTTTTGTTGATCTGTTCTACTGTTCTTTTGGTTTCTATTTCATTGATTTCTGCTCTGATCTTTATTATTTCTCTTCTCCTGCTGCATTTAGGCTTTAGTTGCTGTTTTTTCTCTAGCTCCTTTAGGTGTAGGGTTAGGTTGTGTATTTGAGACCTTTCTTGTTTCTTGAGAAAGGTTTGTATTGCTATATACTTTCCTCTTAGGACTGCCTTTGCTGTATCCCAAAGATTTTGAACAGTTGTGTTTTCATTTGCATTGGTTTCCATGAATTTTTTTAATTCTTGTTTAATTTCCCGGTTGACCCATTCATTCTTTAGTAGGATGCGTTTTAGCCTCCATGTATTTGAGTTCTTTCCATCTTTCCTCTTGTGATTTGAGTTCTAGTTTCAAAGCATTGTGGTCTGAAAATAGGCAGGGAATGATCCCAATCTTTTGGTACCAGTTAAGACCTGATTTGTGACCTAGGATGTGATCTATTCTGGAGAATGTTCCATGGGCACTAGAGAAGAATGTGTATTCCGTTGCTTTGGGATGGAATGTTCTGAATATGTCTGTGAAGTCCATTTGGTCCAGCGTGTCATTTAAAGTCTTTATTTCCTTGTTGATCTTTTGCTTAGAAGATCTGTCCATTTCAGTGAGGGGGGTGTTAAAGTCCCCCACTATTACTGTATTGTTGTTGATGTGTTTCTTTGCTTTTGTTATTAATTGCCTTATGTAACTGGCTGCTCCCATGTTAGGGGCATAGATATTTACAATTGTTAGATCTTCTTGTTGGATAGACCCTTTAAGTATGATACTGTGTCCTTCCTCATCTCTTATTACAGTCTTTGGTTTAAAATCTAATTTGTCTGATATGAGGATTGCCACCCCAGCTTTGTTTTGATGTCCATTAGCATGGTAAATGGTTTTCCACCCCCTCACTTTCAATCTGGGCCTGTCTTTGGGTCTAAAATGAGTCTCTTGCAGACAGCATATCGATGGGTCTTGTTTTTTAATCCAACCTGATAGCCTGTGTCTTTTGATTGGGGCATTTAGCCCATTTACATTCAGGGTAACTATTGAAAGATATGAATTTAGTGCCATTGTATTCCCTGTAAGGTGACTGTTACTGTATATTGTCCGTGTTCCTTTCTGGTCTGTGTTGTTTTTAGGCTCTCTCTTTGCTTAGGGGACCCCTTTCAATATTTCTTGTAGGGCTGGTTTCGTGTTTGCAAATTCCTTTAGTTTTTGTTTGTCCTGGAAGCTTTTTATCTTTCCTTTTATTTTCAATGACAGCCTAGCTGGATATAGTATTTTTGGCTGCATATTTTTCTCGTTTAGTCCTCTGAATATATCATGCCAGTCCTTTCTGGCCTGCCAGGTCTCTGTGGATAGGTCTGTTGCCAATCTAATGTTTCTACCATTGTAGGTTACATACCTCTTCTCCCGAGCTGCTTTCAGGATTTTCTCTTTGTCTCTGAGACTTGTAAGTTTTACTATTAGATGTTGGGGTGTTGACCTATTTTTATTGATTTTGAGAGGGGTTCTCTGTGCCTCCTGGATTTTGATGCCTGTTTCCTTCCGCAAATTAGGGAAGTTCTCTGCTATAATTTGCTCCAATATACCTTCTGCCCCTCTCTCTCTTTCTTCTTCTTCTGGGATCCCAATTATTCTAATGTTTTGTCTTATGGTATCGCTTATCTCTCGAATTCTGCCCTTGTGATCCAGTAGGTGTTTATCTTTTTCTCAGCTTCTTTATTTTCCATCATTTGGTCTTCTATATCACTGATTCTCTCTTCTGGCTCATTTATCCTAGCAGTTAGCGCCCCCATTTTTGATTGCACCTCATTAATAGCCTTTTTGATTTCGACTTGGTTAGATTTTAGTTCTTTTATTTCTCCAGAAAGGGCTTCTCTAATAACATCCATGCTTTTTTCAAGCCCAGCTAGTATCTTTAAAGTCATGATTCTGAACTCTAGATCCGACATCGTACTAATGTCCGTATTGAGTAGGTCCCTGGCAATCGGTACAACCTCTTGTTCTTTTTGTTGAGGTGATTTTTTCCATCTTGTCATTTTGTCCAGAGGAGAAGAGGTGAATGAGAGAACAAAATGCTAACAGGGTAACAACGTCCCCAGAAAATATACTCTAAACAAATCAGAAAAGACCTGAAGCCAGGGGAAAATAAAGGGAAAGAAAGAAAAAAGATAAAGAAAAAAAAAAAAAAGAAAAAGAAAAAGAAAAAGATAAAAACAAACAAAAACAGAACAAAACAAAACAAAAAAACAGAATATGATCAAATATGATCAGGCTGGTGCATAGATCAGTGCCACACACTAGATTTTGGGTGTATTTTGGTCTGTTAGAAGAAAGTGCCTCCCAAAATTTTAAAGAAAGAAAAACTTATGTATGTACAAAAATAAGGGTTGATATGATGAAGGGATGGAAAATGACTGTAAAGATGAAAATTATAAAAAAATTTATAAAAGGAATTGATAAGTTGTTTGAAAAAAGAAAGAAGAGGTTTTAGAAAAAAAAAAGGGAGAGAATGTGATCAGGCAGGAGACTAGAACAAAGCCATACACTAGAGATTTAGGGTATATTTTGATCTGTTAGAAGAAACTATCTCAAAATTTTAAAGAGAGAACAACTTACATATATATGCCAAAAATAAGGGTAACTAGTATGAAGGGACAGAATATGACTCTAAAAATGAAAAATAAAAATGTTTTTTAAAAAAGGGATTGATAAGATATTGGTTGAAAAAGGGAAAAAGAAAAATTCAAAAAAAAAAAAAAAAGACAGTTAAAAAAAAAATTAACTTTGAAAGACTAAAGAATCATGGTAAAAAGTCCATGGACGCTATGTGCAGTATTCCCCCAGTGCTGGAGTTCTGCTGTTCTCATTGATCAGTAAACTTGGTCTTGGCTGGCTGTTCTTGCTGATCTTCTGGGGGAGGGGCCTGTTGCCGTGGTTCCCAAATGTCTTTGCCGGAGGCGGAACTGCCCCATCCTTGCTGGTCCGGGTTAAGTAATCTGCTCGGGTTTGCTCTCAGGAGCTTTTGTTCCCTGCAAACTTTCCATACAGCTTTGGAGGACGAGATTGAAAATGGTGGCCTCCCAATCTCCACCCGTGAGGAGCCGAGAACTCGGGGCCCCACTGCTCAGTGCACCCCCAGAGAAAAGCAGTCACTCCCGTCCCCGGTCTCTGGCTGCATTCCGTGCTCACGTGGCCTGTGACCGAACGTTTCTATCTCTGGCACCCGACCCTGTGTGGAGTCTCCAAACCCAGCAGATCCCTGTGGTGTGCTCTCGCGCCACTCCTCCCCGGGGAGGAAGGGGAGTCTCCCCGGATCTGCCGCTTGTTGGGTCCCTGCTGGAGGAGCAGTGGCCTGACCGAGCCACGGATCACGGTTTATGGCAACCCCGAGCTGAGAGCCCGCGCCTCGGCTCTGTCTCTGCAGCCGGCTTCCCCGGTCCGATACCTGGGAGCTCTGCCACACTCAGGCACCCCCGGACTGTCTGTGACCCCGAGGGTCCTGAGACCACACTGTTCCACGAGGGTTCCACCCCCCACTTAGCCACTGGATCAACGTCCCTCAGTAGAGCAGACTTCTAAAAGTTGCGATTTTGTGCTCCGCTGCTCTATCACTTGCCAGAAGCGGCCGACAGAGGCCTCCTCCCCCGCCGTCTATCCTCCCGAATATCGCCTCAGATTCACTTCTCCACACGTCCTGCCTTCCAGAAAGTGGTCGCTTTTCTGTTCAGAGAGTTGTTGCTATTCTTTTCTTCGATCTCCTGTTGAGTTTGTAGGTGTTCAGAATGGTTTGATCCCTATCCAGCTGAATTCCTGGGACCAGACGAAATCCAGGTCTCCTACTCCTCCACCATCTTGCTCCGCCCCCCGAGGATGATATTTTTAATTCATACTAAAGGGTGACTATTTGCTAGATCCTACTGAACTGATTTAAATGTCAAAACAACCCTATGAGGTAGGTACTGCTATTATTTCTATTTTCCAAGAGCTCATATTCAAAGAGTGGCAGAAGTAGAATTCCAATCCTCAACCAATCTAATTGCCAATTCTAAAAATCAATCCCCTGACTATTCAATAATATTGTCTTTCATAGAAGCTGAAGGGACCTCAGATGTAATTTATTTCAATTTCCACTAAGTTAAAAAAATAAAATAAAAAATTTCAGATCATATAAGCAAGCATACATCCAACTAGAGTGATTGTAGTAGAGTACCGGATGACGCTTGGATAAATTACAAACAACTTCCTGACAATTACGTGCAGAATATGAAGAAAAGTAAGCCTATATAAAAAGTTTACAATAGTTGAGTTTACACAATTAAGAGGAAAAATCTGGAGAATTGGAACATAGTACATATTGTACTATTCTTCACTAAATGCAGAGAGCTTGTTTCTACTTATGAATGTGTTCTTAAAAAACCCTAAGAAAGTTAAGTGAGAAAGAGATTTCATTTTCAAAAACGAAAAAGGAAAATAAAGAGTGCCAGAGTGAGGAAATACTATTTTCTATATATATAAGCTTTGACTTTAAAAAAGAAAATGCCAAATTACTCTGTTTACCCTTACTATATTTTCACTTAGGTGTCACCTTTCTTATACTGTTATAATGCAAGAGTCTACAACAATCTATTCCAGACATGGGGTGGGGTGGGGTGGGATGAGGCATTGGTGAGGGAGTAGAAAACTAACAAGACTGTCTGTAGCACTTTTAGTACTTGGTTTAACAGTAACACATAACAGAAAAACCTTGGTTCAATTCAGTATGACTACCTCAATTTTCTTAAAATCACACACCTTTATGGTTAAAGTGCTTACAGATTTTCTCTCCAAAAAACTTAATTTTTTGGCAGCACCTCTGGAATAAGAAAAATATATTTACTTATATTTCTAAAAAATTTATATTTTTATTTTAAACATTTATAAATATTGATATTTAAAATGTCTCTTTTTAATCTATTTGCTATGAAAACAAAACAATGGACTTTGAAAGAGTACTAAATCGACCACCATTACTTTTATTTGGTAACTGACTTTTATCCTAATATCTTCATAACAAAGCTAAACCTTAAGGCTAAATCGCCACATAGATCATTAAAACGGCGAAGACACAAAAGAAGGTTGCTCTTACCCCCAGAAAATAGTTCTGTTTCTAATTTTTGTGAAAAGGAAACAAATTGGGAGTATTGTTGAAGAGGAGTCACATCAGGAGATATTTTCACATTAAACAAGGGGAGTACCTCACATGTATTTTCTAAGTTTAAATCACATTGAATACTAAACAATCAGATCCAATTAACACGAACAATAATCACTTGCGAATTGCTAATTTTTTTTTATTTTGGATTGTACAGTATACTGAAGATGAGAAGTGAAAATTTAGAGTCTATATATGTTCTATTTTCAGCTTTACCATTAATATGTTGGAGGACCTGGGGTAAATCTCTTTACAACAGCTAAATATTCTAAGTGTGCTATTAGTTAATAGAGGTTATTAATGTCTACCCCCGCCCACACACCTCTTAATTTAGATATAAATTTAATTCAGCTTAATAATATTCATTTAACATCAACCAAATTGAAGGCCTCTATTAAAGGCTGAGAAACACAAACATGAGTATCACCAAGTCCTTGAGAACGCCAAAAATAATGTATAGCATAGTGGTAGATGAGCATACAAATAAATGAGTATAACTGTCCCTATCAGTCAAACATAAAGTTATATTGATTAACTACCTTTTGAAAAATATACATATGTGAGGTATCCTAACAGGTTGAAAATAAACTATTGGTATAATCCAGGGTCAGAAAACCTTCTATAAAAGGTCAGACAGTAAATATTTCCACCCTTGTGGGCCATTAGGTCTCTGTTGCAATTATGCAACTGCTATGGAGGCCCCAAAGCGGCAACCGACAATCCATAAATGAATGAATATGGATAGTACAACTTTATTAGTGGTCATTAAAATTTGGAATTCACAAAATTGTTATATGTCACAAAATATTCTTTTGATTTTTTTCCAATCATTAAAAAATGTAAAAACCATTCTTAGTTACACATGATGTATAGAAACAGTTGGCTGTCAGGATTTGACCCTCAGGCCATAGTTGGCCAACCCCTGGTATAATCAGACATCAGTCCCAAATAATAATGGATTGAGAGTGACTCTAGGTATGTACCGCCCATGATTGCTACTGGTATTCAGAGAGAAGAGGGGAGAATATGTTAGAATAATCAAGAAAGACTTCTTTGAATAAGAAGTACTTGAGCCAGGGCTTGAGTTGATCCAAGGATGATGAGAACTCAGTCAATGAAGCTACTATCTAGTTAGCACTTGTAAGAAAATTATTCTACCATCTGAAAAAAAAAAAGAAAACTCTATTTTGTTGAAACATGTAGCAAACAATGAGCAATTAAGCATCATGCTGTTGTTTAAGCTGTGCCGTACAGCTTACTAATTTTTGAAATATTGTATATCCACATTTAAAATAACAAAAAAACACTATCACGGGTTATGGAAAAAGACAAGTGTAAGTCCTAATTCATCATACCTCAAAATATGACCTTATTTGGAAATCGAGTCTTTAGAGGGGTAAAGAAGTTAAAACAAGGTCATCAGGGTAGGGCCTAATTCAATGATTGGTATTCACATAGAAAGGAGAAATGTGGACATAGACGCAGACACACACAGAAGGAAGACCATATGAAGGAAGAACATAGCAATGTGAATAGAGTGATGCATCTAGAAACCAAGCAATGTCAAGGACTGCCTGCAAACACCAGAAGCTAGAAGAGACAAGGGAGGATTCTCCCAGAGAGACTTGAGAGAGAGCATGGCCCTGTCGACACCCTGGTTTTGGACTTTTTGCCTCCAGAACTGTGAACAATAAGTTTCTGTGGTTTTAAGCAACCTAGTGTTTGTGTGATACTTTGTTACAAAAGTCCTCAGAAACTAATACATAAACAACAAAGATTAAGAACGTTTTTTTTTTTTTACTTTGTAAGACTGTCGCTATATTATGCAAATGACATGACATCATTTAATGACTAAAACATTAAGTCTGAAATAAAACGAACCATGCACTAAAATTGTCATGTTAAAATTAAATTGATTTTCTTTGCATGATATGGCTACCAAGCAAGTCATTCCTTATCTTTCTTCTTTAGTACCTAAGCACATGTTCTTTGGCTAAGGAAGACAGCTAACAGGCAGAAGGAAAGACAGAATCATACTGATTTATCTTGCTGTCTCTTGGTGTCAGATGAGTGACCTCAATGAAGCAGATGGTTAATAATTAGGTTGCTGCAATTAGGGGCCCTGGTGTCCTCAATGATCATATTGTACATCTCTGCTTATTAAGCCTCAGGTGTTCCTGAGTAACCCAAGAAAAGATCACTAAAGGCTACCTTCTTTCCAAATGGAGGTAACATAAGCATCCAGGAAATTCATTTGGATCCATGTCAATTTTTTTTTTAAGATGGTACTTCACATTAAAGAATAAAAGAAACCATATTTTCTTAAAGAAAATAAAAGCATACCTACCTTACCCAAGAGCTCTTTCTTACAGAGGTTATGCTCTAACATTTTCATTAAATGGCCCATTAGTGGTTTAAATGTGAGCACAGTCTCACTTCTTTAGAGGGAAAAAAGAAAAAAAAGAAAAACTGGGGCATTGTCTTGGATGAAGGCCACTCAGAAAAAACAAAGTCATCAACATTAAGACTACTACAGAGTTGTTAGATTGCATTTTTTTAGTATATATCAATCACTTATTTTAATTTCTATAATACAGGATATTAAAGAAAGCCTCAAATTATATTTGTTATCTTCATTCTGTGTTTTGATAGAACATCTCTGAAAATGTGAGTTTAGTAAGAATGTTAAAGAGAACTTACCCTTAATTTGAATTTCTTTACATTTGCCTAGAGGAAACTGACTGATCTAGGCCATATTTAGCTGCTACAACTCCTTATTTTGTTTTTCCTTCTCAGGCTTCCAATTTATACAAACACTTTATCTGGAATCTTTTCTAATCTTTTTTCCCAATGTACTATTTTCTATAATGTGTACAATTAAAACAAGGTGGTAGGTTCTAATTCAAGCCATTAACCATAGTCCCAAGATTATAATGACCTATAATGTCCTAAGATAACAAAAACTTCTTTGGGCAAAAATTACTTAGAGTTGGAGAAATGTATTAAAAGACCCCTTTGGTAGTAAATTGTAGAGGCATACTAGGTACAAATTTGGAGACACAGATTCTATTTATATTTAAAGTAGAAGTTGAGATTTCTACAATCAACCAATTAAACTTATACTTGGGTTTAACAATATTACCTTAAGATGTGGTAAGAGAGAACTCTACTCAGAACCTAAATGTCACAAACACAACAACATCAATACTCATCACTGACACATAACCCAAATCTTTCATTCTTGTGACTAACACCATTCAGGCCCTAGGGGGGGAATTCTCTACATTTCTCAAAACAAAAGGCTACTGCATCAGAATGCCATGAAGGTTTGTGGGTTATGTTACTACTGACATGGGAAATGCACACTGCTCTTGGGAGTTGGAAGGATTAAGTGGTAGAAATGCTGAGGTTCCCAAATCTTCCTCTCAGACGGCATGAATGCACAAGATTACTGCATCACAAAGTACCATTTTCAAATAGTGCCAAAGATCCATTTCCTTGCTTCTCTTCTTCTGATGTGTGATTTCAGGGATATTTATGATGACATATGGTACATGGGTCATCATTTATATTCTTGCTCTTTGCCCTACAAATTTTGGGGGTGGGCTTGAACAAAATCTGAATGACATATTATAATTCAAATAATATATCGTTTCTCTCTCATTTTTAGCACAGGTTTATTTTTTGGTAATCGAAAAAAATAGTATGCATTTGGAATTTTTGGATTAAAAATACGAAGAACTATTGACCCTAACCTACTCCAAAAAAAGTGGACATCTTTCCTGTTTTTAAAGATTTCCAGTAAAAGAAAGTCCAAAGTTGCATTCAACTGTTTATGTTAAAGTTTCCATTTTCAGTTTATTTGTATTTCATCCATTAAAAAAATGTTTTGAAAACCGGGATTCGCATAGAATGTTGGCCAAATTTTCAAAGAGTTCCAAACATGCTCTCTCAAAATACGAACCTACAAGTTTCTTAATGTCTCTGAACTCAGATTTGTGCATTTCGATGTCATCTGGGTGCCCAAATTTAAATTTCACGGCTGCTTATCAAGCACAGTAACTGAAAACTTGAACTAAACTCACAAGTGTGCAAAGAAGTAAATATCCATTGGAAAAAAACCCCCTGATTTACAGGGTGGCCCATTTAAAACAGTTCCCATTTAATAATGTGGCTGTGTACAGGGCCTCTTTTAAATGGGCCACCCTGTATGAAGCTTAAGTCCAAGATAAAAAATGTCCTCCCTTGAGAATTTTTAAAAACCAAAAACACTGTAGGTTTAGTGGTTATTTTTAAGGTTTTAGATGGTTTCTTTGGACTCCTTTAGAACTGAAAAAAGATGGATACACATTTTAAAAATGAAATGTTACAACCACACATCTGTAATGAGAACCAGTGCCAGTGGATATTTTTAAAGCAAATTAAAACGGTCAACTTTTTTTAACTTAGGCAAACAGCTGCTATACACACAGTGCACAGTAACTACTTTTCAGCAAAAGTTCAGAAGGAATTTCCTAATGAAGATTTATAGGATGTTCTGGGATTGATAATTAAAGGTTCCCCAAAAAAGATATGAATGACAGCATCAGAGATGTGAGGGTTAAGGGCACTGAGCAGGCCTGTCCTCTAAGGGAGGGGCCTAGAATTTAGAATGAAAAATACACAGAGGTTACAACAAAGGGAAATTGGGATGAAACAGACATGGAGCAAAGCTTTATAGTGTATCTCTTTCTCTACTGACTTCAAAGTCTTTCTGTAAGATTCCAAAGTGATTTCTACTGTTTAAATACCTCTGTAATTTAGTTTCTTCTGTAAAAAAAGTAACAGGGGGTAGAAAAAAGGGAAAAGGCTTGCCTAAAAAAATTACACTGTTAAAGACATTATGGGCTCTGAAGATTCTGACCTCCGTTGTGTTCCTGACATGAATAATGCTGTTTCCCTCTAAAGACAATAGTAGTAGTAATAATAATACTACCACTCTAATCATAACAGTAACAACTATGAACCCTCCCATCATACTATGTGTCAACTACTCTTTTGGCAACTTGGCATCAGTAAATTTTTTAATCACTACAATACTATGTGTTTGGCAATGTTATTTCCACTTACAGGTAAGGAAAATGAAACACTAAGAGATGGAAGTAATGTGCTCAAGGTCACAGACATAGTAAAACTGCCTACTGTGATTCAAGCCAAGATTCAGGTTCCAGGGTCAGTGCTCTTAAGTATTAGTCTAATCTAGATCTTTAAAACAAAGAAGAAATCACGTTTCCCTGAGAGTACTGTTTGTAAGGATCCTATGCTAAACACGACATGTGCACCCTTACGAGTGAAGCAGCCACATTCAACTTCATTCTCAGAGGTAGCTCATTCATTCAACAAATATTTACTGAACACATTATTGTGACAAGTATTGGTCTAGGCACTGATCATAAAGCAATGAACGAAACAGGCACTTTATCTTATGCTGACAGTCTCAAAACTCAGGTCATAAGTAATTGGGATCAGTGCCTCACCCAAAGAGGTATATTTATGGACAAGCCTGCAGACAATGAGGTGGAACAACATAATAGCTCTGCTCTACAATAAAGTATTGATTATCTTTATTCTCTCACAAAACTGACAAAATCAATAGGAAGTAGGACAGGCAGAAGTAAAGAAACACAGAGGGAAAACAATAAACTCCAGCAATGGAGCAACAGAAGCCCAAGTAATCAAAAACTGCAAGACAGAAAAAAGGACAGCGAAAAAGGGAATATAGTAAAACAGAATAAAGCCACAGCAAATACAGGGAGAATCAAAGAGATAAGAATCTCAAGAATAGGCAGTTGTTACTGAGTATAATTGTATCTCATTATAGTTATTTATATTTTCCTGAAGACTAATGATGTTCAGCAGTTTTCATGTGCTAATTGGCATTTCATATGCCTTCCTTTGTAAAATGTGCAGGGTTTTGCCAATTTTTTATTAGTTTGCTTAATTTTATATAATTGAAGCGTACCTTTATATAATTGAAGCATAATAGGCATATAGATATTCTGGATACAATTCCTTTGTCAGACATAGGTACTACAAACATGTTCTATCAGTCTGTGGCCTACCCATTTTCTTCAATATAAATTTTCAGTAGATCCAGCACAAATAGTTAAAAGGGTATCCTTTCATCACTGAATTACCTGGCATTTTTGTAGATAATAAATTGGCCATTTTTGTGGGTCTATTTGTAGACTCTATTCTGTTCCACTGAAGTATGTCTATCCTTCTGCCACTATCACACTATTTTGAAAAATGTAGCATTTTACTTTTTAAGTCTTGAATTCAGATAGTATAAAAGGCTCCAATGTTATTCTTTTAAAAAACTGTTCTATTTTCTGTCCACATATAAATTTCAGAATAGGCATGTCAATTTCTATTTTTAAAAGACACTGCTGTGATTTTCATTGGGATTGCATTCATCTATAAATCAATTTGGAGAGAACTTACAATAAATTACAGTAGTATATATCTCGGTTTACTTTGATGTTTTTCTCTCAGTAGTATTTTGTAATTTTCACTGTACAAACTTGTTATATTTTCAGTTTATTCCTATTATATGCTTTTAAATTCTATTATAAATGGTTTTATTTTAATTTTCATTTTTTAAATGACTTTTATGATGTATGACTGATAGACAAAAAGCTACATACTTAATGCATACAACTCGATGAATTTGGAAATAAGTACATATCCATATCCATGAAACCATCACCACAATTTGTGCCATAAACATATCCATCACCTCCAAACATTTCCTCCGGCCCTCTTTATTATTTTTTGTGATAAAATTACTTAACATAAGATCTAGCCTCTGAGCAAACTCGGAAGTATGTAATACAGAATTAACTGTGGGCATTATGCTGTACAGTAGTTCTATAAAATTATTTATTTTGGATAACTGAAATTCTGTACCCTTTGACTAATACTTCCCTGTTTTTCCCTCCACCTAGACCCTGACAATCACCCTTCTATTCTCTACTTCTGTTTTAGATTTCTCATATAAATGGTATCATGTAGTATTTTTCTTCTGTGTCTAGTTTATCTCACTTAGGATAATGTCTTCCAGGTTCATTCATGTTGCCACAAATGGCAGGATTTCTTTCACTTTTAAAGCTGACTAACACCTGGGTGGCTCAGTTGGTTAAGCATCCAACTCTTGGTTTCGGCTCAGGTTATGATCTCGGGGTCGTGAGATCAAGTCCTGCATTGGGCTCCGTGCTGTCTCCTTGAGATTTCTCTCCCTCTCCTTCTTCCCCTCCCTCTGTTCACACATGCTCTCTCTCTCTATAAAACAAAAATAAAATCTTTAATAAAAAAAAATATCATTATATGTATATACCACATTTTCTTTATCCATTCACCCATAAATGGACATTTAAAGTTGCTTCCATGACTTGATAATAGTGAATAATAAATTTCATTTACTAATTCTTCACTGCTGACTTGTAGAAATAAATTAATTTGTTTATTAACTTTGTATCCTATGACCTTGATAAATTCTTTTACTAGGTCTGGTAGTTTTAAAATTATTATTATAATCATTCTTTAGGCATTTTCTCTATACAAAATTTTGTAATTTATGAATGAAGACAATTTTACTTCTTCCTTTTCAACTGGAATGTTTCTTTTTTTAAAATTTATTTTATTTTTAAAGATTTTATTTATTTATTTGACAGAGAGAGACACAGTGAGAGAAGGAACACAAGCAGGGGGAGTGGGAGAGGGAGAAGTAGGCTTCCTGCTGAGCAGAGAGCCCGACGCGGGGCTCGATCCCAGGACCCTGGGATCATGACCTGAGCCGAAGGCAGACGCTTAACAGCTGAGCCACCCAGGCACCCCTGGAATGTTTCTTATCTATTCAGCTTGACTTCCTGCACTGTTTAGGACTTACAGTACTATACAGAAGACAAATGGTAAGAGCAAACATCATACCTTGTTCTTGATCTTCATATGGAAAATGTTCAGTCTTTCCATTAATTATGATATTATAGGTAGGTTTTCATAAGTGATCTTAATCAGTTTAGGCATATTTCCATTTATAGTATTCTGAGAGTTTTTATTATGGATACTGAATTTCATCACATGCTTTTTTAATATCTCTAAGATGATTATGAATTTTACTTTAATATGTTAATGTAGAGAAATATATTGATGGGTTTTTTTTAAATGCTAAAACACATATGCATTGCTGAATAAATTCTTCTTAGTCTTTATGTATTATCCTTTATATACACTGCTGGGTTAGATTTGCTGATATTTATCTAAAAATTCTTGCATTTTATGTTCATGAGATAGTGATTTGCAGTTTTCTTGTAATATTTTGGTTGGGGTATCAGGATAATGGTGGTCTAATAAAGCTATCTAGACTGGAATTTATTTGGTACAAAGGTTTTTAATTAGTAATTAAATGGCTTTGATTATAGAACTACTGAGATTTTTCTATTTCTTCTTGTCTAAATTTTGGTAATTTGTATTTTTAGGGAATTTGTCCATTTCATCTAAGTTATCAATATTCCTTTACTGTCCTTTTCATAATAGTGGAATCTATAGTGATATTTTCTCTTTCATTCCTGATACTAGTAAATTCTGGTTTCTCTTTTTCTTGACCTAGCTAGGGGTTTATCAATTTCTTGATGTTTGCAGAGAACTGGCTTTTATTTTCATTGATTTTTCTCTATTGTCTATTTTCTATTTTACTGATTTCTACTCATATTATTAATTTTTTCTACTTACTTTGGTTCAATGTGCACTTCTTTTTCTACCTGAAGGTGGAAGCTTATAATATTGATGTTCAATCTTCTTCTTTTCTTTTCTAATATAACCATTTAGAGCTATAAATTTCCCTGGAGGCACTGCTTTATAAATCCTGACATGTTGTGTTTATTATCATTATGTGAATTTTATTTATTCCTTCTGTTTTTTCAGTTTTGTTGTGTATATTTTGAAGCCTTCTTATTAGGTACATACATATTTAGGATTATTCTCTTTTCTTGAAAAACTCATACTTTTATCATTATACTCCTTTTTTATCACTAGACATGTTTTTTATCATGAAATCTGTGTTGTCTGATACTATATAGCCATATTAGCTTGCCTAACTAATCACTGTGATTAGGCCTTCCATGTGTAAGAAAATCAAATAAGCTTTCTTAAGGAATAAGTAAATAAAAATATCTCATGAACTATGATAAACTGTCTTAGAAAATATGAGAGTCTTAGAAAATTATGAGTCCAGTCTCTAGAATTAATGATTGTTTTCTATTAAAAGATTCTTCACCACTTTTCACTTTGGATTTACAACAAACTTATCAATTTATCATTTCACTGACTTCCCTAGTAAGCAAAAGATTTTTTAAAAGATGGAAAATTTTTATATATGCATGTATAAGTTGCATTATCAATTTTTACAGAGCAAAAAATATATACAGGCAGAACTTAAATTATACTTTGCTTAAAATAAATGAAATACAAAACAGGAAAACAACTGGAAGGATGAACAAAACAAAGAATTGGATCTTTAAAAGGATAAACAAAATTGACACATTTTTAGCTAGACTAACCAAGGCAAAAAAAATTGTCCTGGAAAAATTGGACATTCACATGTGGAAGAATGAAATTAGACTTTCATCTTACATCACTCAAAAAAATTACGTTGAAATGAATTAAAGGCTTAAATGTAAGATCAGAAATTCATAAAACTGCTGGAAGAAAAGGAAGCTTGACAGATTTTATGGATGTGGATTTTAGGGATACAAGCAACAAAATAAATGAGTGGGACTACATCAAACTAAAAGGCTTCTGCAGAGCAAAAGAAATTATCAACAAAATGAAAAGACAACCTATATGATAGAAAATATTTGCAAACCATAATTTAGATAAGGGGTTAATATCCAAAATATATTAAGAACTTATACAATTCAGTAGTAAAAAGAAAAAAAAAAGAATCCAATTAAAAAATGGGCAAAGAACCTAGTAGATATTTTAACAAAGAAGATATATGAATGGCCAACAAATATATGAAAAGGTGCTCAACATCAGTAACCATTAGGGAAACGTAAATCAAAACCATAATAAGATATCATCTCAAGCCCACTGAGATGGCTAGCATCAAAAAAGCAAGAGATGAAAATGCTGGAGAGGATGCAGAAAGAAGGAACACTTGTGCACTGTTGGTGGGATTGCAAATTGGAACAGTTAAAAAAAAAACAAACATTATGGAGGTTCCTCGAAAAATTAAAAACTGAACTAGCATATGATCCAGCAATTCCCATTCTGGAAATATATGTGAAGGAAACAAAAACACTGTGTCGAAAACATAACTGCACCTCCATGTTCATAGCAGTTATTATTTACAAGAGCCAAGACACAGAAACATCAAGGGATGAATGGGTAAAGAAGCTGTGAAATATATATATATATATATATATATATATATACACATTAGAATATTATTCAGCCACAAAAAAGGAAATCCTGCCATTTGACACAACATGGATATACCTTGGCTGCATAAAGCTAAGTGAAATGAGTCAGAGAGACACAAAGTGATATCACTTAAAAGTTGAATCTAAAACTTAAAAAAACAAAGACCTAGAAAAAGATATCCGATTTGTGGCTACCAAATCAGAAGATGAGGAAAAGATAAACCAAATAAAGGTGGTCAAAAGGTACCGCCTTCCTATTATAAAATAAACAACAACTAGGGATGTAATGTACAACAGGATAACTATAGTTAATATTGACATATAGATGTTTGACAGGTGTTAAGACAGTAAGTTCCTTTTTTTTTTTTTTTAAGACTTTATTTGACAGAGAGAGAGAGACAGCGAGAGCAGGAACACAAGCAGGGGGAGTGGCAGAGGGAGAAGCAGGCTTCCCACAGAGCAGGGAGCCCAACACGGGGCTCGATCCCAGGACCCTGGGATCATGACCTGAGCTGAAGGCAGACGCTTAATGACTGAGCCACCCAGGCGCCCCAAGACAGTAAGTTCTAAAAGTTTTCATCATAAGAGAAAAACACTTTTTTCTATTTCTTTTCTTTTTTTTCCAAATCTATATGAAATGATAGATGTTAACTAAAGTTCTTAGGGTCATCATTTCTCAGTAACTTTAAATCAAATCATTATGCTGTATACTTTAAACTTATACAGTTCTATATGTCAAGTATATCCCCAAAACTGGGATGGGGGAATCCTCTGCCCAAGCACTGTGATCTAGTATTCTACTAGGCAAAACCCTTCAAATCCATTCTCCTCACATGGTCATGAAAACTGCTATGTAAAAGACAACAGAATTACTTGCTACAGATATATGTTCTAAACAGGCTTTCTGGGGCAAAATGCAGTTTTAGTTTGGCTATCTCTGGACAATGGTACTCAATTAATAAACAAGGCTTAGTATAGGATAATGAAGATCTAGAATCAAGTCCTTGTCTGCACATCCTACTTATGTGACCCTAGAATTCAAATTCGTTGTTTCCCTGTGTAGATATTCAAGCACTAATTTCATCTTTAAAACATACCTATTTTAAAGGAAAAATTAAACAAATTAAACAAAACTTATTGAAAGCTTATTATGTCCTTGACCAGTGTGGACCAAATGTCAGCCACTTAACTACCACCTTCACAAGTTGTGTTGTTTTTTTGTTCTCATTAGGCTGTCATTTATTACTTTCCCTAAGTTAATATATATTTCTACTTAATACATTTATTTAAAAAGAAACTTCCTATCATGGAAAATTAGTATCATATGTCAGAAAGAAAAGGTGCCTACTCTTGACGGCAATTAACAAAACAATCTGCCTCATCACCCCTTTCGGGGAAATTCTAAATGGGGAAGTGAGGAAGACATGGAGAGAAATGTAGGAGACAAATGAGGAGAAACAAGCAGAAGGGAGTTAAGTCACAACACTGTTAAATCTTAACAGTGTTAAGATCAGAGTAATGACTAATGTGTCATATCACAACTAAGTCATCAGATTATTCCAAAAATTATTTTTAACATTTTGAGATATAAATAACATTACCATAAAATTCACCTAATTAAAGTGTATATTTAAGTGGTTTTTAGTATATTCACAGTTGTGAAACCATCACCACAATCTAATTTTAAAACATTTTCATCACCTAAAAAAGACCCCCTCCCTTATTTATTAAGAGTCATTCTCCATTTCTGTCTCCTCTCCTAACCTTTACTCTACCCCAGGCTACCACTAATCAACTTCTATCTCCACAGATTTACCTATTCTGGACATTTTGTGTTTGTTTCTGAAGATATCCTCTGATCCTTTATTGTCTTTCTCTCTGTCATGGTTTTTTTAATTTTCTTCAGTGATATATTTGGATTTCTTTCTCTTTATTCTTTGCATATTTATAAGTGGTTTTTGATATATGGTTACCATTGAGTTTGTATATAACCTCTTCTATATATAGCATTCTATATTAAGTTGATGGCTGTACAAGTTTGAACCAATTCTTTACTTCTCTATTCCCATATTTTAGATTTATGGTCTCATATTTAACATCCTTTTTTTAGTTCCTTGACTGATTTTTTTTACAGAAATATCCACTTTTACTGCTTTTGTGTTTACTACCTTTATACTGTCACTTTTGGCCTCTCTTTTCCACTCAACGAGTCCCCTTTAGTATTTCTTGCAAGGCTGGTTCAATAGTCATGAACTCCCTTGGTTTTTGTTTGTCTGGGTAACTCTTTATCTCTCCTATTCTGAATGACAGCCTTGCTGGATAGTGTATTCTTGGCTGCAGATTTTTCCCATTCAGCATTTTGAATATATCATGCCACTTCCTTCTGGCTTGGAAAGTTACTGCTGAGAAATTCCCTTCTAGCCTTATGGGTTTTCCCTTGTAAGTTATTGTCTTCTTTTGTCTTGTTGCTTTTAAATTTTTTCTTTATCACTCTATTTTGCCAATAATGACAAAATGTCTTGGTGTGGATCTGCTTTTGCTCACTTTGATGAGCATTTTCTGTGTCTTCTGGATCTGAATACCTGTTTCCCTCCTCAGATTATGAAGTTTTCAGCTATTATTTCTTCAAATACATTTTCTGCCCCCTTTCCTCTCTCTTTTTCTTGGACTCCTATAAAATGAATGTTATTACTTTTGATGGAGTCAAGAACTTCCCTAAATCTTTTCTTGTTCTGCATAATTCTTTTTTCTCTCATTTGTACAGCTTGATAACTTTCCATTACTCTGTCTTCTATATCATTAATTCATTCCTCTGCTTCTTCTGGCCTGCTGTTCATTCCATCAAGTATGTTTTTCATTTTGTTTACTAAGCCCTTTGTATCTCTGCTATATTATTCTTTATCTCTGTGTTACATGTCTCACTCATGTCTTCCACTCTTTTCTCAAGTCCAGTGAGTATCCTTATGACCATTACTTCAAATTCTCTATCAGGTATATTGCTTTTATCTGTTTTGCTTAGATCTCTGGCTGTGGCTTTGTCCTGTTCTTTCATTTGGGATAAATTTCTCGGTCTTCTCATTTTGTCTAAGTCTCTCTGCCTGTTTTTCTGTGTTAGAAAATTCAGGGGGGCCTGGTTGGCTCAGTCAGGTAAGAGTCTTACTCTTGATTTTGGCTCAGATGATGATCTCAGGGTCCTGGGATCGAGCCCCATGTTGGCCTCCGTGCTCAGAAGGGAGTCTGCCTAAGAATTCTCTCTCTCTCCCTCTGCCCTTCCTCCCACTTGGTTCTCTCAAATAAATAAAATAAATCTAAAAAAAGAAGAAAGAAAATTCAGTTATGTCTCCTATTCTTGAGGGTAGCAGACTTATGAAGAAGAAGTCCTGTAGTGCCCTGCTGTGTAATGTCCCCTGTTCCCCAGGGCCTGGTGCTTCTGGGAATTTCTCTAAGGTGTGCTGCATATGCTCTGCTATTTCAGCCTGGCCAATTTATCCTTAAGACCAGCCACCTGCAGAAGCTCTCCTTGCCTGTTGTGGGCAGTATTTGGTCTCTGGCCTGAATGTGGCACACTTTAACTAGGTGTGCTCTGGTCTGTTTGTGAAATGAGACCTGTTGCCACCACCACCAGAATCAAGGCTCCACAAAACTCCCACATCAGGAATGGAGTGTGAGCAGGGGTTTGGGGCAGTCTTTGGGGGAGGGAGCCCACCATGCTGGGACTGAGTCAAGCATGAATGGAAGGGGTAGTTCCAACTTACTGGGGGTGGGGGAGTGGGGTTGGTGTAAGCAAGTTAGATAATGAATGTCAGCACTGCACTGGTTCCTGTAGGCAGCCTGTGCTTATGCTGAAGGGCAGAGGAGGGAAATGGCACCACCCAATTCCTCTGTTCCCAGAGTTCTTTCTGTTAATGTAGTCTGAGATGCATTCCAAGAGAAGCAACTAACCTCCCCACTGTGTGCCCCAGGTGCTCTTCAGATCACTTTTCCATGCTGTATGTCCATGAGTTGTTTGCCTGCCTTTTCTACAAGAGCAGTCCCAATGTCTTCTGGGCTCTCCCCAAGTGAAGCCTGCTGACTTTTAGAACTCTAGGCTTTATGCCCTGCTGATTTCAAGAACTCACAAAATTTTGGACCTCTCACTTTCCAAGCCAAATGCTATGGGGGTTTGTTTTCCCTGTGTGTTAGTCTGTCTCTCACCCTTCTCTTCAACAATAGATACCTCTCCACCACAGTGGCCACAATCTGTTTCACTCCTAAACCTCATCTCTGCATGTCATAACTTCTTCAATGTGTCCTCTTCTCTACCTTTAGTTGTGGAGTTTGTTCTGACAGTCTTCAGGTCAATTTCTGGGGTATCTGGGATGACTTGATAAGTTCTCTAGTTGTATTCATTGGACAATACAATGATCCTAGGGTCCTTCTACTCTGCTGCCATTTTCCCAGGATCAAAATATACCATTTCACCTATAACAAAACTCACCTGATGGACATTTTTCTCCACATTTTGGCCATTATAAATAATGTTGTTATGAATGTTTGTGTACAAGTTTAAAGGACTTGCTCTGTAGCTGCTGGGATAGTGGGTCTATGTGTCTGTACTTCCTTCTTTTTACTGTAAACTCACATCATCTGAGGGAATTCCTTATCCTTTCAACTTGAAAGAACCTCACTAGGGGAATATACATTATGTGAGACAAAGAAAGTTAAAAAAAAAAAAAAAAGTTTAAGTACCAAGAAAGAGCAGTGGACTAAGAATCCAAAGAATCTGAGTTATCTTTGCAGTGCTATCTGTTGTTATCAGCTCCATATCCTGATTAAGTCACTCTCCCTCTAAGGACCCTCATCTGTGGTTAAGGGTCATTGAGTTAATAATTAAAGTTGTATTATGTTTTAAAGTATTATGATTTAAAGTTAAATGTCTCATCCTTCCAGATATAGTGAACTAAAGTAACAGAAAGAAAAACTTTGTTTTTCTCCCCTCAATATTCTGTCAGATTTATGGCACAAAGTCTACAATAAAATAGGAATCTATTTTTTCTCTAATAACGTATCTTATTATCCAGAAATCAGCATAACTTAATACATTTTCAAGCTTATACATAACCACTGCACCTCAAGTACATGTGGATTTTTAATAATATGGTCAAAATAAAAACACACATTAATATCCTACACATCAGTTCTGATAAAGGAATCCATTAAAGTCATATACATACACATACATATAAGCCACACACATATAAGCCAAACCCACAAATAGTTCTATTAAGTTTCACAGTCTTTTTTAAGTTTTTTCAAAAAGTCATCCTTGAAAGCTAGTAACAATCTAGACATTCAAGTCATAAAACAAGAAAAAATGAATAGGGTAATAAAATTACCAACACACTGGTCACAAGAAATTAGTTTAACAAAAAAAAATTAAGATAAAGCAGTTCCTTAATGAATATACTAAATTTCAATTGCATTGAAATATAAAATGTTGTTTCTTAAGCACCAAGTGTGATCGCGTTTCTGCTTATTCTGATCCTACATTAGGTAACCAGCAGATATTATTTCCATGGTTTCCTAAATATTTATTTCTTTTGTCTTTCTATTAATTTTACATCTTACTTTTTCATAATATATTTCATTTCTTAGAAAGTACTAAGCTTATAAAACAGTTTGTGACTCCAGGTGGTTTTCCTCAATAATTTTTATGAGGGAGAACTTATATATTGTCTTTTAATTTTTCAGATGAAGTCATTAAATCTCAGAAAAGTATAAATGATTTCAAAGTTTAACTAAGCTACTCCATGATGTTGCTGCCTAGGCACCCATGTTGTGCAGCCTGCAGAGACCTTAAACTAACATTAGCCCCCTCATGCAAGCACATGCCCCACACAGCAGCTGCACAGTCACAAGCAAATATAAATTCCTGATACAAGTTCCCCAACAATCCTTGTGATCAAGAGTCTCCCTTGCCTCCCAGCACCTGTATGCTTTATGCACCCCTTAGGTAAGACCCCTAGGAGAGTAGCCAAAACCCCATTCTTTTGGTTTGAAATGATCTATCTGGCCATAATCCAGGAAACACAAAACAGTCTACTCTTGGACCCTAATAAAAGCATGAGCCCTAGGTCCCAACTCTCTCTCTTTGTTCTGCACTCTGCCTTTACCTGCCCATGTAGGACCTTGAGGTATACCAGATACTTCCTCCAAGACCTGTGATCAATGTCTTTATTTCAGTTCCTCTTGTGGTGTTGTCGAATCATGGTTCATGATCTAGAATCCTGTGCTCCACTTAATAAATGTTAATTTCACAAAGTCCTAAAGAGTGACTAAGCCAAGATAATTTGCCTCATGAAAGATGAAACAAAAATACTGGTCTTTCAATGACTACTTTCAAGTGTATTCCATTAATAAATGAATAAAAATATGACTTCAGCCCTGATTTCTCATTTAAAAAAATAAACCAAACACCATCCTGCCTATCCTACAGAACTCATATAAAGTTCCAACTGCTACGTAACCTGCAAGGGGTTCTACAAACATAAACTTCTTTCTTCATAATGAAGCATTCATTGTTTGAGGATAAACAATACTGAATAAATATTTTACAAAAAAAGAAGGAAAAAAAGCTTATTTCTCCATTGTTGCAAGCACCTCATCCTCTGGATAAAGTGACTTCCAGGGGATTTAAAGAGCTGGGGTCCTTTTCTTCTCCCCCACCCTTCATTTTTCCCTTTTTTCCCTCTCAGGAGCCAAACTTTAAGGACTAGAACATGCAAAAACAATTCTATATGTAGAGGAAATTTTAAAGTGACTATGAATGCCCAAAGAAAGTTTTAGAAAAGACATGAGAAGAAAAATGAACAGAAACTAAGGAACTAAAGGGACATCACAAAGTCAATAATATACATATTGAGAGAGTCCAAGAAGAACAGTGAGAGAAAGGAACAGAGGGACCTTTTGAAGAAATAATGGTTGAAAACTTCCCAAATTTGATAAAAGACATGAATATAAACATCCAATAGGCTCAACAAACTCCAAGTAAAATGACTTCAGAGACCCACAAAACTACAATAAAACTTTCAAAGACAAAAAGAGAATCTTAACAGCAGCAATAAAGAAGCAAATCATGATATACAAGGGATCTTCAATAAGATTATCAGCAAACTTCTTATCAAAAGCTTTGGAGCACTGGCACTGAGCACTGGGTGTTATACACAACTAATGAATCGTTGAACACTACATCAAAAACTAATGATGTACTGTATGCTAATTGAACATTAAAAGAAAGAAAAAAGAAAAAAAACAAACTTTGGAGGCCAAAACAGAGTGGGTCAATATGTTCAAAATGCTAAAAGAAAAAAAACTGTCAACCAGGAAACCATTATCCTGCTTAACTATCTGCAAAAGTGAGGAAGAAATGAATATATTCCCAGATGAACAAAGGTTGAGGGAATTCATAACCAAAAGACTTGCCCTGCAAGAAATGCCCAAGGGAGTCCTTCAAGTTTAAATGAAAGGACAATGGACAGTAACTCAAAGTCATATGGAGAAATGAAAATCCCAGTAAGGGTTAATACATGGGAAATCATGAAACTGGCATTATTGTAGCTATACTTTTTTGTTATCTACATGATTTAAGACACTAATTTAAAGAAAAAGAAACAATCAGTATAAACTCAATACTACTGTAACTTTAGTTTTTAACTCAAAATATTCTATTCTATATAACTTAAGAGACTAATGCATTTTTAAAAATTATTAGTTTATGGTTTTGTGCACACAATGTATAAAAATGTAATTTCAAGACATGAACAACCAAAAGGGGTGTGGTGCAGCTGTAAAGGAACAGAGTTTTTGTATGTTACTGAAGTTAAGGTGTTATAAATTCAATAACAAATGTTTTTACTTTAGGATTTTAAATGCATTCCCCAGGGTAACCACAAAGAAAATAGCTATAGAACATACACACAAATTTATACATTTCACTACAAAAAAATCTACTAAACACAAAAGAAGATATAATGCCTGGGGCGCCTGGGTGGTTCAGTCATTAAGCATCTGCCTTCGGCTCAGGTCATGATCCCAGGGTCCTGGGATTGAGCCCTGCATCGGGCTCCCTGCTTGGCAGGAAGCCTGATTCTCCCTCTTCCCCCCCCCCCTCACTTGTGTTCCCTCTCTCGCTGTCTCTCTCTCTCTCTCAAAATAAATAAATAAATAAAATCTTTAAAAAAAAAAAAAAAGAAGATATAATGCCCAAAATGAGGGCCTATACAAACTGTAAAACATTTAGAAAGCAAAGCACAATGACAAAAATCCCTCCTTAACAGTAATTAAAGAAAGCCTGGAAACAAATCCTCACATATATGGTTAATTTGACAAGGATGCCAAGACCATTCAGTGGGGAAAGAAAAGTCTTTTCAACAAATGATGCTGGAAAAATGGGGTATCTACATGCAAAGCTTATGAAGTTGGACCCAAACTACAATCCTTATACAAAAATTAACTCAAAATGGATCAAGGACATAATTAACAATTATACTCTTAAGAAGACTTGGGACAAAAGATTCACAACATTGAATTTGGCAATGATTTCTTGGACATATCCAGCAAAAGCACAAGTAACAAAAAATATAGACAAATTGGACTCCATGAAAATTCAAAAATTTTGCACATCAGAGGACAATATCAATAGGACAATATTTTTTACTAAAGCCACCTACAGAATGAAATGAAATATTTGCAAAGCATTTATTTGAAAAGGGATTAACATCCAGAATGTATAGAGAACTCCTAAAACTCAAAAACAAAAGCAAACAAGCTGATTCAGATATGGGGAAGGACTTGAATAGACATTTTTCCAAAGAAGATGGAATGGCCATGAAAAAATGCTCAATATCATTAATCATTACACCTTACAGCCATTAGGAGAGCTAATATTCAAAAATGTAAACAAAACACACACACACAACAACTGTTGGAAAGGATATAAAAAAATTGGCACCCATGTGCATTATTGAAGATTTTAAAAGATACAGCTGCTATGGAAAATTGTATTGTGCTCCCAAAACAATTAAAAAGAGATTTGCTATGTGATCCACAAACTCTACTTTTAGTATAAGCCCAAAAGAATTGAAAGAGGGTCTCAAAGAGATATTTGTACACCCATATTTACAACAGCATTATTCACAATGGCTAAAACATTAAAGAACCCAAGTGTCCATCTATGCAAGAAAACATAAACAAAATGTGGTACAGAGTCATACTTTATTTTATTGCGCTTTGTTTCATTGTGCTTCACAGATACTGAGTTTTTAAGAAATTAAGGTCTGTGGCAATTCTATGTCAACCAGAAGTCTACCAGTTTCCTAACAGCATTTGCTTACTTCCTGTCTCTGTATCACATTTTGGTAATTCTCACAATATTTCAAACTTTTTCATTATGATTATATTTATGGTGATCTGTGATAAGTGATTTTGACTCACTGAAAGCACAGAGGATGGTTAGCATTTTTTAGCAATAAAGTATTTAATTAAGATATTATACATTGTTTTTTAGACATAATGCTACTCACACTTAATAGACTACATTAAGGTGTGAACATAGCTTTTATATACACTGGGAAACAAAAAATTCATTTGACTCACTTTATTGCAAAATTCACTTTATTATGGTGGTCTGGAACCAAACTTCCATTATCTCTGAGGTGTGCTTGTATACATACAGTGGATTATTATTATTCAGCTTTAAAAAGATGGGAAATTCTACAGTATATGCTACAACATGGAAGAACCTTGAGGACATTAAGCTAATGAAACTAGCCAGTCATAAAAAGACAAATATTGTATGATTCTACTGATATGAGGAACCTAGAGTCGTCAAAATCAAAATGACAGAAAAGGTAAAAGTGATTGCCTGGGGCTCGGGGAGGAGAAAATGAAAACTTATTGGTTAATGGGTACAGAGTTTTACTTTCACAAAATGAAGAGTTATGTGGATAGATGATGGAAATGGTTGCGCAACAATGGGAATGTATTTAATACTACCAAACTGTACACTTAAAAATGTTAAGATGGTTTTACATTATATGTATTTTGCCACAATAAAAATTATTTTAAAGAATAGAAGAAAATATAAAAAATGAAAAACATGTATTTTTTGATACAAAGCATTATTATTACAAAGATGTTGATTGTCAGAACGTTAATCCAAAAATTCAATACAATTTCAACAGGAACTAATAAAAATTTTTAAACTAATCTGGAAAAGAAAAGGTGTGAAATTAGCTAAGAAACTTTGCAATAGAACAATAAGGAGAGCACTATTTTACACTATACTCAAAAAAGTACATTCAAGAAAAGATAAATATTTTGTAGTAAGTTTTCATAAAATTAAAAACCTCTCCTTTGTGGTACTTATAATACTAGCAATTTTACATGATATGTAAAACATTTATTTAATGGCCGTTTCAATTACTAAGGTATTCCTACTTTGTAAGATAATGCCTGATACACAGCAGGTATTCAAGACCAATCTGCTCAATGAATAAACAAACAAATGAAATAGAATACAGCAACATCATCATTTATATATACGAATAATACATATGTTCTCAAATCAATGAGGAAAGATGGACTATTCCATTAGTGATACTAATAAACTAAATAGCAATTTGGGATACAAATGTTAGCCCCCAATCTTACATCATATATAAAAACATCTTCAGATTGTTGGAAGATAATGTCAATGTAAAATTATGGGTAAAAGAACAAAATCTAATATTCTTAACTCTTCACTTTTCAACTACTTCAATCTAGCTAAACATACAGAATAAATATTATTCCCAAGAAGCAATGTGAAATAGAGAAGAACAAGTAAATTATAGCTTTAGTTAAGTATTATTTCATTGTAATTATGTGACCAGACATTTTAGGATGGTGGGAACAATGTTGTCTTTATTTTCCACCCCAGATACTGGCAATTCCAAATATCCTCTAAAATTGGATCTCTATATTCTATGGAAGCAGTCCAAACTGAGAGGTAGGAAGTTTTGCCTCTTTAGATTGTTTGCAAACCTCTCATTAACTTTGATACACAGATTGAAAGATAATAGTAAGGCTTTTTTCAATTCCATTTTCCACTTAAGATTGTTGCAAAATAAGATCTCAAATGTCTCCATGTCTGAATCTATTACACTGTAACAAAAGCATAAGAATGTCACAGATTTCACCTCCTTTATATGTTTTACATAATACCTGATAATCTAGTCCAAAACCCAGCCAAGGAAATGAATGACAGGATAGCATAGAAAAAGAGATCTCTTTTTTCATTTCTTACATTTCTCTTTGACTACCGGACCTTTCCTGAAATCAATCATCTTACATATTAAATTATCTGAAATACAGTGTGTTAAATTTTGATTGAAATTTTTACTAATAATTTTACAAAAGACTTAGCAGATTAGTATTTATTTTTTATTAAGTGATTGTTCATGGGGGGAAAAAATCCAAATACACCAGTGTGCTGTGCCTTAGAACAACCCAATGGAAAATGACCCCTCTGAATTCATAAAAATAAATTTTCAGGTGGTACGTAAAAGAGTCCACCCGATTCATAAAAGTAAATATAGGAAGTAACTTTATTTTTCAAATGATTACATGCCTTATTTTATTATTATATATTACTGCAAGCTGATTTAAATGATCATTGATTAGTTTTTTAAAACTTGTTTTGAGTATAGTTGACACACAATGTTACATTAGTTTCAGGTGTACAAAGCACTAACTCAACAATATGCTCTGCTCACCACAAGTATAGCTACCAACTGTCACCATACAACACTACTGTAATATTATTGACTATATTCCTTATGCTGTGCCTTTTATTTCCACGACTTATTTATTCCAGGATTGGAGACCTAATTTCCCATTCCCCCTCACCCATTTTGCCTAGCCCCTCATTTCCCTCCTCTCTGGCAACCATCTGTTTGTTCTCTGTATTTATGGAAGTGATTCTGCATTTCTTTGTTTATTCATGTTTTTTTTTTTAATTCCACATATAAGTGAAATACAGTATTTGTCTTTTTGAGTCTGATTTACTTCACTTAATATATTGCCCTCCAGGTCCATCCACGTTGCAAATGGCAAGATCTCATTCTTTTTATGGCTGAGTAATATTCCATTTTATGTATGTATGTATGTGATATATGTGTGTATATATGCATGTGTGTGTATACATATATATGTGTGTGTGTGTGTGTGTGTGTATATATATATATATATATCAAATCTTCTTATCCACTCATCTATTGATAGGCACTTGGGTTGTTTCCATATCTTGGCTACTGTAAATAATGTTGCAATAAACGCAGGGCTGCAATATAGCTTCTCAAAACTTTTCTTTGGATAAATATCCAGTGGTAGAATTACTGGATCATATGGTATTTCTATTTTTAATTTTTTGAGAAAGCTCCATACTGTGTTCCATAGTGGTTGCAACAATTTACATTCCTGCCAACAGTTCACGAGGATTCCTCTTTCTCCATATCCTCGTAAACACTTGTAATTTCTTGTCTTTTTCATACAAGCCAATCTGACAGGAGTAAGGTGATATCTCATTGAGGTGTTGATTTGCATTTCCCTGATTATTGAGGTTGAGCCATCTTTTTATGTGTGTGTTGAGAAAGTAAAACAAAGCTAGAGGTATCACAATCCCAGATTTCAAGATATACCACAAAGCTGTAGTAAACAAAATAGTATGGTACTAGTGCAAAAACAGACACAGATCAATAGAACAGAATAGAGAGCCCAGAAATAAACACATGCTTATATGGCCAATTAATCTATGACAAAGAAGGCAAAAATATACAATGGGGAAAAGACTGTCTCTTCAATAAATGGTGCTGGGAACACT
The DNA here is from genome assembly GCF_964656455.1 of Halichoerus grypus. NCBI lineage: Eukaryota > Metazoa > Chordata > Mammalia > Carnivora > Phocidae > Halichoerus > Halichoerus grypus. The sequence goes on along the minus strand of NC_135720.1, from coordinate 104,103,533 downwards.
ACATGCAAAAGAATGAAACTGGATCACTGTCTAACACCACACAGAAAAATAAACTCAAAATGGATTAAAGACCTAAATGTGAGACCTAAAACTATAACAATCCTAAAAGAGAACACAGGCAGTAATTTCTCTGACACTGAACATTTTTCTATAGATCTCCTGTGGCAAGGGAAACAAGAGCAAAAATAAACTAGTGGGACTACATCAAAACAAAAAGATTTTGCACAACAAAGGAAATCATCAACAAAACAACAAGGCAACCTATGAACGGGAGCAGATATTAATGAATGATATATCTGATAAGGGGCTAATATCCAAAATATGAAAAGAACTTGTCAACTCAACACCAAAAAAAAAAGAAAAAAGAAGTAGGCAGAAGACCTGAATAGACATTTTTGCAAAGAAGACATACAGATGGCCAACAGACACATGATTCTATTCTTACAGAAATCTACTTTGCAAAACAATTCAACACTGCTGCTTAGAGAAGTGTTGGTCTAGACATTAAGAGAACTCTAACAATAATAGAAATGATATAATTCAATTCTTACAGAAAACACAAAAATGATATTACTCTTATCTCTTTACAAAAGGAAAACTGAGACTTACACCAGTCATGTAACTTATACAGGGACACAAAGGTGGTGTTAGAATCTATGTCTCTCTGACTCCACATCCCGAGGGGCTCTTGACCAGTACAAACATCACATCCCATGGATAATAAAGGAGCGAGAGAGAAGAGTAATCTCTTGAGAGTGAACATAAACACATATATTTAACAGTTCTAATCTTCACCTGCTTACTTTCAGCCCAATTCTACTTAAATGCTCAGCCTGGTTAGGACAGGCTTAGCTTGAGCAGGCAATATCAAAGTTATGAACTTGAACAATGAATGATTTGACACAAAGTGCTTTTCTTCTTGCTAATACCCTATATACCACTTGTTCAGATATTCAACCCACATATTTAGTCTCCTGCAGTCCTAACCTCAAAAAGTGTTTTGAAATGTGAATTAAGGGAGTCATTTTCTTCCACAGTGGGATTTTTTTCCCCTCAAATACAGAATTTCAGACAAGGAGAGAAGATAACCATGAAAACGTGAATTTCTGATTATCTGTCATATTTGAACCATTTTAGTTTGGAAAATAAACAGCACCACATACTTAAACAAAAATGCAGATTGACTCCTGCATGATAGGAGGGAAACAAGTCCCCCCCACCGTCATTCCCCAAAACACCATAAAGCTTAACAGAACTGTCAAAAACAACCATTTCAGCACTCAGAAAATCAACCCAAGGCTTACAACAAACTGACAAACGGTTATTAATAAAAACCACTGAACTTTGAGTAAGAACGGCATCAGTTGGTGACGATTTTTCCTGGGGCTTCTGATGAACCCCAGCTCTGCATGTGCAGCAGTTCAATTAGGGCGAGGCATAATGTGATAACTGCAAGTTTAGCTGCTGCTGTCAAAGACGGGGTCACTTGATTTAAAGTGTTGTCAGTTAAAATGGTGATCTTAGTGGCACATGGAAGAAAGGGAGGCCACTGTTTCCATCTGTTGAAGTACTGGGTCTTTTTCAGGCAAGCAACAGCCTGGCAGGCAAGTGAGAAACTTAATAGGTAATTCTGGGAGGTGAGACAGCCACATGGGGCCAGATGAGATCGCCAAATATCCTGCACTGACTGAGGTTGGTCTACGTGCAGCAGAGACTGGAGTGGGTGCAAGCCACTCATACATTCTTAGAAAACAGAACCTGAGCTAACACACAGAGGAGATACAACAGAGCACAGTGGAAAATAAGAGCCAGGAAAAACTTAAAATAGCCTATACACTGAATATGCTTCCTAAATCAGCACAGATCTATAACCAGAGAGAGGAAGCCATACTGGTTCCAACTATTTGAGCATAATCTCTGACCAATAACTGATTAAAGATGAAGCTAAGCAGAAAACAGAGGAAAACACCTAATAGGCGAGGTTTAAAAATAAAGATGGTTAAAAAAACAAAAACAGGAAACACTAAACAGAGACATCAGGGGCCACACAGTTTGGTGTTTAGTCTAAATAATTACCAACCACACAAAAAGAACCACAACAACCCTCAGGGGAAAAAAATATTAGAATCTAGAATTGCTATAAAATATTATCTAAAACATCCAGTGTTCAACAGAAAGAAATTATCAGACATATAAAGAAACACAAAAGTGTAACCTACTGACTCAGGAAAAAAGAGGCCAACTGAAACAATTTCTGAATGTCCTTTTATGTTGGATTTAACAGATAAAGACTACAAAGCACCAATTATAAATTAATTCAAAGAATAAACATGTTCCACCATGTTCAGAGAACTCAAGCATGACACCAATGATCTACTGAATGGAATATCATAAAGCCATATTATTAAAAAACAATCAAAATTCTGAAGTTGAAAACTACAATAACTGAAATGAATGATTCACTAGAGTGGTTCAATAGCAAATCTGACCTGTCAAAATACAGAATCAGTAAATTTGAACTTAAATCTACTATCCATTCTAAAAAAGAAAGAAAAACAATGACCAAAAAATAAATCAACAGAACCTCATATAATATCAAGTACACCAATATAAGTATAAACAGAGTCCCAGAAAAAATGAGGGGAAAGAAGACAATATTCAAAGTAATTATGGCTGAAAACCAAATTTGATTTAAAAACAAAAAGCAACATTAATCAATGCATCCAATCTCAACAAACCCCAAGTAGAATAAACTCAAAGACATTCATACCTACACATGTTATATGCCCCCCCAAAAAGAGAAAATTATAAAAGTGCCAGAAGAAAAATGACTGGTCCCATATAGAGAATCACAATAACACTAACAGATAACTTTACATTAAAAAAAAAAAGAAGAAGAAGGCAAGAAGCAATGGAATACCATGTTCAAAGTGCTAGAGGAAAAAAATTGCCAACCAAGAAATCTATATCCAGTAACACCATTTTTCATAAAGACATCCTCAGGTACACAAAGATTGAGAGAAGATGTTGCTAGCAGACTTACCTTATAAGAAATACTAAAGCAAATCTTTCAGATTGAAAGGAAAGTGACATGATCAACAAGTGGGCCTACGTCAAATTCAAAAGCTTCTGCACAACAAAAGAAACAATCAACACAATGAAAAGGCAACCTATGGAATGAGAGAAGATATTTGCAAACAGATAAAGGGTTAATATCCAAAACATATAAAGAACTCATACAACTCAATAACATAAAAACAAACAATCTGATTAAAAAATGGGCAAAGGAACTAAATAGATATTTTTCAGAAGAGGACATCTGAATGGCCAACAGGCATACAAAAAGATGCTCAATATCAGTAATCCTCAAGGAAATGCAAATCAGAAGCATAATGAGGTATCACCTCACACCTGTTACAATGACTATTATCAAGAACAGAAGAGATAAGTGTTGGTGAGGGTGTGAAGAAAAGAAAACCCACAAGTACACTGTTGGTGGGAATGTAAACTGGTGCAGCACTATGGGAAACAGTGGACAGGTTCCTCAAAAAATTAAAAATAGAACTACCAGCCATTCCACTTCTGGGCATATATCCAAAGGAAATGAAAACAGGATCTCGAAGAGATGTCTGCACTCCCATGTTTACTACAACATTATTCATAATAGCCAAAGACATGGACAAAAACTAAGTGTCCATCAATGGATGAATAAAAAAGATGTGGTACATATATACAATGGAATATTATTCAGCAATGAGAAGAAAGGAAATTCTGTCATTTGCGACAACATGGATGGACCTCCAAGGCATTATGCTAAGTGAGGTAAGTCAGACACATAAAGACAAATACTAGATGGTACTATTAATATGTGGAATCTATAAAAGCCAAACTTGTGAAAACAGAGCAGAATGGTGGTTACCAGGGACTTGGGGGAATGGGAATTGGGGAGATGTTTAATAATACAAACTTGTCACTAGTAGATAAGGTACGTCCTAGAGATTAAATGCACAGCATAGTGATTGTAGGCAACAATACTGTATCATAGACTTCAAAGCTGCTAAGAAAATAGATCTTAATTGTTCTAACCACAAAAAAGAAATAATAATTGTGTGAAGTGATAGAGGCGTTAGTTAACATTACAGTGGTAAACCTATTCTAATATACAAATGTATTAAACCAACACATTGTATGCCTTAAGCAGATACAATGTTATGTGTCAATTATAGCTCAATAAAAATATATATTTTAATTTAATTTTAACTAATATATACATTATAAAGAATATAATTATATTAACATATAAGGATTGCAATATATTTAATGATATAATTTTATTTAACAGGAAGAAAAAAGATGGGAAGTGACATAAGACAGTAACTCAAATCTAGCAAAAGAGTGCTGCAAATGACAAATATGTGGGTAAATATAAAAGATCCTACAAATATACATGTTCTCATTTCTTCTCTTTTTTAAAAGACATAAGATTATGAAAAAGGAATAATTATAACACTGTGCACTAAGTTTATAGTGACATAATTTATATGACAAGAGAACAAAGGAGGGGAGAAGAAAAGGATACACAAGCCTACCTCAGAGATACTGTGGGTTCAGTTCCAGCCCACTACAATAAAGTGAATATCGCAACAAAGCTAGTTAAATGAATATTTTGGCTTCCCAGTACATATAAAAGTTATGTTTACACCATACTGTAGCCTAGTAGGTGTGCAATAGTATTATGTCTTAAAAAATGTCAGTACCTTAATTTAAAAATATTTTATTGCTAAAAAACGCTAACCATCTGAGCTTTCAATGAGTCATAATCACTGATCACAGATCACCATAACAAATATAATAATAATGAAAAAGTTTGAAATATTGTGAGAATTGCCAAAATGTGACACAGAGATACGAAGGGAGCAAACATAGTTGGAAAAAATGGCCCCGATAGACCCGTGGCCACAAACCGTCAATTTGTTAAAAATGCATTATGTATAAAGCACAAAGTGCAATAAAATGAGGTATGTCTGTGTATTAGAATAAAGTTTCTATATTTTACTAGAATTAAGGTAGTATTTCTGAAATAAATGGTAATAAGTAAAGATGCATATTGCAGTTCCTGGAACCACCACAAAAAATATTTTTTAAAAATAGTCTACAAAATGAACAGAGAAGCTAAAATGGTGAACTAAAAAATATTTCACAGAAGGGAGACAGTAAGGAGGCACGGAGCAAGAAATAAAGGCATGAGACAGAGAACAAACTGCAAAATAGCAGGTGTAAATCCCACCATAACTACTATACTTACATTAAATGTGAAAATATTAAACATTCAACTCACAGGACACCAGCAATAAAAGACAAAATGGATAAATTAGACTTGATTAAAATGGAAAACGTTTGCACTTCAAAAGACAACTTTAAGGAAATGAAAAGACAATTCACAGATGGGAAATATCTACAAATATATCTGATGGACTTGAGTTCAGAATACATAAAGATGTATTCTTAAAACTGAGTAAGATGATGGACAACCCAATTAATAAATGGGTACAGGATCTGAATAGACATTTCTCTGAAGATGATATATTAATGGACAATAAGATAATGAAATGATGTTCAATATAGTTAGTCATTAAAGAAATCCAAAACAAACCCAAAAGGAGATATCACTTTATACCTACTAGCATAGCCATAATCAAAAAGACAGACAATGACAAGTGTTGGTAAGGATGTGGAAAAAATGGAATCCTTATATATTGCTGGTGTGAATATAAAACAATACAGCCACTTTAGAAAAACAGTTTGACATTTTCTTAAGAATTTAAACATGATCTTACCATACAACCCAGCAATTCCCCTCCAAGGAATCCATCCAGGAGAGTAGAAGACATATGTCCACTCAAAGAACTGTATGCATATGCTCATATCAGCACTGTTCTTAAGAACCAAAAGTAAACATAATCCAAATGTGCATCAGTTAGTAAATGGGGAAAAATGTGGTATGTCCATACAGGGGAATACTCTTTAGTAATGAAAATGAAGGAAATACTGATCCATGCTACAATGTGAATGAACCTCAAATTCATGCTATATGAAAGCAGCCACATGGAAAAAACTCCATGAATGTGATTCAATTACATGAAATATCAAGAAAAGGCAAAATTACAGAGATAGAAAGGAGATCAATAAGCCTGGGAGTCAGGCTGCAAACAAGAGCAAAATAAGTTTGGGGGGGATGGGAAATGGTTAAAACTGAACTATAGTGATGGATATACATGCCTATAAATTTATGTAAAAAAAGACTAAACACTTAAAATAGTGACTTTTACACTATGCAAAATATACTTCAATAAAGCAGCATTAACGACTAAGTAAAAAATATTGTCAGGTGTATTTTTACTGCAACATTAAGTTCAACTCTAGTGTCAGAGAATAACACTCCACCTAATGATTGACATATCTGGGCATCATCACCATCTTCTGAAATTTTAGAAGAAAAAAACTCACTACCTACAGCATTTAAACCCAATGCTGGTTAAATGTCTCCCCGTTTTCAACCAGATTGTTTTTAAATCCATATCCAATCAAGATGAAGGCCCCTATTTTTATTATATAATTATTATTATAAACTAAAGATCAAAGGTAAAATTTAATGATTTAAAACATATTATTTGGGGAAATAACACAACATGTAAGTAATCAGCAATAAAAATACAAATCAAAATTTTTCTAACTTTATAAAGTAACTTCTTTTACATTTACCAATTATTGTGTATTAAGAATTTTGGTGAAACAATATGGAGTTGCATTCTGTCTAAAAAGTATTTTTTTGTTTCTTACTCACCTTTATTATTTTATTATGTTATGTTAGTCACCACACAATACATCATTAGTTTGTTTTTGTTTTTGTTTTTCTCATTAAACTTTTGTTTTAATGGGTCTCAAAATTCTGTGACAGATCTTTGGTCAAGTTTGTTTCCATTAAAAAGTACTGATTTTAAAAACTAATAACTTAAAACTGCCACACACACACACACACAAAAAAAAGCAAATGGTCCACAAAACATTCTCCTTTCCTTCTGAAGGTTTTTACAAGGCATTGTTATCATTAACCAGTCTTTTACTATTAAACTTAAATGGCTAATTGACACAAACAGTTCTGAGACCGTTCTTCCACCACTGATTAAGACTGTGGTGGCAGGTATTGGGGATAATATTCATTTAACCTTCTGAGCTTTCTAGGCAGACTTGGTGACCTTGCCAGCTCCAGCTTCCATTGCTTCAATGACACCCACAGCAACCGTCTGATTCATGTCACGAACAGCAAAACGGCCCAGAGGAGGATAGTCAGAGAAGCTCTCAACACATATAGGTTTGCCAGGAACCATATCTACAATGGCAGCATCACCAGATTTCAAGAACTTGGGACCACCTTCCAGCTTTTTTCCAGAACGATGATCTATCTTCTCCAGCTCAGCAAACTTACAAGCAATGTGAGCTGTGTGACAATCCAGCACAGGTGCATATCCAGCACTGATTTGGCCTAGATGGTTCAGGATAATCACCTGAGCCGTAAGGCCAGTGCTTCCGTTGGTGGGTCATTTTTGCTGTCACCAGCCACATTGCCATGATGAACATCTTTGACAGATATGTTCTTGACATTGAAGCCCACGTTGTCCCCAGGAAGAGCCTCACTCAAAGCTTCATGGTGCATTTCAACAGACTACTTCAGTTGTAACACTGACTGGAGCAAAGGTGACCACCATGCCAGGTTTAAGAACACCAGTCTCCACTCGGCCCACAGGGACAGTACCAATACCACCAATTTTGTAGACGTCCTGGAGAGGCAGATGCAAGGGCTTGTCAGTTGGATGAGTTGGTGGCAGAATGCAATCCAGAGCTTCAAGCAGTGTGGTTCCACTGGCATTCCCATCTTTACGGGTGACTTTCCATCCCTTGAACCAAGGTATGTTAGCACTTGGCTCCAGCATGTTGTCACCATTCCAACCAGAAATTGGCACAAATGCTACTGTGTCAGGGTTGCAGCCGATTTTCTTAATGTAGGTGCTGACTTCCTTAATGATTTCCTCGTATCTCTTCTGGCTGTAGGGTGGCTCAGTGGAATCCATCTTGTTAACACCAACAATTAGTTGTTTTACACCCAGTGTGTAAGCCAGAAGGGCATGCTCACGGGTCTGCCCATTCTTGGAGATACTGGCTTCAAATTCACCGACACCAGCAGCAACAATCAGGACAGCACAGTCAGCCTGAGATGTGCCTGTAATCATATTTTTGATAAAGTCTCTGTGTCATGGGGCATCAGTGATGGTCACATAATACTTGCTGGTCTCGAATTTCCACAGGGAGGTATCAATGATGATACCACGTTCACGTTCAGCTTTCAGTTTATCCAAGACCCAGACATACTTGAAGGAGCCTTTCCCATCTCAGCAGCCTCCTTCTCAAATTTTTCGATAGTTTTGTTGATCCGACCACATTGTAGATCACAGGACCACTAGTGGTAGACTTGCCCAAATCTACATGTCCAATGACGACGAGGTTGATGTGAGTCTTTTCCTTTCCCATTTTGGTTTAGGTTGAGCGGTGGTTTTCATGACACCTCCAGTTCTTAGCCTAGTGCTCCCGAAGGTCTGGGACAGCCCCTTTGAGCCACTTCCTCTGCTTGTCACAGGTCCGCCACGGGCTCTACATCATTAGTTTTCGATGTAGTGATCCATGATTCATTGTTTTCGTATAACACCCAGTGTTCCATGCAGTATGTGCCTTCCTTAATACACATCACTGGGTTAACCCATCCCCCCACCCCACCCCCAAAACCCTCAGTTTGCTTCTCAGAGTCCATAGTCTCTCATGGTTCGTCTCCCCCTCCGATTTTCCCCCTTCATTTTTCCCTTCCTTCTCCTATGTCCTCCATGCTATTCCTTATGTTCCACAAATAAGTGAAACCATATGATAATTGACTTTCTCTGCTTGACTTATTTCACTTAGCACAATCTCCTCCAGTCTCATCCATGTTGATGTAAAAGTTGGGTATTCATCCTTTCTGGTGGCTGAGTAATATTCCATTGTATATATGGACCACATCTTCTTTATCCATTCATTTGTCGAAGGGCATCTCAGCTCTTTCCACAGTTTGGCTATTGCGGACATTGCTGCTATGAACACTGGGGTGCATATGGTCCTTCTTTTCACTACATTTGTTTCCTTGGGGTAAATACCCACTAGTGCAATTGCTGGGTCATAGGGTAGCTCTATTTTTAATTTTTTGAGGCAACTCCACACTGTTTTCCAGAGAGGGTTCCCCTTCCACAACCTCTCCAACATTTGCTGTTTCTTTCCCTGTCCATTTTTGCCATTCTAACTGGTGTAAAGTGGTATCTCAATGTGGTTTTGATTTGAATTTCCCTGATGGCTAATGATGATGAACATTTTTTCATGTGTCTGTTAGCCATTTGTATGTCTTCTTTGGAGAAGTGTCTGTTCATGTCTTCTGCCCATTTTCTGACTTGATCATTTGTTTTTTGGGTGTTGAGTTTGAGAAGTTCTTTACAGATCTTGGAAATCAGTGCTTTGTCTGTAGTGTCATTTGCAAATATCTTCTTCCAATCTGTGGGCTGCCTCTTTGTTTTGTTGACTGTTTCCTTTACTCACCTTTAACAGCTGGCTGAACAGTTAGCATGTACAGGATTGGGAGCAATAATACAGTGCCTAATGAGCAGTACAAAAGGGGGTTTGCCTTGAGAGCTTCAAGACTGGGTGAACTAAAAATAGCCTTGATTAACTTGCATCAATGACTGACACCTTAATTGGGCCAGATTTTCTTTATTCAATTTATTTTATTTTTTTAAAAAGATTTTATTTATTTATTTGACAGAGAGAGACACAGCAAGAGAAGGAACACAGCAGGGGGGTGGTGGGAGAGGAGAAGCAGGCTTCCCGCAGAGAGCCCAGTACAGGGCTCGATCCCAGGACCCTGGGATCATGACCTGAGCTGAAAGCAGATGCTTGACAACTGAGCCATCCAGGCGCCCCTCTTTATTCAATTTAAAGGAAGCATCACCTCTTAAGTAGCCAAGAATCATTTGAGAATGTTCTTCTGATTGTCTGTAACTCTCTATATTTTCTTCTGTGTTTAAAAAAAACGTTCAAGTGGGGAGCCTGGGTGGCTCAGCCAGTTGGGCATCTGCCTTCGGCTGAGGTCATGATCCTGGGGTCCTGGGATTGAGCCCCACGTTGTGCTCTCTGCTCAGTGGGGAGCCTGCTCCTCCCTATCCCTCTCCCTCTGCCTGCTGCTACCCCTGCTTGTGTTCTCTCTCTGCCAAATAAATAAATAAAATATTTAAAAAAATTGTTTTAAAAAACGTTCAAGAAAAAAAAAGGTCTGGATAATACTTGAGAAGTCTGAACCACTGTAAAATGACAGCAAAAAGAACACAGTCAGCCAGCTGCAATGGTTCACCAGTGATCTACTGAAAGGGCATCTGTTTTATGCAAGGGAATGTGCACAGCTGCTGAACAAACTTATCAGGGAGAGACACTCAGTTGTTAATCAACTATGTTTCTATTCAGAGGGAGAAAATAGTCAGAAAAAGGACTTTATAGAGTCTGTGAATCAAGACCTACAGGACCTTTGTTCCTACTTTTGAAGGGTAGGAGGAAGGATGATTTAGAGTGAAAGAAGAGAAAAAGTCCTTGAAACTTAACAGCAAGTTATACCATCATGACTGCTTGGCTGAGATAATAGCTGGGCAAAAATCTGCCAGGGTTTGCCCTGAAGTCTTAGAAAAGCCAGAAAATATCATGTCTTGAGGAACCTAGTACCCACAGAGGAAAGGGCAACAGGCATCTGTTCTTAAGATAATGGCAAATACTGATTATTTACCATGTGCCAGCTACAATTAACAGTTCATTTAATCATCACAATAAGCCTAGGAGGTAAATGAGGTATAATTATTGTACAGATCAGGAAACTATGGCACTGAGAAGTCTGATAAATTGCCTAAGGTCATCAAACTGGTAATTGGCAGGGCCAAGAGTAGAACCAAGTCAGTGTGGCTCCAGACACTGTGTTCTTAAACCATTACAATATATGGCTGAGATATGAAAATATTTTTATCCTGGCTGTAGAAAATAAAGGAATGTGAAGTTAAGTGAAACAATGAATGATGAAAGCTGAAGTAAACAACTCATTAACACTGAGCCCAGGTGTTCAATTCTGTAAAAATCCTGATCTACACTTGGCTCAATGTTCAGACCTTCCTTCCCTCATTTATTTCCCTGATACTTATTGAACATCTGGTATGGGCTAGACCTCCAAAGGGTAACAAGAAATATAAAATCTCTGAGCATAAAAGGCTTAGATTTCAATGAGGCATTTCAATAATTTGGGAATAATTATCATCCAGTTGAATTGCTGTGGAAGGGATATACATAAAGAGTGGATGGGTCTGCAACAGACAGATACACTCCAGGCATCTCTAGCAACTTGGGCAAGAATCAGATCATTCAGGATGGCCACAGTGTGTGATGTCATAGGAGGAGATGGCTGGGGAGTGAGGAGAGTTCTGAGCAAGCAGATGGGCTGATCAGTTTGTCACTCTGGCAGTAGTAGGGAGGATGGATGAATTGGGGCCACAGAGGAAGAAGGTACATCTTAGTACCAGGGATAGAGAAAGAGGCAGAAAACAGAGGAAATTCAATTTTATTATGGTAATACAAAAGATGAAAAATTAAGGCCTCAACTGAGACAAAGGGAGTAAAGGAAAGAGGAAAGAAGATGAAAGATATAGTGTCAATTAGCTAGCAGTTACATAATTATACTGTTTTAATAAAGGAATTATCATTACAGAGAAAATTAAGCAAAAATCTCATGCTAACTTTCTACCATGTACTCCCACAGGAAAGCAAGGCATTATTGCTTACATAAATCATCTATAAAAAGCTAAACTTATGTACCTACATCGATACGAAACTAGAGAAATAAAAATCATATAAACATGTATCTTTACATTTTTAATTTTTCTAGGTAAAGCAATTTCTAAATAGAGGTTATAGGAAAGTCTTCAATTTTTAACAAATATTCTCTTCCCAACGAGCATGCATACATTCACTTCACCCTCCCTCAAGCCCTATAAGGTGAATACTATTATCCCTATTTTACATATGAGGCAATCAAGGCTCCAAGAGGGTAAGTAATGTGCCCAAAGTCACTAGATGTTAGTTCTGCTGTACAACTTCTTTTGAAAATGTATTATTCAAGTGCAATTGATAAATTAGGGAATAATGGTATAACTCAAATTTCACATTTGCTCATTTATGAGAGATTTCCTCCACAAGAAACACGGTGAATGCAAAAAACTGCACTCAGCTGAACTAGAAATACATGAAAAGCACACACTTCAAAACAAACATCTACCAGCTACCTCGGTTCACTGTGTGAGGTGTGACTCACACCCATTCACATCTGGTGTTACAATTTTCCTTCAGATTTCAGTAAGCCTCCTTGCATCACTCCACAGAAACTCACAATCTTGCAATGCTTTCCATAGCCACTTCCACCAGGGAATAATATATTTTGAAATCTAAAGTACCAAATATATTGCAGTATTTATTTGTTAACCACTTAACATTTATGATCTTTTAAAAAAATATGTCACTAACAAGTTTTTGAGTATTATACCAGAATATCATTTTCCCATAAGTCCTATGTTTTTGTTGTGTATTTTTGCAAAGCATGATTATTTTTTTAGCAACAAATGCTTTCATTAATAGCAGAGCTCAGTTGTGGAGTGATATCCAATTTGCTCATTTCAGAGCCAATAAGTTATAGGGTCTCCCACCTTTATGTATGTACTCATCCCAAACTATTTGTACACAATGTGTTTTTTGAACATCTTAAACTTCCAACCCTCTTTTACGTGAACTAGTGTGAGTATATATATTCATTCACCCAATTCTTTAGCCCAAAGGTCTTAGAATCATCTCTGATTTCTTTCTTTTTTCTTATGTTCCACATCTGGTCTATTAGAAAATCTTGCCAACTACCTTCAAAATATTTCTACAATTTGATCACTTTGCACATCTCCAATTGCTACTGTCCTAATCCAAGTTGCCATCATCCCTAGCGAGCTATTACAGTAGCCTCCACGCTGATCTTTCTGCTTAAACCTTACACCCTTTGTCTCATGGAATGTCCTTCCTCTATACAGCAGCTACAGTAAGCCCTTTAAATCTAATCATGTCCCTCTCTTAATCAAAGTCCTCCAATTAACATATATACATATATTTAAATAAAATCCTAACTTCTGACCACAGCCTGCAAGGTCTGGCTTCTTTGACCTTAGCTACCATATTCACTGTATCCTTACCAAACAGTCTTTGCACTCTTCCTTGAACACACCTAATATGTTCCCAACCAAAGGTTTTAACATTCACTATTCTCTCAGATGGGAAATTCTCTCCCCAGATACTGGCATAATTTGACTCAAATCTCTGCTCAAGCATCACCTGTCGGATTGGCTTTCCTTGGCCACCATATTGAAAATATCAGCTTCCATCATACTGTATCCCCTAAACCTACTTTATTTTTCATCCTAGGACTTATCACTATCAGGCATATCGTGTATCTAGTTGTTTCCTGTCTGCCTCTGCCATTAGAATGTAAGCTTCATGAAGACAGAAATTTCCTCTTGTTCACTACTGCACCCCAGTAGCCATTAGCTCTTAACAGAAACATTAATGAAAAAACAGGAATTAGTCACTTAGTAAGGACATCAGACATTAGGCTATATTTCTCATGTTCACTAAATAACTTTCAATAGTTAAGTAAAATGAATAATGAGACAATGAAAAAAAAAACCGGTGACTAAACCTACATAGAAACTATAATATATTATTAAATATTAAATGGAAAATGACTGTGCATATTTGTGTTACTAAAGACAGGTCAAAAGTTATTGCTCAACATTCACAAAGTACTATATTGTTTGAGTTGCCAAGTCAATAGTTCCATAATTAAAACAGATTTTAAAAGTTCACTCACCCCATTAGGTTTAGTTTTTTCTTACTAATGTAAGATGGGGATTTTTCTACAACCCCACCCTGTCTAACCATTATTTCCATGAATCACCTCCACCATACAAAATGTACTCATACAATTACTTATAAAAATCCTTTATATAGCTCATCTATTCTTTGTTGACAAAATATGTTAAAGTGTATCTGTCATATAATTTAAATTTCTAGAAAAATTCACTTACACATCTTCATATTTAGAAGCATCTCAGGAAAACAGACTTTCTATTTTGAGAAACAGTGAAGAAGGGAGAAAAAAGAGACTTTAAAGATTATCCAGCCCAGTGATTTAACACTAGTATTCTTTTCTTTGTTTAAGCAGCTGTAATTTTGTCCTTAAAATCTTACATGAAAGCCCAATATGTAAAACTTAAATTGATCTATTTTAGGCATGGAGGTGGGGAGAAAAAAATGGTGGGTCTGCAAAGAAGGAGGGATCCGGAAACCTTGACGGTTTATTCCTCTAAGATTTCAATACCCATCCCTTTTACTATGACTGTCTCTAGGAAACTCCAAAGAGGAAAATTTCCCTTCTAGTCAAAGTGCTACTTTACAATAAGACAAGAGAATGGAGGTTCAAATAGGACTGTAGGAGTTGATGGTCTTCAGTTGATAGTGAAGATGAAATTTAGTATAGTCAATTGGATGAAAGCATTGTGTGCAGTTTGTAAAACAAATCCTACTTCCTGAACAAAACCATTTTCTGGGATGAGAAGTAATTTTTGGTTCCTTATTTACAGAAAAATTAAATGTGAGGTTTTACTTTGCATTGCTGGAGACAAATTCACCATGGTAATACATTTTCGTGACAAGATATCCCACTTTCTCTATGTACATTTGTACTTGTCAATTATGTCCTGGCATTCATTCTGTAAAAATGATCACTTTATCTGTAACATGTTTGAAAATGATACCTAATGTGTTATCCATCCCTCCTCTAGTTCTAAGAAATTAGTTTTAAATAAACGTAAATCAATTAACCTCATAACCAGTTTTGCTAGTCGTATTGTATTATATGAGAGATCTCTGTGTGATATCCTCTCTGCCCAAACACAAAACAAAGAGGAGTGCAAAACCATACTTAGAAATCAAATTAGGGTAAACGTTATGTATAAATACATGAGTAACGGAAAGGGAAATAGAAACGATTACAGGTTATGTTTACTAGCTTTATCAAGAACTCACTTAAATTTAATTGAGCTACACAGGATTTTAAAAGAAAAAAGTTGTCTCAAATAATCACAAATGTGATCATTGTAAAGCAAATCATTTTGCTCTTGCCAAGATCTGTTTTTAGACACACGTCTAATGTTTTCACTTAAACCTTTTCTTTGGGGTACCTGGGTGGCTCAGTTGGTTAAGCATCTGCCTTCGGCTCAGGTCATGATCCCGGGGTCCTGGGATCGAGCCCCACATCGGGCTCCCTGCTCAGCAGCGAGTCTGCTTCTCCCTCTCTCTCTGCTGCTTCCCCTGCTTGTGCTCTCTCTCTCTCGCTCGCTTGCTCCATCTCAAATAAATAAATAAAATCTTTTAAAAAAGATAAACCTTTTAACATTTTTGGGCACATTTGGCCTTAGGAACTTTACCTCAATTTATTTTTAAAGTAAAGGCTTTAAGCTGAAGTTTACCATTAAATGGCTTAGAAGTTGAGGGAAGTGCTGTGTTTTTCAGCATAATTTGGTTCAAAATGTGTCAAAAGATCTATGTTTAGTAATTCAATAGCATGTCTAAAAGCAAAAGACCTAAATTAGTTTTAAAATTCTTAATCATCAATGCTTACATCACTGAAATAGCTATATTTACATCAGAATAATAATATTGTTGACAATCTGTCCCTCCTGGGATGCAAGCCATGTAAAGACACAGGTGGCAGCAGAATTACAGCCTACTCAAAATCCTGAGAGAGATGGCGTCTAACCTGAGGAAGCAGCTTCTTTCCTAACTTCGAGCTAATTGCAGATGAAGAAGAATCCTCAAGGTGAACACCTTGTGTGTTGCCTTCTTGGTTACAAATGACAGGTAGTTTGATATCTGTATCATTCATTCATTCAAAGATTTGCCTTACATCCATTATATATAGGTATGATTCAGGAATTGTTAGAAACAATGCCTTGCACAGACATCATCATAATGAGCTCACAGTAAAAATGATTTTTCAGTTCTTCTTTTCTGCATTTGGGCACATTCCCGCCTTGCCATTTGCAAAGTGACAACTGACCTCCGAAGTTATGAGAATTGTGAAGACAACCTTTTCACCACAGGCAAAATTTCATCTTAGGTATGTGACTACTTGACAGCTTATATTGTGCAAACTCATCTTACTGTATGTGTGAAGCTATCATTAAAAAAAAAAGAAAAAAGATTGGAGGATGACCAACGAAGGAATGACTAAACAATGGAAAAATAAAAAAGAAAGTTTACAAAACTGTCATCAGGATTAAGGATAACTTAGGCCAAAATGCCTGTATGAGGATGCTGGATATATGAAGGCAGCTTCTCATCTGCAGTTTCAAGAGTGTAACCCTGACTATCTTAGAAAGAAGGAAGGCAGGTCTGAGAAGGATAGCACACTAAAATAAGTGTGAAACGAGTGGAAACTAAACTTACTGGGGTGATAAGAATCTTGACTAAGTTGGAACTTCCTATGGTATGTAGGTTGAACTGTAAGTTTTCTCATATGTAAACAAGTGAATGAGAATGCTGTTTTTTAATGAACAAAAGCAAAGTAAGGAAAAACCAAAAGACTAAGGGGCAAGACTGAGATTTCAGGGTGACTGTGTTAAGGAAATGAACCCCATGTATTAGGGCAACGGTGCTAGACCCTAGTATGAGGCATTCTGCTGAAGAAGAAAAAAGTTCCTTTATATATGCATCATAGGCCATTCGACCTAGAAATTGGCAATTTTCATTTTTGAAATACACACTACAGCAAATAATCATCTGACCATCAAATACAATAAGAGTAACGCCAAACACTTCTATCTTAAACAATGTATTTGTAATTGCTTAGCATGACCCACATAAAACTCTGGGTAAAAAAAATAAATAAAAAATAAAAATAAAAACAAACAAAAAAGAAAACAGCATGTCACAAAATGCCCAATAGAACAGATTCCGTGGCCAACAATTATGCTATCACGCTATATGCCCCTTAAAAAAACAGCTCATTTTGCACACATACCTTGTTTCCCTCAGCATCAGAGACTAGCAAAACCAAAGAAACCCACATCCTAAGCCACAGAATGGAGCCACCTGGCCTTGTTCTTATCACAGGATGACAAAATGATTTCAATCCCCTAATGTCATGCAGACATCCTCAACATTTGTATAGTGTTTTTTAACTAACAAAACTGTTGCATCCTTCCTGAGCTGTAGAATGGTCAAAAGGCTCAATGCAAACATTTCTTCAGATAACCTTTGCTGCCACATTTAAAGGCACAGACTGTCTGACTGGCATAAATTTCAAATGCTTTCTTCCTTTTTCTTTCCCTTTTCTGTTCTGCTACTCACATGATTAAACATGATTTCAAAAAAGTTTCTGGGATCTCTCCTTCTAAAAATGTTTAAGTCAATGCCAGCTTTGCACTATTCATCTGTCAATCTAGAGAAAATAGGAACAATTTTATGAGCACAAGAAACAAGTTTTTTTAATGCTCCAATTCCATGACAGTAATTACAAACAAGTATGAGAAAAAAACCTGTCACATAAAAAAGTACGTAGGCCTTCTCTTAAAATACATATATTTTAGAATAATAAAATATTGTTTTTTTCACTTTTTATCATAAAGATTTTTGGAATAACTAACTTGAAGGTTAAGTTGTAATATTTTTCGTTAAAAAACATAAGAGTTAATTCTAGGGCTTTTTAATACCACAATTTTTATAGTACTAGTGAAAAAGGATGTGGGATTCTGATAATCTAGTTAAAGTCAGGATACCTATGTAGAAAATTTAACAGACACCACCACTTATATTGACCTCTACTGATCTGATGAGAGAACATTAATTAGTAAAAGGAATGCCACTGTCAATTTTCAATGAAAATGCAATTATCTGAAATTAATGTTCCACTGGAAAAAAATAAGCAGTAGCATTTTTAAAGTATCACTTCACTAGATTCTCAAAGGCACACTATAATATAGATAAGACCGCATTATCTTTTCTTCATTGCAAGAGGTTAAATGGCTCGCTTAAAGTAATGTGGCTTCTGTGGCCAATTAGGAACTGTTTTCCTTTAAACTCTCTACTGACAGAATTTCAAAGAGAAAAATGAGATTTACCAAACAATAATAATCTGCCTAAGTATATGTTATGGATTCAACTATGTGTCCCCCCAAAAAGATATGAAGTCCTAAACCCCACTAACTCAGAATGTAATCTTATCTGGAAATAAGGTCATTATAGATGTAATTAGTTAAGACAAGGTCATACTGCCGTAGGGTGAACCCCAAATCCAATGTAACCAGTATCCTAATAAAAAGATGACCATGTGAGGACACAAAGATATAGGGAGAATGCCATGTAAAGATGGAAGCAGAGGAGATAGGATCCATCTAAACCCACCAATCCCAAAGATTGCCAGTAATCACCAGAAGCTAGGAGGGAGAGAGGGAAGAGATTCTTCCTCGGCACCCTCGGAATGAACCAAGACTGCTGACACCTTGATTTAGAACTTCTAGCCTCCAGAACTATGAGTCAAGACAGTATATTTGCTTAAAGCTCCTGGGCTTGTGGTACTTTGTTGCCAGCAACCCTACGAAACTAATACAGTATAATTATACTTCATGAAACTATAAAAAGTGTTTCATTATTTATAAAAGAGGGAAATGATTTTTAAAAACTTAAGGATAAAAAAGATAAAGAGGCAAATGACATGGATCCTGATCCTAGCTCCAAGATTTACTTGCTGATTGTGTTTCTGTAGTTGTAAAATGACTTCTCTCTGGGTAACTCAGAGTTGTTGTGAAGATAGCAAGATTCTTACACATAATGCACACAGTTATTAGATATAATTATCATAATGTTGTAAATTACTCTTATTCCATGTGAGTATATTATCCCAATACTTATAAACTCCCTAAAGGTAAGAATTACATTTGTAATCCCCACAGAACCCATAAGGCTGAGGAAAGATTAGATATAAAATATTTGATTTAAATTAAAAATCAATTTAGAGCTTTTACATATAGCTTATCCAGCAAACTCTATCTATCTATCTATCTATCTATCTATCTATCTATCTATCTATCTATCTATCTATCTGCCTATCTATAGTGGGAAGCAGCTTTTACTATTTTATGATACTATATTGATAGACTCATATTGTTTGTCTATTTATATTGTGTTTTCTTGATCCTGTAATAACTTCCAAGTTTATTTCAAACAACACACACACTGAACAAACACACAAGTGGATTTACCATGAAGTTAATGAAGTTAAGCTTCAGGTCTCCTCACTTGTATCAGATCTTGCCATGGCCCTGGAGAGGTCTAAGATACATGGCCATATGGTTCTATTTAAAAAAATCAACAAAAATATTTTCGGGTGCCTGGGTGGCTCAGATGGTTAAGCGTCTGCCTTCGGCTCAGGTCATGATCCCAGGGTCCTGGGATCAAGCCCCACATCGGGCTCCTGGCTCAGCGAGGAGCCTGCTTCTCACTCTACCTCTGCCTCTCCCCCTGCTCATGCTCTCTCTCTCTGTATCTCTGTCTCAAATGAATAAATAAAATCTTTAAAAAAATAAAAAAATTAAGTATTTTCATTAGTCAGTTAAGAAAGCTGTCTTCCCTCCATATGGACTTTCTTCCATCACAGTTCCCTCTTGTTGGGTAACTTTGGAGTGATTGCCCAGCATTCTGTTTCAGAATCCTGCTAAGAGGGACACCTGGGTGGCTCAGTCAGTTAAGCATCTGCCTTTGGCTCAGATCATGATGCCAGGATCCTGGGATCGAGTCCTGCATCAGGCTCCTTGCTCAGGAGGGAGCCTGCTTCTCCCTCTGCCTGCCACTCTCCCTGCTTGTGTTCTCTCTCTCTCGCTCGCTCTGACAAATAAATAAATAAAATCTTTAAAAAAAAAAAAAAAAGAATCCTGCTCAGGGAAGGAAGAGCTGGAGATACCTTTAGTTTGGGGTTCATGTGATAGATTTAGTTGTTAACGGTCACTTCCTTGTATGGTTATTGCTAGTTGTCATGGTACAGGAATAGCTTCCAAAAATATTCCTATTTCCCACTGTACTGACTTACATGTTTTATGTTATGAAGACGCAGAGACAAGGTCTTATCCTGATATAAACACATTGTACAGGTCCTGGCATTAAGAATATGTAGATAATGAGAAAACAATAACACATACCCTACCACTACTGGGTACCCTCAGGCAGATGGTCCTTGCTAGTGAGTGGGGCTCCCTTACTTGGAAAGTGGTTACAAGATCAAAGAAACAAGAGAGATCAAATGGGATCAAATCCAACTGGTAAGGAATAGACCTCTCATAAAGCCCCGTGCTAGAGGTTACCATTATTAAATTGGCTGGCATCATTAGCCTTACCTAAACTTTCTTCAGAAAGGAGTATCATGGAGACTAGCTAGAAACATTCAGATTTATCCATAACCCACAATTTATTTACATAGTTTCTGAACAGTCAACACTTCTGCATTTTAAATAGACTACAAATTTTTAGTTTCTACACAACTCCATCATAAATTTTAGAATTTTTATTTTTTTATTATTTTTTAAAAGATCTTATTTGTTTATTTTAGAGAGAGAGAGAGAATTCCAAGCAGACTTTACACTGAGCATGGAGCCCAGGTGGGGCCCGATCCCATGACCCTGAGATCACAACCTGGGCCAAAATCAAGAATCAGACACTCAACTGACTGAGCCACCCAGGTGCCCCAAATTTTGATAATTTTTTTTTTTTTTTTTTTTTTTTTTTAAAGATTTTATTTATTTGACAGAGAGAGACACAGCGAGAGCAGGAACACAAGCCGGGGGAGTGGGAGAGGGAGAAGCAGGCTTCTCGCTGAGCAGGGAGCCCGATGTGGGACTCGATCCCGGGACTCCGGGATCATGACCTGAGCCGAAGGCAGACGCTTAACGACTGAGCCACCCAGGCGCCCTTGATAATTTTTAAAGTATTTTAGTTCTTTTATTTGTTTAGCTATTAACAGTAAAATTCATATTTACTTAGTTTTTATTATATTTTTTGTTGGTTGGTCTTGCTCTTGAATTATTTCATGTTCTGTTTGTTTCAGAAATGTAAGAGTAAAATATTAAGCCATGTCAGTTCAGTTATGTCAGCAATTTTCAGAAGACAATTATTAGTCTCAGCTTTTTTCTTGAAAGTAGAAATTAGAAGCCACAGTTTAAACACACACACACACACCACCACCACCACCACCACACACACACACACCCACGACCACCACCACCACCACAACCACACACACACACACCCATGACCACCACCACCATGCAACCACCACCACCACCAAGATGGTCAGTCCAACATCTCAAAAATTAGTTCTAGGTTATACAATCACATTGGGTCCAAATGATTAGCTTATGTTATAGTCACCAGAAAAATGAAATAGAACTTTAAAATATCATTTGAAATGCAAGTATCATAAGGGCTATCATAAAGCATGGCATATACTCTCAAATGGTTAAAACCAAGATCATCAACACATCAACAATGTGTTTTTCTTAAACAATCACTTACATCTGAGCTATAACTCATTTATGTTGTCAATTAAGATACAAACACACCATATTATTTATTTTGAAAAATTGTTAGAATGAGACAGTCTCCAAACAGAGCAGTTAAAAGTTTCTGGAATGTTAAAAGGAGCTTTACAAAGATAGGTCTATGACAAGTACTCAAAGGAGTAGCAAAACAGTAGGGCTTCGGAGTAGAAGAGAAAACATTTTAAATGCATGACCAAATGCTTTCTTGAAAATTAGTCTAAACTTAGATGACCAAAAGTATAAGTACTATGTCTACAGTCTAGAGATGTAAAGATTTTCCATAAAAATGAATCACAACACATATAGATTCTGCAAGCATAGCAAAATCTGAAACTAAAAATATTGTTTTAGCTGGTAAAAACATTTTTTATATGTAAGTGAATTATGGTGAGTTTCCTAACTGCCTGAAATGAATACTGAATTGAAACAAAAAAATCTGTAAAATTTGTATGTTTAAATGAGAAGAGTAGAATAAGAAATAAAAGTACAATGAAAAAAATAATGAATACAGTAAAACTACTCATAGAAGCAAAGGAAGTATAATTTGTAAGAGAATAACGCTTCTGTTATACAGGGAAAAATCTGGATACTCAAAAGTTCTATTCTAGGTCTTGATAGAAGCTCCTTCTATGAAATCTTTTAACCAATCCACAAATTTTCCTGTCTCTGAAATAGGGTAATGTTTAACTGACAAATGATTGTGGCCAGAAGCAAGCATTACCTGGGGCTGGCTATAAAAGCGACTCTTGGGCCACAGAAAAAGGAACTCTAATTCACAGCCACGTTTTAAGTTCTGGGTTGACTCTTCCTACCTCAGGAGACCTGACCGCTATGCAAGGCAATATTTTTCAAGAACAAAAGTCTCTAAAAGGACAGACACCAGAGAAATCTCTCCATTGTCTGAATTCTTATTACTTTCTCCCTTCTCCACAATGAACTATGGGTGGGATCCTCCCCAGCCACATTTTTTAAAGCACATTTGGAAGTACCATTTCTGCTAAAAGCCACTCTCCCTGACTGACAGAGCTCCATGAAGGCAAGAGTTGTGGCTGGCCCCCCTCCCTACCCCAAAGCTGCTAACTCTCAATGCACACAAAGCCTGTCTTGGTACCTTGATCACAGCTGGCAATCAAGAAGCAATTAATGAAGGCCTACTATAGTATCAAACTCTTGGGTTTGTTTTCTTTTTTCAGCATCACACAAGTAGACACTTTATTTTATACTACTTTATTCCAGCACTATTTCTGAACAATTTAATTCAAATGTCTTTATCACTCAATAAGACTGCAAGACCAGGAAGGTTAAGGATTATGTCTTTTGTTTCTTTTCTATGTCAGATAGCCCCTTAAACATAGCAAGTACTAAATAAAGATTTATTTATTTACTTATTTATTTTTATTTGAGTATAGTTGACACACAATATTACATTAGTTTCAAGTATAACAACCACAATATCCCATAAAAATATATAGACTGCATGTAACTTTCCAGAACTTGCTTTAAGAAAACCATGAAACTGACAAATGGAATGCTATAGTTTGCTTTTAAAGGGGATGGATACTTTTCATTTTCTGAACAACACAAAAACAGGCAGGATCTTTGTTCTACAGCTTTACAAATGATCATGTAATCCACCAAAATAACTCCATATTATGTGACTTGCCTATAATTTAATGAGACCCATTTTTTAAAATGAAATATAAAAAAATAAATAAAAAATAAAATGAAATATTATATCTAAATAAAAGATAATTCCATAAAGTAAGTGGATATAGGGCTACCTATTATAAAGCCCTGTGCTACAGGCTATGGATATAAAGATGAGTAAGATACAGTTCCTAAACTGAACGTGTTCACAAACTACATGAGGATCTATCTGAGGACTTGCCCAAGTAGTTCAAAGGACAAATCTAGCAACAGACCCCAACCCCAGTCTCTGGATGCTCATTCTGAGAATGAGGAGACTTGTTCATAGCAGTAAATGATATGTAAATTATTTTTATGACAAGAATAATGATCTGCTTATAATGATCAAATAAGGGGAAACTGGGGGTAGAAGAAGAGATTTCACTTAACCATAAGATTAACTTGACAACCTAGGCAGTAAAAGGGTAGGGTGCTTTCAAAAGACTATCTTCATTCAAGATCTTTAGGTTGTAAACTGACAATTCCCTTCTTATTTTGATACTTACCTGAAAGTGGAATATAGAACAAGTGATGTTCAAGGTCTTCTGCTGACCTATGAAATTACAGAATTATGTTGGAAGAGAAGGGGGAGAGATGAGGTGATTATGTATCTTAGATAGTGATCAACATAGAACTCTTGAGCACTAGTCCCTGTATTTCCAGTCCTTCTGGGTAAACTACAGACATTAAGTGGAAACAATAAGCTCTGTACTGCATTACTAATGATTCAAAGTAATAATGTCACCAAAGCCAAAGCTCAAGTTGGTACAATTCATTTCACTCCTTATTGCTTTGTTGTTGGTAATCATCAAAGAACATTCACTAAAATACTGCACCTGACTTAGCATGCGTTACCTAAACCTGGCCATGAATAGAGCCATTTAAAATAAACTTTTATCTAATATAGTACATAAATATCACATACATAAAGTGATGAGCATAATCAACCACCAATAAGTATGTTAAGTTCCTATGCTTCAAAAAAGAAAAAAAGACCTACTGAATATAAAAACTATAAAAACTGAATTACTGGCTATGTCAATTAAGAACGCATTTGGTTCCAAGTAACAGAAAGCTTAACTAACAGTGGCTTAAATATGTGGGGGGTAATTTTTCTCACTTAAAAGGACTATAGATAGGCGGCTGTTAGGATGGGTTTAGCTGCTCATCAGGCACAACCAAGGAACATGATTTTTCCGCCTTCACGGTGCTGCTTTTCATCCTCATGCTTATCACCTAGCAGTCAGGGGACGATTGCCACATTTTCTGAATCTGTATCAAAATTCAAATCAAAGAAAAGGGTGTTGCAGCACCAGTCACTTTGTCACTCTTACCAAGAAAAGCAAAAGCCCTATAGCAGACTTCTACTTACTTTTCATTAGCTAGAACGCAATTGCCTACCCATCTCTAACTACTAGGGAGATTGGAAAAGTAAATACGGTTGATCCTCATAATTCATGAATTTCACATTTCTCAATTTATCTACTAAAATTTATTTGTAATCCCAAAATCAATATTTGCAGCATTTTCATGATTATTCAAAAACATGTGCAGAGGGGCAAAAAATAAGAGCTGGAGATATATGAATTCCCAGCTAAGGTGTAATAGGGTGACAATCTGCCTTCTCGATTCAGCTCTCCTACAGAGGTGACCAGAAGATGAAGACTATAGGGAACACAGCAATGCAGTGCAAGAAGTTCCTACTCTAGGGCCAGCTGTATGTGATTTGAATCTCAACTATGATGTTGCAAAGACAACAAAAGCAAACATAAATAACTGGGACTACATCAAACTAAAAAGCTTCAGCACAGCAAAAGAAACTAGCAAAAAAATAAAAAGGAAACCTAATGAAAAACCTACTGAGAAAATATTTGCAAATCATATATTAGATAAGGGGTTAATATCCAAAATATACAAAGAACTCCAACAACTCAAGAGCAAAAAACCAAGCAATCCAATTAAAATATGGGCGAAGGAGCTAAAGAGATATTTTTTGGGGTGCCTGGGTGGTGCAGTTGGTTAAGTGTCTGACTCTTGGTTTCTACTCAGGGTCGTGGGATCAAGTCCCACATCAGGCTCCACACTCAGCACAGAGTCTGCTTGAGATTCTCTCTGCCTCTCCCGCTTGTGCTCTCTCTGTCTAAAATAAATAAATAAATCTTTAAAAAAATTGAGACATTTTTCCAAAGAAGGCTTAAAGATGGCCAACAGGTACATGTAAAGATGTGCAACATCATGAATTATCAGGGAAATGCAAATCAGAATCACAATGACGCACCAGCTCACACCTGTTAGAATGGTTATTATCAAAAAGACAAGAAGTAACAAGTGTTGGAGAGGATGTGGAGGAAAGGGGACCCTATTACAGTGTTGGTGGGAATATAAATTGGTGCAGCCACTACGGAAAAGAGTATGGAGGTTCTTCAAAAAAATTAAAAATACATCTACCATATGATCAAGCTATTCTACTTCTGGGTATTTATCCAAAGAAAATGAAAATACTAATTTGAAAAGATGCATGCTCCCCTATGTGAACTGTAGCATTATTTACACTAGCCGAGATATGGAAACAACTTAGTGTCCATCAATGGATGAATGCATAGAGTACTATCCAGCCATAAAAATAAAGGAAATCTTGCCATTTGTGTCAGCATGGATGGACCTTGAGGGCATTATGCTAAGTGAAATAAATCAGACAGAGAAAGGCAAATACCATGTGATTTCACTTACATGTGAAATCTAAAAAATGAAACAAACAAAACTTATAGATACAGAGAACAGACTGGTGGTTATCAGAGGGGAAAGGCATTGAGGAGTGGGCAAAAAGGTGAAAGGGGCCACTTGGACACATGGTAACTAGACTTACTGAGGTGATCATTTTGTTGTATAAACAAATATCTATAATATACATAATAATTATAATGTTTATACTTGAAACTAATGTAATGTTAAATACCAATTTTACCTCAATTAAAAAATGTGGCCTAACACATATAAAATTGGAATGCCAGAAGGAGAAGAAGAGGGGCGCCTGGGTGGCTCGGTCGTTAAGTGTCTGCCTTCAGCTCAGGTCATGATCCCAGGGTCCTGGGATCGAGCCCCGCATCGGGCTCCCTGCTCCGTGGGAAGCCTGCTTCTCCCTCTCCCACTCCCCCTGCTTGTGCTCTCTCTCTCGCTGTGTCTCTCTCTGTCAAATAAATAAATAAAATCTTAAAAAAAAAAATTTTTTTTTAAAAAAAGGAGAAGAAGAAGTAAGTCACATACTGAGGGAAAATACTTGTAACATACCACTAAAGACTTGTATTTGAAATATATAAAGGAATTTCATAACTCAATGATAAAAAGACCAAAAAAGCAAAAACCAAAATAAAACAAAAAGCAATAAAAACTGAGCAAAGGATTTGAACAGATACTTCACCAAAGGATATATCAAATGGCTGAAAACACATGAAATGATGTGCATCCTCATTTGTGATTAAGGAAAAACAAATTAAAACCACACTTAACGTGCTGTTATATACCCACTAGAATAGCTAAAACTTAAAAGGCACAATAATAAGCACTGCCAAGGATGTGGAGTAACGAGAACTCTTACTCATTGCTGGTGGAGAATTAAAGTTGCATAAGTACTTTGGAAAATATGTTGGCTATTTTTCTTATACAGTTAAATGTGCACTATATGACCAAGCAATTCCACTCTTTGGTATTTACCCAATAAGGTAACCAAATGGTTAAAAAATAGCCTTAAATTTGAATTGCCAGGAACATATTAGGATCCCTGAAAATATACAACCATGTAGTTTAAGATTACTCCTGGACAGGATTCTCCAAAAAGGTTAAAAGCTTTGAATGGCTAGGAGTTGTAGGCAATATAAAACCTAGCTAGCCAAAGTCATTACTTTCCTTTTATCTGAACCTAATGTTATGGCAAGAACAAGGAGGGATGACAACAAAAAGTGTATGCTGCAGGTATTCCAAAGTCTGATACTCTCTTGGAATTTCTCTTAGAACTTTACCTCTCACTCCACTGTTCTCAATGAGCTTATTAAATGATAACTAAAGATTTGTCTTTCTTGTGAAGCTGCTAGAATCCTTTAACTCCATTGAAGTGATTAGGATGCAGTTATGTTAAGAAACTATTTAAGGGTCAGTTTCAGCATTGAGGCCAATAAAAGGGGTAGAGGGAAGGCTTGGTGGATTATTTTTTCTGACCTTTTCTGTCTTTGCTCATGTGCTAAATTAGCTGCTTTATATTTTTATTTTTATTTTTATTTTTTTATTTTTTTTATTTTTATTTTTTTTTTAAGATTTTATTTATTTATTTGATAGAGACACAGCGAGAGAGGGAACACAATCAGGGGGAGTGGGAGAGAGAGAAGCAGGCTTCCCGCGGAGCAGGGAGCCCGATGTGGGGCTCGATCCCAGGACCCTGGGACCATGACCTGAGCCGAAGGCAGACGCTTAACGACTGAGCCACCCAGGCGCCCGCTGATTTATATTTTTAAAGTCTTCATCCCATTTGCATCTTTTGGTTAGACTCAACATTTATTACTTGAGGGATTTTGGCATTCAATTAAAAATCCGAGGAAGGAAGAAACTGGTGATTTTGGCTGATTTTTTTCCTTTCTGGCTGGAATAAGGAAAACTAAGAAGATGATGAAAACACTGAGAGAAATATTTACTGAACTTTTGATGAAACATGGCAGTAGCCTGACTCAGGTTTTGACTCTGATACTGGCAGTTAAAGTTCACTTCTCACATCATATGAAACCGCATCTGTGATCACAGTATTAACATCTTTTGACTTTAGTGTGTAATTAGAATACTTATTTGTGTTCCTCAAGAAACTACTGCCTTCTAAAGCTTCTATAATTTACGCCAGGGAACAATTCTTTACAGCTGAAATTACTAATAAATTAACCATCATAATTAGCATAATTAACTATCTGAAAATTTTCTTAGCCCATGTTTCTCAAACTGCCACAGAGGTACTTCTATCCCCAAAGATGGCAGAAAGCCGTAAGATAAAAGGAGCATATTTTCAATGGGTATCAGGTTTACTTCATATTATGTTACTTACAAAGAACTGTTTTAAGCCAGATTTAGTGAGGTATAATTCCCATACAGTAAAATCCACCCTTTTGGAGAATTACAGACCAATATCCCTGATAAACATCGATGCAAAAATTCTCACCAAAATACTAGCCAATAGGATCCAACAGTACATTAAAAGGATTATTCACCACGACCAAGTGGGATTTATCCCTGGGCTGCAAGGTTGGTTCAACATCCGCAAATCAATCAATGTGATACAATACATTAACAAAAGAAAGAACAAGAATCATATGATCCTCAATAGATGCAGAAAAAGCATTTGACAAAGTACAGCATCCTTTCTTGATCAAAACTCTTCAGAGTATAGGGATAGAGGGTACATACCTCAATATCATAAAAGCCATCTATGAAAAACCTACAGCGAATATCATTCTCAATGGGGAAAAACTGAGAGCTTTCCCCCTAAGGTCAGGAACGCAGCAAGGATGTCCACTATCACCACTGCTATTCAACATAGTATTGGAAGTCCTAGCCACAGCAATCAGACAACAAAAAGAAATCAAAGGCATCCAAATCGGCAAAGAAGAAGTCAAACTCTCACTCTTTGCAGGTGATATGATACTTTATGTGGAAAATCCCAAAGACTCCACCCCAAAACTGCTAGAACTCATACAGGAATTCGGTAAAGTGGCAGGATATAAAATCAATGCACAGAAGTCAGTGGCATTCCTATACACCAACAACAAGTCAGAAGAAAGAGAAATTAAGGAGTCGATCCCATTTACAATTGCACCCAAAACCATAAGATACCTAGGAATAAATCTAACCAAAGAGGCAAAGGATCTGTACTCAGAAAACTATAAAATACTCATGAAAGAAATTGAGGAAGACACAAAGAAATGGAAAAACGTTCCATGCTCATGGACTGGAAGAACAAATATTGTGAAGATGTCTATCCTACCTAGAGCAATCTACACATTCAATGCAATCCCCATCAAAATACCATCCACTTTCTTCAAAGAAATGGAACAAATAATCCTAAAATTTGTATGGAACCACAAAAGACCCCGCATAGCCAGAGGAATGTTGAAAAAGAAAAACAAAGCTGGCGGCATCACAATTCCGGACTTCCAGCTCTACTACAAAGCTGTCATCATCAAGACAGTATGGTACTGGCACAAAAACAGACACATAGATCAATGGAACAGAATAGAGAGCCCAGAAATGGACCCTCAACTATATGGTCAACTAATCTTTGACAAAGCAGGAAAGAATGTCCAATGGAAAAAAGACAGTCTCTTCAACAAATGGTGTTGGGAAAATTGGACAGCCACATGCGGAAGAATGAAACTGGACCATTTCCTTACACCACACACAAAAATAGACTCCAAATGGTTGAAAGACCTCAATGTGAGACAGGAGTCCATCAAAATCCTAAAGGAGAACACAGGCAGCAACCTCTTCGACCTCAGCCACAGCAACTTCTTCCTAGAAACATCGCCAAAGGCAAGGGAAGCAAGGGCAAAAATGAACTATTGGGACTTCATCAAGATCAAAAGCTTTTGCAAAGCAAAGGAAACAGTCAACAAAACCAAAAGACAACTGACAGAATGGGAGAAGATATTTGCAAATGACATATCAGATAAAGGGCTAGTATCCAAAATCTATAAAGAACTCATCAAATTCAACACCAAAAGAACAAATAATCCAATCAAGAAATGGGCAGAAGACATGAACAGACATTTTTCCAAAGAAGACATCCAAATGGCCAACAGACACATGAAAAAGTGTTCAACATCGCTCGGCATCAGGGAAATCCAAATCAAAACCTCAATGAGATACCACCTCACACCAGTCAGAATGGCTAAAATTAACAAGTCAGGAAATGACAGATGTTGGCGGGGATGCGGAGAAAGGGGAACCCTCCTACACTGTTGGTGGGAATGCAAGCTGGTGCAGCCACTCTGGAAAACAGTATGGAGGTTCCTCAAAAAGTGGAAAATAGAGCTACCATATGATCCAGCAATTGCACTACTGGGTATTTACCCCAAAGATACAAAAGTAGGGACCCGAAAGGGTACGTGCACCCCGATGTTTATAGCAGCAATGTCCACAATAGCCAAACTGTGGAAAGAGCCAAGATGTCCATCGACAGATGAATGGATAAAGAAGATGTGGTATATATATACAATGGAATATTATGCAGCCATCAAAAGGAATGAGATCTTGCCATTTGCAATGACGTGGATGGAACTGGAGGGTATTATGCTGAGCGAAATAAGTCAAACAGAGAAAGACATGTATCATATGACCTCACTTATATGAGGAATTCTTAATCTCAGGAAACAAACTGAGGGTTGCTGGAGTGGGGGGTGGGGTGGGAGGGATGGGGTGACTGGGTGATGGACACTGGGGAGGGTATGTGCTCTGGTAAGCGCTGTGAATTGTGCAAGACTGTTGAATCTCAGATCTGTACCTCTGAAACAAATAATGCAATATATGTGAAGAAAGAAAAAAAGAAGAAGAAGAATGTAGCAGGAGGGGAAGAATGAAGGGGGGGAAATCGGAGGGGGAGAAGAACCATGAGAGACGATGGACTCTGAAAAACAAACTGAGGGTTCTAGAGGGGAGGGGGGTGGGAGGATGGGTAACCCTGGTGATGGGTATTGAGGAGGGCACATTCTGCATGGAGCACTGGGTGTTATGCACAAACAATGAATCATGGAACACTATATCTAAAACTAATGATGTAATGTATGGGGATTAACATAACAATAAAAAAAAATCCACCCTTTTTGAATGTATTGTTTTGAGGTTTGACAAATGAATACAGATGTGTAAACATAACCACAATCAAGATAGAGATCATCTCCATCACTCCCAAAGTTGCTTTGAGCCCTTTTTTAAAAAAGATTTATTTATTTATTTGAAAGAGAGAGAGCATAAGCAGAGGGGAAGGGCAGAGGGAATGAGAGAGAATCTCAAGCAGACTCCCCACTGAGCACAGAGCCTGACACAGGGCTCAATCCCACAACCCTGAGATCATGACCTGAGCCGAAACCAAGAGTCAGCCGCTTAACCGACTGAGCCACCCAAGCGCCCCTCTTTGAGCCCTTTACAGACACTCCTGCCCCCAACTCTGCCAACCACTGATTTTTTTCTATTCCTAGTTTTGCCTTTTCCAGAATGCCACCATAACAATGGAATCCTACACTGTGTATTCTTTTACGGCTGAATTTTGTCATGTGGCATAATGCTTTGAGATATATTCATGTTGCTATGTGTATCAATAATTTGTTGCTATTTATTACTGGCTAGGATTCCACTGTATACATGTGCCATAAGTTGTTTATTCATTCACCAGTTGATGAACATTCAGATTATTTTCAGGTTTGAGTTACTGTGATGAAGCTGTTATAAACACACACTTCCCTCTGCTGCTATGTCTCACTCGCTTAACATTCTTTGGGACTCTGTTCTAGATGTCATCTAATCAGAAAACCCTTCTCTGCCTACTCCATTTGAAATGGCACTTTCCACCATTCTCCAGGCCCCCAACTCCTGTTTCTTCAAAGTGTTTAGTATTACCTTCATTTACATTACACATTTTATAAGAAAGATATATAGAGATTGCATTAGGGTTCTCCAGAGAAATACATACATATATATATATATATATATATATATATATATATATATATATACACATGTATGTGTATATATATATCTTTATATATATCTTTATATATATCTAAAGAAACAGAGTGAATAGGATATATTTACATAATTTTAGAGCTGAAATCTAGACTGACTCATTCATTTATAGATGGAGGAAAATTAAAGCCAAGACAGTGATGTAATCACTAACAATTCACAATTACTTTAGATAAAGTGGGGGAAAAAACCCACAGGATTTGAGGTATTAAGTCCATTACTCTTTATTATTCAAACATGATCTATTGCCAGAAGCAACTATTATGCTATTGTTATACATAAAACAAACAAAATAATTATCGAGAAAAATAAAAACCATTCTAAATTATAAAATTTATTCCAAATTATGCAGAAATTACGTGGAAAATGGAATTTATACTTAAAATTGTAAAAAGATTCCCTGAAGACTGACTTATTCAATAAATATTGTTGAACCAACAATATTGGCCATGAACCAAATGTAGTTGGCACTAAATGCTACATTATTCCAAATCAGAACTACTCATTAAATACTTATTGGGGCACCTGGGTGGCTCAGCTGGTTAAGTGTCTGACTTCAGCGCAGGTCATGATCTCAGGATCCTGGGATCGAGCCCCACATCAGGCTCCACGCTCAGCGTGGGGTCGGGTTGTCCCTCTGCCCCTCCTCCCGCTCGTGCATAATAAAATCTTTAAAAATAAACAATTACTGAGTGCTTATACTAAAGGAACTATGTCAAACAAGGCTCAGAGGTTAGAAAAAATGACTATGTTCTGTCCCTGTCTTGAAATCACTTACAATTTAATATTGGAGCCAGAGTCTTTAAGCATTTCACACAACCACAATCTCACATGTTTGAAACAAATGAGAAAAGAGGGTTCTCTACTGGTAGTGTAAACATCCAAATTAGATGGTGCTTTAGATAAAGTGGGGGAAAAATCCCACAGGATTTGAGGTAGGAGACCAGAATCTGTTCTGCGCTGTACCATCAGCAATCTCTGGGCAAAACTTCCTTGAAACAGTAAGATGTTGGGCTTCAGTAGTTCTTCACTATGAATGTTGATCGGCAACTTTTTAAAACTGCACCATGCATGGGAGGCAACCCAAAACTGTCCAATCAAATGATCCGAGGAAATGTGTGGACAAGTTCTTCAGATTGTTCTGCTATGGCTACCTCATCAGTGATCTCAGTGGTCAAAGGTTCTTTCTAACAAGCTCATTCTGTGAAATGTAGTTTTAATATTTTCTAGTCAAAACAAGAATATATTTAAAATCTCTTTCCCCCTATTATAGGAAAGAAGACTCATACCAGTATATC
The DNA here is from genome assembly GCF_964656455.1 of Halichoerus grypus. Classification (NCBI taxonomy): domain Eukaryota; kingdom Metazoa; phylum Chordata; class Mammalia; order Carnivora; family Phocidae; genus Halichoerus; species Halichoerus grypus. The sequence continues at coordinate 104,069,938 of NC_135720.1, read as the reverse complement.
AAGAACTGTAGTCACAGTACATGAAATGCAACAAAAATCAGTTAAAAAGGATAAGCTGCTTGCAATGGAATTTATTTTTAATTTACAAAGTTAAACTTCAAGCCAGTATATAAAGAAGATGTGAAATGAAATTACTGACTTTGAGTCTGGCCACTTAAAATAGAGCCATAGGGCACAATCCCAGGAGGTGGGAATAGGAAACCAGACCCTGCAGTTTGCTTTCTCCCTCCTCTCTTTCAACATGGGAAGTTAACAGTTGCTTCACTTTCACTTAGGAAAGGCTATGGTTTGGAAAACAACTCTTGGTAGACTTCTAGGTAGGAAATTTACTTTTTTAAAGGACATACCAGCAATACTTGTGTTAGTTACAGAGACATCATTATTGTTCCTGGGATTGATGGAAGAAGGAAAATAGTACTTTTAGAAGTAGTCTTACCCTGGGTACAAATGTGAGCCTGGTTGAATTAATGGCAATGGAGGACTTCAGGTAGTACTTTGTGTTTCCTTAAGTTTTTCTGGATTAGAACAAGATCTGAGCATATGAAATTTTCCTCAGTCTCCATATGTAGAGCATTTCCCTTCTCTTTTCTACAGAAAAACTTTCTGCCCTTTCCAGCCAAATGAAATGTTTATGTTCATTGACTGTTGACTAAGTCCACAAATCCCTTGTAGGCGAAATGAGTTCAGGGAAACTATATATAAGGAAACTAAAGTACATGTGTGCGGTTTATCATAATCTTTAATATAGATTTTAATACATCATCACTACCTTGAGAAGGTATATTTAAACAGCATCACTACAAGGAAAACTGGTGTTTTGGTAAGTTTTCATTTGTTTTTATTTTATTTTTCTTTAAAACTCGATCTGGACTTCTCACTTGGTTCTGCATTCAGAATGTGAATATAATTTTCTTTTACTTAACTTGGGTCCTACAATTACTTTCATTTTCATAGGGCCTAACAATTCACAGCATCTCTATAGTTGTCATTTCTGACTGGTAACATAAGAATGCTGCCTTAACTTCTGCTAAATTTTTTTCCCAAAATGCAATGGAAGATCATATAAAATAATTCTAAGATCTCATAAGTCTGATATTCATTAAGATTAATTTTAAAGTCAAGACATTTCTTTGGGGAATATAGAAAAGAATATGGAATCTAGAATCTTACACCTTGGTGGTGTGACTTACTAGGTGCTAGGATCTTGGGGAAGTCAATGAAGCTCTCCAACATAGTAACAGCCCTTCAGCAAGTTGGTGGTAGGATCAAGAGGACATCCTGTACCTACATGGCTCTATAAATAGTTAAATATTATATACACATTAGCTGCTGGTGTTTTAAACTTATGGTTCGAGGTAAATCTATAAAAGCCTCTGTCTCTGGCCAATAAAGACTATCAATAATAGGCTCTTACAGATTTGCTTCAAATCTCAAAGGTACCCAAATAAGCCCACTCCGGTCACATGTGAATGGACTGATTATGAATCCTGACTACTGTGATCTCCAGCAGAACAGTTTATGTATATAATAACTGTTTAAATTTCTAAAAAAGTATTCATTTTCTGTACCTATGTTAGTTTTAAACATCAGCTTTAAGATAATGAAAACTAACAAATTTCAATTAATCTTAGGGCTCTAATTTATTAGGAGAAAGGTACAGAAAGAGGCAAAGGAAAAAAAGACAACTTCTCTGATGTTATTTGCTAAAATGAATACCTTATTTAACATGTTATAAAATGTGTATGAATTTACACCTTTAGTTTTGCTTTTTCTGTTTTATAACACAAACAAGACAAAAATACACTTAAGAAATATTTGCTAGAAATAAAAGTAATACCAACATTGAATAAATGTAAACAAATACGGTAAGCACGCCTACACAGAAATCAGCACACTCTATTTTTAATCAAAACCCCAAACCACCATGGCATTTTTACAGCTTATAACTGAAGAGGACCTTTCAAACCAGTGCCCCCAACTTGAACAGTGAATCACTTCAAGACTGATAAAAGTAAGATCACAATCTAATGTAAGACCAATACCTAGCTGTTAAAAATGTAGACAACTCTTTGAAATCAACCCCTCCTGGGTAAGGCATTCACAAAAATTCCACTTGCTTTTTAAAGTGTTGAGATGGGATTCCAATAGAAATGGTTTATTTATTTTCTTATTTCTGTTATATTTAAAATATTATCCTTAAGTTACCCTGTATATATTTGTACCATTCTTCTTCATCTCATATTTTAAACTCCTTGAAGCCCGGGATCAGAGGTTTCTTATGATTAACAATGGATCCAACATATTCCAAGAATGAAAAAAAAAGTCTGAAGACATAAAAAAAAATTTAGCAGTTAAGCAAATGTACTGGCAATCTTCAACACAGATAGAAGAAGCAATCTAAAATTATTAATGAAACAAGAAATTTCTTTATCAAAAACTTCTTGGCCCAATGATGTGAAAGAAAGATGTACACAAAGCATACAGATTTCCGGTAAACATAAACAAATACTAAAACATCCTGAGGCCACATAATGAAGAATTCTATGGGTAAATTCTTTGTGGCTTTCTTAGAAAAACATTGTTTAATATCTATTTACAAAAATAGGACTGTTCTTAATTCTCATTTTTTCACATGTGTTTAAATTTATGGTTACTACGGGAAATATTATTGTAAGTCTACATAAACTTAAATAAAACATTTTTTCAACTATTTTCAGCACAAACTTAGCAACAAAGTCAGATGTATTAACATTATATTTTTATAATTACAAACACAGTTAAGGTAAGACTCACTAACTAATAAAACAGCTAGTGCAGTACTCAGTACTTCCCCAGGCACTATGCTAAAATCTTTATAAGCATAATCTCATTTAATATACGAAACAGTATAGTACAGTACCCTGTTTTATAGAAGTTATGTCTTATTCATCACCACAGAACTGTAGAATCCAGATTCAATCGAGTCAGTTCTACCTGATTTCAGAGCTGAGCTCCTACCACCATAAAAAAATCTATTTTTCATTAAATGTCACTGTCGTGGCTATCTCTTACCTGTAGTCCACATAGAATTTTTACTCTTTTTAAGGCTTCCAACAACCGTAAAACATACTTCCTCAATTGGGCTTGGAATCTTAATAGGCTGGAAAAACCTCTGTCAGTACAGAGCAAGAAAGGACCAGAAATGTAATTCAAAAGTCCTAGAGGTAGATGCTTCAGAAATATTAACAGCCCTGAGCAAAATTCAGCTTCGCTGTCTCTTTTTTGGGGGAAGACATACTCTGTATACCAAAATGACTTCAATCACAGCACTCATCATGCTGCCCTGTCACTATCTGCTTCACCGTTTTACTCCTCCCACTGCCTTCCACTCTTTTATCTTTGTGCCCCAAATACCTGTACAATTTACTGGATAATAGAACATGTTAACATATTGTGACTCCAATGGTTAGGATGGGGATGTGACTGGATAATTCTTGTATCAAGGGATAAACTGTGTCCATTAGATTCTGATCCTTCATTCTAGATCAGCAACTTGGCTTCAGTGTCAAAAAGTGAATGAAGAAGTCTGGAAGAGCTTCAAGGTGCAGTCCTTCCTTGCTCGGGTACTGGAGAGTGATTTGAGAGTTTTTTGTTTTTTGTTTTTTTAACATATAATGTATTATTTGTTTCGGGGTACAGGTCTGTGATTCATCAGTCTTACATAATTCACAGCGCTCACCAAAACACACACCCTCCCCAATGTCCATCACCCAGCCACCCCATCCCTCCCACCCCCCACCACTCCAGCAACCCTCAGTTCGTTTCCTGAGATTAAGAGTCTCTTATGGTTTGTCTCCCTCTCTGGTTTCGTCTTGTTTCATTTTTCCCTCCCTTACCCTATGATCCTCTGTCTTGTTTCTCAAATTCCTCTTATCAGTGAGACCATATGATACTTGGCTTTCTCTGACTGACTTATTTCACTTAGCATAATACCCTCTAGTTCATCCACATCGTTGCAAATGGCAAGATTTCATTTTTCATGGCTGTATAATATTCCATTGTATATATGCCACATCTTCTTTATCCAGTCATTTGTTGATGGACATCTAGGCTCTTTCCACAGTTTAGCTATTGTGGACATTGCTGCTATAAACATTGGGGGGCACGTGCCCCTTAGGATCCCTACACTTGTATCTTTGGGGTAAATACCCAGTAGTGCAATTGCTGGGTCATAGGGTAGCTCTATTTTCAACTTTTTGAGGAACCTCCATCCTGTTTTCCAGAGTGGCTGCACCAGCTTGCACTCCCACCAACAGTGTAGGAGGGTTCCCCTTTCTCCGCAGAGTGACTGAGATAAAATCTGGGTTCTGCCACGAACTTCCTGAGTGACTGTGGGCAAGATTACCCATTTCTCTCTCCACAGATTTATCAATACACAAAATATATGAGGACATATTATAGTTACAAAGTAGAGTTTAATATATATTAGGTTTTGCTTTTCCCTAAACAAATAGAATAAGAAATTAACTTTTTACATCTCTGGAACTTAGTTCCTCCTATATAATATGGGTATGTAAGCATATTATCTCAAAAAGTCTGACCCCTTTCTTGCTAATCTATGATGTATGCTCAAAATTGAAGAAGATATAGACCATTAGCATTTTAAGATTAATCACTTGACATAAAAGTGAGACAAATAAGCAGAAAACTGAGCAAGCATGAACATCAACTGCCAGCACAGTGAGAAATGATAACTCCTTAAGTTGGCTTTCACTTTTAAGAGCTATAAATCAAAACAGCAACTTTGTGAAATAAAAGAAGAACATATGAATAGTTCATAATATCAGGCTCTATCTAAAATGAACATTTACAAAAATGGTTTTTACATTATATTTCACCTTTCTTATGTTCTGAAACAATTATATTTTCCAAATGTTTTGATGAACTAACTTTTGAAAAATATGGGTATTTTAGAATACTGAATTAGGCACAGTAAAAAGATAAGTGGTTGCTAGGAACTGTGAAAGAGGGAAGAAGGAAGGATGAAGGATGAATAGGCAGAGCACAGGGATTTTTAGGACTGTGAAACTATTCCAATAACACTTTAATGGTGGACTCAAGTTGTCTATTTGTCAAAACCCATAGAATGTATATATGGCTCATCAATGTAACAAGTGTAACACAGTGATGTAAAATGCTAACAAAAGGAGAAAGGGAAGGAAGAGGTACATGTGAACTTTCTGTACTTCCCACAATGACAATAAAAAAGTTTTGGATATGATAGTTACAGAACACTGTGAATATAATTAATACCACCCAACTGTATACTTAAAAATGGTTAAAATGGCAAATTTTATCTTCTATATATTTTGCTCCAATAAAAAGGGTCGTAGATGCTCCTTGTTTTATAAGAAAATAATTCTGTGAGTCTAGAAACAAGAGGCTGATAATGAATCAATCCAATGTAGAAATCAATGAAAATCTTCATGGAAAAAGTTTTCACTAAATAATACTCCATTGTAGCAAGAACATTTAATTTTATTTGTAAGTGCTTTCATGTTAACAAAAACAGTATCTTTTTTTTTTTTTTTTTAAAGATTTTATTTGACAGAGACACAGCGAGAGAGGAAACACAAGCAGGGGGAGTGGGAGAGGGAGAAGCAGGCTTCCCGCTGGGCGGGGAGCCCGATGCAGGGCTCGATCCCAGGACCCTGGGATCATGACCCGAGCCGAAGGCAGACGCTTAACGACTGAGCCACCCAGGCGCCCCCAAAAACAGTATCTTGAGAGACGTGGTTTTGGCAAGACAGAAAGCCCCGCAGCTCCCAGGTCTTTTTCTCTCACGACTAAAAATCCCTAGCTATAACACAACAAAGAAACATAGGAAGTTTCTGAAAGATGGACAAAGAAGGCTGGATACCTAGGAAACTCACAACCTGAGGGACAGCATGGCAGCGAGCACCCAGGACCTCGTTACTGCCTCCCATAGACACCAGCCAGGGTACTGCAGAAGACTCTCTGTGGAATCACCAATAGGCAGTCTCATTTTTTGCATGAGTGGTGAGTAGCACTGTTTCAGACTACTTTTTTTTTTTTTTTAAAGATTTTATTTATTTATTTGACAGAGAGAGACACAGTGAGAGCGGGAACCCAAGCAGGGGGAGCGGCAGAGGGAGAAGGAGAAGCAGGCTTCCCGCGGAGCAGGGAGCCTGACGTGGGGCTCAATCCCAGGACCCTGGGATCATGACCTGAGCCGAAGGCAGACGCTTAACGACTGAGCCACCCAGGCGCCCCAGACTACTTTTTTTTTATTTAAATTCAATTTAATTAACATATATTATTAGTTTCAGAGGTAGAAAAAGCTCCAAGAAAACCTTGTTCCCTTCTAATCAAGGGCAAGGAAAAGAGTGAAACAACAGAAAATATTTTTGGCAATAATCACCTCACTCCAGGCAATCATCTGTGGAAAAACCTCATTCTCCCCTTCAAGCAGGCCAAATGAGAAGTTACATTTCTACCCCCCAAATCCCTACCCTACTTTATCCCTGCACACACATAAAAAGACAACCTAATCCCCGCACAGGTAGCAAACCAGGCAGTTTGGCAGGCTGACCTTCCATTCCCCACCAGGGAGAACTAGCAGAATTCCTCTGATGGGATTATTGTCAGTGGGCAAAAGGAGGAGATCATTTTACAATCCCCTCTGTTGCTCATTCTCCTTTGTTGTTACAATTCCCCCACAAAGCAGCATCTGCAGAATATAGCAAAAAGTTGAGCCACCACCTCTACTCAACAGTAATAAGATTTACTAAGAATCTTAAGCAGTCTGTTCATCTGTTGATGGACATCTGGGCTCTTACCATATTTTGGCTATTGTGGACATTGCTGCTATAAACATTGGGGTGCATGTGCCCCTTGTGGCATATATATACAACGGAATATTACTCAGCCATCAAAAGAATGAAATCCTGCCATTTGCAATGACCTGGATGAAACTAGAAGGTAATGCTAAGTGAAATAAGTCAGTCAGAGAAAGACAAATACCATATGATTTCACTCATATGTGGAATTTAAGAAACAAAACAGATGAACATAGGGGAAGGAAAGGAAAAATAAGATGAAAAAGACAGGGAGACAACCCATAATAGACTCTTAAATATAGGAAACAAACTGAGGGTTGCTGGAAGGGAGGTGGGTGGGGGGATGGGGTAACTGGGTGATGGGCATTAAGGAGGGCACTTGATGGAATGCGCACTGGGTGTTATACGCAACTGATGAATCACTAAATTTTACCTCTGAAACTAATAAAGTATGTTAATTAAATTGAATTTAAATTTAAAAAAAAGTAGTCTGAAACAGTGCTAGTCACCACTCATGCAAAATCAATGAGACTGACCAAGATAACAGAAGTGGGAACTAGTCCCCACTCCACTATCCCCCTTCCTTTAGCATCACTGAGGCCAAGTGGGGACCTGAATCTCCATACCTACGCAGCAGTGCCAAGCAGGGCTAATCAACACTCCCAATTCCCTACATCCCTGGTGTCAGCAGGGCCCAGGGGGGAAGCAGAGTACCAACCCTACTCTGCCTTAATGAGGCCAAAAGAGGTGGTTATGATACAGAGCTAGATGTCACTCCCTTCCCATTATCACTCCCCTGGCGGCAGCAAGCTCAGCAGGAAATTGAAACTACAACCCAAATCCCCAAGAAAGGATGGTGAATATCCAACCTTTCCATCTGCATCAAAGCAGCAGGAGTGAGTGTCCTCTTTTTGCTGTAATTGTTCTGGAGTATTACTGGAGGTGGGGAGGGGACCTAGTGGGTTTTGAGCAAACATACTCACCCAGGCCTCATGTTACACTTCAATAGGGGGGGCCTGGTTGATTTTAAAAAATCTTTCATAGGATCTAGAGTCTCAGAATACCCAGAATATAATATAAAAAAAATCACTGCCATACCAACAACCAAGAAAGCAGAACATGAGAAAAAACAACCACCAAAGATCAAATCCAAGATGATTCAGATGCTAGAATTGTCTCACAAGGATTTTAAAGCAACTATCACACATGCTTTCACAAGCTATTAAAGATTCTTTTAAAAACAAATTAATAAGTTTTAAAACAACCAAATAGAAATTATATAACTGAAAAATACAATAACCAAAATAAACTCACTTAGATGAACTCAATGGTAGAGTGAAAATGATAGAGGAAATTGTCAGGCCCAGATGGTTTCACAGGAGATTTCTACCCAACATTTACTGCAAATGAGCACCAATTTTATACAATCTGTTCCAGCATATTGAAGAGAAGGAAAAACTTGCCAAATGATTTTATGACTAGTGTTACTCTGATACCAAAACACAGAATAGTACAAGGAGAACAAAGTATAACAAAACAAAAGTACAGTACAAAAAAAGGGGAAACTACAGACCAAAATCTCTCATAAATTTATTTGCAAAATTCTTCCATAAGATACTAGGAAATGAAATCCAGAAATACATAGAATTATACACAATGACCACTAGAATTAATGCCATGTACACAAGGCTCGTTCAATATTTGTAAATGTAACCCAATACATCAATAAACTACAGAAATCATACGATCATGTAATTTGATGTAGACAAAGCATTTGACATAATCCAACATCATTTCATGACAAAATTCTCAGCAAATTCTTTCTTCCTAGGATCACGAATAGGGCAAAGAGGTCTACTCTCACCACTCCTACTTAACACGGTACTAAAAGTTTTAGCCACTGCAATAAAACACAAACAGGAAAGGAAGAAATAAAAGTATCCCTTTTTTGCAGATAAATGATTCTCTATATAGAAAATCCCAACAAATCTACAAAAAAGCAAAAAACAAAAAATTAAAAAAAAAAAAAACTAGAACTATTCAGTCAGTTCAGCAAGGTCACAGAATACAAGACGAATACACAATAATTATATTTCTATATGCCAACAAGGAACATGAAGAAACTGAAATTAAAACAAAATATATTTACAATCACACAAAGAAAATGAACTATTTAAGTATAAAGTTAACAAAACTTGTACAGAATCTACATGCGTAAAATTAGAAAATGCTAATAAAAGAAATTGAAGAATACTCAAATGAAATGGAGAAACACCACATTTTCAGAGATTATAAGACTCAGCATAGTAAAGATTTCAATTCTCCCCAACTGATCTACAGATTCAATGCAATTTCTATCTAACTCCCACCAATGTTATCTGTAGACATATAAACTAATTCTCAAATTTATATAGAAAGGAATAAGGCCTAGAATAATATTAAAAAATAATAAAGTGGAAAAAAATCAACCTCACTGATCTTAAGATCTATATTAATCAAAACAATAGTATATTGGCAAAGAAATACACATATAAATCAATGGAACAGAACATAAACCCAGGAATATACACACAAAAATATGCCTAACAAATTTTTGACATATTTGAAAGCACAACCTAGTGGAGGAGCAGCTTTTCCAACAAATAATGCTAGAGCAATTGGGGATCCACTGGCAAAACAAACAAACAAATAAACCACCTTGAAACTAAACCTCAAACCTATACAAAAATGAACTCAAAATGGGTCATGGATCTTAATGTCAAACTAAAAATATTAAACATTTAGAAAAATAGGTATAGGACTAGTCAGAGAATTTGTGAACTTCGCACCAAAAGCATAATTAATCCATAAAAGTAAAATTTGATAAACTGGACCTTATTCAAAATTCATAACCTTTCTCTGCAAATGACCCTACTAAGAGGATGAAAAGACTCTACAGAACTGTGACAAAAATATTTGTGAATCACATATCTAACAAAGGACAAGTATCCATAAAGAACTCTTTAAAACTGAACAGTAAAACAATAAATCTGATTACAAAAAGGACAAAAGACGTGAAGAAGCATTTTACAAAAGAGGAAATACATGGGAAAGAAGCACATGAAAAAATGTCCTACATCATTAGTGAAAGGCAAATAAAAGTCATTGTACACCTAGCAAAATGCCTAAAAAAAGAAAAAAAGCCCACAATGACAGCACCAAATGCAGGCAAGGATGCAAAGAAACTGGATAACTCGCACGTTGCTGATTGGAATGTATAAAGGTACAGCCATTCTGGAAAACAGTTGGGTAGTATTTTATAAGACTATTCATGTATCTAAGTTCCAGGAAAGATGACAGAGTAGGGGGACGCTAAGCTCATCTCCTCCCAAGGATACACCTAGATAACACCTATATCAGTGTAAATAACCTAGAAGACAACCCAAACACTGAAAGAACAAACTCTCCCACAGCTAAAAATAGAGTGAGGTCACATTAAAAATGGTAGGTAGGACGGGAATGTGGTGGGAGCTGAACAGACCCGGGGGACTGTCCATGAAAGGGAGGGATACCACGGGTGTGAAGAAGGGAAAGAGACCATCACAACAGGCGCCCTAGGCACAGGTAACCTTCACAGATACAAAAAATCCCCAAAACACCTGGCTCTGAAAACCACAGGAACATAATTTTGCAAGTTCTTACAATCAGTGGGGCTTAACACCTAGAAGTTTAAAAATCAGTGGCCTCTGCTCTGAGAGAGCAGGGAGGAAAAGAGGAAACTGAGTCCTTGCCCTTAAAGACACAGCACACAAACAGCTTCACAAAGATATAGCATAGAAGCAGCAGTCTGAAAAACCCTGAGGTATAAGGGAGGGAGATTAATTTACTATTCTCAGATCATGTGCCAGAGGAGCAGGGATCCCTGTGAGACTTCCCCAAGAACAGAAGAGCCAGTGGGCACCATTTCCCTGCCCCACCCCCAGCCTGTACACAGGGATATGTGAGGGAACCAGCACAGCACCAGCAATCGTTACCTAATTTAATTAACAGCCACACCCAGCCTGCATTCTCCTGTGGACACGTCTCCTCCAGCCAGGACTGGCTCCAGGTCCCTTTCCACAGCACATCAGGGAAATCCTCGCTAAAACTGTGTTCCCCAACCCTTGTCCTATGGACCTTTCCCTTCCAATAAGCCCTTGGCTGGAGACCTTCCAAAGCAGTGCCACAAGCCCAGCAGGATGAAAGCAGCCTTGGCAGGGAACAGCTCTACTCCAAAGTGACTCCTGAGGAGAGGGGAAAATACCAAACAAACCAGTCCCACTGCAGCCAAAGCAGTGGGCTGGGGGCACATATCTGGTCTGATAGCAGGCCCTGCCCAACAACAAAAGCTTCTCAGGGGACAGCACAGGGAAAGCACCCTGAAGTTCGCTGCTAGTGCAACTCTGGCAAACACCTGGTCTGACTCAATGCAAACCCAAAGCAGCATCATATTGGCACATTAATGACACAGGGGGTGAACCTTGCCCACAACAGGCAAAGACAGCCATTACAAACGATTAGACTAAAGGCAAAAGTGACTCAGCCACAATATTTAAGGAACACCCAACACACATAAGAGACACACGTGAAGCACCAGCTTCTAGTGAACAGGGGACACTGCATTACAGAACACTACTGGACTTCTTCATAAGGCAACTCCTTTCAAGAGCAGAAGATGTAGTTAGCTTTTCCAACACAGAGAAACAGATACAGAGTTTAAAAAAAAAAGGGGGGGGGAGACAGAGGAATTTGTCCTAAATGAAAGAACAGGACAAAATCAAAGCTCTGTTTAGCAAGAGAGCCAAACAAATAAAGGTAAGTAATATGCCTGATAGAGAATTTAAAGTAATGGTCAAGGGGCACCTAGGTGGCTCAGTTAAGCATCTGACTCTTCATCACAGATCAGGTCTTGATCTAAGGGTCAAGAGTTCAAGCCTCTTACTGGGCTCCACACTGTGTTCGGAGCCTACTTAAAGTAATGGTCAAAAAGATACTAACTGGACTTGAGAAAAGAGAGGAGGACTGCATTGAGATCTTTAAAAAAGACATGGAAAACATAAAAAAAAGAACCAATCAGAGATGAAGAACACAATAAATGTAATTAAAAGCAAAGAAGATAGGATAAATAGATTACAAAAAGCAGGAGACAAGATCAGCGGCCAAGAGGATAAAGTAATGGAAAGCAATCAAGCAGGACAAAGTAATGGATAGCAAACAAGCTGAAAAGGAGTGAATAAATAATAAAAAATTAAAATAGAATTAAAGAACTCAGCAACATTATCAAGCATAGCATTTGCACTATAGGGGTCCCAGAGAGAGAAGAGAGCAAAAAGGAGGCAAAAAATTTATTTGAAGAATAGCAGCTGAAAACTTCCCAAATGTGGAGAAGAAAACAAAAATCCAGATCCAGGGGGGGACAGCAATATTCCAACAAAATCAACTCAAGGAGGTCCACTACAAGACACATAGTAATTAAAATGACAGAAGTAGTGAGAAAGAGAAAAATGTTAAAGCACCAAGAGAAAAGAAAACAGTTACATACAAGGGAAACCCCAAACACTATCAACTGATTTTTCAGCAGAAATTTTACAAGCCAGAAGGGAGTGCTATGATATATTCAGACTGCTGAAAGAAAAAGAACTGCAGCTGAGAATACTCTACCCAGAAAGACTGTCATTCAGAATAGAGAGGTAAAGAGTTTCCCAGACAAACAAAAGTTAACGGAATTCATGACCACTAAGCCAGCACAACATAAAATGTTAAAAAGGGGACTCTTTCAGGGAAAAGGACAGACCATAAGCATGATTAAGAAAAGTAGGAGGCACAAAAGCAGTAAAATTAAGAATATCTATAAAAAGAAGTCGAGGGATTCACAAAATATAAGAATTTAACATGTGACACCATATACCTAAAACATGGGGGAAAGGAGTAAAAAATGAGTTCAAACTTAAGCAACAACCTACTTAATATAGACGGCTATATGCATAAGATATTGTATACAATCTACTGGTAACCACAAATTAAAACCAGTAACAGATATGCAAAAAATAAAGAGAAAGGAATTCAACTATATCGTGAAAGAGGGCAGCAAACCATGAAAGGAGACAGCAAGGGAAGAAAAGAACAGAGAACTACAAAAACAACCATAAAACAGGCTACAAAATGGCAATAAGAACACACCTATCAATAATTACTTTGAATGCAAATGGTCTAAACAGTCAAATCAAGACATAGGGTGACAGAATAGATAAAAAAACAAGACCCATCTATATGCTGCCTACAAGAGACTCATTTCAGACCTAAAGACACATGCAGATTGAAAGTGAAGGAATGGGGTGCCTGGTCTGCCTTCAGCTCAGGTCATGATCCGAGCATCCTGGGATTGAGTCCCAAGTGGGGCTCCCTGCTCAGCAGGGAGTCTGCCTCTCCCTCTCCTTCTGCCACTGCCCCCTGCTCGTGCTTTTTCTTTCTGTTAAATAAATAAAATAAAAGCTTAAAAAAAAAAAAAAAAGAAAGAAAGTGAAGAGATGGAAAAGCATTTATCATGCAAATGGAAGCGAAAAGAAAGCCAGCCTAGCAATACTTATATCAGACAAAACAAACTTTAAAACACAGACTGCAACATGAGTCAAAGGAGGACACTATATAATCATAAAGGGACTAATCCAACAAGAAGACAGGACAATTGTAAATAATTATGCACCCAACATGGGAGCACCTAAATATATAAACCAGCTAACAACAAACAAAAAGGAAATAACTGGTAATAATACAATGATAGTAGGAGACTTTAACACCCAGCTTACATCAATAGATTGAAGGTCCAAACAGAAAAATCAACAAGGAAACAGTGCCTTAGAATGACATATTAACCAGATGCAGATGTATCTAACAGATATATTCAGAACATCCCATCCTAAAATGGCAGAATACACAATCTTTTCAAGTACACATGGAACATTCTCCAAAATAGATTACATACTCAAAAAGTCTCAAAAAACTCAAAATGACTGAAGTCAAACCATGCTCTTTTCTAACCACAATGCTATGAAACTAGATATCAAAAACAAGAAAAAACCTGGAAAGAGCACAAAAACATGAAAGCTAAATAACAGGATATTAAACAATGAATGGTTCCACCAAGAAATCAGACAAAATCAAAAAATACATGGGAACAAATGAAAATGAAAACATAATGGACCAAAATCTTTACAATGCAGCAAAAGCTGTTCTAAGAGGGAAGTTTATAAGGGCGCTTGGGTGGCTCAGTCAGTTAAGGATCTGCCTTTGGCTCAGGCATGATCCCAGGGTCCTGGGATCGAGTCCCATTTCAGGCTCTCTGTTCAGAGGGCAGCCTGCTTCTCCCTCTGCCTCTGCCTGCCACTCTGCCTACTGTGTTCTCTCTCTCTGTCAAATAAATAAATAAAATCTTAAAAAAAAAAAAAAGAGGGAAGTTTATAGCAATATAGGCCTACATCAAGAAGCAAGAAATAGTTCAAATAAACAACATGACCTTATCTAAAGGAACTAGAAAAAGAACAAGAAATACCCAAATCCAATAGAAGGAAGAAAATAATAAAGATTAAAGCAGAAATAAACAAAACAGAAACTAAAAAAAAGAAAAAAGAAGAGATAAATGAAGACAGGAGATGGGTTCTTTGAAATTATCAACAAAATTGGTAAACTTTAGTCCGACTCATCAAAAAAAAGGGGGGGGAGGAGAGAGGACTCAATATCAGAAATGAAAGAGGGGAAGTAACAACTGACACCACAGAAATATAAAGAATTGCAATAGAATATTATTAAAAATTATATGCCAACACACTGGACAACCTCGAAAAAAATGGATAAATTCCTAAGAAAATATAACCTCCCAAAATTGAATCAGGAAGAAATAAAAATTTGAACAGATGAATTACTGGAAATTAAATCAAATCACTAATTTTAAAACTCTCAACAAACAAAAGTCCAGGATCAGATGGCTTCACAGGTGAATTCTACCAAACATTAAAGGAAAAGTTAGTACATATTCTTTTCAAACCAATCCAAAAAATAGGAAAAGGAAAGCTTCCAAATTCATTCTATGAGGTCAGCATTACCCTGATACCAAAACCAGATAAAGACACCACAAAAAAAGAACTATCTGATGAACATAGGTATAAAAATTATCAAAAAAATACTTAAACAGAATCAAACAATATATTAAAAATCATTCACCACCAAGTGTGATTTATCCTCAGGATATAAGGGTGGTTCAATATTCTCAAATTAATCCCATATTTCAAGATATACTACAAAGTTCTAGTAATAAAAACAGTATGATAATAGCACAAAAACAGACACGTAGATCAATTGAATAGAGATCCCAGATATAAACCCACAATTATACTGCCAATTAATCTTTGACAAAGGCAAGAATATACACAGGGAAAAGTCTCTTCAAAAAATGGTGCTGGGAAAACTGGACAGCAACATGCAAAAAAATGAAAATGAACCACTTTCTTAAACCACCCACAAAAATACACTCAAAATGGATTAATAAGGACATAAATGTGAGACCCAAAACCAGAAAAATCCTAGAAGAGAGCAAAGGCAGTAATTTCTCTGGCATTGACCATAGAAACATTTTTCTAGATATGTCTCTTGAGGTAAGGGAAATGAAAGCAAAAATAAACTATTGGGATTACATCAAAATTAAAAGCTTCTAGACAGCAAATGAAACAAAGAAATGAAAAGGCAACCTACTGAATAAAAGAAGATATATGCAAATGACATATCCAATAAAGGGTTAGTATCCAAAATATATAAAAAACTGATACAACTCAATACCCAAAAAACAAATAATCCAGTTAAAAAATGGGCAGAAGACATGAACTGACCTTTCTCCAAAGAAGACATATAGATGGCCAATAGACACATGAAAAGATGCTCTACATCACTCATCATCAGGGAAATGCAAAACAAAACCACCCTGTCACCTCACACTGTCAAAATGGCTAAAATCAAAAACACAAGAAACAAGTATTGGCAAGGATATAGAGAAAAAGGAACTCTTGTGAACTGCTGGAGGGAATTCCAACTGTTGCTGCCACTGTGGAAGACAGTGTGGAGGTTCCTCAAAAATTAAAAATAGAATTACCATATAATCCAGCAACTGAACTACTATTTGCCCAAAGAATATAAAAACACTAATTCAAATTATGGAAGCAATCCAAGCAATCCAAGTGTCCACTGATACATAAATGAATAAAGAAGATGTGTGTGTGGCTGTGTGTGTGTACAGTGTTTACTATAGTGTGTGTGTGTCTGTGTGTGTATATATATATATATATATATATATATATATAGTGGAATATCAGCCATAAAAAAGAATGAAATCTTAGCATTTACAACAACACGGATGGATCTAGAGAGTATAATGCTGAGTGAAAGAAGTCAGTCAGAGAAAAATACCATGATTTTACTCATATGCAGAATTTAAGAAACAAAACAAATGAACAAAGAAAAAAAAGAGACAAGCCAAAAATAGACTCTTAAATACAGAGAACAAACTGGTGGTTACCAGAGGGGAGATGGGTGGGAGGATAGGTTAAACAGGTGATGGGGATTAAGGAATGCACTTGTCATTATGAGCATTGGGTGATATGTAGAATTACTGCATCACTATATTGTATACCTGAAACTAATATAACACTATGTTAACTATAATTAAATTAAGTTAAATTGTTTTTAAATAAAAAAACAAGACAAAACAGAAACTAATCATGCAATTAGCATGTGACCCAACATTCATACTTTTGAGCATTTATCTAAGTGAAAATGAAAACTTATGTTCACAAAAAAATTCTGTACAAAAACGTTCATAGGAACTTATATATAATAGCCCCAAACTGGAAACATCCCAGATATTTTTCAACAGATTAATGATTAAATTAACTTAGGTAAACTAACCTAGGTAAAATAAAAAGGGAAAAAACTACTAACACATGCAACAGCTCCTGGAAATGATGATGAGTGAAAAAGAATAATCATAAAGGTCACATATTGTACACTTCTTTTTATATAAAATTCTTGAGTTAGTAAAATTACAGAAATGGAGAAGATACTAATATTTGCCAGGGGTATGAGGGAGGAGGGACAATGCGTGTGCCTATAAAAGGGTTACTAGAAGGTTCTTTGTGGTAAAAGAAATGTTTTGGACTGTGATTGTATTTGTCAATATCCTGATTATGATACTGAGCTACAATTTTGCAAGATACTACCATTAAGACTAAATGGGTAAAGGATCTCTCTATATCTTAAAACTGCATATGAAGCTATTATTATCTCAAAATTAAAAGTTTAATTTTAAAAATCTGATATATATAAGTTTGAAAACTAATAATTAAGACAATAACATAATAATTCATTATTTTCTTTCCTTAGCTTTCCTAAAAGATGTTCATGAAAAAGGAAACTCAGTGTCATTTCAGATATGGCAGTACTCTTATTTTTTATCTTTTTTCACTAAGAAAATAGAAAACACAAAAAACTTAAACATCTCTAAAGGGGAAAAAAAGTCACAAAGAGAACCAAAATCATGCATTTGTTTAAGACTTTAAACTTTTCCAAGGCCTTGAAACACATGGTCTGTGAAGAGCTTTATAATAATATTTGGGTCCTAAAATTAAAGGGCAAATATTTTAATTCTCATAGAAATAATTAACAGAAAAGCTAATCAAGTTGGCCAACATAAAAAGCTAGTTGTAAATCTAAAATCAGATTCAACATTTACAAGCAAGTCTATTTCTAGTATTTTTTTCTACCACATTAATTTTTAAGTCATAATTCAGGTGTAATACAGTTCCATAAAATACATATTTCAAGTTTATATTTTGTTAATAGTTAATTTTTTAAGTGTTTGATATAAATATTACATAAAATATTTAGGTGTATGCAAAATGTGAAAATCTCCAGTTATATTTTAATCTGAGACTTATTATTACTTTTAATACATGCCACTGAAATAGATAATGGCCTTTTTTTTTAAGTTTTTATTTATTATTTATTTGAGAGAGAGAGAGAGAGAGCATGAGCAGAGGTAAGAGGCAGAGGGAGAAGCAGGCTCCCTGCTGGGCAGGGAGCCTGATGCAGGACTTGATCCCAGGATCCTGGGCTCTGAGGCAAAGGCAGATGCTTAACCTACTGAGCAGCCCAGGCGCCCGATAATGGCCATTTCTCCTTTAATCTGAGACACTACTGATTATAAGAAATCAGATTAGTGAAAGCTACTTAAGAAAAACAAGAAAGTGGCACCTGGGTGGCTCAGTTGGTTGGGTCATGATCCCAGGTTCTTGGATTGAGCCCTGCACTGGGCTCCCTGCTCAGCAGGGGAGTCTGTTTCTCCCTCTCCCTCTGCCTGCTGCTCCCCCTGCTTGTGCTCTCTCTCACTCACTCACAAATAAAATCTTAAAAAACACACACACACAAGAAAAACAAGAAAGACTATAACTTTCAATATACTTAATCAATTTAAGAGGCATCCTACCTTCATAAAGGTTAAAACACATATATTAGAATCAAGGACATCTGCTATTTCACAAAATGCTACAATCATGGGACTGAAAAAAACTATGCTGTTCTCTACTCCAGCCAAATTTGAAACTCAAGTCTCCAATAGGTTAAGCCATCTGCCCAATAACAACCAAAAATCAATTAGAGGGAGCAGAGCAAGATAGTGGATTAGGAGGGTCCTGAGCTCATCTCCTCCCATAGACATACCAAGGCAACAGATATATGCATTGCAACTCTAAAACAACATGAAGACTGGAGGAACAAATCTTCCACAGCTGAAGACATAACGGAAAAACCACATCAAGAAGTTTAGAAAGAGCAGAAACATGGTAGGAAATTAAACCCCTACTGTGGTTAACAACAAGAAAGATGGATATCACAGGTTCAGAGGAGAGAGAAGATCAAGCCCCACACAAGGCACCCTGCCCTAGGTATCTGCACTGGGGAGCTCAGCCCCAATGAGGTGTGGCTTTGACAATCAGTGGGGCTTAACTCCAGACACTTTGAAAATTAGCAAGGCTTAAGTCCAGGATGGATGGAGGGATATAGGAAACTTAGTCTCTGGTCTTAATGGGCCAGCTCACTATGTCACTTGATCAGAGATGCAGCACAGAAGCTTCAGTATAACCCAGGTGTTATACATAAAGGAGATTTATGAGTAATTTTAGGACATGTGCCAGAGAGACAGGATCTTCAGAAACTTTCTACAGGAATGGAAGTACTAGCAGGCACCATTTTTGTTGTGCTCTTTAGCCTAGCCAGCAAGAGTTCGAGGGGAGCCAGTTTTGAAACCTTCCATGTGCCTTGCTAGCACTGCTTTCACCACACCAGTGTTCCCCTGCAGATCTGCCCCACCCAACATGCCTGCTCCAGCAGGTGCCCCTCCAAAGCAGCCCTCCTGCATGACCACACCGAGCAAGCATCCTCAGTAGGACCCAGTGTCCCTCCAGAGTGACCACCAGTTTCACCACACCTAGTGGGCAGCTGCAGCCAGAGCAGTACCCTCCAGACTGATTTCTGCCCTGGGGAGAAAAAGCAGCCAGCGCCACCTACCAGCATGTACATAGCAACTGAAGCCCCACCTCACAGACAGCACACGAGGGACAACCCTTGCCCAACAGCGTGTCCACAGCAGTCACGGCCAGTCCTTGTAGATTGTTGGGTTAATGGCCATCCCTGACCACCAGGATGCAGGCAGCAGTAACAGTCCAGCCAAAATAGAAAGTAGCACATAGCCCATACAGGTAGCACCCCTAGAGCACCTGTCCTGGTGACCAGGAAAGACTGAGCAACGGGGCACCACAGGATGCCTTCTACATAAAGCCACTACTTTCCTGAAAAACAAACTGAGGGTTCTAGAGGGGAGGGGGTTGGGAGGATGGGTTAGCCTGGTGATGGGTATTGAGGAGGGCACGTTCTGCATGGAGCACTGGGTGTTATGCACAAACAATGAATCATGGAACACTATATCTAAAACTAATGATGTAATGTATGGGGATTAACATAACAATAAAAAAATTAAAAAATAAAAAATAAAAAAAAAATAAAGCCACTACTTTCAAAACCAGGAGATAGGTGACCAGCCTATTACACAGTAACAAACACAAAGAGTCAAACATAATGAGAAGACAGAGGAATAAGTTCCAAATGAAAGATAAAACCTCACCTCAGAAAGATAGCTATATGAAATGCAGATAAACAACCTACCTGATAGGGTTTGAATTAATGATTATAAAGGTACTCAATAGACTTGAGAGAACAAAGCATGAACCCAATGAGAACTTCAACAAAAGACAGAAGAAAAAAAAAGTCGGTGTAAAAGAATGCAATAAACAAATGAAAAATATGCTAGAGGAAATCAATAGTAGATTAGAGGATGTAGAAGAACAGATCAGCAATCTCAAAGACAGGGTATGGAAAGCAACCAATCTTAGTAATTCCTTATAAAGCTAATACAAAGATTAAAAAACAAAAGGAGTAAAATAAATTATATCTATAATAATTACATGAGGAACAATATAAAATAAAATGATGTAAAATATGATATCACATGCATAAAATGTGAAGGGGGAGTAATGATAGAGCACTTTACAAATATGTTCGAAATTCAGCAAACATCAACTTAATATAAACTGCTATCTACATTAGATGATATATATGATCCTCTTTATAACCCAAAACCAAAAACCTTGAATATACGCACAAAAAAACAAAAAGAAATTAATCAAAAAATGATATAAAATAAAGTCATCGAATCACAAGGGAAGAAAGCAAGAGAAGAAGAAACAGACAACTTTGTTTTGTTGTACAAAAACAGCTAGAAAACAATTAACAAAGTGACAATAATTACATGCTTACCAGTAGTTACTTTAATTATAAATAAAATAAATACTCAAATCAAAAGACAGAGAGTGACTGGATGGATAAAAACACAAGGGCTATCCATATGCTGCCAAAAAGACTCACTTCAGACCTAAAGACACATACAGACCAAATGAGATGGAAAACCACATTCCATTAATATGGAAATAAAAAATAGTTGGGTTAACAATATTTATAATCAGACAAAATAGACTTTAAAAAAAGATGGTAACAAGAAACAATGAAGGACATAATATAACGATAAAGGGATCAGTATAGCAAAAAGATATAAGAATGGTAACTATCCACCCTATAGAGGAGCATCTAAATATGTAAAGCAAATATTAATAGACATAAAGGGAGAAACTAACAGTAACACAGTAAGAGTAGTGAACTTAGCATCAACAAATAGATCATCCAGACAGAAAAGCAATAAGAAAAAAAGTGGCTTTGAACAACACATTAGACCAGAAAAATTATATAAAAATTATATATTTATATATAATTATTAATATAAATATATATTTGAAACTTTCCATCCAAAATAAGTAGAATACACATTCCTTTCAAGTGCATATGAAACATTTTATAGGATAAATTACACGTTAGATAACAAAACAAGTCTTAATAAATTTTTAAAAATGGAAATCATATCAAAT
This sequence comes from Halichoerus grypus, assembly GCF_964656455.1. NCBI lineage: Eukaryota > Metazoa > Chordata > Mammalia > Carnivora > Phocidae > Halichoerus > Halichoerus grypus. The sequence goes on along the minus strand of NC_135720.1, from coordinate 104,048,508 downwards.
ATCTTTTCTGATTTCTAGAAATCAATTACAATAAAAATACTGAAAAAACCCCACAAACATGTGAGACTAATCAACATGCTATTAAAAAACCAATGGGACAATGAAAAAAGTAAAAGAGCAAATCAAAAAATACCCAAAGACATATGAAAATGAAAACACAATGGTTCAAAATATTTGAAAAACAACAAAAGCAGGTCTAAGAAAGATGTTTATAGAAATACAGACCCACTTTAAGAAACAAACAAAAAATCTCAAATAAACAGTCAAACCTTATACTTTAAAGAACTAGAAAAAGAACAAACAAAGCCCAAAGTTAGTAGAGGGAAAAAATAAAGATCAGAACAGAAGCAAATTACATACAAACTAAAAAATAAAATAGAAAAGATCAATGAAACTAAAACCTGGTTCTCTGAAAGGATAAACAACACTGATAAACCTTTAACAAGACTCACCAAGAAAAAGAGAGAGGACTCAAAATCAGAAATTAAAGTGAAGAGATTACAACTGACATCACAAAATACAAAGGACTATAAGAGATTACTAAAAAAGATTATATGTCAACAAACTGTAAAATCAAGAAGAAATGGATTAATTCCTATAAACATACATTCTTCTAAGACTGAATGAGGAAGAAATAGAAAATCTGAACAGATCAATTAACAGTAATGAAATGGAGTCAGAAATCAAACACTCCCAAACCACAAAACTCCAAGACCAGATAGCTTCAAAGGTAAATTCTACAAAAAATTAAAGAGAAAGTTAATACCTATCCTTCTCAAACTATTCCAAAAAATTGGAGAGGAACAAATGCTTCCAAATTCATTCTATGAGGCCAGAATTATCCTGATACCAAACGTGACAAAGATACTACAAAAAAGAAAGTGACAAATACCCCTAATCAACACAGAGGCAAAAATCCTCAACAAAATATTAGCAAACCAAATTCAAAACTACATTAAAAGGATCATTCACCACAAACAAGTGAGACTGATTTAAGGGATACGAGGATGGTTCAATGTGATATGTCACATTAACAAAATGAAAGATAAAACCATATGATCATCTCAACAGATGCAGAAAAAGCATATGACAAAATTCAACATCCGTTCATTATAAAAACTATCAACGAACGGTGTAGAGGAAAGATATCTCAACATCATAAAGGCCATATATGACAAACCCATAACTAACATCATACTCAATAATGAAAAGCTGAAACTTTTTCTTCTATGATCAGGAACAAGAAAAGGATGCCCACTCTTGCCACATTTATGCGACATAGCATTAGAAGTCCTAGCCACAGCAAGCAGTCAAGAAAGAGAAATAAAACACATCTAAATTGGCAAGGAAGAAGTAAAACTATCACTATTTACAGATAGCATGATATTATATATAGAAAACCCTAAAACTCCACCAAAAAACTATTAGAACTAATAAATTAAATCAGTAAAATTGCTGGATACTAAATTAATATGCGTAAGTCTGTTGTGGTGGAACCACAACTATCAGAAAAAGAAATTAAAGAAATAAGTCTATTTACAAATGCATCAAAATAAATTAAAGACTAGGAATAAATTTAACCAAGGAGGTGAAAGGCCTGTACTCTGAAAACTTTAAGACACTGATCAAAGAAATTGAAGACAACACAAATAAATGGAAAGATACTCCATGCTCATGAATTTTGGGGAGAAAAATATCGTAACATGTCTACAGTATGAAAAGCAACCTACAGATTCAATATGATTCTATGAAAAAGTATTTTTCACAAAACTAGAATAATCCTAAAATTTGTATGGAACTAGAAAAGATCCTGAAAAGTCAAAGCAATCTTGAGAAAAAAGAACAAATTGGAAGTATCACAATCCTAGATTCCATACTATACTACAAAGCTATAGTAATCAAAACAGTATGGCACTGACACACAAAAAAATAGACAAATAGATCAACAGAAGAGAATAGAGTCCAGAAATAAACCCACATTTATATGGTGAAATTAATCTATGACAGAGGAGGAAAGAATATACAATGGGAAAGACAGTCTCTTCAATAAATAATGCTGGAAAAACTGAAGAGCCACATCCAAAAATATGAGACTGAACTAATTTTCTTAAACCATACACAAAAATAAACTCAAAATAGATTACAAACGTAAATGTAAAATCTGAAACCATGGAACTCCTAAAAGAAAACATGGGCAGTAAATTCTTGGATCTCAATCTTAGCAATATTTTTCTGGATCTGTCTGCTCAGGCAAAGACTACAAAAGCAAGAATAAACAACTGGAACCATATCAAACTAAAAAGCTTTGAACAGAGAAGAAAGCCATCAACAAAATGAAAGGGCAGCCTACTGAATGGGAGAAGATATTTGCAAATGATATGTCCAATAAAGGGTTAATTTCCAAACTACAAAAAGAACTCATGTAACTCAACAGCAAAAAATAATCTGATCAAAAATGCGAAAACCTGAATAGACATTTTACAAAGAAGGCATACAGATGGCTAACAAATGAAAAGACACTTAACATCACTACTCATCAGGGAAATGTAAACCAAAACCACAATGAGATAACACCTAATACCAGTCAGAATGGCTAAAATAAAAGATACAAGAAACACCTAGTGTTGTCAAGAATGTACACCAAAGGGAACCCTTGTGACTGTTGGTGGGAACATAAATTGGTGCAACCATGGTGGAAAATGGGTGAAAAATTAAACATAAAAATACCATATGATCCAGTAATTCCACTACTGGGTATTTACCCAAAGAAAACAAAAACACTTGGTCACCAGGGTGGCTCAGTCGGTTAAGCGTCTGCCTTCGGCTCAGGTCATGATCTCAGAGTCCTGGGATCAAGCCCCAGTTGGGCTCTCTGCTGAGCGGGAGCCTGCTTCTCCCTCTCCCCCTGCTTGTACTCTCTCTGTGTCAAATAAATGAAATCTTAAACAAACAAACAAACAAAACGAAAACACTAATTTGAAAAGATATATGCACCCTTAGGTTTTTTGCAACATTGTTTACAAGAGCCAAGATATGCAGTAACCCAAATATAAACCAATAAATGAATGGATAAAGATGTGGTGTGTGGAATATTACTCAGGTATAGAAAAGAAAAGGATGTTACCATCTTCAATAAACTGGACGGACCTAGAGGGCATTATGCTAAGCGAAATAAGTCAAAGAAAGACAAATACCATACGTTTTCACTTATATGTGGAATATAAAAAACAAAACAATCTTTTAAATACAGAGAACAATCTAGTGGTTACCAAAGCAGAGGTGGGGGTGAGGGTGAACTAAGTATATAAAGGGATTTAAGAGATACAAGCTTCTAGCTATAAAATAAATAACTCACTGAGATGAAAAGTATACCATAGGGGATTATAGTCAATAACATTTTAATAATGTTGTATGGTGATAGACTGTGACTACACTGACTTTGATGTAAGCACTGAGTAATGTATAGAATAGTTGAATCAGTATGTTGTACACCTGAAACTAATATTATATGTCAACTATAATTCAATAATAAAAATTTTAACGATGTGTTATATATACACAATGAAATATTACTCAGCAATATAAAAGGATATCTTGCCATTCATGACATGTACAGACCTAAGGGTATTAGGCTAAGTAAAATAAGTCAGAGAAAGATAAATACCGTATAATTTTATTTATACATGGAATCAAAACAAAACAAACAAAAGCAGACTTAAAAATATAGAGAGCAAACTGATGGTTGCCAGAGAGGAGAGGGCTGGGCAAAACAGGTGAAGGGGATTCTAAGGTACAAATTTCCAGTTATAAAATAAATATCATGGAGATAGAAATTATAGCATAGGGAATATAGTCAATAATACTGTATTGCTTTGTATGGTGACAGATGCTAACTATACTTATTGTGGTAAGCATTTTATAATTTATGTAATTTTCAAATCACTATATTGTACACCTGAAACTAATATGTCAACTATACTTCAAGTTAAAATAAAACAAAAAAAAAGGAAAAAATTAGAAATCATAACCCAGAGTCCAATGGAAAAATTTTTGTATGAAACAAACACTTATGAAGTTATATCTTTAAAACAGTAGAACATGTGATCTTGAAGTACATTCCAGAATATATTTGTAGTGACTAAGTTATAATAAATGCCCTAAGGTATTTTCTCTTGTTCTTTTTAACAGACTGCTTATCCACACTTGAGCCCAGGCTTGAAATTTGTTGTTTTTGTTTTTGTTTTTAACTGTCTTCAAATGAAAGATTTTTACCCCCATCTTTATTGAAATATAACTAACATATAATGTTGCATAAGTTTAAGTTGTATAACATGTGATTTGATACACTTATATACTGTGAAATTGTTACCACCATTGTATTAACTAAAACATCCATTTCACACAATTATCACTTCTTTTTGTGGTAAGAACACTTATTATTTACTCTCATGGCAACTTCCAAATATATAATACAGTTTTATTAACTATAATCACCATGCTATATATTACATTGCCAGAATTTATTCATCTTAAAACTGAAACATACTGTATCAAATACCTCCCATATCCTCCTACTCCCCAGTCCCTGAAAACCACCATTTCTGTCTGTTTCAGTTTAGCTATTTTAGATTCCACATATAAGTGATAGATGGTATTTATCTTTATCTGTCTGACTTATTTCACATAGCATAATACCCTCAAGGTCAATCCATTTTGTCAAAAACAACAGGATACACATTTTTCTCATGGCTGTATAATACTCCATTGCAGCAAGAGTATATGTATTTATATATATGTATATAAATGTAATATATGTACACATATATATGTACTACACTTTTATCCATTCACCTACTGACAGACACCAAGGTTTTCACAGTGTCTAGGCTATTGTGAATAATGCAATGAACATCAAAGTGCAAATGATCTCTTCAAGATCATTTTCACTTCCTTTGGATATATGCCCAGAAGTAAAAATGGTGGATCATATGGTGGTTCTATTTTTAATTATTTAAGGAACTTCCATAGTTTTTCACTATGGTTACACCATTCACATTCCTACCAACGGTATACTAGGGTTCCCATTTCTCTACATCCTTGCCAACACTGGTCATCTCTTGTCTTTTTGATGATAACCATTTTAACAGGTTTAAGGGTTTGATGCTAAGCACCTTTTTATGTACATACTGGTCACAGGATGTCTTCTGTGAAAAGATGTCTATTCAACTCCTCTGCCTATTTTTAATTGAATTTGTTATGTTCTTAAGTTCTTTATATATCTTGGATATTAACCCATCATCGAACATATCACTGCCAAATATATCTTCCCATTCCACAGGTTGCCTTTTCAGTTTGTTTCCTTTGCTGTGCACAGGCTTTTTGGTTTTATGCAGTCCCACTTCTATACTTGGCTTTTGTTGCCTATAATTTTGGTGTCAAATCTGAAAAATCATGACCAAGAATGATGTAAAAGAGCTTACCACCTGTTTTCTTCTAGGAGTTTTATGGTTTCAAATCTCATGTTTTTAATCCATTTTGAGTTACTTTTTGTGTACAGTGTAAGACAGGGGTCTAGTTTCATTCTTTTGCATGTGACTATCCAGTTTTCCTAACACCATTTACTGAAGAGACTGACATTTCTCCATTGTATAGTCTTGTCCCACTTATAAATTAAATATGTCTCTATTCTGTTCCATTAATCTATGTGTCTGTTTTTTATGCCAATATCATACTGTTTTGATTACTATACCTCTATAATATAATTTGAATTCAGGAAGTGTTATGTCCCCAATTTTGTTCTTCCTTCTCAAGATTGCTTTGGGTATTCAGGCTCTTTTGTGGTTCCTTACAAATTTTAAGATTTAGCTTTTCTATTTCTGTAAAAACTGCTACTGGAAGTTTGATAGGGATTTCACTGAGTCTGTAGATGGCTTTGGGTACTAGGAAAATTTTTAAATCAATTCTTCCAAATCAATGAGAACAGAATATCTTTCCATTTATATCTTCTACAATTTTTTTATCAATGTTTTCTTATAGTTTTCAGTGTACAGATCTACTACCTCCCAGGTTAACTTTATTCCCAAGTATTTTATTCTCTGTGATGCTATTCTAAATGGGACTGTTTTCTTAATTCCTGTTGCTGTTTGCTGTTAGTGTACAGACTGCAACTGATTTTTGTATATTATTTTTGTATCCTGCAACTTTAGTGAATTCGTTAAATTCAAAGACTTCTGGTGGAGTCTTTAGGGTTTTCTATATATCATATTGTATCATATGAAAATAAAGACAATTTTACTTCTTCCTTTCTTGTTGGGAAGATTTCTGTTTTGTTTTCTTGCTTAACTGCTCTGGCTAGGAATTCCAGTATCGTGTATAAAAGTGGTATGAGTAGGGCGCCTGGGTGGCTCAGTCGTTAAGCATCTGCTTTTGGCTCAGGTCATGGTCCCAGGGTCCTGGGATCGAGCCCCATATGTCGGGCTCCCTGCTCGGCAGGGAAGCCTGTTTCTCCCTCTCCCACTCCCCCTGCTTATGTTCCCTCTCTCACTGTCTCTCTGTCAAATAAATAAATCTTCAAAAAAAAAAAAAAGTGGCAAGAGTAGGCATCCTTACCTTCTTCTAATCTTATAAAATAAGCATTCAGCTTTTCACCACTGAGTATGTTAGCTGTGAGCTTTTCATATGTGGAAATTAGTATATTGACATACGTTTCCTCTACACACAGTTTGCTAGAGTTTTCATCATGACATGACATAGAATTAGGTCAAATATTTCCACCACATCTAGAGAGATGATCATATGAATTAGGCTTCATTTAATGTGATATATCATATTGACTGATTTGCAGGTGTTCAACCATCTTTGCATACCTGAAATAAATCCCACTTGATCATAGTGCATGATTCTTTTAATGTACTGTTGAATTCAGTTTGCTAGTACCTGGTTGTGTGTGTTTTTTTTTTTTTTTTTTGCATCAGGGATATTGGCCTATAATTTTCTTTTCTTATACTGTCCTTGTCTAGTTTTCTTTTCAGGGTATTGCTAGCCTCATAAAATGAGTTTAAGAAGTGTTTCCTTCTAAAGTATTTTTTGAAAGAGTTTAGGAAGTACTGATATAAATCCTTCTTTAAATATTTGGTAGAATTCACCAATGAAGCTGTCTGAACTGGATTTCTATTTGATAAAAGGTTTTTGATTATTGACTAAATCACCTTATTTGTTATTGGTTTGTTTAGGAATTCTATTTCTTCTTGATTCAGTCTTGAGATACTGCATGTTTCTAGTAATTTATCCACTTCTTCTAGTCTGTGCAGCTGGCTCCAAAAAACTGTCAGGGTAATCTCTCATGAACCTTTTTTTTTTTTTAATATTTCATTTATTTATTTGAGAGAGAGAGACAGAGGGAGAGGGAGCATGAGCAGGGGTAGGGGTAGAGGAAGAAGCAGACTCCCTGCTGAGCATGGGCCTATGTGAGGCTCAATTTCAGGCCCCTGGGATCATGACCTGGGCAGAAGACAGATGCTTAACTAAGCCACCCAGGAGCCCCTCTTATGATCCTTTCTATTTGTGTGATATCACACACAAACTGTAATACCATTTTCTTTTAAATTAATATTTGAATTCTGTATTTTTTTTGAATAGTCTACATAGAGGTCTATTATGTCTATTTTGTTTATCTATTGCTCTCAATTTCATTGATCATTTCTATTATCTTTTTAGTCTCTGTATCATTTGTTTTTTCTCTAAATTTTTTAAAGAACTAAAATACAAATCTGTATTATTTTCAGGTGTACATCATAGTGATTCAATATTTATATAGATTATCTGCTCTGATCTTTGCCATTTTCCCTCTTCTACTAATTTTGTTCTTTGGGCTTACTTTGTTCTTCTTTTTCTACTTCCTTGAGGTGTAAACATAGGTTATTTAAAATCTTTGTTTCATTTTTTCAAAGATCTTTGCTGTTTCTTAATGTGGGTGTTTATTACTATAAACTTCTCTATTAGAACTGCTTTTGCAGCATCCCATAAATTGTGGTATGTTGTGTTTCCATCTTCCTTTGTCTCAAGATATTTTATTTCTCTTTGATTTCTTTTTTGACCAATTGGTTGGTCAGGAGGATGACAGTGTCCACATATTTTTAAATTCTCCAGTATTCTTCTTGTAACTGATTTCTAGTCTCATACCACTGTGGTCAAAAGATACTTGATAGAATATCAATCTTCTCAAATTTATAAAGACATGTTTTGTGGCCAAACATATGATCTATCTAGGAGAATGTTCCATTGAGAAAGAGAAGAATGTATATTCAGCTGTTGAGTGGAATGTGCTGTAAGTGTTTAATTCCATCTGGTCTAATGTATATTTTATATCCAAAGTTTCCTTATAGATTTTCTGTCTGGATGTTCAATTTTTGAAATGGGGTACTAAAGTCCCCTATACTTGTATTGCTTATTTCTCTGGTCAGATTGTTAATATTTGCCTTATATATTTAAGTGATCCTATGTTAGGTTACATAAATATATAAAAATGTTATACCTTTTCCATAAATTGATCCTTTTATCATTATATAATGAACTTCTTTGTCTCTTGTTACAGTCTTCGTTTCTGTACCTATTTTATCTAATATAACTATCCAGCTTTCTTTTCATTTCTATTTGCATGGAATATCTTTCTGCATCCTTTCACTTTAGGTCTACATGCATCCTTACATTTCATGTGTGTCTGTTATAGGTAACAAATAGTTGGATCTTGTTTTCTTAATGCATTCAGCCACTCCATGGCTTTTGATTGGAGAATTTAGTCCATTTACATTTAAAGTACTTATTGAGAGAGCTGGATTTACTCATGTCATTTTCCTGTTTGTAATTTTATGACATTTGTGGTATGCATGGATACATTTCTCTATCTTTTCTGAACCTACTATAGGTTTTTGCTTCTAGTTGCCACAGCGTTTACATAAAACATAGTTCTAACAGTATTATTTTAAGCTCGTAACTACTTAATTTCAAATGCATACAAAATCTCTATATTTTTATATTCTCCCCATCTCAATTTATGTTTTTGATGTCACAATTTACTTGGTGTATCCATTTAAATTATTGTAGTTATGGTTATTTTTTATACTATCTTAACCTTCAGGCTAGGGATAGAGTACTTTATCACCACCATTACAACATTAGAATATTCTGAATTAAACTATATATTTACCTTTACTAGTACTTTCATAGTTTCATATGTTTTCCTGTTACTAATTAGCATTCTTTCATTCTAGACAGAAGACCTCCCTTTAACATTTCTTGTTATATGGAAACAATGAATCATGGAACACTATATCAAAAACTAATGATGTACTGTATAGTGACTAACTAACAATTAAAAAAAAATAACATTTCTTGTAAGGTCAGTTTAGTAATGATGGACTTCTTGTAAGGTCAGTTTAATAATGATGGACCCCTTCAGCCTTTGCTAGTCTGGAAAACTCTATCTCTCCTTCAATTGTGAAGGATAACTTTGCTGGGTAGCTTATTCTTGGTTGCCAGTTTTTTCTTCTAGCACTTGGAATATATTGTACCACTTCCTTTGGGCCTTTAAACTTTCTAATGAGAAAAATCTCTTAATCTTATGAGGATTCCTTTGTACATAAGTTTTCTTGTTTTTTCCTTGTTGCTTTTAAGATTCTCTCTTTGTCTTTAACTTCTGACAAGTTAATTATGTCTCAGGGTGAATCTCTTTATATTTACCTTTTTTGGTACTCCTTATGCTTTCAGGATCTAGATGTCTATTTCTTTGAGCAGGCTAGGTTTTCAGCCATGATTTCTTAGAATACACTTCTACCCCTTTCTCTCATTGTTCTCCTCCTGGGACCCCTATAATGTATTTGTTGCTGTTTCAGGGGATTCCATAAGTCTCTTAAACTATTTCTATTGCTTTCAATTCTTTTTTTTCTTTTTGCCCCTCTGACTGGATGATTTCCACTGCTCTGTCTTCAATTTTACCTCTGTACTGAGCCTAGGTATATAGCCACAAGATTGGGTATATCTGTCGGGGGAGGAGAGGAGTTTGCATTCCTGAGCCTCTTAAGAATTTATTTCTTGTGGGGCATCTGGGTGGCTCATTCGGTTAACAGGCTGCCTTCGGCTCAGGTCATGAATACAGGGTCTTGAGATCGAGCCTTGTGTCAGGCTCCTTCCGCAGCAGGGAGTCTGCTTCTCCCTCTGCCCCTCCCTCCAGCTCATGTTCTCTCACTCTCAAATAACTAAATAAAATCTTTAAAAAAAATTACTTGTTGCTACAGTCCTGTAGGACCCCTGAATGCATGCCCCACTGGATATCAGATCCAGGTAATCTGGAGGCACATCCCTCTGGCATCACTGTCAAAAGCTTGTGTGTCAAATGTGTCTATAAGATCCTTCCAGAAACATGCCAGTGACTTAGAGCAGGCTACAGGGAGAGGGCAGGGGAGGTGTCTGCTGGCTATCTTGTTCCCTGGGGATGATCACAGTCAGCTTTAGATGAGTGCCATTTCAACATGGGTATTTTCTCATTCATCCAAAGTATAGGAGTTATGCAGCTAGTTTCTGGATTTCTTTCAGAAAGGTAATTGCTCTGTGTGTAGCTGTATATTCAGTGAGTCTGTGGGAGGGAGGTATTTCAGTATCCTTCTCTGTTGCCATTTTTTGTAGCCACTGTCCTAATTTTTCTTCTCAAATGAAAGATTTAAGTCTGTAGTAACAGCAGTCTCAGAAATAGGGAATTACAAGTTATAAAATGGAATGAGCCTAAAATGCTAGGCCATATAAAATAGACAAAAATTCACACATATATCTAGGCAAAAATATAAAGACATTTGCTCATTGCAAAATCTCCTTATCTTCTCAATCCTAACCGGGAAGAAAGGATCCAGTAGGATGATGGGAGAGGTGTCATTAGCATGATCCAGCACTCATCTCTCAGCTACTGCAGCACGAGAGACTTTTGGAAAATCTCCTCGGGATTCTAATGCCAGCAACTTTGCTACTTCCCAGGAACCCTCTGTAAGACTATACTACAGTTGTCAATTAAATACACTTCAAAAGAAAAGAATAGAAAGAATACTTAACATATTTTTCTAAAGAAGTTGAATTAATGGATTTCCTTTGGCAAGCCTCCTACATATAATAAATGAAAAGGTAACTTGATATGAAACATAAAAGTAAAAGGAGCAGGATAAGATCATGTTAGAAATTATGTACATCTACCCATTTATTTAATAAGCAATAAAAACTAAGCAATAAAAACTTCAGAAGTTAAGACTTCAAAGTCACCAACCAATTATGAAAAACCTAGAAAAAAAATTCCCAGATCTACTGTTTAAGTTTTCTGTGTTATCAGCTACATCAAGCTTTTTCACCCTGGTAAAAAGTAAGAAAATGTAACATTTACATAAAATCCATTCTCTACTGCCATAATTTTCAGATCCACCTATATATAGTACTTACAGAAATATTTTGTAAATAGAAGTATAACTAAACATACCTATTTTTAGATAATTTGCACTGGGTAATAGGAAAGTACATTGTCATGTGATTCCCTACCAAAAAGGAAAGGGTAACTCTAGACTGAAAAGATAACATATAAATGTTATTCAAGCAAAAATCCCTACAAAAGAAAGAGAAGAAAGGGCATCAACATATTTTGAGATACTATTATGTGCCAATCATGAAACTCAGCAGGTGAAAAATATTTTCTTCTTCTTCATATCAATATAAAAAGCCTGTAGTGAAAATGTTAAATCATCTTAGTACCAATCTGGTTTGATCATTTATTAGCTCTATGACTTTGCACAAAGCATTTACCTCTTAATGTGTCAATTTTCTCATTTGCATAATGAAATATAATACCATTATACCTCATAAGATTATTATGAAAATTAAATGGATTAATATAAAGTACTTAGAATATATCTTCATACATGGAAATATTAATAACTGTCAATAAAATGATGATGCTTAAGTATTTTCTCCAATTTATAGATGAGGAAACTAAGGATTAAGGGGAAAAAAAGCAACTTGTCCACAGTCATACAACAAATAAACAACAAGATTTAAAGCCAGGTATATCTGACACCAAAGTCCTTGCTTTATCCATGAAATAACCACCCAGAAAACACTTTTGACATTCTAAACCAAAATAATGAAGAAAAGCAAACCTTCCAAAATGCTTTCTTAAAAAAATATCGTGCGCAAGTGTGTGTGTTTAAAGGTTAACAAAAATGTCCTGTACTGCAAAAAATACTGTACTGCAGTTCTTTGAATATTTGATATTCAATATGTAAGTCTTTATTAACCAGAATATTTAATTTCTTTATCTTACCAGATCCATAAGATACAAAATGTGTACACAATATGCAAGGTTGGATACTGGATGCCAAAGAAAACAGTAAGATGAGTAAGACACACTAGAGCAGCTTACAGTGTGTCAGAGCAAACTACATGCAAATATAACCACAATAAAATAAAATACTGCTTAGTACCATAATATTAACAAATTCAAATTAGTGAACAGAGAAGAACAAAAGATTTCATACATGAAATGGAAGCAAACAAAAGAACAACATCACATATTTTAGAGATAAGAAAACTTCAGCCTAAGATTTATCAAAACTCCTCTGTTCAATCATTCAAGAATTATTTATGAGCTAGACAACTGTCTAGGGCCTTAGCAACAAAGCAAAGAACAAAGCAGTGGCTCTGTACTCTTAGCTCACATTCTAACAAAGAAAACAACAACAACAACAAAAAACAGTGGAAAGCAAATAGATGTATGATATAATTACAGGCAGGAATAAGGGCAGTGAAGTAAAATAAAAAGAGTAAAGAAGCGAAGAAAGGGAGATGAGTATTACTTTTGATAAGGTGGGGCCAGGATAATAGTAATCTCAGAATGGGTAATAATAAGAGATACCTGAGAAAATGAGGCAAATACTGGAAGGAGTGGGACAGAAAGAAAATTCCAGGAGAAGGAAGCAGCAAGTGCAAAGTTCCTTTGGGGAAGTATGCTAGATGTATTTGAGCACCTAAAATCCAACTTTCTTGCATTCTGGTTCAGACACCTTTTCGTTGTAGCACACTATACACTTCAGTGCTTAGCACCATTAAACCATGTTGTTCATTCTTACAAATATTTTGAATTCACTCTATAGCAGTCTTTTTTTATTCTGTTATATTGATGGAAAACTGTCACTTTATATGAAGCTCTCTTTATGGTGGCTAATATTATTGGCACTTAGAGAGGACTTTAAAAAAATAAGTGTCAGGGATCGTTTGTCTTATTCCCCAAACAAGTAAAATTATATTAGGCAAAAGCAAATTTTCTATGTTAAATGCAGTGAGACGGAAAATAAAATCCTCCAGATAATTACCCTATCACTGAAAGCTCTTACACAGTAATACCTATTCTTTGTTATAAAAGAGGTCGAAATAAAGTTTCCTCCATTTCCTCCTTTCTTTAATTTTAAGAAATGAGAATTTTAAAAAGCCATCAGTTACAAACCATCCTTAACTATCTCCTATAATTTGAAAATAATGAAGGACTATATATATACACACACACATACACACACACATATATGCTGAAAAACTTTACACAGCAAAAACAAAATATTCAAAGAAAGAGAATAAGTATATTAAGGGAATGCAAAGAACACTAGGTAGAAATTTAATCTGAAAGTTTCAAAAGCTTAAAACATTTTAAGAAATAGTAATAAGACAAAGGAAGATACTCTTCTTTTATTTCTTGTCATTTCATAAATCATAACTTGAAATTAAAGGTTCAGGGCCTTAAATCAGAAACAAAATCTTTGAAATATCAGTCTCTAAAATCAAAATTTTTTATGTGAATATATTTCAGGTTCATTTCAGTTCAACTAATAAAAAATGTTAAGGTTCTCATAATCCAAGATTTCAAGGAAACATGGTTCCCTTTTAAAAAAGCAAGCCTCAGAAAAGTTCATATGCCAATCCTACTCATTTGGTCAGATCACAGAGGAAATCATTGGATGAGATTTGAATAAGAGAACTGCAGTGGCTATTTATCAGAAAAGGTAAACCAAGATTTCTGTATCAATCCCCCAGGCTAAGAGACCACCCAAAGACATTTCCACTGGTCAAATCTTATAAAACTCAAAGAGGAAGTCCTCACCACCAACGAAAGCAATACTCCTTCCAGAAGAAGAAATCAAAACCCTTAAGATTGAGACCCCTTTTATACACAAGAGCAAAATAGTTTTATTTTGATTGGAAAGCCATTAAGTAATAACCTTGTTCCTTGATGTCACAAGCTCTAGGTAACACAATTGGCCACTTTTTAAGTGGAAACACATTTAAAAAACACTGGGTGTTATATGAAAACAATGAATCGTGAATCACTACATCAAAAACTAATGATGTATTTTATGGTGACTAACATAACATAATAAAATTAAATTAAAAAAAAGTTATCACAGAAAAATCCCTTTATATTCATAGTGAAAATTAAACATTTTAACTTTGCATCTTCCCTGTGGCAGTAGGCCAAGGAAATTCCCCAGGGCATGCAGCTTTAGGGCATCATTTTCTTCACTAGTGTTCTACACCACGGCACTGTAAAACTTATAATAGATGTTCCAGAAGAAAAGGTTCCATTGTCAAAGATTTCTGGGACCACTGTACTAAACAAGTAATATAAGTTTCTTTACGATAAAAATTTGTTTTTAAAGCTTTAATATGCATTGCAAATCTCCAAGGGATGAGGAAAAAGTACGAAATATTTCCAAATTATTGTGACTAAGTGACTAAGAAATAAAAATTTAGTGCATAAAAATCTATATACATCTTGAAAAATATTCAGATTACATGGAATACAGTTTGAGATACTATTAGAAGTGCAAACTAAGATGGATGAATGATTCTAATCAGCTCACAGAAATCAATGGGTTCAATGCAAAGCAAGACACAACAAAAGCCCTGTACTTTCAAACCTGACATTAAACTTTTATGAATGCTTTTACATATTTAAACTCCCTAAACAGGCCAATTCTTTGTGCTGAAACTTTGTGAAAAAATACTCCACCATTTAACTAAGTAGTGGAAGACTTTTCTTGGGTCATTCTCAATAAATTAAGAGTAGATCCTTTAGGTCAAAATGAAAACAGAGATTTGAAAAATTTGTACAGTCAATGAGGGTAGGGTTTTTGTTTTTGTTTTTGGTTTTTTTTTTTTGAGGGAAGATTTTTTTTTTTAATGAATGTTCTAAGACAATGAAGAAAGAAGCCATAGACTGAATGAAAATCTCAGGAAAACACATACCTAATAAAGGACTGCTAAATAAAATATACAAAGAACTCCCAAAATTCAACAATAAGGAAATAACTCAATTAAAAAATGGGCAAAAGAATCTGAACAGACACCTCACCAAAGAAGACATTCAGATGGCAAATAAGCATATGAGAAGATGCTCCACATTGTATCTCATCAAGTAACTGCAAATTAAAAGAATAGGATACCACTATACACCCATTAGAATGGCCAAAATCCAATATACCTGACAATGCCAAATGCTGGTGCGGATGTAGAGCAATGAGAATTCTTAATCATTGTTGGTGGGGATGCGAAATGAAACAGCCACTCTGGAAGACAATTTGACCATTTTCTCACAAAACTAAACATACTCCTACCATATGATCTAGCAATCACATTTCTTGTTATTTAAACCAATGAGCTGAATACTTATACATACACAAAAAGCTGCACACAAATGTTTATAGAAGCTTTATTCAAAACTGCCAAAACTTGAAAGCAACCGAGGTTCAATAATAAGTGATTAAACAAACTGTGGTATATCCAGATAGTGGAATACGATTTAACAATAAAACCACATGAGCTATCAAGCCATAAAAAGACATGGAAGAACCTTTGATGCATATTATTAAGTGAAAAAAGCCAATCTGAAAAGACTACATACTGGAGAATTCCAACTATATGACATTTTGGAAAAGATAAAACTATGGAAATAGTAAAAAGGTCAGTGATTGCCAGAGGATCAGGGGGAGAGAAGGTATGAATAGGAGGAGCACAGATTTTTAGGGCAGTGAAACTACTCTGTAGGATACCAAAATGGTAGATACGTGTCATTACACATTTCTCCAAACCCAAACAATTTACAACACCAACAGTGAACCCCCAATGTACAATACTGTTAATAATAAATAATGTGTCAATATTGACTCATCAATTGTAATTGAAACAGGAGGGTGGAGGAGTGGTGGTAGAAGGCATACAGAAGAACCCTCTGTACTTTCAGCTCAACTTTTCATTAAGCCTAAAACTGCTCTTAAAAATAAAGACTGTTATACACAACTAATAAATCATTGAACATCACATCAAAAACTAATGATGATATGCTGGCTAACTGAATTTAAATTAAAAAAATAAAGATTATAAATTTTATGCTTTTAAAAGATTTATTTATTTATTTTAGAGAAACAGACAGAGCAAGCAATGGGAGGGGCAGAGGGAGAGGAAGAGAGAGAAGCCTAAGCAGACTCCTCGCTGAGTGCAGAGCCAGATGCAGGGCTCGATCCCAGGACCCCAGATCATGACCTGAGCCAAAATCAAGAGTCGGATGCTTAACCAACTGAGCCACCCAGGAGCCCCTAAACACAATACATTTTAAAACAACAGAATTTAATTTAAAAATTAGGAAGGGGCGTCTGGGTGGCTCAGTTGGTTAAGCATCTGACTCTTGGTTTTGGTTCAGGTCATGATGTCAGGGTCTGGAGATAAAGCACCGAGTGGGGCTCTGGCTCCAGGTTCAGCGGGGAATCTGTTTGACCCCCACCCTCACTCTCGGCCCCTCCACTCACTCATGTGCATGCTCAAGCTCACTCTCTCTCTCAAATAAATAAAATCTTTTTACAAATTAGGCCTCTTAAGAGGAAAAAGTTATCTACATTCAAATTTTATCAATACATTGTTTTTATTGAATCACAAATTCCACAGTGAGACCAATTTAAAAATATTTATTTCATGTACTCTAGAAGAAAAGAAGAGGATATTATCTCAGACTTCTAAGTGTCCCTGGCTGAAAACAATTCACATCATGAAAGTAAAAAATATTAATATACCTAATATATTATGTCACCAAATTTTATACCTGCTACATGTCTTTGACATATTTTACTGCAGTTACCTCATATTCAATTATTACCGAGTAACCTGATAGAGAGACTGCTATGTCCAAGAGGGTGGCATTAATTCACAGGAAAGCTATGACACAAAAATAAATTCCTTATCTCTTACTTCAGTACTCCCAGTCTCTATATACCTGTAGATTTCTTAGTAATTGCTATTCCCAAGATATTTCTAATGATGTTTGTAGGCAGTCATTTGAACTCTCAGCCAATTTAAATTCCATTAGTCTTCTGATGAAAGGAGAAGTCCAGATTCTCGTTCTGGCATTACAAATCCTGGTTCTGATACTAACTTTGTAGGAAAAAAAACAAGGCTTAGAACAAATTAATAGAAAATAAAATAATAAAATAAAAAATATCTCCCACTTACATAACATTAAAACAAAATTTAAAAGCAAAAATCTGGCTAACCATAGAATTATGTGCTTTGAAATGAGAGAGTTGAGCGCCTATGAACTTTGGTTACTTAAAGAATAATTCTTAAATTTATTTGAGATTTAATTTTATTTTTTAAAGGGGTATATTTAACTATATTTCAAATAAGTCAATCTAACAATAGTGAATAATTAGGTAATTTTTTTAGTTTCTCATTTAGTTTATTAATAAACTAAAACTCCTTAAATAAGTGTTCTTAATCTTAGGTCTCAGGAAAGAAATATTTTGCACATTTTATGAGCTTTTATCATACAAAAAAGCAAAACTCATTCATTATTTTTGTGACCTGATATTTCTAATCAGAGCAAAATGGTGAGCCCTGAGAATGAAAGGTATAATTAACTTAATAAGTTGTTATGACCCATCACATCACATAAGTTAGATCTCTACTGCAGAAATTTAGTGACAACATATGTGGTAAGTCAGAAATATAAAATTCTGTAAGGTTTAAGGTTTAAAAAAAAAAAAACCTCAGACCTTTAGTATCCTAGAATAAAGGCAGATATGAGCAATGCAAGTATTTAAGAAAATGTATCCCACTCTTTCATTTTTTAAACTATATAAAAAGGTTTTGTTGTGACCAGCTCAAACATTCTAGATTTGATGAGAGTACTTACTACAGAAAGAAACCAGGACAAAAACAATACTGAAAGGATTCCATAAAAACTGCTTTGATGGTGTTTTCAAACATTGCACATTATGATTCACTAGGGGACTATAATTATCAGTTTTAAAAAATGAAATATCAAAATCTATGTGTAGCTAGAAACAAGTATTGCTCTTTGAAAGTTCTGATGGCAATTGAGAGACACACACACCCTCAAAAATCACAAACATACATTTATGTATAAATATATTTTACATTGGTCCCTAATATGGCTGAATGGATAAAATAACAAGACTTGTCTATATGCTTCCGACAAGAGACTTACTTTAGATATATAAAGACATACAGACTGAAAGTGAAGGGATGGAAAAAATGTCCCATGCAAATGGAAACCAAAAGAAAGCTATACTTCTATCAGACAAAACTGACTTTAAAAAACAAAGACTGTAATTAGAAACAAAGAAGGGCACTACATAATGATAAAGGAGTCAATCCCACAGTAGGATATACCATTTATAAATAATTATGCACCTAAATATATAAAACAAATATTAACAAGCTTCAAGGGAGAAATTGATAGCAATATATATATAATAGTAGAGAACTTTAATACCCCACATAATTAATGGATAGATCATCCAGAAAGAAAATCAATAAGGGAACATCAACCTTAAATGACACATTAGACCAGAAAGGCTTAACAGATTTATACAGAACATTCCATCCAAAAGCAACATAATACATATTCTTAATTACACATGGAACATTCTCCAAGATAAATCATATGTTAGGACACAAAACAAGGCTAAGTAAATTTAAGAGGGCTGAAATATTATCACATCATTCCTGGCCACAATGGTATGAAACTAGAAATCAATTACATGAAGAAAACTAAAAAATTTACAAATATGTGGAGATTAAACATGCTACTGAAAAATCAGCAGGTCAAAAAGAAATTATGAGAGAAATTTAAAAAGTATCTTGAGACATGAAAATGGAAATGGAACATATCAAATTTATGCAATTCAACAAAAGCAGGCCTACGAAGGAAGTTCACAGCACTAAGTACCTATTTCAAGAAACAAGAAAAGTCTCAAATAAACAAGCTAACTCGGGGCGCCTGGGTGGCTCAGTCGTTAAGCATCTGCCTTCGGCTCAGGTCATGATCCCAGGGTCCTGGGATCGAGCCCCGCATCGGGCTCCCTGCTCGGCAGGAAGCCTGCTTCTCCCTCTCCCACTCCCCCTGCTTGTCTCCCTCTCTCGCTGTTTCTCTCTGTCAAATAAATAAATAAGTAATCTTAAAAAAAAAAAAACAAAAAACAAAAAAACAAGCTAACTTTGCAACTCAAGGATCTAAGAAAGAACAAACAAAGCCAAAGTAAGTAAGACGAAGGAAATAAACTTTGAAGCAGAAAAATTAAAAGTCTAAAAAGACAATACAAAAGATCAATGCAACTAAAAGATAGTTCTTTGAAAAGATAAACAATATTGAAAACTTTAGCTAGACCCACCAAGTAAAAAAAAGAGGACTAAAATAAATAAAATAAAAAATGAAAGAGATGTTACAACTGATTAGAAATACGAAGGATCGTAAGAGACTGCTATGAACAATTATATGACAACAAATTGGACAATACAGAGAAATGAATAAATTCATAGAAATATATATCTTACCAAGACTAAATCAGGAAGAAATGGAAAATCTAAGCAAACAAATAATTAGTAAGGAGGTCAAATCAGTAGTCAAAAACCTCCAAACACACAAAAGCCCTGCACCAGATGGCTTCACTGGTGAATTCTACCAAATATTCAAAGAAGAATTAATACCAATCTTTCACAAAGTCTTCCAAAAAATAGAAGAAAATCTTTCAAAATCATTATACAAAAACAGCATTACCAGTACCAAAGCCAGACAAGGACACTACAAGAAAGGAAAATTACAGGTCAATATCCCTGATGAACATGGATGCAAAAAAAAAAACAAAACCTGAACCAAACAACAACAAACTTAATTCAACAGTACATTAAAAGAATTACACACCATGATTGAGTGGGATTTTTTTCCAGGGATACAAGGATGGTTCAACACCAGTAAATCAGTGTGATATACCACATTAATGAAATGAAGGATAAAAATCATATGATCATCCTAACTAACGCACAAAAAGCATTTGACAAAATTCAACAATGATTTATGATAAAAACTCTCAACAAAGCTATACGGAGGGAATTACCTCAACATAATAAAGGCCACATAGGCCAAGCCCACAACTAACATCATACTCAGTTGTGAAAAGCTCAAAGCTTTTCCTCTAAGATCAGGAACAAGACAAGGATGCCCATTCTTGCCACTTTTATTCAACATAGTATTGGAAGTTCTAGCCAGACCAAGCAGAAATAAAGAAAAAAAAATGCATCCAAATTGGAAAGGAGGAAGTAAAACTTCCCTATTTGCATATGATTTATATATAAAAACCCTAAAATGACTCCATCAAAACACTATTAGAATAAACAAATTCAGTAATGTTGTAGAATACAAAATCAATACACAAAAATTTATTCTATGAACTAATAACAAACTATTAGAAAGAGAAATTAAGAAAAACAACCTCATTTACAATTGAATAAAAAAATAAAACACCTAGAAATAAATTTAACCAAGGAAATGAAAGACCTATATACTGAAAACTGCAAACATTAAGGAAAGAAATGGAAGAAAATAAAAATAAATGAAAAGATATTCCATGCTCAGGGACTGAAAAATATTGTTAAAATGTCCATAGTACCAAAGCAATCTACAGATTCAATGCAATCCCTATCAAAATTCCAATGGCATTTTTCACAGAAAGAGAACAAGCAATCCTGAAATTTGTATGGAACCAAAAAGACTCCAAATAGCCAAAGCAATCTTGAAAAAGAAGAACAAAGCTGGAAGCATCATGCTCCCTGATTTCTAACTATGTTATAAAGCTAAAATAATTAAAACAGTATGGTATTGGCATAAAAACAGACACATAGATCAGTAGAACAAAATAGCCCAGAAAGAAACCCATGTATACATGGTCAATGAACTCAAAACAAAGGAGCCAGAATATACAATGAGGAAATTCCAGTCTCTTCAATAAATGGTGTTAGGAAAACTGGACAGTTATATGCAAAAGAATGAAACTCAATCACTATTTTACACCATACACAAAAATTAACTTAAAATAAATTAAAGACCTGAATGTAAGACCTGAAATCATAAAACTCCTAGATAAAAACAAAGGCAGTAAATTCCTTGACATAGGCTATATAGGACACCAAAAGTAAAAACAACAAAAGCAAAAATAAACAAGTGGGGCCACATCAAACTATAAATCTTCTGCACAGCAAAGGAAACCATCAACAAAATGGAAAGGTAACCTTCCAAAAGGGAGAGAATATCTGCAAATCATATATCTCTTAAAGGGTTAATATCCAAGATATATAAAGAACTTATATTCTCAGTAGCAAAACTCCCCAAGTAATCTAATTAAAAAAAGGACACATCTGAATAGACATTTTTTCAAAAACATACAGATGGTCATCAAGTACATTAAAAATGTTCAACATCATTCATCATCAGGTAAATGCAAATCATATCTACAATAAGATATCAGTCAGAATGGCTAGTATCAAAAAGATAAGAAATAAATGATGGCAAGGATGTGGAGAAAAGAAAATCCTTGTGCACTGCTGATGGGAATGTATACTGGTACAACTACTATGGAAAACAGTTTGGAGGTTCCTCAAAAAATAAAAAATAGAAATATGATCCAGCAATTCCATTTCTGGATAGTTATCTGAAGAAAGTGAAAAGACTACATCAAAAAAAAAAAAAAAAATATATATATATATATATACCCCCATGCTCACTGTGTAGCACTATTTACAATAGCGAAGATACGGAAACAAACCTAAGTAGCTATCAATAAATGAATGGATAAAGAATTTGTGCTATATATATATTCAATGGAATATTATTAAGTCATAATAAAGAATGAAATCTTGCCATTTGCAATGACATGGATGGACCTTGAAGGCATTATGCTAAATGAAGTCAGTCAGACAAAGACAGCATGATCTCTCTTACGTGTGGAATCTAAATAAAACCAATCTAACAACAACGACAAAAAAAAAAAAAACAAGCTCTAGATTTAGGGAACAGACTGGTGGTTGCCAAGGCAGGGGGTGGAAGGGTGAGAGAAACGGGTGAAGGGAGTCAAAGGGTAATAAGTAAGTAAATAGGTAAAAAATGCAATGAAGTGGTCTTTATTTGAAAAACGGGGGAAATCCTTTGCCATTCAAAATTCTTATTTCCCAGTAAATGTCTTAATTTAGGGGTGCCTGGGTGTTTCGGTCCGTTAAGCGTCTGTCTTTGGCTCAGGTCATGATCTTGGGGTCCTGGGATCGAGCCCCACATCAGGCTGCCTGCTCAGCAGGGGAGTCTGCTTCTCCCTCTCCCTCTGCCCCCCTACCCCGTGCCCCGGCTTGTGTTCTCTCTTGTGCTTTCTCTCTCTCTCAAATAAAATCTTTAAAAAATTTTTTTAAATTTTTTTTAAAAAGTCTTAATTTACTCTATAGAGAGATTGTTCGTGTATATATGGTATAAAAAAGTGCAAACTACTGATGACAATATTACACTGGAAAATTTTTATTTAACAAAAAGTATTTTATGAAGCATTCTTAAAGCAAAATTACAGGGCATTTTTTAGAGTACAAATAAACTTGAAAGTATCTTGTACTTTATGAAGACCAGAAGAAACTATGACAGCACGGTTGCTGGATTCTTTCTTTTCTCCCTCATCTGTCTCTGCCTCTTTCTAAATACACACACACACACACACACACACACACACACACACACACACACACAAAGTATATTATTTACCAAGAATGACATTAAGAAGTTAATGTCTAAATTACAATTTATAAGATTTGCAAATGAGATAAGAATCTCATCATTTTGTAACAAATAGAAATCAGACTTTTTAACTGAGTAAATAAATTCTTGGAATTCACATGACCTACATACACACACACACATTAGCCCTTAATATAAAATATATTGTTTGTAAACAGGCTATGACCAGAAAAACTTAAGTCCTAAATAAAGATGTTTTAAAATGCAGTTCTAAAGTTTAAGATGGATTTTTTCACTAAGAACCTTTAGTATTCTTATCAAAGGTATCTTAATACTTCAAGATTATGTCATGAGAAACAAGACCTAAAATATCAGATTAAATATTAAGACACTGCATCAAATTCATCTTTATATTTCCAGGGCCTGGCAAAGAGTAAGAGCTCAATAAATACTTGCTTATTGAACAAAACTGAATAAGATAGTATATTCCTATTAAGCTTTCATAGAAAGGCTGTATCAATAGGTCACAGGAGTTCATAACCTGTACGTGAACTTCAATTCAAGATTATCATACAGAATTCCTGACATGAGCCCTCAGATAGACTAAAAGACCCTGACAAACATCAAAGAAAATTATTTTTAGTTCCTTAAGCTAACATATAGCTTTTGAAATTTTAATTATTTTATCTATATATGTAAAATGTCTTTGTTTAAAAAACACTGAACAGATCATATAACAGTTCCACGTTAGGAATTTAGAACACCAGGTTATGCATCAGGATTTTCAACTTCCTTTTACCGGTTCACTCGTGAATTAGGAACGAAGAACCAATCCCTGGTGATTATTCACAGGTCTTTATACACGCTGTGCTGCTATTTCATGACTGACGTGACCTGACAACCAAAAAGATTCTGTCAAAGTTTACATTTGGTAGCTTTTATTACAAATATAATAAACTCAATTTTTCCATCTTCCAAATAAGTAAACCACATTCTGATATTAGCCATATTTTCCACTGTATACACTACACATATACGCCTTCTCTCCAGGAGAATCATGCTTTATGGCCCTTATTTGACAAGAAAAAAAAAAAATCAGCACTCCAAATGGTATTTCAAAGTCCTGTCAGTGGTACAGGGGGAAGAAAACACATCTATTATTTATTCATCTTTACATGTAAATATCCTGTTTTAATAAACCAATTGTTTATTTACAATGAAATCCCAAAGTCATAACTTTAAAGAAAATTACCCAAGTATTTACTGTATTGGTGATAACTGTTTTCCACCAAAAAAAAAAAAAAAAGCCGAGTAAAATTGTCATTCATAACTCCGTAACTAAATTATTAAAGTGAAATGTTTATTTTCTAAGTACACATAGCAAAAACACACATATATACACAATGAAAATCTGTTCGCCAAACTGGCATCAAAGCTATTATGAACACATATTTGGTTCTAAAGAAAATATACTATGGTTGTATGAAACAAAAAGAATGCAGTTGCAGTAGAAAGTGCATTAAATTGAATATGCTGTGATTTTTTACTACAGTGACTTACATCAACCAAATTTAAACGTAATCTCAGCCTGAGTAGTAGTCATCTAATCTCACGCTGCTTAACAATTTTTACTCCAAAAGAGGTTTACTACTCATTCAGCAAATGTATGTTTCCAGGATACCAAGTCATAAAAGACATACAGTATTAAAATGTTTAAACTACTGTAAAAAGACCTGTAAATACCAGAGTAGTTTCTCTAAATTGAAGACTGTGGGCCTAGTTCCTGGGAATTTGCAAGTTTTCTGTAATATTTCTTGCCTTAAATTTTTGTGTTAATAAAAAATAATGACTCAGCAGCCAGAGCTTCTCTAATTGTTGGCAGGATAATGGAAAGTCAGGGAGAGGGAACATGGAATGATGCTAACTTAATACACAAATAAATGGCTGAATAATGCCAGACTACGCCATACACAGATTTCATAACTAGAATAGAGGAAAGTCACAGGAAATTGAGTTATCATAAGGAAAAAATTGCTATGATGAACGCTTTCCAACCCAAGTCCCTTCGAAAAAGCCACCAACTGGATACAGGTGAATAGATTTCAGTCCCCTCAGCCTGTGAAGTGGCTGACTATGGTTGGGGGAATTCAGGATCTCCCTGGCCTGCTGTCTCCTGTCAGGAGCAACCTTGTGCTTTCATATCCCATGGCCTACTGAACACGATCATTTTTACTTGTGCCATTGTGACAAAAGGTTGCAAACCACTGGAAAGACATAACAAACTCATGTACCGCAGCAGTCACACTGAGGAAGGGCATTTATTTTCAGGAGTGAAAAGTCTGTCACATTAAATTAAGATCATTAATTCGATTGTTATTGGTATTATGGTTTTGTTTTTAATTTCTAAATCCGTCTTGATTTCATAGTTTCATTAGATTTAAATTGATCAGATTAAATAATAAGCTGCTATCTAGATTTTTATGTTTGTACATAATTCAGTAACCTTAGCACAAAAACGCTTTACATTAAAATGGGGTCTATGAGGAATTCCTTCCCCCTTTTAATGGGACGTGTGCAAAACGCTGAAAAACACCTGGATTAGTGGGTGGGGGTTAGAGTATTCACTTGAAGCTCAGGTCTCCCCCTTAGAAACTTTGTGACCATGGGTCAGTTACCTCCCTTCTCTTTAAGCCTCCACTTCCTCACTTGTAAGATAAGGATCCATGGAAGGGTCTACAAAGTGATTGAGCCCAGTACCTGGTATATGGTAACACGTGCAGATAAGCAAAGGGAGGTGACTGTAAGAGCCTAAAAGCATATCTCATGTCTAACAAAAGCATACTTTTAATTTCACTTATTTAATCCATCTTAGATAAAAGATACTGGAAACCTGACTTTATATATGCGACCATAATCCATCTTTAAAGGGGGTGGAAGGTAGTTATATTGCTTTAGGAGGACTCCTACCATTCTAAAAATACTGTCCCGCAGCTGTTTAAAATTTATTTTTTTAGACCATAGCACCACTGTTTGGTTGTTTCCAATTTCTAAACCACAAATAGTAAAAGTGTACTCAGTCTACTGCAAACATAAATAGCAAATGCACGCTTCAGCACTTTTTAAAGGATATGGAAATTGGCAACAAAAATGCAGTTCATGTTGAAAATTTATGACAGCCCTGCCATATTTCTTCAGAAATACAATCAGGTAAAAATTAGGAAGATCTCTACCAGCTGGGTGGTATTTTTATGTTTTTTTACTTATATTTTCACTAACTGAAAGACTTTCATTATGCAACTTCTGGCACTTGATAAAATAGAGCAATAGTACCTTTGCTAAAACCACAGTTTCTTTGGTTATGTTTAGCATTACACAAACATCTTTCACCTTAGATATCCTTTTGCATTAGAGTGTTTAATTTTAAATTGACTAAAGGGAATTTCTTTTTACAGAATATTATGCTTTCTGGATATCATTAAGCACAAGAATTGTATTTTCATAACTTCTCAAAAGGTTACGTGTGTGTTACAATTATTAGGCATTTGGTTCCATAAAAATATTGTGAAAACTGCTGCTAAAAGATGAGAATAGAAAAGTGATTCAGGGAAACATAAAGAAGACTGATTTACTGTGATATTATAAATTGAAAGAGAAAAAAAACCCTGTTTTCTAAAATATGTAAAAAGGAACAACATGGATTTAGTGTCTCTTCCCTGATGCAGTTTTTCTAAAATAACACATCTTCAGCTTCTGAAGAGAAAGAAAAGAAAAACATCCTGGCACAGAGGTTGAAATAATTTTTACCGTTAAACTCAACAATGGAGAAACAAGTTTTGTCATTAGGAATAATTCTTCAATACTCTGTTTCTCACGACTGCATTAAAATTACTACTGCTACATATTTAAACTGGTTTTTAAGTACCAGTGCTAGCAAGATTGAAAGATTACTTGTTAATCTTTTGGTGCAATCAATAAAGTTCTTGAATCAACACTGAATAAATGATTAGATAAATGGAGGAGAAAGTGGCACTTGGTCATTTCAGATGCTTTTAATGAGATTTTTTAACTGGATGATTCAAAAATTGATGAACTATTAATTCATATTATGTCCTAAATACTTAAATGAATTGAAAGGAGAATAAAACTACCAGGGAATTTTTCATGGCTCCTGCTTTTCGTGGTGGTTCTTCTTTATATGCATTTTTACCAAGCATGCTTAACTAATAAACATTTTCAGAGATTCACTAAATATATGCTTATTGGATTGGATGAAAAGTTTATAAGAATCTTATAACATATGCTTTTATAAAGTAATAAAAATAACATGAGGAAGGATTCAGATTCAAATACACAATGTAACAAAATGAAGGTAAACTAAATGAAACAGACAAAAGGTCTGTGGTACCTGCAGAAAAATTACTGGCTATGTTATATTTTTTAGTTTACTGAAAAGAATAAGAGAGTCAAGACTATCAAACTATTATGCTTTGTATTTTTAAGGCCCTATTTATGTAATATAAACAGTGCTCTTTTCCCATATCTTGTAACAGACACCTGATTTTTGCCAGATAATTGCTTTCCTTTGAATTTACAAACTAGAAAGCGAACCTAACTGTTAAGCAAAATCTCAAAAAAACACCAATTTAATCATATGTTAAGAAACAAAGACATTTTTCTCATCTACAGTTAGCATCTATTCAGAATGTGAACTTATAAAAGCATTCAGATTTAATTTCTTCCTACTTTGAATCCTGTTTAAATAATACAAACTTGATACCACTGCACTACTGCATTTCTAGAAATTATCTAAAAATCTCTCAAAGTTCTCAACTCATCTTTTATCTTGTTTGCTGAACAAGGTATCATTTGAAAGGTCCACTGCTTTGAACTGCCCATTATAAAAATGATACTGAATCATATTTTCCTAAAATAAGAGGTAGTCTAATCAATATGAAAGCTAAAAACAAAGTAACATTTTTAAAAGAGCTTTTAAAATTAGGAATATATATTCTAGCGATGCAGTTTTCTGATTTGAAAGAGGATCACTTTTACAAAACTTAAGTGGCATTCTGTATTCAGCAATAGGAGGAAAATAGAGAATAAAGGTATAAATGTCTATCTTGTTTGCTAGAATCATAAGTTCTAAGATGGAAAGAACAATTGAACATTAGCAGTTTTGGGAACATACAAAGCTTGCAATTTAAAACTAGAACATTTCCTCCTAATAATCTAAAATAGCTTCTGGTTCAAACACTTTTTAAAAAATAATTAACTATAAAATATGGAGAGGAAAAATATTCATCTCTAATATATTACAATAATTTGCTGAAATTTTCACATGTGAAAACAAATCAAGTTTCAGAATTTGGGAATCGCCACAACAATGAATCAATATTGTCATTTACAATAACACTGACATAGTTAAACGAATTTCCATTTTGTTAAGTTATGAAATAAATTTTGAAGAAAATTAGTTTGAGTCTAAGTTAATTGTAATAGCTGCCATGACTGGTTTTTGATCATGTAAAGAGCTATAGCTTTTTAATTCTGTATACACAGTCCTGAGTTTCTCTGGGTTAAGTCACACTACCTGAAATTGTAACATTTGGAACACTAATGTCAGTTATTGAAACAGTTACCTATTCTTTGTAGTAGACACATTAACTTCTAATCATATCTGCTATTTTAAGCTCTGAATAACATGGGACTAAATCATGTGATTAAGGGTACAGAAAAATGTAAGAAAATAGCTACAAACAGACCGATTATAACACTTCATTTCCTGTACTGTTACTTCCTTTACAAATATTTGTGTAATTTTATGACATTTTAAACTCTTAAGAAAAGAAATAATTACATCTCTACTCTGTTATCTCCAGAGATACAGGTTCCTTAAAATTAGAAGTACATACAATTTTATATTTTAAAATTTATTAACCGAAAGATAAGAAGATGTATGTTTAAAAAAAGAACTATTTTGAATGCTACTGTTATGTTGGATTAAATTGTGTACACAGTTCATGAATACCTCTAATACAGAGTTAAGTCTATTTTTCCTTGCCAGAAAACTAAAAACAAAAACAGCTTAATTGTAGACTATTTTGTCATACCATTACAAACATAAGTTATGTACAAATAACATAACCTGAGACCTACTCTGGTCATCTGAGGAGTTACGAATTAAAGCATGAATCTTCATAGTCCAGCAGCACTTTAAATAATTTTATGAAAAAAAATTATTTTTTTACACATTTATTCCTTTACCACATGAAATTCATTTCCTGGGCTTCTTACAGTGAAAAAAGTCCCTTGTTTTGGAGCACAGTATATATCAAAAATACTTGGTAATCCAACAGACTATTTTTCCTACATTATGGTCAGGCAACAGACCCCACCAAATACTGAAGATTGACATTTGTAGGTAATTCAATAGTTAGATGATGATTCTTCAGTAGTTTCACAGTGGCACAATTTTTCACATTACTTCAAACCACTGTTAAACCTATAACACATTTTCTGTTTCGCCATGGGTATTTTTTCTATCTTTAACCCTAAAAGGAATATCTTTTATCTGTTTGCAGTACAAAAAGCATTCATAATTCAGAAATGTTTTCCTTTTTTGCAATGCATGACTTTGAACTCAAGATTTTTCAAAGATCAGTTAAACATTATGTTTCTTTAAGACCAGAGCCTTATTTATGTGAGTCTGTGGCTTAACTAACAAGAATTTTTCTGTTCCAGGGAAAGTCAGTCAGTTTGTATCTTAAATACCATAATCTAGTTTCAATCCATATAGACATCTGCAAGGGAAGGCACTCAGTCAAATGTTACATCCCCCAGCAACCAAATCATAGACTGTAAGAATAATTTCTCTACACAACAGACAAGAGAAAACCAAAAAGCAAAATGATGGGAGAAAATAAAACATTTGTAATTTTAAAAATTAATAAGCAACAACACATTTATCATTTATATAACAGTACATTTATGTACTGTTTTCTATTCAATTCAAATATTTAATAAAATCCCAACATGTGAACACAGTGAGTGCTATTTTAATCAGATGCCACAGACCTCCATAAAAGCATCTAGAAATTTGTTCTCTAATCATATTGTACAAAATATTGTCTGTGTAATTACTATGTATATTTTATTGTCCATTTCTAAAAGTTACCAATATTAAATGACAAACTGCCAATGTTACGTAAAAATTAGTATGAATTAATGCATTAATGAAAAATGAACCCACAATCAAAGTGTCTGGTAAAATCATTAAAGCAGATCCCATTTTGACTCATTTTTTTTTACTGTTTTTTTTAACTTAACAAACTTTCAAGATTCTAAAATCACATACTGAAGGGCAGATAGTATAATAAATCTCACATATACAATATGCTAATAGCACTTACTACATGAAAGCTACTATTGGTAGGTATTCTATTTTTTTTAACTTACTTAATGCTCAAAATGCCTTTCACTTTATAGACAATGAAAACGACGCTCAGAGGGTTAAGTAACTCACGTTAAGTCACACAGATATTAAGTGGTAAACAATCTGGCTCTAAAGTCCATGCTTTTGTCTACCCTTATAAGCATCATAGTAAAATACTACTTTTTAAAATTTGAAAAAAAATGTGACATTCACAGACATAATGTCTGGGTCAAATATGTAAAAGATTATTATATGAGCATACACAAATATCTTAAGCCTTATGTAAAATTTTTGTACTTGTAACAAATGATCGTTCTGTTTCTATCTTGTTATCTTCTACATTCAAATGATTAAATCAAATCAGTGGTTACCTAAAGTGTGAATACTCCTGATGTGAATTAAACAGTCACATGTGCACAGTGACACATAATCACAAGAATACTACTTCCTTACGGGAACAATATGAGAATTTCAATACAATTAATATTAAAATGAAGCATAAAAATATTTTCTGATAAATTAGTAACCTATAAAATAAAACAAATACATATTAAACTATTTTATTTATTGAAATTTTAATATTTAAGTTTAGATAAGTAATAACATGTCACTCATTTTACTTTTAATGTGAACTAAAAGTTACCTTTAATTTTAATTATCCTCATTTTAAAAAACCAAAGGCCCCAAATCACTATGTTGAATACCTGAAACTAATACTGTATGTCAACTGCACCTCCATAAAAAATAAATAAATAACATAAAAAACTGAAGGCCAGTCTAGAGTTTAATATAAGAATGATAAATGTAAATAATCTCATTTAGCAACTTTCCAACTTAAAATGTAAGAACTCACTTCTAACTGCTTGGGTTGTTGTTCACCCAGGTAAGTTTATTTCTTTTCTAGTGAATAATGTTGGGTTAAATACAGGAAAAGTTATACCATCAATGGAATGTGATTATCTATAATGAAAGTAAGTTATTCCATATTCCCATTTTGAAAAATAAATGAATATACCAACACACCCTATAACATTTATATAAACTTTAAAATAGTAGCTAGCTGAAAGTGAACAGAACATATAATCGGGATAATTTCATACCATGCATAATCATTCTTCACAGCATTTTTATTATGCAGTATGGAATGGATTATAGTAAATGTATTTCACACATGCTATTTCTTATTCAAAAGGAAATACAGAATAGGATATAAAACAGTTCTAGCCAAATCTTCATTCAAATCCAACCTTCATGGACGCCACTGTAATTGAAAGACATTTCCAAACAGATAGCTGTGGACTTCATTTTCCTTTAAAATCATATGTCTTTCACATCTGTTCCAACTAAAACATTCATGTTCTTAAACTTTACCAAACTCTTATGCTTAGTTTTTAAAATATTGCAGTTTTATTTTGTTTTACTTTAATTTACAACTAGTTATGCTCATAAAATCGTTTAAATTTTCAAATTATGCTAACGTTAAAAAAAACAGTATAGTATGCATACCTAATCAACATTTTACATCAGTGATTTCCAAAGCTTCTGAAACTTCACTTACTTTTAACTGACCTTCATGCAAGTCCTTAAAATGGGATAAAGAAAATATTTTGTCATTTTAAGATTAATGTGAATTCATATTTTTAATGTGAATTTTTAATTTCACTTAGAATATATCTTCCAAAATAGTCAACGTTTCCAAGATCAGACATCAAAATAAATACTATTCATTTTCAATACTGCACTTTACTTTTGATCTACTCGATAATAAATTAAAAATAAACATAAACTATTAAAATATGACAAATTATAAAAATCTCTGACTTAACGATGATACTCCTTGAAGCTTCTACAAAATTTTAAGATTTCATATAATTATGAAATGAGTTAAAAGAAATTTCAGATCTAGGGTATATTAAAAATAATTATAAGCAAAATGATAAAGAGAGGAAAAAAAGACAGTAAATTAGTAAAGGCCTTATGTACCTCTTGATGAAATACATTTAAAATGCAAAAATCTACAATAGCAAATATTTAAGATTAGTATTTATCTAACAATAAATTCAGAAGCATTTATAAAGTTCATGAAAACTTAATCAGATTGGTTTCTACCAATGACCTTTTGCATAAAGTAGTCAAATGTCCAGTTCAGGAAGACTGCCTAAATAATTTTATCCACAAGCCTTTCTTAATAGGTAACTTCAAAAAATCTTGTATACTATCGCCACTCTTCCCATCAAAATCCCTATTTTAAAGTATCTTTGCTATTCAATTTAGAGTATTTACCTAGAACAGGCAATCAATGGTTCTCAACAAAAGAATGCAATATTTGTAAATATAATATTCCATTTAATGTACTGAAGAATGAATTACTACAACAAAGGGGTACTTGTACTTTTACTCTGATTTTTCACATGCAAACATTCAAAACATAGAAGGGTATTACAACATAAATTGGGTCCATTCTATAAATGTATGTACCTGCATATAAAAACAGCGAGAGAACAATTACAAAACAACATCAAATACGAGACAGTTAAGATACAGATTATACACAAATACTGATAAACTATAAAAGATAACATTTATCAAATATGAGATTACTGATGGCAGACTCTAAGGAGGAGGTTTTGTACCATGGTTTTGGAGGAAGGTTTCAGTTTCATTTAAAACACAGAAACAGGTAGTTATTTTAAGTCATGGAAGAGATGGTGATGAACAAAGGCACGAAGGGAGCAGAACAGAAAATGACAAGTAAAGGTGACATAAAAACAACTAAAATAAAGGAGATACAGGCCATGAAGTTAATAAATGGCATTGACATTTACCAACTATTGAGATCAAAATCTGAGGTGTCATCTCATATATGTTCTCTCCTTTACACTCTGTAGCTAAAGAACCACCAATTCCTCTTAATTCTGCCTCCTAACCACATCTGGAGTCAGTTTTATCTCCAGCTCCCTTAGTAACACCCCCAGAATTCAGATTCACTACCCTTCACCTGAACCCCTTTTGTGGTTTCGTAGGTAGTCTCCCTGAATCCCCTTGTCCCCATCTCCATCTCAGCCTAATGTGAAACCAGTTTGCTGCCAGGTTGGTCTGTTTGAAATGTAAATCAGGTCAGGTTACCCCTCACTAAAATACTTGTCAGTGGATCACCACTGTTCTCAAAATAAAGCCTAGAATCTTTAACATGATGTTATTGATTTGGTCCTTACCTTTAGTTCCAGTTTTATCTTGCACTCCTCCAAACTCATGTGGAGGCTTCTGCCCTGCCCATGAAGAACTTCTTTCTGTTCCTCAGATACAACCTCCTCTCTGTGTCTCTCTTTTCATCTAAAGGCAAGCTCAACTACAACTTTCCCAAGGAAGTCCTCCTTTGACCCTCCCTCTCTCCTCAACCCCCTCACACGAGGCTAGGTCTTAGAAACTCAAACTGGTACTTCTCTATGGCAGCACTTTTATATATACTTATGATTATTTGACAATCTTTTATTATCTTTTAAATGATGGCTATTATAAACTGTAAGTTCCACAGAGGAAGGACTATATCTTTTTTGTATTCCATTCTCCAGAACCATTCCCCAGAAACTAGACAAGAGTCTGAAATAATAAATATTGGCTAACTGCTAAGGCAAGAAGACACAAGAATACGTTGCCACCCAGAAGATTCACAGGATTTAAAAGACTCTCAGGTCACCAAATATTCAATCTAGGAGAGCACTCATAGATGATCTAGTTCAGTGGTTTCTGACTATATTCATCAGAGCCCTTGGAGAATGAACCAGGAAAGCAAGATGTTGGACCCATCTACTACACACCTCTGCCCTTGCTCCAACCAAATCAGCTTCATTTTTTTGTGTTTTTACATACTGGGGCTTCACACAACAGTTCATTAAAAAAGGAAAAGAGGTTTGAAAAGCTCTATGCTGAATAATTTCCAAATCCTGATCGACAGTCCATCCGTTCCTGTAAGATCCCTTCCTCCTGCTAGCATCCTAACATACTGATAGAAACCACCCTAGTAACTCTGCTACACCCAAAATCATCTTAATTTTCTGATTCCTTGACTCCTCCACATCTAATCAGTTACCAGATGCTGGTATCCTTCCCTTTTCACTTCTATCCTCTTTTCTCCATTTCCTCTGCTGCCAGGCAAAAACAGATTCAAATCCTTTTTGTTCTTGGAATTACTACAGCAGCTTCTTCCGTGGCTTACTTAGCTCCAATCTCCCCTTCCTTAATAACACCCATGTTGGACTTCTCTTTCTCATACAGTGCCTTCCTTGTATCTCTAATAAAAATCTTTGGCAGATTCCAGTGTAATATCATAACAAAACCAACTGCCCCTCTCTGGCTTTTAAAACCCTCTTTCTACAACCTGCCCAAACCACCTATTCAGCTTATTAGGCTTCCTTCTTTGATCAGTTTTCTCCAAACTACATCATAATCATTCAAGCAGGATGCTCTACACCTCTCCTCTGTGTCTATCCAGACCACAAACCCAGAGCTGAGTGGCCTAAGTTACTGAGGCACATCAGATATGGTAAAATAGAACTCCGTGTTCCCAGTTTGACAAGTTTAAACTGTAAGAACCATCTTTATATCTGCTGCACTCTCTGTCCTTCTTCAGTGCATTAAGTCTTGGCATCAACTCCCGCGATTACACAATATTAAATAACTGAGATTATGAAAGACCTTAGATAATATAGCCCACAACCTGCATTTTATAGATGAGGAAGTGAAATTCCTTGTTCAAGGTCACACAGCTAAGTTAATGGTAGGCCAGGAACTAGACTACGAGTCGAGCTCAGCTCCTCTATTTCTGATAGTCCAGCTCTATTCCAACTTCTTATATTTTAACAATCATGAGAAAGGACTAGACTCGACTGCTAGAGTTAGAGTAAAGGTCACAGTGTGTACTTGAAAAAAAAATGTGATTCTTCATAATATTAATTTTTAGCTACTTGTCTTTCCAGCTGCACAAAATGCTAAGACTTGTTCATTTAACAAATATTTATTGAGCGCCTACCATGTGCTGGGAATATAGCAGTGAACAAAACTGACTAAAATATCCATCTCTGGGAAGAATACACATTAGTAGAGGAAACTGCTAATATATGAATGAATAAATGATTGAATGAATAAGTAAGTTAAATACTTACACTGTTAGGCAGTGATAAGGTCTTTAGAGAAAGATAATGTAGGGCAGAGTATATCCCATTGTTCATAGAGATCCAGGGGATGAGAAGCAACCAATATCCAAGAGATGAGAAAAGAGGAAAAATGAGAAGAGTGAGGTTTGGAAAGGCAAGTGAATAAAGTGTTTTAAGAAGGAAGGTGAGCAACTGTGTCAAATGCTACTGATAGATCAAGGAAGATGAGCACCGAAAAATGACCACTAGATTTAGTAATACAGACGTCACTGGTGACCCTGAGAAAAAGCTTTGGGTGAGTGATGGAAGCACAAATCTGAAATCAAGTAAATTCAAGAGATCATGGAAAGACAACTGGAGACAGAACAGACAACTCTTTTGAGAAGTTCTGCTAAAAAGGGAGCAGAGTAATGAATGGTAAGTGGAGAGTGATGTGGGATCAAGAGTTGTGGTTGTTGCTGCTGTTTGTTGCTTATGATAGGAGAAATCTGTGCAACTCTGTATGCTCTTGATCCAGTAGAAATAGAAAACACAAAGAAATTCTGGGGTAATGGCCTTGAGGAGGTGAGAGGAAGTGGAATCAAATGCACGTGTGGATGGGTTGGCCTTTGATAGGAGTGTAGACATCTCATCTATAGGATTAGTCAAGAAGTGGGCACAGATAGATGCAGGTATGTATCTGATGATGGGAACTTCCGTAAATTTTCTACTGACTAGTTATATCCTCTAAATGATACAGGGAGCAAAGTCAGCCACTGAGAGTGAAGATAAGTGAGAAGGTGCTGAAGGCTTAATGAGAAAGGAGAATGTATGAAATGGCTGTCCAACATAATGAGTGAATGGACCAGAAGAATAAAAGTTGGCAAAGAAGTAAAATTTGAAGGTCGTGGTCATGGTTTAAATTAGAAGAATCAGTACTGTGTGCTTCTTCAGACACACTGACTTGTGCCTCTGCCACACAGAGTAGGCATAAAGTTAATCCAGAGAAGGAGGGAGAGAGAAGCAAAAGAACTGAGGAAACAGAAAGGAGAAAGAAAAAGAAGCTAGAGTTTAGTGTATTTGCATTGTGACAATTATACCGACAAACTCTAGACTACAGGTGGGTAAAAGAAGGTCAGAATTCAAGAATGCCAAGAGAATAAAAAAATGGCCAAGTCAATGGATTTGTTGGTGTTGGGACAGTAGAGAGGTATGATGTAAAGAGAAACAGTGCTGATCAAAAAGAGTGGGAGTCTTCAAACTGAGATTATAAAATGGTTGCTGGTATTGATGATAGTAAGATAAAAGTGTAATCAGTAATCAGTAGCTAAGGTAAGGTGAGGGACTAGATGTTTAGATCCAGGAAGTATCCATTTGTAATCTCAAATTCCTAACCAAATTTTCACACCTCTAATAATGCCCTCTAAACCAACCAGGAATTCTGCCTGGACCATGTGTTTGTAAAAGTCCCACTCTGGCCCTCTTTTGGCCATGCCCACCCTGCTGGGGAAGAAGTCCATGGGAGCAAAGAGGACTTCCTTGATCCAAGCCTGCATCCCCCTTTCTTTAGAAAGACTTTGTTCCAGGTCCCAGGACCCTCGAATTCTCTGGTCCAATGTCCAAACTCCAGGTTCAGAACCTCTGTTAACTTCTTCCTCAGGTCCTCCTTCCTGAGTACTGGCTATACTGCCAGTTCATACACCCTTTAATCTGAGGGAAGCCCAGGAGGAAATACAGGGGTGGGTGGAGTTTGAACATGTGAGCTGTAGTATCCATATCTGTGCAAGCAAGGCCCCTCATGATTGGAAATGAGAACAGAAGGGAGTGGGCAGACACAGAGGGAGAAGCAGACTCCCCACTGAGCAGGGAGCCTGTCACAGGGCTTGATCCCCCAGGACCGTGGGATCATGACCTGAGCCCAAGGTGGACACTTAACCAACTAAGCCACCCAGGTACCCCATAACCTCACAAGACTTTAAAAGACAAAGGGAATAATTATTATTTTATGACTGGGGAAAGGAAAGTTAGGTGATTTGACAAGTTCACATATATGAGTAAGTGGATAATATAACAACCTCATTCTCCAATTAAAATGCAATTAAATTTGAAATAAAAATTAACCCAAACTTTCAAATCTTGGGAAATTTAAAAATACAATGCCAAATAAATGTTTCAAAGAAGAAATCATAATAGTTATCAGAAAGTATTTATAACTGGATGATACTGAAAACTGATATACCAAATGTGATACTGTTATTTATAATAAGATATATATATATACACATATATATATACATATGATCTTCATCCCAGTTCCCAACAAGAAACTCCTAAAACTCACAGAATATCTGAAGTGATTAGAGCAATAAAGAAGTCATTTGTTATGTTAATAAGATGACATTTGGAAAGCCCCTAGGTAACCTAAAGATAGGGGCTTTTGCCAGGGGAACTAACCACAGGATTAGAGGGTTGGAACTTTCACTCCCACTCCCTTAATTCCCCCACCTCCTCTGGATAAGGAAGAGAGCCTAGAGATTGAGTTCGATCACCAATAGCTAATGATTTAATCAATCATACCTATGTAATGAAGACTCCATAAAAATTCAAAGGACCAGGTTCAGAGAGCTTCTAATCTGGTAAAGAGAGATTCAGGGCAAGTGGTGCACTCAAAGATCATGGAAGCTTGCACCCCTCCCACATACTTTGCCCTATGTGCCTGGCTGTTCCTGAGTTATAAACTTTATAATAAACTAGTAATCTGGTAAGTAAAAGGATTCTCTGAATTCTGTGAGCTACTCTAGCAAATTAATTGAACCCAAGGTGGGGGTCTGTGCGAACCATTAGAACCATGGTTAATGACCTAGATTTGCCATTGGCATGTGAAGTGTGTATGCTGGGTGCAAGTCTTGTAGGACTGAGCCTTTAATCTGTGGTATCTGGTTTGGTAGTGTGGAAAAAAAAAATTAAACATCGGAATTGCTGTCAGAATACCAAGACACGTGGGATACAGCTAAAGCTATAGCAAAAAAAAAAAAAAAAAAAAAAAAAGCATACTTTAGAAGACAAAATATCAACATGTTTGCTGTTTAATGTTGCAGAGGTAGAATGAGTCCAAAGAGAGGCAAAGAAAAGAAACCGTGCTTATGAGGCCAAAAAACAAATAGAAAACATTGGAAAAAAAAAACAGTATCATAAAACTAAAAGCTACTTCTTTTTAAAGAGTTTACCCAAGATTAATCAAGAAAGAAAGATATAAAATGGGAATGAAAAGGACAACATAACCACAGAGAGAAAATACTATAAATACCTTTATTGAGATAAATTTGAAAAGATGAACTGGATAGTTTCCTAAAAAACTGTAACTTAATAAAATGAATCAAAAAGAAATAGTAACTATAAATACACCCATGGCTATTTAAAAAACACATTTTGTAGTTTAAAAAAACCCTCCCATTCCTCTACACACACACACACACACACACACACACACACACACACACACAATTATACAGCTACGTTATGTAATACAATCTACAATCAGATAATCCTGATCTAATATCAATGGTTCTAGAGTGGAAATTAGGGGGAAATTACTCTTATCTGGTAAGAATTGTAAATGGCTGTTTATTAACAGAGACCCAACAAGAGAAACTTAAATACGTAAGAGTTTTGGTTGGTTTGCTTTCAAATGAGAGGTAGGTAATTGTTGGTATTGGCTTTAATGGCTATATTAGTTTTCCATTGCTAGTACAACAAATTACCACAAACTGAGAGGCTTAAAACAACACAACTGTATTATCTTATAGCTCCAGAGAACGTAAGTTTGAAATTGGTTTCACAGGGCTAAGATCAAGGTGTCAAGAGGGCTGCAGTCTTCTAAGAAGGTCAAGTTGCCTTTTACAGATTCTAAAGCTGCCTATGGCACAGTGCTGTGGAAAACAGTATATGGCAGTTCATCAAAAAATTTAAAACAATTATCATCTGACCCAGCAATTCCACTTGCAAGCATATACTGAAAATAATTGAAAGCGGGGTCTCAAAGAGATATTTGTACATTGATGTTCATAGCTGCATTATTCATAACAGCTAAAATGTGGAAGCAACTCAAGTATCCATCTAAAGATAAAGAGATATGCAAAATGTGGAATATACATATACTGGAATATTATTCAGCCTTAAAAAGGAAGGAAATTCTGGTGGCGCCTGGGTGGCTCAGTCGTTAAGCGTCTGCCTTCGGCTCAGGTCATGATCCCAGGGTCCTGGGATCGAGCCCCACATCGGGCTCCCTGCTCGGTGGGAAGCCTGCTTATCTCTCTCCCACTCCCCCTGCTTGTGTTCCCTCTCTCACTGTGTCTCTCTCTCTGTTAAATAAATAAAATCTTAAAAAAAAAAAGAAAAAAAAGGAAGGAAATTCTGACATAGGCTATGACAGGAATGAACTTTGAAGCCATCATGCTAAATGAAATAAGCCAGTCATAAAAAGAGAAATAGTGTTATGACTCACTTATGTGAAGTCACAGAAAAGAGTCAAAATCACAGACACAGAAAAAAGAATGGTGGTTGCCATTATGCTGGGAGGAGAGGGGAATTGGGGATTACCATTTAACTGGTATAGAATTTTAGGTTTATAAGATTTAAAGAGATATGAAAATAGATGATGAAGACAGCTGTACAACATTATGAATGCATTTAGTACCACTAAAGTATACACTTAAAAATGATTAAGATGGTGAATTTTATGCTTTGTGGATTCTATCACAGCAAAAAAAAGGGGGGATTAAAATATATATGTATGCCAGTTTAGCTATACAAGTACTCTCTCCCCAGTATTGCAAATAAAAGAGTCAGAATGAGAAAACAATTCTGCTTGCCACACAACTCAGTTAGTACATGCCCTGAAGAAAGAAATGAATCTACTGTTGTTGCAGTATAACTCAGTTCCCTTGTGTTTCATTTAGCTCGAGCAATCTCATCACACTTAATGATTTGAGACTTTGAGTATCATTTTTCAAACAGTGTCCCTAAAAACAAGCATTCAGGTACTCACTTGAATCTAAAGTAAACTGCTCTATAAAGAATACAACATATATAACAAAATGGGTTAATATCTGTAACATATAGCTACTTAAATTTAGTATGAAAGAGGTGCCTGGGTGGCTCAGTCTTGGGCTCAGGTCATGATCCCCGCATCCTTGGATCGAGCCCTGCATCGGACTCTGCTCAGCAGGGAGCCTGCTTCTCCCTCTCCCTCCGCCTGCTGCTTCCCTTGCTTATACTGTTGAATAAATTAAAAAAAAAATTTTTAATATGAAAAAAATCAATGCTTCCAAAGAATGAAATGTTTGTAATTCACAAAACAATAAATATAAATGGCCAAAACCTTTCAAAAAGTGTTCAAGTTCACTAAGATAAATGTAAATAATAAATAAACGATCATTCTACCTTGGTAATGAACAAACAGGCAAATACAAGTGTTGGTAAAACTGTTGGAAAACAAATATTCATAGCCATTGTTTTAATAAGAATATAAGCTAATACATTCATAAAATGATTTAGTAATATTACTCACAACTTTAAATGACCAACCCTGTTGAAAAAATGGTTCACTTTTAGGCATACATCCTATGATAATAAATTAAATTAGGAACAAAGATGTACACTAACAGTTGGCTAAATATTTAAAAGCTGAAAACAATCCAAATGTCTACCAATAGAGACTATCTATAATAAATAAAAGAAATATGCTGATATAAGAATAACAAAGGAGGGATGCTTGGGTGGCTCAGATGGTTGAGTGATTTCAGCTCAGGTCATGATCTCGGGGTCATGAGATTGAGCCCTGCGTGGGGCTCCGCACTGGGAATGGAGCCCCCTTGGGATTCTCTCTCCCTCTCTCTCTGCCCCTCCCCCTATCACACAGGCACACTCTCTTAAAAAAAAAAAAGGAGACTTAAATGTACTGACACAGAAATATATCCACAACATATAACAAGGTTTAAAAAGGTTTTATGCCTTTATTTTCAAAATAAAAATAATTTTATTCATCTTTCTTATTATGAAAAGAATTCTGAACTCATATTGAATACGTGTATAATACCAAAAAGCTTAAAAAAGAAAAAAAAAAGTATCCTGAATCCTTTTAGCAAATAATTGTCCCAGGTCACTAGGATTTTTATAAATCATACAAAAATTACTCTAAACTCAGAATTAAGGTAATACTCTTTAGTACAAAATCCCTATCACTGTAACCTAAAGATCTTTTAAATGCTCACACAGTCATCAATATACTATGGAGAACACTGAAAGTTGGTTCTATTTTTTTGGTTCTGTTTGGTTTGGTTCTAAGTTGGTTCTATTTTTTTTTTTTTTTTTTTTAGTTTGGTTTGGCTCCAAGTTGGTTTTATTTTTTCAAATATTAATTTTATTATCATTCTCTAAATTATTTTTTTAAGTTTTTATTTAAATTCCAGATAATTAACATACAGTGTAATATTAGTTTCTGGTGTACAATATAGTGATTCAACACTTCCATAGAACGCCCAGCACTCTTAATAACAAGTGCACTCCTTCATCCCCCTACCCACTTTCTCTCTGGTAACCATCAGTTTGTTCTGTATAGTTCAAAGTCTATTTAAAGAGGATTTATTTCAAAGTCCTAAAATTCACTTAAATTTACATAATTTACTACTCAGTTAAAATTCAAGACAATTAAGTACACAACTATGCTGATACAATAGCATTCAAAAGCCTTTCGAGACTGTAAAACTAGAAAAAAGGAAAAAAAGGTCAATAGACTGAAAGCAATTAACTACAGGAAGAGATTATAAACAATAAAGCAATGTGTAAATGAACAAGCATAGCTCACAGCTACAGTATCAAACGATTCAGTGACCACCCAAGTACATAACAGCTCAGAAGGAAGAAATGGGTTTTCTATGACACCTTATGAAACAAATTCAAATATCTGACCACACACATTCCCAACCCATGTAGTTACAGAGGAGCGGAATAACAGGAAAAATAATATAAAAATGAAGAGAAAGTATAAATTGTGCCATATGGAAAAGTGATTTGATTGACAGCATTCAAAGAAACAACAATAGCAAAAGCTAGTGAAAGGAAATTGGCATTACCTGAAAGAAATACAGAAAGGTATGTCTAATGATTAGTTCACTCTATTATTAAAACACTAAAACTGCATAAGCATTTAAATTTGGATCATAAGCACTATTTCAAAATAAAGGTTAAATGTTATTCCATTCCAGACATTTGCGAATATACAGAAAAGCACATTCGTAAGAACATGAGTGGTAGCCAATAGTATCTGTTTATAAAACTGAACAGAAGTCAAATGCTTCCACATAAAAGTTGAGTATCAACAACTTATATATTCCCAATTTATTTCAAGGTACCAAAATTCATATGTAACTATTTACAAAGTTAACAGCCAATAACTTACACAGGTATAATGTCAAAGTAACAGAGCTCCAGTTAATCTAAGCACAATTTTTTGACATCTCAACTTGAAAATATCATTTTCCTTCTTTTATGATATGAATCAGTGGGAGACGTTATAGATTAAGTATAAAATGTATTGTTATTAAGATACTAATATGGATATCAGCACAGATAAATATACTAATCTGATGACTGATTACAACATTTTGATATTCCCTTAAGGTTAAAGGAATATATGGCAAACAGCTCTTACTTAACTGTTATTATTTCAAAGCACGGACAGTCTAATCAGGTATGTTCTTCTAACACTTTTTTATAGTACAAAAATATTTTTGTTCATTCTCACAAAGCACAAAATATCTCATTTGTATAAGAAAATGTTTTAATGTTCCTTATACCACTAAAACATATAATGTCTTTAGTATATAGTACATTTACATTTACTTTAGAAACTTAATCTTATGAATAAATGAATTTGTCCTTGAAAACTGGCTAAAGAAACTTTGTCAAAAATAAATGTAATGAAGGGGTGCCTGGGTGGCTCAGTCAGTTAAGAGTCCAACTCTTGATTTCAGCTCAGGTCATCATCTCAGGTTCGTGAGATCGAGCCCCATGTTGGGTGTGGAGCCTGCTTAAGATTTTCTCTCCCTCTCATTCTGCCCCTCCCCCCCCACTCCCATGCTCTCTCTCTAAAAATAAAACAAAATAATTAAAAAATAAAAAAATTTTTTTTAAAAAGCACAAGGAAGAAACAGAAAAAGCAGAAATATGGGTACATACAACAGACTATCACTCCCCCAAGTTTTATAAATCATATTTGATAATTAGAATAAAATCTATAACACCATCTGGTACTAAAGTTAATGATATTTTAAAAAGAGAAAGGTAAAGGGACCTATATAGAAATAAGCCTTTTATATGTCACTTGAAGTGAAAAAAGACTGATACCAGTAGTTGAAGATAGCTCACATATGTATGTTGTAATACTCAGAGTAATCACTATGATAATTACACAAAGTTATATAACATACACTGAAAAATACCATAAAAAAATAAGATATAATCCTAAAAAAAAAGTTCCAGTACCCACAGGAAGGCAAGAAAACAACAACAGAGAAATGAGAGGAAAATAACAGAAAACAAAAAATAAAATGGGAGACATGCTATAGCACATTAATAATTAATGACATTAGGATTTAAAATAGCACAGTTTGGCAGAGTGGATAAAAACATATTAAAGTAATTCTTTGAAAACAGAGAAAATAAGTCACTCATGATTTATTGGTGACAATTTAAAACAGTATAGATAACTCTGGAAAATGTTTACAAATTTCTTTAAAAATTAACAAGCAATTACCATATGACCTAGCAATTATGC
Source organism: Halichoerus grypus (assembly GCF_964656455.1). NCBI lineage: Eukaryota > Metazoa > Chordata > Mammalia > Carnivora > Phocidae > Halichoerus > Halichoerus grypus. Next base: position 104,003,977 of record NC_135720.1, on the reverse strand, counting down.
TGTTGGGCATTTATTTCAAAGAAATTAAAACTGAAGTGCACATAAAATCCTGTATACAAATAGTCACAGAGGCTTTATTCAAAAGAGCCAAGAACTAAAAAAAAACCAGATGTCTTTTGATAGTGAATATTAAACAAACTGTGGTACAGCCACACCATGGAATACTATTCTGCTATAAGGAGCAATGAATATTTTTCAAAATATTTTATTTATTTATTTGCCAGAGAGAGAGAGAGAAAGAGAGAGACAGAGAGCACAAGCAGGGGGAGTGGCAGGCAGAGGGAGAAGCAGGCTCCCCACTGAGCAAGGAGCCCGACATGGGACTTGAGCCCAGAACGCAGGGACCATGACCTGAGCCAAAGGCAGAAGCTTAACCCACTGAGCCGCCCAGGCATCCCGGGAGCAATGAATTATTAATATATATGCAACAACTTGAATGACTCTTCATGGAATAATGCTGCATAAAAAACCAATACCAAAAAGATTACAAACTGTAAAAATCCACTTAATTTCCTTAAAATGGAAGAATTATAGAAATAAAAAAGAGATTTGTTGCTGCCAGGAGATAAGGATGGGGGTGGCAAACATGGGAGGAGGCTACAAAAAGGCAATACAAGGAATCATGTGGTAGTGGAACCGTTCTATATCTTGACTATAATAATCGATGCATGGAACTACATGTAATATAAATGCACACACAAGTGTACTACATGTGATAAAAATACAAACACACAAGCATACAAGTGGGTACAAGTAAAACTGTAGAAATCTAAATAAGATCAATGGATTTTATCAATGTCAATATCCTGATCATGACTGTGTACTACACTTCTTTGTGTACTACAGTTTTGTAAGATGTAGCCACCAGGGGAAACTGGAAAAAGTATAAACAGCATCTCTCTGTACTATTTTTTATAACTGCACATGACTCTGCAATTATACCAAAATAAAAAGTTTAATTTTAAAGAAAGAACAAACCAGAAATGATACAATATAGTATTATAAAGGCCTAATAAAGTAATGATTCACTGAATTCATATATAACAATTCCAATCAGAATATCAGAATCATAGAATTAGAATATTATAGTACTTAATTTTTTCTTAATTAGATAAATCATGCCCCTATAAAGCTCTAATTTTTTTTAAAAGATTTTATTTATTTGTCAGAAAGAGAGAGAGAGAGTGCGCACAAGCAGGGGGAGCAGCAGGCAGAGGGAGAAGCAGGCTCCCTGCTGAGCAAGGAGCACCACCTGGGACTGGATCCCAGAACCCTGGGATCATGACCCAAGCTGAGGGCAGACCTTAACTGACTGAGCCACCCAGGGGTCCCATATAAAGCTATAATTTACATTAAATAAATTATTTATAATAATCAAACTTTTTCTTAATTTATCTTTTCGATTTATCTTTCCCTCTTACAACATAAATAAAGCTAAGTTGTAGGCTATCTCAAATTCCAGCAAATTCTGAATAAGTGGAGTCTAACAAATATTTTAAATGTAACTTTAAGGATGCGTTTATTGGAATTATTGCACAAATATATTAATGTAATCAAAGTTAGAATTCTATTTAAGAACTTACTATAAAGCTCAAAATTCAAGTTTATTTTAAATTTTTAATCAAAAACATGACTATAACATTAATTTAATGATGTTAAATTACAAGTTATAATCCTATACATGACAGACATACTTATTGAAATTAAATTACATAAATCATAATAAAATATGCCTAAGTATCTGAGTTGAAATATATATTTTTGAAATATATATACATTTTAAATTTAGGTTTTATAACTGATAATCTAGCAAAAGCAAATTACTGAATCCAATTCCATGAAGAAGCAAAGGTGGTATTTTTTCAGTTAGAATTTATTTATAGAATCCAAAATCAAACATAATGCACTGCCACATACCGGCATATCTCATTTTATTGCACGTAGCTTTACTGTACTTCACAGATAACCACATTTTCCACAAACTGAAGATTTGTTGCAAGATTGCATCAAGAAGTCTATCGGCACCATTTTTCTTAAAGCATTTGCTCACTTTGTGTCTCTGTGTCACATTTTGGTAATTCTAACAGTATCTCAAACTTTTTCATTATTATTAAATTTGTTATGGTGATCTGTGATCAATGATTACAACTTGCTAAAAGCTCAACTGATTTTAGCAATAAAGTAATAAATACAGTTCGTAGCAATAAAGTACTTTTTCATTAAGGTATGTACTTCTTAGAGATAATGCTATTGCACCTTTAATATGCTATAGTATAATGTAAACATAACTTTTATATGCACTGGGAAACCAAAGAAATTCATTTGTCTTGCTTTATTGCGATATTTGCTTTATTGTGGTGGTATGGAACAAAACCACCAGTATCTCTGAGGTATGCCCATAAAATGTAAACATGTCATCTTAAAATTAACATCATTCTTACCATCCACTGTTTCTGAAGCTTCCTGTCTCCATTGTATAGTCTACTTAAAGATGTCATTACCCATATGTAAGTACTCCTCCTAAGTAGCATGAAATTCTCTCAATGGGATTATTAAAGGATCTACAGTACTTCATGGTTTGAGCAGAACAAACTATGACATGCTAAAAGAATGTTTCTCTCTGTGTGGTTCTGCCACCACCCACACACTGAGTTTATTATTTATAAAAGAAAAAAAAGTACTGGCACTTGACACTATATATCATCTTAGTACCAATTAATCTCAAAAAAATTATATCATATATGTTACCATCTTTTGATAAAAGGACACAGAGGGATGCAGCAGTTAATTTAAAACTGTACCAAACAGATTTTATACATCATTAATAAAGGCAACAGAATTTCTTACTTATTACATCATTATTAACATTAACAATAAATTTTAAATGAGGAAACAGCAAAAAAATCTTATAATTACGTACCTTTTTGAATATATACAACTTCCTACCTATTTAGTTTATTATTAAACATTTTTTAACAATCTACACTGTGAAATGGGATTTTTATGGCCTTTACCAAGGCCAAAATAACATTCAGGCAAAAATAGCAATCCCATTTAATCTACATTTTATGGAATTTCTTATATGCCTTTATTTTCAAGGTTCAGGTTCAACACCAAAGCATATAGATAGCTATTACATCATACTGTCAGAATTGACCCCAGCTGTGACCTCTACTAAATTTCTTACCAGTGATTAAAATTCAGACTTAGAAATGTTTCTATCTACTTCACATATGGAGAAATTAGCCGGTTGGAATTTACTGCTCTCTTTCTTCTATCTCCCTCTTCCTCATCACTGAATAGTTCGTTAACTAGTGTAATTTTTTTCAAACCTGAAAATGTTTGTCAAAAAGTTCGTCTCAGGTCCTTCATTAAGAATGCATAATAAAAATCCTCTTTTTAACAGAAATAGCATTGGAATTAAAGATACCAATTTCAGTGCATTTCATTCTCATCACACTTTTGAATATGTATGAAAAGTTCACTATACCCACATGTCAGACACATTCACAGAAGAGACACACACATACAGCCTTCCCCTCCCTCTTTCGCTATGCTCACGGTGGTTTATCAGTAAAACTAAAATACACAACCAAACCGTTTCTAGTCTACATAACAGGTGACTAGCATGAAGCAAATTGTTTAGGACAATTGGGAAAGGAGCATAAAGTCATTACGGATAAAATAATTAACCCAAACACTGTCATCCTTACAAGACTTCAATATACCAAGGTGATCTTCAGGTATGTAAAAGTAAGTACTAGATTTATTGAGTATGCCCCTTCCATGTATTAATTAAATTTATCCTCTCAATAATCCTACACATTACTTCTACAATTTTACAACAGACATAACATATCCAAGCAAATAATGGTATCTTTGAATGTACTAAAACTGTAAGTTTTGTTTCAGAAAAATATTTCTATTTTAACACAGCTAAATGGTTTTAAATAGTTTTCTGCCACCTTTGGGTACACACTATGAATCTATATTATTTATACATATATAAACTTGTTTACTCAAATACAGGAAAAATTAAATTGTAAGTCTGCATAATGACTGAATATATTATAGTAAAACAGCCTTGTTAAATTTTCAGATTTGTAACTTCTTTAATGACTTTTAGTTTATGAAATGAAAGAATACTGCAAATACTCTCCACTTACACCACTATTCAAGCCTATCCAGTTAACTGAAAAGGAAACAGTGAAAGAAAATTCCCATTAAAAATAGAACAATCTGAGAACCAAGGACAGTTCAACTTTCTCTATCCACACAGTTACTCCCAGAAGCCAAAGTTCTTACATCATAAAGATAGGTTCATACTGTAATTACATTAAAAAGGCAATTCAATAATTAAAGGGGACAACAATGATGTCTTTATAGCAGAAGAATTTCTAGAATTAAAATAATTATGAAAAAGAATTTATATTAGATATCATAAATAAAAAAATCTACTCTCAGAAACTCAGTATTTGTAATATATTAATTAATCTGATGAATTCCTTAACCCTATGAAGTTTGTGTGCTTATCCCTTCATGACTGTGTTTAATTTATTTATTTCAATTCTAGATCCCGGCCTTAAAAATACATAAATGATTATAATAAAACAAGATAGTGCTCATAAAAAAATAAAATTCATGCATTGTCAATTAGCTTTTCCTGCTAGTTTTAGGTTCCAAGCTTACCCCCCCCGCCCACAAAAAAAAAAACAAAACATTATACTTCAGTTTCATTTTCCATTTTATGTTTCAGATATGAAACTTATATGTTAAGATATAGATGAACTGGACACCCACTGCATTCCCAAACATTGGTTTTCCAGAGAGCTAGGATACCCAGAGCCACCTGGCAGCTTCACGCTCTGAATGAGAGACAAAGGTAGGAAATTCTAAAAGGACAAAAACATGGGTACTGGCTATTTCACTGAGCAACTCAACACTAACTATTCTTCAGTCTAACATTTTGTCTGCCCAGCGAAGAAGGAAAACACAGAAAAGTTATAAAGCACTGAGGGTAATATAGTTAACATTTTCAAATGGGATGGTGGGAGTTGGTGGGAGTGAGGACAATATTCCAAAAAATAAAAAAATAAATAAAACTAAAGCAAAACAAACTATCCATACACTCAAAGTACATAATAAACTTCTGACAATTTGGAAAGACACAGTAACAGCAATGAGATGGCAAAGGCATATATGAAGGAGTAACCTCTACAACTAAATCATCTCGTAGCTGGATTCAAGTGAAAGCAGAAGTGAAAAGAGTTTGATTTCATTATTTTCTGCTCACCTTCCGTGATGGTGAATTTTACGTGTCACCTTGACTGTGCCAGGGAATGCCCAAATACTTAGTTAAACATAATTCTGGATGTTTCTCTGAAGGTGTTGTTGGATAACAACATTTAAATTGGTAGACTGAAAAAAGCAGACTGCCCTCTACAGTGGGCAATCAGGTGAAGGCCCAAAAGGCTGACCTTCTTGCAAGGAATACAGAATTCTCCCACCTGATAGGCTTTGACTAGATTATAGGCCCTTCCCGACGGCCTTCAAACTGAAACATCAGCTGTTCCTGGTTCTACAGCAGCTTCCAGCCTTACTTGCCAACCTCCATAACCACACGAGTCAATTCCTTACATTTCTTCACCCACACACACACCCTATTGCTTCTTATAGATTCTTTATAATCAATTTACCAACAGGTTCATTGAGATTATAACACTGTGATGAGAATAATCCTGCACAAATGCATTTACATTAATGAATTAACCCTCTAAAATGTGCTAGGATGAATACTAACATTTAAAAAAATCGTATGTAAAATCAAAATCATGGCCTCCTGTTATATAAGTTGTGAATTTTTAAAAGAAATAAGCTTTTTTTAAATATTACTGGTTTCAGTTTTTTATTACTTTTATTTATTATTGCAATAATCATTTTCACTGAAGCAACTTTTTTTAAAATGAACTTCTTGGGACTGTGTATCAATGCAGCAGCTAAAAGCCTTTAAACTCATTATTTTTCCCAGGAGAAGTATAAATCAGCTTACACTAAGAGAGCAGTTTTCTGATTTAGCTGGGTTTTTCCATTCTGAGAGGGAATACTGCCACCTTAGCATGCAATACACAGAATAAGATACGAGCCATGCATTCTGCAACATCAAAATACCACACCAAAAATACTATTTGACACGTACTGAGTACTATGATCCAGAAATGGCATTCTAAATACTTTTGCATGTATTATGTCATTTACTCCTTCCAAACAGTCTTTATCATTGAGAGAACTGTAAGTCACATTTTGAATATGAGAAAACAGAGTCCCTGAGGCCTCAACTATTCCAAGAACACCCAACCAGTAAGTGGCTTACCCTCCACCGAATCCCAGACTGACTGTAAGCCCGCGTCGTGCCCCACTGCACTGTAGTGACAGCCACCCTACGGGAAAATGGTTTACCTTCCTGTACATCTTCTAGAATAGTATGGCTAAAACTATAAATTACATTCAAAATAGCTTCCCTGAATTGTCAGGCTCAGACATATTCCTAAAAAAAATAAAGTAAGTGGACTCAATCTCAGTCTATTATTAAAAAAAAATTATTGACTAGTCCTTGGAAGATATTCACTACATATGTACCCAGTTCTAAATCAGCTATGATGGTGTAACAAGTATCCTCTTTTTAAACCTATAAAAACCCCAAACATCTTCTTTTAAACTGTTACCTATGTATTTTCAACTCTTGGATAAAACATTCATGAGTAAATAATGATTACTTGTTCAGTTATTTAAAATTATTTAATCCTTTGGTAAGCCACATCAATGTTGTTGAAGAAAAGCAGAAGACTTCAATTTCTAATGTTTTACTGGCTGAATACTTATTTTCAAGTTAAACAATTATTGAGTTTTTTCAAGTCTTTGGTGGAAATACAATAGGTTTTCTTTCTTTACCTAATTTAATCACTATTCCTACAGCATTACAATTTAAAATTATTATACTTGAAGACTTTAAAAGTGTAAACAAATTATAGCTAGATATCAAGTTACTACACCTTTATATCCAATTTATAATTTTCTTCAGTTAAATGACAAGTACTCCAAGGAGATCTCTGTTGATTGGAGGCTCCTCTACGGTACAATGGGTTTGTAGAGAACTAAATAGTCTCATGCTCTTAAAACCCCTAGAAATACTTCAATATGATACAAACCCTTTCTTAATAAAATAAGACAGCCAAGTAAACCAAACATCATGCAAAATTTGCCCTAACCGCCCCAAAATCTCTCTCTTTGGAATTTTTTTCAGATTTTAAAAAAGGACACAGAAATTATCTTAGATTAGAAAGAGAGAAGGGAAAGAAATTAAAATTAACACAAGGAAGAAAGCATGTAACGAAGATCATCAAATGCTTTATATATAATTACGAATAAAATATTTTATACTGCTGTTAAAGGGATAAAATTACACACACACACACACACACACACACACACACACGCCTGAAACAGATTTTCCTCAGTCAATAAAGGAATTTTAATGAGCCAATATCTTAAATTAAATAGCTGAAAACTAAAAACTCCTGTTTAAAAATACTTATGAATAGTTGTAATATCTTAGAATTTAAATTATTGGTAAAGAACAAACTGTATTACATTCTCTATAAATATGTCTTCCTTTCCACCAAAAGTACCAAAAACCAGAATAAATTCTCTTATGAAACCCTGAATGCCCAAGTAGCATTACTGAGAAACAAGTGTGTAAATACTAATCCAAATATTATTAGGGGAAAGGAGTAACTTCTTAGAAACAGTAATATATTTTTAATTTTTGAGGAACCACCACACCATTTTCCACAGCAACTGCAGCATTTTACATTCCTACCACCAATGCACAAACATTCCAATTTCTCCACATCCTGGCCATGGCTTTTTATTTTCTGTTTTGGGGCATTGTTGTGTTGTTGTTGTTGTTGTTGTTCTTGTTTGGACAACAGCCATTCTAATGGGTATGAAGTGGTACCTAATTGTGGTTTTGACTTGCATTTCTCTGACGATTAATGATGTTAAGCATCTTTTCATACTCTTATTGGCCATTTGTACATCTTCTTGGGAGAAAGGTCTATTCAAGTCCTTTGGCCATTTTTCAAATGGATTGCTTTCTTCTGTGTTGTTGAGTTGCAGGAATTCTTGATATAGTCTGGATATTAACTCCTTATCATATGACTTGCAAATATTTTCTTCCACTCATTGTTTTGATAGAGTTCCTTGGCATGCAAAAGTTTTAAAATTTGATAAAGTCCAATTTATCTATTTTTTCTTTTGTTTCCTCTGCTTTTGGTGCCATATGCAAGAAATCACTGCCAAATTCAATGTCATAAACATTTTTCCTATGTTTTCTTCTAAGAGTTACATAGTTTTAGCTCTTACATTTAGGTTTTCAATCAATACAAGTGAATTTCTGAAACATAATCATTCACAAGTAGGAAAGCATCATTAACTTCCAAGCCAATGAATATTATATTAATCTAAACTATAAAGTGATTTATACTGGAACCCCATTATAATGGACTTTGCTATAGCATGAAGTATTTCATTGTGAGGTCATGGCTGGAAAAAAGATACCAACCTTTCCAAACACAATAAAGATAAGTAAAGTTCTGGGCAAGAATACAGATCACAGCAAGATTTATACTGCTCATCAACTGTCAATCCATATAGTACAATGGCTCCAAATCACCTTCCTATGTGGAAGGTCTGGAAGCGTGGTACTCCCATCACGACTTCTTTTGATTATAAAGCATGACAACTAAGGGTAAAATAGATATTCAAGATGTGACATTCAGCAAAAATGTAAACTTTTCTGTTTGACAAATTTCAAATAATTTTCTCAAAAAGACTATTTCATCACCAAACAAAGGGAAATATGTTAAACTGATAAGTTTACATGAAAATATTATCTAAATATTTTTTTCTTACACATATCGAAGATCAGAACAGGAAACAGAGTGTAACCTTGCAACTAAGTTAACCAGCTACATTGTTAATTCTCTCCAAATTATGAAATGCATTTACTCTTAAGAATAAAGAAAACATACTGACTTCTACCAGGATATAAAAAGCAATGTGGATTTATTTTTTTAAAGATTTTATTTATTTATTTATTTGTCAAAGAGAGAGAGAAAGAGCACAAGCAGGAAGAGCGGCAGACAGAGGGAGAAGCAGGCTCCCCGCCAACCAAGGAGCCGGATGTGGGACTCGATCCCAGGACTCTGGGATCATGACCGGAGCCAAAGGCAGGCACTTAACCAACTGAGCCACCCAGGCATCCCAAAAGTAATGTGGATTTAAAATAGGAAAATATGATGCTATTATTTGCTATGAAACCCAACAGTGAATTTAGATCTCAGCCTGGACCACCACTATCACCACATAGTTTAGGAAGGAAATGTGTTATAGCAAAAAGGACAAACAGTTATAAGATGTGGATACTTTTCCTAACTCTGCCTCTACTCATTGTCTTTAATTTTTAAAAAAGTAATGAAATGTGATTATCTCAAATGTCCTCCCAACTCTAAACATCTATGATTATTTTAAACAGACACTGAGCAAAAACTTCCAGATATCCAAGGTTGCACTGACCAGGGAATGAATGTAGACAATAAAATTGTATTTCATTCATTCATTCATTAACTCCATCATTCAATAAACAAGGAACTTTCAGCATATGCCAAGCACTGTTGGAAGCATTAGGAATTACATACAAACATATACAAAGTCTCTGCTCTCAGGGAGCTTACACATTAGTGGAGAAGATAGGAAATAAACCAGAGGACAAAAGACGTATATTGCTAAATATCATTCCATATAATGATAACTGCTGTACAGGAAAATAAAGGGGTATGAGAATAAAGAGTTGTGAGGGAGAGGGAGAATGTTTTCAATGGTCTGAGGTAGGAATGTGATTCCTGTGTTTAAAAAACAGTAAAAAGGACAGTGTGGCTAAAATGGTATGAGAGCAGGCAAGACAGGCAGGAGGTAGATATGAGAAGTAAATAGGACCAGCTCATGAAGGATATTGTAAGAAGTTTGATTTTTACTTGTAGAATAGGAAGCCACTAAAATGTTTTTGAGTATAGGAATGAAAAAAAAATTAGTTTATATTTTTAAAGTAAAACATGGTTACTCCTCGGAAAAGAGACTGAAGGGGATAAATATATTTTTAACTAACAAATAGGTACACTCTTCTAAGAATATTATAAATATTAATTCTTTAATTCTCATGGCAACTGTTTAAGATAAGTATTGCATCCCTATTTTGAAGTGAGGAAACTGAGACACACAGAGGTTAAAAAACATGACAAAGATCACACAATTAGAATACTCCAAAACTAGAATTTTAACCCATGTAGTCTGGCTACTTTGTCTATGATCTTAACCACTATATGCTGTTGAATCTTACAAGAAGTAAATATTTATAAATAGAAACTTCTCAAGTTAGAAAACAGTACCATGACTTAAGCATATTATGAAGATGATGATATGGGTGAGGGTGAAAGGACTTGCTGATAAAGTAGGTATAGAATATAAGGGAAAGAAAACAATTAAGAATTATGCTAAGGAGTCTGACATCAAACTGAGATGAAAAAAGTAGAAAAGAAGAATGTTTAGTAGACGGAATCATGGATGTTATTTTAAGCTACTAAACATCCAAATGAAGATGTCAAGTAGGCAGCCAACCCATATCACAGCCTGGAAATCAGGAAAGAAGTGTGGTCTAAAAATATAAATTTATCCTCAGTGTATCAATCTTATTTAAAGCCATTTGAAAGGACAAAATAATCTGAAGAAAGATTACAGATAATTTACTTTGTACACAGCCTTGATAAAAGTTCTAGACAAAGACCAGAATATACAATTAGTGCACAAGCCTGAGATTTGCATTTGAAAGTCTAAAGTTCCATTTCCATAAACACACAGATGAATATTTGTGATTGTGTGCATGTTCCCAGAAAAATTAGTTCCACAAAACTGTAAGGAATGTATGGGAGTACAAATGAAAGAGAAAAGATATAAGGCAGACACAGGCTCTGAGCTGGACCTAATGTGATTATATTAATGGTAACATAAAAGAGGTTACAGAGCACCAACAGAAAAAGAAAAGGTTGTGGGTTTCACATGACTTTTATTTGCTACTAAAAAATCATACCCCAAAAAATATCTACATAGTATCTATGAATGCTGTTAGCCTTCTGCCTGCAATTCAAATTGTCAGTGATCAAAACAGTCCTGAACCTGAGCAGTGACAATGCTTATTGTGATTAGGAACCCTAGGGATGGAGAGTGCTAAAAGAAGTTTTACCCAAAGTCTGTAACCAAGCCTCAGAAAAGACAACCTGTAACTGCTCTCAGAGTTTTCTGATTCTTTTTATTACTTTCCTGGGCACTGTGGTCCAGTGGTACAATACAATTACAACCACATCTTAAAATAAAAATCCAGTAACAACCTCAATTCCTGGTTAATCCCCAAACATTTCTTTTTACTTCAATTATGAATACAAAAATACAAATTTCTTCCTAGTCCATTTAAGTAAAGGCATCAAAAAGAAAGACAAACCCACTTTAACTAAAGTGATATAGATAGCTTAAAAGTAAACAGATGAAACAAAGACATAACATTCAAACACTAATCAGGAGTAAATGAGTATCAAAACAAGGAATAAAGAAAAACATTACTTCATCATGAAGATGTAACAATCTTAAATGTGTATGCACCTAACAACAGAGCATCAAAACACATAAAGCAAATACTGATTGAACTGACAGGAGAAAGAAAGAAATATGGACAATTTAACACACTTTTATCAAGTAATTAATAGAACAAGTTGATAGAAAATCAGCAGGATATGTAAGACCTGAACACCACCATGAAACAACTTGACCTAAAAGACATTTAGAACACATTTATTATATACTCAACAACAAAATACACATTTTTTTCAAGAGCAAATGGAAATTCACATATACAAACCACAGTCAAGGTCATTAAACAAATTTTACAAAATATTGAAATCTTACAAAATATTTTCTCTGACTGGAAGTAAATTAAAGTAGAAAATAAAAGAAACATAACTAGAAAATATTCTCAAATAATGAGAAATAAAACAAATTTCTAAACAATCCATGAGTCAAAGAGGATGTCTTAAGGAAATTAAGAAATATTTTTAACTAAATGAAAATGTAAATACAAACCAAAATTTGTGGGATATACCTAAAGCAGTGCTAAGTGAGAAATGCATAGCATTAAATACATATATTTGAAAAGAAGGTCTTAAATCAATAATCTAAGGATTCCATCAGAAGAAATGAGAAGTAAACCAAAAGCAAGCAAAATGAAAGATATAATAAAGAGCAGAAATCAATGAAATTGAAAACAAAACAGCAACAGAGAAAAATCAATGAAAACAAAAATGATTTCTTTGGAAAGATCAATGAAATTGATAATGCTCTTGCCAGTTTAAACAAGAAATGCAGGAAGAACTATCATAATAGAACTCATAGATAATAAAAGGATAATAAGAGAATACTACAGTCATATCTATGAACATAATTTTGACAAATTAGAAGAAATGGACCATTTCCTTAAAATACACAAACTCACTCAATAGAAACAGACAACAGAATAGTCCTATATTGTGCAGGAAAGAGTTAACATAGCAGGCCTGATGCTGCTATCATGAGAAGCGCCTGATTGCAGAGCTGGTGTTTGGCTAGCATATCAAACTTTTGGTTTGGGGATATTCTCTATATAGCAAGGCTGTTTTGCCTGCTCGGAGCATTGAGCCCTGCTGTACCAGCCTGCATAGACTGTTTGTACAAATATCATGAGTTAGAGTAAATATCTGCTTTCTTTCTTGGAGTCTGGAAATTGGGAAGCTGTGGCTACACAACCACATATGGCATGGCTACATGACCAGTTCTCAATAAAAATCCTAGATTTTGAGTCTTAAGAAGGCTTCCCTGGGCAGAAACACAGCCTATGTGTCACTGCAATTCATTGCTGGAAGAATATGTTCTTTATGCCCTGTGCTCTCAGAAGGGAGAACTTTAAAGGTTGAGTCTGGATGCCTCCAGACTCCCCTTGAGTCACTTTCCCTTGCTGATCTACAATAAATCATAGTTATGAGTACAAATATGATGAGTGCTGTGAGTCCTAGCAATTCACTGAATGTGTACATGGTCATTGAAACCCTGGAATACATAGCAATTAAAGAAATTACATATGTACTTTAAAATCTTTCTGGAAAAAAAAAAAAGAAAATTCCAGGGCTCAAATGGTTTCACTGGGCAATTCTACCCAACATGTAAGACATAACACCAAATCTACACAATTTATCCTAAGTAACAGAAGAAGAGGAGGAACACTTCCTAAATTCATTTATGTGGCCAGCATTACACTGATACTAACACCAGAAAAGGAGAGTACAAAAATGAAAATCACAAATCAATATCCCTCATGAACACAGATTAAAAATCCTCAACAAAATATGAGCAAATTGAACTCAGCAGTATATAAAAAGAACAGTACATCACAACCAAGCACAATTTATCTGAGGAATGCAAGGCTAGTTCAATATTTATATATCAGTGGATATAATACACCATATTAACTACTAAGACAATTATCACATGGTCTTTATCAACTGATAGAGAAAAATAATTTAACAAAATTCAACACCATTTCATAATAAAAACTCTCAGCAATCTAGAAATGAAGAGGAAAATCATCAATGCAATGAAGCACATCTACAAAAGACCTATAGCTGCCAATCACATTTCATGGCAAAAGAAAATGCTTTCCACATAATACGTGAACAAGGCAAAATGTTTCCTCTCACCATTCATTTTCAACACTGTACAAGAAATCCTAGCCAATGCTATAAGACTAAAAGGGAGGGGAGGAGAGGGAGAGGAAGGGCATACAATTGAAAAAGAAGAATTAAAACTGTTCCTATATGCAGACAATTGTCTATAAAGAAAATCCCAAAGTATCTATAATAAAGCTCCTAGAAATAATATGTTAAGTTTACCAAAGTCACAGAATCAGTCCACCATACAAATATAAATCAGATTTCTACATAGTAGCATTGAGCAATAGGAAACTAAAACTTTTAAAACAGTACTATCTGTAATGTGTCCACAAAAAATAAAATACACAGGAGTAAATCTTCTAACAAAGTATATGAACAATCAGTACACTGAGAACTACAAAATTCTGATGACAAAAAAGAAAACAAACCAAAAACCTAAAAAAATGAAAAGACCATTTTCATGGGTTGGAAGACTCAATATAGTTAAGATGTTAATTCTCCTCAAATTAATCTATAGATTTAAGGCAAATTCAATCAAAATCTCAGCAGGATTTCTTATAAACAAGACAATTCTAAATTGTACACAGAAAGATAAGAACTAGAATAGCCAAAGCAATTTTGTAAAAAAAAAAAAAAAAAGTTAAACAACTCATTTTAAGAGATTTTCAGACTTATTATAAAGCCACAGTAATCAAGACAGTATAGTAATAAAGACCAGACTCAAAAACCAATGAAACAGAAAAATGGGTCCAGAAATAGAACCACATAAGTACAGTCAACTGTTCACAAATATGCAAAAACAATTCAATGGAGAAATGACAGACTTGTCAACAAACAGCATTAGAACAACTGGACATACATATACAGAAAAAAGAGTGTATCTTAATCCATACTTCACAACTTACATAAAATTCAAAGTAGACTTAACTGTAAAACAAGAAAACTATCAAACCCTTAGAACAGAAAAAAAAAATCCTTGTGACCTTCAGATAGGCAAAGGGACCTTAGATACACTATCAAAAGCATAATACATAAAAGGAAAAAATTGATAAACTGGACTTCATCAAAATTAAAAATTTTTGCTCTACAAAAGATGCTGTTGAAAGAATAAAAAGACAAGTTATACATGTGGAGACATTAATTTCAAATCACATATCAGACAAAAGACTTCTGAAGGACTGGTATCCAAAACATAATTAACCCAAAAAACTCAAAAATAAGAAAACAATAAACAATGAGGAAAAGTTTGAGGACACATAACTTTTATGGATAGCAAATAAGTACATGAAAAGATGTTCAACATCACTAATCATTAGGGAAATGCAAAGTAAAATCACAATGAGATACCACTTCACACCTATGAGAATGACAAAATTAAAACAAAACAAAAACCTGGCAATGCCAAGTACTAATAAGGGTGCATAGGAACTAGAACTCTCATACATTGTTGATGGGAATTTAAATAGCAGACAGCCACTCTAGAAAACAACTTGGCAGTTTGTAATAAAACTAAGCATACACCTACCATATGATCTGGCGATTCTACTCTTAAGTATTTGCCACTTAGAAGTCATACACTATCCTTTCTAATATTCTATGGCAACAAGAAAGGAATTGAACAATAGCAGTTATTCTTTCCCAGGTGTAGGGATATTTTATTTAAATAACTGGTGTGTAGACTAACATTCAAATATTCTTTCCTCATTCTCTGATTTTACTAACTCAATATTTAGAGATATTTATCTTTACTCATTATTGTTCTTTCATTTTGCTTTTAAATTTCTTCATATTTCATTTTTCTGTACCATGTATATGAAACTTATTATAAATATTACATGTTCCATCATAAGAAGGAAGTGGTATGTCTATTTAAAAAAAATTTTAAGATTTTATTTATTTATTTGACAGAGAGAGACACAGCAAGAGAGGGAACACAAGCAGGGGGAGTGGGAGAGGGAGAAGGAGGCTTCCCACTGAGCAGGGAGCCCGATGCGGGGCTCGATCCCAGGACCCTGGGATCATGACCTGAGCCAAAGGCAGACGCTTAACAACTGAGCCACCCAGGTGCCCCAGATATGTCTATTTAAATATGATTTACCTCTGTTCTATCCTGAAGACAAAAGAGGTAAAAATACTAGTTTTACCTTAGTATTTTTACTAAAGTAATACAAAATGAAAAAGGGAAAGGAGATGACAACAGACCAGAATGTTAATAACACTTTGGAAGCTACAAAGGAGACAATGAAGTAGAATCCTAAGCCTAGGGTGAATAAGTCAGCAAAAATCAAGCAGTTTTGTGCTCCAGAACCAAGATGAAGTTTGAGAACTGAATATAGGAATGCATGGTAGGACTGAAAACCAGAATGTATTGTAGTTTCCACAGGGAGCAATTAGAACCCCAAATCTCTTTTCTAACCTCATTCAAGTCATGCCACAATTCTGTCACCACTCTTTCAAAGAATGAAAGTTTCATCTTTGGGGAGATTATACCAGAAAAATTCTGTGCTTGTGAACACCAAGCATGTTGAGGAAGAAGGAAGGGTGGGGGAAGTGTCTGATACATCATTCTGAAAAAAAAAGACTAAGGAAAAATCTACATACTCAATTATGAGAGACACACACCCCCACCCCACCCCACCCCAGGCTCCTTCTTCTGATGAGCTACCAAAATCCTCACAGCCAGGCTTAGAAACCCTAGGCAAAGGACTGACAGGTTCTTCTTTGGAGAAATTTTTAGTCTAAGAGAACAGAAATCAACAGTTAATGGAATTCTTGAGGGATGTCCCACAAAAATGGCCAGACCAACATCTAATTACCCTACAATAAAGTTCTACTGCACATACATTTTGGTGCCTTGGTCTTAAATATAACTAGGCAGCTAAAAATCACCAGATGATAAGAAAAGACTCTAACATAAAAGATGTTAACCAGAACAAAGAGAATAAATAGGAACTAAAACGAAACAAAGAACATAAAGGGAGTAAAAAAAAGCTTCACATAATCACAAATATTCTTGTGGAGATATTACATCCACAAAAAGACACAAGAGGGCTTTTTTTTAAAAACAAGTAAGTAAAAGAAATATTCAGAAAACAACAACAACAAAAAAGCTCTTGGAAATTAAAATCACAACTATAAAAATTAAAAAATGAAAAGTTCAGAAGAGAAAGTTAAGGATAATCTCCTAGGAAAAAGACAGAAAGGATAAAAGAATAGGAAATGGATATACAAGGTAAGAAAGTTGTAGGACCAGTTCAAGAGATATAACAACTGAATAACATCAATTCAAGAGAAAAGGGGGGAAAGGGAGATGGACAGACAGAAGTAGAGACAGATGGAGGGAAGGAAGAAGACAGACAGAGAGAGAGGGAGATAGGAGTGGGAGGGACAGACAGAAAAGAAATTATCAAAGAAATAATTCAAGAAAATTGCTGAGAGCTGAAAGATAAAAGTCCTCAGCAAAGTAGATGAAAAAGACCCATATCATACCATGATATCATAAAATATGAGGACACAACTGATAAATAAATGATGCTAAAAATGTCAAGAGTAAGGGGGGAAAATGGTCACATACAAAGGCTCACTGATCAGATGGCACAGGACTTGTCAACAGCAACAATGGTAGCTACAGAATGGTAGGAGAAAGGCTTCAGGATGTTAAGAGAAAATGATCTGCAACCCAAGTATATTGTCAAATGATAAGAAATTTATATACAAATGATCTGAAATATATGTGTATGTATTCCATTCATTATGTTTAGAATTCATGTTTCTTTCAACAATAAATAAACATTTAAATTATGTTTTTCTAAAACCAACACTGAAAATAATCTCTTCTTTAAGTGCATTCACTAAATGACTGTGAAAAAAAAAAAAAAAGCTGCCTAGAGAAATGTTCAATGCCAGCAGAAAGCCAGAGTAAGATTAAAAATTTGCTGTGGGTAATCCCCATGTACAGTGCACTATAAAGAGACATGCCTGTCAGTTTCAATCAGAACAAGCTAGTGACAGAATTTTAAAATCCTAAAAAAACCTCTTTTAATAAACAATAAACTAAAATTGGGGAATGAAAATGAAAAGATAGATGTGACAGAAAAGATGAATTTTCAAAGAAGGATATGCCTCAATAAAATATCACTATCTCATATTTGTAAAACTTAATTATTTCTCTAAAAAGATCGTACCTCACATACTGGTAAAATGAAGCCAGTTCACTGCTAAAATGAAGCCAATTTTGGCTTCATTTTACCATGGACAAAAGCCAGGCTAATTGCATGAACTGTCCTGATGATAAACTTTCATGTTTTTTCAACTAGGTTATACGGTCTCCAAAGGTTTAGACAGTAACTATTCTTCCATGTAAAAGAACAGGGCCCCAAGGGTACACTTACCTTGATAAGCAATCAGTAATGTATAGAATTGTTGAATCACTATATTGTACACCTGAAACCTACATAACACTATATGTTAACTATGCAGAAATTAAAATCTTAATAAAAAAAGTTATATTAAAAAAAAAAGAACAGGGCCCCGAGATAATAAAGATCATCTAGAAAAAAACATAACCGGGCCACTATATCAAATATTCTATTCTATAAATTATGTTTAAATAGGGACGCCTGGGTGGCTCAGTTGGTTAAGCATCCAGCTTCGGCTCAGGTCATGATCCCAGGGTCCTGGGATCGAGTCCCACATCAGGCTCCATGCTCCACGGGGAGCCTACTTCTCCCTCTGCCTCTGTCTCTCTCTCTCTCTGTCTCTCATGAATAAATAAATAAAATCTTTAAAAAAAAATTATGTTTAAATAAAGAAAAGATTATAAAGTGGGGGAGGGGAGGAAGTGGAAAGAAGGGGGAAACCCAGCTGACTGGAAAATGAAAAAGCATGCTCAAAGCTAGCTCTATGTCCCAAATTAAGAAGAGATTGAAAACATGTAAACATTTATTGATTCTCAACTATTTACCATATATTGTACTACAGACATTTCCTTCAGTCATCATCAGTAAAAAGCATTAGTTCCATTTTATAAACAGGAAATTGTGCTGAGAACAAGGTTAAGTAATTTGCCCAAGATCACAGTTAATAGGGAGAAGAAGCTCCTGATTTAATTCTGTAGTTGATGCTGTTCTAGTCAAAACTGATTTATACACAATTATAAACAGAAATTTTATACATTAACTTGAATATACATTTCTCATGATGTAAAGCCCATAAAATTTCTACCAAAATAATGAAAAAGTAGATTCAAGGAAAAAAGTATTTGCCAATTGCCTCTATACTGTCCTTTTGCTCAATCTGCTTATCAAGTTTGTTCAATATTACTCATTTCCTACTATATGATAAGCACTGTTCCAGTGCTCATAGTTCTCTTCAATAGAAATTCACACCCAGGGGCGCCTGGGTTGCTCAGTCATTAGGCGTCTGCCTTTGGCTCAGGTCATGATCCCAGGGTCCTGGGATCGAGCCCCACATCGGGCTCCCTGCTCAGCGGGAAGCCTGCTTCTCCCTCTCCCACTCCCCCTGCTTGTGTTCCCTCTCTCGCTGTATCTCTGTCAAATAAAAAAAAAAATCCACACCCAGAAAACAGTGGATTAAACACCCAAACATGTAAATTAGAAAGGACTAAGAGTTCTAAGGTATAACACAAATAAGCGTGCAAAAAAGAAAGGGATACTATCACACAAAAGGTGTAACAGAATAGGTGACTCCTACACCGGTTCATGAAGTTTATTCATTCAAAAGTATTTTCTACAGTCCTTTCTATCATTCTATCATATATATATGAATGATAGAAAGTAGTGGTAAGTAGTAAGATGGACATGATGGGGTTGGAGATGTGAAAAAGAAAATAAAATTAGAACATAGGAAACAAGCCAAAAAAAGAAAACATTCTAAATCCTATGGATTATTCCTGAGAGAACTGGGTTCAAGGTCTACTCAGCATTAAAGCAGACCAAAAATGCAACGCTGAGCCTGCCATCTTCAATGAGCTCTTCTTACCAGCTATGACAGGGTGATTTAATACCACTCCTACCAAAAGTATTTACCAAACATGACACCAAAGCTAGAAAACCACAAATAAGACTGCTATATGTGGCCTATATCGATTTCAAAACTTCTGGATGAAAATAATATGATAAATATGAAAATTTATTTCAAATAGTAAACTAAGAAAATCTTGCAATACAAAAAACAAAGGTTTAAAGACTTTGCCTTAATATATAGAGTTCTTATAACTCAATAAGAAAATATAAATATCTCTATCTTTTAAAATGAGTAAGAAATAATGGATAATTCATCAAGAATTAGTCTGTGTGAAGCAGGAGTGAGGCTCTAGAAGTCACAACATATTCTGTGCGCAGAGATAATTTACTGATGACCTAATTATCAAGATCTACTGGGAGTTTGAAGTGCACACCCAGAAAACAACATAAGTGGACAATTTTTAAATTTTAGTTAATCTATTTCTCCATCTATCCCCATGCCATCCCCAACTCACAATCAAAACTAAATATAAGCACTGAAAACAAAAAATATACACACACATACACACATTTATATCTACACTTATGTCAATATTAGAACAATATACATCACACAATAGGAATTTTTTTGAAATGTTGGGTTTATTGGTATTTTGTACTTTTTAAAAATGTTTGACATCTGCTTTTTTTCTCTAAGTGAGCATGTACTACATTTATCATCAGAAAGGCAAAAACAATGAGTCCCACTCTTCAGTAACTGAGGTGAAGGCCTAGGCAGGTAGCTACTAGCATTTTAAACATTCTTCTACTCCAACCAAAACTGAAATAGGAACCCAGGTTGTATTAAACTTGCGAAGGGAGACTTCAATCATAAAACACTGAGAAAAACAAGACCAGAAGCAGAAGAAATGAATATCAAACAGCAAGCAAATTTTAGATTATGCCAACAAAACCTAAGTCACAACCTTTCCCTCTTATTAACAAATGATAAACCACCTAAGATTAGCAGGCACAATTCTGTGCTCAGCAAGATAAAGAGCCTTCAAATTTAAAACATAGCCCAAGCCCTCAAAGGAGTTTTAATCCAGTGATAACAAACTAAAAATAAACATATAGGCATTAATATATACAAAGGACAAAGGTGATAGAGCCTCTGAATACAAAAGTTAGGAGAAGGTGACACCTTATATGCATTGAAAAAGAATAAATGAAACCCCAGAAAGAAAGGTGCCTATCAGCAAGATGCCTTCAGTTGCAAGGAACAAACTCCCAAATCACACAGTAGTCCCAAAGCAAGGCAGTCTGCTGGAGCCCTTCACATGCTAGGACCCTTCTTCTCCTGTATACTGTTTCCTGACTAGCTCCCCTCGAGGCTATAATTAATTTTTAGCATACTTATCATTATTTGAGTGCTTGCTCTAAGCCAAGCACTGTTCTAAGAACTTTATGCTCATTCATTAATTTCTTACAACAGTCTATAAGGAAGATACTATAAGCCCCATTTTTTAACAGCTTTATTGGAATAAAGCTCACATACCACATAATTCACTCAAAGTGTACAATTCAATGGTTTATAGTATAGTCACAGATATGATGTGTGAGCATAATTAGTCAATTTTAGAATACTTTTGTTACATGAAAAAGAAACAGTAACCTTTAGCTGTCGCTCCCCAACCGCCATGCAACTACCAGCCACAACTGTAAGCAACCAGTAATCTATCTTCTGTCTATAAATTTCCCTATTCTAGATCTTCATATGAGTGGAAGAATATATGTGTATGTTGTCTTTTGTGACTGGCTTCTTTCACCTACCATGATGTTTTCAAGGTTCACCATGTTGTGACACGTATCAGTACACTTCATTCTTTTTTGTGGCCAAATAATACCTCATATTGATTAATTATATTTTGTTTATCTATTTATCCATTGATGGACATTCAAGTTGTTTCCATCTTTTGGCTATTATGAATAATGCAGATATAAACATTTGTGTACAAGTCTCTGTGTTGATGTATGTTTTCAGTTCTCTTGGATATATATATATTCACACACACACACACCTAGGAGTGGAATTTTTGAGTCATATGGGCAACTCTATGTTTAATCATTTGAGAAACTGCTATACTATTTCCCAAAGCAACTGGACCATTTTACGTTCCCACCAGGAGTAGTATAGAAGGATTCTGATTCCTCCAAATCTTCACCAATATTTGTTATCTGACTTTTTGATTCTAGTCAGCCTAGTGGCTTTGATTTATACTTACCACGTTTTCTCAAATGACTACTGTTCCATGTGTATATCAGCCCCATTTTTGTACAGTCAGAAAAACTGAGGTACAGAGAGATTAAATAAACTGCCATGGTCACAAAGCTAGTAAGGGAAGCACTGGGAGTCTAACACATGCAACCTGGCCCAAAAGCTTCTATTGTAATTCTGCAGCACTTCCATGCATTTCACCCAGAACAGGGGCAGCCTTCTCCAGGTAATTTGACGGAACCTTCCCAGAAGCCATTCAGACTTATCATATCTCACAGACTAGATTTGGGTCACATGACTCTTCCTAAGCCAATTACTGGGAAGAATAGGGTCACCAGAATGGGCTAATATTATGCAGGATTTCAATGCACATTCAGGTCTCTTACAGAAAGAAAGAAGGTAAGTAAGAATGGCTGACTCGTAATTGGTCAAATCAAAAATTTTTGCTACAGGTGTATTTCAAAAAAAAAATAAAACTTCTGATTTTCTTGCTTCTACCATCTCAGAAATGAGAGAAGTTACCAGGTTTAAAAAGAGTTATCAACCAGGTACTACTGTGCTAGTGCTGTCTGTATGAGTAAATGAGTAATTATAATGTCAATCAGTCAGTAAAAAACTTAAACAAAGCAACCATTTCAGTAAAGCAAAGAAACCAAGACTTCCATTAGGCTGAAATCTGGCTATGGAAAACTAAGCCTTGACTATAGGAGAAAAGCATTAAAAATGAACATTTATTTGTATATTTTCAAACAGCCAAAATATAAATTAACTGGAGTTTAAAGCTGGAAAATGACAAAAAATCATTTAAAAAACAGCATTTTAAGTTATAATATAAGGCTTAAAAGTATATCATTCAATATAATATCATTATAACAAAATTTTTTATCCACTTTAAGTTTTGTGGGACTTAGATAAGCTCTCTTAGGAATGTAAAGTTTAATTTAAAATCACTCTAAGTGCTAGTTTATACTACTTTAGAAAGTGTACTAGCAATTAGATTTCACAAACCATATTTTAAGCATAGCAATAATTCATAATGGACAAATGGTTTTCATTTTCCATACTTTTTATAATATATTACTTGTAAATTAGCATGTGTGCTCCAAAAGTGATATAATGCATATTAGCATTTGCTTCTTGGGAAGACATTAGAAAACAAGATGAGTTTACCAGATCAATCAAACATGCATTTGAAATATTTTCAAAGTATCTACTTTGGTCTCTCATAAAAAATTTTTTTAAATTTAAAATATATATTATATATATGTGTATCATATATATATATATTAAGGTGGGGGGCAATTGAATAAATAATTACAAACCAGGCCTGACTTTAGATAGAGGGATTATCATGTAATTATAATGTTGATCATTTCAAAGTATCCAAATGTCTCCACCATTTTAAAGAGCTATGCAGAGTTATTTTTAAAATCAAACATATGTGCCTTTTCTGTTTATGTCTTTGGAAAGAACATTCTGTATAATGAAAAACACAACCAAATTTTTCACAGTGCATCACTATAAACCCTGTAATTGACTTTTGGGGTTGGTTTACTCTATATCTATTTTTGACCATGTAGAAAAGAGCAATGATGTGGTGGAAAGCCCAAAATGTAAGTCCCATTGCAGGATAAGACTCCATCCTGATTAGTATAGAAGTATCATATTTATGCTGGGAAATGTGCCCATTTTAGAAGGAAAATTTCAGTGCATAGGAGCCTCCTCTTTTTTAATCAAGCCATGTAAAAACTAGTAACTCCGGTGCCTAGCCTGGACCTTGGTTAGAAATTGGATGTTGTATACACTGATCCCCTCCATCAAAGGCAGCATAATGTTCATGTTCAAAAAACTGATGTTGTAAATAACAGGTTCATTTCTATCAGTTAATCCAATTAAAAGTAACACTGGATATTAGGATTTAAATTAATCTTTAAAAATATGAATTAACATTGGATAGCTACTTTTCTCATGTCTTAATACAGATTAAGTAAAGAACGTATTCACTCTCTAAAAGCTCTGAGCTTATTCAATGACGAAACTAATTTGGCACTCCTATTAAAGCACAAGTCTAAAATATCTCTGAATGAGCCCTCCTGGTTTCATTAATAAAATTTACATATTAGCAAGTTAAATAAACTAAAAGAGAGAGATGGCATGTGGTTTAAAAATCAGCCCTGTGACACCTAGCACAGATTTATCTCCTGCGAGTTGACTCAACCATTCCTTCTTCACAGTAAATAAACTAAATTCTATGCAGGGTACTGTGGTAGAGTTTTTCAAGGGCTAAGTAAAAGAATATGTTTTAGATGGAATCTTCCAAATTGACAGCCTGCCCATTTTGGGTAGGTATTAAAGGGTCCACAGCACTTTATGAATTAGTTGTGGTTTACCTACAAAATCATGGCCAAAGCAGCTACGGTCACTGCATGTTCAATTTATTCCTATCAGAAATCAATGTGCCTTAAAATTTTTTTAACAGATTTAGAAAAAAAAAATCAAGCGAAGTGAGCTAAGTGACAGCTTTCTAGTAGCATTACTGATTGAGTGGCAATCATATCACTTTAAAACATAAAAGTATATTTAATGATTAGTCAATATTTTTATTAATATTTAGGTCTTTCCTAATGCAGATTATTATTTATGCCTACATTTTAAATGAACCGATGAAACAATGAATTAACATTAAGTGCATAAGGATATTTAATAGCTTTTTAAAAATATTTATTTATTTGAGAGACAGAGAAAGGGAGAGAGAGCACACAGTGGGCACGGGCAGAGAGGAAGGGAGAGAGAGAATCTCAAGCAGGCTACATGCCCAGCGTGGAGCCCCACAAGGTGCTCCATCTCACAACCCTCAGATCATGACCTGGGCTGAAATCAAGAATTGGATACAACCAACTAAGCCAACCAGGTGCCCCCAAGAATATTTAATAGCTTTTGCCAACTTCTTGGGGAGAAGCAATTCAAAGATGTTCACAGAATCCTCACTACTTTATGAAAAACAAAAACTCCTGAAAATCCTTACAAGGATTACCTATTTAAAAATCACCTAAACAATAGAGGAGTTTTTTACCAAGGTGACTAGATAGCCAAATAAAATACCACACTCAGATATCTAGTCTTGCAGTAAGAAATACATGAAAGCTTTAACTGAGCTACATACACTGAAGTATCAAGGTGAGAATTAGTGGCAAGGACTTGATCCAGCTGTGTCACAGTCCTAGTCCCGTTCCTTGCAATAAATTCCCCACCTCAACAGATGAGAATATTACCTGCATCACTATATAGCCGGCCTTTATAAAAAGTGTTCTTATATACATTTTTTCAATTGTTGTCGTAAAGGAAAATAGGAAAAAGTTCACCAGCCAACGTTTTTCTTTTCCTTTGCTAGCTTTCCCAAGAAAATTAAGCATATGTTGAGGAAAGAAAAATAAATTACCATTTTATTAAATCATAAAAGAAGAGTAACAAGTGGGGCTAAACAGTTCCTTCAAAATTCTTGCACTGATCCTTTTACTGGAAAACTTTCCCACTACAGTACTGCTATTTTTAATAACTAAAATTTTATTATGCAGCCCAAATTATTAAGATGTTATTAAGTCTAAATTAGGGGCCTGGAAATGTCTAAATTTCAAATGGAAAAAAATTAAATCTAACTGCTGCAAACTTGTAATGATACCAAAACATTTCTATTTTTTCCATTACTCTCCTATGTAAGTCTAACGTATTCAAAGGGAAGGCTAAACTGGAACAGTCTGGTGGGAAAGTCCTCCCTATCACCTCCAGTTGACTGTATACTCTTCCAGAGACCACCATCTCAGGTAGAGCACAAAATTCATTTGGTATCCAAGCTCTGGACACTTACCAACCATGAGACTTGGAATAAGTAACTCCACACCAGAGCTATTGCCTTATAACAGTGATATAACCTCAGAGGAATATGGTAAAGCTACAGTTCAATAATTCAATTCATTCAGTGAACTTACTAAGGATCTACCAATTGCCAAGCACTGAACTAGGCACTCAGGACTAAACATCACAAAGACACCTTCGAATCCTTACAATACAATAGAGCAGAAACCACACCTGTAACCGAAGGATAGAATTACAAGGAGAACGACAGAGCCCCAGAATTAAGGGTGGGGAAGACATCTGGAAAGAGATGATGACTGACTAAAGTTTTGAAAGTAAAGAAGAGGTGAATTCTTAAAAGAGCAAAATAACTCTGATAGCCAGACCAAAGAATACACTAAGGAGTAGCAGAAGATAAAGCCAAAGGGGGTATGAGGGAAGAAAACTATGAACATGCTCTGCAAGCTATCATAAAAAGAATCTTATACAGATATAAGGTATTATTATATCTCAACTAAATCATGACTCATGCCATATTATAAAGATAGACCTATATATCTGCTTCCTGAACTAGACAGTGAGTTAAAAAGTGTAATTGGTAGTAAGGTGATCCATGCAGTATTTATCTTTGTATCTCTGATCCTTTCCTATGCTCAAAGAAGCACAATTTTTAATTAAAAAATATTTCTTAAAATAAAACCTATCAGTAATACTTTTCACTGAAAAGTAACCAGAAGGAAACCTACTTTTCAGCATACTTATCACTTATTTGTTCTTTCCATTCTTGCTTTTGAGATTGGATCTAAAACCACTATAACTGTTCTCTCCTAAACTTGAGAATCAGAAGACCTATGTGTGGATTCAGGGTTTCTTACTTAACAGCAGAAACACAATGGACAAAATACTAAATCTCTTCTGAACTTCAATTTTGTTTATTTTATAAAATGTATTTATTATCATCTAATGTGAGTCTCATGGGGTTTTGATAAGGTTCAAATGAAGAATCATGTTAGACATGTACATTAACACTTAGTTCATGAACTGCAACAGACTTTGCAATTATAAACTGTAATTCTCTAGAAGGATACCTGTGGAGTTCCTGCTTTTCCATACTCCAGATTAAACAAAATAACCAACTTATTACCCTCTGTCAACTAATCCTATTCTCCCTAGTGAAATGAATAATGATATCAGTGTGGCAAAATAGGTGACAATCTGGGCTCCACTGGGAGCACAAAGTTCAAAGTCTTTCACAACATCAAGGCGGACCCCAGCTATCTTACTATCCTCACTCATGTTCACCACACACACACACAATCCTGTCAGGAGTTTCTACTTTGCATGAGTGAGTAAAGCACAGAATCACACTTTTGGATGACCAACTGCTGCACTGGAAACTGCCAGAAACAGTAAAGAAGCCCTGCTGGATGTTTAACATCACAGAGAAATAAAGTCACCATCATCATGAAAAATGTGAAGGGGAAAAAAAATAAAGGAAAAGTGAGCAATGTCAAAAAGCTGCAGAAGCTTTACACAAGCTTTAACCCAAGAATGAGATAACTGAGAAGATTCTCTTCCCACAAATATGCATCTTCCTGAGGATTTCCTGTCAGTTAATGGCACTATAACTAATGCCATTTTCAAAGGCAGAAGTTCTGAGACCTTCAAGCACATTCCCAACTTTTCGTCTTTCAAAGGCCAGCATTTGATGGTCTTGGATAGAAAATGTCTTTAATAGTTGAATCTTCCCAAACAGATTTTTATTCTGCCATGATAGAGCCATCATCTCATTTGGCTCTCTTTCTACTTTATTTTCTTACTCTGTCATTATAAAATCTCAATCTCCACAAGGTCCACTCCCATTCTTCCTCCGGGCCTCTGTGCAAATGTCTCCTTATCAGTGAGGCCTTGCAGGGGATGGCCAGCCTATCACAACTAGCAAACCCTTCCACAAAACATTTTTATCTATTATTCTGTTTTTCTTCATAATACTTACTAAAACATAACATATTCTACAATTATTTACAAATCTTAATTGGTTTGTCTCTCCTAGGATACAAGGTCCAAGCAGGCAGGGATGAAGGTTTCCTTCCCTAGTATATACCTAGCACCCAAAACACATAGCATGTGTGTTTTGTTGAATAACTAAATCTTTCACTCACTCTTCTCTTTAACCTCCAAATCCTACTGGTTCCATCTCAGTTTTACACTTGTATGTATAGCATGTATCCTTCTTCTCTTTTTCATCAATGTTTTCTCTCTTTTTCATGCACACTGCTAATGGTGGAAGATCAAGATGACATCATCTCTCATTTCAACTACTCCAAGAGCCTTCTAAAATGCATTGCCATGCAGCTATCCTTAGTCTGGTTCAACCTCCATCTGCCCAAATAGTTTCCTTCCAAAAACATAAAAAAGTCAGTCACCTGCTTAAGACCCATATTGGCTCACCTAAGCCTAAGGTCTTCAATACGATACCCACAATCCTGAACTCCATGACCTCAATCTACTCAGCCATCTAGATCTTCTTATACCCCCTACATCAACTCAAGGATGCCCACAATAAAATCAACATTTCTTGGACACGGACACTTTCACAATTCTTACCTTGTCTCCCTTAACCCCTCACCAGATTTCTCCTCTTCCTTTGCCTAGATCAAAGGTCTCTTCGTGAATGAAACATTTCTAGATTTCTGCATGCAAAATTATGCCAAATCCATCTTGAAAACACATTAGGCATGTACCTCAAATACCGTACTTGCCATATTATAGTTATCTCTCACTGAGTCTGTATGTAAACTACAAAAAGGCCAGGTCTTACACATTATCTTTCAGATCTTTCTACCTGGAATGAAAAGCTCTAATGCAGATACCTTGTGCCCATTCATTCAATAAATATTTAATGATTGCCTAAACTGTGTTTGTGGAAAACAGTTTTGACCCTGGAAATACACAGAACAAAATAAGCAAAATCTCTACATTATTGAAGCTTATATTATAGCGGAGTAGACAGGCAATGAATAAGGGACTCAATTTATCATATAACAGATGGTATAAAGTGCTATGGAGAAAAATTACATAGTGACATTTGGTGTACATGAAGGAAACTGTTGGTTGGGAATTTGTGATTTTACAAGATGGTGAGGGAAAGCTTCACTAAGAAGGTAACGTTCCTGTGAACTATGAGAATCTAAAGGAAAAGCATTCCTCTAGAAAAAGCAGAGTAAATGCAAGGGATCTGGCATAGGAATATACCTGGCATTTTAGAGGAACTGCAAAGAAACTATAATAAAGCAGCTGCATGAGGGGAGAAAAGGTTGAAAAGGTAACTGGAGAAATATCATGGAAGGCCTACCACTCACTTTTTACCTTCCACTGTGAGAATATGAAGACACTGAAGGCTTTAAGCAAAACTCCATGCCCTCACCTATGTTTTAAAACATTTATTTATTTATTTATTTTTTAAAGATTTTATTTAATTATTTGAGAGAGAGACTGAGATAGAGAGAGAGAGCATGAGGGGGGAGGGTCAGAGGGAGAAGCAGACTCCCTGCTGACAGCAGGGAGCCCGATGCGGGACTCGATCCCGGGACTCCAGGATCATGACCTGAGCCGAAGGCAGTCGCTTAACCAACTGAGCCACCCAGGCGCCCCTATGTTTTAAAACATTTAAACATTCAGAACATTTACGGGATGGTTGCTGCTTGCATACAAGAACACAGGGACAGCAAAGATAAAAACTGCGGGAAAAGTTAGAAGATCTATTTAAAAAATAACAAAGCAGGAGATAATGAGATCAGAAATTCACATCAGCAAGAGAGTGAGGAGGTCACAAAATCCTCTTACAAACTACACAAAACTGTCAAAAACGACATCAGCACTGTGGAAATCAAAGGAAAGGATACAACAAACTGATAAGCATGTATGTGTGAAAAATAAAGAACTTCGGTGGAAAATATTATGATTCTGTGGTATTTTACCCAGGTATACTTCCATCCACCAAAGCCCTATGAACACAGTAGCTCAAACAGGGCAAAAGAGGCTATGAAAACTACCAGCTTTTCTGCTGTTGCTAAAGTGGGTTCACTTAACGGGGAGCACTGTCAGGCAAAGTGGTGATCCCAGTGTCACTAGAACAGGGATGACCAAAAGCTCAGCACACCTCAGGTTATGACTGTGTTTAAAGCAAACAATAGGCACAGGGGCTTGCCAGGAAGATAACAAAGTTAAAGGCGAGACAGGCAAACATGGGCTGACAGGCTCTTCACATATGCCAAGTTGGCCAAAGGCTGTGTACACACATAGGAGAGACTGGAGTAGACCCAAGTCACCCACACCCCTGTGACTTACAGTGTCTACATAAATGCAGAGAAGAGACACTAGATACGAATCAAGAAGTAAAAAGGGAGCAGACTTTAAATGAGCCAGCCTACAAACATATCCAAAGCAATGAGCCTTACCTCCTTAAAATGTCCCATCATGACCTCTAACAAAACAATGACTGAGCAATAAACAATATAGATAAAGGGATGACCTCTAGGCTATCACATAAAAATAAGAAGAGAGGATGAGAAAAGATAGAAGCATTCTCACATTTTGAAGGAAACAGACTTCACAATACAAAAAAAGAAAAAAAAAGCATTTGATAGAAAATTATCTCTCAAAGCATCAGATATTAGGTTTAGCAGCAAATAACTTCAAAGCAGCAATTATAAATATGTTCAAAAAAGTAAAGGAAACCATATTTAAAGAGTTATAGAAAGGTATGATATCAATAATTCAATGAAAACAGAATCTCAATAAAGAGACAGAAATCATACAAAAGGGGAAAATGGAAATACTTGACTAATGAAAAATTCACTAGAGGCAATCAAAAGCAGATTTGAGATGGCAAATAAAGAATTACTGAAGTTGAAGATAGTGGAAATGAGGAATACTCACTCTGAAGAAGAGAAAAAAGAAAACCAAACACAGCCCTAGAGATCTGTGGAACAAAATCAAATGTACAAAAGTGCAGGTGATAAGAGTGAAGAGAAAAAAGGGAAGAACAGATATTTGAAGGAATGGCTAAAACTTCTTAAGACAATAAACAAACCCAAGAATATCAATGAATGCAAAGTAAGATACGTACAAAAGACACACATAGGTAGGCTACATCATAGGCAAGGTGCTGGAGGCCAAAAAAAAAAGACATAGAGAGAAAGAGAGAGGAACTCTTAAAATCACTAAGAGAAAAGTGAATTTTCACATTACATGGGAACATCAATTAGATTAAAAGCTAACTTATTAATAAAACCAACACAGGCCAGAAGGCAGTGGGATAACATATTCAAAATGCTCAAAACACAGAACGAAAAAAAAAAAAAACTGTTGATCAAGAATTCTATATTCAACAAAACTATGCATTCAAAATGAAGTATAAATGTAGATACAAAAAAAAAAAAACTGTTGATCAAGAATTCTATATTCAACAAAACTATGCATTCAAAATGAAATTAAAATACAGAAAATTCCTTGCTAGCAGATGAATCCTGAAAGAAATACTAAAGGAAGTAGTTCTATCTAAATGGAGTAGATACCAGACAATAACTCAAATACGCAGGGAAAAAAAAGTGCTAGATATGGTAAAAATATGGATAAATTCAAAATTCTATAAAAATTCTTATCCCAAATTCCTAACCTCTGTAAAAGACATAAGAATGGATATGCAATAATTACAACAATAAATTGCTGGGTTTATAACAAATAGATGTTACATATCTAACAATAATAGAACAAAGGATGGCAGAGGTAAAGAGTCAAGGAAAGTTTCTATTTATCAGAATTGAATAAATATCATTTTAAAGTACACTGTGGTGGGTTAGAATGTACTGAAATCCCTAAAACAACCACTAAGAAAACAACTATTAAAAACAGAGTAACAAAGAAATCAACAGAAGATTCAAAATAAAACAGTAAAAATAGTTAACACAAAAGATGGCATAAAGACAGAAGACATAAAAAGACATGAGACAAATAGAAAACAAAAATGTGTATATCAACCCACTATTAAAAATAATCATATTAAATATAAATGCAATAAGCAACCTATCCAAAATGCAGAAATGTCAAGCTAGAAAAATAAGATCCAAGAATATTCTGCTAACAAGAGACAAACCTCAGATTGAGAGACAAATACACTGAAAGTAAGAGGATGGAATTCGATACCATATAAAAACAGAAGTAACAAGGGAGCTAAAGTGCCTGCATTAATACCAAACAAAACAAACTTAAGAAAAAGAAATGTTATTAGAAACAAAAAGCAACATTTTACATCACATGACTCAAAACTCATATAGAACAAAAGCCTCTCCCAGCAGAAGAGTAGGTATTTGTAGAAAACATATTTTACAAGCAAGTGTTTTAACACCCCTATTGAGATGGTAACAGTTGGGGCAAACCATAAACTAACCAAAGAGACTGAAAGGAAACTTGAGGAATGAGATTGTCCATAGGGGCTTCAAAAAACTCCATTATTCCTGGTAATCTAAAAACTCATACATACGTGAGGGGCTGTGCACACGCTCAGGAAAAACCTATGTATGGCCTAAAGCTCTTACCTCTAGCTGAACTTGAGTGTCTGTACGAGTGAGAAGTAAAGGTTAAGGCTGAGTTGTAACCTGCCTTGCTGAGTATTGAATACATATCACAACACACACAGACAACTCTGGCAAAAGGTCTTTAGAGATTTTTTTGTTCTGGGCATTTAAGAAAATCTCTGTCCAATCATTAGCTGAGCACTAAGCTTCTAACTGAGAATTTTGTGACCACACATGACAAATAGATACTTTTGTTTAGCTCATGAAAGTCACAAAACAAACAACTAAGACACAGTACCAATAAACTGGAGGGAGGGAAAAATAAGCTGATTTCCATACTTGCCACATTATAATATTAAAATATACACTTTTCAAAACATCCAAAAAAAAAAAAAAAATGAGGAATGCAAAGAAACAATTAAGACCCATGCAAAAGAAAAAAAGCAAAGAACAGAAACTGTCCCTGAGGAAGCCCAAATAATTGACTTACATGACAAAGACTTTACATGTTCAAAAGCCTTAAAAAAAAAAAACAACCTAAAGAATAAAAGGATAGAACTATGAGAACTATATCTCAACAACTAGGAAATATTAATAAAGAGAAAGAAATTATATAAAACAAATATAAATTCGGGAGTTGGGAAGTTTAAGAACTAAAGTGAAAAATTCACCAGAAAGGCTCAAAAAGATATCTGAACAGAAAGAAGAAAAAATCAGCACACTTGAAAACAGATTAATTGAGATTACCCACCATGAGTAACAGAAGAAAATGAAGAAAACAGAGCCTTAGAGACATATGAAGCACCATCAAACTACCAACATTAACATAATGGGAATGCCAAAAGGAAAAGAGAAAGAAAAGGAGACAGAAAAAATATCTCAAGAAATAATGGATGGTCACAGATTTTATGAAAAAAATTACACATCCAAGAAACTCAACAAACTTCTAGAAAGATAAACCTAAAAAGATCCACACCTGCACATACGCTAATCAGACTATTACAAGACTAAGAAAGAATCTTGAGAAGAGCAACACAGAGTCAAATCATCATGTATAAAGATCTTCAAAGAGCTTTCTCATCAGAAACCATGGAAAGAAAAGGCAGTGGGATAACAATAAAACTGCTTTAAAGAAAAAATATAATTAAGAATTCTATATCTGGCAAACTATCCTCTAAAATGAAGGAGAAATCAAGATATTCCTAGGAAAAACAAAACTTTGTTGCTAGTAGACCTACCCTCCAAGAAATACTAAAGGGAATCCTTCATGCTGAAATGAAAAAACACAAGACAGTAACTGGAATCCAAATGAAAAAATAAAGACAACCAGTATAAATCTACATTAATCAAGACAGTGTGGTACTGTGAAATAATAGATAAAGAGATCAATGGTTCAGGACAAGAATGCAGAAAAAGACCCACATAAATATAGCCAACTGATCTTTGATAAAAAAGCAAAAGCAATACAATGGAACACATGGTACTCGGACAATTGAACATCCACATGGAAAAAAAATGAATCTAAACACAGACCTTATATCCTTCACAAAAATGAACTCAAAATGGATCACAGACCTAAATGTTAAATGCAGAACTGTAAAAATTAAGAAAATTTAAGAAAAAACCCAGATGACCTTGGGTATGGTGATGTCCTTTTAGAAAGAAACACTGAAGGCATAATCCATAAAGGAAATAAACTGAAAACTGTACTTCATTAAAATTAAAATTTTCTGCTCTGGGAAAAACGATGTCAAGAGAATGAAAAAACAAGCCATAGACTGGGAGAAAATATTTGCAAGTCACATTTGATAAAAGACCAGTATTCAAAATACACAAAGAACTCTTAAAACTCAACAATAAGAAAGTAAACAATCTAATTTAAAAGTGAGCAAAAGATCTAAACAGACACCTCACCAAAGAAGATATACAGATGGCAAATAAGTATTTGAAAACATGTTCCACATCATAAGTCACCAGAGAAATGCAAATTAAAACAATGAGATATTGCTACACGCCTATTAGAATGGCCAAATCCAGAACAGTGACACCAACAAATGCTGACAAGGATACGGAGCTACAGAAACTCACATTCATTGCTGGTAAGAATGCAAAATGGTAGAGACGATTCAGAAGGCAGTTTGATGGCTCCTCACAAAACTAAATATATTCTTACCATAAGATCCAGCAATTGTTTACCTTGGTATGTACCCAAAGAAGTTGAAAATTTATGTTCATGCAAAAACCTGTACAGAGATGTTTATAGCAGCTTTATTCCTAACTGCCAAAACTTGGAAGCAACCAAGAATCCTTCCATAGGTAAAGGAATAAACTATAGTATGTCTAAACATACTTTGAGATGAACAAAAATGAAAACTCAATACCAAAACTTATGGAATGGAGCAAAAGCCGTACTCAGAAAGAAATTTACAGCTATAAATACCTAACATTAAAAAAGAAGAAAGATCTCAAATCAATAACCAGTATCACAACAGTGGATTAGAGCGGAGGGAGCTCTAAGAAACAGACTTACTCTTTAGGAGTAGTAGTTGGTGAAGCCCAAATTCAAAATAATACAAAAACAAGAAGAGTAGAAGAATTTGAAGTCTCTGGCACCAACTGATAAAGCAAACATTAAACAAAGGCCAGCTCTCAACCAGACTGATACAAATCCTTACAGTAAACATCTATTTATCTGAGTAACCATTACCAAATATGACATGTCTGGTTGTCAACAAAAAAAATTACAAGGCATGCCAGAAGACAAAAATGAATACAGAAGAAACGAAGTAATCATCAGAAACAAACTTGTATATGACAGATTTTGGAATTACGAGACAGGGAATTTAAAATAACTATGACTAATATTAAGGACTCTAATGGAAAACGATAACTTGCAAGAATATATGGGTAATGTAAGCAGAGTTGGAAATTCTAAGAAAGAATCTAAATGAAATGATAAAAAAGGAAATTGAAATCACTGTTAAGGAAATGAAGAATCCTGTGAGAGACTCAGCAGTAGATTCAACAGAGCCAAAAAAAAAAAAAAAAGAAACCATGAACTTGAACATTGGTCTATAGGACCTTTTCAAACTGATATTCAAAGAGGGAAAAAAAGCATGAAAACGAGAACAGAACAGTACATCCAAGAAATATAAAATAATGCCAACAGGCAGAACATGTACATGATCTGAACACCAGAGGTGGAGAGACAATGGGAAAATCACTGAATTATAGTCAAAATGTTCCAAAATGAATGACAGGCAACAGCCATAAATCCAGAAAGCTCAGAGAATACCAAGAAAAATAACACACACACGCGCGCACGCACACACACAGACATATCACCCTGAAACCGGAAAACAAAAATCAAAAAACAAAGGCGTATGGCCTCACAGCGTCCAGGAAATGGCTAAAAAAACCTACCTTAAAAAAAAAAAAAAAAAAAAAAAAGGTAAAATCATGAAAGAAGCAAGAGGGAAAAAATACCTTACCTACAGAGGTACAAGGATAAGAATTACAGTTTTCTCATCAGAAACCAGGCAAGCAAGAAGAAAAAAGTGAAATATTTAAAGTGTCGAAAGAAAAAAAATCCACAACCAGATTCTATATCCAGAGAAATTATCCTTCAAAAGTAAAAAAGAAATACTTTTCTCAGACAAACAAAAAGTAAGGAAATTCATCACTAGCAGATCCACCCTGCAAAAAATGTTCTTCAGGCAAAATTTAAAAAAAGGAAAGAAAGAGAGGGAAAACTTTAGCTAACACAGGAATTTGAAGAAAAAGAAGAAGAATGGGGAGGAGGTGGGGGGGAAGAGGAGGAGAAGAAACAACTGTGAGAGAAGACCGAACATATCAGAACAATAAATGTAAATAGGATAAATTTGTCTATTGAAAGAAAAAAATGATCTTAATTAGATTAGATTAAATTGAATTTCCCCTACGAAGTGTTTGACTGAGAAGACATCAGCTATAATTAAAGCTTTCCTTGGCATATACGCAATACTTCAAGACCAGAACATTTCCTCAAGAGAATTTGCATTCTTCTGATTAATGCAATATTTGTTGAAGAATTAAATACATACAATACAGAAGAGCTTGTGACAGAACACCTAACATCAGTTTATTTTAAATGATCACAATATATACAATACAGACTTAGTAGTTATTCCTGGGGGAATTACTTTACAATTCAAAACGCTAGAGGTTACCGTAAGAAAAAATTTTAATGTTAAAAAAGAAATACACTAGTACCCCCTTATCTATGGGGTATACATTCCAACACTCCCAGTGGATGCCTGACACCAGACAGTACCGAATCCTATATATATTATGTTTTTTCCTACACATACATACCTATGATAAAGTTTATAAACCTATGATAAATTTATAAATTAGGCACAGTAAGAGATTTACAACAATAACTAATAATAAAATAGAACAATTAGGGGTGCCTGGGTGGCTCAGTCGGTTAAGCATCTGCCTTCAGCTCAGGTCATGAATTCCCGGGGTCCTGGGATTGAGCCCAGGTCAGGCTCCCTGCTCAGCAGGGAGTCTGCTTCTCCCTCTCCCACTCCCCCTGCTTGTGCGCTTGTGTGCACGCTCTGTCAAATAAACAAAATCTTAAAGAACAATTATAAAAATATACTGTAATAAAAGTCATATGAATGTACTCTCTCTCCCTCAAAATATCTTATTGTACTGTATTCACCTTTCTTCTTGTGAGGATGTGAGATGACAAAATGCCTGCATGAGATGAAGTAGGTGAATGAGGTAGGCATTTTGACATAGTGTTGGCTACTAAGACCTTCTGATAGGTCAGAAAGAGGATTGCCTGCTTCCAGACCAAGCTGACCAAGGGTAACTGAAAACAGGGAAAGCAAAACCATGGAAAGCAAAACCGCAGATAAGAGGTAAACACAGTAAGTCGAATTACTTATCATGTAGATATCATAAATAACAAATAGGTAGTTTTCTAATTATTTTATTAAATTATGATGTACCTCAAAGAATCAAGAATGAATAAAGATCATATACCCTAGAAAGCTGATTATCTTCAAAACAGTTCTAACATTGATGAAGACACTAAAAGTTCATGTGAACAATTTGAAAGATTCATGAAATTTAAATGGGAAAAACAGATTACTAAATATTATTTATACAATGATTTAAGTATAATGAAATTAGTTAATTATTGTGCATATAGACATTTTATGACATTTATATCCCATAGTTTTCATGTTCAAGTAGGTAAAAAATTCTTTTCAATCTTCTCATCTAGTACCTGGGAATTTGCTTTATATTCAGGGGCACTGTATTCAGGCATACATAGCAACTTGAAAGCTTGAGAGTAAAATATTCACAAAGCCGGCTTTATGGAAAACCTTCTTTACTAAAACTGCTGACACATTTGATACTTTAGTATTAATGAAAAGGCTGACTCTGCCACACATATCTCAGATTCTAATTTATAAAAGCCCTAGAGAATATGCATTTTAAGACCTAAAATTCATGCCGTTATTAAAGAACAATGATCTAATTATCTCTAATACCTTATTTCTTCGATCTATTCCTTTTACGTACATAGAGTGAAAACAAAGTATTTTTTTAATTCTCCAACCACATTCATACATAAATATATATATGCACACATTCTTGTACATGCATACAGGTGTGGTGTTTTTATTTCAAGCTTTAAAACAATTCTAAAACAATTTAAAACAATTAATTCGTTGTATGCCAGGGTAGTTAATTGATATTTTTTAAATAAAAAACAGTTTTGAAAAAAACTGAGATATTTGAGGATGATGATTTGGGAATTTACTTAATATTTAATCACTCAGTGTAACTGTGAAGTGTGTAGTTATCTATCTCCTTTGAGCTCTCAAATAGTGGTAGGTTACATAACGGGCTCATGTCTTCATCCATGACATTGCCATGGCCCCACTGTGTGTGGTTTGTACTTCTCTGCCTCTTGACTGCAAATTAGTCATGGAAGCTTTTTTGCCAACAATAAATGGTAAACTGTTACAGACACAAACCAAAACCTTAAGCGTCTTTCTTAAGACTCTGCCATCACCAAAAAAGAACATTCCCTAGGTAGTCCTATAACAAAGAGAAAAGTCAAGTGGAATAGAGCCACCCAGCCACAGGCAATAATAAATAATTGTTGTCACTGAGTTTTGGAGCACTGTCACAGTTGCAAAATGAGTTATAGGTAGATTATTCTCCTTGGCACCAATTCTGAAATATCAACAATATAAAAATAATTCTCTTTACATAGTCAAATGCCATGATTTCCAAACTTATAACCAAACAAGAATATAACCATTAATCACACCATTAAAAAATTAGACTTTTCCTCTATTTCTCATAATTACATGCAGTCATAATCCTGCTATTGTGACCAATGACAGACTCAGAGACCCAAATAATTTCTATTTTAGAACTTCAATGAACACTTTAAGAAATAAAAGTCAGAGAAGCATGAGGATAATTGTAAATCATTCAGAATATAAAGATTCAATCAAATTTTAATGATAAATGATGTTTTTACCATTGCTTAGCATTTAAATACATGGTTTGTAAATCTGCCTACCAAAGTAAAGAAAAAACACTTTATTCAATGTAAAAGCACAAGAGAAAATCCTTAGAATACCTTTAAGTGAATGATTAAGGTAAACTGGAGGTGATTTAAATACAATCTCCCATACATAACCACAACATAGTCTTATATAAGTCAACTGACATACACGAATTTTCTTGTCATTCTAAGCAATTCTACAAATGTATAGTTCACCTACTTTCAAAAAAGGACTTAAACTACAAGAAAGGCCCAGATAAAAACAAAACCAAAACTATCCAACAAAACTAAAAAGTTTATTAAATAATTAAGAAGGTAGTTATGACAGTTTCAAAAAGAAAATTATTTCAAATAACCTAGGCTGGGTTGATTCACTGAACACAGATCTGTTTTGAACTTCATGTCAACCAAAATTAAAAGAAAACAATATTGGTTATATGGTTCTCGTTGTCTTCATAGAATGAGGCACAACAATCTGTCAGGAAAATGTAACTTTTTTTGTATCTTCAAAAGGACAGTGTCCTGCTGGGCTTTTTGAAAGAGAAAAGTGAACATTGTAACTGAAGGTACCATTTTGCAAAGCCACTCATCTACAGACCCAAATAAGTAAAGTCCGGGTGTATCGTGCTATCATCAAAATAGGTGGTAAAAAGATGCAGAAATCGGAGTGGCACAGATACGTGTTTCAGGGAACACAAACTGCAAAACATGTTAGTAGCTGCACTGACAACAGAAGAATGTTGGACAACTAGCTTTGAGAAACCAAGGGTTACACAAAACCAGTTTCTTTATTGTGGGACTACCCTGAGCCTTTAATATAGTCCATTAGCTGTTAAGCACCAAAAATTCCACTTTCCTCAAACTTATTTAACTTCAGCACCTTTTTGTCAAGAAGCATCTGAAGCCGGACTCAGACCACCTTTCAGAAAATGCTAACGTCCAGGAATAACTAGTTCCTCTGACTATACCATTTTAATCACTGAGGTTATTAGGGTGGTCCCACTGTAATGATCATGACAGCCAGTTTGAGACTCTACTAAATCCTGAGTAACGCACATACTTTATTTCTACTTTAAGGAGAACTCTTTATCAACTCCTCACAGCCTTGTCCCCTCTCACACTTGTATGCTTAGCAAAGACAATTCCGTCTTTCAAAGAATCCCAACCTTCAAGCTTGGCAATATCCGCAGTTTATTCCTCTCATCATGTTACAATTGTTTGCTTTACACATTTGTCTCCCATAAAACACAGATGTTTAAAAGGCACGCGTTATTGATCATTTTTAACAATTTTATAGAGGGATACTTCACATGCCGCACAATTCACACATCTGAATTTTATACCATTCAATGATTTTTAGTATTAGTGTTGTGCAATCATCACAATCTCAATTTAGAACATTTTCATTACCCCAAAAATAAACCCTGTACTTACTCATAGCTATTCCCCCAACCCAACCCAATCTGCCCTTTGTCCACAGCCCTAGGCAACCACCAAGATATTGTTTCTATTGATTTGCCTATTCTAGACATTTGCCATAATTGGGATCATACAATATATGGTCTTTTGTGATTAGCTTCTTTCACTTAGCTTTAATGTTTTCAAGGATCACCCATGTTTTAGCATATACGGATAACTGTTTTTATTGACCAATAATATAATCCACATTTATCTATCAATTCATCAGTTTATCGACACTTTGGCTATTTCCCCCTTTTTTTTTACTATTATGAACAATGCTGTATACAAATTATGGGGTAGACAAATATTTTCCTTTCTCTTCACTAGGAATGAAATTGATGGATCATATGGTAAAACTGTTTAACCTTTTGAGGAAGTGCCAAAATGTTTCCCAAAGCAGCTGCACCATTTTACATCCCCATCAACATAATCAGTCCAAATCATCAATTTTGTTATCTGTCTTTTTGATCATAGACATCTGTGGGTGTGTAGTAGTCTATCACTGTAGTTTGGATTTGCATTTCCTTGATAGTTAATGATACTCAGCAACTTTTTATGTTTTTACTGGCTATTTGTAAATCTTTGGAGAACCATCTATTCAGATCCTTAGCCCATTTTTAAGTTGGGTTGTCTATATATTCTAGATACAAGTATTTTATCAGATATATGATTTGCAGAAAATTTCTCCCATTCTGTAGGTTGTAATTTCCATTTTTTGATGGTGTCCGCTAGAGCACAAAATGCTTTAATTTTGATGAAATCCAATTTTTTGGGGTCTCTTGTGCTTTTGGTATGTTTACAAATACTTCATCTGCCTCAAGGTCAAGAACATTTACTCCTATATTGATTTCAAAGAATTTTACAGTTTGAGCTCTTACTATATCTATAGTCCATTCTGAGATAACTTTTGTGTATGGTCAGAGTAAGATATCTAAGTTCTTACCTTTGCATATTGTCCCAGTATTGTTTGTTGGAATATTCTTTCGGCATTGTTTCAGAACTCTTGTCAATAATCAGTCATAAATGTGAAGACTTTTATCTGGACTCTCAATTCTATTCCACTGACTTAAATGTCTGTCCTTATGCCACTAACACCCTGTCTTACTATAGCTTTACACTAAGTTCTGAAATCAGTAAGCATGAGCCCCCCAACTCTGTTCTTGTTGAGACCGTCTTGGCTATTAATAGACCCCTTAGGAACCAGAACATGGGCCATTTTTTCTATGCCAAAATCTTGCATTTATAGAAGAATTTTTAAATTAGCCTGTCATTCCTATAAAAAAAGCAGATAAAATTTTGATAGCTACTGCACTGAATCTATAGATCAAGTTGGTACCTTAACTAGTGCATTGAATCTATAGATCAAGTTGCTACCTTAACTAGTCTTCCAATCTATGAGCACAGGATGTCTTTCCATTTATCTGGGTCTTCTGTCTTTCATTGTTTGGTGGTTTTTTAACATACAAGTCTTTCATTAAATTTATTTCTTGGTATTTTATTCTTTCTGATGTTATTGTGAATGATATTATTTTCTTAATTTCATCTTCAGATTGTTCACTCTAGTGCACAAAAATACAATTTCTTTTTATCTATTACTCTTACATCTTGCAACCTTACAGAAGTCATTCATCTAACAGTTGTCTAATAGACCTAATAGTTGTTCTGTGGACTCCTTAGAATATTCTTTATACAAGGTCATGTTATCTGCAAACAGAGTTTTACTTCTTTCTAATCTGGATGCCTTGCATATCTGAATGCTTTTTTTGTTACTTTTTTTTTTTTTTTGCCTCATTATCCTGGCTAGAACCTCTAGTACAATGATCAATAGAAATGGTGAGAAAAGACATCTTATTCTTTTTCCTGATCTTAAAGAGAAACCTTTCAGTCTTTCACCAAGTATGATATAGATATGAGTTTGCTGTAGATGCTCTTAGGCTGAGGAAGTTCCCTTCTATTCCTACTTTATTATGTTTTTATTTTGAAAAGATGTTGAATTTTGTCAAATGGTTTTTTTGTTTCTTTTGAGATGACCATGTAGTTTTTGTCCTTTATTGATAAAGTGCATTACATTAATTGATTTTTGGATGTTGAACCAACCTTACATTTCTGGGATAAATCCCTCTTGGTCTTGGTGTGTAATCTTTTCTATATGTTGCTGGATTCAGTGAGCTAGTATTTTGTTGAGGACTTTTGTGCCTTTATTCATTAGAGATAACAGTCTGTAGTTTTCTTGCGGTTTTTGCCTTTGTTATCAGTACAATACTTGCTTCATAAAATGAAGTGGGATGTAGGTTACTGAAGAGATCAGTGAGTGTAAGGAAGCCTGAGGAAGAGGCTTCTGATATGAAGCAATCTTCAGTTTCCTGATCTGCATGCTGGCTTCATGGGTGTGTTAAGCTTGTGAAAATTCACTAAGCTATACACTTAAAATTTGTGTTCTTTTCTATATACATTTAACTTAACCCATTTTTTAAAGAAAGGAAAAAAAATCATTATGACATATTTCTAAATTTCCTGTTATCAAGAATCCTTTTAGAAATATCTATGACATTCTAAAAAACAGCTGCCAGGAGTTATCAAAGGCATTATGATCATAAAAGGCACAGAAAGAATGAGAACTGTCACAGATTGGAAGAGACTAGGATAATAAAGACAGAACCTCTAAATGCAATGTGAGATACTAGACTGATAACTGAAGTAGAAGAAGGCCATTAGGGAAAAACTGGTAGGAT
The DNA here is from genome assembly GCF_964656455.1 of Halichoerus grypus. Classification (NCBI taxonomy): domain Eukaryota; kingdom Metazoa; phylum Chordata; class Mammalia; order Carnivora; family Phocidae; genus Halichoerus; species Halichoerus grypus. Next base: position 103,960,671 of record NC_135720.1, on the reverse strand, counting down.
TTAAATAAAGTTTGTAGTTTATAGTTTCACCCTGGTTTGATCATTGTACTACGGACAGGTAAGTTGTTACATTAGGGTTAAGATGGGTGAAGAGCATACATGGACTCACCATACTATTTCTGCAAATTTTCTGATAGGCTAACATTTCAAAATAAAAAGTTACCAAAAAATTATTTTGTGACTACATACATTTATGTAAGTTTTATTCAATGAGTGAAAAATAAAAAGGAATACAAACTGAAAAATCTCCCTACTATCATCTACCATCTATCTAGTTGCCTAACCAAGAAGCAACGAATATCCTCTGTATTTTGTACATCCTTCCAGAGGTTTTTTTTCTTTTTTATTAAGTATAGTTGACATATAATGTTAGTTTCAGGTGTACAGCATAGTGACTTGACAATTCCATATCCAATACTCACTACAACATGCGTAGCTACCATCTGTCACCATACATTATGATATTGTTGACTATATTCCTTATACTGTACATCCCCATGACATATTTTATAACTGAAAATGTATACCTCTTAACCCCTTCACCTATTTTGCCCATTTCCCCCATCCCCCACTCTGGAAACAATCAGTTCGTCCTCTGTGTTTTTAAGTCCATTTGTTTTTTTCTTTGTTCCTTTTTGTTTAGATTCCAGATATATGTGAAATCATATGCTATTTGTCTCTCTGACTTATTTCACTTAGCAGAATACCCTCTAGGTCCATCCTATTATCACGAATGGCAAGACCTCATTCTTTTTTAGGCCAAGTAATGCTCTATTGTATATACATACCAAATCTCCTTTATCCATTCATCTACCAATGGACACTTATGTTGCTTCCATAACTTGGCTATTGTAAATAATGATGCAATAAACACAGTGGTGCATATATCTTTTCAAATTAGTGTTTTTGTTTTCTTTGGGTAAATACCCAGAAGTGGGATTGCTATGACCATATGGTTATTTCTACCTTTAATTTTTTGAGGAATCTGCATACTGTTTCCCACAATGGTTTCATCAATTGACAATCCCACCAATAGCGCATGGGGGTTCCCTTTTCTCCACATCCTCGCCAACGCATGTTATTTCTTGACATTTTGATACTACCCATTCTGATTAGTGGTATCCCATTGTAGTTCTGATTTACATTTCCCTGATGATTGGTGATGTTGACTGAGTATCTTTGTAGGTGTCTGTTGGCCATCTGTCTTCTTTGGAAAAATGTCTGTTCAGATCCTCTGCCCATTTTTAATCAGATTATTTATGGGTTTTTTGGGTATTGAGTTATAGAAGTTCTTCATATATTTTGAATATTAACCTTTTATCATATAAATCATTTGCAAATATATTCTTCCACTCATTTTATTGTTTTCATTTTACTGATGGTTTGCTTTGTTGTGCAAAAGCTTTTCATTTTGGTATAGTCCCAGTTTATTTTCAGACATTTTTCATGTATATGCGATCAAAAACATACATGAATAAATATGCATACTATTTTCCTCAGGAATAGCTTTTTTATATAGCAATTCCATTACAGAATTTGTGCAAACACTGGGCTGAAAGATTCTGCTACAGGAACATTAGCTGTATCACTGTTCGCTATAGTAAAAATTCAAACAAACTTACATATATAAAACAGCTGAAAACTTGAATATAACCAGTTTGAAAAAACATACATCAAAATACTATCCAGACATGTAAACAGGGTGAGACAGCAAAACTGAGGGTTTATTCCAGAAATGCAAGGATCATTTAACGTTCAAAGATCACTAATAAAAAAACTGCAGTTTTTCAAAATTATAACACAAAAATGTATTTACTAGAGCTGAAAATAAATTCATAGAGTTAAAAAAACAACTATAAAAACATATATAATATAACCAATACAGAGAGAAGAAAGCTGATCACTGAAACAATTGTTCATTTGTTTTAGTTTTTGATGTTTTAGGGTATGTGAAGTAGACTGCAATGAGGGCCCAACTGTTCACCCCTCCCCATATCTGAACCCTTTTACCATGTGACTTTGCTGTTCCTCCCCCTAAAGAGATCACATCTATTTCCCATTTCTTGAACCTTAGCTGCCCTCGTGAATTCTTTGGGCCAACAGATTAAAATGGCAGTGATGCTAAACCCGTAACAGTATCAGCTTCATAATGCACTGCACTTTTGTTGCTCTTTATTACACTTCTGCCATCATCATGAGAACACACCTAGGGCTAGCCTGTTGAATGACATAATAAAATTAAACAGAGTCACTGAGAGCCAAGGCCATCCTAGAGCAGCAGAGCTGCTTAAGTGACCATCCTAAACACATGAGCAACAAATATTTATTGTCATATACCATAGAAATTTGGGGGGGTGTCTGTGATACAGCATTACTGTGGCAACAGATAACTTACACAAGATACTTGACTATTTACTACTTTAACATCAGTACTTTGGGTGTCTAGAAAACTATATTTTAATTACAATACCTATGAAGATAGAACACATTTCTGTTTCCCATAAGATTTTCTTTTTTTTTTTTTTAAGATTTTATTTATTTATTTGACAGAGAGAGAGCACAAGTAGGCAGAGCGGCAGGCAGAGGGAGAGGGAGAAGCAGGCTCCCCGCTGAGCAGGGAGCCCGATGTGGGGCTCGATCCCAGGACCCTGGGATCATGACCTGAGCCGAAGGCAGACGCTTAACGACTGAGCCACCCAGGCGCCCCTCCCATAAGATTTTCTTATGGTTTTATCTTTATATTAAATTCTTCAATCCAATGTGAAATTATTTAATAACTGCTTATGCTTGTTTTGTGATTCTTACATTAAAGTCTTAAGTGTGAAACTGAATCTAGTTTGGGGCTCCCCATTTTAACCCACTGACCTCAAATGAATTTTTTTTTTTTTAAGATTTTATTTATTTATTTGAGAGTGAGAGACAGAGATAGCGAGAGAGAGCATGAGCTCTCTCCTGATCTGGGGCTCAATTCCAGTACCGTGGGATCATGACCTGAGCCAAAGGCAGATGCTTAATCAAGTGAGCCACCCAGGTGCCCCTCAAATTAATTATTTTAAAGATAAATTCTAATGCCTCATAGAAATAGTTTTTACTATCAGAAGTTCCTTCCTAAATTATATATAACTTTTTCTATATTACTGTATAACACTATACTAATTATTTTTCCTTTACAAAGAAAAAGACACTTAGATCGGATCATCATTTCAATGTCTTCTAATACATATGGAATCCTAAAGCTAAAATAAACAGAAACAAACAGGTTTATATGGGCTACAATCCAGAAGAAAATATAATTCAGGTACCAGTAAAAATAGACAAAAATGATTGGGATAATTACTCCTTATCTCTACTACCCATAAATTTTCCATCACAAGTGGATCTGGTGGGCCACACTCCAGAAGAAACAGAGTGATATGTGATGAAACAACAAGAATTCAAGCAGGTACAGATCAGATGGCTCTGATTACATCACCCACCTACAGGAACTCAGGAGACACAACTCTCAGCAGGATCATACTGTATGTGCTAGATTTACACACCAAATACTACACACCACTTGGCTCCCTTACTATAAAATATAAATTAATATTTCAAATCTATAGAGGTCTTTTTCTAACTATAATATAAAACAAATCACATATTGGCCATGTTAAATATAAACTGCTGCCTTCCAAAAGTTCCATCATTATCTTATTCCATGAAAATATTACCAACTATGAAAATAAGTGAGTGAGAATGTGTAATTTGAAAATATTTGGCCAAAGAAAAAGCCCACTATGACTAAAACAAGATGGCAAATGACTTCATCTTCTTTTGGAAAATGACCTCATTATGACAACTAGCTAACCAACAAGCTTCCAAAGCCACTAACAGTAGCTTACAAAGTCACAGCTGTTACTTTTTCTAACAACTAAAAGTTGATTTCATTTTAAATGTCATTTCAAAAGAACTGAATGATTTCTTCAAAGTACTACAATTTATGAGCAAGAATTACATTGAGGAGAGCACAATGATAAGTCTGTGACTTGTTCAGTAAAGATGATTATAAAGAATGACAGAACAAACACTTAAAAAACACTTCATTGTGGCATTCTTGAACAACAAGCAGACATATTTAGGAGAACTGTTCATCATTCATGAATAAGACAATAAATACAAAAAGTGCTTACTTTGACCTTTAAGCAATGTAAAAATCATTTGATAGTGAAGGTAGGATATAAATTTTTGATAACTAGTTTCTTTCAAAAAAAAAACCAGATGAATATATGAATAATCTTTCTGGAAAAAAATATTCAAATAATTCACGAAATTTAAAACTTTCAGATCCCAAGTACAATGGAAAAACTGTCACTATTAAAATTCTTCTGGAATTCTGTTTCTCCAGTTTATTATCACTTTCGTGATTAAAACGCCTTATGTGATGGAGCACCTACGGTGTCTTTGACTCCGTCTTCTACTACATACCCTGCCCCAGCGCGACTCAGTTCATTCAGACCGATGTAAACAAAGGTAGATGGAGTAGGGAGTAATTCTGACTTAAACACAGATGAAGAACACTGATACACAAACTATCACCCTCACAGCAGTGGAGGATTTCAGGATAATATAAGCATGGTATACAAAATCTTTGATTCTCTAAATCCATCTACTTTCTAGCCTCATTGCCCACCAATCTTTCACATATGCCAGCCAAGTGCCAAGTATAAAACCTGCAGTCCCCTCAGGGGGGCTACGATCTCTCACACATCTACAGTATTACACAGATGTCCCATCTCTTTGGAATTCCCAAGCTTACCTCCTTTAGTGTCCCCACAACTACCACCACCTGTGCCACAGCCTTCCTTCCTATCCCAACCATGGGACTCCATGAGTCCTGAGATATAATGGAGCAAATGGTTAAAAGCATAGATTTGAGGGCCAAACTGAATGAATTCCAATCATTATCCCAAATTGAATTAAATTCTGTATCATCTTTGTAAAGTCCCTATCTCTCTGTGCCACAGCTTCTTTATCTATAAACTGTGATAGTAATCATAGTTATTATATAAGGTTGTTGAGATATAAATGAGCTAATGTATGGAAAGCCCTAAAAGAGTATCACCCATACAAGCTATACTTTACGTGTTAACTATAACTACTATCTTAAGATTCAGCTTAAGTACATATCGAGCCCAACTATTATTCCCTCAAATTAAGTTAGGTGTATGTCCTCTGTCATCCTTATGTTTTGTTCATCTACTTACCACCTAATAAGTATGCTCTCATGTTCTTTATCCATTCTATATCCCCAGCACTAAGCACAATTATCACCACATACAGTATATCCAGAATACCTAATACCATGAATGAATGAAAAAAATAAATACAGGATACAGTGATTCCAAGGCACATGATTTTAACCCCAGGATATAAACAAGCAGGACTATCAAGCATGGTTAGGGGATTTATACACGGCACAAAAGCACCTGGCTGAGAAAGCAGGTAAAGACTGAACTACCCAGTGATGCATCTTAGTACAAGGCAAAGTACACCAGAAAAAGGAAGTGGCTGTTTTTGCTTTTTTTAATCCAAAGGTACCAGCTTCTCACCACATGTATAGTAAAGGGGTTTTAGCCCAGAGAGGGAGTCTTTTTTTTTTTTTTAAGATTTATTTGAGAGAAAGTGAGAGCATGTGTGCGTGCATGAGCGCACACGGAGGTTAGGAGCAGAGGGAGAGGAAAGAGAATCTCAGACTCCGCACTCAGCGCATGGCCTAATGATGCAGGGCTTGATCTCACAACCCTGAGATCACGACCTGAGCCTAAACCAAGAGTTGGAAGTTTAACCGACTGCACCACCCAGGTGTCCCTGAGAGAGTCTTTTTCTAATTAATCTCCCCAGAAAGGATGAATCAAATGTAGTATATACATACTACAAAATGTAGTACATACATAAAATGGGATTCAGCCTTAAACAGGAAGGGAAAATTTGGAAACACACTACAACATGGATAGATGGACCCTGAAGACATTATGCTAAGTGAAATAAGCCAGTCACAAAAGGACAAATATTTTGTAATTGTACTCATACCTAAAATAAACTCAGAAAGAGAAAGAGAGAGAGAGAGAGAGAGAAAACAGAATGGTGGTTTCCAGGGGCCAGGGAGAGGGAGGAATCAGGAGTTATCACTTAATGGCTGCTAAGTTTCAGTTTGAGAAGATGAAGAAGTTCTGAAGATGGATGGTAGAGATGGTTAGTAAACAACACTGTGAATGCACTTAATACCACTGAACTGTACCTTTAAAAATGGTTAAAATGGCAAATTTTCTGTTTATAAACAAATTTAGATCAAGTTTTTCTTATTTCCAAAAACAAATGCAGCTTCCCAACTTTACATGATTTCTCCTAATAATTACTTGTGGCAAGTTACCACACTTACTTGTGTATCTTGTAAACTTTTTAAAAAAATATTAAACATTACTTTTGTATACTAAAATAATACATTATTCAGTTATATATGCTGCCCACTACTTTCCGAAAATTTTAACATTTTTTATGGCTGAGAATAGCTAATATTTACATCTGCTTTAAAAACTTTCCAGGTTAACAGGACTCTAGCTATGCTTTTATTATACAATATTATGGGGCCTCGTGTACCCTTTTCCTACTAGAATTTACCTAGTAAAATTTTCTAAAGAGAATCCTGATGCTGCCACCAGGTAATTTCTGAGCTCATCTCCCCTATCTGGTACATCTCACTTCCAGATTTTCAACTTTCACAATATGATGTCAAATCTATTCCAACTCAGGGGCACCTGGGTGGCTCTGTTGGTTAAGAGTCCAACTCTTGGTTTTGGCTCAGGTCTTGATCTCAGGGTTGTGGGAGCAAGCCCCACGAGAGGCTCCGCACTCATCAGGGAGTCTGCTTGAGCTTCTCTCTCTCTTCTCCCTCCGCCCTTCCCCCTGCTCGCTCGCTCTCTAAAATAAATCTTAAAAAAAAATCTATTCCAACTCAACCTCAAAGCATAAGTCACTACTTAACTGGCAACCAAGAAGAGCTGAAATCTATGGCTCTTTCAGGAATTATCACTGAGACCAGACAGTGACAGTATTTTTTTTAAGAAGAGACGTAAGCATATATAATTTGTCAATTCAATAAATAATGTGTGTGTTAATAAAACTTGGTGCTTCCTAATTAATTTGTTTTCCATATCCCATCTTCAAAAATTTTGCCTACCAACATACTATCACACTCCTATATACTTAATATTCTCTTCAAATATCAACCCTTGCTTTATTTAAATAAATTTTAAAGGGAATCTTTTTAATTACTATTATAAATAAAAATCCAGAGTCATTTACTATAAATAAGAGAACTGTAAAAATAAAAATGAAAATGGTATTCAATTTTTGCGGTATATTGCTACTTGCTTTTTGTTAAAACTTCTCATGTAGTTTTAATTACGAATTACTTTAAGCTGGTACATTACTGAGAATGTAATATAAAGTCACCATCTTTCTTTTTTCAAATACATTATGTGATACAGCTGAAATCCCTTTTCTACTAATTTCCCTCATGCTCTGTCTTTCCCTTCTCAGAAATAACCACTATTCTGTAGTTGGCATGTATCCTTCTCATTCGTGTTCTGGAATACTTTTGTGATGCACAGTAAAAGAGTATAGTTTTGTTTTTAAAAATATGCATCAATAATGTCACTGCTGTACTGTTCGTTTTGTGCTCAACTTTGTTTTCACAATGTACCCATCCATATTCATAAACACTGACTTCCTTCATTTTAACTGCCCAATAGCAATGATTCTATGTATTTGTTTCTACTATCCACTCCCCTCTTTGATATTTGGATTGCTTTTCATTTTTTATATAAGCAATGCTGCAATGCTTTAGGCATATTTCTTTGGGCCCAGTTTCCTTGTCCTATGTGAGAGGTTCTCAGGTATATTAATTATTTTGGGGTGGGGTGGGGATTTAGAAACTGACAACCCAAATTTGCATCCAAGCTTTACTGAGAGTAGTAAACACAGCAGTACATTTACATACAAACCTGACTCCTAAACATCATCCTGTCTTCCCAACTTTATATTCCATTTGCCTCCTTTTATTACTCTTTTTTTTTTTTTTAAGATTTTATTTATTTATTTGAGAGAATGAGATAGAGAGAGCATGAGAGGGGGGAGGGTCAGAGGGAGAAGCAGACTCCCTGCTGAGCAGGGAGGCCGATGCAGGACTCGATCCCGGGACTCCAGGATCATGACCTGAGCCGAAGGCAGTCGCTTAACCAACTGAGCCACCCAGGTGCCCTTTATTACTCATTCTTAATTTATTACATCTTGCAACGCTGTTTCCACTTTTAAGTTATTTTAAGTTCTTTGCAGAACAAGGAAGGGTATAAATAAATAATGTATTTCTCTGAAAACATCAACCAAAATCTCAGATCCAGTTCTGCATCTGGGAATTACATATACAATGGGACTTGAAGTCAATCATGGTGTCTTGGTGAGCCTCAAGGATCTCATAAAATGGAGGAGAGGGGTGTATAATATTTTGGTTTCACAACTATCATGTGAATTTTAAGAAAGTAAACTATGAATACTATATGATCCTTAGTGGTATTATATTTAAAAGGTATCAGCAGAACAGTAATTTATTAAGAAGTCAGCTAATACTTAAGAGACTTTTTGGAAAACTTAGGCATAATCACCTATCTTCTCAGTTCCTAAAAGAGATAAATATAAGAATCAATCATCAGTCACACCTATAGTATGTCGTTTGTGGTAAGTCTCATAGCTAAGGGTGAGATAGTTACTAAATATTCTTGCTGAATGAAACATTTTAAAGAAAAATCGTATCAGTCAGCTGTTAACACCAGTACAGAGAAGACTGAAGTATGATTTTTTTTTAACAGCTACAATTTCTTATGTGAATATTAAAATACAGTTGTCTTCCTTTGGGCAAATCCAACCTAAACTTACAAATTATTTGGGAAGTAACTCTTGTTTTCACTTGTGGGCAAAAGGAAGACAACTACTGAGCTAATACGATATATAACTACCTGGGAAGAAGGGAGATGAGGATCGTCTACCAGGCACAGGCCGTACATTTGTAGCAGTGCAGTGAGTTCTGAACTGTACTATCACAGGACCAAATGAATCTCTTCAAATAAAAGAGGACAGTGAAGATTTCAAGTAAAAGGCAGGAGTGGGGAATAGAATGGGAGAGAAAGCTAACATTCATTTCCTACTCACTCTTCCACGCAGTCATTTAAATATGCTCTCCTTCAAACAGAACAAAAATCCTGTAAGGTAGGTCTTATGATCTCTTTTTTAAAGATAAGAAAAAAAACTTAAGCTTCTAGAAAGTTAAACTGCTCAATAAAGCCTCACTCAAAGCTAAAAAGTACAAAGATCTAGACCACATGTCAGGTCTATGCAATTCCAAACTCTTTCCACACTACTGTTTCTAATATATAAAAACAGCAGCAAACACCAATCAAGGACTTACTCTATAGGCTACAGCATCCCACAGTATTGCATCACAAAGTCCTGTTGAGATAGATGCCTTGCTACCTCCATTTTGCAAATGAGGAATCTGAAGGCCAAAAAGTAAAGTACTTTGCCACCAGTCACACAGCAAATAAATGGTGAAGCCAAGTTTCAAACCCACGAAGTCTGACTCAACTATTACACTATAAGCAAAACAAAGAAAAGTGAGAAGTCTGGCCTTGAGAAGATAACATCCAACAGAGATATAACAACCATTTTCCAGTCTACACCCCACCTAAGACATTACTATACAGAATTCTAGTTAGCAATGAGGGACAGACAGATAATGGTTCATAACTTAGGTCCACTACTTCTTAGCTGTGTGAAGTTGGTCAATTCAAGTAACCTTTCTCTGAGCTGTTTTTGCATTTGCAAAATGGAGATAAAAGAGAACCTCAACAGTTGATGACTAAGTGAGATAATGCATGAATGTCATACCTACTTTGAGCTAAGCATTATGATAGAGGGAATTAAACTTACCTCATTTTAGCCTTACAATAATCTTTCAAGATATGTTATCATCACTTTCAATGATTCAGGAGAGATTCTCAAGGTTATATGGTTTACCCAAAGTCACAGTTACTAAGTGATAGAACAAAAATTTAAATTATGTTCTTCGAAATTCAAAGATAATGCATCCTACTCTTACACCAATGGTATTACCAAATGTAATAAAGAGTTCTCAAAAATTGTACTTATTCTCTTAGAAGTTAATCTTAACTGCAATGAAATTATCAATTCACATGACCTTTCAGCAATCTAACAGCAATTCTAGACTTGTACCATTCCTCCAGATTCTCTAGGCCATCCACAAATATCACTGATACACAACTTCTCCACCACCATAACAGCCAAGGAAAATCCACTGTATTCTCACCCCTTGCTTATTCCCATGTGTGACAAAGATGTGCATTAAAAACAACAGTGTCAAAATTTTGATGAGACCAGAAACCACAAAGTCACAGCAGGTAGTGAGAGGGGTAGGGGCAGTGGCAACTGCTTGTACTGCCATCACTAATAACTGCACGTCATTTAAGCTTTGTGTGCTTCCATTTCCTTATCTTTTTTTTTAAAGATTTTATTTGAGAGAGAGCGAGAGAGAGAGAGCGAGAGAGGGGGAGAGAGAGAGAGTGCATGAGTGGGGGCGGGGGCAGGGGCAGAGGGAGAAGCAGGCTTCCCGCCAAGCAGGGAGCCTGACGCAGGGCTCGATCCCAGGACCCTGGGATCATGACCTGAGCTGAAGGCAGATGCTTAACTGACTGAGCCACCCAGGCGCCCCTCCATTTCCTTATCTCTTAATGGAAAATTAATAGTATGTACTACATAGTATTATTATTTTTTTTTTTTTAAAGATTTTATTTATTAATTTGACAGAGAGAGACACAGCGAGAGAGGGAACACAAGCAAGGGGAGTGGGAGAGGGAGAAGCAGGCCTCCCGCTGAGCAGGGAGCCCGATGCGGGACTCGATCCCAGGACCCTGGGATCATGACCTGAGCCGAAGGCAGACGCGTAACGACTGAGCCACCCAGGCGCCCTGTACTACATAGTATTATTATAAGGACTGGCAATAGAAGATAGCACTGTGCTAGTGGTTTACATATATTATCTAATCTGATTCTTACAAAAGTCCAGGGTGGAGGGTATACTCTTAATCCTATCTCAAAGATAAAGAAACTGAGTGTGAGGTCTACCCATATAACACCATCCTAAAGCTGCCCGGAGTCCAAGAGATGTAAAGAAGTGTTCATACATATTTTGTGTATAGTCTCTTAAGTCACAGTATGATACCTACAAGTAGGCCCTCCTGCCACTCAAGCATAGGGACTTTTGCTCTTCTTATTAAAAATATAAAAGACACTCCTACTTCCTCTCACTTTCATACTTCCTCCCCTCCTCAAATTACTAATGGTACGTAAAATTTTAAAAAATCAGTATTTCCTTCTGTATACAGCTCATCACCTGAGAAAACCCAGCACAGAATAGACATCTAACATGTATTTACTGAATGAATGATTCAACATAAATTGTTCCCCTGCTCCTAATAATAGGTACTTTATAAATATTATCTAATTTAATACTTATAATATCCATAAAATGATTATCATTCCCATTTTAGAAATGAAGAAACAAAACAATCACAAAGGTTGAACAGCTTGGATCACAGAGAGTTGATTATTTGCAGAGCCAGGGCTGGAATGCAATTTTGACAAACTCAAAAGCGGTTACTTTTCTACAGCCTCATGATGTTCCCACTCTGAAGTCCACAAAAAAGTTTTATGAAAAGGTAGGACTTGTGATACCTTGAAGGATGACCAGATTTTAGAAAGTGGAAATAAGGACACTATTAACCCAAATGAATGAACAGAAGCAAAACACAGAAGACAGGCAGCAAGGAACAAGTTTGGGAAATGCTGTCTAGTATCCTTTACCTAAAACAAACATTTAACTTAAGAGAAGGGATTATAGGTACATAAGAGATTTGGACAGATTAATGTAGTAGCAAAAATAAAACAAAGTACTAGAATGGATAATTTTGGAGACACAGAATAATTCATAAATCAAGGAGTAGTGAAGTTTAGGCCATAAATCATGATAGAGAAATGAAAAATAAAGAAAGGATATAGGGAAACAAAGAACCGACAAGAATCAACTAAAATAAAGGAATAAAACAAAAGAACTGCCAATATGATGATTGGAAGAAAGATGATGCCATTAAGAAATTTTGTTTTCTACATTTCAGCAATGTGTGTGACAAGTTAATAATCAGAAAAAAATAATTCTTTTTAATTTTTAATTACTTAAATTAAGAAAAATAGGGAATCAAGAGAAGTGGAGATGTTTCACAGTTAATTCCCAGACATCTGTGCCTCGACCCACCTGTAACATACCAAAAAAATCATTTACAAAAATCAGAAAGGAGTCTTACGTGTCTAACACGTGTAAAGGATATTTATTAAAATGTTATTTAATGCTTAATGACAAATAACTCAAAAGTCCATAACAATACACTATAAAACATATGCACCTACTAAGTCTGAGCAAATGAGAAAAATAAATGACTGAAGGTTACCAACATCATTATTTTATGAACCAAATGGTAAAATTTGAAAATATCACATATTGCAAACTAAACCAATACTTATCAAACCTCTGCACCAAAGTACTGGAATTTATCAAATATTTTGGTATCTCTAGTTTTATCTTTAAATTTCCTGTTAACTTTACCTCAATACCGCAATATATCCATGTTTGTAATTATACATTAAAAATGACTTACCAGAGACTAAAACTGATGCTTCAAAAATATGGGTCATTTTGATCTTGTGGCTTTTGATTTTCCCTGGCAGAAAGCCATAAAAACCACAGAAGGACAAAGTTTAAAAAGCATACAAATAAATAAAAATGTTTTATAGAAATACATGAAGCGATGATATTAAACTGATGACTATTCAAAAACAAAAGCAGTAACAGGCTCTAAAATAGGTAGCCTCCAAAACAAATCTTAGAATCATTGAAGATTCCAAATACAAAAAAGACTTTAAATGTATACACATCCCCCCAAAAACAGAGAAGTAAAAGTTCAACCATATGAAAAGGCTAGAATACCCACAACAAGGAACACTGTACAGTCACTAAAAATGATTTTATAGAGATTTTTAATATATTTAGAAACATAAATTATGTTAAATGAAAATATTAAATAAAGTCCTGTACATATATACAAATAGATACATCTCAAATACATACAAAAAGAAAAAAACACTAATTTAAAATTTTTATCTCTAGGGAAAAAAATATAAGTAGTTTTATGTTCTTCACATCATCCAACATTTGTCATTTTTCTAACTGAGCATACACATAGGGTTTATAACAAAGCAGAACAATGACAAGTCTTAGTGAAATTGGCTCTTTTGCTAATAAACAGGTACTAAATATGAAAGAGCTCCAACCATTTTTTCTTACAGTGAAACTGTATAAAGAATAACATCTTTTAAATATAAAAAGAGATAACTAAAAGCTTCATTCTGTAGACTTAAATTAGCCTTCCCCATGGTCTTTCACAATTTTTTTTCTTTTCCTTTTTTTTTTTTTTTTTTTGAGAAGAAAGCACTCATTTTTTTTAAAAATCAGAGTACATATTACAACCTGGGGGCTTCAACAGAACTAGGTGATAAGGCCATGGGTGTCTGTTATGTCATTCTTTGCACGCTGCTATGTATTTGAAATACTTCACATTTTAAAAAATATTGCTACTTCCAATAAAAATAAGATGGAGTATAAAATAGATATAAAAGGAAACAAGTAAACAAATTGGAAAATTATAATGTCCCAAGATAAGAAAGATTCTAGATGTGAGACTTAGGCTTGTCTTCTATTTCTCTTATTATTGGCAAAACAGATGGGTAATTTCAAAATTTTTTATGATTTTCTTTCTATGCGAGTCTATCGTTTAAATCCTATTTCAGTTCAAATTGTAAGTCATGATATGAAAAGTAAAGGCATCTCTATGGTGCTTTGCAATATGCTAAATATTTTGTGTACCAAGTTATTTGATCCTCACAATAATCTTAGGATGAATGTCAGCTCAAGTTTAAAGATAAATGTCCACACCCACTAGGCTGGACATAAAAAAAACAAAAAAACAAAAAAACAAGTGTTGACGAGAATGTGGAGAAATTGGACCCTTCGTACACTGCTGGTGGGAATGAAAAACGAGGCAGCCTCTATGGAAAACAAATGGTGGTTCCTCAATAAGTTAAACCCATAATTACAGTATGAGCCAGGAATTCCACTCCTAGGTATTGCCAATGACTGAGGGTTTTTTGTGGAGGTAGGAGGGTGATGCAGTGAGGAGGAGTAGGAAGCAACTGCTTAATGAGTATGGGGTTGCCCTTTGGGGTGATGGAAAAGTTTTGGAACTTTTAGTAACTAGACAGCTGCACACCACTGTGAATGTACATAATGCCACTGAATTGTACACTTTAGAATAGTTAAAATGGCAAAACTTATGTGTATTTGACCATATTTTTAAATGGGGGAAGAAGCGTTGTCAGTGGAGTTCCTGAGAAGCAAAGGCTAAGATAAGAATTCTTTGGAAGTGGGATTGAAGGAGTGCTTTTAATAAAAAGTTCAAGGAGGGCGCCTGGGTGGCTCAGTCGGTTAAGCATCTGCCTTCGGCTCGGCTGCCTTGGCTCGACCCTGGGATCGAGTCCCGCATCAGGCTCCCTGCTCTTCAGGGAGCCTGCTTCTCGCTATGCCTCTGCCTCTGCCTCTCTCTCTCTCTCTACACTTCAACTGCACCCATGGCTTTCTTGCTTTATCCACTTACTTGAACTTTTTTTTTTTAAGATTTTTTTATTTATTTATTCATGAGAGACAGAGAGAGAGAGAGAAGCAGGCTCCCAAGGAGCAGGGAGCCTGATGCGGAACTCGATCCCAGGACCCTGGGATCATGACATGAGCCGAAGACAGACGCTTAGCCATCTGAGCCACCCAGGCACCCTGTATTTTTAGTTTTTTTAAAGATGTTTTTTATTTATTTAAGAGAGGGAGAGCGCGCACAGAGGGAGAGTGAGAGGGAGAAGCAGGCTCCCCACTGAGCAGAGAGCCTGACACACACCTGAGCCAAAGACAGACGCTTAACTGACTGAGCCACCCAGGCACCCCAAGGTATGTATTTTTAGACATAATGCTACTGCACACTTAACAGACTACAGTATAATGCAAACACAACTTTTATAAGGACTGGGAAACCAAAATAATCACTTGATCCACTTTATTTTGATATTCACTTTGTTGCAGTGGTCTGGAACCAAACCCGCAGTATCTCCGTACACCTGTACTTTGTTTTAATATAACTAAAAAGGAACCTAAAGTATAGACAGTTTTCTTTAACTTTGTATTTTAAATGCCCTTTAGTCAGTGGATTTCGTTATTTATCACAGAAAAGTTGCATAAATCTCCTGCTACAAGGCAACTGACTGCCCATACACCACAGGTCAGGATCAATGACAGACTAGAGTCACATGAATTGGATGCTATGTAATGGAAAAATAATATATACTTTTATCCATTTAAATGTATAAATACCAACATCTAATAATTACATTTCACTTAGACTAGATTAAAAGACATTTAATACTGCTTTCTACAGGAAAATGTTACAGATAAAAGTAACTTCTCTCTACCCACCCATCTAAATTAAAGAGCTCTAATTTTGAAAAACAATTTAGCACTGTGAGGAATTTTATTTATTTTAAATAAAGGAAAGATAAATTATCACAATAATTAGCCAATAATTATGCTGAAAAAGAAACACATTTCAATGTAATTAAATCCAAAAAAACTAACCTTATATTCAATTCTTCCACTATTTTATCATTATGTTTGGCATTAATGATACCATTTGCTATTGCGAGTAATCCATTGCTCTAAAAGGCTAGTATCATTTTCCTAAAACTAAATAAGACTATTAGCAGGAGCTATTTCAAAGCTATACCAACAGACCTCAAAAAGTTTTTTTAAAAAAGTTCTTAACAAGGAAGGCCAAGGAGGAAGGCAATTAGGAGTGAAAAAATAAAAGAAACAACATTCAAACTGAAAGCAGAAAAACATAAAGAGAAAAGCTTCCCAGATGATTGTTTTCAGTTGTTGAGTCTACTAACCAAACCATTTTAATGGGTAAGAATGTCAAAAAGATCTTAGAAAGTGAATGAACAAAGCCACTACACCTAGTTTTCCTCTTACTTATTTTTTTAATGCAACCAATGGTACAAAACCGTCACCAGTCTATAATATACCATTAAAATGTACTTGAGCGCTAAAAGAACACAAATGGCAGAGGAAGTCAACAAGCTGAAATTCTTATTCCTAGAAACACTTAAAAAAATCCAACTGAAACACTGAGAGCAAAGGCAGTGTGGATTCCATTGCTACTAAATTCATGGCCTGATCTTTTGACTCTCAACACATTTCAACAGAAATCACTACTGAGTAGGCTTCTTCTTCAGGTTTTTGTGTTTGCTTCTTTGTTTGCTTTTCAAGGAAAAGTCCAAGAATTATGGAAGCAATATTTATCTTCAAGTATAAAGCCTAGAAAGTAATGTGGCTAATCATGGCTCATAGATATTTCCAAACTAAGATTCAAGGCTACCTCCATTATTTAAAGTAAGAAATACCAGCTTTTAGCTATAGATAAGAACCAAAAGCATTCACATTACTGGAACATAATTCATTTTATCTCAACACCTGCATTTATAAATAATCTTTTTTTAAAAAAACACAAAATATCATGGACCAGCTCCAATATAACTGCAATATTTGTTGTTTCCATGCATTATTTACTGCACTTTTCACAAATATATTCACCTAAATTCAGTTAGATAAGTCTATTTTCACAATGCTTAACAAAATATCCACTCTGTCAATTAGTTTATGAACAGAACTGCATGCTACATAAACGATCAACTTCCATCAATGATTTTTAGAGTTCGATTTCCTCCTATCATTTTAATTGATTCAGGCTCTCTTTCAACTAATCCTCCTGGTCCCCTCTAATAATACATGCTCCACACTGCTATCAGATCATTCTACACCTATATAATGTCACTTCCTTTCTCAAGAAAATCTAATAATGGTTTCCCCCCTTGATTTTGAACATAAAGTTCAATCAACTTAAATAGTTTAACAAATAAGGTCTTTCCTGATTAACCTCTGTCTACCTTTCCAGACTCTTCTCTAGCCATTTTCACCCAACTTTTGCCCCAGCATCTTAAAATTGAGTGCAACTCACAAAATGCTGCATGTTGTTCCATGTGGTGTTGGTCCTTAACATTCCTTCTTCTATTTCCCTCCTCTTGCCTTTCTTACCTACAGGTGTTGAGTCAACTTCTAACAGTCCTTCAAATTCACCTAATTTTCACCGATTCTGAGTAACTTTCACTGAATCTTTCAGTCTGATTGAAATTACTTTTCCACCACTACCTAGTACCATGTTTATACTTCATGTTTATGTTGTCATAGTATTCAACACACAGTATTACCTTCATAGACTTATTTGTGTGCTCCAAACAGTTCCTTCAATATAAATTTATTTGACTTGCAAACTATTCCTTATGTAACTCTGTAGTCCCAGCACTAACACAGAGCTTAATACATAGTGTTTAATAAATGCTGATAGGATGAACAAATGAGTGAATGATACTAAACTTTTAAATTCCACATTTTAAGATAATGCTCTATATAAAATTGTTGTAAAAAAGGTTCTGACTTCTGGTTTCCAGTCTGACACGTAAACATGTTGGAAGGCGTCACTCCCTTCCCCAAGATAAGAAAAAAGTTAAACAAACTGAAAATCAACCACTCTTCTTAAATCCATCAGAAAATTGAGGTCACAGGGCAAACCAGTGTGGTAAACACTGGAGGAGACAGACAAATGAATACAGAGAGTTATAGCTTCCCAGAAGCAGAACCCATAACTGGAACCAGGTAGGAACACTTAAAGGGTAAGTATTCATTAATTGCTAAAGATTAAGCATGGACTAGCAAGAAAGACAGCAACTCAAGGTAGCCCAGCCTTGGTGGTGGGGGGGAAGGAAAGGGGGTAAACACTCCTATGTTTTACCTTCCAGAGACCCACCATGTTCTCATGGTGAATACCAAGGAAAATCCCCTCCAGCAAGGGAAAGGGGAAAATAATCATTTTGAAAAGCTCCAGGGTACTCTGTTCTGCTGAACAAATGCCCTTAGAGGGAACTATTTACCAAAATCTAACCAACTTGCATTACACCAAAAACTGACTGCCCTAGAGAAAGGAAAACACTCAACTCTAGCACCCACTAGTCTTTGGAATGGGAGAAGGGAAATATCCAACTCCAGATTATCTAGCCTTGCATATAGAGAAACAAAAATACTCAACCCCTGCTCCTCTAGCCTTCCTATTTAACCCAGCATGAGGTGAGGAGAGAGGGGAGGAGAACAAGAGAAGCACTTATGAAAGTCAGAGGCTCACTAAAAGACTAAAAACTAAGCACAGGATTATACTACACTTCCTCTTCTGTCACCCCTACTATCACATCAATCAGCTTCTTTCACAATAAGAGTAGAATTGAAAGAGCCAAAAGTCTCAGACTCTACTTAAGAAGGAGTCTCAAGGGAACCCCAACAACAACAGGAGAAACAAAAACAGGGACACTCAAGAAAACTTTTGTCTTTGACATTATGGCTACAGCAACAGTAAACACAGCCTAACTCCTAGCCAGATAAACACAGAAACTTCACACTGAAGGCCTACCTACCTATTTCTTTTATCAAATATATCACATCTGACTTTCAACAAAAGATTACAAGACATTCTAATTAGGCAAAACACCAATCTGAAGAGTTAAAGCAAGAATCAGAACTAGACTCAGATGTAGTGGAAATTTAAAAATCATACTAAAATTTACATTAACTATGACTAGTATGCTAAAGGCTATAATGGAACAAGTGGACATCAAGTGAGAATGTGGGTAATGTAAGCAAAGAGAAGAAAACACTAAATAAATAAATAATTTTAAAAGAAAAGCTAAAAGAATCAAATCACACCACTGTAAAAATAAAATGAATGGGCTCACCAGTAGAGAAAGAATCACAGAGCTTGAAGGTATGTCAATAAACTTCCAAAATTGAAAGGTGAAAGCACAAAGAATAAAAAAGAAAAGAATATTCAAGAACTGTGGGAAAATCACCCAAAAAGTAACATACACGTAGTGGTACTACCAAAAGGAGAAGAAAGAGGAAAAGGAAAGAAGAAACAGTTGAAGTAAAAATGGTTGGGAATTTTCCAAAATTAAGGACAGACACCAAACCATAAATCCAGGAAGTTCAGAAAACACCAAGCAGGATAAATACTGAAATACTGACACCTAGGCATATCATATTGACACTATAGAAAATCAAATAGAAAATCTTGAAAGAAGCCAGAAAAATAAAAACACACACACACCAAAAAAACCCCAAAAACCTTACCCACAGGTCAAAGTTAAGAATCACACTGTACTTCTCTTCAGAAACTAAGCAAGCAAGAAAAGAGATGAATGAAATATTTAAAGTGTTGAAAGAAAAAAAAAAAACAACTTAGAATTCTGTGTCCAGTAAAGTTATTTTTCAAAAGTGGCAAACTAAAACTCTCTCTCTCTCTCTCACACACACACACACACACACACACACACTCTTGATGCAATTCACTACCAGTAAACCTGCCTTGAAAAAATGTTAAAAGAAAGTCTTCAAAGAGAAAGAAAATGATATGTCAGAAACACAGATCTATATAAAGAAAGGGACAGTATCAGACAAGGAATAAATAATTATTAATTATTAATTTATCTAACAAGTAACAGCTTGGTCAAAATAATAACAGCAACAATGTACTCAATGATTATAGCTTATAGATAAATGAAATGAATGACAGCAAAGCTTTATAAAGCAGGGAATACTCTTTTATAAGGTACTTGCACTACATATAAAACCATATATTGTTATTTCAAATTGGAGTTGGAATAGTTTTAAGTGTATATCCCAAACTCTAGAGTAACCACTAAAAAAAGTTTTTACAAAAAGGAAAGAAAAGTTTAATTGATATGTTAAGGGAGGAAAGAAAATGTAATCATATAAAATTCTCAATTAACACCAGGAAAAAAATTTTAAAGTGGGAAACCCTTCCCCCCAAAAGAAACAAAAACTAGGGCAATAATAGACAATAGCTATAAATACAGTAGGTATTAATCCAACTATCTCAATAAACACATGGGTCAAAGACAAAGTCTCAAAATTAGTTTAAAAATGATGAAAATAAAACCCATCAAAATTTGTGCATGGAGAAAAAGAAGTGTTTAGAGAGACTGATCGCATTGTATGCATATATTAGAAATGAAGAAAGATCTAAAATCAATAATCTAAGCTTCCACCTTAGGAAAATAAAGGACTAATTAAACTCAAAATTGGAAAAAGAAGTAATAAAATTTCAAACCAAAATTAACGCTATTGAAAATGGGAAATCAAGAGAACTGATGAAACCAAAAGCTGGTTTTTTGAAAAAAATAAAATAAATTTATAAACCTCTAGCCAGATTAAGAACAAAAGAAGATACAAATTACATGGGAAATGAAAGAGGGTACATCACTACTTATCCCGTGGACATTTAAAAGGATAACAAAGGAACACTATAAACAACTCCATGCCCAAAATTTGAAAATGCAGATAAAACAGACCAATTCCTTGAAAGACACAGCCACCAAAACTTAAACAAAGAGAAGTAGATAACCTGATTAAGTCTATTATCTATTTTCAGAATTGAATAATTAACTAATAACCTTCCAAAACAGAAAGCACCAGGCCAAGACAGCTTCACTGGTAAATTCTAGCAAACAATTCTCCACAATTCTCTACAGTCTCATCCAGAGAGAACACTTCCTAACTCATTCTATGAAGCTAGCATCACCCTAATACCAAAAGCAGACAAAGACATTACAACTAAGGAAAAATATAAAATAGTATCTTCCATGAAAAGGGATGCAAAAAAATCTGCCGAAAAATATTAGCAAGTCCGATCCAATAATGTATAAAAAGAATTACATGCCATGATGAAATAGGATTTATTCTAGGTATGAAAGGCTCATTCAATATTTGAAAATCAACTAATATAATCCATCACATCAATAGGCTAAAGAAGAAAGAGCATATGTTCCTTTCAATAGGTAAGGAAAAAGCATTTGACAAAATTCAACATTCATGATAAAAATTCTCAGCAAACTAGAAATAGAGGGGAACTTCCTCAACTTGATAAAGAACCCTGGCAAAAAACCTACAGCTAATGTCATACCTAATGATGACAAACTACATGCTTTCCTAGTAAGATCAGTAACAAGGCAAGAATATCTCTTTGACCATTCCTATTCAACATCATACTGGAAGTTCTGGGCTGATACAATAAGCCAAGGAAAGAAAATAAAGGGAATGAACATTGGAAAGAAAGAAATAAAACAGTCTGCTCACACATGACATGAGCATCTATGCAGAAAATCACAAAGAATCAACAAAATTCTCCCGGAAATAACAGGTAATTAATAGGAAGGCTGTAGACTACAAGGTCAATATATGAAAACCAATTACTTTGCTAAATACCAGCAATCAATAACTGGAATTTGAAACTAAAAAAAAAAAAATTATATTGGCATAAAAAATGAATATTTAGGTATTAATGTAACAAAATACGTAAAAGATTCGTAGGAGGTAAACTATAAAACTGATGAGCGCGATCAAAGAAGACCTAGAAGATCTAGATAAATGTTTTCACTAACCAGAAGAAAACATTGTTAAGAGTCAGTTTTCTGCAACTGGATCTACAGATTCGATGTAATCCCAATGAAAATCCCAACAAGTTACTTTATGGAGAACCAATATTCCTATCACTGTAACATAATAAAGCTATACTATTTAAGCCAGTGTGGTACTGGCAAAAGAGCAGACATCTAAGTCAATGAACAGAACAGAGAGCCCAGAAAAAGACCCACATAAATATGGTCAAATGATCTTTGTGAAAGGCTTGAACAACTGCTGGAATAACTGACCAGTTAATGTAACAGAAATTAACAACTCAAGTGTCCATCAACAAATATCCATATAAACAAAATGTGGCATATACAAGGAACTCTTAAAGAACAGAATACAAAATAATAAATTAAAAATAGAACAAATATCTCAACAGATACCTTCCAAAGAACATATATACATGCAAATAAGCATATGAAAAGACGTTAAACATCATTTGTCACTGAGGAATTGCAAAATTAAAACAACAAGGAGGTACCATTATACATCTATTAGAATGGCTAAAACCCAAAACAATGAGAACAGCAAACGCTGACAACAATGTGGAACAACAAGAGCTCTCACTCATTAAGGGTAGGAATGCAAAATGACACAGCCACTTTGGGTAAGTTTGACAATTTCTTACAAAGTTAAACCTTTGGTTTGGTTAAGTCTTACCAAACAATCCAGCAATCACATTCCTAAGTATTTACCCAAATGAGCTGAAAACTTATGTCTACACAAAAACCTGTACTCGCATTGACCACAGCTTCATACATAATTAACAGAAACTGGAAGCAACCAAGATGTCCTTCTATAGTTCAATGGATAAACTGTGGTACATTCATACAATGAAGTATTATTCAGCAGCAAAAAGAAATTAGCGATGAAGCCACAAAAAAGACATGGCACCTTAAATGAATACTGCTAAGTGAAAGAATCCTGTCTGAAAAGACGGTATTTTGTATGATTCCAACTATATAATATTTTGAAAAAAACTATACTACAGAGACAGTAAAAAGGCCAGTATCTAAAATGGTTACCATGCTAAATTTTGTGTATTTTATCAAAATTTTATGGAGATTTTTAGGGAAAACTATTCTGTAGGATACTATAATATGTATAATGTAATATACATAAAATTCTGCAATTGATAAAACCTATAGAACTGCACAACATAAAGAATAACCCCTAATTAAACTACTGACTTTACTTAACATAAATGTATCATCAGTTCATTAATTGTAACAAACACAGGATACCAATGCAAGATGTTGATAATAGGGGAAACAGGGCTTTGGGGGAGGAAGACCAGGTAAATGGAAACTCTGTGCTTACTGCTCAATTTTTCTGTGAAATTAAAACTGCTCTAAAAAAAATACCTATTAATTTTTTAAAAATAGTTTTTTGACATTTTTCAGTATTAAACTTTATGAAGATTTCATGCAATAAATGACTACACAGAAATGCTGCCACATGCATCAGTTATACTGAATAATCTAGAAGTTATTTCAGAAATATGCAATCTTTAGGATACTTAACTGGGGAAAAAAATGGATAGTTAAAAAACAAATAAGAGTCCTAGAGATTTAAGATAGTACAAAGAGATAGCAAAATATAATAAGTAATTCTTTATTTAACCACTAATCTTTAGGCCAGGTTTTATTCTTCAAAGGTTAATTTTCCTAATAAATGCATATTATAATTTTAAATGCCAAAAGTATTTTTTATTTTTAGATGAAAATCTTACCTAAATTTTAAATATTTATCTTTTTAAATAAAGTATACTTAATAAAATGTTCCTCCTGTCTACTAGTTTATTAAATTGCTATAACACAGTGATACCTTTTAAAATCTATTAAACTTTATTAAAAAAATAATAATAAATAATAAATAAATAAATAAAATCTATTAAGGTAAATAGGACAGTCTGAACTCACATTTATGACCCTGGATGATGCTTTTTGAGTCTCTGTATATTAGATTTTTATGTTTCATTCCTAGACAGGCTATTCATATTACTTACAATGATTTGTGTGTACTTTTTACTGGAGAAAGGGGAAAAGTGTAAAAGCAATCATGTTAAAACTTTATCATAAATGGGGCAAAGAGGCAGAATCCCCGTTTATGAACTAGTATAACACAGATTCAGAGCTTTTAAGGAGAAAGAAGGGTGGAAGGTTGCTCCTTTGTGATGAAATTATATGAGATTTATGTAATAATAATTTTTCAACTGTCTGATCCTTAGCTACGTGTGTGATAACTGGACTTGCTTAAAATGCTAATGGATAAAATAAGGTGCTCAATAATTGAATCATAAACTTTTGCTTAAAGCTATCTCATTTCTATATAGCTCATTTATTTAAAACTTAAAATACTAATACACTACAGGTCTCAAATTCAGATCAGAATATGGATTCATTTGTTCTTTGTCGGTTTTAAAAAAACGTCCTTTTCCTGTTCAGGTGTAATCAGCAGCAGCAACCAATAAATAATACTCAGTCTACCTAAGGTAGACGAATTCTTCAGAAAACTAATTTACTTTGGATGTTATGTCCAATGATGGATGCAATGAATGTCCTGGAGATTAATACCAAAAATAATTAATTCCCTTTTCTACTCAGATTTAAATTCAAGTATAAATCGAAAACGGAAAATAGCGCATCACAATCACTAATAAAATTTCTTCACATCTTATTAGTAATGAACTAGATAAATTAAATACTGAAATTGATGATAATGTGGGAATAGTCCATAATCAAGATTTATTTGAATTCCAACCCTGTCCCTAAAAAGATCTCATGGTGCCTTATAAAACTATTAACAATATATAATAATTACATTACCAAGATGAAAATGCACTGTTCAATTCAACACAGTTCCCAAGGCCCATACATGTGAGCTTTATTTAACATAATAAACTCAAAACAGAACACAAAAGCAGATTTTTATAAATACTTTAAGAATTCCATCATGACATGTAAATTAAAAGTTTGATCATTATTTCAAACTCTTCTTTTGCCTATTTCCTAAGAGGCTCTCCACTGGCCACAGATTTCTGTACCTAAAGTAGAGGTGGCAGGAGTGAGCAAATTCTGGCAGGCCAGCCGCCTGTCGACGTACACAAAGTTTCACTGGAGCATAGCCATGCCAATTCATTTACTTGTTGTCTAATTTACTTATTGTCTACTTGTAGACTACAAGGCAGAGTTGAGTAATAGACAGTAACCCTATGGCCTACAAAGCCAAAAATATATTCTACCTGGCCCTCTACAGAAAAAAACGTACAGACCCCTGACAGGGTATTTACTAGTATAACAGAGATTCAAGATAAATAATTTGCATATAGAGATAATAGGCTTCTGCTCATTAAAATACTTCTTGACAGGGCTCCTGGGTGGCTCAGTTGGTTAAGCCTTCGGCTCAGTTGGTTAAGCCTTCGGCCCAGGTCATGATCCTGGAGTCCCGGGATCGAGTCCCGCATGGGGCTCCCTGCTCGGCAGGGAGTCTGCTTCTCCCTCTGACCCTCCCCCCTCTCATGTGCTCTCTCTCTCTCTCAAATAAATGAATAAAATCTTTAAAAAAAAAAAATACTTCTTGACAGAGTATAATTTAATAGTATAAACAAGTTAATAGCAGTGGTACAATTCAGTAATAGTTTTTTAATGTCAATGAATTTTTTTAAGGTACTTTAATACATTTTAGAAGCATCCAGTTAAGAATAAACAAATGACATAGTAATAACAGATGCCTGTTTTAATCCTCTAAAAATCTCTAGCTTATTAGTCTACACTTGCATTATTGTAATATAAATATGAAATTTCAAAAGTCGGTACTTTCCAAAATACCATTTCCAATTCATGTTTTCCATGTATTAACTTGTGAAAATTAGTTGTTTTACTGTGAATAGCATTTAAATGTAAAAAATAAAACTATAAACTAAAATCTAAAATTGCTATGTATAGCCCAGGCTATTCATATGGACTCGTTTTTTAAAACTGATTACACGAATAAATAAAATTTCCCCAGCTATTTCAAATCCCTATACATCTTTTCCACAAAATGTTTCACCTTTCAGAACTCACTATTTTAGGTGAAAAATAGTAAAATGAATGCCTGTATACCCTTTGCCTGGATTCACCAATTGTTAACGTTTTGCCACATTTGTTCTGTGTATTTATTTGTGTTTGACTTCATGAAAATAACTCATCATGCACCTCTTTTAAGAATAAGGGTATTTTCCTATATACGTGCAATAGCATTATCACACTTAATAAATATTCCATAGTATCATCCATATCCAGGCCATATTCAAGTTTCCCCAAATATCCTACAAATGATTTATAAAGCTCTTTTTTTAAAATCTAGCAACCAATCAGGATCCACATACATGACCAATTTCTGAGAGGAAAGGGCCAAATTTTTCTTTAAACAATCTTTTTGTGTATACTATGTTCTCTCTTGGTTCTATAAACTTATTCTCTGGAAAAGCTGTAGGAACACAATTTCCCCAGTGCTTTCTTGGCAGAACCATTCAGCAAGGAAAGGGTATAACGATAATAGTGGGGAGGAAACTGAATTTCCAATTATCTTGGTAGATTCTGTTTTTCCCTATGAAAATATCTAGAAAGAAACTGTAATCTTATCTTAGTTGGTTACAATTTTTAAATATACCTAACCAACATTCGGTGATCATCAAAAGTCTTATGACCAATTACCTGCCAGGACTCAAGAATTTTAATATTGTCCCTAATAATAAGAATTATGAATAATTATCCAAATCACCATTTTATAAAAAGAAACATTTTATAAAAGTCTAAAAGAGTGCTTTTACTGGTCACTTTGTTGGCAGTTGCAGAAGACTAAACATACTTTTGTAAATGTATAGTCAATTTTATATAGTTTACTAAAATGAATAAAGTTTTAATCATTCCATAAAGACTAGGCAGCTTGCATATTATGCCTATGCATTTATTTATTTTTTTTTTTTAAGATTTTTATTTATTTATTTGACAGAGAGAGACACAGCGAGAGAGGGAACACAAGCAGGGGGAGAGGGAGAGGGAGAAGCAGACTCCCTGCTGAGCAGGGAGCCCGATGCGGGTCTCAATCCCAGGACCCTGGGATCATGACCTGAGCCGAAGGCAGATGCTTAACGACTGAGCCACCCAGACGCCCCATGCCTGTGCATTTAGAAGTTGACTTCTTAGCAATTTGTTTCAATGCCTTCAAGCTTTTACTAAAGTGTAACACATTTTGAACAATGCCTTATTATATCAATATTATAAAAATATGTACTTCTGAACAAGAACCATAAATTTTTTCTTACTATTAATGTAATTAAAGTATATGAATATTTTAACCTTCTTTTGTAATTTATTTAAAGTTCAAACTAGAGCAATTTTTGATTACCAAACTTTCTGGGAAATTGAGATTTCCAATGGGAATACTGTCAAATTTATAAAAACAAAAAATCAGTATTCTAAATGATCCATTTTCAATATATTTTCTATACTGTTAATTATGGCTGAACGCAGAGTATTTTTCAGTGTAAATTACACACAGGCTTAACAAAGATAGATCTACATCTACAATTGCCTTTACTGAAACCAATGAAAAATCTATACATAGCAATGAAATTGGCATGCAAATAAAAGAACTGTCAAGACATGTATCCCTAAAAATAAGCCTACAATAACTATTTTAAAGACTGTGTGTGGTCTCACCCATATATTTTGGCAAGATGCACTTTCTCCAACCGCAGCTAGATTCATCCAAAAGCAGTGGCACTGGAGAGCCTCTGTCTCACCTGTCAAAGTTGAAGAACGTTGTTCCAAAGACCACCATGCATCCATGGAGAAAAGCCACAGTACTACAGCTGTTATTGATAAGCAGTCTCTAAAGGAGAAAATACTTAAAACAATTAAGCAAATCATCCTTAATAGAGATACAAACAGACAGACAATTGATTAATGTTTAAATGATGAGATGACAAATACCATGCCCAGTATGAAACAGAGACAATTTCATACACTGGAATACTAAGAGGAGATCTTTCATAAGTAACATTAACTTGACAGTCTCTTCTATTATCTCTATGATAAAATTTCTATACATTATCAATTCAAAACCTCTATTATGTTCCCTTATTTAAATCTTAAAAAACCTCCCTTATAAAACCTCAAAATTCACCTAAATTACTAAGGTCCTAAATCCATCAAAATTGTTAAAGTCTGACAGCTAAGAGCAGAGAAGATTAAGATTTATAAACAGAAACCTTAAGTATATTGAAACCTGACTTTTTAAGAAGATATCCTAATATCTTTATCAACCACATTATAAAAGCAGTTTACATTTTTGCTTTAAACTAACCTCCCTACAGTAAAGCATATGGACTGATCAGGTAAGCTATAGGTAGGTTAACAAACATAAAAAGAAACAGCAAGAAAAAACAATTACTTTGAAAAGAAATATGCCTCAGTGGACAAGTCCCAACCTAAGCCCCAATTCAAACCTGGCAATAAAAAACAACTTAAAACAAAATGTAAAGAAATACACCTGGTTAGGTAAAAAATTTAAATAATCCTGACAAATATATCTCATAATTAACTTATTTTTCCTACTAGATCATAATGTCCTTTAACCCTTTTTAATACTGCAACAACTCAACTGAAAAAGAAAGCGTGTGTCCTTTTGTGCCTTTTTCGGGGAAGTTAATACCCAACAGGTTCTCATTATAAGACAGTTTCACCTACAACCAAGTCTCACTGCACAAAGGCCAAGTTACCACAGGGCTCCAATGTATTATATGATGTCCCACGGTTTCATTTACTATATTCTCCAAGTACAAAGGTTCCAAAGAGATTAGTTTCACTTTTCCCTAGATATATTTAGTCCATTAACTAGTATAGTTGGGATATTATTTTTCTTTGGTTTTGTCAGTAGCATGTTTGATATAAATTTTATTAAGTGGTAGTATATGTAACATTGCATTGTGGGTAGTAGTTTCCTGCTTTAGCCTAGCCACATCCTCAGCTGTCATATGAGCATATTTCCCATATTTTCTGCAAGGTCTCGCCTTTTTTTTCTTCTTAGAAAAATGACAGCATTAGAAGATGAATTGTTCTAATAATTATAAGAAATATGAATTATTTACACAGCTACATTAAATGTAGTATGGATCACTCTGTACTTCAAAGAACAAAGGGGAGAAAAACGGAATACTCATGATTAAAGTGTTAAAGTCATGTGAAACAATGTGTCACAAGTAAATTAACACAGAGGAAGGAATTAAAAACTATTAAAAGAAAGAAAATCTCTAATCAGAAGCCAATATCATCCAACAAATGAGGTGTACTGTATCAGGATAGAACAATGATTTGCCTTGAATGCTAGAGGCTTCAAAGCCACCAGGTCTTCATTAGTGAAGATTAATGTTAGTATCCCCTACTAGAACCTTAAGAATCTACTTTGAGACTTCATAGAAATATCAAAACAGAGAAAGAGAAACCAAAAAAAAAAGAAAAAAGAAAAAAGCCTGGAGGAGCAAGGGAGGGAAGAAAGGGGAAAGAAGGGAGAAGGCGGGGCGGGGGGGGGAGGGGGGCGGAGAGAAAGTTTAGTATTTTCTGTTTTGGCATCCAATTTCCACATAATTTCACATTTAGACAGATAGCTGCTAATACTAACCAAATGAAGTTGTTCAAACAATTATGGACATGGTGCTGCTTTGGGTTTTTACATAATTTAATTAAAACAAACTGAGGAGAAAAAAAAAAACAGAAAAAATGCTATTACAATAAGTACCACAAAATAACACCCTGTACAAACACACAAAACCATACACGTGCATGCAGTTGTATACATGAACATATACCCCATTAAAATGAGGAAGTGAAATTAATCTCTCATAATCATAATTTAAAGCATTAGTAAAATTATACATACCTTACTAATACAAAAATTTTTCAAATTATCAACATAAGGCCCAATAAATGTTATGTAAACTTAAACAGCTATACATCAGATCCAAAAAAAACTGTCAAAAAAAAAAAAAATGATCACAAACCAAGCTGAAACAAGAGATTAAGAAAGTTCCTTACTAAAACCACACAGTGAGAACATTTTAAGCCAAATCAAGATTTCTACAATTTACAAAATTCCTACATCAAACCATTTGCTCCTATTGTTTTCAATTAAAAGAAAAATAGAAGAGTAGCAAATAGAAGTTTAAAACAATCCCTCCCCCCAAAAAACCGCACACACATAGAAATGAGCACAAGATTGATACTAATAAAACTATTGTATTCAAATAGGATAATTCAGAAAATAAAAAATAATTCAAAAGTAACAATGAGGATATATGTAGCATTTAAAACAATTTTACAGTATATAATATAAAAAGTTCAACTTAATTTGACAAATTTATTAAATACAAGGTAATGGGGAAGCAAGATAACTGCTTTACTTTCTGAAACCAAGATTTCGAGTTCAAAGCTATATTTCATTTCCATGGCATTAACGTACATAATTTATACAGCCGACTTAAACTTGTTACTTACTTCAACATAGCAAATACTAACATATCCCCAAAAAGGAGAGAGTTTTGAGGATCTATAGTTTCCATTTCTAATTTTAAGCGAAGTATAAATCCATAATCAAGAGCTTTACTTGCAGTAACTTATCTGAGTCAGTCTCTTCATCACATGTAGTATTATTTCTAATGAAACAAACTGTCAGTTATCAAATCTATACCAGTTATCCCTGTTGTTTTAAAATTTTTACCACAAAGTAATATTTGCTCTAAAGAGGATATATTTTAAATTTAGAAAAAAAAAAATGTGTGGATAATAAGTATACCAATTTTAAAGCACATGACTTCCCTTACTCCTGCCAGAATTTGATGGACCTCACAGGGAAAGAAAGGGCATAATCAACAATATCTATTGAACTCTTATGTAATAAGAGTAATCATCCTGACCAAAAAATTATGTACAGGACTGTTACCTGCAGAAAGAGAACAAGCAGTTAAAAGACACACAGATGTTAAAAATTATTCAAATACATATAAGTCAATTTGGAGGGCCAAAGTACGCTTAATAAAAAAAAAAATTAAGGGGCAAATTTTTAGCAAAAAGTTGGGGTTGTAAGATGTCAAAGAATCCTTCTGCAGAAACTAAAAGTTTGTTCTAAAAGAAGAAAAGCATTTACTTACCACACACACTACAACAACTACCTAAATTTTTTCAATTACCTGATTCTGCTATTGTATGTGCATGTAGCACTATGTCTGGAAATTCCACAAATTATATAGACAAATCCCTCCTTTAACTTACTCTGGAAATTAATTTGAAATATAGATCACACTGGTACACCTTATTTATGACAGAGAATAACTGAATAGCTTACACATTAAATGAAAGTTATTACTTTCCAATGTAAAACCTGTTTACACACACCATGAGGCATAATAAATCTATATTTAAAATAAAACACTAAAATGTATTTTTGGTTTTCTATCACTAAGAGTTTATTATGAAAAAGTTCTGAGCGTTTGAATAATATAGGATTGAAGCCATTCTCATGCCCAGTATATTTTGGGCACATGAATTTTTTGTAAAGAAACTTATGAACGTGTTTGTACATTTATCTTTATCTAATAAAAACCAAAAGCAGATAATGAACTTTGCTAGGAAGATCAGAAGCAGGAATACTTTGGCTTTAACACCATTCTTATTGTTTTCCAGCCCCAAACCCGTTATACACCCCAAATAATATTTTGTAATTCACTGTCTCCGCCCACCCTCCCAGTCATTTACTTCACGCCACTCCTAGTTACTATCACACTAGGAAGAAGTCTAACATGCAAATTCAGAGTGGCGTGGATAAATGGCAAAAAAAGTGCCTAGAAAATTGGTCTGTTCGGCTTTATAATTTTTGTTGAAAAACACCCCATCACTCCCAACTGATGAAAACAGGAAGCTCTAGTCATAAATATGAAATTCTCTGCCTATGATATATAATCATCCTAATAAGAAAATGAGTTCTATACATACATGTCCAAAGGGGCAAAAAAGGAGATAGTTTCCCAAAGATGTTTCCAATTTTCTTCTGAATCAGAATTAGCAAATCGAGACGACTAACATACTCTGTGTGCATTATTCCTTACTACACACAGCATTTTGTAATTTATTTCAAAGCTTCCATTATAAACAAAAAATACAGCTTCTGTTAACCCACTCCATTCTGAGCTTATAAAGTCAATAACACTGAACAATCTAAGTTACAACATAAGAATTTTACTTTATAGATGTATAAGATTTGCTATCAAAGGCTGTTAAAGTTAATATTCAAATAAACGATTTAAAGAATTATATAAAATGAACACATTCCCTTGAAAAATAGAAATTACAAGCACTAAAAAAAAAAATTAAGATTCATCAATAAAGTATGTCAAAATTCTTGCCATTCGCTTTTATAAGATCCTCAAACTGGTCATGAGGCAGACGTATGCATAATACAAAAGATACTAACTACATTAATCTTTATTGTACGAGCCGGCATCTAATATTGATCATACATTAACTAGACAGACATGATTTAGTATTTGTAAAGGCATCTCCAGACTAACACTTTCATGACAGCCAATTACAGTCAAGCCCAGCAAGCAGTTTGCAACCAGACCTTAAGAACGGTAAACTTTTTTACAATGAGTTACAGATTCACAAGTTTAAGAAGACAAGAAAAAGAAAAACAGAAGGACTCCAATCACCCAGCAAATATGAAGCAGACCCCAGAATGTGATACAATCCAAAGATGTAAATTATTGTAAATCATCACTGTTGTTCAGAATTTCACACAGCCTCTTGAGCCAATTTTGTTCTTTTCCACAGACACAATAATGAACTAAATAAAAGGAGGCAAAAAAAAAAAAAAAAAAAAGTGGGAGTCAGGGAATAGAAAGGAAAACCTTAACTGCAGAGTTCTGCTCTACAAATGCTTAACCTTACAGGAGTTTGGGCTCCTTCAGCATTTGTATTCTATCCAAATCCTCATGAGTCACAAAAAATTAAAAAGCTATATCCTTCTGGATGCCAGGAAGGGCCTTACCACAAGCCTTTTGTCAGAGAGAGAGAGAGAGAGAGAGAGAGAGAGAGAGGCAGTGAAAGAGAGAGAGCAAGAGCAAGGGGGGAAAAGCCACAGTGGTAGGCAGTCCCACTTTACTTTGAGTACTGTGAGGTCACAAACCACATGATTCTGTCTCTCCAGTAATAGTGCTTGCAAAAAAAAGGAGTTTTAAAGCTTTTGCTTTTTTGGATTGTGTGAATGCTTCATTCGCCTCACAAACAACCACAGAACCACAAGTGCGGTGCAAACTTTCTCCAGGAGGACAGCAAGAAGTCTCTGGTTTTTAAATGGTTAATCTCCGCAGGTCACTACCAGCCACCGAGACCAACAGAGTCAGTGAGTGCTCTCTAACCACAGTCTATGCAGTAATAGTAGGTCCTTCAAATATTTGCTCATTCTCTTTTTGTTTTGTTTCCTTGCTTTTCACATGTTACCAGCTACATAATTTCTTGACAGAAAAAAATAAATATAAAGTCTATGTACTCCAGGCATACTGTAAAACTAAAACAAGGTTTGGGTATGGTTTGTATTTTCAGTTTAAGGCTGCAAGCAGAATTTACAACAGAGGGTACAAGTTCTATCTGAAAAAAAAAGGAGGGACTATGGCATCAAACAGCCTCTTCAGCACAGTGACACCATGTCAGCAAAACTTCTTTTGGGGTAAGTGTTATATTTTAAAATCCTATAAGAGATGAACCTGTTAAACAAAAAGGTATGTTTCTTGGATAAACTGCTAGCTTTTCCGGGTAATGTTGTAGTATACTAAATATTATGGTGATAATGCTATTTTGTTGCACTAAAAACTGAAAAATGAAATTGCTGTACATATTTGCATTTGGCATCTGTTAACTTATCTACTTCTCGGAGTAATGACTTAAAATAGAAAAAATTACATTATCTCACATTAGTCAAAATGTTTTCTAGAGCTGTAGAAATGAGGTAAAAACAGTAAAAGAAAGTTTAATATTCTCATTAACCCTCACTGCAATAAAATGAGACACTAAATTAATCAAAGTATTACGAAGTATCCACCCTGGCAGCTCTCAATATTTGAGCAAACTTCAAAAAGGAAGCAATTTTACAAAATAACAGACCACAGAATTATCTCGACATTATGCTCTACCATTATGCTCTACTGCAGAAATAAACCTGCAGTACAGTTAACATTTTACCCAGCTCAACTAAAAGAAATCTATTTGTAATTTTAAACTGCATCATAAGATAGGTGCACAAGCTTGTTTCTAAACAACTTTATATAATTGAAGTATATATTCATATGTAAAATTATAAGCATGTAATAGCCATTTTTAAAAGATCTTTATAGTTACCCAGGACATCCAGGATATTAAAAAGTTCACAGAAGTCTTTAAAAACTTATACGTAATTATATTTTTCTATGTAATTTTAATTTTACATGTACACACTATTATCCATACGGAAAACTTTTTATAAACACACGGCAAACACTGAAATGTCTAGGATTCTTTTAATCATATTCTTGGACCTACCAAAATGAATACCATTTAGTCTCATGAAAAATAAAACTCCGTAAGGATACCCTGCATGATTTTAAAAAGCCATACCTATTAAATCATGCTGAACTTTGAAAGAAAACAGGCATAATATAGTCCCTTAATATTCAATTTCAAATTAGTGTTGATATACAAAAGTAAACTATTTCAATATTCATCAGCTGACACAATATTATAGTAAAATATCTAAACACTTACAAGATTTTCTTTATGATGTCCAACATGTCCCAACTACAAGGCAAGTTTATAAAATTTTCCTTTATCCTTTAAAATAAATCCTTTTGCTGAGTATACCTGTATTAACTTTGCTTTATAACTTACAACTAACGATTGGAGTTTCCTTTACTCCTCCTACTTCACACATTTTAACTGGCTACCAGAGGATCAGTCTTAGTTTAGGTCAAAGAGAAATAATTAAACCTGAAGGAGAAAAAGGGTTTCTCTTAAAAAGGTAAGGAAATGCAGTTTGTATTTTACCAAAAAAATGTAAAATTGCTGTAGTGACTCCCTTAATAGTTGGAAGTAGGCCCCCTCAGTTACAACACACATGATATAATAATCACAGATCATTTTTTTGAAATGTAATGGTAGGTAATAAACATTACTCTAAAAATTTCTGCATTAAAGAAGCAGAACATATATACAACTAGGCTGCATTACAGCCTTTATTATAATTACAGCTTACACATGGTAACTTTTGCAGTTCCTACATAAGAGATAAGGGAAAAAAATGGTTAAAACTATTGTTATATGAAGGAATAACTTGAAACAGGCATCTCAAGCAGTTAACTTATTCTTTCACAATATTACTGTTTGAAAAGCAATACATTTTTCTAACCAGATGGAGAGTAACACAAGTTTCAAAGACTTCTTCAGCATTAGAAGCAAAGACATTAATACTGTCACAAATAATATGTTAAAATGCTCTTTATCCTGTCTTATGAGGGGTCTTATATTTCTATGACAACCTTAATAACTATTTCTACAGTAAAATTTCTAAAACCTGACCAAGTTTCTAAACAAGGCATAACAGTGAGCTAAATAGATAAAAATCATCTATCGCATGTCATATATTTTTAGACATCGTAACTAATTCTTCCTCTTCTAAAAACTGGGATTTAGTCTCTCCCACCCCCAAATAGTACTTTAGCACCTGGAGGACAATTTAAGATGAACCCACTACACGAAACTAATTATAGGTACGTAGTGAACATTATGTATAGGTTGTCATCACACTGCAAACATTTCCCCAGCCCATAATCTATCTGAAGTCTAAAACCTCACTTCAGGCCTTAAATTCTCATAAATGATTATCAAAACAACCTAATGAAAAATCAAAGATATGTGCTCCAACACTGTAAAATAATCTTTTTGAAGTTTAGGTTTATCCTAGGTGAAGGACAAAACAGACGCTGACCAATTGGCTCACCTCAATATGAGTGAAAAGTGTGTGTGTGAGAGAGAGACAAAGAGACAGAGACAGATTTTCAGTGTCTTTGCTCTCTCAGCACACCATTTACCTTGAATTAAACAAGAATTTTTCAGTCTGCATTATTCAAAATCTACCCATTGTTTATGATAAATAAAGTTTGTTGAAAACGACAGATCTGACTCATGGAGTATCTTACAATTAAGAACTTAATTATGACAATATATCAGCTGATTAAATTTTAAATAAAGCCTTTGTAACTGACCATAGTAACTGAACATGATGTGTAAACACTGATTTCCAAAAATAATAGCTGTGGTTCATATCAATAACTTTATAGTTTCAAGATCTAATAATGTTGAAGTGTTATAACTTGCTTCTAACACCTAACTTCCAAAATCCAGGGAGATGATTTAAAAAGTCAAGAACATACATAGAAGGCCACTCCAACATATATTAAAAGTTAAAAATGTCAATGCAATTCCCAAAGACTCATAATATAAATTATTTTAAATTATAATAAGTAGGGGCGCCTGGGTGGCTCAGATGGTTAAGCGTCTGCCTTCGGCTCAGGTCATGATCCCAGGGTCCTGGGATCGAGTCCCACATCGGGCTCCCTGCTAGGCGGGGAGCCTGCTTCTCCCTCTGCCTCTGCCTCTCTCTCTCTCTGACTCTCATGAATAAATAAATAAAACATTTTAAAAAAATTATAATAAGTAATCCTAATTTTACATGAATAACTGTTAAGGATTTCACTTTTAAATTTTAAAAATATTTTAAAATGCAAAAGATTTAAAAGAAATCACAGAAAAATATTTTGTTAGTCTGGATGAACTTCCCGATAGTCTCCAAATCACAAGGAAGTCATGAAATATACATGATAACATTATGGTACATTTTAATTATTTTAAAAGAACAAAAAATTAATCTATTCAATTATACCCTTCAAACTAATCACTGATAGTTTGACTTGTTTAAATCAGTCATGCTAAAGTTAAATTCAGTAAGATAGAAATGTTCCAGTTTGTTAAAAGAACACTGAAATATTTGATGGTTAAATAAACTGCAGAGGGAGGAAAAAACTAACTCATTGAAGGCACTAGATTTTATCAAACACACAGAA
This sequence comes from Halichoerus grypus, assembly GCF_964656455.1. Lineage (NCBI taxonomy): Eukaryota > Metazoa > Chordata > Mammalia > Carnivora > Phocidae > Halichoerus > Halichoerus grypus. Next base: position 103,923,574 of record NC_135720.1, on the reverse strand, counting down.
TTAATCTTTATTGAATAGAACCATTCACAAATCAAAACTCACTGTACTTCAATACTTTCAAGCAGCGCTAATCAATTACAAACCTTTTCTAGTGCTTCAAAACTCATGTGCTTTCAATTTTATACACTGGTGGTCTTCAAGTACTGTATTGGGGCTGAGTTAAGACATTCTGTATCACAACTTTTTTTCAACAAATATCCATCTAGAGGGATTTTTTTTCCTCTCTAGAGCTGCTCACATGAAAACTGTGGTAATATTTTTATACTGTACTTCTTTGTTGAAGCTAAAGGTTAGGGGTTACCTAAATACCTCAACTGTATATACAAAAAAGGGAAAAGGTAAGTATTCATATAAAAAAATCCAATGGGACTGGATTATTTATTTTTGCATTTCCTATGATTAATGATGCACCCGTACCTACTCGAAAACTGATGGCAAAACAGGGTAACATCTCAAATTCCTGTCCAAAGCATACAAATATCAACCTTCCATGCTGTTCTAACCCTTGTTCCAAGAGACTAAAATGTGACAACCCTAAGTCAATAGTGAGGTCATGCAAAAGCTCCTCAAAAGCATTAAGATTGCAAATGCTATTACCTAACAAAAGACTTTAACACTGAGGGTTCACTGGAACAGCCTACTTCTACAGTGTCTCTTTAAAAACATCACACATATGGTCAAATAGACAAATACTTTCAATATGAAAAAATCCTTCCTGCAAATAATAAAATTGTAAATGTGACAAAGCATGACTGTTTTTTCTAGTCATTTACTATTCAAGACTTATTAGAGGGGTGCTAGTAAAACCAATGCTAATTTAGGCAGAGACATCCCAATAGGTTACCTGAATGCATTATTTTTTTTCTCTTATGCCAATGAATTCCACTGAAAAAAACTACCCCCCAAAAAAATCTATCCCTGAACTCCAATAATAAGAGTAACAATAAACCTCAATAATCAGTATTTTCTAAAGAGCAAAATATTCTAAGCTGTCTCAAGTATAAGGAAATTCCTCATGAAATCTAAAATGTTTACTATTTTAAAACAAATATTTAGAAAAGGAAGTCTCACACAATGAAAATATACACCTTAATACAATATACTGCCATTTCAAAGATTATGAGTTCAGTGGATATGTGTTTTGATTAATGTGTTACAATTCAAAAAAATAATGGGGAAATTCTATACCTTATTTCAAAGGGAGTTTCCTTATAATTGTCACCACAGTTGACCACAAGCTTTTGTCCATTCAACAGCAAACATAAAACAGGCTATACATTCCCACATAACTTTAAAAGATCCGTATAAAAACTGACATTAAATTTTCTTTTATTACAATGTATGTAATATCTTCATCTTACGTTGAATTCTTAGGAATTTTCTCCCCTTTATACTATTTTTTAAGAACGCAGGATTCAGTCAAGGTTTGGAACAGTATTAGATGGATGTAATTAACACCATATCAAACATTTCAGGTGCTTGTTATTATTGAACAGGATGTTAACTTTAAAACATTTTTTTCATAAATATGCTTTGACTAGAAAATAAAAACCCCATTATTTACCAGGATATATAAAACAATTCCCAAATAAAATTAGGTGTAGAATTAAGAGTCCTTTAAAGGCTAATTGCTACATAAGCATTTAATATTGCAGTGAAAAAAAATTCATTTATTAATACATCTCCTATAAATACCCTATATTCTTGTTAATATTCATAAATCCAACATCAAATATATATTCTAGGACCAAAAATCATACCAAATGTGATTTGGGTTCTATTAAAAAGGGGATAAATGTTAGTTCATCTTGATTAAGTGCTTTTCATTTTTTTAAATCAGTTGTCCACAAGGAATTCTGCACCATATAGACATATTAAGTGAATGCAACTTTTAATAGTATTTAAGGTATTTTAAAATTATATTGATGACAGAAAATTTGCCAAGTTAACATTATTCTCAGACATGTATTTAAGATTATTGTAGCAATTAGCTTAAACGCTCTGTTATCTGCACTATTTCTATTGCCATCCCTTAAAACATGAGTTAACAGTAGAGAAGTGACATTCTTAACAAGGTACAGCTAAATATCCTGTGCAAGGCAAATAATTTTTACCACAAAATCAAATAAATGAATTTTATTTTACCTTTCATTTAAACTGGCTTTTTATTTTTTTACATCTATAGTAGCTACTAAAATCATTATGCCATCAACTACAATTACCTAAAACACTAAGTTTAAAACTCAAAAATTTATGCATTTAGAGGTTCCTCTAAAATTTAAATGAACCATGAGTGTGCCAAACCATTGTTTACATATGCCTTTTAGGCAGATGTCTTACAATTAAGTCCATTTTGTGGTTCAGTATAAGCAAAAAATAATAGTAATAATAGTAAAGGAAAAATGCTAGCCAAATCACAATTAACGATCATCAATAAGGTTTTAAGAACCTATATACGCACAGTCTCTTTGGAAAAATGAGAATAATGATGCTGTGGTATTCCACAGAACTTTATATGAACATGGACATATTTTTACCCAGAAACAAAATATATAAATACAACTTAAATCTCTTTCGACTATTAGTCTGCTCAAAATTTTAATAGTCTATGCATTTGCATGTGTATACAAATGCATATACATAAGTGACTACGCAACTTAAGATAAAGATTGTAAACAAAGAAAAAAACAATTGTAAATTATTTAACTGAGGTATCCTTTATAGTTCTTTTGTGAGAGATAACCAATTCCTTTTTGCATGTATACTAACAAAGAAATGTCAAACTGTAAAACCAGTAACAGACATCAAGTAGACATCCCAATCTATTGGGAAATTCAAGATAAAGATAATCAAAAACTACGCTTGCAAGACCTAAGGACATTATTTTCCAGTTATAAACTTAAAATAATTAAACACTGGTTATCAGTTAAACAAATTATTAGTTCACAAAGGTAAATATGAATGTAATCTGTTAACAGATACCTATTTATAGACATTCTCTCAAAGAACAAGTCTGGCTTGGAGGTAAACAGGTATATTTTCTATATGTTTACTCATTAAAAATATAACCTGGATAATAATTTAAATTAACCATTGCGATTTTTAATTTACTTACTTTGTTTTAGCAGTAATAATTATAATTAATTCTACTTTTAGATTTCTCTACTGAACTTCTCAATTTAAACTTCAATTCCCAGGATAATCTTTAAGTGAAAAGGTATCATTATTTCTATCAAATGATTAAAAATTATTTAAATGAATCTAAGCAAAGTGAATTCACTGTGAAGCTGAAAAGATAATAAAGTGCTATGTTTTATAATTAATATTTTAATCCATTGGTTTTACTGTATTGGGGTAATTTGATCCTAGAAAATAGACATATATGTCTACATACATAGATACAGGGCACAGATTCCCTTTAATCAATAATTTTATAAGATATTTTTGTAAATATAGCTCAAAGATAACCTATTTAAGAAAAGTGAATTCTCAATTTCATAAAATTCTACCACATTAGAGAAATCTGCAACATTAGATATATTATATTACTATATTATATATAGCGTAGAAAAAGTTCAATAACCTACATTATTATCGATCAGTATGTTTTCCATAACATGCATAACTGTAAAAGTATATAAGCATTTCATACTAAGGACTTTATCACTCAATTTGAAATATTAGGACAATATAAGAAAATAGCTGAGAAAACTTCCTTGAAGACAGTAACATCCTAACATTAGGCAAGATAATTGGTTATAAAAGGTAATCTAGTAAGATTAATTTTTATTAATTAACTTCTCATGAAATTTGTAAAGCTTTTAAAGTAATTCAGCTTTTGACAAAATGCAGAAAAAACTGCTACCACTCCTTCAAATAGTTCAATACAAAAATGAAAATATTTAAGAAGGTAATCCATAAAGCAGACAGTACTTAGAAAAACAATGTACTACGGTACCTTTGTAAAACAATATAAACATAAAAGTTAATGTAATCCAAACTTTTGATCATTAATTCAACCTCCTCTCTATAAGAGAAACTCTTTTTTTTCATATTATTAAAACTTGAGTGTTCACACAGAATTCTTTACATTCCCCAAGTTGTTAAAACTAAACACATACAGTATGTTCTTGCTCTCTCTCTCTCCACACCCCCCATCCCTCCCTCCCTGTCTCTTTCAGTCCCTTTATCTTAGAGGGAAAACTTACAACATTTTCAAAACATTTTACCACTAGTATCCACCTTGTTTTAAAAATGTCATTATCTAAGCTAGTGACAACTGGTATTGTCAGAACACCATTCTTGACTTAGCAATAAAAATTTAACAATGCATTTCCTTCATAATATGCATAAGCATACTGCAGAATATTTTAGTGCACCAATAGGACCACAGAAATAAGGAGATTTTTTTTAATTACCATTCACAGGATCCAGAAAGAAAACTGAGCCATATGCAGATTAGGCTTATTTTTATTTTCATAAATATTCTTATTTTTAAAAATAGAATGATAAATCAGAATATATCAAGAAACACTTAAATAACTTTTTTTATAAGAGTGAAATATTTGGCTTAAATTGCCAAATTATTTAATTACTAAATGGTTAAACCACTCTATATTTGTACATTTATATATGTAAAAAAATTTTACTGAGGCATGTTCAAACCATTTTCTTGGCTATGAAATAATATCATGTGCTCCAACAAATAACGTAACAAAATATTTTTCATAAAGTATTTATTTACAAAGTAATTATATATTACATGTACAAAATGATAAGAAGAGATTTTCTATAATGAAACTATATTAATATATGTAACTCAAATTTGCCACCTTGATTTAAACCTTAATCAGCCAAATACATGATCAATTCATTGCGTTTCCATTATCCAAAAAAAATCTAATACCCTCAAAGCTGTTTTAAAGGAAACTTTAAGAAAAATAATATTACTATTATAAGCTGACAAAGATATTTTTTTAAAAGTAGCTGTGAAAATAATGTGATCTGAAAACTTACATATAAACCTAAATACACTTACATACTCAAACATATTAAATGAACAAGAACGAACACACGGATGAAATAAAACTCCACCTAGCAATAGTACCATACTAAAAAGCCAACCCTAATCACAACAGAAATACATATCCTTTTTTAAATACATGCTTAAGTTAAATGCTTTTAAATACATGCTCATCTTTTGAACGGCTCAAACGAACAGATAACATCCCAGTGACTACAGAATTTTCTTCTAAGCTGGCAAAACCAAAAAAAAGAAAAGAAAAAATCACATCTAATTCTTAATTTTGCAATTATAACGTGTGACACTTTCTTTAATCGTAAGAGTACCATTTATTCTACACTGGCTTGAAAGGCTTGCCCATTGCATTTTTCCTGTACGTACCTCTTCCTTATCAATTATGGTGTATCTTCAGCATTCGAAGAAAAAAAAAGGCTTCAAAACTTTAACTGAGTTTAAAACACATCGATAAATCAATATACACAGGGCTACTTTAAAAATACTCATTTCTAGAAGGTCAGAAAATCTTACTTTTTTTAAGCTGATGCATCTACACATAGAAAGCAACTTTTAGTAAGTCCTTTTGCTACGCCATAATGATCTGCTCCAGGAACTCAAGGGTACCTAAAACAACGGACTACCTGTTCTAGCCATGCTTAGGAATGTGTCCAAATCATTTTTATTGATTTAACCTTTATAGGAATGCTACATATCCTCAGAGCAAAACATTTTGAATGTATTTATAATATGACACACTTCTGAGAAACCATGAAAAAGAAAGCTAAAAACAAATCTAGATACTCCTCCACCCTTGGTTGTTATGGGTTTATGTTTTTTTTTTAAACAGTATCAACAGACCTAAATATTAAATAATTCTATGTAGGAAAACTTACTTTGGCACCACTGTAAGTAGAAATAAAAATTTATTTTGGAAAAAAAAGGTGCATTTAAATAAATTCTAACTTGAAGAAATAAAATGCCTGACTTGACAATGATGTCACATCTACAAATTTTAGCGGATCCTCAATACTCATTTTCATATTCTAGTTACACATTAATCATGGAACCTACAAGCATATCAGACTTAAAGAATTCTGTCCTTATTGAATAAACTAAGTTGTACTCTAGTTTACATTGTGAGAGTTTACAGAGAAAGTTCTGTTACCTATCTCTCCAGCTTTCTACACGTGGTACTTTATTAATGGCTTCAGCACCTAATGCCTGCATTAGTTATGTTTGCCAAATAATAATTCACAATATTATGCTTCCTCATATTATGGTTCATCATTCGTTAACTTGAACCTCACCTCTAAAGAAGTTATACTTTCACTGCAAACTGTTCTCTTAAAAAGGCAAACAACTTTTGAGCATTTCCAGATGTAGCACTCAAAAAAAAAAAAGAAAAATCATAGGCAAATTCTCAAAGAATTCTAAAATTATTAATAAAAATGTAGTAAAACTCGAGTCACTACTTATTACTTCAATGATACCCATAAGTTTAAGAGCTGAATGTACTATATATCAAATGAAGAAGCTTATGATAGATTTCAGGTAGCTGCCAGTAGATAAAACCACCAAGCACATTTCAGTGTGAGACAAGATTCTACTGAACTGAAATTTCGGAAGCTCTGACAATTACTGAACATGCAAGAATAAAATGATAAGGTTATCTTTTTCAAATAGCTAACTTTTCTTCTGGGTAACATAAATTTGGGTTTGGCTACATTATTTTCATTTTGTCATTAATTTTTTTTAAAACATCCAAGCATGCATGTGATTATGCTAAACCAAAATTAAAATAATTTATATGCAGCCTACTCTCTGGAGCAGGGCTGGGACTAGAGTGAGGCCAAGCAGGCGTCTAGGGCACAACATTTAAGGAGGTACTCACTTGTGCACAACCCTGAAAATGAGCGCCTCCTTAAATGTTGTACCCTAGACACTTTGCTTGCCTCACCGTAGGCCCAGGTCCTGCTCTGAAGGCACACTAGTATCCACCATTTCATGAGACATATTCTAAGGATGATATCATAAAACATAGAAATATGGCAATATAAGAATAAGAAAATTAAAAATAAGAATATTTATATGTTTAACAGCCTATCTGATTTATATTTTTCTTAAAAAAAGAACCCACTCGAACTGAAATGTAAATAAACATTTAAAAAACAATCATAATGAGTAATTTGAGTTCAGAAATGGCATAGCTGACAAATTTTCTTAAAAGGAGACTTTTATTTGCCATACATATCTTTCAAAGTAAACTCAGTGGCCTTATTTTACTTGACCATAATGTTTAAAAAAAAAAAGGATTGAGCAAGTATGTTCCATTAAAGGGTTTACAGGGCTTCACATGACTTGCTATAGCCCAGTGGCATCCATATCAGACTGATCAACAGAATCATCTGAGGAATAGGTCTTGGGGAGGAAGGGGAGATAAGAGGGGCTTAGGAATTTGTTTTTTTGTTTTTTTTTAAACAAAGCTCTACAAGTAAATTAGCCAAGTTTGGGGGCCAATAGAGAGCCAACTTTTAATACACCCAGAAATAAACTAAAGACAAGATGTATATACAAAATATGTACATTTCCAAATTGTTTCTCCCCTAAACATTTGTAAAGCTATTCACAAGAAAGAAAACACTAAAATTTCAGTTTGTTTCTTTCCTTCCCTTCCTTCTAGTAGAGATGTTAGTCAATGAGGATGTGTCCAACAAGTAATACTAATAAGAAAACGAAGGTCAGAATAAGATGAATACAGCCAAAAATATTAATATTTTTCTTTTAGGTTCAAATAGCTATTTCAAGTATATAATCAATCTATTCTAAAAACTTAATACTTTAAACTTTAAATATATTTAATTAAGCTTATTTTAATGTATTTTAAGAAGATACGTGCCTAACATACCTCCCAAGATTTTTAGAGTACACCTTAATTGAAGCTATATTTTCAATAAGATGAATACAGCCAAAAATATTAATATTTTTCTTTTAGGTTCAAATAGCTATTTCAAGTATATAATCAATCTATTCTAAAAACTTAATACTTTAAACTTTAAATATATTTAATTAAGCTTATTTTAATGTATTTTAAGAAGATACGTGCCTAACATACCTCCCAAGATTTTTAGAGTACACCTTAATTGAAGCTATATTTTGTTTTTGTTAGCTTTTCTTTGTTGACTGTTTACTGTGCCAGGCACTGTGCTAAACCCCTGATAAACATTATTTCCTTTAATTCTCAGAACTCCCTTATATGAAATGGGAGTTATAATTATTTGCAGATGAGGAAACTGAAAATGAGGTAATAAAACCTGCCCAAGGTCACACAGTTAAAGAGCAAAGATTCAAACCCAAGCTTTCTCACTCTCAATCACCACTGTATAGTGGTATACACAACCTTCATGAAGTTACTTCCTAATCCCCAATTTCATCTATGAAGGTATCAATTCTCAGAAACATCAATTTAAAGTTATTAAACTGACAAAATACAAAAAGAGAGAGAATCTCTGAGACTCCAAATTCTCCCAAAGTATATCTTTAAGTAATACTGGTCAGTGAGAACCAAAGAGATTAAGAAAAAATAAAACTGAAGAGTATACCAAGGGATAAGATTTAGGTCAGGTTTGGTCAGAAAATGAAGGTTCCAAGGAATTAAATAATTCTTAGCCAATCATCATAATCAATAATCTTCTTCAATGTCCACACCACACAGTATATATACTTTATGTGACATGAAAATACCATTTTAGGGGCACCTGGGTGGCTCAGATGGTTAAGTGTCTGCCTTCAGCTCAGGTCATAATCTCAGGGTCCTGGTATCGAGCCCCATGTCAGGCTCCCTGCTCAGCGGGAAGCCTGCTTCTCTCTCTCCCTCTACTACTCCTCCCTGCTTGTACTCTCTCACCCTCTCTGCCGAATAAATAAAATCTTAAAAAAAAAAAAAAGAAAATACCATTTTAGGCGTTAAAAATTATACTGTTACATTAAACACATGGAATTTATAACCCTCCTTATTTGTAAAATTTTTAAAACAAAATGATTTCAGTCATGGCCTTTGTCAGTCAGATCTGGAGTCAAATCCTAGTTTCTGTAATAATCTATAACATTCCCTTTACCATGGTCTCACTGTCCTACCTAAAAAGGGTTATACACCCACACTCATGCTAAGTGAACAAGGCAGCCTTAATTCCTAAATCTTAATTTCTAATTATAATTGCTCAAATTCTTACTCACTTAAATCTTTGATGTTCCCAAAGATCCACTGATAAACGTATATTTTCTTTGCCTACCAAAGATTATGTACATAATTCTAGGAAGTAACTCTTTGACACGTACTATTCCTCCCAATTTCATCTACAACCATTTTCTCCACTATTATTAAAAACAAAAATTCTTAGAGAAGCCACAAAAGAGTTCTAGCTCCTTTTTTTCTGGCAGAGGATAGGAATAAAGTTGTGAGATTATATCACTCAGTCTGTATGGATCCACTGAGAAAAGATGCCCCGGCCAGGAGCCACAGGTGATGGTAGGTAGATGAGACATGTACTCAAAGAATAAAAAACTGGGGAGAAGAGAAAGCTGTTTAAACATCTGCAAATGTCAACAAACCTCTCCAATCATTTTTAATTTGGTACATAATGTTTTAATGATCACACCAACAACTTTAATAAGGTAGAGTAAGATAGAATCATTTATTAAAATGAAATAAGTACATATGCAGGTACGAAATCCTAGATACCACATCTTAGAAAAGGAAGTCTGCAAACTCGTACCCTATCTGGCAATGGACAAGAAGACACAAAAAGATCTGGTTAAAAATAAAAGCTGATAGGGGAAGATGCTTCACTGGCTTTAGCTTAAACTCCCCAAGTGTTCATGCTTATTTCATCAGAAATCACTGAAAAGATGTGAGAAGAGAAAGACAAAAGGTTTTATGTGCAGCCAGAACCGAGAGAATAAATTTAAGAATGACACAGTGATTTACTAGTTGTTAATTTAGTAAGAAAAAGCTGGGCCCAAATATGAAAAAACACGACTAAACTGAAGAGAGGTTACGAAGAAACCAGCCGCAGAATTTGGCAGTCGTCGTTGGGAGAAGCAAGGAACAGGAAAAGGAGATTGCAGCCTAGGAGAGGATGGTAGTGTTGCTGGTGGTTAGGGGAAAATTAGGGGAGGGTAAAGTGGGAAGAGTTTTGTCTCTGTCATTATTAAAGTTGTGCTTAGTGGAGGAAAAAAGATCCTAATTATAAACAACACAATCTCAATTTTTTGTTTAGTTGTAGAGGGGTAAGCATGTTATCAGAGAAACTCAAAATGGTAATAATCACTATGTTTGGATAATAGTAGAAATTATAAAGGACTTTTTTATACTTGCCAGTATTTTTCAACTAATATATACATATATGTACATATATATTACAATTTTAAAAATTTATTGGACAATATGTTTTAATGTTTAATCAAACCCATACAACAAATTTGGTTGGGTAATGATGTCGGTGTTTTATCCCCATGCTCAATTTGAATAGCGCAAATTCCTACAATTAGAAACTATTTTTATGGGGGGAAAATCAATTTCACAAAAATCACAGAATCTCGTAAATATGACAGACCTAGCAAGGGTTTTAGTGTTAAGCTGAAATCCCAGTTACACCATTAACTCTTGTTGTGAGAGGCCAGGTGATATATGGAAGTGTTGAATCACTATATGCTACACCTGAAACTAACATAACACTGTTAACTAAGTGGAATTAAAATAAAAACTTGAAAAATATATAAAAAATAAAATTAAAAAATAAATCCCAGTTACATCAATTTTAAAACCTTGAGCAAGCTACTTAAGCTCCCTGTATCTCAATTTCTTCACCCGTAAAGATATGTACCACCTACCTTGAAAATTTTCTGTGAAAACTAAGATAAACACACGTAAAGTGTCTACAACCCAATCAGGAAAAATCATTGCAGTTACTACATACATACTGTCAACTTTCCAGTCCTAAATCCTCTTAAGAGTCTAAATTTGCCTACTCATAGTGTGGGCCACAGACCGGCAGCACCAGCAGCACCTGAAAGCTTGCACAGAAATTCAGCACCTCAGGCCCCAGCCACACTGTCAGAATCAGAATCTGCGTTTTCACAAGGTCCCCAACAAAGTTTGAGACACCCTGTTCAAAACAACATTCAATTAAGGGGATGTCCAACTTGTCCATATACGACCAGCTCCCTGAAATTGTCCACTTCATCTCTGTTCCAGAGTTCTTTCTGATGCTGAGTGAAGAGCAGCTGGTAGTTTACTCCTAATTCCGAGACGCTTTTAAGAGACTGACACAAAGTCTAATCTACTACCACCTCCAAAAGACAACTTTTCAAAACTAAAGAGAACTCCCATGTTCACTCCTCAGTCTATCCACTCTGAACAAGAAACAGGGGCCGGTGGTGCCTAACTCTTTCTTATAAAACAAGGTCTTCAATAATTTGAGATATTTTGTAAATTATGAAGCTGCACAACTGTATTAAGTGGGTACCAGTGTGTTTATCTATGTCGTCAATGGTGTCTCACCACAAACTTGTCAAACGCTTTACTGAAGTTTAAAAACACTGTGTTTGTCCTATGTTCTTGAGACGCAGATCTAGTAGAGCCCTGACAGAGCACAGAGTTTGTGAGGCATGGTTACCACTGAGTAAAAGCATCGGCCTTCCGGTGCTCACCTTCTAGGTGGCTCACAAATCATGCCTTTAATAACCCATTCTAGAATCTTAGCCAGCAGAGGCCTCAAGCAGACAGGACTTTCAGACTTTGATTTTCCAACTAATTCCCCTCTTTGAGATTTTATACTAATTTTTTACTCTTAAGTACTTTATAATCACAGATGCCTAGTTCTGTCTCTTTTCCATTCCATGATTACTGTATGGAATAAACAGAAGACAACTGTCTATATGAAAAACTGTCAGACCAAACAATAAATCAAATTTCCTAATTTAGAGAAATAAAAGATGGTATGAAGTAGATAAGACAAAGAAAAAAAAATCTGCTGGATTCTACAGTATACTAAGAGTTTGATTATCAGAGCTCCAATTAAGTTTATCTCCTCTGAAGGGATTTCTTAGCCTGCAGAACTTTCAACTTCCTCTTAGTTCTTACACAGTTGAGAAGTCCCTCATTTATTTAGCCTACTTTCCTCTTACCTGTATATACCAAGGATATGCCCTTACTTGCCCACTCATGCACTACTCCCATCTTTTCATTCGTGTCCATATGAGCACTGCCTTAGATTCCAAACTTCCAGTGGAGAGCCCACAGCTGTAGATTTGAACATCATCTAGAATAATAACATAATCAATTAAGCTGTAATTGCTTTATGATAGGCACATCAATGATAATTAAGAGCCCACAGAAAGATAGCTTATCACAAATTTTAAATCCATTGAAAATTAAGAACAGAGAAAAGCATATCAACTTTTTTCTGCAAGGAAGTTGTGTATGAACCAGCACTTTATTCTTAGCTAGAAAGACCTGGAGAAAAAAACACCTGAATATGAAAGGTGAACTGGCCTTAAAGACAAAAAGAGGAATATACCTAGTGGATGGAGAAAGGAAGGCCATTTAAAAAATAAAGAATGTGATAAGCCAAGACTCAGGACTAGGACAGGGAGACAATAAAACAAGCGGTAGTTACAGAATTTTTTAAATCTCTTAAGTATAAGGGACTATTTATAAGAAGAGTGGTTTAAGAGTTGCCATCTACTATTCTTCAAAGCAGGCTTCATTCTTATGAGTTTAGGAATGTCTCCATTACACATAAGGAAATCAAAATCTACCAAACTGATTTATGTGAACAAAAGGGCTGTATTAATGTTAAAATATTCCTCATGACCACTGTCTACTTGCTCAGAGCACCTAAGTATTTAGTAGGTAGCTCTATGAAGGAAACAAAATTAAAAAGAAAAAGTATGATAGCCAGGAAATCAGAAAGTCTAAAGGAAAGACTAATCCTATGAAAAATGTTCAATCCCCAAATCACTATTCCAATTCCTAGAGATGAATACGGTCTTATTTTCTCCTTGTTCTCTGGGTACCACATGAATGTGCATTTATTGAGACCTCAGTACATTATTATTCTGAGGAAGATGTGTTGCCTTATCAAACAAAAATGAAACTTTCTTTCTTGAGTGTCAAAAAAAAAAAAGAATTTGATGAACAGGATTTTTTAATTTTAAGGTTGTTAACCTTTTAATTGCTGATGTTTAATGGTTTGTTTCCTGTTTAATAAATCCTTGCCTACATGGTAAGAAGGGGGAAAAAAAAAAAAAGAAAGATTAGTTCTAGTCACAGAACATAGTCTTAATAAATTATTCCTCTGGATTTTTTCACATTTAGTTTGCTGGGCTTTCTCCAAGCTTCCCACCTCACCCCAAATCTTTCTAGTATCACATTAGACTTTTAAAGGACTTTCAAAGGACTGAGCTTCAAGTCAGGAGACTGATATGTATTTGCAGAGTTATCATGTTATAAAAAGAGAAAACACTTTTCTGACTTTCATTTACCAGTACTGAACTACATAATGCTCTCTAAGGCTTTTCCAAATACTATGATTCTGCCATATTTACTATATTCTGGGGAGAAGATTATTTTCAGTAGTATTTCCTGGTCAGCATAAGGTCACCCAGAGCAGACTTGAATGCATTTTTTTCCCACTGAGACCCTGTATAACCATAATCCTTCTCAGCTCAGGTCTTCAGGGAGCCACTGACAACCAATAGGAATTTGCGAACAAGAAGAAAAGTTTTTACCATCTGATGCCTGAGTATTTAACATTTTCATTCAAAATTCAATGTCTTCTTCCTGACTTTCATCTAACCATGCTTATTTCTACTGAATCCTTGACATCTATCTTTTACTTTGGGTCTTTGCATCTGCAGCCCTAGATCCATGTTTTAAGAAGACATTTTTACAGGGCAGTGATAAGAGGCACAAAAGGTAATGAAAAAGGCAGAAAAGTGGAAGAACTTTGTTCTAGAGCCCTTTTACTCTCCTGCATGGCTTTCCTCATCTGTGAAATAAGAGAAAAACTACGCACCTGCCTGCCCTGCCTCACAAGGATGTTTTGAGATTTAAAGGAGATAAAGTATGTCAAGACACTAAGAAAAATCTCAAGAACATCCAATATACGTCATTACAATTTAGTACTACAAAAACAAAGTTTAAACTTCCATTCACTTGACTAAAAGAACGTGCTTGGTGCCTTTAGATGGCAACACAAAATAGAAGCTAGCCAGGTTTTTTACCAGAGAATAAAACTTTAAAATCTTCAGCAAACCAAGTAGTTTTGAAGGCTAAACTCTGTGAAATAACATTCATTAAAAATTATCTCAAAAGTTAGTCTTTTCATTCCTCTAGCTCAGCTCACTTTTTAATGTAACCCATCAGTAAAATATACATTTGATGACCACCACTGTTATTTGTTTATAAATTATATATATCTGTTACATTTCTAACATATTATTTGCCTTAAAATTATTCATGAAAGTTGAAATTATAAGGCATAAAAATATATAAATAAAAGTCTTCATATTTTTCCCTGAACTCCACTTTGGAGACCACTGCTATAAGTTAACGGTTTCAAACTTTTTAAAGCTCTGTTCAAACTCTGTTCAAACACCAAGTTTTAAAATGCAAATCCACTCTATAAAAGAAATAAATGTAGAGCCGCTCTGATTAAAATGGGAATGAGAGAACAGGAAGCTGGAGTTCCATGATGAAACTTCTATGGCCCCAGAAAGCACAATTTGAAACTACTGATCTTGAGATCAGACTTACCATTAGTCTCTTTAAAAAATAATAAATAAATAAATAAATAAATAAATAAATAAAATGTGCTTTTACCTAAGAGTGCTGTTTCCTAAGCTTGAAGTCAAAGATTTTGAAAGATTCAACTGAATACTCGATGTTATATTTACTAGAGACACTGCTGACTACATAATTAAGTGGCCCAACAGCCTTTTATGAAGGAAAATTCTCACAGGCCTTATCACCAAAAAATGTTATACTCCTAACTGCTGTGCACAGACTGTGAATCTGCTTTGCTTTGAGGCAGTATATAGTGTTATGCTTTCCTAGTTGCTAAGAAGCTTGACAGTTACACTTTCGTCCCACCTCAGCAACCAGAGAGTACCTTTATTATATGCACCGCTGTGCATTTTTACCTCCTGGATTAATTTTGTATCCCTACTCCTTTTAGGCTTCATCTTGATTTGTCTTTTCTATGCTACTATAAACACTTATGATAAACTCCTCATATCTTTTTGGAATCACCTAAGATACAAATGATAAAACTCAACACTAAAAATCCCCACTTGGCACCATCAGTTTCCCATTCCTCCAGGACAGAAACCTTGGAATCATCTTTGGTAACTAATTCACTAATTCTATCAGTCCCTAATACCTAACAACCCAGACTTCGCATTATCACTCATACTTGGTTCCTAGTCTCCATTCCCACTGCCATTACCTGGACTGCTACAATAGGTAATCCATCTTATGTGCTGCTTATAATCAGTCCTCCTTAATCAGTATCAACACATTTCATACCTTTATCTTTCCAAACACCTTTTAAAGGTTTCCCACTACCTATGGAAAAGTCTAAACTCCTTAGTCAGGCATTCAACTCTTTCCATATTCTGATATCAATCACCTGTTTTTGTCTGTATTTCCTATAATCAAGTTTCTCTCCAGACACATTAAACTATTTGTCCATATGCCTCATCTTTTCCTCTAGGTCTCTGAACATGCTGTTCCCTTACCTGCAGTGTTCCCTACCCATCCTCACTGCTACCCCCCCCCAAATTTCTACAGTGCCAAATATTACCTTAGCCCTGACTCAAATGGCATTATTTTCACAAGTTTTCATCCTCTAAATTGAAAATCCTCTTACCCACCTCTGTATTCCCACAGTAGTATATTTATAACTCTTTTCACATATTTATCTTCATCATCCCCTCATATTTATCTCCTATCATTCTGTCTCGGTTTCTGTGTATGAGACCATCTCTCTACTCACACATATATGTAAACGTATAAAAATTCTAGACCAGTGAATCTGAAGTTTTTTTCTTTTTTTCTTTTGAAGCTTTTTCTTTTTAACTGCAAAATCCATTTTTCACTTGAAATGCTATGAGAAAGCCCAATAAGTGAAATGGATTTTTTAAAGGAGACTCTCTGGTTGCATGGGAGGACTGAGAAGATAGCTCGAACCTCACACCCTCTCCTGAGCAGCCCTGTACACATCTTCACAAAGCACAGAGAACACTCAACTATACACCCCAGGAAGACAAGAAGTATACTTTATTTACCTGTCTCCCATGTAGGAAGGCAAGCAACACTGCAAAATCAGATATTCTTGGAGTCAAAATCATAGTTCTGTCATTTATAAACTTTGTTCTCTATGCAAATCCTTAAATCTCTCTGAACCCAAATCTTCATTTGTAAAATGGAAATGGTAAAATCTATTTCCATGTGATGACCCCACAAGAAAAGGTACGTAAGAGTCATACTTCATAATGTTGCTAGCATAGATACAAAGGAATTCCCATTCCTTCTTTCCTCCCCTTTATTTCCACATCATCTAGCCAAATGCCTACATATAATAGGAATTAAATAAACTTTTATTGAACTAATTAATGAATGACTGGATGGAGAGATGAACAATCATCTAAACAAAAAAATAAAAGGACAGAAAAGGGATTTGATAACAGGTACAGAAAAAAGACATGCTAAAGAAATACTACATAAAGAAAAAAGGAAAAATACTTTAAAATAACTTTTATGGCTACAAAAGGAAAAAAGGTCATACTTTATATATTTAAAAACTGGAGACATTTTCAATAAAAATTTACTACCATAGAAAGAAGCTAAGAGGAAAGAATTATTTACACACATCATTTTAAGGTTTACATGTGAATAATATGATATCTGGCTAATATCTAAACTCGATTTACATTCACCAGCTTAGAAATAAGAGTTATAGTAAATTAAACTACAGTGAACAATTATCATGCTTTTTAAAATGAATTTTATTTCACTGATTTATGTATGACTGTTATGGAACGGCGTTCGGATTTTCTTTTTAAAATGTATTTCCTTGTTTCTCAAGTTACAAATGTAAAGTTCTGCAATTGTATTTAAAAATCTTTTGGAGGTAGATGTGCACAAAAGAAATACCTCAACACAAATCACTATGACACACAATGAACCCAAAAGGAATAGGCATATATCATTTAAGGCAAGATGTTAAGTTTGATAAAAACAAAATCTGACCTTTAATATTTTTTAAAACTGGTTAATAAACATAAAATGCGACAAGGCTTATATCCCACATATTTTTAAACTCTTCTGGCATCCTTGGGGTCTGTCTACAAAAGCAAAGGAGTATGCACATGGTAGAGACTAAAAAACTCAAATGAAAGAAACATAATCCTGTGGGACTGTCCTTTAAATAGAAGGTTGAAATCCAAATGGCTTATTTTTCTGTACACACAAAACTGACTTCATGCAGTAGGTGAAAATCAGTTAATGAAAAGTAATGGCATAAAAAAAAAAAATAGTGACACTATTAGCATAATATTCTTGAATGGTAAACTACAAGTCAAGATTAGGTCTTATTCTTTAAAGTTATTTATAGTCCTTAAAAATGAGAAAAACAGAACAGAAATTAGATTATAAATACCTCTTATAAAAACATCACTCCATCAGATCAACAAGGTTCAAGAATGATTTACCAAATTTGACTCCCAAAGAGGACTATAACAGAATGTCTTTTAATTAACTTCATAAAAACTGTGAAGCCTCTTCCTTCTCACTACCTATATGAAGGCCAAAATCAATATATTAAGAAATGAAACTATGAGAAAAATTACTAGTATTCCAAAAACAGATAGATGTATATTTCATTTGAACACTGTATGTCTATCAGTAAATAATTTTGTATACACAGTTTGATTACAATTTAAAAAATAATAAATGCCTAAATACTGAAATAATGAAGCATAATAAAATGTCAATGTGGTTATTTCTGAATCATGAGATTATTTCCTTCTTTTGTTCTTCTAGAGATTCCAAAATCTCTCAAATGTGTTAATTTTAAAATCAGAAAAAGCTAAAGTTATATAAACATAAATATATAGGTTTATATACATGTGTACACATTTGTGTATCTAATATTTATGTGTGTATCCCCCTACGTGGCCTACTTAACTCTAATTATAGAAAGAGAACACAGGGCTCTGGTGTAAAAATGAGAAAAAGTAAAACAGGAAGGTATAACTTAGGTTATTTAATAATTAAGAAAATATTCTCAAATCTCCCTAATATAACATGGCGGTTAAAGCTTTGGCTGTGGAGTCAGAAAGACCTGATGAAATCCCAGTGCCCACTTAACAGCTGGGTAACTTGAGAAAAGTTACTGAATTTCTTCAATCCTCAGTTTTGTTCATCTAAAATTTGGGAATCATATTATCCAACTAACAAAGCTATTAAATGTAATAATATATGTAAAGATGTCAGTGCACAATGCCTATGTAGTGATGGGTGGTATACCTCCTCTTCCCGTAACTCCTTGTGAAGCCTACCGATCCTTCAGGTGTCAGCTTAAATGAACTTCCTGAGAGAGGCTTTCCCTAAATTAAGTTCACACATTCCACTATTTCTTAGTACCTTTTACATTTTCTTTCACAGTCCTTTTCACAATTTATAATTATTTACTTACGCAAATGTATGCACAGTGCATAGCATACCATATGTACTTAGTAAATGATCACTGAAGGAATTTATGAATAAAGATGTTTACTTTAGTGATAGTCTAAGAATGACTTATTACAAGTTCACAATGAGAGGAGGAGTCTGTACCAGAAATGTGAACCAACTGCATCCTATGCACACCATTTAACTCAGCTTTTCTCACAGGAAAACTATCTCAGTGAAGGAAGCAGAGGACTGGTTAACAATCTGGCTCAAGCTACTTAATCTCATAAAAGACCAATGATAAACAGTTCACATACTGGCTACACTGGGTAGCACTGCTTTTTAAACTAAATGTTGGGAGCTGATGAGAGAAGAAAAAAAAAAAAAACTAACTTCAAACCAAAGAATAATTTGTAAAAATAACATCTGGCTGCTGAAATGTGGTCATAATTAGGTCACTGTATTTTTTTTTTAAGATTTTATTTATTTATTTATTTGAGAGAAAGAGAGTATGAGTGGTGGGGAGGGGCAGAGGGAGAGGAAGAAGCAGACTCCCCACTGAGCAGCCCAGGACCCCCTAGATCATGACCTGAGCAGAAGGCAGACGTTTAACCTACTGAGCCACTCCATCACTGCATCTTTTAAAGGAAGATTATAACACATACAAAAGCAACAAAAAATGTTAAGGATAAGCTCTTTTTGTCAGTTAAAAGTCAGGTTCTAACCAGGAAATTTAGACATCCCAGTAATATCTAAATGAATGAAGTCTTTATACTTTCAGAGCCGTTAATAGTAGATGATCCTGGAACCCAAAACTAACCAACTACACATCCTAGGGCAAATCACCTGATCTCTCTGCTCTTCAGCTTCTTTATCAGTAAATAAAAAGACCGCCTTAAACAATTTCTAAAGACTCTCAAATTTTCCCTTCAGTCTAAGTAATTGACACTACCAGATTGCTTTGTTTCTGAATGAAGGCAGACAGGTGGTTCTCCAAAGATATGCTGAGGTTCAATGCTATCTATAATCCCATAAAGTCAAACTAACTTAAAAGGCAGACACTTATAGAGAGATTTGCACTGAACACCTATCAATCTCCTATGTAAATGGCTTACATACATGATCTAATTCATATGAGAAACCTGAGAGATGGATGTTATCATGCAAATTTTATAAATAGTAAAAATCTCACAGCAATATAAAAAAAGAAAAGAAAAAACTAAAAGGGATTCACTCATACTTGTATGACTCCACCAGACCATACTTCCTTCTACAAACCAAACACTACATTGATCTTACAATTTTCTAAGGACACAGTAGAGGTTTCAAGTAAATCAGAGATTTTCTAAATATAGAGTGTTACAACTAAAAATGTTTTGCATGAGGTAAAGATGAAGAAGAAACTAAAGTTAATGTACAAAGAGATTAATGGGAATGGTAAAACTTCAATTCCAAAGTTAGTAAGGAAGCAAAATAAATACCTGATGCATGATATACAAATGTTCAAAACCGTAAAAAATAAGGGGACAACCAAAATAAAGCACTAATTTGAATTTCTAGTATGAACATAGAGTATGAAGATAGATTACCCATACCCCTATTTCCTGTCTGTTCTATTTTGAAGACTTCTGACCTCTTCTCAACATTAGCAACTCCTATTGAAGACTGTCTTCCTAAACTACCCACTATGAACACGACTTCCTCTTTATTCTATTTAACACCTACTAAGCTCCTCATAGGTACCAGGGCACTGTAAAACAGGCAAATTAAAGCAATCTTTGTAGTCATGAAGCTTACAGTGGGGAACAGAAACAGACAAGATCCCTGCCCTACAATGAGGACTTTTTTTTTTTTTTAAAGATTTTATTTATTTATTTGACAGAGAGAGACACAGCGAGAGAGGGAACAGAAGCAGGGGGAGTGGGAGAGGGAGAAGCAGGCCTCCCGCCGAGCAGGGAGCCCGATGCGGGGCTCGATCCCAGAACCCTGGGATCATGACCTGAGCCGAAGGCAGACGCCCAACGACTGAGCCACCCAGGCGCCCCTACAACAAGGACTTTTTTAAGAGTACAGTACGAGGGGCCAGAGCACACAGGAAGGCAATTAACAAGACCGAACAGGGAAGGAAGGTCTTCCTAGAGGATGAGATGTCCAAGCTGATGCTTCTATTTTGTTACATTTTCTATTCCTTCAGCTCTCATAACTACTGCTTCTAATCTACTTATTTTAAAACGTCACTGAAATCTCCAACCCCTTCTTTTTCTCCCATTTTTCTACAAATTGATCAACTCCTTCATACTTTCTATTCCATCCTCCCCACCAGCTGAGGCTCAGGGATTAGAACCTCCAATATCTTAAATTTCAATATTCTTCTGCTACATCTGCCCTTCAAATCCCTAAAGCAGTCCAATCATCCCTCTTTTCCAGTCCTATGCCCAGCAGCTAAGCACTGCTATAGAAATTATACAACCTCACTGTTAGAGCCCCCATAATTGCTGACTAAGCTCAGCTAAGTCCGGGACAACTTAGGCAAGACTAAGCATATTCCTAATTAGCTTTCACTCCCTAACTGCTGTTTACCATTACAAACCTTTACCCCTCCCCAACCTCAGCCAGGGGCCTTGCCTACTTCTTCAAAATGGTATGAATGATAATTAGGCATAGCTGATTACTTTAGACATTTTTTATGGATAAAAAATAAAAAAGGTTGTGTGTACTGAACTAACCCAGCAACCTAACTAAAATTCCTCAAACGGTTTCATTGAGAAAACAGATTTAGTCCCAAACATAGGACTTACAAATAAACTTTGACCTGCCATCTGACAATTTCAGCTATTAAAAATACAGCCAAAACCAGAACTAAGAAGTAAGTAAACTCAGCTCTCAAAATTGATATTAAGTTTATGCACCAATGGTCATATGATTTTTCTCCAAAGAGTGCCTCAGGCTTTCCTGGCTTATGAACTCTTATTTTATACACAAATCTAATAAATTTGACTACTAGTCTATCATAGACCAGAAGCAGCATTCAAAAAATGGGGGAAGTGAAACATTGCCAGAGTGTGGCACACTGATAGCAGCAAAATTAGCAGCTGTGGGGGGGGGGGGCATAAAACTCTGTAAAAATATATAAAATCAAACAGCATAGCAAAGTAGGACCATTTATCATAGGAGCAAAGTACCTCTGTGGTGCCCTAGGGCATCACTACAGTACAAGTGGATTGCAACACATGATATTAACAATGAAATTTCAGTGTAAAAAAGATGAAATTATACCTGGTATTCTGTTTATACACAGTAATAAATGTGCATAGATATACTATAAAATGTTCATTAAAATGGTCAAAATAAAATACGTTTGATGGCTTAAATTAGCTCATATATTTATATGATGAATATATTAAATACCTTTATTTTCTATAATTTATATTGCATGGACGCCCTTATATATAAATAATTCTGTTAGAATACAGATTTACATACCTATAAAAACTTAAACTAGTCTTTTGTTTCTAATCATGCTCACCATTCAAAAATAAGACAATAACTGCATAATTTAAAACTGAGGTGACAGTTTGGCTGATTTTTACATACTGCAGGCACAGCACAATTCTACATTCAAGCAAGAAAAACAAATATTAAAGAAAACGGAGTTCTTCAGAGTCTCTAATCATGCACTAGTTAACCAACTCATTCATTAGTCAGTTTCTATCCAGTGTTGCTTCAAATAAACTTTCTAACTATAAAATTATTTCATTAATCAACTTTAAAAGTAAAATGAACTGCAAAGACCAATGTCTGAAATCTGAGTGTACAGCAAAAAGCATAAAAAGAAGAAAAATGAAACTGCTTAAAATTTGCACTTAGAATTTGTTTTGGAACATGATAAAATGATTCCTAAAAATTCATCTGGAAGAATAAAAATAGGAAAAGAGACAAGAAATACTTTAAAAAGAAAAGTTATGCGGATGACCCTGAACTATAATACCAAATTTTAAAACATATTAAGAAGCTATAATAACTAAAGTAATGCAGTACTGGCAAAGGAAAAGACAATTCAATGGAACAAAGCAGAAAACTCAAAAATAATAATTTATTATCTGATAAAGGTAGCATTTCAATTCTGAGGGAAAAGGAAGGCTTATGTAATTTGTGGTGGTTAGACCACTGGCAAACCAATTTAAAAACTATTCTAACTTAGAACCCTCCTTGACACTATACAACAAAATAATGGATTAAATATTAAACTTTAGAAACTAAAAACCTGAAATATAAATACCAGATGATATATTCAAAAATTGAGGGTAGGGCTTTCAGTCAAAGGCAGAAGAAATAAAGAAGTATAAGCTGATTTAACCACATTAAAAATGAAAACTTGCATAATGAAATCACTCACTATAAACAAACCTTAAGGAAACCAAAAGACGGGAGGTGGGGTGGGAGACTTCCATATATGATCGACAAAGGGTCAATGGCTTTAATATATTAAAAGCCTTGGTAAACAATAGGGAAAAACAAGAACCTAGTGAAACTGTGCTAAGAATATGAACAAATTCCTACAAATAAAGAAATATAAATGGCCACAATATTTTCAAACTCAGTAGTAAAAAAAAAAAAAAGCTGTAAAACAGCACAACTATTAAATACCAGAGAGAAATGGAGGGGGATACTCTTATAACTGCGGATGGAAATGTAAGTGAGTCCAACTTTCCTGGAAGAAAAATCAGGAAGTTGCTATCAAAAAAGCTTTTAGATTAAAAAATTCTTCTAAGACTTAAGGTAATAGATATTAAGATTTCATTACATCATTTTTAATAATAGTGGAAAAACTGGAAATAACTAATGGTTCAATAACAAGGGAATAATAGCATAAAAGAAATCCATACAAAAAAACAACTGTCTAATAACAGAAAACTGTTTACGTGTATTAAGTTGGGGCAGGGAGGAAGGAAGGGTACCAAACATCACAGCAATAACTAAAAATTACTAAGAACTTAAGTAAATTATATCAGACACAAAAACACACACCACAAAGTATAAGACTCTGTCTTGGTAAGGGATTACAGATTGCTTTTATTTTCTTTTTGCTTATCCGTATGAAGATCTTATAGCCTCTTCCCAAATTAAGTAAGTCATTTAGAAGTTGTCTCAGTTTCCTTGAATAATAAGGGGCTCCCTTGTTTTTATTTAGAGTTCATCAAACAGGAACTCAAATACAGAATACTAGAAAGACTTTAGACACATTCTCTCTTTTCTATTTATGTTACTATGCAGAGATCTCCCGATGCATTTTTTAAATTTTTTCTTAAATGCAAAAGAATGTCTATTACATGGCACTCCACGTGTAAAAAGGAAAAAATAAGAATACATTCATGTGTTATATGTGGCTAAACTCTGGAAGAAATACACAAAAATAAAAGTTGTCACTCAAAGGGAAAAAAAACAGGCAACAGAGATAGAACTTTTCATTGAATAACTGAACTATCTTTAAATGTGTAAATGTATTACCAATTAAAAACTAAGCTGAAATAATTTTTTCATGACAATATATATTTAAAATACATAAGAATAAAAATATACATAAATGTGAGCATGTATAAATAAAACCACGAAAGTCCTCAAATAGCCAAAGCAATCGAGAAAGAACAAAGCTGGAGGTATCACAATCCCAGATTTCCAGCTATACTGTAAAGCTATAGTAATCAAAACAGTATGGTACTGGCAAAAAAACTGATACACAGACCAATGCAAAAGGATAGAGAGCCCAGAATTAAACCCACACCTATATGGTCAATTAATCTATGACAAAGGAGGCAAGAATATGCAATGGGAAAAAGACAGTCTTTTCAATAAATGGTGTAGGGAAAAGTGGACAGCTACATGCAAAAGAATGAAATTGGACCACTTTCTTACATCATATACAAAAATAAATTCAAAATGAATTAAAAACCTAAATGTGAGAGAACACAGGCAGTAATTTCTTGGACATTGCCCTTAGCAACATATTTATGATATGTCTCCTCACACAAGGGAAACAAAGGCAAAAATAAACTATTAGGACTATAACAAGATATAAAGAACTTCTGCACAGTAAAGGAAAACATCAATAAAACAAAAAGGCAACGTAGTGGATGGAAGAAGATATTTGCAAATAATATATCCAACAAGGGGTTAATATCCCAGACACAGACAGATTTTATATATATGTATACATAAAACCTACAACACACACACACACAAATCTGATTTAAAAAAATGGGCAGAGGACCTGAATAGACGGTTCTCCAAAGAATCTATACAGATGGCCAATAGACACATGAAAAGATGCTCAGAATCACTAAGCATCAGGGAAATGCAAATCAAAACCACAAGCTATCACCTCACACCAGTCAGAATGGCTAGTATCAAAAAGACAAGAAAGTGTTGACGAGGATGTGGAGAAAAAAGATCCCTCATGCATTGCTGGTGGGAATTCAAACTGATGCACCCACTGTGTAAAACAATATGGAGGTTCCTCAAAAAACTTAAAAATAGAAATATCATACAGTCCAGTAATTCCACTACTGGGTATTTACCCAAAGAAAACGAAAACACTAATTTGAAAAGATATATGCACCCCTATGTTTACTGCAGCATTATTTACAATAGCTAAGGTAATGGAAGCAACCCAAGTGTCCACCAACAGATGAATAGATAAAGATACAGTACACACATACAATGGAAGAGTACTCAGTCAAAAAAAGAATGATATCTTGCCATGTGCAACAAGATGGCTGGACCTAGAAGGTATTATGCTAAGTGAAATAAATCAAAGACCATAAAATTTCACTTATATGTGGAATCTAAGAAACAAAACAGATGAGCAAGCAAAAAATAGACTTTTAAATACAGAGAACAAACTAGCGGTTGCCAGAGAAGAGGTGGGCTCGGGGATGAGCAAATAGATAAAGGGGATCAAGAGGTACAAACTTCCAGTTATAAAACAGGGAGATGATTAGTACAGCACAGGAATCATAGCCAATAATACTGTAATAATGTTGTATGGTGACTGATGGTAACTACACTTACTTTGGTGAGCACTGAATAACACATAGAATTGTTAAATCATTATGTTGTACACCTGAAATTAATATAACATTGTCAATTTACTTCAATTACATATTTATTTACATATAAATGAAAACATATATAATTTATTTATAAATAAACAATACATGTCACATTACTCAATACTGGCAAATACTGACACTCAATGTATATATGCATATATACACACACACACTATTGGTGAGATTACAGTTCATTAAAGCCTTTATGGAAGGTCAACAAAAACCTTAAAAGACTAGTCCTAATGAAATATCCAGTCACAGGTTCAAAGATACACATACATACATACATACACACACACACACACAGAGAGTAGAGAGAGAGAGAGAAAGCAGGGGGGAGGGGAGAGAAAAGAAAGAAGGAGGGGAATAGACCTGTATATAAAGGAAGTTCATTACGATCCTATCTGTAACACTGAAATATTAGAAAGAACATGGTCTATTTAACAAGATTGCTTAAAGACATGATAATGGAATATAAACTATTGCAGCTATAAAGATAATGCCATATTTATCAATATGGAAAGGGCTTATGGTATTATATAAGTAAAAGCCCAAGTTATACAATAGTTATAATATGAACTTTTAGTATTTATTTTTTAATATGCGTTGGAAAGGAACTAGAAAGATAAATACCAAAGCATTAATACTACTTTAAGTCAATGAGTTTAAAGTGTTCTTTATGATCTTTCATCTCCTGACTTTTTTTTTTGAGAAAAGAACATGAACTGCTTCTATAAGGAAATATAAAAGACATTTAATTTTAAATAAAATGTTGATATAACAGTTCTCCTACCCATAACATTTCCTTGGTTTTATGGGTTTTTTTAGGGGGGGAAGGTTATTTTGTTCTTAACATATAAAATTCACCAATGCAGAAGTGAACCAAGATCTTCTGGTTGCAAATCTACAATCCTTTCCTCTGTA
Source organism: Halichoerus grypus (assembly GCF_964656455.1). Classification (NCBI taxonomy): domain Eukaryota; kingdom Metazoa; phylum Chordata; class Mammalia; order Carnivora; family Phocidae; genus Halichoerus; species Halichoerus grypus. Next base: position 103,896,786 of record NC_135720.1, on the reverse strand, counting down.
TCATGCTATCTAAATCATTCGTATGTGGCATTATTGTCCTTTATATTAACTTACCCTTTAAAATATTTAATTTTATTATAAATTCCAGAGAAGTAAAGTTTTACTGTATATTAAAAACAAATATTATCTCTGTTCACATCCTTCCAAAGGATTAGAAGATACTATTAAACCCAAATTCTAGGTTGGAAGAGGCAGAATAAAAAATAAAGTACTTGACTCAGAAATGGGTTGTACTCCAAGTTTGACGGTTTGGGAGTAATTCCACACAAAAAGAATTATTTTTGTTGTAGAAATAAGCATCAATTGATCGCCAGGCCAGCCCAAAAAGTTTAATTTAACCCATAATTGGCAGAAATATATTACTAGTGTATTGTTATCCCTATTAAACACACATTACCAACCCACATAAAATAGAAATAAGGGAGAAAGCCACAAAAGGCTAGGAACACCCTACCAGCCATGGAAAAACATGGTTCTTTCAAGACAGAAATCCATGAAAAAAAGGGAGGAAGAAAGCAGTCAGTCAAAGATAACAGATGAAGGATTAGTTCTCATTTTCTCTTCCTTAGAACAGTGGTTTGTGAATTCTATTTATTCTGTCCCAGGAAAAAATGTTATGCCAGTTAGAAAACCTAATGACTATAGTATTTTTTAAAAGGCAGATGATATTTTAAGATTTTTAAAATATCTATGCAGAGATGTCAAAAAAGATACATTTGCAAAAGGTAGCACACTCACACCAATATATATTTTTGTGATGTACTTTAGTATGTTAAAAACATATTTACACATATTAATATATATGTTAACATGTTAAAATACATCACAGAATAAGTCGATTCTCATTTCTTTGGATGTAATACAAAATGCATATTAGTCTCATACCTACAGAAGTCAGAACTCTCTTCAGCAAACTTAAAAATGGTTATGAAGCTTGGACCCCACAAATTGTCAAAATAAAAAAAAGATTCATTCCCCTATATTAAAAATCTACTACTGGGGTGCCCTGCTGGCTCAGTCCGTAAAGCATGGCACTCTTTTTTTTTCCCCACTTACATATTTATTTTTTATTATGTTATGTTAATCACCATATAGTACATCATTAGTTTTTGATATAGTGTTCCATGATTCATTGTTTGCGTGTAACACCCAGTGCTCCATGCAGTACGTGCCCTCTTTAATACCCATCACCAGGCTAACCCATCCCCCTAACCCCTCCCTTCTAGAACCCTCAGTTTGTTTCTCAGAGTCCATAGTGTCTCATGGTTCATCTCCCCCTCCGATTTCCCCTGCTTCATTTTTCCCTTCCTGCTAGCATGGCACTCTTGAACTCGAGGTTGTAGAGTGCAACCCCACGTTGGGTGTAGAGATTATTTTTAATACATACATACATAAACCCACTATTATTTTATATAAAATTACACATCTTTTTAATTTTAAGAGTCATTTACATTCTCTATCAATAGCATTCACTGTAAGGAGGCAATCAATATATAATGGTAGAGATCAAATTTTAATTTCCTATCCAAAATTACTAACCACTTTCTGATGTATTTTGGTACTGAAGAATCTATTTTTATCCACTACTGTTTTTAAGATTTTTTTTAAGTAATCTCTATACCCAACATGGGGCTCAAACCCCACAACCCTGAGATCAAGAGTCGCACACTCTACCAACTGAGCCAGCCAGGTGTCCCCATCCACTACCATTTTTAAAGATTAATTTTGAATTTGGTACATTTAAAAATAACAAGTTTTCAAAATCTCAGCATGTTAAAAATAACAATTAACAAAATACTGTATAACATATTGCTAACTCTGTAGCTACCAGAAATTCTACAAAACTAGCTAAACGAAAATGAGGACCCAAAACTCACAATGTTGTTACATATTCAATTACGCACACTGGCAGAATAATCAAGTACAATACAATACGCTCAAAGTTATCGCTGTGGGACTTTGAGTAACACTAAACATAAATATATTATGTAAATTTACAAAGGAACATTTTTAAGAAACTAACACACATCAGTATTATCTGTGCTTTCCCAAAAATGGAACATGAATGTAATATTAAACCTCCCAATCAAATCTTACCTGCCAAAGTAACCAAAATTAATATTCCCCAAATCTTTAAAGAACTGTGAGACAATGGCAGCCAAAAGAAAAGAAGAAGCAAAAAGTAAACTGGTGACAGCATTTATTTACTTAAAAGTAAATATTAAATCCAAAAAATGACGTAACACGTAAAATGTATTTTCCCAATTTCAATAAAAACATAAGCAACCCAGAAAAGAAGTAGCCCATGTGTAATTTATATTTTCCATTTTTCTTGTGTTGTCAAATACTTGCTACATGTGGCTATTTAAATTTAATTAAAATAAATACAAAATTCAGTTGCTCAGGTGCCTAGCTCATTTAAATGTACTCAGTAAGCACACATCGTTAGTGGCTATCATACTGGAGAACACAGAAATAGAAATTTCCATCAGTGCAGAAAGTTCTACTGGACTGCAGGCTACAATGTAGACAATTCATTTTTTTCTCTGTATTTATAAAAATTCTTCCCATAAAACTGCAAACATTTCCCCCTGCACCTGAATCATTTTTATAAGCTTCCTAATCAGACGTTGACAATAACCTTTTTTAAAAGATGATGGCAACAACTAACAGGACAGTGCTTACCATGTGCCGGGAACAGTAACTATGTGCTTTGACTCAGTATCTCATTTCATCTTCATATAAAGCCTATGAGGTAGATGCAGGTCCACAATCCCTTATCTGAGAAACGTATTTCAGAATTCACAAGTTTTCAAGTTTTAGAAAGTTAATACTGAACAGAAACCATACGCTACATAACACCAACAGGCAGAATCTAGGCAAGCACTCAGGAACACAGTAGGATGTGTGTACTAAAGATAAGTGAATTCTGTAAGTACCTGTGAATCAGCTAGGTCCTGGTTCTGCCATCAAACTAGTTCAGAACTGGTATTCCCATTCTCCAGTGTAATAATTTGCAACTACATTGCACTTCTGAATGACGGATCTGTGAACTATTACCTATTTTTCCCCACATAACTAAGGATTTTCATTACAGAATTACCAAAATGGCCATCCCCCTGAATTTGAGGGATTCATTTCTAAGACTGAGCAACATATTTTTCTTCCTGGTAATTATAGACATACCACCCTAAACTCAAAAGCCTTGTTACTTTCTTTTCACGAGATAACTGATAGAGATATTTCAGTACAAATTCAAAACTGTATTTTGTCCCATTTATAAGATGACACATTTTTTCAGGGCAAGCACTTAACTCAGTTGGATCTAGCAACCTAAACATTTCCTTATTTAATTTCTGAAAGGAAACTAAGTATAACCAACTTTGTTACATAGCACTTTTTATATTCTCAATCAGCTTTCGCACATTTTCTCACTTTCAGGAAAGACTGTGACCAATTTTAAATAATTTGAAAATCTTCCTCATCATTGTTATATTTATAAACCAATGTATATCTTAAAATATTCCAAATACATGCATTCTACAAAAAGCACAAGGATAAGTTTATCCACATATTTTAGTGTAAATTTATCATGAATTAAAGGAAAACATTAATGGTGATAAAATATAATAGACATTTAAATATTCAACAATGTAGCTATGTTTATATCCAAAATTATGACATATCACAAATATGAGCATCCAAAAAGGAGCATATAAGTAACAAATATACAATTTTAATGAAAAATTATACTTTCCCTTGGTTATTGACATGGCCTTGCTTAAAAAGATTTGGTGATTAGGCATAGGAAACTGAAATAAAGCTATGATAATATGAAAATAACAACTTCATCTAATACTTCTTATAAAAATTAGACCTCATTGCTAATGACACTAATTAACAATAATTATTCAGCTTTCACATCACTTCATTACAGTACACTAGTCACACATAAATTAGTAAACATCGATTCGTAAACTAAATTTCCTAAATCAAAATCAAAGTTTGACTGGCTGAAATGTAATTTAGCATAATATGTCAAAAGCATGGATTCTGAGGGAGTTAGACTTCCTGGCTTAAATATAGGTTTTGCCACTTACTCTAATGGCAATTTTTTGCGAGTTACTGACTTCTGTGTCTCAATTTCCTCATCTAATCTACAAAAGGGGAATAACAGGATCTACCTTACCGGGTTGTGTGAAGGTTAAATGAAATGGTATATGGGAGTACTCAGGCAGTGGCTGGTACACATTATGCTCTATACAAGCATTCACTATTATCAGTACTATTAAAGCATCTCTGAAGTTGTAATATATTGTTAGCACTATTTACCTTTTAAGAATGTTTCTCCAATTTCCTAAAAAACTTAAATGCACCAGGGAAACAATATTTGAAGGAACCCTGTGTCAGCTGAATAAAGATCTATTACTAATACATGTGTTTACATATTAGGTCTCTTTAAAGTCAGATTAACGTGAGGCTAGAACTGGGAACATGATTCTTTCACAGCTCCTAACTTCAAAATGCTAAATAATAGCCAAATGATGCCATTTCACATAGACAACTATGCCCTCATCTAATGCAGCAATGAATGAATAGTTGTTGCTATGTGCCCCAAAAGCTCCCAGGAAAAGAAGCAAATCTCACTGAAAAAATTATTAGTTCAGTTTGGGACATACTAAGTTTGAGGTGCTCATAGAATACTTAAGAGGTGTTCCGGGAAGAAGTCAGAAGTACAGACCTCAGGAAGATTACTCTCAGAACTCTTTATACTACCATGAAATTAATTTTTCACATCCTATTACATGACAGTTATGTGTCTCCACAAACCTTCTCTATCGCTACACTATTTTGAGGGCATCTAGGTCCTGCCATATAAGGGATCAATAAATGTTGATTTTTAAAAATGCAAAACTTGCAGAACTATACAGTTAAGAGAGTGAATTTTATCATATACTAAAAAAACTGATTAAAACAATTTCTTTTCAATCTGTGAATTTTAAATAAGGATGAAATTTTCATTTGGAAGAATTCTTAGAAAATATAAGATGTAAACACAAAATCATTTTTTAATTTAGTCACATGAGAATTACTAAATGCTACCAAGCAGTAAAACCTGGAATCATCACCAGGCCAAAAACGTGAAAAAGTACAGTAAAATAAAGAAGAGAAAGCTCAATGAAGAACTCCTTGATATGCATTTAAATTAACCAAAATTCTTAAGTTTATTAAAATACCTGCAATGTGGATTGAAGAGATTTCACTTCGTAATTTACAGACTACTTGAGTTCAATAACTTAAAAATGAAAAGCCTCTGGACTCTCCCAGCACACATTATTCAAAGAGCTGTGTTAAAAAGCATGTAGCAAATGTGCTGAGTTATATGCACTAGGTAAGGGAAAGCTGTGTCATCCCCAACGCACCAGCAACTGTCTGTCTGCTAATCCTTTAGTTTAAAATGTGTAGAAACACCTTCTAAAGAATGCTTCACTGTACTATTTACAACCCAAACTTAAAATATGGTCCTTGATGGAATGGACCATATAGTAGTACAGACCAGCTGCCAGCTCTATATTTAATAGCAGATCATGACAATTTTGTTTGTGCTTGACAACTAGACACCTTTCAGTGAAACTATTGCCTGGAAATAACACTACAATATTGTTAGTTATTTAGAGGGCAGGGAGCCAAGAGAAAAAGCGCTCATTAATGGTGAATGGGTGGGAAAGACAGTAACAGTAGAGGATTAAAAAATGGTAATACAATATACACAGGGTTAATAGGACTGTGAAATGGGGGTGGGGGGATATACAGAATGGAATTTCTATAACACAAAATAAACATGAAGATTTAAGTCTGCACTTCACATTTGAAATAAGCAAGAATAAATGTATATTGCTTCTTATATAATCAAAAGCCTGAAAACCTTATACCGATAGAAAATATTGGTAAATTTAAAAGGATTCCCCCAATTTGGGCCCTTTTTTCCTGTTCTATGAAGCAATTCATAAGGGGAAAAAAATAACTTCAGACTATAAATGATGAATGTAACTATTAGGAGTGGCCTCTCTAAGAGGTCTGAAATAGAAGGAAAATGTACATTTCTTCCAAAGCTGTAGCCAACAATAACTTTTGCATTCTGAATCCAGCTTAAGCATATTAGTTGAGAAGATGTTTGCAAAAGTATTTAATAAGAAAGTGCTGAATTTAGCTTTTATTTTTTTTCTGTTTTCTTAAGTGGCCTGCAGTCTATCAAATGCACTAAGAAGAACCTCTCCTAAGTGTAAATGACCAAAGGAAATAAAGTTTTCTTCTTATAGAGAGCTGTTTCCATAGATCAGGTAAACCTTTTCTGTAAAGGGCCATATAGTAAATATTTTCAGCTTTACAGGCCATATGGTCTCTGTCACAAATACTCAGCTCTGTCATGTAGCATGAAAGCAGCGACAGGTAACAGATAAATGAGTATGGATGGAGTCCAATAAAACCTCATTTTCAACAACAGGCAGCCAGTCCATGGGACCATGACCATAGTTTGCTGACCTGTGCTATAGAGCTTGTTTTTTTTACCTACGACAAATATATTGTTTTAATAAATACCACCAACTTTGAAATATGATGTCTCGGATTTGCTTTAAAATATTTTACAAAAGAAAAGTGGAGAGTAGGTTAAATAAGACTAGCAAAACACAATTATTATTAAGGTTGGATGATGGATGCATGGAGTTCATTATCCTATTCTTTGTAATTTCTTGAGTTTGAAATTAAAAGCTTTTAAAAATGCAAAGTAAATCAATGAACCAGCTCTACAGGAAAATGAATTTCTTCACTTTACCGCAAACCTTCTAAAGCACATTTATTATTTTGAAACCATAATTAACATTATGCAACATAAAAAATTCTTAATGTAAAGCAACAAAACTAAAATGAAAAAGCTTATTATATAAAAGTGTATACCAGCATGAACCCTTCACATTTTCCGTAATTTAAAACACAGGCTCCCCTCATATAACTCCTAAATTAATATATTAAATTTATTCTCATCTTATCTAACAAAATGTTACTGATTTTTGGTTTAAGAATATAATTATTTTTATAGAGCACATGTTATTTATGTTAACATATAATAGGTTTACTATTTTTCAAATAAATTAATGTTTTTTATTCCTCAGTTCTAAACTTTAAGCAATAAGTATTCATGGATACAACCTACATAAATAAATGCTGTTTAAGGTCTTCAACAACTAAGAATGTAAAAGGATCCTCAGACCAAAAAGCTTGAGAACCTAAGATCTAAACGTTCTCAATGTTGTCTAAAGTATGTTTACCAAGTGTATGAACAGCATATGTATTTGAACAATAATCATCACACTGTGAGGACTATCAATATACACCCACAAGAGGAAGATACTTAAACTGTCAACAGAAACATTCTTTTCAACTTGCCCTGTATGTCATAAATAATGTATCCACAGGAAAAGAAGAGCTCTAATGTGATGTCCCATTTATGCAGATAACTGTCTGCTGAAACAATAATAAAGAAAAACTAATATATGCCAGCAGACATCTCTAATAAATGCGTTATCTCCTGTCAAATCAAGATATGCCATGTCACTCAGTGGAAGAAGCCAGAAATCAAGCTAAATAGAGCCTTAGGAAAGAAATCTTAAAGACCGTGCAATTTCTCAAAAACAATAAATGTGTTTTTTAAATGTTCTAAGTTTTTTCTCAACATTCAGCAATACAGTGATTTCAAATTATATCAAAACTAAAAAGTAATTTAAATTAGGCTCATGGAATTCTTACGGTATTTGTGAAAAACAGAACCTCTCTGTGAAAACATCTGAACTATAATCAATCTCAAAATTCTCTAAATCTAAAACTAAAATAGTAATAAACAATCCGTAACACAGATTTGAACAAATAACTACAGCAAAAATATTCATGTGATTGTTCATTCTTTTATAAAGATAAACCAGTATTTATTTTTCAAATACAAAGCTGTAGCCAACAATAACTTCTGCATTTTGTATTCTAGCATTTTTAACCACTTTTGCCCCTTTTGCATATGGCTATTTAAACTATTATCAGACTATTTCATTTTTAAGTATACATTTCCAAGTTAAGTTTTAGAAATTTTATAATTTTTGTTGTCTTTTATCAACCTGAATAAACTTAAAATAGTAGTGTGTGATGCAGACACATACTTACATCATACTCTGTAACTCTGCTGCAAAGCTTATAGACTTCCCTGTACTTCTTCCACTACTTGAAGTAGCAGTAGACATTGGGCTGGCTGCAGTATTATTCATCTAAATAAAAAAGAAATAAAGCTTACAAAATGTATTTAACTATAAATAAGTGCATGGAAAATGGAAGCAATTATAAATTACTTCAAAAAGAATAGAAAATTTTAAATTTCTAATTTGTTCATAAATCTGACTTGTCCATACTTAATGTTCTTTATTAAAATGAAATAGTAAAGAGGGGGCACCTGGGTGGTGCAGTCAGTTAAGCATCCGACTCTTGGTTTCCACTGAAGTCGTGATCTCAGGGTCCTGGGATCAAGCCCCGCCTAGGACTCTGCTCTCAGCATGGGGTCTACTTGGGATTCTCTCTCCATCTCCCTTTGCCCCTCCCCCTACCCACCACACTCATATGCGCCCTCTCTCTCTCAAATAAATCTTTAAAATGAAGCAGTAAAGAGGAAAAACTGCTTAGTCAAATACGATATCAAATACGATATCAAAAAAAAAGTGCTCAATAAATGTTAGCTATTATTTCCTATGTCCATATGAATTTTGCAATATAATTTTCCTTTAAAATGATCTGCAGATTTGAATATATGATACAATAAAGCAGTACTGCAAACTTTAGGTATACTGTAGTAAAGTAGGAGAAGTCAGGAGTCAGACTGCCTAGGTTCAAATCCCAGTTCTGCTTAAGTGATAAACATTTTAGTACAAATTTTTAATAAATAATGGAAGAAAAAGACTCATTAAAATACTTTACTAGAACTCCATGGTTTTCAAAGTGTGTTCCAGGGAGCCCTAAGGTTCATGGGCAGTATTTCGAGGAGCTCCCAGTGGCCCCAAAGCACACCCTCTCAGTTCCATCCAGAATCAGAGAACAACTCTGATTTTTCTATGTCATGTATTGGAGTTCCAAGTAAGAGTTAATATAAAGAAAGAGTTGCACAGCTATAAAATACAAAATTAGAAAACTGCATAATCTAACGAAACCAAAGCCTAAAATATAAATAATAAAAATAAAGTCAATCAGTAGATCAGAAGTAAACATTGTGATATTTTATAATCTCATGGTTAAGTAAATCATCAATTCAAAATGTGACCTTTTTTTCCCAATAAAATTAAGTTGATGCATAAGGGGAAAAGTAGATGCCGATCCTAATATATGCTATTTTATTTAATGCATGTGGCAGTCCCATAAACAAGAAATAGTGAAAATAACATTAAAATAATGAAAGTAGATAAAAGCCTCAACTGTTACTCAGTAAGTGCTCAATAAATGTTAGCTATTATTTCCTATGTCCATATAAATTTTGCAATATAATTTTCCTTTAAAATGATCTGCAGATTTGAATATATGATACAATAAAGCAGTACTGCAAACTTTAGGTATACTGTAGTAAAGTAGGAGAAGTCAGGAGTCAGACTGCCTAGGTTCAAATCCCAGTTCTGCTACTTTACTGGGACTTTGGGCAAATTACTTAACTTCTTTGTGCTTCAGTTCTTTCATCTTTAAAATGGAAATGATAATCCCACATTCTTAGGGTTGTTGTGAACATTCAATGAACTAACGTGTACAAAGCATTCAGAACAGCTCTTAGCACACAGTAAGCATACAATGTTAATTATTATTATTGTACACAGACCTTAAGAATTCTCCCTCTATTGATCAGCTAAAAGCTTTTTTATATGACAAATTTAGGTTACTCTTTTTTCACAATCACAAGTCTAAGAAACTTGAATATTTTCACTAAAAGACCTTAACATACTTCAACAAATATTAAATACTTAGTTTCCTTATAAAATACTTTTTAGTACTGACATCACTACTGCTAGCAGTCATCCTAGCTCAAAATCCGTCAGTCTTTGACTCCTTCTCCTGTACCCTATAATTTGTAAAAAAAAAAAAAAAAAAAACACAAACAAACAAATTCTACTTTATGTTCTTACATCCTCCCCATCTTGTTCTACTGTTATGGCCCTCTCTATAAGCACTACTTATAGCTTCTCTCTTTCCATCTCAGTTCATTCTTCACCTTGCTGCGAAATTTATCTTCTTAATACATCCTCTAACCTGACAGCTCCTGTGGGCAACGGAGGCTAAAACTGATATAGGAAACCTGAACCAGGGTTATTCACCAAGCTCTGAGATGGAAGGACTGGGCTCCATGAAGACAACTGGAAAAAACGAAACTATATATTTGTTATAATATAACTACTATAAACCACTACTATAAACCACTGCCTGAGATAGGCAATATACGAAGCTTTTGAGAGAAGGCAACAAGACAGAGGTCTAAGATGAGCAGCACGCTAGCTGGCTGGCTAGATCTGGAATAATCCCAATATCCTTCTGTGGCAAGGCCAACTATCGCCAATATAAGCCCTGGTCTAGTATGAGATCCCTAAGGGCCAGGCCAAATGAAAGAGCAGAGAAGGAAAAACCTTTTACTCAAATTGAGCCTGAAAACCAAAATTCTAAAACACATAAAGAAGCTAATGCTATGAAAGACCATCGACTTTTTTTAAGCCTCCGTTTTTTTCTACACAGACTTTTAAAATAGGTACTTTTTTCTACAAATAATATAGGAAAAGAAGCATCACCACTAGAACTCAGGTTAAAAAAAAAAAAAATCACATCACCAAATCCAAGATTGGGGGAAGACAGACAGGAACCCAGTGACTTCTAGGAACAGTCCTACAGAATCAGGACAGTGATAAAAAAGGAACCTGGCTCTCTCAAGGGCCTTCGAAACGGTTTCCCTTGTCCCACCAGAACACTGGCAAAGATATGATGTCCCAGAGAAAACGTCAAAGTCAAAGTTTATGTATTAACCCCAGCCTCCAAAAACAGTTATGATTTAAGTTGACTCATGTCAGACTGGAAGACGTGCCAGGCTATGGCATGATCCTGCGGCCTGATGTCCCGTGACACACTGCTAGAGCAATGTGCCCCCTTTTTCACTTTGCAAATCCAGTCACCCTGCTTTAACACTCTCTGAAGAGGAGACACTTCCGAAAGTAAATTCTTATTAAAACCACAGCTCTCTTCAGTTGTCCCCCTACTGCAAATGTTTCGTATCAAGAGTATTTATTCGTAAGAGGTAAAAGGTCCCAATCCTAGTTTATTATAACCACGATCATCCTTTCAGTCAAGTTATTTAATTTTTAAATCAAACAGGTGAATAACATTTTTCTGACATGATGAGCTGATAGCTCATTAGAATCTTTAAAATAATTATTTCCCATACCCGCATTTTGTTTGATTTAGATAATTAACTTCTTTAGACATAACTTCTTTACTCATCAAAGTCCTATCAACCCAATGCTCTATTTCCTTTCTCCTAGACATTTAAAAAAAAAAGTCAGTTAAAAGCAGAAGCACTCAAGTCAATTTTCTCTAATAAATACAGTTAACATGGAACTGAAAACCTACTGTAATCTTCTCAATGGATTAATGTCCTGCAGTTGTTTTAGTTTTCAATTGGAATGCAGCTGTTTGCCATATTTTACAAAATGAATTCAGATGTGCAGATGGAGACCTAGATTATTTCAACATGCCACAGTTTAAATGTGAACCCAAAGAGTGAGTTCATCTCTGATTAATACTTATATTTACACCTGACTATTAAGTCAAGCTCCAATACTATGTCACACCTGTAAAATCCTATTCCAGAGTAGAAAAAGTGACATCTTTTATTTTAAAATGATGGCATTTAAGGATATACCCTTTCCCTCAGAAAATACTATAACAAAAAAAAATTTTTTTAATTGTAGTAAAGTTATACATTACAAATGTGAATTAAACAAAAACTTAATGAACATGCTACTGGGTTTCTAATTATAGCTCACATTTTTGGTGCTAAATGACTAAAGAAGAAATAACATGAAACACCTTTGGCTTAAAATACCTCAAAGAGTTGAAAACTTTATTACTAGTTATAGAACCATCAAAACAACATAAATATCTGGATTGTGAAATCCATCAGTCTACCCATTTATTAAGACAGTGGAATGTTTTATCATTTCTTTTATTTATTTATTTATTTATTTATTTGACAGAGAGACACAGCGAGAGAGGGAACACAAGCAGGGGGAGTGGGAGAGGGAGAAGCAGGCTTCCTGTGGAGTGGGGAGCCTGATGCGGGGCTCGATCCCAGGACCCTGGGATCATGACCTGAGCCAAAGGCAGACACTTAACGACTGAGCCACTGAGGCACCCAGTTTTATCATTTCTTCTATTACATCACTGCTGAGGAAAATTAATTCAGCAGACCTATGTACTGATTCTGAGCATACACAGTTCCAATTCCAATCACTCATAAGCTGAACATCCTACATCATATAAATTAATAGAAAACTGTTACAGTCAGAACATTCTCATTTTCATAGAACTCCAAAGGCAGGAAGCAATTATGGTTAAGCCAACACTATTATACACTAAATTCTGGTTCTGTTGTTTAAAAAAAAAAAAACAAAAAACTCAAGTTACATCATGATGTAAATTTCTCCTGCTGTGAAAAATAATGCCAAATGATCATTCAATCACTGAGAATGTAAAAAATTAAAAAAATTAAGTGTACAAAATGGTAAAACTTCTACACCTAGTATTTGGGATAACACAATGGTAATTCCAATATATTTATATATGCCCCATTTCAAGTGGACTTCAGAAGGTATAAAGTTCAAGAGTCCATACAATTACCTGCTAAAAGAGAAGCAACATACCATGAATAAACCCAAGAACAGATGATTCACATAATTTATAACTGTTTCAAAATCAACAGCAATTTTTCTGAAACTGCTAATTGTATTTTCATAACTAAAAATCATTTGTATTCACTTACCCCATATTAAATGAGTTCAGAACCTAAAATAAGATGCATCAATCATAGCACTTCTCACACTACAGTGTTAACTATTTCATTGTCCTCGAACTGCTAACTGCTTAATGACAGGACACTGTTTATTCTGTAACTTTAATACCTAATATGCTGCCTACCACTGCTGATTCTCAGTAAATGTTGCGTGAATGATCAAACTACTGTATGGTGTAACAAGGAATACAAAGATAAGAAAGACGTATTTATGCCATTTAGTAGCTTATAGCCTACTGAAGTTAACAGATCAGATATATTCAATGGAATGAGTTTAGAGATAATGCCCAAGATACTATGAGACAAGAGGAGCAGCTAAGACCCAGTCAATTATTATGGGAAAACTGTCCTGAAATTTAATACCTGTTACAATCTGAAAATAAAGCATATTTAACTGCATTAAACAACAACAACAAAAAACAGGTAAGTGAATAGCACATCTGAACTATCCATAGGCCACTGGATTACTATAAAATCAAAGTGCAGAAATGAAAGTATGTTGAAAATTATGAAGCACCATAAATAGCAATATGATAGTAAACATTCTTCCTTACCATTCATTGAGCAATTATTTTTCTTAAAAACTATTGGAACAGGAATAAGTACTTCCTAACCAAAATCACTTTGATTCTAATAAGTATGGATAAGAAACTACAAATTTTCACAAGGAACACCCAATGATCAAAATGGCAAGTTATTAGCTATACTATAAGTAGAGAATCACCTTTTTAATATAATTATCAAAGGCTTCACATTCATAGACAGAAAAACTCTTCTCTGTAATATATTATACTATTTCCTGGTATATTTTCCCCCACCAAACCTGCTTCCCTGTCCAACATTCCCAGTTCTATTAAGAGCAACACTACTCCTCAGTCACAGAAGTCCAAAAAAATCCAAGGCATTTTTGATTCGCCAGCTCCTTTCCTGACGACATCCATGCAATCTGCTCCTGGCATATTTTCTTTTAATAAAGCAATTCTAATGCAATCTCTTCCTTTCCAATCTCACCTTAAACCCATCTCCCACCTTTCTAATTAATTGTGCACACCATCTCCAGAGTACTCATTCTAAATATTTGTTATTCCTCTACTGAAAGCATCCAAAATTTCTCCTTCACCTGGAGGACAAAAATTGTCTAAAATCAGTCCCACAGGACCTCTGCAGTCTCCTTTCCCACAGCAGTCAAAGCAAATATCCAGTTATCTCCCAAACCATCCCAGGTTCTTCTGAACCTTTAGCCTATAATTCTTCCTACTTACGATACCTTTTGTTTCCTCTCCAAATCCTAGCTGCCTAGAAAAGCCCAACCTAAGCTCAATATCTCCAAGAAGACTTCCCAGACTCATGATCATCAGGAACTCTCCTTTCCCTATCATCTAATGTTTTCATTTACTAATCCTTTTGTTTAACATTAAATATTTCAGTGCACACACATTATTTTAGTTTATTAATAAAATAAACTTCCCCAACTGTTGGCAGATGACTGCATCTGTACCTCCTCCTCCACAAAGAAATGAAAAGCCTTTATTTACTAACTCTCTCCACTCAGCTCTACCAAAGCCACTGTACCTTCTCCTGATTCCCTCCTAGGACATTCAAGGCACCTCCTTATTTAAAGCCAATGCACCACCTGCTCATTGGCTTTATCCATTCCTAACTATTTACTGGGCACCTACTACAGGCCAAACACTGTTGTAAGAGCTCGGGATGTGGTCGTGACTGAGCTAGACAAAAAGATGTTACAATGCAGGAAACAAGCATATAAATATAATACCAGGTAGTGACAAATGCTATGAAAACAAATTAAACAAGTTGTTTTCAACCAGGAGGTGATATTTAATAGAAGATCTGAATAAAGCCCAGGAGAGAGCTCTGGAGAACTTCCAGGCAAAAAGAATAGCAAAGTACCAAGATCCTGAGGCCAATGTGGCTCAAGTGAAGAGAACAAAGGGGATAAGCAGTAGAAAATAAGGTCTGATAGGCAGCAAGAGGCCAGATGATATAAAGCCCTCTAGGCCATGGAGATTAAATTTTAGTTGAATATAATGTGAAACTATTAGAGAATTGTGACAAAGGAAGAGACTTGAAATATTTTAGGTTTTCTTTTAAGATTTATTTATTTTTGAGAGAGAGAGCGAGAAAGCGCACGCGTGTGTGCACGCATGCACAAGCACAGGGGGTGGGCGGGGCACAGGGAGAGAGCCAGAATCCCAAGCTGACTCTTGACTGAGTGCAGAGCCCAACACGGGGCTCGATCTCATGACCCTGAGATCATGACCTGAGCCAAAATCAAGAGTCAGAGGCTCAACTGACTGAGCCATCCAGGTGCTCCTGAAATATTTTAGGTTTTAAAAAGCTAACTCTCACTGCTGTGACATTATACTATGAAGAAGCAAAGGTACAAGCAAGGAGACCAGTGAGAAAGTTACTGAAGTTGTTTAGACAAGGGAGGACAGTGGCCTGAATTAGTGGAACAAGTGGAGATGGTGAGAAGTGATGAGTCTTCTAGAATATATTTTGAAGACAGAGCTGATTGCTAATGAATCGATTAGACAGGGGGTATGAAACAAAAGCAGTCAAAGATGACTCTGAAGTTGACATTGAAGTTGGGGCTTGACCAACAGGTTGGATGGTGTGCCATTTACTGAGATCAGGAAAACTGAAAAGGAAAAAACAAACCAGGAGTTCAGTTTGAGCCCTATTGAGTCTGAGACAACTATTAGACATTCAAGTGGAGATGAAATCCTGTAGAAGTTTTACGACAGATGTTGTAAGGCAGAAAACTGAAATAAGTCATGCTCACAGGGTTGTGCTAAGATGGATAATTAATCAATACAGTAGAATCTTAAAATAAGGCCCAACTAATCTTTCAAGTTCAGTTTCCCCATCTGTCAAGAATAATTTCTGCCTCTCTCAGAGGAGTGTTATAAAGACGACAGTGGCTCCCACATATTAGGCATCCAAAAAATCTACCTGAATTGAAAAGAATATCAAAACATCTATAAACTATGAAAATTCCCAATAGGCAGATAGAAACCGTGCATTTACATATCCTAGTTGGCTACAGAAACAACTACTTCTTTTTAACCTACAGACATAGGAGGCCAGTGACAGACTGCTCAGAGACCCGTGAAGTTTTATTATTACGTTTTTCTTCTTCAGTCTCAGATTAATACAGGTTTCTATTTCAAGTGCTTTCATATCCAGTACTCTCTTAGGGAAATATTGAGTTTCAAAAAAAAATTTTATTCTTTGCAAAAATAGGTCTTGAGGAGCACTGCAAATGTGCATACCAAATCATCCTCAAATACCTCACATTCAAACCCTGACAAAATGGCAAGCTTACTTTTCTCATATTAAAACACTGTTTTTTTACATAAAATATCATAAAATTGAGTGACTTAATGGTTAACTTTTCAGATAAAATAAATGCAAAATTTTTTATTCAATTATATTTTTAATAGTATGCGTATTTGACAAGGATGTCAAAAAGGGAGCTCTCTTAAACATCGAGATTCTCTACCACTCTAGATTCACATTCTAGAAATATTTAACCTTATGAGGAGTCTATTTTAGATATAAACAAGTCAATAAACTATCTGATGTGGTTAAAAACATAGTTCATGTGATTAAAAAGAAAAAGGAATTAGAGATTTGCTTTTGCCATGTAAAAAAAAGCTGAATTTGTATAAGCATTTCAGAGTTTATAAAGGACTTTCACCTATATTAGTTCACGTTTGTTTACACTCACCCTACAAGGCATGTCATGATCCCCCTACCAATGAGGAAAGCGAGAGTAAAAAGTGGTTAAAGGTCACAAGTCTAATAAAAATCAGGCTTTGATCCCAGGTAGCTGATAACCTGAAATATTCTGTCCACGTACATACGTATTTTTACAAAAATTCACGAATCTCCCATTTTAGTGCCTTAGTTTTTTTCATTTGTAAACAATGCCTATCTCCTTTAACACACTAAAATAATGTGAAATTACTGAGAAGTTGTACACATAGTAAGTAGTCATTAAGTTATCTTAGAGACTGATGACTTTAAAAGTTCAGGAAGTCTTTGCTTGAAAGTAAATCTGAGGCAGATGGATAAACAATTATAATAGACAAAACTATAACTATACAGATTGGCGGGAGGGGGACCAAAGACATCTGAGGTTCAGAACTACAGTTTAAAAAAAACTAATTTCATCCAAATCCCTCATTTTTCAGGTGAGGAAACTGAAGTCCAGAGGGGTTTCTTGAACTGCCCAAGGACACATCACTATTTAGTGATACAGCTGGGACTAAAACTGAGGTCCCCTGACTTCTGGTCCAGAGTTCTTTCTACTATCCCACAAGGAACATACAAATAAAAGTTGATCATAATTAACTCACAAGACCTCCACAATGTGTTTGTCATAGTGAACTTTGTTGTGAAATATCTGCCTATGCCAACTCACAGTTTAGCATTAACAGCTGGGCTCTGGAGTTCAAATACAGGCTCGAACACTTACCATGTGACCTTGGGCAAGTCACATCACCTCCCTGCCTCAATTCCCTCATCTTTAAAATGCAGGTTAAAAGTATACTCCTCTTGTAGATTACATGAAGGAATATATATAAAGCACTCAGGACAGTGCTGGTACGTAGAAAGCACTCAGTTCATTATCATGATGATGATGAAGAAGAAAAAGAAAGAAGAATCCAAGCAAAATTACAGTTTCTTAAAAACATATCACAAAGTATTATCACTAAACATCTATATTCTCAAAGAAGGAATGTTATGATTAGGAGTAGTCCTTTAAAGATCTAGAAGCAAATAATATGAAGGAAGTGAAATACACAATCTTCAGTCATAAGACCTCTATAGCATTTAAAACAAGAGTACACTTCAAGATTTTAAAGTAATTTATATTTGTATAGTATTTTGCATTTATAAAGTACACTCACATAAATTCTTTCAATTTACTGCCCTATGAATTTAATGATAAACCATTTTTTTCAGCAGCTACTACATACCATATGCCAGATAGCATGCTATTTTCATATTCATTGCCTTATTTAACCTTCAATATCCACTATCAGCCAGATATTATCAGAGGCAGTAGTATAACACGAAAAAACTGACATAACCATTCCAGAAAGTAACAGCCTCATCAGTATCACCTATTAAGTGGGAATGACATGTGTGGACAAACAAATGAGATACAGCATTTTGCACAGTAGATGGAATACATCAAATGTCCATTAAAATGTTGGGTCTCCCTTAGCAGTAATACGTAGTTGTTTTGTGCAGAAAATATATCACAGGCACCTGGGTGGCTTAGTCGGTTAAGCATCCACTCTTGGTTTCAGCTCAGGTCATGATCTCAGGGTCCTGGGATTGAGTCAGGTTACATGCTCATTGTGGAGCCTGCTTAGGATTCTCTCTCCCTCTCCCCTGCCCCCACTAAAATAAATCAATCTTGGGGGAAAAAAAAAGAAAATGTATTGCAACCAGATCAGTAAAGCACCAATACCATGATTTACAGTATTGTTAAAAAGAGCAACCTCAGGTAGTGCCTATAATACCCTATACTGTTTTACAAATAAAAATACACAACAATTTTTGCAGATTTAAGGTCAGTCTTTACTAGGGATAGGTTGACAAGCTGAGATAAAACTAAATAATAAAATGTCTGTAAAGCAAGACAATTTGTGTAATTCTCTTCTGAAGTCTTCAACAATCCTGTGAGAAGGCTAAGATGAGTTGAGATACTTATTCCATTTTACAGAAGAAGAAACTGAGGCTCAGAGAGGTTAAATACTTTAACTGAAGTCACAAAGAGAGAATATGGTACAGAAGGACTAACCTGAGGTTTTCAGAATTAGTTTTAAGTACTTCTTTGCACCTATCCACAATGTATCTCAGAACGTCAATATCTCTTCCAGATCCTTTATCCAATAAACTTAAGGGGCGCCTGGGTGGCTCAATTGGTTAAGCGACTACCTTCGGCTCAGGTCATGATCCCAGAGTCCTGGGATCGAGCCCCGCATCAGGCTCCCTGCTCAGCGGGGAGCCTGCTTCTCCCCCTCCCTCTGCCTGCCACTCCCCCTGCTTGTGCTCTCCCTCTTTCTCAAATAAATAAATAAAATCTTTAAAAAAATTAATAAACTTAAGGCTAAAACAGCTAATATTTATTGAGCACTTACTTCTTATGCGCTTTGCTGTATGCAATGCATCACATGGATTACCTCCTTTAATCCTCAGCAGAGTAAGGACTCAAACCAAGTGTGTTTGACTCCCAATAAAACATTTTACCTACCACAGTATAAATTAATACAATAATGCATTTGGCTGAAGTATTTTTCTTTACTATTTAAGTGAACTATAAGCAAAATCCTTCTTGAACATTCTAAATGCATAATAAACAGATTTCTGACCAACTTCACTATTCAACTTCACCATAAAATAAAATGGGTATTACTTTCAACAAGAATACTCAGTCTTCTGATTTGATTGACATGGTCTGACTTTCTTTGCAGCCTCCTATACCAAAAAATCATTTATGTAGAAAAAAACAAAAATCAACCTGCCCAAGATTTCCATTCAATATAAGGAGAGAAGCAAAAATTTGTAATTACGAGTGGCTTAAATGGACAGGTCACTTGCTGGCCTTATTCCAGATATCTTATCTATTATTTAAGCATACAAGCAATAATTCTCTCAATACTTTAGTACTTTTGTGAGACTGCAATATGGTTAATCCTCCTAAAATTACATATTACAAATTTCAACAAGAATAAAAGTAGGGTGATATTTTTATGTGGTACCAACTGGGACATTTTTTATATGAAAGGGGCTCTATTAATAATTATGCCAGGACAAATAGGCCCTAAACAATGACTGTCGCAGAGAAGATGGGGTATACAATCATCCTATGTAAGAGCAACGCATTTTGATTTGTATGTTATAGGCTATTCTCTGTATATGCTTAATCCATGAGCTTTAAGTTTTTGGCCCAGATCTAGCAAGTATCTTCAGCCTTGAGATCAAGGACACCATTTTACAGACACCAGGCCAGAGTTATGGGTGCTATCTATAAAAAAAGGTTTTTTTAAGTTTTATTCTCAAACTTAACTTTATAGACATCTGCTCAAAAAAAAAGGGAAAAAAAGATCTACATATATCAAAGAAAGAAATCTTACAAATATCACCAAGTTTCAGACTATCTCTTCAAAAGTTCTGAATACCAATAACCACAAAACTATTTCTAAAATGGCCCAGTGTGGGGCACCTGGGTGGCTCAGACAGTTAAATGTTGGCCTCCCACTCAGGTCGGGATCTCAGGATCCTGGAATCAAGCCCCATATCAGGCTCCCTGCTCAGTGGGGAGACTGCTTCCCCTGTCCCTCTGCTCCTCCCCCCCCTTAGAGCTCTTTCTCAAGTAAAATCTTTAAAAAATAAAATAAAATGGCCCAATGCTCAAAGGTTACTACTAGAAACTATCAATTTGCTTTACTATACAAAAGTTATAAAACAAAAAAACACCACCTTTCAAATGGAAAAAAACTTCAGGAACAAAAAAGTTGAAAAGTTTTCACTAAACCTAACCAAAATGATAAAAGAGAGTGAAAATCCATGGCCACAATACGGTACAATAATGATTAAAGGAAATGCCAGATAGTATTGCTATGGCTCTCCAGATGAATCTGGCATTAGCTGTACAACCTAAGGAGTAAAAAGAATGATTTGCTTTAATTTGTCAAGCTGTAAATAAGTACTAACAGACCCATGCTTTGAACTATAGTATTTGAGCAAAAGGCATTATTTGAATATAATTATGATTCCCTAAGGCAATAAATGTTCTAAGAGTTGTCTTCTTTGACTTAAAACTCAACCAAATCAAGAATTGGAAGGGATCTCAAAGTCTAAATTCTAAGCTTAGGCTGTCCAATAAGGCAGCAATCAGCCCCTTGTGGTTATTTATATTTAAATTAATTAAAACAAAATTTAAAATTAAGTTCCTCAGTGCACTAGCCATATTTCAAGTGCTCAAGAGCCACCTGAGGCCAGTGCATACCATATTAGTACAGCACAGATTACAGAATATTTCCATCATGGCAGAAAGTTCTACAATATTAGACATTGCTGCTCTAGACTTTGGCTGCTCTGGATCTTTGCTTAAATATTCCCAGAGATAAGAAATTTGCAATAATGAAGTGCATTCTCTTTTTGCAAAGTACCATCAAAAAACTGTTCTGACAGTCAAATCCTGTCTCTCTGAAACATCCACCAGAAATTCCAGGAGTTCCGCCCTCAATTTGGTCTTCAAGTAAATCACTGCACGGTTCACTCAATTCCATTTCCAAAGTTCTGACTCCTAACATAGGCTAAAACCCTAGGTCCTTTCCACCCAGATAAATATATACTAATTTCTTTCAAACGGAACAGTTTAAAGTTTGTATCAGCCTCACGAGGGTATGCTAATTTATCCACGTGTACATTAACAACACATGTCAGTGTCGCCTCTGAGTGTCAGATATCACATTCCACTATTCCTATAAATCTACTCTCGCTTATAGGACATTCAAGCGTCTTGCTTTTTAATTTAGAAAACAGGGTCACAGTCATTCTGAATTTCTTAAAACATAGAGACTAAAATGAATTACACTTAAATGTAATTGATCAGTGCCTGGTGCTAAACTAGGCTATTACTACCCCCATCTACAGACCGGAACACCCAGCCAAAAGCAGGATAAATAATTTCCCCAGGGGTCACAGATGTGGGCACAGCCCACAGAGAACAGAGTGGAGCTTTTCGCTTTCCTGGATGCTACACGTTTCCTAACGCTACCTAACGCTTCTTCCACCCTGCCCATAAAGCAATTTCCTTCCGTAAAGATTCTTCCCAGCAAAACACTAGCTACAGGACGCGCGAAAGGTACCTAACACACCCCAGCCACGCCAGCTCCCGCTGGCCTGCCCAGCTCCCCTCGCCCCACGCCCACCCGCCGACGGGGAGGAGTCAAGAGCCTGCTCCACGCTCGGCGGGAGGACCGGCTGCCGAGCCCGGCCAGCGCCTCACACGACCGTCCTCCCTTCAGCCCTTGAGCGCAAACGCCCATTCCTCCCACGCGGCCGCCCTCGGGCAGGGGCCAGGGTGGGGCCGGGGCCCAAAGACGCGGGGCTCGCCACGCGCCGTCCCTCCCGGTTCGCAGACCTCTCCCCGCCCGCCCCGCACCGCCCCCCGCACCCCCTACAACCTCTGATTTAAAGAACACTTGTAGGCACGGCGGCACGTCCCGCGTGGAGAATGTGGGGAGAGATGGTGCGATTTCTGCTGCGGCGGCCCGGGACACGCTTGGAAAGGGGCGGGGTGGAGGGCTGAGAGTGTAGAAAGGGAGAAGGTGGCTCGGCCGGGGCAGGGGTGGGGGGGCACAAAATGGCGTGAGCCCGACTCTCCGTGGGGCGGGGGCTGCGGAGCCGGAGGAGGGAGCGCTGCAGACGCCCCCACCACTAGCTGCGCGGGCACTGGCGCATGCGCGCTCGGCCAGGTGGCCGTGGTCTCCTTTCCCGAGCAAGCCACTTCCGCCACGCTCGCCGGGGGCGGGGCGTCGTGGAGCGCACCCGCAGCGTCTTTCTTCGCGGCGGGTAACCCTGATCCGGGCGGCGGGCCTCGAAGCGGGCCCTGCCGGGAGAGCAGTGGAGTTGAGCTGAGAATCCAAGGGTGTTCGAGCGCCAGGCCGTTCTATTTAAGAATGGAGCTGACAGGGCAAGGGTTTTCGAGCGGTTGGGTGACTTACACTGGAAGTTTCTTTTCAGCTTCAGGGCAGAGATTGTCCTGTGTAAGCTTCTGTCTAGGAACTGGGGTGAATCGGAGTCTTAACCGGATTGTGCTTTTAGGATGGGGAAGGGAAACGGAGAGACCAAAAAGACCTGCTCCCCCAAGGGACCGCAGTGCCGGGGTGTTCCTGGGACCGTGAGACTCCCGGCTCTTCTGCAGGCTCCCGAACACCACCACTCCCCACCCTGCCTCTGCAGCAAAGCATTGGAGAGGCGGTGCGAGATGATGATGGTCCACCATGAATACCCCTCACTCCCATCGCCAGGCTCATTTTACCAAATTCAGGCATTTAAGGACCGCGTTTTTATAATTGAAATCTTTTCCTATATCAAGGGGTGGTTTGTTGTTGTTTTTGGATGATCCTATTTTTATTTTTCCTTAGGATTTTGGCCTGTTTCTAGTTTTTAAATCTTGTACCCCCACTATTGAGCTGCCTGTCCTGTGCTCTCAATTTGAGTGCTATAGATGTAGTTCTTTAATACAATAGTCAATTACTTCAGTATATGAAGTCTTGTTATATATATTTTTAACATTGTTTTCAGCTGTTTAGGAAAGAAAACTGAGTTATCATCCATGCTTACGTCCACTCCTGTGACGTCAAATATTATAAAGTATTTCACAGAAATTCAACTACTAACCTTCATCATGTCTTTTAAAGCATTATAGCTTCAGTTATTTTCTTGCCTATGAATATTTGTGTTCTGACATAATCTTTTCTTCCTAATTGCTTCCGTTTTTTAAAATAGCAACTTATTTGAATATTTCCTCTGGGTCATAGTCGAGTCTGCTCTTAATTTTGTGCTTAGTTCTCTTTAATCTCCCCAACACTTCACAATTTGCCAAATACTTAAAGTTCCAAAATAATAAATATATTTAGGATGTAAAAATCTCATCATAATGTGTAAATCAGGGCTTAATGCAATGCTGGGCCAAGTGTAAAGAATAGGGAAGGGAAAGTAACAGAATTGTCATCATTTCTTACAAAAGAAAACCAATTTATACAGTAGTTGAAAAGCCCTTTCAAGTATGTTACCAAGAAAATATTTAGGAGAAAATGAAGACAAAAATTGATATTACATCTAAGGAAATATAACACGAAGCAGATCGTTTCAATTAAAATTACATTCAGTTAATGTTGCCATAGTACTTGCACGGGAGTTTTACCTGCATCACGTGGAGGCCAGATTTGACCTAACTTTTCAGAATAGAACCCAGATCTTCTTACTCTCAGGCTACTGGTGTCTAACCTACATATAATCACACACAACAGGAGTTAATGAAAGTGAGCCATGGAGAACGGAAACTGAATTAAACCAGGCACTGGTAGAAGGAACTCAAAAATTCACTCTTAGGAAATTGCGAATTGTGCTGTTGGCAGAGATCTATAGCTTTGAAGTCACATGAGTTATCCTAGTGTTCCTACCTCCTGGAATCTATTAAAATCCATTTTAAAAATTTGATTTAGCCATAATTTTGTTTGTAGTTTGAGAGCACTGCTGTACACAAAGGGTCAAAATATCTTCCATTCGGTTAATATCAAGTATCCTAAACTATCAAGGCTACTAGGGTACCTTAATTAAAACAAAGTTAAAACAATGAAGCTGTTGCTGAAATTAAGACATTCACGACTACCATCTCTCAGAAAAATACATGATTTCCAAAGCATGTGGAGAAAACGCCAGGAGACCAAGTGAATGCATCACACCACAAAAATGTCTCTGTCCCTTAAACAGAGCTGTTAAAGGAAAATGAAGCATTGTTACCATAGACTTTCACATTCCTCTGGCATAATAATCTTCATATAGAGTCACTAGTGCAAAAAAAAAAGTGCAGTCATCTAAGTAAACATGCCTCTTGGCATCCTAAAAATGATTAGGTTAGGTAATGAAAGAAACCCTAATTCTCCAGATAGCAGAAGCTCTGCCTAATATGGAAACATCTCTATGATGAAGTGGTCTCTTCTCCTCATGTGGACTCATAAGTTCACTGCAGGTGACCTGCAAATTCTTTTTCTTTTGTGATCCATGTGACTCTTATTTATTAGGATGCCTGAAGGAAGCTCTTTCTTGTCTCATTTATCAATTATTTTGTTCTTTGCTCTCTCTGTCTTAGATTTCCAAGTAGTGGCTTATAAAGTCACCATGGAAATAAACTGGGTAGAACTGCGTATTGTTTAGAACTGCAGATTGCAATTGTTGCTATATTCAATTAATTTTCTGATATTAAAAGCTTTTTTCAATTCCAGCTTGCTTTACATTTAGAACAAGTTGTTCCAGGGCACCTGGGTGGCTCAGTTGGTTAAGCGACTGCCTTCGGCTCAGGTCATGATCCTGGAGTCCCGGGATCGAGTCCCGCATCGGGCTCCCTGCTCGGCAGGGAGTCTGCTTCTCCCTCTGACCCTCCTCCCTCTCATGCTCTCTGTCTCTCAAATAAATAAATAAAATCTTTAAAAAAAAAAAAAAATAGAACAAGTTGTTCTGACCAAAAAGATTACTCAGTTCTGTGGTACCTGGGCAAGCTGCTTAGCACTGTTGGGCCTCCGTTTTCATTTCTGTAAAATAAGGTGATCAAACCAAATGAACGAAAACCTTGTAGCCCTAAAATTCTATGCTCCTTTAAAATGGGAATGACCGGCACCTGGGTGGCTCAGTAGTTAAGCATCTGCCTCTGGCTCAGGTTGTGATCCCTGCAGGGTCCTGGGATGGAGCCTCGCACCGGGCCCCCTGCCCAGCGGGAAGCCTGCTTCTCCCTCTCCCACTCCCCCTGCTTGTGTTCCCTCTCTAGCTGTGTCTCTCTCTGTCAAATAAATAAATAAAATCTTAAAAAATAAAAAAATTAAAAATTAAAATAAAATAAAATAGGAATGACCAAGGATGGAGGTTAAAGTGGTACAAAATAATTTCAGCATTCAATGTATTTGTGCTACCCAAAGGTACAGAATATTCAAGGCTCTCGTTGTAGGCTGACATGGATATTCAACTGCTACTATGTGCTTAAAAAAAAAAGACCAACATGAAAAACATACACGAATCAAATCTATTGAAATACAGGAGGGGGGGTGTATCACATAATTATTCAAGGTGTAATCAAAGTGGCTTCCCATACCTTCCAAATTACGTTCATAGATTTCAAATTAAGAAGAGCACTACAGTGATGAGAGAAGAAATGTTAATAATTCTGAGCAGCTTGTAGAACTGTAATCATGATCCATTCTCTTAGGAACCTCTCATTGCAGATTTAACACTCCAGGATCTTTTAAAATTAGTCCTTGGCTACTGAGAAAATGATCATGTTTTGAGATTTAGAATGGGAAAGGAATCATACACTATCAGGGTTTCAAAAAGCCCCTGAACTCTCTAGACATATGGAAACTTAGCTGCTTTCATTCCCATGGAATCCAATATATAATTCTCTTGTTCTGGAAACAAACAACTTCTACATTTCTCCCCTTGAAGATAAGGTCTATTCACTGAGTGTAAGTGATGGGTGCTTATTAGTTCACTCATTCAACAAATAATTATTGTAGGCCTACCATGTGCCTGACATTATTCGAGGAGCTGCAGACATAGTAGTGAACAAAACAGACAAAAATCTCTGCCATTATCAAACATAGTAGGAGTAGTTGAACAATAAATTAAATATACCTAAATAATGTGTTAGAAAGCCATGGGTGTAACAGAATGGGGGGGGGGGAATTTACACAACAGGGAAGGGATAAGGAATGAGAAAAGCATAGGAAGAATGGGAGAATTGTTCATTTTTAAATTGGGCAAGCAGGGTAGGCCTCACTGGGAAAGTGACATTTGAATAATGACTTGATGAAGGTGAAGGAGGTAGCTGCAAATATCTAAAGAAAGAGATATCTGCAGATAACTCCAGAGAGTGAGAATAACCCACACTAAGGCTCTGAATTGGGAACAAACCTACTAAGTTGTAGGAATGGCCAGAGGCCATTTTCCCTGAAAAAAAAATGACCCAGGAAAAAAAAGAAAAAAGAAATAGTATAATGTGAGGTCACAGAGGTACTAGGAGGCCAGATGGTAGAAGCCTATGTGCCTAGGACAGGCAGGCTGTTAGTAGAGGATTGACATGATGTAGTTTAGGTTTTAAAATAATTACTCTGGCTGCCAGGTTAAAAATAGTCTGTGGAGTACAGGTCTTATTGCAGTAACCCAGGCAAGAGGTGCTGGTAGCTAGCACTAGGGTTATTACGGTAGACTCCATAAGACATGGTTAAATTCTCGATATAATTTCAAAATCAATATGATTTCCTGACAGATTGGATTGGGAGTTCTAGAGAAAGAGAGGCATAAAGGATGACTGAAGTGTTCTGGGAAACTGGAAAAATGAATTTGCCGTAATTGAAATGGGAAAAAGTGGGGATGGATATGTTGGGTAGGTGTAAGAGATCAAGAATTCACTTTTAGGCATAAATAAGTAATTAAGTACAATGTTTGTATTATCTATTGTTTTGCCATCATAAGTAAATTCTTATGGAAATGAAAAAAAGTTTGTACCTGTAAACTTGTTTAATAATTATTTAATTGATTTCTAATCCTGCTCACATTATAGAGGCCCATATAGACCTGTATGACATAAGTCAAGGAATATCTGACTTTTGTTTTAAGAACATGTGAAGCCAGCTCAACATCCTCTTGTTAAAAAAAACAAAAACAAAAACAACAAACAAAAAAAACCCTTTCTTTTGCTGTTGTTCTATCAATACCTGACAGCAAGGTGGGGAATTCAGTTGACACAAAAATACAGAACATCCAGTTCCCCAAAGTATTTTCATTGAAATATTTAGATTTAAAATGGATCTATTTCAGTGAATTATTTGGATAACTGCCTCCATTTGCTATTACACATATGCATTTCTTTTTCTTTTTTTTTATTATGCATGGAAACAGTACCAAAACTTAATCAGTGCCATGAGTGAAATACACCACAGTATGGCTAATGCAACCTGCTATTCCTGGTTCACACTCCGAAGCTGGATGCAATAAACTTATTTTGATTAAGGAATGCTCAGAACAGTTCTTAGTGATCAAGAAACTATACCAGCAGATTTGATTAAGTTATTTTAGTTTTAGTTTTAGTTTTTTTAATAGATGCAGCTTAGGCCATATTTTCTCTTTCCAGAATATATTTAAGACAACTTCAATAACTCAGTCAGGCATAGTACAAAATATATGGGCTTTGGTGCCACTTATAAGCCATGATGCCCTGGACAAATTATTCAACTTTCCAAAAAATAAGTGTCCTCCACTATAAAATAGGAATAAGGATATCTGTGAGGTAAGGTTGTTATCAGGATTTAAATGAAAAGTTCCTGACACTTTGAAAATATTCAGTAATTCATAGTTATTGTTGTCTTTCAGTTTTTAATGAGCTATTGAGTAATATTTATGATGTTTATATTTTTGACGTATTAGACATGGGAATAAATTAAACAGGAGATCCTATCTCAAATGTTAGTGTTTTATTTTTTCTGAATTCAATAAATATATGCCAGTATGACAATTATTCTTTTAACAAACATTTATTGAGGACCCTTAAGTATACCGACCATTGTTAGGTCTTGGAGATATAATGACGAATAACACAGAGTTTCTGACCTCAAAATGACTTCTTACTGATAAATTTTGGAGAGACGAAGTTGTATAAACAAGAGCACAGTCACCATGATAATATGTAACACAAATATTAGCTGAGATCTCCCTGACTTTTAAGATGTAGGTTAAAACTGGATTGAGCAATGATTCCACCTCTTTTGTAAGCCCAGTAGCCAACTCAGAGTCTCTTCATATTTTGGGGGAGCTAATGTTCTCATGATCCCCTCTTGCTCTAAACTTCCATTTATGCTAAATTAGTGAAGTTCATGGATGAGCTTCCAACTGTCCTTATTCCACAAACATCCACTCAGATGTAAAACTTAGCCCTCTTCCTAGATTTCACCCAAAAGCATTTTCACAAAGCTTTGTGTGGGGACAGCGGATAGAAGATGACAGGTAGGAGAAATACTAAAGGAGTAATTTATAGGACTTAGTGACTGGTAACATATGAGGATGGAAGTAAGGCAAAGAGAGGGAACTCAAGGATGATTCCAAGTTTTCTCAACATACTAGTGGCAGGTTGAACATTTTGAGTTTAAAGTGATCATATAAAGTTTCAGGTGGCTACCATGAACAGTCACCTAGACTATTCAGACGCAATGGTAAAGATAGAAGTTAGACTAAAGTCTGGAGCTCAAGAGAGTAAATGGCCTTTTAGATTTGGGAACCAGCAGTATACAGCATACAGCATTCCAGACACATCACTTAGATGTAGAATTTAGCCCTATTCCTAGATTTGGCCTAAGAACATTTTCATAAACATCTACGTGGGCACAACTGAAACCAAGGAAGACAATGAAATGCCCAAGAAAGCATGCATAGAAAGAGAGAAGTGAGTCAAAGATTGGATTCCAGACACCCACATTCAATGGGAAAGAGAGAGTAAGAACCTACAACGAACAATGAGAAGGTAGTGGTGTCACAGAAACCAGGAGAGCAGAGAGCTTCGAAAAGAGAGATGAATGGCACTAAAATGAGAATTGGTGTTAACTGTGCTTAGCCAGTTCAAAGTCACCTTGGGCAAAGCACCATCAATAGAGTGGTAGGATTAGAAACTTGGTTGTAGTGACTTGAGAAGAGTAAATAAGGAAGTTGAGAAATCAAGTGTATAATTCTTCCCAAGAATGTGTCCTATGAAGAAGAAAGAGATTGGCTAGAGAAATATTTAGGGTCACACGATAGATTTTCAAAAATCAAGGACTTGGGCTTGTTTACAAGCTTTGGAGAAGAAGCTGGTAAAGAGGGAAAGGTTGAACACTTGATATAGAAGAGGGCCAATTACAAAATCTCTAGGAAGCAAAGATGGAATTTGATCCTGGACGAGACCGGACATTTTTTTTTTCTTTTTGATTAAGAGTCCAGGAAGTAGACCTGAAAATGGAAAAGGGATAGAATGGAAGAAAGGAATAAGAACCTGAGGCAGTTCATACGCAATGACCCAAATTTTCCCTGTAATGTAGGAAAATGGAGGCAGTGAAAAGTGGGGATGATGCTGTAAGATAGGTATGAGGTGATGAAATTTTGTTGAACCACTGTGGGGAATAGGAGAGAAATAGCCAAGGGCCTGTTAAATTGAAAATAGCCCAAAGTATAGAGCGGAGGGTCCTCAAAGCATGGTTGCAGTATCCACTTCTTGTTAGAAATGCAAATTTGGGTCCCACTCCATACCCACAGAATCAGAAACTGGACGTGGAGTTCAACATCAATCTTTTTTAACAAGCCCTCCTGGTAATCACCTCCCGGTGATTTCGAGGTTCTCTAATGTTTGAAAACAACTTCTATAGAACTTGTGACTTCCCCCAATAAGCCAGCAAATAAGGTACAAATTACGCTATTTGACCACATTCTAGTAATCTTTGGTCATTTTCTGTATTACGGTAAAATATATACAGAACAAAATATTTAAGGATTTAAAATTTCTGCTGGTTTCTCTTTGCAAATGGATGTCCGACAAAGAGAATCCTTTGTTTCAAGTTTTACAAAGCAAATACTGTAAAACATTTTTACCTCTCTACTCAATTTCCACATTTATAATAGAGAAATAATAAAATGGCTATTTACTGCATCAAAAGTATTCACTAACTAGCTATATAGCAGCAGTTCTCAAATTATGCTCCTGCTCTAGTATCATCCCATTCTAACTGAATAATGGTAGTCATTTCTCAGTTCACATGAAGAAAGTTAATGACTTAAATCTTCTTCATTTTAAGTTATTCTCCAATAAGGGGAGCACCTGGGTGGCTCAGTCAGCTAAGAAAGCATCTGCCTTTAGCTCAGATCATGATCCCAGGGTGCGGGGATCAAACCCTGCATCAGGCTCCCTGCTCAGCAGGTGTCTGCTTCTCCCTCTCCCTCTGCCTCTTCTGGCAGCTTGTGCTCTTGCTCACTCTCTCTCTCTCAAATAAATAAGTAAAATCTTAAAAAAAAAAAAGTTATCCTCCAATAAATTTTTCCTAAAACTTTGGCCCTCACAACTGCTTATTTTGCAACAAAAGCTGATAGATTACAAAATAAGTGAACAAATAGTCAATGAATATTAATGAAACTTGAAGTTAGCTAGACACGGTTAGTTCAATAGTTTCTCTGTAATTGGACACATGTTCATGACTGATTTTTATATTACACACCAATAATACAGATATTTTCTACTACCATTGTTCCAACGATGTTGCCTTTGCTCAAATAATTTGGAACTATTTTCAGGATCTGGAGGATATTCTTTTGAATACCCTAAACAATGGAAAAGCCAACAGTCATGGTCTAGAAGGATCTTAAAGATTTATTTTACAGCCAGATAGGTGGGTGGGTGATCAGGTTGATTTATCCAGGTGTGCCTTGCTTTAAGAAATACGACATAATATGTGGAAATCCATATTTACAAATCCATAAGTGCACATATGAGACACTCCCCAATTATTTACAGATAAGACTAGCCTCTGAAAGTTAATTTTGCAATAAGCAAATGATGAATCACAGAAGGGATATAGATCCAAGCCAACAAACCTTAATTATAACCTGGTTAAAATACTATGTAAATAAGAGGAGAGGTTGGTTAATCACAAAGCATAGAAATAGCAAAATTAGAACACATTGGCTTAGTATATTCCTATGCTGTGTTGATGAGTAGGGAAAAGATAAATGGGTCAAGCTATCAGTGTCCTAATATCATTCAAGAATTCAAATTAGGTAGCTAAGTCCCATTATCCTGACTCTGTTGTGACGGGCAATTTTTACATATTTTGGCTTCCATGAAGCTTCCCAAATAATATGATGACCAGGCTGATAGGAGGTTCATTCCACCCAACAGTTATATTTCCTCATTGCCAATCAATAACTCAGCATTTTGGTTTTTATGCTGGGTCTCTTCTGAGTTAGAGTGAGTCAGCTCTGGAACAGTGATAATGTTGCCTGTTGAGGATCAGGAAGCCAAACCCCTAACTTCAACTCCAACTCTGAGGAGGCTTAGACAGCTCTCCTTGGCAGCCCCCCAACCTGGAAACCTGCCTTTTTTCTGAACAACTACAGGAAACAGATCAATTAGCATGTGCTTATTCACTTCATAAAAGAATCATTTCTTTATGAAGAGATTTTAAAACACAGGGAACTTAAAGTGGATGAGAAACTGAGAAATGATTTTTGAATTCAGTCAGAAATTCTTTAACATAACTCATCTTGATGGTATGGCAGGGCTGTAAATGTGAATGTATTGAACAATCACACATTTGAAAAGCTAAGGAGTTAAAAGAAGGAAGGAAAGAGGCAGAAGGTAGAAGGGGTAGTTGGGTAAGTGGAAAGAGGTCCAGTTGTTTTGTTGTTGAGTACCCCCTACACACCAGAAAAGGACATTAGGGGGAAAAAAGAGAAGGAAACAATGGAAACAGATAAGAAAGTCCTTGGGTAGAAGGGGATTGAGTGGGGATCCTCCCACTGAATAGTCCTTGTTAGAAGGGGGTTGAGTTGAGTGGGGGGATCCTCCTTGGGTAGAGGGGATCCAGTGGGGATCCTTCCACTGCAAGTCCTTGGGTAGAAGGGGTTTGAGTGAGTATCCTCCCTAAGAAGATTGGGTTTGTGGGGCAAGGGAGTTCATCTCTTCTTATGGGGAAAACTCCTTCAAAAACTACTCTGAAATACAACATTTAGGCCCTTCTCTCAAATGCATAGCTTTATTACTGCAGAAGGGCTTCAGACTCTCCTTCCTCTGATCAGGTATCCCTCAACTTTTTATTTACCAAATATAAATTAAGTGCCTCTCACAATTAAAAGAGGAAGAAAGATGTGATCTGTGTCCTAGAGGTGCTTACCGTCTGACACAAAAAAATGGACCTATAAACAAATCATTGTGGGTCTTACATATGCACCACATACTATGGGGATATAGAGGGGGTGAGTTTTACTTCTTTAAGTATTTATTTATTTTGTATTTTTTAATTTAACTCTTTAAAGTATTTAAATGATACTTTAAAACTGTTTAATCTGTTTGATTGGTGGCTTATCTCTTCACCAGGTTCTAGTTTTAACCTGCAAATTCTGGTATACTTAGGCTTTTTACACTTGCTTCCAATCAGTTAAAACAGCATGCATTTCATTGGATTATACAATATAAACAGTACTAGACACACTAGGGAATTCTGAATTCAGAATCGTATTATATATAATCCCTGCCTTCAAGAAATTTGCAGTCCATTTGGGTACATAAAGCTAATAGTACATTGTATTTTTTGCTATTTATATTTTAAAATATAATATTTTCCTTGTTAAAGGGAGAAATAATTAGGTGTACAACCCCCTGTAACAATTCTAATAAGTCCTGGACAGGAGACACGTTAGGTAGGGAGAGTCAGAAGAGAAAGAAGGAAGACCAAGAAGTTGTAATATTAGTCTGGAAAAAAATCAAAACACAAAAAGCCCTTTACACTTTGGATGCATGTTCCCGTATCTCCTTGATTTTCTGATTTTGGATATGTCATGATATGCCTAGGGTGTCGATTTTGGTGGTATTTATTCTGTTTGGTGTTCTCTGAGCTTCCTGGTCTGTGGTTTGGGTTCTGTTGTTAATTTTGGAAAAGTCTCTGCCATCATTACTTCAAATATTTCTACTCTCTCTCTCTCTCTCTTTCTCTTTCTTCTCCTGCTGGTGTTCCCATTACACTTATGTTACACCTTTTCTAATTGTCCTACACTTCTTGGCTATTCTGTCCTAATTTTTTCATTCTTCTTTTCTCTTTATTTTTTGGCTTTAGAGGGTTCTACTGACATGTTTTCAAGTTTGTGTCATTTCTAGTGATGAACCCATCAAAGGCATTTTTAATTTCTGTTACAATGTTTTTTATTTCTAAGATTTCTTTTGGATTCTCTCTTGGCATTTCCATTTCTCTGCTCACATTATCCATCCTTCTTGCATTGTAGTCCACTTTTTCCATTAGAGCCCTTACCATAGTAATTGCAGTTATTTTAATTCCCAATCTGACCATTCCCCAAACTCTGCCATATATTAATAAGTCTGGTTCTGATGCTTGCTTTGTCTCTTTGGATTGTGTTTTTTGCCATTTAACATGCCTTGTAATTTTTGTTGAAAGTTGGACATCATGTACTGGGTGAAAATAACTGAGGAAGACAGATCTTCCTTCAGTGTGAGGTTTTAGGTTTATCTGGCCAGGAGTTTAGACTGTTTACTGTTGCTGTAGCCGTAGTTCCAGAAGCGAAAATTTCCTCTGATGTCCTTATTTTTGTCTCCCCTTGAGATTCCTTCTTAAGTGGAGTCTGAGGCTTGCAGGCCTTTCAGTTGTACTGTTATTATACAGCTGCCTGATTGATGTGGTAGTAAAACTATAGGCCAGGGGAATCCTATGATTAAGTCTCCATTTTCCAATGAGCCTGTGTCCCTGGCCTGTGACCTTCACAAGTGCTTCTCATCTTTTCCTACCTACTCCCCTCTACCCTCTATTAGGTTGGATTGGAAGGCTAGAGGGTGCTGAAGTTGGATATTTCTCTTCCCCCATGTGGAAGGCTAGAGCAGGTTGGGATTGGGTATGTACCTTGCCCCAGGTCAGTTAGGCTCTGGTAAAATAATTTCTTGACGGCAAAGGCAGAACAGAGTTAAGCAGAACAGAGTACTCTGGGCATATTCAAAATAACTATTTTTCCCATCCCCCTGAGATGTTCCAGGGTATTTTCCTCTGCTCTTCATCCTGAGAACTTAGTGGAGCTCCTGGAGATAAAACTCAAGGATGTAGGGGGCCCTCTTAAGGCTGGGCCCCCAGGAACTTTTCTCTCTCAAGCTGGTCCACAAGCTTAGTCTCCAGCAGTTAATCAATTCCCTCCGAAGTGTTCCTACCAGGTTCCAACAGTGGCTTCCACTCCTAGTAAGCTGTGATTATCTGTATTCATCTGTCTCTCCCTCCCTTGGGGCAGTGGTTTGCTCTGTAACCTTGATTCTCTGATGGATCTTAAGAATGGTTGATTTTCATTTCATTCAGCTATTTTCTTGTGAGGATGGAAGTGTTGACTTTTTAGCTCTTTACATGTCCTACTGAAAACTGGAAGCCCATTTTAATTTCATACAGAAAAATAATCTGTAAATATTAGAATCCTAATATCTATCAGTTGAGGCTACTCTAGTGTTCAATGATAGAATGACATACTGTTCTATGCTCAGATTTAGTTGTTAAAACCCCTGGGTGCTAGGTTATTTTAGCTCAATCACCCAACCCATCTGAGCTTATGTTTACTTATTCATAAAATGAGGGTAATATCCATTCTCTCTAAATTATAGGCTTACTGAGATAAATTAAGAATATATGAGAAAACATTTGGACAAGAAGTGTCACAAAAATTCAGTGAAAAAGGAGATAATTTCTATGGTTCTTTACCTTATACTAAGCTGTATGAAAGTAAACATTTCAAATGAGAATGCATTATTTAACCTAAAATATTTTTAAATCACCATATTAATTACAAAAAGATTCTTTGCTCTATGAAAATATTTCTCAATTGAGTAATTGCTTTAAAATTAAGACAATTTAAATCTGAGTAGGTATGATATAGTGACAGGCAATTATAAAGCTTTATTGTAGAAACTCCCCTATTAGATATTACTGAATACATTTGTTAAAATAAATATTATATAGAACAGAAATTGATTCCATATTAATAATAATAACTAAAATATCTGAGATTTTTGGTCATACAATTCTCTAGGATTTTTTTAAAACTTTATTGAGGTGTAATTTGCATATCATAAAATTCACTTATTTTTATTGTATAATTCAATAGTTTTAGTAAGTTTACTGAGTTGCACAACTATCACCATAATCCAGTTTTAGAACATTTTTATCACCCCAGTAGAATCCTTTATATATATTTGCTATTAATCCCTGCTCCCATTCCCAGCCCTAAATGAGCACTAATTTATTTACTGTCTCTGTGGATTTGCTTATCCTGGACATTTTGTATAAATAGAATCATATACATGGGCTTTGTATCTGACTTTTTTCATTTAGCATGTTTTCAGAGGTTCATTTATCTTATAGCATGTTGCAGTATTTCATTCCTTTTTATTGTTGAATAACAGTATCCACTGAATGAATATATCACATTTTTTTTTTATCCATCCACCAGTTGATGGTCACTTGGGTCATTTTCACTTTGGGGCTATTATGAATAATGATGCTATGAATAATACTTATACATACCTGTGTAACATCTTTTGTTGTGTAGATGTATGTTTTCATTTCTCCTGGGATAAACCTAGGAGTAGAATTTCTGGGTCATACAGTAAATTTGTATTTAACTTTTTAAGAAATGATCAAACCGTTTTCCTAAGTGGCTGTACCATTTAAAATTCCTACCAGCAGTATTTAAGGTTCTGGTTTGTCCATATCCTTGCCAACATTTGTTATTGTCTGTCTGATTATAGCCATTCTAGTAGGTGTGAAATGGTATCTCATAGTGGATTTAATTTGCATTTCCCCAATGACTAATGATGCCAGAGTTGTGATACTTGTTAACATTTCAGGAATAGCATATTAGCCATTTGTATACCTTTTTTGGTGAAATGTGTATTCAATTATTTTGCTAGTCATATAATAGTCTAAGAAATCAAAATTAAAGAATTACAGATACAATTAGGTTCAACCTGATTTTTTTTTTATTATGTTATGTTAGTCACCATACAGTTGATACAGCCACTTTGGAAAACAGTGTGGAAGTTCCTCAAAAAGTTAAAAATAGAGCTATCCTATGACCCAGCAATTGCACTACTGGGCATTTACCCCAAAGATACAGATGTAGTGAAAAAAGGGGCCACATGCACCCCAATGTTCATAGCAGCAATGTGCACAATAGCCAAACTCTGGAAAGAGCCAAGATGCCCTTCAATAGACGAGTGGATAAAGAAGATGTGGCCCATATATACAATGGAATATTACTCAGCCATCAGAAAAGGTGAATACCCAACTTTTGCATCAACATGGATAGAACTAGAGAGATTATGCTAAGTGAAATAAGTCAAGCAGAGAAAGTCACCTGATTTTTTTATTCAAAAATTGCGCATATACATTAAATATAGGTGTAGTACAATTAGTTATCTTTAAACTTACAACATTAAATAAAAAGAAAGCAGGGGCACCTGGGTGGCTCAGTCAGTTAAGTGTCTGCCTTTGGCTCAGGTCATGATCTCAGGGTCCTGGGATAGAGCCCTGCCTGGGGCTCCCTGCTCAGTGGGGAGTCTGCTTCTCCCTCTCCTTCTGCCCCTCTTCCCTGCTCATTCTATATCTCTCTCTCAAATAAATAAAATCTTTTTAAAAAATAGGAAGAAAGCAAAAGAGTATCAGTATTGACCTGCTGAAGCCCTCAAAGGCAGGGATGCTATCTCACCTTAGCATTCCCTGCATCTCACAGTGAAGCCTAATTCTCTGCATCTAACATTGTGCCTAAAACATATGAGAGTTCAATGGATTGTTATCGAATGGTGTCATGGTGTCAGGTTTGGAAATCCATACCATGCGATGTTATTTTTCTCCTTAGAACTTTGTTAGGTGTTCTACTGAGTTTCCTCCTTGGCTCTGGGACACACAGCCATATAATGGATGTATAGGTCTTCTTCTACTTATGATGGGGTTACATCCCAATAAATCCATCATAAGTTGAAAATATGGTAAGTCGAAAATGCATTTAAGACCTTTAACCTACAGAACATCTAGCTTAGCCTTGCCTACCTTAATCATGCTAACAACCCTTACATTAGCCTACAATTGGCAAAACTATAACATAAAGCTTATTTTATAATAAACTATTGAATCGCTCATGTAATTTATTGAATGCAGTGCTGTACTGAAAATGGAAAACAGAATGGTTGTATGGGGACAGAATGACCATAAGTGTATCAACTGTTTACCCTTGTGATCGCTTGGCTGACTGGGAGCTGTGGCTGGCTGCCCCTGCCCAGCATCACAAGAGAGTATCATGCAGCATAGTGCTAGCCCTGGGGAAAGAACCAAATTCAAAATTTGAGGTAAGGTTTCTACTGAGTGCATATCGAGTCCATACCATCCTAAAGTCGGAAAGTCCTTTCAGGGACTGTTAGTAGCAGCTAAGGGTGCAAGCTGGAGTCAGATTGCCTAGCCTCACTGCTTTCTAACTGTGAGCACTTGAGAACATTACTTAGCTTCTTTTACGAGGTCCTAGGTTCCTCATCTATTAGCTATGCTTGCTGCACAGAATTGTAGTGAAGAGTAGGTAAGGCTATCCATGCAAGTCTCTTAGCATGGTGCTTGGTCGCCATTAAGTGCTCCATAGCTCCCTTAGCTATTATGGTTGTTAGAGTCTGAAAAGCCAGACTTCAGCTATAGGTTTGATTAACAAAGTAGTAGGTTAGTTGCTTTTTTCCCTCAATTTTACCTAAAATATGTTTATATGTGTATACTCTCTTTTGAAAGCAATACACATAACATTTTAAATATTCAAAAGATGATATGTAGAGAGCAAGGTTTTAAAGAGATTGGCAACTAGATAAAATATGGTATCTTTATTACTTATCCTTAAATATTAACAAGAATTACTTTACCACGTTCTAGCATCATCTCCAGGCTTGTATAAATCATTTTTTTCTAACTCACCTTAAATCTTCATCCCATTTTTCTACCGACACCCCCTCCACCACCGTTTATTTCCTCCACTCTTTGTCTATATCTTTATTTAGCAAGATTAACATTGGAGGTAGAGAGAAGTGCCCAGATCCCAAAATGACTTCCTTTTCTCCTTTTCCCTTTGTCTTCTTTCCATTTCTCCTTTTTTCTTCCTGTCTTCTCCTGTTTTTCCCTTTCTTTCACCCTCCAAAGAATGAAGGAAAGGAAAGAGAGGGAGGGAGGGAGGGTGGGAGGAAGGAAGCAAGGAAGGAAGGAAGGAAGAGACAGAGAGGGAGGGAGGGCAGGAGGAAAGGAGGGAGGGAAGATGGAAGGAAGAAGAATTATAAAGGCGTGGGGGTTGGAGAAAAGAGGAAACCATTGACAATGGCTGGGTCTTATGGTTTTCCTTCCTCTCTTGCATGCCTCTCCTTCCCATCACAGGTGTTGCGTCCAGGGGTAGAACACCATTAGCTCCCATAAATGAAAACTGAGAAAGAGGTGGTAATCTACCAGTCAACTGGTGTTTGCCTGGTCTTTAAATGATCTAGATAAGATGGGCTCAAATCCCTACTCCCACCTAGTGTGAAATCCAATGCTCTTCCCAAGACTTCTCCAAATTCTAGGGAGTTGATTGTTTTGTGGTCACCTCTAGTTCTGACTTCCTGATCCCACTAAATTTGGATTCTTCACTCTGTCTTATACATTCCTTTATCTCAATTTCTCCATCTATTTACACTTGAAACTCAGCCATTTTTCTTGATTTCTATTATTTTTAAAATTTTATTTATTTATTTATTTATTTGGGAGTGGGGGAGGGACAAGCAGACTCTGTGCTGAGGGCAGAGTCCAATGCGGGGCTTGATCTCACAACCCTGAGATCATGACCTAAGCCCAAATCAAGAGTTGGAAGATTAACTGACGGGGCCACCCAGACACCCTCACCATGCTTGATTTTTATTATTTAAAAACACCATTCTCAAAAAGCTTCCTTATATATAGTGAGCTTTACTGAAGGTAAGGGGAAATGCAAATTTACAGTGCAAACAGAAACAAGTTAAGATGGAATACAAAATATCCTTGTTTTAAAATTCCGGCACTGGTACTCACGCCTGCAATTTACTTCGAAATTCATTTCTTAGAAAGATGAATTGCTGGAGAGATAGAGGGATGATAGATATACAGATGTGTAAGAAAGCAAGTGTAATAACCATGTAGAATCTAGGTGGTAATGGGTGTTCACTGTAAAGATTATTTCAACTGTTATTTCAAGTTTTTCATAATAAAATATTGGGAAAAACAAAAAAATCCCTTCAGTCCCTCTGCTAAGTCATTCAGCCATCCGTCCTACTCTCTCTTAGATTCTGGATCGTCTGTACTGTGAGGAAACCCTGACAAAGCTTCTGTTCGTTTCTTTTGAGCACAGTTTAGCTTTCTTCATTGCATTATCTCCTACTGATTATACCTTTGTTGTTTTCACACCCAAGCTGCTTAAGATCTTCTCCCAGAACTGAAAAAAGTTGATTTAAGTCCCGGCTCTCCCAGTAACTGTGTGACCTTGGACTTGCTAAATGACTTCTCAGAGTCGATTTCCAAGTTTCCTGATCTGAAAAAAAGGTATAATTTTTAAAAATGCCCACCTCACAGGATGGTCATGAGTTTTAAATTGGATAATGTGGGCTTTTAAAAACTCTAACCAGTAATTGAACAATTGGATAATGAAAAGAGGGCAAAACCTGTTTATGTGATTGACTGTTGGGGGTCCCTGCCTTTCTGGCTAATAAGCAACAGGCATTCAAAAGCCAGTAGATTTTCCTAATGTGGAAGCTCAACCTCTTCCAATGGTCTCTGTCCTCCCACTCCCTGTTCCAACCCTAGTGGCGGCCCTCTTAAATAAGCCACTGTCAGGACAGTCCCACTACCGCAACTTCCTGCAATGCCCATTTGACACCAAACAAACCTATGGTATTGTGGGTACTCAACTTCTCTTTGTCCTCAGCTTTGAGTCCTAGTGCCTTGGGTTCAGTAGTTACTTCTTGAGCATCAAGAAATGTCCCATTCAGCATTCTGTTA
The DNA here is from genome assembly GCF_964656455.1 of Halichoerus grypus. Classification (NCBI taxonomy): domain Eukaryota; kingdom Metazoa; phylum Chordata; class Mammalia; order Carnivora; family Phocidae; genus Halichoerus; species Halichoerus grypus. The sequence continues at coordinate 103,856,034 of NC_135720.1, read as the reverse complement.
ACTATGAGAAAGCGTAAATCAGATAATGCAAGGGGGGAGAGGTGTTGGTTAGTTACGCTCATAAGGCATATAAGAGTACCTCACTGTGAATGTTCACCTTCTTCTCCACAAATTTTCTTTAACCATTTTAAAGTTTCTTTACCACTTCACTTTCTTGAAAACCATTTAAGTACTCCTTATCCTGTTTCAACTTGTCTACTTCCTTAGCTGAAGCTAATATAAATGGGAATTTAGCAGTCATTGTTCCCCTAGCAACTGGCAAATTTTGTAGGTTGGCTCATACTGCGCTTGGAGTTGCAAAAATCATATACCACAAGCTGAATTATGAAAGATCAGTCGACGTCAGGATGTCTTCCTGATATTTTGAAACCAACATTTAAACCAAAGAATACAAAAGATTTTAAAGAGCCCTGAAATGGTTTCACTGAAGTTTATTAAATACATATTAATATTTTATATATTTCCAAGTGAGTATTTTGGGAACTTTTATAGAGCTTCTTATAAAATACCAAAAGATAATAATCCGTTATCTAAAGCAAGTATTAAAAATCTTGGATATAACAATCAATACTTAAATATCTATTTAATAGTCCTTTTGGGGAAAGGCATGAATGTAGATTATTTTTTAAAAATACCTTTACCACAATGTCTGAAAAACATTTTGGCAGACCTCTGCAGTTTTAAAAAGTAACCCACCCACACTCACAGGACATTTTTCTTCTTAGGACTGTAAAACACTTGCAAGGATATAATCACAAGAACCTGATAGTAAGGATCCAAGTGCATTGTATTAACTGTGACATTAACACAAAAGTAGGGTTTGAGGATTTCTTTTGTTCTTCTTAAGCAGTGGCTTAAGCTATTTTCTTCCTACGTAATCATTTTGATTTTCCTTGCAATCAACAGAGGCATGTTTAATGTAGCCAACCAGTATTGGAGATGTAGTCTATTGAAGGTGCTAGAACATCTCTGCTACATTTGATCACCTCTTCTTCATGTCTTTGTATTCAAACTGCATTTATTGAGTTCCTGTGGTGTATAAGGCACTGTTCTAGGTGCTGGGGATTTAGCCACAAGCAAAATAGACAAACTCTCACGGAGCTGACATTCTAGCATACATGTGAGTTGGGGGAAGAGGAAAGATAGCTTAAAGCAAATAAACAGGTAAATATATACCAAATGATGAACTGTTAGAAAAACGGAGAAAAATAAAGCAGGGTAAGGGGCATTAGGGAGTCAGGTGGAGCAGTGGGGGAAGAATTGTTATTTCACATACACAGTCTGGGAAGGCCTCACTAAGAAGGTGACACTTGAAAGGATAAGGGGGTGAACCATGTAGATATGAAGGAGGGCAGTGTTCCAGGCACAAGAAATTGCAAGTGCAAAGGACTCACCTTCTTGAAACTCTCTCCCACTCTAAGATGTCTCCATCCTCAATCCCTGCCTCTCCACTACGCCCTCCTCTATGTCCCTTTGTGGTTTTCTCCTCCTTCTCCCTAGTTAGAGAAAAATCTGCATGGAAACTGCTTTCTGCTCCCCTCCCTCTAATTATTCATTGATTCTTTTTGATGGTGTTGTGGTCGATCGACATTTATTCATTGATTCTTCAAAGTATCCATGCAATTGAACAGAATTTACAATTCTCAGGATGTCTGCCGATGACAGATTAGACATCAATAAAACAGACCCAGCTGATTGATTACTCGCAGTTTAACAAAAAAAGGATATGAAATTCATATTTTAGCCAGAGGAAGATTCTAAGCATTCCAGAACCTGAACATCACATTTTGAAAGATTAGATTTCAATGCTCTCTTCAATTAATGCATTTCTAGAAAGACAGTGATAGAGATATAGAATCAGAAAGGCTAATGAGTTATAACTATAAGAACTAGAGAATTTGGAAAAGATTTTAAAAGGTCATCTGGTTCACCCTCCTGCCTCTTAGCAGATCAGTGTTGAAACTGATCCAGGTTGCTGAAAAAGTTTCCATTGAGAAAGGTTCTATAATTTCTCTTTGTAGTCTGATTTAGTGAACTGAACTGATTTCAAAGAATGTTAACTCATGTAAATAGCACTTTTTGTTCATGTTCTTACCCCTGTTTCTTCTCTACCTATGCAAATTCTTCAATGATTTCATAACTTATTACTTCTCCATAAAATCTTACTTGTCCATAGAGGCCCGTGCTATTTTTTACACCTCTAAACAAATATGTATAACATTTACTTGGCAATTAAATGTGAACTATCATTCCTCTTATAGAGTTACATATATGTGTTATTCAATATTTCATGACTGTAAATATTGTCTCTCCACTCATACTATCACTATCATAAGGGCAAGAACTGGAGCTTGGACAATTTTTTTGTTTTGTTTTAGCATAGTACTTCTTGTATACAATAAGCACTAGATAAATCTTTGTTCAATTTTTCACTAGAGTTGACTCCTATCAGCTTGCTAGAGCCAACCGTGCATATTTTCTTCCAACCCAGTGTTTGATGACATCATGTTGGTAGCTTAAAGTCAATTGTGATGGGAGTGTTTACACCATAGAAATTGGCAGAAGCTAAAAATTAGTAGCCTGGGTTTGTATCTGGCTTGACCATCTATCTACTAGTTGTGTGACATTTGGTGGGATACTGTGCCTCACAGTTTCTTCACCTGAAGACGTGGATATTAAATTATCTATCTCATAAAAGCATTGTGCGGAGTAGATATGTTTATGCATGTCAACTACTTAGAAAAATCCTTGGTGTGTAGTAAATATTCAATAACTGAGAGTTCAATTTTTATTAAATTATCCCTCTACTTATTTCATAATTTCTCAACTGCTCTGTGAAGCTTTCACGGAAGTCCACAGTATGACCATGCTTGATGTATACAACATTATTTCCCATAATTCCTCTGCTATACAGAGGAGTACACATCCTTGCAGCCTCAATGGATTCCTCATCACTTGTCTCTATGATCAGGGAACCTGACTGTGGGAGGCAATCTCTCTAGACACTACAGCAGGATTGCTGACTGAGAGGCTGGGGCTGAAGTTACAGCTGCTATGTGCTGGCATCCTGAGTTCTCATGTAGAAGTTGGGCCTCATTTTCCACAGAATCAGTGTAAGAATATAAGACTCTCAGTATTATATTTAGTTATATTACAGTTTAATATGCTTTCCTGGGCCAGATGGGAATTTGACCAAAATTTATAATATTGCCTGTGGGAAAAAGTATTTCCAAACCCCAAAAATCCTTTTGCAAACAAAATTTAGGAAAACAATTCTGAATTGGTAATCATTTATACTCCAAAATTAATAGATTGATGGATTTTTCTTTGTTAACTGGTTCACAAACGATTTAACTAGAAACTTTTGTTTCCCTAACATTTAACTCAACCAATAGAATAATAATAATTATTTTTAAAGACTTTATTTGTTTATTTGACAGAGAGAGACAGTGAGGGAACACAAGCAGGGGGAGTTAGAGAGGGAGAAGCAGGCTTCCCGCTGAGCAGGGAGCCCGATGCAGGGCTCAATCCCAGGACCCTGAGATCATGACCTGAGCTGAAGACAGATGCTCAACGACTGAGCCACCCAGGCACCCTAGAATAATTAATAGTATTTAAAGATACTAAAAATAATGACATAGATTTTCTAGACCAAGCTCCAGCTCAACCCAGCACTGGGAAATATATGTGTTTTAAGTTATAGATTTTGGTATCAAAACCATAGAGTTTTTAAACATTGCTTTTACTAAATATTGAATATCAAAATAATATTCATAAAATACTGGTGGGTGTAAAGAATAACAATTATAATACAATAAATACTAGTATATTCACTACCCCATATGTGAAAGAAAATTTGTCGTTACCTATAAAGCCCTGATCCCATCTCTGATGTACCTCAGAGGTAACCACAAGCTTGAATTTGGGGTTTATCATTTCCTTGATTTTCTTTATAATATTATCAATTATTAGGTTCTTCAACACATTCTTTAATTTTGTATGTTATTGAATTTCACATAAATGATATCAAACTTCACTAACTCTTTAGCAACTGGTTGTTTTTTCTTTTTGAACTTATATTTGATACATGACATACACACAGAAAAATGTATACTTCCTAAGTGTGCTGCCTGACGAATATATCCATTTAACCTGCAAGATAGAGAAACAGCATTACCTGCATCCTAGAAGTCCCCTGTTGACCACCTTACAATCACTACCCTCCTTCCTGGGGTAACTACTATCCTGACTGCTAACCTTGTACATTAGTTTTGCCCGGTTTTGAATTTTATATAAAGAGAGTCAGACAACAAGAGTCTCTCACTTCTGGCTTTTCCAGTCAATATTTTTATGACAGTCATTCTTATTGTTTTTTTTTAAAGATTTTATTTATTTATTTGACAGAGAGAAAGAGAGAGAGAGAGTGCGCCTGCATGCACAGGAGCAGGGGAGGGAGGCAGAGGGAGAAGGAGAGGGAGAAACAAACTCCCCGCTGAGCCAGGAGCCCATGTTGGGCTTGATCCCAGGACACTAGGATCATGCCCTGAGCCAAAGGCAGATGCTTAACCAACTGAGCCACCCAGGTGCCCCAGTCATTCTTACTGTTACATGTAAATGTGCTTCATTCATTCTCATTGCTCATAGTGTCCCACTGTGTCAGTATATTGTAATTTATCCTTTCTACTCTTGATGCTTGTTGTGTGGTTTATTTTTCAGTTATTAAGAAAAACACTGCTATGATCATTCTCCTACATGTCTTTTTATATTCAAGAAATTTGTTGTTTCAGCTCAATATTAGGTTCTGATATTTCTCCATGATATTATGTGTAGCTGTTAATTCATTTTCACTGCTGATTGTATGCCATTGCATAAATATTCCATAATTTATCTTTTACTTTTGATGTTTCCAATGTAGCTGTGAATACTCATAAATTCTCCCAGAGTACATATGCACAGGTTTTTCTAGGGAATAATTTCCTAACTAAAGTGCTGTAGCTTCTTTCCCCCAAGTAGAGTCCCGAAAAAAGAAAAAGGGTTCATTCATCCATTTAAAAAAATTAATTGTAAAAAATTGAGATGTAATTCCCATACCATATAATTTTCCCTTTGAAAGTGTACAATTCCGTGGTTTTTTTTGTGAAGTGCACAATTCAAGATTGTGGAATGATCACCACTACCTAATTCCAGAACATTTGTATTACTCTGTAAAGAAAACCCTTCACATGTTGTGATGAGCACTGGGTGTTATACGCAACTAATGAATCATTGAACTAATCAAAAACTAATGATGTATTATCATTTTGGTTAACTGAACATAAAAAAAAAAAAACAACACAACATTGACTGCCTAAAAATAAGGAAAAGAAAAGAAAAAAAAAAACCCACCCATACGCATTAGCAGTCACTCCCCTCCAACAAGTCCCTGGCAACCACTAACCTAATTTCTGTCTGTATTCCGGACTTTCATATAAATGGAAGTATATAATATGTAGTCTTTTGTGTCTGGCTTCTTTCACTTAGCATAGTATTTCAATGTAGCATGTATCAGTACTTCATTCCTTTTGATGACTGAATGATATTTCATTGAATGGATATACCACACTTATTTATCCACTCGCCATTCAATAGATGCTTGAGTGGTTTCCCAGTTTGGCTATTATGAATGATGCTGCTAGGAATATCTGTATCCAGGCTTTTATGTGAACATATGTTTTTTCTTCCCTTGGGTGTCATTACTGTGCTCTATGGTATTATGTTTAACTTTTTAAAGAAACTGCAAAATTGTTTCCCATGGTGACTATGCCATTTTACATTCCCACCAGTGAGGTATGAAAGTTCCAATCTCTCCGTATCATCACCAACACTTGTTATTGTCCATTTTTAAAAATGATAGCCATCCATCCCCGTGGGTATGAAGTGGTTATCTCGTAGTTTTGATTTGCATTTCTCTAATGACTAATGACTTTGAGCATCTTTTCATGTGCTTCTTGGCCATTTGCATTTCTTTTTTGGAGAAATGCCTATGCAGATCTTTGCCCATTTTTAAATTGGGTTGTTTGCCCTTTTTTAAGTTATAAGGATTCTTTATACATTCTGGATTCTAGACCCTTATCAGATATAGGATTTGCAAATATTTGCTCCCATTTTGTGAGTTACTTTTCCATTTTCTTGATAGTATTGTTCAAAGCACAAAAGTTTTTCATTTTGGTGAAGTCCAATTTATCTTTTTTTTTCTTTCGTTGCTTGTCCTTTCGGTGTTATATTGAAGAAACCATTGCCTCAGAAACCACTGTAATCACAAAGGTCACAAAGATTTATATCTATGTTTTGTTCTAAGAAATTTATAGTTTTAGTTTTACATTTAGGTCTTTGATCCATTTTGAGTTACTTTTTATATATTATGTGAGGGAGGGATCTGACTTCATTCTTTTGTATGTCACTCACCCAATTTTAGGTTCACATTTATGCTGGTCATGTTTCTATCTCCCTCCCCAACTCTACCCCTCCCCCGCCACCATTCTGCTGTATATTTCAGGGAACTGTTTTTCCCAGGGTCCCTTACCAATTGACTCTCAGGTAGGGTCAGTCAATGGAGACACCTTAGTAGAGGATCAGAGGACAGATGGAGGGGAGAAGCCATGGAATTTCTTTCCTCCTTCAGCCTCAGGCATAGACTCCAATGGTAGCTGTATGGCCTCTGTGCCTCCATATTGCACTAAATGACTTTTCCCTCTGTGGTTTCTAGATATTCAGGGTGGTCCCACCATGCTTCTGGCTCCTAAATGGTCCTGCTTTCTGAATTCTGGTAATAAAACCCACTCCTTTCATTTCTATAGTCCTGGGTTGAGCTATTCCACCTGTTGATAGCCTCTGGACTCTTTAAGTATTCCCTGTTGACTTCTCAACTCTTCCATATCTGTAAATACCTTTATTAAATTCCTTCTATTAAAAAAACAATACCTGGAAATGTTTCTGTTTTCTTTTATTGGACTTGGTTAATAAAATGTCTAACATTTTTCATTCTATCTTTAAATAGTTGCCAAAGATGCCATTTCCAGCATATTGTAATTATTGGCATGTAAAAATAAAACCTATATATCACTCTTTCTGATGTATTTAGTGGAAGCTAAAACCATAATAATTTGAGACCACCTACATCCATTACAAAATACATGAATAAGACCTCGTCAGTCAAAAGTTTTACATTGTTTCCATTCATTTCACTTCTATTCCACTTCCTCCACAGAAAGTGTCTCAGTGTAATATATTTTTATGCTTTAAATTCTTCTATTAGTCATGCTAGGCTATTTCTCAGAAGCAAAAATGGGTACATTAATTGAAATTGCAAATTGTTAAGCTTTCTGGGTCCACAATTTCTGTGAAAATACTTCTCCTAGTTTGAGTTATTGCAATGTTATCACCATAGTATACACTTGCTGAAAACAACATAAATACATTATAATTTTTTATAAATAATTGTTGAACATGAAAATTAAACTTTTTTGGGAAATGTATCTCTTAAGGAATTGAGTGAAGTGGTGCTTTTGGCTTCTTGATAATGGAGGTTCTGTGTTGCAGCCAGATTTTTTTATGCCATGGGACAAAGCACAATAGGAAGGGGAGGTGGCCAGGAGGTATCCTTTCTTTTGTGAAGGGGAAAAGGGAAATGTGAAGAGAGAAAATGGGATCCCAGGGAGGTCACTTTTAGGAAGGAGTGTATATGACTTGGAGGGTTTGGAAATTCTTAGAACTGTATGTGCCCTTGGAAAGTTTTCATATCCTGTAGGGGTACATGTAACTCAGCGTTATGTGGGAAATTATCCTGATGCCATAGTAACCTCTGAGAACACTAAGACAAGCTACTTGCCACTGAACAACAGGCTTACAGACCACATTGAGATTCTTGAATCATGCAGTTTATTGAATTAATTGAAAACAGAAGAGGAAGCAAGGGACTAGAGATGGTATAGATTAATACACTTAGGATAGAGTGCAAACAGGGTTGAAGGAGTATACTACTTAAATTCTGAATTATGCAAAGCTCATATGTCTTGTCTCTTTCTCTTATGTATCAAACTTGCCCTGAAGATGATATGGATATAAGCCATAGCTGAGGTTTGTGCAAGAGTGCTCTGCAGAAGGCAGGTGCCTAGAACAAATACCCATCTATTTTATGATTCATCTGGCCACAGTTGTAGCTTGCCAATTAGATTGAGGAGCAGCCATGAGTTTACTGGGCAGAGGAAGCATGGGCCAGAATCCCATTATTATGGGATACCAGTTTAAGACTTAATGAATATTGAGAACCTCATGTATATTTAGTGCATCATGAATATTTGATGCTCTTCATCCTTCTATTCCTTCCAATGGATGTTAAGCACTGGACATGCTTTCCTTCCTTTATATCTAACATGTCTCATAAGCTACTAGCTTCTATATTTAGTTTTGTTTATCATCCTTATTTGTTTCTCTTATTTTCTAGAACAGTATAAATATTCTTAAATAATACAGCAGACCACATCACACCAGGTTTGAAGACCACCACTAAAGCACAAGCGCTGAGATTTTGATCCTGGAGCACTCAGGACACAGTGCGGGTTCAGGTGGCTAGAGCTACTCTCCCTTGCCTCCAAGCACAAGTCTCTCATTTCTTTATCCCAGTATAACATACACAATATTTTCTCTTTCTATGTGTTTTACAGCTATAGAAAATTGCTCTAATACTCATGAGGGAGAAAGAGGAAAATGTGGCTGAGTTTGAGGCAATGGATAGTAGGAGATGTGTGGGTTGGGTTTTTTCATAAGATACATTTGTTTCAAATTTGGGTTTCACCTTTAAACCTTGTGCTTGTGGTTCAGTGATGATAACTTGAGAAGGCCAGATCATGAAGGGGCTTGTCTTGTATAAGAAGTGATATGAACCACTGAAGTGTTGGAAGCATTGCGATGACATGATTGAAGTCATATTCTAAAGAAAGAACTCTGATGGACCAGGATTGAGATGAGCATGAATGGAGGCAAGGAGATGAGTTAGAAGTCTATTGCAGTTGAGTTTCAAGATGGTAGAGGCCTGAATGAAGGCAGTGGTGTTGGAGATGGAGAGCAAGTAGGTAGGAATGATATTCAGGAAGTAGCATTAATAGAATTAGGTGATAGGCTAAGAGTGGAAAATGATGGGGAAGATTAATTTATCATAATACCCAAGTTTCTGCTTAAGGGGGAATATTCATTCATTCAATCAACTGATATATATATAATATATGTTTATTATATATATATATATATCCCATACCATATGTTAGGCCTTAAGCTAGCTTTGGGAGCTATCTAGAGCTACCATATTATACCATTCCAGGGGACTCTGTTCACATCGTGTACACATGGAATATAGTAGGGATGGGGTTTCCTGGACTTCTTCAGTAGTGTGGCTCCACATTAATCATGAACCCGACAAACATAGTGCCTACCATTACGGAACTCACAATCCTGTGTACAGTGATACTATTACCTAAGATAGAGAAAAAATAAGTGCTGTGGACTGTGGGCCTTGGGAACATAAATGTTGTCCTTTGTCTCCTTTTCTGCTTGAAACAATGAGCTGAGTATATTGGACATTTTGACCTTAAGGGATTTATGGAATAAATCTTCAGGTGGAAATTTCTGTGAGGCCATAGGACATGTTGGTCTGGAGCTCTTGTTCAAAGTTTTATAGGGAGTTAGTTAAAAAGATGTCCCAGTGCACTTCCCATTTTGCAGCTCTACCTTTTCTTCTAAGATGTGCCGAGTAGAAATATAGTTCAAATATGGTCCTGTTGCTCTGCTCCTGGAAGGGAGTTCAAAGGGAAGAAACCAATCTCCAATCCAATATAAACCTGATAGTTTTTTCTTTTGGTAGCTCCAAATTGCATACTCTCCAACTGAGAGGTTTGGAAAATTGAGCACCTCTGATTAAAATAATCAGAACCATGTAGGTTTTTCACATAATACAACAATTTCAAGGATAGAGTGAATGAATTAAAACTAGTTTTTCTTTTCATAATTGTCTAATGGCTATTACTGATGAGTTGTTTAGACTTTAATTTATTTAGATATATGCCTCCCCCTTTTATAAGTGCAAAGCTATTTTCTAACTATTTTTCTTCTAGTTTTATAATTTTCAACACTGACAGTAAGAAATATTCTATAGAATGTTTGGCTTTGAACTGAAACGTTTTTGCCAGATCTCTGCCTGGAAGGAATTGTTATGATTGAGTTTGTAAATGCTTGCAAAACGAAGTTAAAAATCGAAAGACTTAAGACTTTCAAAAATTCAAGGGTAACTGTAAGATGAGTTGTGGTTCTTCTGTATCATATTTCTGGTAATTCTCTCTTTATTACTGTATTTTTTATAGTTCAAGTTTTATCACAGATACTTTTGAACAAGGGCATTTATTTATTCATTTATTTAAAGTTTTTATTTAAATTCCAGTCAGTGAACATATAATGTAATATTAGTTTCAGGAGCAGAATTTAGTGATTCAGCACTTACATACGATACCCAGTGCTCGTACAATATCCATGACCCATTTAGCCCATCCCCCCACCCCCCACCCCTCCAGCAACCTTCAGTTTAATCTCTGTAGTTAAGAGTCTGGTTTTTTTTAAATTTTTTATTATTATGTTACTCACCATACATTACATCATTAGTTTTTGATGTAGTGTTCCATGATTCATTGTTTGCGTATAACACCCAGTGCTCCATGTAGAACGTGCCCTCTTCAATACCCATCACCAGGCTAACCCATCCTCCCACCCCCCTCCCCTCTAGAACCCTCAGTTTGTCTGAAAAGAGTCTGTTTTATGGTTTGCCTCTCTCTCACTCTCTCTCTCTCTTTCTCTCTCTCTCTTTCCCTTATGTTCACTTGTTTTGTTTCTTAAATTCCACATATGAATGAAATCATATGGTATTTGTCTTTCTCTGACTTATTTTACTTAGCATAATACACTCTAGCTCCATCCACATTGTTTCAAATGGCAAGATTTCATTCTTTTTTATGGATGGGTAATATTCTATTGTATGTATATACCACATCTTCTTTATCCATTCATCAGTCGATGGACATTTGGGCTCTTTCAATAATTTGGCTAGTGTTGATAATGCTGCTCTAAACACTGGGGTGCACATGTCCCTTCAAATCAGGATTTTTGTATCTTTTGGGTAAATACCTAGTTTTGCAATTGCTGTGTCATAGGGTAGTTCTATTTTTAACTTTTTGAGGAAACTCCATACTGTTTTCCAGAGTGGCTGCACCACTTTGCATTCCCACCAACAGTGCAAGAGGGTTCCCCTTTCTCCACAACCTTGCCAACATCTGTTGCTTCCTGTGTTGTTAATTTTTGCCATTCTGACAGGTGTGAAGTGGTATCTCATTGTGGTTTTGATTTGTATTTCCCTGATGATGAGTGATGTTGAGCATCTTTTCATGTGAAAAGACATCTATTTTTGTTTGAACCAACCAATACTATCAGCATTAAAGAAGCCATGATTAAATCTTGAATGATGATATATAATAAGTTGTAACACCTCAAGTATTTTCCATTTCTGCAGTTATGGGCACACCATAATAATACCCTTCAATAAGGATAAACTTGCTTTGCTGCAAGTTAAAAATGGGAAAAAGTCTATATTCAATGAAACAACTAGATGCAACCCACATGTTCAGCAATCTTGGAGAAGAGTAAGCTTTAAACTAAACAAATCAGATGAAGGTCTGGAACATTTAATCAGTTTCTTATTTGATAATGAAAATAGTGTCACCCAGTAGGATTTTAGATTTGTTGAATAGCCATGTACATATAAACCTGGACTAAATATTGAGGTCAAAATCCTAATTAAGACTTGCTAGGAAGAGTCAAGTAAGGCATTTGATTTTAAGGCATGTGAAAAATCCCTATTTCAGAACACTTAAGAATCAACATGTCATGGTTAAGTCTCACACCTGGTCATCAAAAACTATAGAGGTATTACTGAGGGTGTAGAAATAAATATATTCTCTGGGAAAAGATGTTAATTAACAGAAAAAGAACTGTATCAACAGAGGAAAGAACTCTGGCCAAAGAAGGTTTTTTTTGGGGGGGGGAGGTCTTACTTTTTTTCTACTTCGGTGTAAGTTTACTTTTATAGTGGCACAAATAGAGATTGTAGTATAAAACTCCTGTAAAGATTTGATAATGGAATCCATTTAATTTATTACAAGAATCTAAGTAACTTAACACCAGACATATACTTACAGAAATAAAAGATAATAGGGCTCTAAGTGCATTAAGTTTGCAACATATTTTATTTAAATAAAATTGGAGATAGTTCTTCTAAAATGGAATTGGAAGGGGGTAAGAAGAAACAGTTAAAAGGCCCTGATCAATTTTCACAGAGTGAGTAAAACAAGGATGAATTTGGACCTGAGAGGCAATAAGTTGATAATGGCACATCTAGGGAAGAAAAATGATCCTTAAGAAAAATAGTGACATACAGGAATGTGATTGAAGAACAGATCCCACCCCCCAAAAAAGACAATTCAGGGGAATCATTTGAAGTCAAAAAAGATAAAAGAATCATTGTGTATAGAACTTGGTCATGGCTAGAGGGTAAGAAGAAAGTACTTTCTGAACATGAAATCCTAAGGAGCAACACACTTGGGATGGTAACCTAAATCCAGTCTCACCTAAGGACTGCAGCTAATGGAACCAAGCTGGACCCTTGCTTTTTTTTTTCCTCTTCTATTTTTCCTACCTTTCTGGTTTTTGTTTTTTGTTTTCTAGACAGAGAGAGAGAGGGAGAGAGCACGAGCGGGGGGTGAGGGGAGAGGCAGAGAGAGAGATGGAGAGAATCTTAAGCAGGCTACATGCCCAGCACAGAGCCCGATGAGGGGCTCGATCTCATGACCCTGAGATCATGACCTGAGCCGAAATCAAGAGTCAGATGCTTAACGGACTGAGCCACCCATGTGCCCCAGTACCTCTCTAGTTTTTAATTTGAATTTCTCACACTGCACAAATGATTTTTGTACTTTGTGAGATGGACTGGGAATATTACGATTTGCATTTCTCACCCTGATGGCAGGGTATGGAGAGGGGACAGATGGCTCAGGCCACCAACTCAAAGTCTAAAGTGAAATTTTAGGAACCTGGGCAGTGGGAATAAAATTGGACAGCAACCTTTCTTGGTGCCTTGAAGGTAATACGCACACACATCAAAAAAGAATGGCTCCATTACTATGGAACCTTTAATTTTAGGGTGTTCTTAGGTGTTTCATCTATAAACTTTCACATATAATATTCCATTACTTCTGCTACTGTCACAGGACAATCGCCAACCCCAAAATACCAAAGGGCCGACTTGGGAAAATTAGTCATATTTTTCTTGACTCTGAGGTACTAAATCAGACACTTTTTAGAAATTACATTGGTCTCTTCAAGTAAATAGAGTGCCATTTAGTAAGTTGGTATTTTAATCAAACACAATGTATGCTCCTTTAGTCAGTGTCATTCCTAAAAAACAATTAGAGGCTCCATAAATGTGTTTCTGAAAGATCATGTGGCAAGTGTCAGCATTTTTTTGTGACAATATATATGAAAATGACCTCTAGGAAGGCTAACTAGAACAACCAGGAAAGACTTCTGATGCTAAGCCCTCCACTACAAACATTTCATCTGTTGTTACAGCCATTCAAATTATTAGAGGTCCACTGACAAAGGGAAAAATTTAGTGAGCTTAAGAGAGATCATATAGAATTTAACTGTAAAAAATTAAAATGGAAAAAATATGTCCAAAAGCTTTGGGATCACTTAAATTATTAAGCTAACTGTCTTAAAAGTATATATAGGACTTGTGAAAATATTATATACCAGAAAATTCTTGGTAGGCTCATTTATGTTTCTTGTGTAATCATCTGTAAAACAGATGAAATAAACCTATTAAAGTCTTCACTAATTTTTCGTGTTCACATTCCATGAAAGTTCCTTTATTCTTTTCTCATCTATTCAGTTAATGGGCTCCCACACTGAAGAACAACGGAAGATACTGGTATATAGACATGTGTACGACAATGTTTCTTAAGGAGCTCATGGAAAAGCACTAACTCCTCATTCTTTTCTCCGTTTTGGTATATGCAAAATTATTAAGTAGAAAAAAATAGTCTAATGGATTAATATTTTATACAGAAAAGAATAAATAAAATGAAACATTTTTCACTTAAAAAAACAACAACCAATCCAGGCCATGTATAACATGCTCCATCCCATTGCCTTATTTTAATATCTACCCCCTTCTGCTGTTTGATCCCACCAGGGTCCTGCATCCCTTTCATTTTAGGATTGGTGAACTTTTTCTGCAAAAAACCAGATATTAAATATTTTAGGCTTTGCAGGCCATATATCTTCGTCACAACTACATAATTCTGTTATTTTCGGTGAGGGCAGCTACAGATAAATACAAAATCAGATGAATATAGCTGTGTTCCAATACAACTTTGTTATTCTTCTTTTAATTTTTTTCCAACTATTTAAAGATGCAAAAATTGTTCATAACTTGTGGGTTATACAAAAATAGGCATCTGGCCAGATTTGGCCCATGGGCTGTAGTAAGGCCATTCCTGGTCTAGCGCAGTGCTGCTTCTTCAAGGGCTGGGGAGTGTTCACTCAATCACAGTCCAAAGGAAAACTCTCTAAAGATGGTTCTGTTTATAAAGTTTTCCTATACAACACAGTTAAAAATTTGTGGATCAACAATATGTCCATGATTTTCTAATACACATCTGCAAGGTTGTCCCACTTCATTAGATGGTCCATTGAAAACCATTTTAAGATTTTACAATGACTTTTTTACTTTTCATCACGAAAAAGTATATATAAAATAACGTATAGAGGTTATAAGATGAAACCTGAATGAAAGAAGTATCGGTTATGTTCCTGGTTTGGGGGATTCCGTTCTTTGACTAGATAACTTGACTGTTTTACATCTCATTTTCTTTGTCTGGAAAGTCAAAATTGGTAGGTGTTGTTACTAAACAGTTATATTGAAAGAGATGGAGGGGAAAATATGCCTGTATCTTCCAGAGTAGCCATGTTTTCAGAAAAAAAAAGTACGTTCTTTTGTATGCCATAACATACAACAGAAAAGATGGATACTTCTGAGTAGGAATAGGAATCTAGTGAATGATTTGTTCTGAACATTTTGGGGTAGAAGAAAATCTAAACCCAAGAGTGAGATCATGCAAACTATAGCAGAAAATTCACAGATGAAAAATCTCATGGTTTTCCTATGTGCCTACTATTACCAGGAGAGGTTTGGTTTAGGGGGTCTGTAAAAATGTTTTCTTCCTTTAAGTAAAACGCTCTGAGCCAAGACATCATCAGTTCCAGGCTCAGTGGGTTCCAGCTGAAAGTGTGAATGTTCAGCAAGAGGATATTTTTGAAAGACTGAAAATCTGCTGTGCCAGATACCTGAACCGATGTTAGGGTATTCAGTGGAAAATTTCATTTCCACATTATAAATAACTGTAGGATATTTTAAGGGATCCAACACCAGGAACTTCCAAGAGCTGCTTATATTAGTTCAACTGAAATGTAAAATGGAGGGAAGATGCCCAAGGAAGGCTATAAAAGCTAAATCACCGGACATGATTAATTACAATAAAGACTTCACCATTGATTAAATCGCCCTTAAAATCCCCAGTGAGGGCACCCAACCACTGAGGCCTGCGTATTTCACTATCCTCCAAGGAAAACAAAGACAGGACAGGACAGAGATGGAGAAAGAAAGGAAAATTCTCCAACATGATTACTTAAATTCAAAGTGCCCTAGAATTTCGTCTTTGAAAAAGCCCATCTGGTCGCCTGTATTTGAAATATTGACTTAGCGTCTTCAAATTTTCTGGGAGTTCCCTGTTCGGTGGACTTCCTGGGAGGAGGAGGACAGTCCCAGAGAAGGTGGCATATCACCTACTATGGTAGTCACTGAACTCCTCTCTCCCTTTGAACACAGAAATGATCCAGTTCCTGACACTTTCCCCCTCCTTTGTAGCCCCTACACATTTAAAACCCAAACAAAACAAGTGAGAGATCTTTGTTATAACAGACAGTGGTACAACATGCCCAAAAGAGAACCGCCCCGCGAAAAGACAACCAAACCAAATCAAACCAAGCCAACATAAAACAAGCAAGCCTGGTGTGTGTGTGTGTGTGTGTGTGTGTGTGTACGTACCTGAGTGTCAGCGTGTGGCTGTTGAGAGTGTGTGTCCGAGTGTGTGTGCGCGGGTGTGTAAGGTAGGAGAGTAATGGATGTAGTGTGGTCTCGCTCTTTTTTTTGGAGGGGTTACGGCCGCTTGCGGCTGGGGAAGACTCGACCCTGTGCGCGCGGGCGGCGCGGCGGTGCCCGGGGTTAGAGCTCTCCCCTGTGACAGAAAAGATAATTAAAAATCGCACGCGCACGAGACAGCTCAATTCCTCGCTGCGCGGCCAGTTCGTCGCGATAAGTGGGTTCTCTCGCAACCCCTCCGCGCCGGGGTCCGGAGGCCAGGAGGCTAGGGGCGAGGAGTAGGCTGGGGAGGGGGTACCGTCGCGGGGGTTGCAGAATGGGTCACCCGGGGTGGCAAGCGGCCGTGCCGAGGTCGAGGAGGCGGGAGGGGCGCGGCGAGGAGGTGCGCGTTTGTGGGGGGATTTTGGGGAGAGGCGGGAACGTGGAGCAAAAACTGGGAAAGGGTAAAACGCACGAGGGAGGCGGGGAGTAGCGAATGGATAAAGAGAAGGTAAAAATGAAGCCCCTAAGAGGAAGAACAGAGCGGTGTCCCCCCCCCCGAGCCCCGTGGTGACCCCCGCGAGGGCGCACGCCTAAGCACCTCGGCCCCCCACGTCCGCTCCAGCGGTTGGAGGCCCCTCTGTCGCCCGCGCCTCTCTTTAAAGGGCAATCCTCTTGTCCCAGTCACATACTACAGCCCTCCACGTTCACTGTGCGCTGGAAATGGGCTCCAGAGTCAGTAACTAGCACCGGGTCCCCTCTTCCGCGCCCCCACGCCCTCGAAGCCCTTCCAGGCTCCTTCAAACGCGCAGACCCCGTGCGCCGACTCAGCGACTGGAAGCAAGGCTTTAAAAACCGGCGGGGGAGGGTCGTGGCAGGTCGCTACCAGGGTGACAGAGGCATTTGCGCTGAGTGAGCAGTAAAAACGCCAATTAATGGGCACGTGAATTGTTTTAAATAAAATGGGGGGGGGGATGAGTGATGACTCATCTTTATTCCTTAATACTCCGAGGGCGAAGCGTTATAATTTTTTCATTTATTTTTATGAAATCACTTATTATGGTGTCAGCTACCCTATTATGAATCTTTGAGACTTTGGCAACTCTGATTGTTTTTTGCAAACACGTTCTTCAAGCTTTGAGAGGTTTAAAGGAGTTTGACAGTAAGCAAGGAACGTAGCAGTACCCAACAAGGAGGGGAAAGGGCCCTGTGTCCCCTTTTGGGGGGTGCAATGGTCTCAAGCGGATTTCCCGGCTTCTGCGGGCGCCGCACATTGTTTTATTTGTTTTGAAGGTTCAGAGTTTGAGGCTGGTCGGAGACACCCACGTGCTTCTGACTCTCATCAGCGTAATGATCGCCTTAGCCAGAGTCGTGTCTATATAAACCACAAAAACCTAATCATTAGAAATCCCAGCCTCCAAAAACCACATTTTAGGTAAAACTGCCGCTTTTTTTCCGCGCTCCTTCATCCTCTCGACCACAACTTTTTGGGGGATCCAAAGTCGCTTTCTTAACCCACATTGGGAAATAAATACATAAATAAATAGCCAATGAAGCATTTTGGATATTTTATTTTGTATTTTTATTTTTTCCCCCCGGGAGTGGTGGGGAAGAAAGTTAAGGCATTAGACGTAGTTTTAGATGCAGAATAGACTTAATAAAAGATTGAAATTCATGGAAAACTGCTGGGGTTTTTCCCCAGCAAGGTTTTTGCAACTTATTTTAATCATCCAACTGACAGTTTTCCAGTCCTTAAAAAAAAAAAAAAAAAAAAAAAAAAGCTCATCCTTGTTCTCTAGGAACGACAAGTTTGAATATAGAAGGAAAAAGTGTCCAGCCACCCACTTGAGTTTCTAAAAACTATTTGACAAGTGTCCCCTCCACCCCATTTTTTTGTGTCACTTAAGACAAAAAAGCACCCAAGCCCTGCAAAATCATTTTTTCCCTGGGAGCCGCTCCGGCAGAGGTGGGGGGTGGGGTGGGGGAAGGGTGAAGAGTGCCGAGAAGTCAGCACAGACGCTCAAGAATTTTCCTTCCTCCTCTCCTGAAGTTACAACGAAAAATAACGACAGTCAGTTCAGCCCGCGGCTCTCTGGCGTCTCAGCTTCAACCTCGTGCGACCAAGACGGGGTTCCTTGTCCTGGGTCGGGGGGAGAAGCGAGAGGACGCGATCAGGCGAGATTCCCCTTGACCCCGGCCGCCTCTCCGGCTTCGGAAGCTGCGCGCTGCGTCCGGGGGCTCCTGCTCTCGGCCGGCGGGCGGCGGCAGCGGCTGCGATTCGCAGGCTCGAGATCCGTTGCCTCGAGATCCGCTGCCCGCGACTTACCTCCTGGCACCTCGACGCGCGAGGGTCAGGGGACCTTTGCAAATAGCAGGAGGGACTGGATGCGAAGAGGTGGCCGTGAGAAGGCCAGAAGAGGAGAAAGGAAAGGAAGGCGCGGAGCCGGGGAGCCGGGCTGGCAGCCGCCGCGGGAGCAATCTGAGCGTGCGGCCGGCGCGGGGGGAGCGGAGGCCGCCGCGCAGGAGGCGGCGGCGGCAGCAGCGCGGGAGGGCGGGCGGCGGCGCGGACGCCGGCAGCCGGGTAGCTGCGAGCGCGGCGCGGCGGTGGCGGGCAGCGCGCGGCTATGCTGGCCGCGGGGCTGGACTGCTGAACCCACTCCGATCCATCGCTGGACTCGACCTGGGAGGGGGCGCCAGCGCACCCAGGACGCGGTGCCCCAAGGGACCCCACTCCAAGCTGCAAACTGAAGCCCCCTGCCTCCCCAGGCCACACACATCCCCGCGCCGGTTCTCAGCGGCCACCGCGGGCGTTCCAAAGGCTCCGGCCAGATCTGTGCCTCCCGGGTCTCCCAACCCGCCAACCCGACCGCTCCGCATCGTCACCGCCGGCCCCCGTCAGACTCCTCCCGGCAGTCGGCTTCACCGAACTTGATTTCTCACCTCCTCGGCCCCATCACCTCCATCCCCTTTCCCCCCGTCTCGCCTCCACCCCCCCAATTTCCTCCTCCTCGCCCCTCATTTCCACCCTCCTCCCCCTCCCCCGGCCACTTCGCTAACTTGTGGCTGTTGTGATGCGTATTCCCGTAGATCCGAGCACCAGCCGGCGCTTCAGCCCTCCCTCCAGCAGCCTGCAGCCCGGCAAGATGAGCGACGTGAGCCCGGTGGTGGCTGCGCAACAGCAGCAGCAGCAGCAGCAGCAACAGCAACAGCAGCAGCAGCAGCAGCAGCAGCAACAGCAGCAGGAGGCGGCGGCGGCGGCAGCGGCGGCGGCGGCGGCAGCGGCGGCCGCCGTGCCCCGGTTGCGGCCGCCGCACGACAACCGCACCATGGTGGAGATCATCGCTGACCACCCGGCCGAGCTCGTCCGCACCGACAGCCCCAACTTCCTGTGCTCTGTGCTGCCCTCGCACTGGCGCTGCAACAAGACCCTGCCCGTGGCCTTCAAGGTAAGAAGCTGCGGCCGCCCCCCGCCCCCGGCCGGGCGCCGCGGGACCTGCCCGCCGGCGTCTCCATGCCCGCGGGGGCCGGGGCCCCGACGGCCTCTGAGGCCTCCTACCTTGGTGGCTCTGACCTGAGGGACCCCCCCGTGGCCCCCCCCCCCGACTGGCCCTCTTCCTCCGGATCCCTCGGCGGGCTCGGGACGCGGTGACCCCGCGCAGATCCTTCCCTCTCCCACCTGTGCCCGCAGCCTCCGCCTCAGCCCCTGACCCCTTTATCCTTTCATTACCCCTCGAGCCTCCCGACCAACGTTCTCACCCACTCCTGTGAGCGGTCTCCCCTCCCCCTAGGAGCCCCTCGGTGCCCACTCTGGGCGCCGCCACCCCGGCTTATTCCACCCCGCCCCCATTCCCCCCAGGCTGAGGAGCCCCGGCCTTCTCCCCACGGACTCCCGCGTTCTCCGGGCTGGGCAGACGCACCCGCCCTGCAGCGCGGGCTGCCGGCGCCGCCCCTCCCTGGGGTCCCGCGCTCTCCTACCCTCTCCCCTCCCAGGCGGACGCCCCTCCGCCCGGCTTGGCGCCCCCTTCTCTAACCCGCCTGAGCCTCGGCGGCCCCGGCCCCTCCCGGACTCGGGGGCCAGTGTTCGTGGGGTGCCGGCGCCGGGCGTTAGCGTCCGGGGCGGGGCGCCGGGTGCCGGCTGCCGCGCGCTGGCCGCATAACCGGTGTCCGAGAGGGTCCCGGGCAAACCTAGGGACTCTGGGAGCGAGTGAGGGGGAGACAGGACGGGGGCGTCTGCTCGGCTCGCAGACCCGCGCCAGTTCCCGTTACCGGGAGGAAGGCGGGGCCGCCAGGGTCGCCGCGCGCCCCGAGGCGGGGGAGCCCCGGAGTCCCGGGCGCTGGACCCTCGCGTGCGGGGAGGTGGCCAGTGGAGGGGGCGGGGGCTCGGGCCGCCTCTGGGAGCCGGGACCCAGCTCTCCGCCTCACCCCACCTGGGAGGGATAAGGGGAACCTGTGAAATGCCTTTGGCTCGCCCGCCTTGAAAAAGGAGGTGAAAGTTTGCGGATTTCTCTTATTGGTACTTTTAAAGGACTTGAGTCCCTAAGAGGCCTCCTGCTTCTGAAAGGTCGTGGGAGGCTCCGGCCGGTGGCCTGGGCGCGGAGGAGCGACCCCCGAGGCCTGAGAGCGCTCCCCGCACACCGCGGCCTCCTCCGCCCGCCCGCCCGGCCGGCGGGCCCGTTAGTTGGAGGGCGGGTGTCGGCCGCCGGAGCCGCAGGCAGCGGCTGGGCGGGTTGAGGGTGCAGGGTCTGCAGCCTCTCGCAGTAGCACGACGGGTCTCCATAGAGCGGTCTAGGTTTCCCGGGGCGGCCCTCGCCAGGGGGAGACGGGGAGCCCCCAGGGCCCGGCAGGCACTGGCTTGATGGAGAAACGGGCTCCCGGGCAATCCACACTCGCGGGACTGGACGCCCGGGATGGAGGGGGCGGTGAGCCAGACAGGGAGACGAGCGCTCCCGGGAAGACGCTTCCGGCCCTGTCTGGCCTCTGAACTTCTGAAGGTGGGCCTGGGTCCTCTGGGTTCTGGGATCTGTGGAGAGCAGGGTAAGCGAGGCCTGGCGAAGTGGGGGGAGGAGGGAGGAATCGTGCCAGTTCCTCCACTATGAACCCTGGGGCCAAGCTCCTACAGGCCACTGGCAGTTCCCAGTTGTGGATCACCCACCACCCCACGCACCAATTCAGATTCCGTGTGTGGGTGGGGTGGAAAGAAAGAGGAGTCCAGGTCAATTAGAGCTGGTTATCTAGCTGGGTCTTGTATCAGAACAGAAATCAGAATGAATTGTTGAGGAAAGGGGATGTTGCGTTCTGGGGCAGGTTTCATTTTGCATTTAGTTCAAGAAGTGTGTGTGTGTGTGTGTGTGTGTGTTTCAACCGTCCCATTTCTCCTTTTATAAACCGCCCATTTTGTTAGGTTAACGTTTTCCTGCTTGAAATACGAAAAGCTCAGAATGTATGTGAATTCTAGAAATTCGAATTTCCACACGAGATATCTTTTATGATGTTCATCGTCCCTAGGCCCAGAACGTTCTAATTCGCCTTAAGCGAAGGGTGGAAATTTGTTTCCCTCCCTCCCCACCCCAAAACCCTCAAAACACAAACAAAAAACGTGGATGAAAACAGCAAATACAAATACGTAGGTATTTTGTTTAAAAAATACCACGTCAGGCATTCCAAGTCAGGATATATGAAAATAAAAGAGTAGTTGCCTACGTTTTAAAAGATATCATTTAGATGTTTGGTGGTCTACATTCTTTTTCTTCTGCTAATCATGTTTAAGGTATAACTGTCTTGAACTATTCTCCTACGTTTATGGTGGTGAATTGATTTTGAGCCTTGGTATTTTGGATAGAAATGATCTTTTTGGCGTAAAGATAGAATGCAGTTTCGTTTGAGCTATTCTCAGATATTTTGGTAATCTTTAGGTTTTCTCATTACCACCGTTTTAAAATTATTTTGAAAATAAATAGTTTTCTTTGCTATTAATCACCCTTTATTGTTAATTACAGAGCAGTTTTACTTTTAACCAGTAAACAAAGCCATAGATTATACATGGCTATATTAAATTAAGTATTTTAATTCATATTAATCAAAAAATAAATTGAGTTAATTTAAGACCTGATTCGCTGTGTCCTTCTACCCCCATACCTGTATTTAAGAAAATTCAGACACTTGGTGATTGCTGAGATCCACTCAGTATATAAGTTTTGTCTCTGCTGAAAAAGATGTGTAGAGATTTGGAACATCCAGATTTTGACAACATTTTTTATTGTTTTCATCTGAATGTTAGTAAAAACAATCTCTCTCTACCTTTCTTTTGAGATAAAAGCCTGAGATCAGTAGACTTTCTACACCCTTGTAACATAATCAAATACATATGCAATGAAGAAATAATATGAAGAAGTCTCAGTTTTAGAAGCGGTGACCATAATTTGGCTATCATATTTAAAGCCACATACAAAGTAAGTTATAGTGTTGTTGGGTAGATAATAGGTAAATATATTTAAAAACACAAACACACAGAACTTAATTGTTGAGGAATCTGAGATTCAAATCAATGCAGTATTTATTGAGCCCATATTTTATGTCTGTGACCCTGAACTCAGCACTATAGAGCATCAGAACTGAATTTAATATATGGTGTTTTGATGTGTTAATTTAAAATAATGCTTCAAGATGATATTGACAATGTATTATATTAAGACATAAGTAAGGTATTAGTGTTGTTCATCTGATCTTGTTCAGGGATTATTCAAGAATACTTATAATTTGTTTATACTCGGCATGTAAAAATGCAAAAACAACTAGTATGTTTTAAAATATGCAAAGTTGTTTATTAGTATTATATTTTTAACAAAGGTCTGCAGTTGTGTAATGTTCAGTCCTTCCAGGTGTCAAGGAAATGGAAATGAATATTTTTAACATTTCTTTCAGGTGTATCTCACTGAAAGCTTAAAATAGTTAAGGGATACTATTAGAGGATCCCCATGCCCTTTCTGTCTTAGATAATTCTCATGACAAAAAACAAAACAAAACAAACAAACAAACCCAAAAAGCAGTTTGCAAATGCAGTTCATTAGTTAATGGTCTGGTAGAAATAGGGAGAGAACATGTCAACTTTGCGTCCAGTAGCACCCTTATAGTGAGGGGTCTGTCAGCATTTCCACCATGAAGCCTGGTGTTCAGGGTTTATAACTCAGTTGCTTTAAATAGCTTCAAGCTGAAACACTCTGCAGAAATTTTAAGTCCAGATGTATGTTTTAAAACTAAAAGTGGTGCAAGGCTATTGTGCTGTTTTAAGTTAGGGAACACTGGACTATATATTTACCAGTATCATATGTTTTTCTGGCAATGTTAAAGAAAGAAAACACATTTTTAGATATATGATCTATTACTCATAGTTAATTCTGTATGTTTGATGATACCTTTCAGTATTTGTCATAAGTAGGGTTTCAAAATGATAGAGCAATTTCTATTTGAAATAATTTTTTCAACATCACTGGCTATTTTCGTCTTCAAAAACAAGTAGGCAACTAATAAATATTTGACATTAGTGAGATGTATTTTCCTAATGTATGTAATGATCAGGTTTTATGTTTGTGTCTTTTTGAATGTAATTATACCCAAACAAAGGAAAACAGGTTATTAAACCTTTTAAAACCTTATTGAGCCTACTATGAATTGTTAAGCAAAATTACGTAAATCACAATAGATTTCAGGTTGTGTGAGGACAGATACATTTTTGTTATGTCTTTAAATGCAATAAAAATTAAAGTTAAAAATTTTAGGGCTGAATATATAAAAGGTAATTGAAACATAATTTTAGGTAGAAAATAAACATTTAAAAATTTTAAGAAAAACTTATATTTGGAAAAAGACATGGTTAAGATATCTTTCATTATATTCTCCCATTGGCATTGCTGTTTGTCTCCTTTCAAAATTCCAGAACATCCATTGTTAGATGATCTAAACCAGCTTGATACATGGCACATAAATTCCTGGCTTGTATTGAAATAATTTCCATCAAATTATTCTTTGACATATATATTTAAAATTGTGAAATGGTATTTTATATTGCATTTATTTTTTTCTCTGCAATTTAGTTGGGTTTTCCTAAATTCGAGGATAAATTCTAAAAATTAACTGTAGCATTTGTTAAACTTTTTAATAGTTTATTTGAAGTTATCTTTAAATAATTACCATAGGAATACAATTTTCCCTTTTTGCAGTTGCTCTCTTATATCTTTTTATTCCAAAGAAAGATCAGATTTTATCTTGAAAAAGATTATATTTCAATTTTGCTGCAAGTACAATGTGCCAAATGATATTGGTCTGTAAGAGTAATTGATTGGTTAAAATTAGACTTCTGTCCATGGAAATGTCAAAGGCAATTTTAATTTCCATACAATAAGACCACAAAAACAATTTTAAGGGTCTGAGCTAATTCTGTATTGCTGCTCTTTTAGAGTAATTCACAGATTTGGTCATAAGGAATCTCATACAAAATTTCAGTAGTTTGTAGGGTTAAGTATCCTTTTACTTTATTCTGTACAAGCTACGTATCATGTGATTTAAGTGCTAGTTCTAGTGAGGTGTGCTAAATAAAGGAACTTCTTTCTCTGTTCTGAAATGTTAGGACACAAAATTACTTCCTTTTTCTCCCTGAAATTTCTTGAATTGGTAGACTTTATATTTTAAAAACACCTAGAAATGTAATTGTTAAGGTTTCATCACAAACTATTCTTTGCGGAACGCAACTTTAGTGTTGGGTAGTATGGAAATGACTTTTAATGTGTACTTACTCCTAACTAGTTAAAAGAATGATTTTTGACTGCTCTCTACCCCTTAAAATGTTTTCCATTGCTTGGGTTTGGTACAGATGAAATGTGTAAAACTTTCTTGATTCTTTTGGTTTTCTTTTAGATAAACACAGTTGAGAATCTCCAAGGGAAACTTTTTAGCTTCAGAGATCTACTTTTTTTAAAACCCTCTGACATATAATTATACTTCTGATTGATATAAAGTCAAATATAGTACTCCCTCCCTCTTTTCTTTTCCTCAGGAAAACATTAGGCATTTGATTTGGTAGCGTGAATAGTAGAAAAAACCCAATATATTTAGCCATTAAAATAGAGTTCAGCCATAACAGGAAAAGTTGTCACCACATTCTGTGAGCATTTCATTTTTAGGCCAAGTTCTCAGCCTCCTAGAAGACTCACACAATTTGTGATTACCTATTTGTTTTGTTATTAAGTGTAATACGTAAAGCATACCAGTATTTAACATGGTCATTATTCTGCTGCTCAAGCAAAGAAAAGTGGATTTGTGTATTTCACTCTTAGGGATCTTTTCTTTCATATTTTCCCATATTGAATCAATTTTCCTTTTCTTCTAACTAAAAAAAATCCATTATGTTAAAAATATGCAGTAAAATAATAATGTCCCAGAGCTCTTGAAAATCTTTATATTGGGGCAGATTTCTTTATTTTTTTTTAATTTAGCCAGACAGAAGTGAAACCCATCAGCAGTCATCCTTTATCTCTCAACAACACCAAAAAACATCCCAAGACACGAAGTAAAGAATTACATGTTCAATTGAACCCTTTCAGGATGCTTATAAGTTAAAGCCCATGTTTAGCACACAGCAGACTTGGAACCGAAGTTAGCCTCCTCATCTTACAAAAAGTACATCATTGTAATTACACTCTACTTGTACAGTATCTTCTACATTATACAGACTTAAAAAAATATTTCCAATTTATATTGGAAACCTGGTTCCTGGCGATAAAGTTACTTGTGTGACATCATAGCAGATGTAAAAGAGAGGTGGGAAAAAAGAGGGGCCTCTTGATTTTTGGCACATTCATTTTCTTTTGAGCAGTACATACTTATCTGCCTTCATTAATATGCTTACTGGTTCCATCTTTACTTTGATATCAAAAGGCACACGCCAGGTGCTAAAACACAATATGCTGAGTGTAAAAAAAAAATGTCAGACTTGCAGATGCGTATAGGCCAAACACGGTCAATTATTTCAATGTTTTCAATTGCTCACATTTTTAGCCTTGTGAATTCGAAAAATTGAAAAGCATATTGTCTCCAGTAGGAGTACAACATTACCTCTATTCAGTAGCCCCTCGAGGCACTAGATCAAGCATGCAGGGAGGAAATCATGTTCTCCAGGGATTTGCGCTTGGCCTGGGAGACTTCTCAGATTGAATTTGAGTCACCAGTAGGATAGTCGGTGAATCCCTCTTCTCTGGGACTGAAAAAGTTGTCAGAAAACTAGTTTGGTGCAAGAGCATGTTGCTGTTACGGAAGGATGCTGACTCAGCCTTTAAGTGGTTCTCTCTCTTGGAGTTTTAGCTGTAGACTCACAGACTATTGGCTGTGGGAGGCGGTGCTCTTTACGGAGCTCTTTCTTCAATTTATTTCAAAAATATTTATCAAACACTTATTATGTGCTAGGTACTGTTTGGGCACTGGGCATATGGTGTTGAGCAAGACCAGTGAAAGCCCCTCCCTCATGTAGTTTCCAATCTAATATAATCTAGTCTCCTAGGAGTGAGTCTCGTGACTTTGGACTAGTGTATCAAAAGGAGTAGATGGATCACTAATATATGTACATGGAAATGAGGATCATTTGAGTACAGTGGGGTGCTGGGGAAGTAGGTTCTATAAGGAAGGCTATAGGGTTTTAAGCCGAATAACAAAGTGCTAAAGCGGGCATGGCATTGAGAAACAGCCAAAGAGAAAAGCAAGGGCAAAAACAACAACAACAACAACAAAACGATGAGTTTTTTGTGTGGTTGGTGGTCTGCCTGCATGGAACAGAGGGTATGTTGTAGAGGAGGGCTGGGGTGGGGATCATGAGTAAGGAAAACTCAGCCCTAAAGCATAGTTATAGTGTCTGTTTTATCACACTAAAAAAACTTGCATTAATGAGAAATTATGTACAAATTGTATTGGGAGCCTGGAATCAGATGCTTAGGTTTGCCTCGTGGAAATCTTGACAAAGGAGAGAGCAGCACCAGGCCTAGAGGAAAGATCAGTGGGATATTCGTCAGGCAGGCAAGTGCACGTGGGCGTTATTCTCAGAGAGCAGTGGGCTACTCTAGCGGGAACCATTGCTTAGTCATCTCAAGGGCATCTGGAAGCGGAATGAGGAAGAGAATGAAATAATCTGAATATAGGATCCTGGAAGTTAGTGGAGAAAGAGGCTATGATCAAGGGGCAGGGTCTTGGTAATGGATCAAGAATAGTGTGTCTATGTGACAGTGCAGCCCCTGCACCAACATTCCCTTACCAGCCTTCTTGTTAGAAAGAGGCACCCATTTGCAGGTCAGCTGCCCTTGGTTAAAAGTGTGACCGCCTAGCCTTAGAGCAGTGAAAATGTTTGTGGACCTCAGAGACTGATTATCCGGATCCTTACTTGACTGAGTTAATCTGCTGCAGGTTAGCTGTTGAAGATGAAGGAGGAAACTGTGTCATTTCAAAGTGGCAGATGGGACAAGACAGAATCTAAAGTTTGGCCAAGGGCGTATTTTTTTTTTATCTCTACTACTCATTTGTCAGTGGCCATTTTCAGCCTGTTGTATACCTTGATTCTGCACCTAGACTTGAAGTTTCGCGATGGCTTTGTCTCTATCCCACCGCAGGGTGGGCCTTCAGTAATTATTTGCAGTGTGATTAAAGGCTGAATATGTAGCCCAAAGTAAGGAGATGAAATATAGTGCTGGATACCACACCATATTTAAGCTTCTATATCGTCAGGAACTCTAGGATTTCACCTCAATGTCTTCTCCCATAGAGCGGACCAGACTTTTTTTTTCAGCCTGGGATCTGGATGAGACCACACCTCAGGGGATCTCCAGGCTGCAGACAGGCGGCGCCTTAATATGTACGATGCCATCTGCAGATAG
Source organism: Halichoerus grypus (assembly GCF_964656455.1). Classification (NCBI taxonomy): domain Eukaryota; kingdom Metazoa; phylum Chordata; class Mammalia; order Carnivora; family Phocidae; genus Halichoerus; species Halichoerus grypus. Next base: position 103,827,852 of record NC_135720.1, on the reverse strand, counting down.
GGCATCAGCCTTCCTTCTGTGGCATAATTCCTATGGACAACCTAACATGGGGATTTAATAAAGATGTACATGTATTCTGCGAGGGGTCCAACAACAAATGAAGGAAACTTTTGCTTGCCTTTGAAATGGGTGGACCCTGAAACATGGGTCTGTTTGAAGTGGCATCCTGACCCATCTGCAGATGCTTTGTTCCTATCTGCCATGACTGGACTAGAGCACTAAATCCTGATAAGACACATCGTTTGCAATGGGAGTATATGCTCAGTTTTTAAGCTTTTCTGATGTGCCATTATTGCTGCTGTGTTTCCTGTTTTATGTAGGTGGTAGCCCTCGGAGAGGTACCAGATGGGACTGTGGTTACTGTCATGGCGGGGAACGATGAAAATTATTCTGCTGAGCTCCGAAATGCTTCTGCTGTTATGAAAAACCAAGTAGCAAGGTTCAACGATCTGAGATTTGTGGGCCGGAGTGGAAGAGGTAGGTCTCTGGTTTTTAATATTGGTAGTGGAATAAACACATCAGGATCTCCTGATGAAATGTAGGGTAGTCTATATACAAATCAGCACCTTCTTCCACTGAACAGAATTGCTGAAGGTTTTATTTAAATATGTCCAGATGAAGTTGAGTGTTTTTCTGAGTGCTCAGGCTTTTTTCATTTGTTTTATGATATTGAAAATTCAAACAGTGTTTTCGGAAGAACTAGTCCCTAATTTCACTGGGTGTGAGCACATAAGGTCGAGAGAACAGTTGGAGGTTCAAGTTCTGAATTATGAGGAGCCAAATAACCGAGTAAATTGAGTGACAATGAAGAAAGAAAAAGGAATATATTGGATCAATTTCCTGATAATATCAATTTTGCTCTATGTTGTAGCAAGGACAGCCAGTGTGATTAAAGGCTGAATATGTAGCCCAAAGTTCTTCACTTAGCACATAGGTTACCTCTGTATGAATTAACTTACTTTTGTAATAAGAACCTATTTTTAAAAAGTCATAGTTTTTTACAGAAGGCTTCTCATTTGAATCAGTGAATGATGTGTTACCTATGTTACAATGACTATCTAGAGTAGTCTGGACAGATGAGTGATTAAGACTCTAAATAATTTCCACATTATTTGAGGGTCTCCCCCATCTGCATCCAGATTCACATATTGGGGGTCCTTAAAAAGATCATAAAATAGAAAATAATTTGTTTTAGGGTTTTCATAGCTGTTTCATAAAGGGGATTAATGTTTTAAACAAAATAGTCTCTAAGGAAACCAATATTTTGGCTTTTATTTACTTTCCTGTGGAGAGACTTTTACTGGTCCTTCACAAGAAGTATTCTCATTTATGCATTTATTGAATCTAATATTTCCATTTTAAGTGTTTCGATAAGAAGAGAGAAAATAGACCACTTTAGGACGGAGGTGAAATAAATTAGAATGACCTATGGAACGACTTCTACCCAGGTTCGAATTAGGAAATGAGAAGCATCAATTTTTAAACCATGTCCGATAATTGCTCTTTAGTTTGGATCAGATGTCATATTATTACCATTGTAAAAACTTGATAAGGGAAATTCAAGCAAGGCTGTTTCCGATGAGTAGTTTTAGTTTACTTTCTAGGAACAGGGCCAAGAAGCTGTACTTTTTAACTTAAAAAAAAATGATGCATGCTAATGAGATACTGTCACTGAAAGGTTGTTTGAAATAAAATGAGGCTCAGAGCCTCTGGTAGACTCAAAACTAAAGGGGTTATCCCTGCATCAGATTTAGTTTACTTTCATTAAAAGGAAAAAAGACACAGCCTATCTCACTGTTGACTGATTAGGTGTGAAGTGTGTGCATTCTTTTTTTTTTTTTTCTCTTACTGGTGCAGGTCCACAGTACAATTAAAGTTTCTCTTTTTTCTAGTAGGAATCAAGAAACATTTGAACATGATGATTTACCTGCATGCTCTGAATTGCCTCTTTTCTTCTTATGTAACGTTATTTTGTTTTTAATTGGAGTAATGAATTTCAGTATTTAGAAGACTGGACACTATACCTTCCACAGTCAAGCTAGTGTTTCCATTTACCTTGCTTTTGTATTATATAGATGCTGCATAACTTTTCTCTGATCAATTTGAGTAGAAACTACGGCAAAGTGATAGTGTACTTTGTAAACCCTCAACATATTTATTTAAGAAACTTCAAAGAGAAACAAAGGGTGTGCACTGTTTTACTATATTGGCTTTCTGAGTTTTGGCTGGTTTCCCAAATAGCAATTTTTATATTTAAAAAAAAAAAAAAAAGACAGACTTAACTGCTTGCAGACTTTTCACGCATGGAAGATGAAGAAAGCTTCTTTTGATGAAGTGTAATTATGTCCAAACAGAGCTGACCCCCTCCCCCTATATTTCTTATGATCTTAACTGAAGAAAGTAGGATTTTTCCTTTGAAGCAGCTGGGACTTGGTGGAGGATCTGAAATGCTAGTCGGCTGCCAGAGGCAGGATGGAGAAATTGGTCCAGACTTGTCTTCGAGACTTAGATTGGGGGTGGGGGGAGCGGGTGGAGAGAGAAAGAAAAATTGATTTATCACTAATAATAGATTTTTATATCATGACATTAACGTTATATGAAAGGAAACAGTAATATCAAACCGAAATGAAGAGGACAAAAGGACAGAGAACACTGATAAGAGATACCATTCTTTGGAAAAAAAAAAAAAAAAAAGGTCAGTTTTTCAGTGGCAGGAAACCCTTTAACCTGCCTGGGTACCTGACCTGTTTTCTAAAAAAAAAAAAAAAACTCCTTCCAGCTTCCTCTCTGATTTTTACACTTCTACATTTCTCTTATGAAGTCTGGATCATCACGTCGCTACCATAGTATTTTTTTTTCTCCCAGCTATTTACAATTTTCTATTTTGAGAAGCATGAAAAAATAAAGAGTACCAAGTTTCTCAAATGTTAACACTTTTTCTTTTCAGTGGTAGAAAGGTAAATTCTCAGAAATTGAAAAATAGTTTTAGATGTATAAAGGAGTCACTTCACTACTTGGTCATTATGGGTTATCTGATGACTTTTGAAAGTCCTTTGAATTAAAAGTAGAGCATCTGTGAAACTTGCATCAAGTTAGGAGTGGCTTACGTTTTTTAGTTTTTTCCTTTTTTCTCCTTTATATTTTAAACAGAAGTATTTGCTTGCTGTTTCAGCAGAAATATTTGGTCCCTAAGTCTTCTTGCTGTGCTTCCTCACTTTTACATCAAACAAGCTGCTTGTGGTCTACAAGCAGTTTTAAGCACCTACAGGGTACGGAGCATGGTACTCTATCAATCTAAGATACAATCCTTGCTTGCAGTCTTACCCTATCAGACTGTTCCCAATAACCTCTCGAGCTAGGGTAGGATTGTCTTTCAATGACAGTTCCTATATTTATCTCGGAGAATATATGACTTGAGGACATAGTTTGGAACTAGTTCCTAGATGAAGCCAAGGATGGTATAATTAGTTGTCATTAGTGCTAGCTAGCTCCCTCAGTAGGAGCCAGCATTTTTATCACTTATGAAAAGTAATAAACAATGGATTTAGAAAAAGTTTTTTTTTTTTTAGTTTTTTAAAAAAAATTAAGTAAATCATGAGTACTCACAGAAACATTTGACTTAGGAGATGTATTATTATTTATGAGGTGAAAAACCAATTACTTAGTTGGGTAGTAGTTTCTGGAAGTTTCTTGAACATATGTCCATGTTCCTTCTGAAGGGGCAGTAAGAGGTAGAGGGAACCTCCTTAATTTTTATTTTAGTTGTCAAAGTACATCTTGATCCTCAGGATTTGATTTTAGAAGATTGTAGTCATGGTTTAAGTACTAATTTCCTCTCCCCCAAACCTACCTCTTTTAAAAAAATTTTTTTTACCAGTTCTGCTTTGAACATTTAGGTGCTTTATACTTATAGGGTAAATTTTATACTGACTTTTGTTTTTACAAAACAAAATTTGAATTTGGGAGAAGCATCGATGACTTTTAATATCCGAAGGAAGATGTGAAAATCTCAAATAGAAGTATTCTCAGAACTGGTTTAGATAAGTTCATGATTCGGGATAATTTTAGCAGGTTATTTAGACTCATTAGGACAAGTGAGACATACACATCCTTGCTTTATTAAGGTTTGTGCCATGGATGACAGCTGCCTTGCAAGAACCACCCTTGGAGAAATGCAGTCCTGGCTCACAGACCACTGATCTGACCCAGAACGGCATCTTGTATGGTTTAATCTCACTTAACTTTCAATCTCGGGATTCAGCCTATTCACTCCTCCAGATCTCTACATTGTTTTGAGGTCTTGATCTGGATCCCGTGGCTTCCTATGCAGCTTTCTAATCTCCAATTCTGTACACTTGGAGTTTTCTGTAACTCGTTCACACTGTCAGCTGCCTTTTTCTTCCAGTTAGCCCTAATGTTTATAATAAATCCTCTGGTTCCTAACCAAACAATTGTATTTCTTTAAACCCATGTAACATTCAGTCTATAATGGATGAAATATGATCTATCAGTGACACTTTAAGAATAGATGCTTTCATCATCCTGGCCAAGATACTACATTAGTGGATTTATATTTACTCTTCCTTGGTCTTACGGAGCTGATGGGGACATGTGTGGAAATAAATTATCTATTAATTTTTCTAAATGTTCTCTGACAAAGTTTAAAAGAAGAGTGCTCATTTTAAGGCCTGGAAGACCTGTGTTCAGACCCTGATTTTTTCCTCTTATTAGTTGTGTGGTTAAATTACTAAGCCTCTCTGGGCTTCGGTTTCCTCATTTGTGAACTGCAGGTGATGAACCTAACTGGAGAGGATTAGATGGGATAATGTGTATGAGGTGGCTGGCAGTTAGTAGTTTTCTAATCAATATTCATCTTTCCCTGTCTGCTCCCCTCCCCCACTTCTGTCTTGTCCCTTTCCTCTCCTCTCCTCTCCTCTCCTCTCCTCTCCTCTCCTCTCCTCTCCTCTCCTCTCCTCTCCTCTCCTCCCCTCTCCTCCCCTCCCCTCCCCTCCCATCTCCTCTCCTCCCCTCTCCTCTCTTCTCTTTTCTTTTTTTTTAATATTGGCCATGGAAAAGTATAGCCAAAGAGACTTAAAACTATATATACTGAGTAACAAATGATGTGTGTCTTAAACATATTTTAGGAACTTACATGATCGGGGTTGAAAAGAAAACCCATTCACTAGATTTGACAGCCAAAGACCTGTTCTACATTAAGCCTTGCGTAGAACCTGTTCCACATTAAGCTTTGAAAAGATTGCATTAAACTCTGCATTGCTACATATTGTTTAAGATTTGTGTTTTGATTTAATACCCTCAAGCTTTCAGTAAAGGGAAAAAACAGTCTCTGACCAAAAAAACAAAGCAAAACAAAACGAGCTGTTTCAAGGTCTGGTACAGGAGCAGGCCAAGTGCACGCTCTGGCCCGAGATTGCCACGAAGGTTTTATTGAGTCACTGTTTCACGCCCACCTTTTCCTGTCTTGTAACAGTTTGCAGTTTTGACTATCTGACATGACTAACCGTTGCAAATCTAACTGATTACAACTGTCAGTGAGTCTGTGTAACAGACTCTGGGATCTTCTTCCGGAGAAGGCCAACATCCGCGTCTGCTCCCAAACTTCTCCCTGTCTTCTTTCCCCCACCTCTATTCATCACCTTCAGCTCATTAATTTGAAACATCAGATGTCGTATTTCAATGAAGCGCAACCTTGGCTAAAAGCACCGATTCCTATTTATGTTGGGAGACATCATGTACGTTTAGTGAAAAAGAAGTCACTGTCAGGGAGTTGGTTCAGGATTTGACAGCAAGGATGTATGCTAGGGCAGGGGTGGGCAGGGAGGGGAAAAACTTTGTTCCAGCAATGATGAAATCATCATACCTCGGGCACATTAAGGCAGGACGGGAGACACCGGCTCCTGTTAAAATGATTCCCATAAGAACCTTCCTCTTTCATCTTCTTATTGCAGTGCAGTTAAGCAAATGAAATGCTAAAGCCATGTGAAGTAAATAACACAATCAACAGTGATTTACTATTGTTCTCTCATGGGGTCACGACCTAATCCTAAATAAAGACTTCTAAAATTGTCTGCGTTTGGATGTGTTCCTGATGCTGGAGAGAACTGGAAGGCAGAGAATCCTCCTCAAGTGGACCAGCGTTTTTGTTTTCATTACCGCTGTTGCTACCCAGCGGCTTTTTTTTTGGGAGTTGGAGCCCTCTTGTATAGCACTGCGGTGAAGACGATCTGTATGCTCAACGAGTTTAATCACTCCATAAAGTGGCCATCAGAGGCTCTCTTATTGAGAACAAGGAGCCCCGTCTCTTGTGTTTGTTTCATTAGCTCCTCAGAGATGCTCAGGAGCCATCTGGACAGCTGTATTGCTCTGTTATCCCCGGGACTGTCTTTTTATATTCACTGTGGATTTTCCCCTTTTACATCTGCAGGCAAGAGTTTCACCTTGACCATAACTGTCTTCACAAATCCTCCCCAAGTAGCCACCTATCACAGAGCTATTAAAGTTACAGTGGATGGACCCCGGGAACCCAGAAGTAAGTACTTGCCTTCCTATTGGAAATGGTAACAGGGGTGTGTGGAGACCCTATGAGGAAAGGGTCCCATAGAGGTTAGGGCTACTTTTATGTAAACGGTTTCTTTGCCAGGTTTGCTATCTGCATGTATTTTGATGAGGAACAGTTAGCAGAACTTCACAGTTAGTAGACGATCAAATTACACTTGTAACTTTGCCACAAAATTGCTAAGGCTTACCTAACTTGGGGGACATGAGCGGATAAGTATTCAGTCACTGTAAGTACATGCTAAAGCATTGTGCTCATCCGCGGTACACAATAGACAGGGCCGAACAGACCCATGAGAGCTGAGGAGGAAAACAACAGACTGAAAAATCTTGAGCTTAGTCAAAAAGCATTTGCGTGTGTTTCCCATGGTCTAAGAATGTGTTTTAACTTTTTAGCTCGCCCACTCAATTCCCTTTATAAAGAGCACACTGCTTAATTACAAAGAATTTATTTGCAAATGATAACTTGCTTGATTGTTACAACACGGTTGTTTGGTCATGTTCTGGTAATTGTTATAGATAGTTTCTTTTAACAGAGTCAAACCAGCTCTAAATCCGCCTTGGTGTGTTTGTCTGTCTGGACATCCAGAAGGTTGACTGGGCATTCGTTTAAGGAAGTACACATAATCCATTTGGGCCAATATGCATTTTCCTCCTAAATCTAAATTGAGGCAGGTTTTCTCCCCACCCCCCACCTCCAAAACCGATTTGATCAAACTGGGTACAGCAGCATTTAACTGCATTTAGGGATTAAAGATTATCTGATATATATGACATGAAAACTGACGTGCCAGTGGAAACGTACTGAACTCTGCCTTTGATGAGTGAATGCGTCGGAGTCCCAGCCGTCGGGTTTAGAGAGTTTACTTTGGTTTGTGGTGGAGGTACAGCTGGCTGAAGTATGTTATATAATGATACACCTGCCTGGACAGAGAGAGTGACCTGTCTTCCCCTAAAACTAAGAGAAAAGGACTGATCAAGTCTTTGCCTCCCCAAGTAGCACGTCTTTAAGCAGCGGGAACTCCTCTTGCCGCTGTCTCTTTTCACCCAGGCGCACTGCTTGTCTGAACTAGGGAGGTTTCCTGCCTCAAAAGCCAGTCTTTGAAGTTTTTCTTTTCTCCTCCTTTCATGTGTATAGCTTCTTCTAGGTTCACAATGTTGGGTTAGTGCTGGCTCCGTTCAGGTTGAGCATGTTCTGTTAGGCGGTCGCCACACAAGAGCCTCCGGTCGCCCCGAATCTCTGGTCGTAAGAGCCAGTGGTTATGCAGTGCAGGTGACTAGAACCGAGCGGGGCTGTCTTGTCTGGTTTGGGGCTTTGGCTGACGTTCCTGGACGGCCATGAATGGGGCAAGATGCCTTGCGATGGAAGCCACTTGTTACCTAATTAGCCCTTGAGTTCCTGAAAAGGCAGGGACATCCATTTCAGTCTTGCGTGAAGCAGGACAGTAGTCTTTTAACATTTAGCACTACTAATACTTATCTCTTAAAGATGTTTCCTGCTGATCTCAGCAGCTTTTCTCACTTCTTGGAAAAACCGTTAGTGCGTGTGTGCGTGTGTGTGTGCTCCTCTGTTTGTGTGTGTGTCCATACACTCAAGAGTTGATGTTCAAAAGTTGATGGTTGGGAGAGGAAACAGGGAAGGGTGGGTGGGTGCTGCCCGGTTCTGAAAGGGGTGACAGAAGGTGAGGAGACGGGGTAGCTTTGGGAGAGTCGCTTCTCTCTCGGGTGAGGATACCATTACCGCATTCCCAAGAGGTTATTGGCAGAATTAATCAGTGGATGGGCTTGCCGCCCTGTGAAGGCAGAGAGGTGCTCTGAAAGCAAGGAGGGTTCAGGGGAGAGGGGCAGATGGTGTATATGTGACCTGAGTTCAGGCTCTGGGTGCCGAGTGTGGGAGGGGAGCAGATGCAGACCTTGAGTCGCAGACCACTGAGTAACATTTTTCAAGGACCAGAAATGTGTGTGACAATGTGATGTCATTTCTCTGACATCATGAGGTGGTGTGCCAAACTCAGTGCCTGGATACAGGATGCATAGGTGTCAGTAACATTTTAATCCTATAACGTTGAGTCTCTATACTGGATTATTTCCTTCTGCTCTGCTCTTGGCCATCCTGAGCATGAGTGCACAGCACTCTTCTCAGCATTGTTCTTTAACTTTTCACATCCCAGTTATGAAAAACGCCCGGGATTTTCTATTTTCTTCAACTATAATAGGATTTGGATTGATTGGTGCATATATAATGTTAAATGGAGAATCCTCCAGAATGTGTGTTGGCAAACTTTTTCTATGAAGTGCCAAATAGGAAATAATTTCTGCTTTGTGTGCCATATCATTCCTGTCACAAGGACTCCACTCTGGCAATGGAGCTCGAAAGCAGCCTCAGCCAATACATAAATGAATGGTTGTGGCTATGTTTCAATAAATCTTTATTTACAAGAACAGGTGGTGGGTCTGATCTGGCATACAAGTTGCAGTTTGTCAACTCTTGCTCTAGATTTCAAAGTGGCTTATGTTATTAACCCTTGACAGAGTAGGGCTTTAGAAAAAGGCTTTCCTGACGGGAGAGAAAAAGACCGTGCAATTGTTTTTAGCCTTCTCTCCAGCGAAATGATGTATCTTCAAATAGTGGTTGTCATAGAAATAGTATCCATCTGTTTATCATTGTAATGGTTTGATGGAGTTGAGGATTTTATACCATTGATTCCCGTTAATGGAATTTCACTCCTTCCTCCGGAGATCAGAATATATATTGAAAAGGCTACTTTTGGGAGATTGGCTATTTGGACAAGGACAAGTTCTGGGTTAACTGGTTGGGTCTTCATTCAGCCTCACATGGTGATTATAAAGGTGTGGGCTGTGGTGTCAGACTGTCTGGACTGAAATCCCAGCCCCCCCCCCCCACTGACTAGTTCTAGCTGTATGGTGGTAGGCCAGTCACCTGACTTTCCTTTGCCTCAACGTCCTCATCTGTTAGAGTGAGAGTAACAACGGTCTTTTCCTCACCGGTTGCTGCAAAGATGTTAAATGATGTCATGTACATAAACTATGTAACACAACGGCTGTCATGTAGTAAGTGCTCATTAAGTGTGAGCTATTACCATATAAATTCCCGTCAGTGTCAGGAGTTTGCTGTAGAGCTTTGCTTATAGTACACTTCCAGGAAATAGATACCATCTAGACTCTGCTCCCTCGCGTATTGTTATTTTTTTTTCCTTGCAGACGGTTTTACTAATTTCTGCTCATTAGTAAGTGACACCAGTAAGTGTTATAAACTGTGCCTTGAGCAGGTAGTCATGCTGCCTGGGGACAGCTGTGCAGAGGTGATGATAAACATAATTTGTTTGCAGCGAAGGAGAGTCCAAAAGAGGATGCTATGGCACTCTGCTGAGGCCCCGCTTATCAGCACATCTGCCAAGACTTGCTTTTCACTCAAAAATCAGAGAGGCTTCATCCTTCTGTGTTCTCTGTCTGGCAGCTGAAGCGGTGCTGTCACAGCACAAACAACTTCTCTCCTTAATATACACATCTGGCGTTGGCAGTTGGACGAACTTCATAAGAGCACATGATCATCACTCATTACAAGATTAAAAAGTACCCCATGGCATCATTGATGTTTTTTCACTTTGATCTTTTGCAGTTGTGATTCATCTCAGTTATAAAACTTCCCTTTAAAGGAACACAGCCGATGACTTATTAGAACCTTCATCTTAAGTAGCGTAAACATGAAAACGGTGCACATCTCTACAAAATGCCATTTGTTTTCTTTGCCAGCTTATCATTTTAAGACATGACATCATACCTCAGATCCCAAATTTGTAAGTCTTGTGTTTAGGCAAGACGTTTTGACCTCCTGTTGGCAAGTGAGCTCGAGCAATTGCCGTGTGCTCTCCAGCGGGAGAAGTCGGTGGGGAGGCAGCAGCGACAGTAATGCATGTGGATGCCCAGCTCTTTCCAACATCAGTTTCTATTAGGATCCTTTGTTCCATGTGTGCCCTCGGTTCCCGCTGCAGTCTGATTTAAAGGATTTCTACGGGAAGGGGAAAACTTGCTTAGCAATGTCAGAGTCGTGGTTCTGAGTTAGGGAAGAGGGCTGATGGAAAAGGTATTATTGGCCGTGCAGAGGATGGAAAAAATACATCACCTGACACAGTCAGGATCCTTTGAATTCTCTTGCTGTTTTTTTCAGTTATCTGTTGCTAAATAACACGCTGTGCCAAAAACATCATGGCTTCAAACAACAACCAGTTTATTATTCCTCAGGATTGGGTGGGCTGCCTGGGGTTCATCTGGATGGGGGTCTTTCGTGTGGCTGCAAGGAAGATGGTGGCTGGTGCTGGAACATCCATGATGGGTGTGTTCTTATGTCTGCTGCCTTGGTGAGATGGCAAGAAGGCTGGGCTTGGCTGGAACGATGGGACAGCCTTTCTCCCTCTCCTTGTGGTCCCAGAGCCTTTCCCCCTCCACATGGCCTCTCCACGCGGTCTCCCCAGCACAATCTGACTTCTTACATGGTACATCAGGGCTCCCAAAGGTGCAAGAGTGGGAGTTCTTAGGCCTTCTTAAGGCTTCTTAAGGCTCAGAACTGCCATGGAGTTACTTCCTCCTTCTGCTGCTGGTTAAAGCAAGATACAGTTGCAGCCTAGATCAAAGGGGAAAAAACCCATAAAGACATGAGTGATGGGGACCGTGGTTCATTGACTCACCAATACCATCAACTTCCACAAGTGCTTAGATGGCAAATGTCATTGATGCCACAGGACACAATGATATTTTTGAGGTATCTTCTTCTGAAAGGTCTCCCGACTTTCTAATCTGGAGGACATTTAAAATTCTGCAAGGTTTTCTATCCAAAGTTTATAGGATGTGTGCAACACTCAAAGGGGGCAGGACAAATGAGGCTAGGGGTGAGGCTTGGCCGTGGTACTGTGATGCTTTATTATCAAGAGAGGAGGTAGTTCAAGTCCTGTCAGCTTCTTACCAGAGTCTTAAGGAGAGAGCTGAGTCTCCAACCAATGCCCTCTAGTTATATTAAGTCACAGTCACAGAGGCTTCCTTCCCCACTAAGATCCACTCAAGAACCCAACCATCAAAATCACAAAGGCTTCACCCTACTTTCCCACCCATCCCAGTTTCTTTAAAAAAAAAAAAAATTCTGCAAGGTGACTCCAAGTTTTAATTATAGTAGCTTCCTTCTGAATTGAAGATATTTGGTAATTATCAGATGAATTAAGGGTGAGTGTTACCTTGGGGTGCTTGGTATTAGCAGGCCAAATCAAGGTGCACCGGATCAATACTTGTAGGAAAGAAGAACATTTGCTGTTTGAACAAAAAGAGGTTATTAGCTTTGCCTGGCAATATGGCAAGTCTGTAGCAGAAGTATTTTATGAGCCCTCAAGTGGACAAGCCTGGAGGTTTTATAGTTTCTATCACCCAGCTTTGGAAGTTCTCACTTGCCAGCACATCTGTGAACCTGATAACCTAACACACATGAGTGGGTGTCTAAGAATTTTTGCGTGCTGTGCCCTGGGGAAGTAAATCATAGCTACTCTTTAAGGAGAGGCCAAAACTGCCATCTGTGAACTTACTGCTGGGACGCTGCTGTTCACAGTCGACCAGCTAGCTACCTGTCCTGACCTGGTGGGAGAAGGAAGAAGCATGGCCTCTTCTTTCCTATTGACCAAACTCCTTTCCTACAACTCTGCCCTGCTTGGCTGCATTTTTTAAAAAAGATGTTATTTATTTATTTATTTATTTGAGAGATTGAGAGAGAGACAGAGAGAGAGAGAGCACACTCTTGTGCAGGAGTACACACATCAGCGGGGGGAGGGGCAGAGGAAAAGGGAGAGAATCCCAAGCAGACTCTGCACTGAGCGTGGAGCCTGACTCGGGGCTCGATTGCACGACCCTGAGATCATGACCTGAGATCATGACTTGAGCCAAAACCAAGAGTCAGATGCTTAACTGACTGAGCCACCCAGGTGCACCCCTGCTTGGCTATGTTTTGACTTGAGTAGGGGCTGGCACTTAGGTGAGGAAGATCTATCTGGAAGTGCAAGGTAATGTTTGTATTCCTAGGACTGCCTCAGCACCCTAGCTCACTCAGCTTGTCGGGCTGAGGTCCTCAGCCAAACTGGTTTCTTTTCCTGCTTGCGCGTTCTCACCTGGGCAGCACAAATTTATAATTCTTCAGAGATCGTTTTATTATTCCATGTTCTTAAGTCACTTCTGGCTGCAGACATTTTACCTTATGAACTTAAGGTAACAGACTTAAACAGAACAGGGTGGTCTGGGCACAGCATCATTTAATTTTTCTCGAATTCTGTTCTACCTAGGCCTGTTTGCCAGCCCTGTGGAGGGTAGAGAGAATGGAGGGCTTGGCCTTTTCTCTTCCTCATTCCCATTGTTGTCAGTGGCAGCTTGCCTTTCTCCTCTGCTACTCTTCATCCCAATTGGGTGAAAAAATAGGCTTTTTTTTTTTTTTTTTATGGTGGTTGGCCCATGCCCTCTGCTCATTTATAGATGGTGGATGCTTGTGTAGAGCTTGGCCACATGTGAAAGGCGGGGAAAATATAAAATGTGTTGGATGGAGGGCTAGCAGAAGAATTTTTTTAAGGCCCTCCGACATCTCTGGATGCATTTCTTGCATTAATCATCTTTCTGTCTGTGCAGATAATTTGAGAAAATCTTGATAGGTCTTGTACCATACTCCTGATGCCACAGGCCTGAATTTTAGTCCTTAGTGCAAAGCATTAGTAGAAAAGCCGGTTACTTCTTGCCTTGCAGACTTTCCCTGGTTCTTCATTGTCTCTGAGTGCCCAAGGAATGGAAATTATGGGCAAGTGCTGTGTTTTGATATTTACAAGTCAGCAAATATAAGCCGTGGTTCGATTGTCATTAATATTAATCATTCAGTCACTAGTATATAAAGCACTGTTGAAAATCTTTGACTGAAGGGAATAATAACAGGTAAAAAAAAAAAAAAACTGTTCCCTTTTTTCCCTTTCATGAAGAAGGATGGGGCAGGGGGGCGGTCAGAAGCACTGGTAGAGGTCATGTCTGGTGGTTGGTGGAATGTGCTCTTGAGAAGAGCAGTTTTAAATCTCTTTCAGTACTTTTTTTTGTTGACTGACTGTCAGGAGCTGGGAAGATGGCCAAGAAGGAAATGACACATCGAGAGGCATTTTGTGTTGTGCAACATTCTGTGGAACTGATGCAAGGATATATGGCCTGTTTACACATTCCTTCACTAGGAATTGACTTCAGCGGTACATGGCATGCTGCAGCAAGGGGCTATGGCTTTCACATCCTTCATGGCAAATTATCACAGCCGTTAAAACATGCTCGTGTCCCGCTTCTGCACTTTTCCCTAGCTGCCCAGCTCTGACCGTGCTTTCTCATCGTCTTGGACTTGGGCTAACAAGGAGCTGTGGCTCTCACAACAAGAGCATGTTTTCTGCATGCATATGTTCCAGTTGATACATTTACTGCTAACTAAATATAGCCTGGCAGGTTTCCAAGGGATGTGTGTCCTAAAAACACACCTGTACTCGATCCCATGCATCCATAGTTTGTGTTTTGATGCAAGTCAGAAATCATTCATTCTTAAAAGATGTTAAGGGCATGAGAGAGAGAGAGAGAAAAAAATTTTTTTGTTATATTGAATAATTTATTATTAATTTATAAAATTTTTTTTCCTTCCCAAGGAAGAAAATTCCTGATAGATCACTGAACTACCTTACTTCTATTTTGTTTGTGCTATAACATTTTCTTCAAGGGCAACTGGACCAGAGGACAATAGTATACTTAAAGATAACAGAGGAAAAAGATTGTGTTGCTGCTCTTTAGATTCATACTCATCCCTACGTAGCGTATTTGTAGGATGCATGGATGATGTCCATGAAAGCACATCCGTAGTCCAAAGGTAAAATCTCAAAAGTTTTAATCTAGGCAGGTTTGGAAAATAATTGCTCATGTTTTTCAAGTAACTTTGGGAAATTGAGAGGGCATAAAAGCCATTTAGGTGTAAATTAATTCAAGGTCATATGCAACAGTTCAAGTAGGAGACTGTATTTGGGGTGTGGTACTTTAGTAGCAAAGGAAGGACTCCCTGTTCCTCTCCGAGTGTCTCTGCTGCAGTGCCCTGGTGGCTAAATCTATCTGCTAATAGACAAGAGCACTTATTCAAATTCAGGACTAAGGCTTAAATCCAAATACGTCCAGAAACGGTAACTTTGACTTAAATTCATATTAAGTCAGCAGAAGTGATCTGGAATCCTGTTTTGGGAGCAGGTTTTGGGAGATAAAGGGAGAGTGGGTTAATGAAGTCCTGCGCACCAGAAAGTAAACAGTGACTCAAGGGTGCAGGCAGGGTCTCTGCCAGGCTCAGAGGTGGTCACTGCCAACTTGAACCCTTGCAAACTTGCTGCTGGTCAGCGCTCGCTGTGTGCGTTTCCGATGCTTTTCAGGTCTGACCTACTCTTAAGTGCAGGATTCTATAATTTTAAGGTGTGCATTTTTGGTTTTCATATTTCCGTATTTCCTCCTTTTGCAAGTATTTCCCTTTTACAGAATATTTCTTATTCAGTTTTGTTCTAGATAAGTGCTGGCTTTCCTCCTCTACTGGTTTGAAATTTACCATTTAATTTCTTTCTTTCTTTTAGTAGTTATCCTCACCGTTTTAACCCATATATTTGTCTTAATAAAATTAATCATGATCTCTGTCTGCCTCTTGGATAATATAAGAACTTTAGCATACTTTATTTTTATTTTTATTTATTTTTAATTTTTTTATTGTTATGTTAATCCCCATACATTACATCATTAGTTTTAGATATAGTGTTCCATGATTCATTGTTTGAAGAACTTTAGCATACTTTAAACTGCTGTCACTTCCTCTCTTCTCATCGGTCGTCTGATATTTTTTATCCTCATTTTATCCTCCCCAGAGGAGTCGTTATCAGTGTTTAAACTATACGTTTTATCAGTTTATTTGCTCACCATTCCTTCCTGCACCTCAGTTCTTTCTGGATTCAGTTTCCTTTTTCATGATACAGACCCCTTCGTAGTTCCTTTGAGAGAACCTGTCAGTGGTAAACTCTCAGTTTTTGTCCCTGAAAATGGCCGTGCTTGCGTACGCTGGCTGTTGTGATATGCAGGGCACCCGCTGAAAGTCTGTCTGCTCTTAGTGCCCTCCCTTATCCATGGCGGATTCGTGGATATGTATCCACATATCCATGCCCGAAACCACGGAGAGTACTGAACCCTACAGATACTGTTTTTTTTTTTTTTAATGTTTTTTCCTATACATGTATACCTAGGATAAAGTTCGATTTATAAATTGGGTACAGTAAGAGATTAACAACAATTAATAATAAATAAAACAATTATAACAGTATGCCCTAATAAAAGTTACATGACTGTGGTCCCATCCTCTCTCTTTCTCAAACTGTCTTACTCTTCTGTACTCACCCGTCTTCTCCTCGTGATGATGTGAGTGGATCACAGGCCCACGTGGTGAGGTAAAGTGAGGGGAATGACGTAGGCATGGTGACGTAGCGTTCGGCTGCTGTCTTGACCTTCTGAGGATCATTAGCTTCTGGACCATGGTTGACTCCTGGTGACTGAAACTGCACAAAGTGAAACTGTGGATAAGGGGGGGCTGCTCTACTAGTCTTGCTTTGTGCTAAGACTTTCAGGCCATTATTACTAGGCTTGTTACAATAGGATTTCAGGGACTAGAATACAGTACAGCTAGATTTTCATGGAAGATGGATGAAGGGAAATGGACCTAAGTGTCTTTCACCATGGGGAGCTCTGAAGAGTCCCGGCCAATGTGGAGAGGAGGTGGGAGGGAATGTTCCGGCAGAGGGGGAGAAGTTGAAGAAAGAGGCATATAGGGAGAGGAAATTAAATCCCTTACTTCACCGTTTTGGCTTGGGCAGGGCCTAAGTTGCTTTGGAACTCTCCACCCAAATTTATGTTAAAGAACTCTGCCGTTCTATATGATTCTCAGAGGCCATTTGGCTCTTGCTCATTGCAAAACCAGAGCAGCATTTTTTAGATGTTGTTGTCCACGCATTTCCTGTCCTTTTATGAGAGTACAGGTCTCCAAACCAAAAGAGGCTCCTTTTATACGGTAAGTGAATTGCTGAATGAAGCAGAGGGAAGAAAGTAGGCGTGTGGATGGAGGCACATGGTTTAAGAGAACCAGGAGACCATAACCTGGGGTGGAACTCTCTGGGCACAGTGGGCAGCGTGACTCCAGGGTTCGCTCTATGCACCTCTCACTGGCGTTCTGCAGGAAGGGGCTGCTGGGGAAGAGGTCAGCTCACACCAAAGCAAGCTTGTACCTTCTGCCTTTCTGTTAGCCCTCAGACTACATACGCACACTTTATGACATGCATCTTCTTCCTCTTCACTTTCTTGACACTGATTTTCATGAGCTACAACTTAGGTAAAAAATGCTAGCGTGCGTTTTGGCTGGGCAGTACTCAGAAAGATTTAACCGGGGCTCTGTGCCCCTTTAGGTTGGGACCTGGAAATTATCGGTAGAAAAATACAGGCCCTTCAAGGAGATGAGGAAGGTACCCAAACATAGGCTGTTGTACTTACTGGAAGTGAGGAGAAACATGGATGTGTAAAAAGGGGGGGTGACTGTGAAGTCAAGGTTACTAATTCTAGAACTTTGGTTTCTGTTTCACCCTCTCACCGTTCACACAACCCTGCAAAAACAAGTCACAACGTTTTCCATACTGTGAGGGCTATTGCAGAGTAGCTTAATGGTACTGTGAGGGCTATTGCAGAGTAGCTTACTGGGGAGTTGGTCCATACAGGCAGTTTGTATTTAAGATGTGGCTTCAGTTATGGTTGAAAGAAGCAGAGGACCTGGAAATTCCTCTGGTGAGGCCTCCGTGGCACGTTCATGACCCCTGGCAGATCACTCACCTTCTGTCTAGTTCAGTTTCTTCATCCTGCAAGCAGAACTAGGCGTGAAGACAACTTCAGAGTAGTTGGGAGTAACTCCTAAGGAATGATCATAAAGTACTTGGCGCACATGAAGGGCAACTTAAATACCAAATAGTAATTATGTAGCGCCTTTCTGCCAAGGAGTTCCAAACACTTAGACATTACCTCACTTGATTCTCTTTACACCCCTTTGAGGGATGTATTGTACCTTTTATTGGTGGGTAAACTGAGGCATGGCCATTTGAAAACTCATTTGCTCTATGTCACTCTGCAAGTCAGCAGACGATTATGGAGGTGGGCCTGAGCCCCGGTCCCATCCTGCTCAGTTATTCACGACTAAGCCTCCCTGATGCTTTGTCATTGAAGTTGTGGAAGCTCCTGGTGTCGGGCCCAGGGTTGATGTTATGAAGTAGCGTTACTTAAAAAGAAGAAAGCCTGGCGATGTAGTTGCACTGCTTTATAGTAAATAAGCCGCAAGGTGTAAGGCCTCACACACAGAAGGCATATATGTATGTGTGTGTGTTGAATGAATCGAATTCACTCAGATGAAAGTTTAACTGAGCTGGAAACACTGAATTTTGTGAGTTGAAAATAAGGTGTGTGAGTTAACCGTCCATAGAATCTCACTTCAAATACCAGTGATATAGAGTTAGCACTTGAACAAAAAGTTAACTTTAAGATTTTATTTATTTAATTACTAATTTTTTTTTCTTTTTTTTTTAGAGAGAGAGAAGGGAGGGGAGGAACAGGGGGAGAGGGACAAGCACACTCCACGCTGAGTGAGGAGCCCCATGTGGGGCTCAATCCCATGACTCCAAAAAGTTAACTTTAAGAAAGTTGTATGAGGGGTGCCTGGGTGGCTCAGTCGGTTAGGCAGGGGACTCTTGGTTTCAGCTCAGGTCGTGCTCTCATGGGTCGTGGGCTTGAGCCCCACGTGGGGCTCGGTGCTCAGCAGGGAGTCGGCCTGAGGAGTCTCTCCCTCTGCCCCTCCCCCGACGCGTGCCCGCACGTGCGCGTGCCCTTTCTCTCAAATAAATAAGTAAACCTTTAAAAAAGTTGCATGAGAAGAAAATGGAGGCAAATACATGGTAGAGAGAGTAGAAAGTAAAAATTAGTGAAAAGAAGAGAATAAAATGTGTCCGTAATCACATCTCCAAAGATTGCCGCTGCTAGTGTCCTGATAGTAATCGCCTGCATGTTCTTCTGTGGTAATGCTGGTCCTTTCGTGGAGGTGACGGCTGCGAGGAAATAGCATCAGGACAATGATGGAATGCTGTTAAGTGGCATGCCTTTGTCGAAGCTGAACAGAGAGAGAATAACTGGAAAAGAGATCCATTGCTTGAAGGAGCAGGAGCGAGACAATGGGACGGACAGAAGTTTCTAGTTAAGGTCTTGGAAGAGGCAACAGCTGTCTCTATGATGGGGTGAGCTGTCCTCCCCCGACTGAGTAAGACTGGATGGGTCTGAGGAGGAGGACCCCTACCCCTTCCTCCCACTACCCATCCTGCCACTAAAAGCACCTGCTCCCTGTATAATAGCTAACAGAGCCCCTTTTCAATGATAATTAGAGATATGCATTAAAATGTAAATATCTCTGGCCATGGGGGCATGCATTCATTCAAAAATCATTTTTGAGTGGGTACTGTTAGCCAGGTGCCAGGCTCACGAAGCAAAGAAGACACGATCCCCACCTTTGAGGAGCCTGCATTCTGAGGGGAAGATGGACGAGAAACGCATAAACAAACATATATGTATAACCACATCTAATTGTAAATGGTGCTAAGTGCTGTAAAGGGAACTGATGTAGCAATAAAGAGTAATGGGGCATCAGGGGATGGATAGGAACCTGTTCTAGAGTGTGCAGGGAAGGCCTCTTTGGGGAGATAACATTAGATCCGAGACCTGAGGGTGAGAATGAACCAGCTCTGGGAGGGGCAGGGAAGAGGCTTCACGGTAAAGGGCACATCAAGCCTCGGACATGATCAGTGTCAGAAATCTACTGGCTAATTTTGATAGAGGAGAGAGCACTAGGAGAATGGCTGTGTAGTTGGGGAAAGGTTTGCAAAAAGAGGTGCTCAGCATCAACACATCTCAGAGCTGCTTGTTTTATGATTCTACCCATGGCCTCTGTAGCATAATTTGAGGAGTGCAGAAGGATTCAGGGCCTGTGGGGGGATTCTGTCCTCCCCCCACAGGCCCTGAACCTCTCTCATGGGATTCTTGCCCAGGTGTCTGAGATTCTTCTTTGAGTTAAGGCTTTGAGGACAGGACCTTCAGAGATGTTATCTGCAATGGAGAACACATTTGAAGGCATTTTGGGTTAATAACTTGGTTTACATAAGTGGATCAGATCAGATTAGCTAGATACTCATTTTATAATAGGACCATTTAGGGAGAGTAAGTTGAGAAAGACCTGGAAGAGTTCTGTCTGGTGAGGGAGACTGAGTGGGAGTCAGTGGAGGGGAACGGCTCCTCTGTGGCCGGCGCACAGTAAGAACAACGGGTCCCGAAGAACATGTTTTTCTGCTAGAAGGAGCCCTAGGAAGCAGGTTTGTACCCAAAATAACCCAAACCAAGCAGCAGGTTACCCATTCAAGTAGAGTCTTTGGGCTTTTATGGACAGCGAGAAGCAATTCCAAAGGTGAGCTGGGTTTCAAAACATAAGAGCAACATGGAGAACTTCAGAATGTTTAGCGCAGAGCACTGATGATGATTAAAGGATTGTAAAATTGAACCTATAAGGATAAGTTGAAAGACATGGGATTATTTAGCTTCAAGAAGAGGAGACTGAAAAATGACTTAATAACAGACTTCAAAATTATGAGGAGTTATTAAGCTGTGTATGGTGACCAGCTGTTTTGTTTCTGGCTTGGTCAGAGAAAGAACAAGTTTTAACTGAAGCAGGCTAGATTTAGGTTAGATTTAAAGAAGAACTTCTGGACTATAAGAATTGTGACAGAGGACGGGTTACCGAAGGCTGAGGGTTGGATCAGACGGCTTTTCATTCGAATCCCTTCCATGTTATCGATTTTCTGTGTATTTATGAAGTGCAACAAAGCGACACCTTTCTGATTTTAAAGTCAAAGGCATGATTTCTGTTTCCCATTATAATTCTGAAGCTCAAGAGGTGCAGAGGTTTGTAGACACAAATGATGAGGGTAATTTGTCTTGCTTCAATGGCCATTAGAATCTTTAATTGAGAAAAACATGACCAAAAAGAGGAACAGATCTGCCACGTGATAAAAAATTGTTATTGATAATTAGAACAGAAGCATTATCAAGAATGTGGGGACTGAGTGAGGTTTTATTTTCGGAAAAACTCAGGTGTATTTGGCTTGAATATGCCAGATACAGAAGGTGGGGTTTTATGAAGTTGGCTCCTTTTGTTTTCCCTCTGGTCCCTTCCTCCTGGGAGAAATTAAAAGCACTTCCAGGTGACAGCAAGGTTCACGTGACCTGGAGCCTGAGAGATGCGATCCGCAGGTCACCCTCAAGGAATGTATCCGCACATAGGAGGAAGGAGAGAGGAAATAGGCAGGATTTATTTTGGAAAACAGAAACCTTCATGCATTTAAGAGCTGGCCAGAGCAGTGGCAAAGCCGAGCAGAACGAACCGGAGAAAGACTTACTGAACGCGCCGTCCCTTGTCCACTTTGCAGCTGAAGCGCAGGGAAGCCAAGAGCCTTGTTTCCTGGGTTTGCCTTGCTCAGTGGAGCCAAGCGTCCGTTTTTATTTTTAGATTTATTCTTGAGTCCACTCTTGCTTCTTAAATACCTGTCTGAGCAACTTGTGTAATAACAAATTAGCATGCCTGCAGATGGTTTGCTCGGAGCACTCACAAGAGCTCTCTGATGAGACTATGAAAGACGAAGTACACATATGTAGCGTTCTCAGATGAGTTTTTGTTTTGAGCTAAGCGGGTATAAATTTCCCTAAAGGAAAAAAAATAATCAAAGCGACTAAAGAAGCAGACTTTGAAAACAGGTGACCCAACTGGGAAGAAGGCTCAGCGGGTGTGGTGCTAAGCGAGGGGAAAGGAAAAATACTAAGAAAACATTTTTTCTTTCCTTCCACAATAACTTGGGCTCGTTGGTCCATTAAGCACACTTAGGCCCTGGAGCCACTACACTTGACCTTTCCAAAGCATCATCGCTGCTGGCGAGCCCCCTGCAGCCCACCGTTGGCTCAGAAGTCACACAAGTCACACCCACTTCCTCTTACTGGCCTCCTTTCTTTCTCGTCTCTCATATTTTCTTTGTGGCCTTGGCACTTTGGGACATTATTTATTTTCGTGATTTCTACGCTTGGGTCTCCCCCACCCACAGATAATTTATTTTTAAGACCCCCTTCGAAGGATTCTTAAAAACGACAGCTACCTTTTCCGTAGCAAAAGTCAGCCTGAAGGAGATCGGTGGCTCCTCTTTTTTGCTCTTGAGGTCAGGAGATTGAGTGGGAAGGAAAAGCAAGTAAAAAGAGGTGTGGTTTACTCCTACTACAAAAAGGAGCTCTCTTCTGAAGACTTCGTTACAGGAAACATCTCTTCGTGGCCCATGTGTGGACAGTGGAAGGGTATTTATTCCTTATCGTCTGTCTACCTTCTAAGTCCTGTGAACCAAGGAATTAGCTGTGAAACAGACTGCGTATTCTCTGAAGCAACACAAGACCCATCAGTGTACCCCACCCCCCCAAATGGTTTTGTTGTCTGTTCTTCCTGAGCTCCTTTTTTTTTTTTTTTTTTTTTTTTTTTTTTTACCTTGAGGGCTTTACTTAAGACTTAAAAACCAACCTGCCTTTCCTTTAGAGAAACTGTGATAGGGATCCAGTGAGAGCGGCCAGCAGCCAGGGCTTTAGGGAAGGTTGGACACATGGCTGTGAGAATGTCTACAGGGTAATCAAGAAGGACAGAGGTTTTCATAAAGGCCTTGAGGTTCAGAGGGAGCAAGAGTGGATGGTTCGGATAGCATGCCAGTGGAAGGCCCTATGCCTTGATCACTTCTCAGGGGATTCCCAGATGGACTCCCCTGGGTTTTTTTAGAAGTCTACATTTGCGACACAGATCAGACATCGCAAGGAAGCATGCTGGGGCTGGGGCTGTAGGAGTTTTTGGATTCCATCATTAGGAGATCATAGGTGGACCAAAATGTAGGATACGTGCCCATTTTATTATTTGCAGAGCATATTTTTGCCCCTCTTTAATATATTATTATATTGGTTCCATATACTGTAAGACCTGATGCCGCATTTCCTTGGTAGAGCCAAGCAGGAGAGGTGTCTTTCCTCTTTGCTCTCATCCAGGCTGTCTAGGAGCTGTGCTAAGGGTGTGGTTTGATTGGAGTTAACTTGTCACATACTAGCCCAGCGGTGGCGTAGGAATAGAAGTTAGTTCATAAGGAAGGGACTTGATGGGATATAATAGCACCAGACCTCCATTTTTGCTGAGGGTTGACTTTCCATCATCAGTCATAGCTCAGGAGAAGCCCTGAGGGGAGCAGAGTGACCACTTCATCCTCTTTTGTTAGGAGAACTGAAATATAATGAAAATTTGCAACTGAGTTGGAAAAAATCTGACACGGAAAGATGAAATGTAGCTTTTGCAGCATGAGATTTGTGGCACAAACTGACCAGAGGAAGGAAATCTGATGATCTAGATAGATGCCTCTGGTTATTACCACTTTTGCTGTGTGCCCCTGTGCTAGGAACTGAACAGGATGAGTCAAATATCGCTGTAAATAAAAACTTCACGGGGAACGGAAGATCCTTGTGTTTGAAGGAATAGGTGGCTTTTCTGGTTCATTTATAAATGTCTCCTTTCATTCCTTTCAAAGTTGGAATAAGTTGCACTAAAAGTTTATTGGAAGAAAACCATTTAAAATTTTTTTTATTATTTTATTTCATTTTATTATATTTTGCTACTGCAAAGAGCTCCTGAAACTGAGCCATGGCTGAATTATAATCTTAGTTCTAGCCTGGTGCTATTTGGCTGGTTCTTGGAATGGATTTTGATAGTTTTCACATCAGGAAAATATGGTCACATTGATCTATTATCTTACTATTGGTCTCAATTGCCAGGC
This sequence comes from Halichoerus grypus, assembly GCF_964656455.1. NCBI lineage: Eukaryota > Metazoa > Chordata > Mammalia > Carnivora > Phocidae > Halichoerus > Halichoerus grypus. Next base: position 103,804,237 of record NC_135720.1, on the reverse strand, counting down.
AGTTGGAAGACTCATGGTTGTAAATTATTTAAAATAATTGCTTTAAAAAGATTATTATTTATGCATTAGGATATTAAATCCCAAGACCTCTACACACTTACAAAGTACCTGTAAGCAATTCCACAAAATTCTAATGTTGATACTTAGATCCTTTTGTCCTGGGTGACTCTGGTCATTAAAGTAAGTTAACCTCAGGAAGAAAAGTCAGTTTTAATAAGATATCTATGTCCTCTCTTTCTTCATTAATTGGGCAAACTCTTCTAGCAAGCCTGCTTTGTGTCGGGGCCTCTGAATGTTGGGTACTGATGAAAGAACTTTGAGAAACTAACTTGGAAGAGACACAGCAAAATCGAGAATAAAGCCAAGTTCAGTAATCAGTATTATGCTGAACGTATCAGGACACAGAGGGCTTAATTTGTAGGGAAAATGAGCAGGGTCCCCGCTTTTATTTTAATAACTTATGAAAGTTTATGACTAGTCAGTCCTACTTTATTGTCAGTTGTCCACTCTCTGGCCACACCCACATCTTCTGACAGCTTTCAGTCCCCTGTCCCCTCCACATCTGCTCCAAGCCCTTACTGAGAATTCAGTCCCATGGTCTCCCACCTCATCTCCGATGATCATGGCACCATTCTCTTCTCTTCTTTGTCTCTCGGTCACCAGGTCTCCCTCCTTACCAGCACCTGCAAGCTCTCTTGCTCTCTCACTACTCCCTTTGCCCAGAGTAAGGGGGCACTTCTTTGCCTTATAGAATGGGCTTCCAGGTACATTTTTGATTCGCACAAGGGTGTCCAAAGCTAAGGAGAGTGTAACAAAACTCATCCAATGTAAAGAGTGTGTGTGCATGGCAGGAGAGGAGCATGAAAATTAATGGTCCGTTGGTTCATGGGGCTCTGTGCTGGATGCTTTACATCCATTTTCTCCTCTCTTACAAATGAGGACACTGAGACCTCAAGAAGTTGCGTTTGCCAACCCAGTTCCTCTGCCATAGCAAAGCCAACTTTGTTTTCTGGCTTCAAGTCCTTACTTTTGCTGCTGTTTCATGCCAGGGGCTTTGAATACGTGTAATTTGTTGGGGGAAACTTTACAGAATTTTGTATCAGAGGTTAAGGCAAATCTAAAGTCAGTTAAGTCTCAAATACTATTTGTAGTTCTTTATTTGTCCTTGGTGCAGTTTGGGAAGTGAGAAGGACTAGGGCACAAGGTGAGGAACCACCATAGAGAGAAGGTCTCATGTGATAATTTGCAATACAACTTTGGACCCCTCTGGCTCTGGCTTATCTTTACTAGGCCACCTTTTCTTCTTAGAGAAATTGAAATTACTATCAGTCACAAGAAAGGAATTCTTACCTACTATATGGGATTTGTTTTTTCCTGCTAGCCTTTAATGCCACTGTGTGTAAGTGCTCGACATTGTCGAGAAGTAGTAATACTTCTCTTTTTTGGTAGTTTAGATTATGTGGAAAATACACCATGTTGGTGAACATATAACATTTGTGGGACTAGTAACAAAAGCATATATGATGTTCATTCAGTGCTACCCATTATTTCTTTTTACATTTTGAATAACATTTATTTTTAAGATGTAATCTTTTTAGAGCAGTTGTAGGTTTACAGCATAATTGAGAGGAAGGTATGGACATCTCCCGTGTCCCTTGCCCCCACATGAGTATAGCCTCCCCATCATCAGCAGCTCCCACCAGTGGTACATTGGTTACAACCAATGAAACCACATTAACATATCATGATCACCCAAAGTCCTTATTTTGCATTAGAGTTCACTCTTGTTATACACAATATGGGTTTGGACAAATGTGTAATGACATATATCATATGGAGTAGTTTCATTGCCCTAAAGATTCCAACTCTACCTGTTTATCCCTCCCTGCATGAAGCCCCTGAAAACCTGTGATCTCTTTAATATCCCCATTGTATTCCCTTTTCTAGAATGTCATATAGTTGGAATCATACAGTATGCAGCCTTTCCAGATTGGCTTCTTTCACTTAGTAATATGCATTTAAGTTTCCTCTATGTCTTTTCATGGTTTGAGAGCTCATTTCTTTTTTTTTTTTTTACTTATTTATTTCTTTTTTATTATTATGTTATGTTAATCACCATACATTACATCATTAGTTTTTGATGTAGTGTTCCATGATTCATTGTTTGCATATAACACCCAGTGCTCCATGTAGAACGTGCCCTCTTTAATACCCATCACCAGGCTAACCCAACCCCCACCCTCCTCCCCTCTAGAACCCTCAGTTTGTTTCTCAGAGTCCATAGTCTCTCATGGTTCATCCCCCCTCCAATTTCCCCCCCTTCATTCTTCCCCTCCTGCTATCTTCTTCTTCTTCTTCTTTTTTTTTTTTTTTAACCTATAATGTATTATTTGTTTCAGAGGTACAGGCCTGTGATTCAGCAGCGAGCTCATTTCTTTTTAATACTGAATAATATTCTGTTGTTTAGATATACCACAGTTTATCCATTCACAAGAACATTTGTTTTCATTTAATTACTACATAAGAAAAACATTGGTTGTAAAAAGTTCAGAAAATTCAGAAAGCATAAATAAAGAAGAAAGTAAAAGTCACTTGAAACTCAACACCAAAGATAACCCTAGCTAGTATTTTGATGCATTTCCTTTCAGTGTTTTTCTTGAGTGTATATTTGTGTGTATGCATAAATATTAACGCATCCTTTTTATTTTATACAATTTTGCTTATATCTTCTAAGCTGATTTTATTTCTTTTTTGGGGGGAGGGGCAGAGAGAGAGGGAGAGAGAGAGAATCTCAAGCAGGCTCCACACCCAGCATGGAGCCCAACAGAGGGCTTGATCTCATAACCCTGAGATCATGACCTGAGCCAAAATCAAGACTGAACCACCCATGCACCCCCCGTTTTTTTAATTTTTAGAAGGAAGTGGGCAAATATCTAGATGGTAAATCTTCTGTTAAGTAAAGATAAACATTTTGAAAATTAGTTTATAAAAATTGGTATGAAATTTCTTATTCTAGTTCCTTTAAGAATATTCTAGCCCGTGGGGTTATTTACTTCCTGATATAGTTGCCTACCTCACAATATAACTTACAGTAATTGTATATCCTCCTCCTTGCTATTCTTCTTGTCTCTTTTTTCCTTTCCCTTTATTCCATTTGACAGGTGCTCATGTGATGTCTGGCATGCGAAATGGCCAGTGTATACTGTGCCGGGGGCCATAATCAGGCTTTGAGGGGCTCCTGTGGCTCTTCCTCACACCTCCTTGAGGTTCCATCTCCATATTCCCTCCTTTGGAGTGGTGCTGTGTGCCTTTGCTTAGGATTCTCAGACCTTTGAGAAAATATTCTATATTTGTATAGTTTACAAAGTTTATGTTATTCTTTTGACCTCACAATAACCGTGTGAAGTGGGCAGAGAAGAGATTGTTTTACAAGTGAGGAAGAAGCCTTGAGAAGTTAAGGGACTTGCCCGGGGTCACACATCTCTATTAAACATTTCATGTATTAAAAATGGCTTAGTATGACTCAAACCAAATTCAAGAAGAGAAAAGGTTCCAGCTGAGAATTTAAAGAAAGTACAGAAAATATTACTACAGCCAAAATTATTTCAGGTTACTCTAACTGGAAGCTTACCGATTTTTATGTGCTTTTTTGTTTGTTTGTTTGTTTGTTTTGCAAAAGTAAGTAGCAGGGACACCTGGTTGGCTCAGTCGGTAGGGCTTGCGACTCTTGATCTCAGAGTCCTGAGTTCAAGTTCCACATTGGGTGTAGAGCTTACTTAAAAAAAAAAAGAGAGAGAGAGAGAGAGAAACAAAAGTAAGTAGGGATCAAGTACAAGTGAAGAAAAAAAAAAACAATTTAAATCAATTAATGGAGAAAAGAAATGTATGTAGGAAAAGAAGATTGTCTTCAACATAGCTGCTCACTGATTACTGGGAAGGGAAGGGGAAAATAGTGCTTCACTTCTCCCAACAGAAAAAGGCTGTGGATCAGAGATAGCTGAATCAAGGGTAGAGTAATTCTCTCCTGATCTATAGGAGATAAGGTGTCTGGTGAAGGGCAAGTGGAAGGAAGATCCAATGCCAGACAAAGGCTTTTCCAATTTCTGGAGGTCTAGCAACACGAAAGGTAATACAGATTCAAGATTCTTAGGAAATCCTTAAATGTAAAACATCCTCAATTCATAAGGATATCTGGAAGATCAGAAACATCCTGTTTGGCAGATACTTTATTTTAAGCCACTTAGTCTACCTGGAAATGTAATTTGAATATTGTTTTTTTTATTCAAAACTTGTGAAAATGAAACCAGCTTTTCTAGTGTCTGACTTCTAATGTCCAAGGGGCTAAGTGAAGTAGAGAAAAGCAGCAGCATGTCTGTGGAGGAGTCTGCCCCACAGAATAAGGCGGAAGAACTAAGCCAGGGCAGTGCTGACTTGGCCGAGGAGGGTCTGGGACTGAGGGGAAAAATCAGAGGCTCAGTCAGCTATCACGGTCAAAAGCTCTGTGGCAGGTTTGCCGAGGTGGTTCTGAAGTACATTTTTCCCTGTTAATAAGGCAGGAGACATATTGGTATAGACTGGGATGAATGGGGATGCTCTGATCATGTGAAGCTAAACAAATGCAATGGTGCGTTCTGGGTAGGAAATTAAAAATGGCAACAGTGTGAACTTATAAGCAATGCAGAGTATTTGTTAAGCATCTTGAAGTCTTGACGAAACTACCTAGAGGTCACGTTTCACTGTTGTGACATTGACAAATCAGAAGGAAATACTGGTTATTAAGGAGCCAACTGTGATGACTGCCATTGGATTTGGCATGGCAGAAGCCATTGGTGATCTCGGCAAAAAGAAACGTCAGTGGAAGGATAGGTTCAAGAGATCGTTTGGTGAAAGTTTAAGAGAAAATGGAGGTAGGAAGTGGGGAAAAGGAATTTAGAAAGTGAACACACTTTTAGAGTGTTCTCTGAAAGGGCGTTAGAGAAGTGTGTCGGTAACTGGAAGGGGATATGGCAGAGTGGGGAGACCATTGGGACTTTGAGTCACAAAACTGAAGGCCACAGTGCTGACCCTTCATGAATGAGCATCCTTGACAAATCACTTTGTCTCTCAGGACCTTGGCATCTTCAATAGAAAAATGGGGATAATGAAACCTACCTATAATGATGATTTTAGAAGATTATGTATAATAATAGTTTTTCATTTGTAAGCGGCAAAATCAATGTAAACATCTCATCCTCTTTAGCGTGTAATAGACATTCTCAAAGAAACATATGATCACTTGGAGGAAGCTGAATCCGGAAAAAAATAGATATGAATGACTGGGTGAACTGAAGACCTTTATTAAAAGCTCTGGGAAGTGGAAGACCATAGGATGTGTAGGGGAAGGACAGAGAAAGCTGGACTGGAACAGAAGGTGAATATTGGAGAGAAGAGGAAAATCAAGTTGGATTGGTAGAACTGGGCTGCAAATGCAGGACTGCAGAGGCCATTCAGAGGAGTCTGGGGCAGACAGTGGGGTGGCCCTGTGGGTTCTCCAGCAGGATAGTTGAAAGTGGAAGGTGTTGCATTTCTATATAGCATGGAATTACAGGGATTAGAGCAAATTCTACCTTGGTCTGTAGAAGATCTCCAGTGTTTCAATGCAACTAGGATATTTTAGTTTGGTGGAGGAAGTAGGAGGAATCAAAGACAAGAAGAAACAGGAGGGAGAAATATGAAGGCAAGGAAGCCAACCAGAGAGGTACTTCTCCAACCCATGTGTGGTGAGAATCAGAATTGAACTTTATTGTTTGGGGGTTATGTGGCATGAAAGTCAGTATTAACATCCTGGAGAAGGAAAGTGCAAAAGGAAGGAGTGTCTCAAGAGGGGAAACATTGATGAAAGGAGTTTTAGGTCAGTCAGTCATCAGGTATTTATTGAGTACCTACTATGTGCCATTGCTGTTCTTGGCCTTCTTCTCAGCACTCTTTCAAGCTCTGTTCTAAGCATGGACCACAACGCCCTTAATGGCAGGAAATGTGTGGGAGGAAGCCAAACTGTGACAAAACTAGGCTTACATTTCTTCTTCTTTTCTTTTTTTCTTTTTGTTTTGTAAGAGCTTACATCTTAAAGCATTTTCTATATCGTCCTGTGCCTGTTGCATAGTTTGCTAGGTGAATTTGTAATATTTTTTGAGTTAGCAGTATTAATCTGTTGCTGCAATTTTTTTTTTTAAAAATGTGATTTGTCGATACACATTAAGCCTTAAAAATGCTCCCAGGGCAGCTGTGGTTAGAACTCATGACCAGATTTGGCTTGTCCAACTGCAGAAGAACACCATCAAAATCAGTTCCCCCAGCCATTCATGTGATACTCATATAAATAAATAATCAAAATAGAAGATACTAAGATAAATAAGAGAAAGCATACAGAGAAACATTGATTTAAAATAAAGGGAAAAAGGGCTTCATTTCTGACTATCTTAAGGAAATTGGTTTAGTGTATTAAGGGTTTAGAATCAATGAACTGCGCGGCTGGGCATTTAGGTGAAGAGAGTAGACAGACGCATGGATAAATGAGCTCTCCAGTCGGCTAAAAACTAACTTGAAGCATGAGATCATGAGTGCTAACTAATTTTGAACTATAGCTTTGTGTAATTCATCAGGACTAGGACTCTGGTTTTAATGGTTTGTGTAGTGAGACTATTCCACTAGTCACAACAGAATTTTAAAAAACAGCATATTTGTAATTGATGGCATTAAAATGGTGGACTTGGGTTTGGGTTCTAAAGCAGATGTTCAGTGGTTCAGATTAATTTCTAGCAATGGTTTTGGAGGTTGAAACCAAGAGGTGTACGAAAGTAAACATTTCCCTTGCAGAGCAGATAATTTGAACTCGAATGAAACGTCAGCAAGTAGGCACCAGCTACAAGTTAATTTTGACGCAGATGTCTGGAAAGCATCACCAGTTAGCATATTTTTCACGAGAGCCACCGTGTAGTATTGTCTCTCTGTGCTCATGGAAGGAAGCAAACATGTTACTTGTTGAAGCCCAGACGTGTACTGGCTGGCCAGAACCTGAGGCTGAAGTCATCCCCTTCTGGACCTGGGTGAGGATGCAAGCATTGGCATAGGCAGCTTCGCAGGGGGCCGGCCGCTTGTGTCTGAACTGACACAGGCTCCCGCCGCAGCCAGTCTCTCTTCACCAAATATCCATCAGTGACTTCTAAAGCGAAGGTGTCTTCACCAAATGGCTTGGTTCCTGGGTCGGTTTGTTGTCTTTCTGTCCGGTCTTAGGAGCACAGGAAGCAAAATGCGCGCTGATAGTTTCTCAAGGAAATAAAAGGCACATTGTTGCTTTCCAGTAGAAATAAAATCTTTCCACAGAGAAACAAGAGGAAGAGTCTGTACAAGGAAGCATGTATATCATCCTCAGGCATATTAAAAAATGAGTTGATAAAGACATAAACTAGTAAAGTAAGGCTGTAGGATGGGCTGCGCACTAAATAGGCTGACAGTAAGACATTGTTCATTCCCTTATTTTTCCAGAAGGGTGGAGAGACTTCCTTTCTAGCTGGGGAGAAAAAAAATTTTTCCCACATTAATCTTTATTTCATTTGGTAAATGTTTTTTTTTTTTTTTCCCTTTTATCTTGTCAGTAGAGTTGAAACTGATGGATTCCCTCAGCACTTAAGTGTCATGGTAGTAAGCCAAAGAAATTCATACAGTGATGCTCACGTTTATGTAAATGCTCTTTTTACAAATATTAATTTTTCCTCTTCTTAGTTTTGCTCCTTTTTTCCTTCAGTTTAGTTTTTCCTGGCAAGAATGGGGTAGCTCAGTTTATTTGTTATTTTTCTTTAGCCGGATCATATCGCTGTGAGACAATACAGTGAAATATTTGCATCCGGGTCTTCACTTTATGGGGATGTTTCTATTTTTATTAATTTGTGGGACAAGACCAACTAGACAATGAGTTGGACTCATTGTGGATTATGTTCAAAATTTTAAAAATGTTTGCAGCAATGGAGATAGCTGGGCTCCTGGATGAACGTCCCTAGGTTCTCCATCAGGGATTATGTCTTTCCCCGCTCATGTTCAAGTTCCCAGCATACTACCTGTCAGGTACTAGTGGCCAGTCAAGTCTTAGAATGAGTACATGAACTGCTAAGTGATTGCTAAATCCAAGAAGTGCCCTAAATAGAATTTTCCCCATTTCGTGGTCTAGGATGGTGATGTGAGAATAATATGAAATGAAATATGAACCTTTGTTTCATTTTGAGAAGTGTCAGCATTTTAAAGCTGTATCTCCACTGGGGCTTGGGTGGCATCCGCTGCCTCAAACCAGATCATTGCATCTTTTACTTTGTTCTCTACAGAGCTGGAAAAACACAGCCGAGACCGGTGTCAGAGCATGATCCAATACCTACAGGGTTTCCTCCTTCAGAATCTGGATATTATTGAGCAGATAGCTCGCCTGATCACTAACGTCTCTCATTTGACCCTAATGAATAGCCTCATATCATTGGTTACATCAGAAGACATCATTTTGATAGCTATAGGCACCTAACTGTGTCTTAGTCGGGTTTACGGTTTTTTAAGTTTGGACAAAGCCTCTGTTGGGTGTGAATCACAGTGTGTCTCATTGCTCAGTGGGACCGTGGCAGCCTCTTCGGTATCTGGGACCTTTGTCTATAACACGGCTGTATCATTGCTCCCACACACAGGAGAGCTCTGAGGGGAGGGGCATTGGTACTTGAGTATACAAGATTTGCCATCTTTCTGTGCCGCGCAAGGTAAAATGTTTTTACATTGGACACAGTGTTTTAGAATTTCGTGTCTCTTTCTTTTGTCTCTACTGTAGTTCCTATTAATTCACCCAGTGACTCTGGGGAGAGTAGCATGCTTCTGAGATATGGTCACCTGTGTTGCGACATATGTATAAGCCTTGGCCAAGCGATTTCTTGTGGGCATTCCATAGATACTCTGAAGACTTCAAGGTCCTATTACGATCTCAGGGGATCTTTCAGAGACACTGTTCAGCAGTGTTCCCCAGCCCTGAGGACAATGTCTGCGACACCTTCCAGTGGGCCTACTGCCAGCCTGTTAGGCTCCTCCCTGGCACCAGACCCAGTATGCCCTTCTCTGCCCACACCCTGAGCTGATCTGGTGGGTCAGGTGGGTAAGGCTTCAGGGACCTGAAGAAGGCAGTGGCGTGGAAACATGACAGCGTTTAATCCATTCTTCCGAAATACTAGTTTTTCGTTGTTAATTGTATGATATTTTCAGGTTTTGCATGATGTATTCAGCAGCAGATAAATAGTACTGGTCACAAGAGTCTTACTCCTTTTAAAGGACTCCAATTTTAGAACCACACTTACCTTGTATAATGAGCATCAGTACTAACTTGATCTGAGCTGGTGCAGACTACTTAGTTAATAAAGAACCAGCCTGGCCCAGTTGATGTGGTCACAGTATTGTTAGCTGTGACATTTGCCTTCTCTTCTGTATCTGTAGCAATGCAGGAAAACCACGTCGTCTCTCCACGCCTCAGTTCCATACCTCTGACACTGCAGCAGTAACTCTAATCTTGAGATACCAAGAATATCAGTCATCATACCTCACGTTATAGAATGTGCATGACAGCCCTATGATGTAGGTGCTGGGATGCTCTCAATTTAAATGTGAAGGAGAAGGGCATTGACGTTGGAGCCCCAGCTCTTGCCAGTCTGTAGCATCTCCCAGGTGGTTGTGCAGCGTGGCTGTCTAGGCCCCCAGGCAGGGTGGCCCGTCTGGCTCTGGCCCCTCTTCACGGAGGGGCTTGGTGAGCCCCCCCGAGTGAAACTTTGTAGTTTGTAGTAGGAGCCTAGTAGGACTGGGCAGTTTATTTTTTTCCCTCATTAAGTCCCATGGAGAGATAAAGCCTGTTTTCATGAAACAGATGTTCATTTGGGTGCTTTATTTCCTAACCAATATAATTTGTACATCCGAGTGGCTCATCATAGACTCTTCGAGTTGTCCCAGAGGCCACTGAGGCTCCGTTCATTTGTTAGACAGATAAGAAAACTGGCCAACAGTCCCTGGCACGTTTTGTTGTTTCTTTGGTCAGACTTACCCTCCTAAGACGTTCTTTTTTCTTTACTACTCCTTTGAGCTGATATCTTATTTCTCTTCTTTCTAACCACCAAACTTCTTGAAAGAGTCGCTTAGACGTGTCGCCTCGACTTCCTCACACCCACTCACTCCTAGCTCCTTGCAGTCTGGCTTCCGCTCCCCAGCCTGACCGAGTCTGCTGTCTTGAAGTTTGCTTGTCATCTCCCTTGGGTGGACTCGACCCCTCTGCAGCAAGTAACCCTGTTGATGACCTCCTCTCCCTCCATCCTCGGCTTCTGCCATATCGTAGTCCAATCTCCTCCTGCCTATCTGACTGCTTCTCTTTCTCTTTTGCTTTTTCTTCTAAACTCCCACTTAGCTCCTACAAGTGGACATCGCCGCAAGTTCTGAACTTGGATTTCCTCTCTCTCTGTTTCCTTGCTTGCTTATGTAAGGCACCATCACATGAACAATCACCCTGATTTTATGAACAGCTCCCAGATCTTTATCTTTCATCCCAACCATCTTCAATTTCCCCATCTTCCTTAACCCTAAAACTAGTATCACAAAACCCTTTTGATCTTTGATCTTTAAATAACGTATCTCTGTAAAAGCTATCCCTTCCTTACCTTAGTATAGGGAACTAGTGACGAGCCAGGATTACTAACTCTTCTTCCAGCCGCCAGTGTCTTTCTCCTTAAAGTTCTCTTTACACAATGCTGCTATTCAGTCTCCCTGAGGCTCAGCTTTGATCATGTTAATATGCAGGCATCACATTGCAGGGTACCACATCCCCACATGCTACCCAATCAGTTACAGGCTTCTCAGGTGGCTTCTGTAGGCCCACAATCACTTGGCCCCATCTTATCTTTACATCTCCTACCCCTTTCCTACACACATTGTAGTCCAGTGGTTCTCAGATGTATTGGAGCCAACACCCTCCCCCTTAATACTCAATAATTGTCCCTTTACTACCCTGAAGTGAAATAATTGGTTTTCTGTATCTGTCCACTTAACTTCCAAAAGATCAATATAATGCTATGATAGTAGCATAAAGGAAAATAAAAGAACTTAATTAAAAATAAAATTGTACTGATACATTTTAATGTCTTTTTTTAAAAATTTTTTTATTGTTATGTTAATCCCCATACATTTTAATGTCTTAATACTCGGAGAAGAATGTGCTAGAAAACATAATGAACTAGCCAGCTGCGTGGACACGTGTAGAATCATCTTGAATGTAATGGCGGTAAATTGAGCTTGGTGCAGGTATGTATCAGTGGCTCAGATACCAAAAGTGACATTATTAGGGCTGGCGAAAATTTTCTGAACTCTTGAAAAGCTCTTGGTAAAATTCCTAGTAGAGCAAAGTAGGCTCTTCTCTTGATTTCTAGGTAGTTTTATTCCTAGAAGATCCAACATTTTAAAAACTGTAGAGAAAAACCTTTATGTTTATATTTAAATAGAGCTTTCGTTCTAGGCTCCGGTAATTATAACCAGATTTTTTTCATCTACTTGACTGTCCGATGGGTTTTCCAAAAGTCATGAGGGACGTGGAGAAACTTTTCATTGTGTGGGACTGTCCCATGCATTGCAGGGCACCTACCATCCTTAGCCTCTGCCCACCCAGTTACAATGCTGTACCTACAGTCATGTGACGGTTAACACCCCCTCTGTGAATTTCTGAAACCTCCCCAGCAGCTGGTACTATCTGTCTTGAGAACCACTGCTCCATTTAGACTGTTCTCACTGTTCCCTGAGTGTGCCTTGCCTTTCCCGAATTGCATACATCTTTTCATGCTGTGCTTTGGCTTGGAAAATGTGTCTTCTGTTTCCATCTCTTGAAATCTTACCCACCTCTCTAGCTCAAATGGTACTTATTCCATGATGCTTTCCTTCAGGAGGGACGTCTGCCAGTCTAAAATCTTGGAGCACTCTGGCTGCAATACTTGACGATGCTTGAAACATACTGCTTTATGTTAGTTATCAGCTTGTAAGATCCTTGTGGATATAGACCATATATAATGGGAGGTTATATTCCCCAGTGTTTCTCGCAAAGTGCCTTGCACACAGTACATACTCACTGAATGTTTATTTGTGAACAAATGGATAGCTTTTAAAGAATATTTATAGGGAAAAACAAAAGGGAAGATTGATTTTAGCTTGTAAAGTGATATTTACAGTTTATCTTCTAGTTGTAAACTTCTAATAGTACAAATTCGTATCAGAAAAGCATATAAAAAGTCTATGGGTCTCTAGGTTTGGTCTCTCTCTCTCTCTCTCTCTTTAGTCTGTGTATTCCCTATCCATAGCAGGAGTTTGGAGCAAAATTAAGCTAGCCTTCAAACATTGTAGAGCACATGTGGATCAATGTGGCTAAAGTGACTTTTTATCATTCAGTTCTATAATGTAGAGATAAAATCAACTTTTGAAGTCAATCAGGATGCCCGTGCAATTTCCCTGTTTTCCTCCTTTATTCAAAAACCTCAAAACCACTATGGGTAATTCCCTCAAGATCGGCTTCTAGCACGTACAGTCTAAAGAGTGAGCAAGGTTTCCAAGAACTGAGTGCTTGCTACATTTACTCTTCATACTCCATTCGCGAGCATCTCTCCCCAGTGACACAAGCTAGGAAAGCGCAGTGCTACCTCCACCCACCTTTCATCTCTAACTAGAGTAGCATGAAGCATTTGTGCAGTCTTTTCTTCCATGGCTTCATTTTCTGTCATCTTAACTCCATCACCAGTCCTCAGCCTCCTAACGACATCCGTATGAACGAAATCAGACCCCTTCCACAATGAAAAACACATTGAAGCTACTGCACACCACCATTGCCACTGGAAAAGTAGGTATTACGTTTTCTGTCAATCCCACTGCGGCCCGGCGGCAATGTCTAGTTTTGATGGTTGCGTTTTAATGTATTCGATAATTAGTCAAGCCATGGGTGCTAATCAACAAAGGTATTGTTACTGTTTAGGATGATGAGACACCTAGCGGCTCTGGGTTTATGTATTTTTTGAAGTAGAAGTATTTGTCTTTGAATGTGGAGACTATGTAAAGTGATCCAAGAAAGCGATCTGGCCAAATGACATGATTAATTTTCATTCCCTTTCCATCTCTTTCTTCAGATGCATTTGAGCCTTGCCCAGATCCCAACTTGATAGAAAAAAGCCCAGACTTTGGGACAGATCAGTCAATTAAAAACCAGCTTTTCTTGTAGTCTGAGAGACATGTAATGGAGTACAAAGATGGGCTCTGCCTTCAGAGATTTTACCTAGAGCTGGGGAGTTAGAAATACCTTCCAGAGGAGATTACAGAGAAGTATATGATAAGTGTCAGGTGAGTGATAACGGACAGAGGGCCACAGGTTTTGGGGATGAGATCAATGTGGACCCTGGCCCTCCTTCTGAGTCCAAGATTGCCCTTTGATCAGCCTGTCCTTCTTTGGTACCCAGAATACTTCTCTTGGTCACTGGGAGTTTCCCTTGAGGCTCAGAAACCGTGCCTTCTCTAGCACCGAGGTTGGGCGTTAAAATGTCTCACTTCCAGGCCTGTTTCCCTCTGTAATATACCTCTTTGAAGGCATGCCCCCAGCTCTGTTAGCCTGAGACTCTGGCAGGTACTATGGCTTTGGAGAAGGCAAAATGTTTCCATAAAAATTAAACAGATTCATTTTAACTCACTCCTTCTACTACCTTGTCCTAGAGAAATTTTTATAGGCTTTGTGAATTCAGGTCCCACAAATTGAGATTTAACCCAAAAACCCATAATAATGGTATTGTGGTAATTAAAATGGCATAGCTATTTAGTTTTGCCCGTTGAAGCCAAGGTAATGGAAAACCAAGCCAGGAGCCATGTTAATATGCAGGGACACTGTGGGGTGGGGAGTGGGGGTAAGAGATTACCAGGTCTTCCCATTCTTTTGAGCAAAAATGTCTCAACTTTTAAAAATGAGGTGGAGTGATTCCCACTCATGGGCTTCACCAGGTTTGCAACATTAAAAAGCAGGTCCACACTAGAGGAATTCCTGACCGTAAGGGGTATGGATGGCTTAGGTACAAAATGCTAAGTGTTCAGGTGATGTTTAGGTATATAAATCAGGGAATTGTTCTGTTTTTAAATTCCTAAAAAGCGGAGTTTGTGTTTTGTGCCTTTTTTTTTCTCTCTGCAGAAATCAAGCAATACTCATACCCCTCACTGCAGGCATCTTCAAAGCTTTTTAAATTGAATAGAATAGTTGAGAAGATGGTATCCTATTATTCTGTTGAGAATGGAAGCTAGGTCTGTTGACAGTTAATTTTTCAGGTTAGCCCTCCTTTTCCCTGTTGAGCTCTGACTTTCTACTTTGAAGGGCACACAGTAGAGGCTGGTTTTCTTTCTTTAATAGAGCTCTGTTCCTGTTTTACTGTTTTAGTAGTACACTATCGAAGTAAAACTTTGGTACTTGCTAATGTTTTAAGAGGATAAATCTGATAAATGATGGGAAATAGAATTATTTTTTAATTAAACAAAGTTCAACCAGAACCTGCTTGGCAACATAGTTCTCATGCATGGCTAAGCAGTTTCCAGTTGTTTCTGTTTTTAAGAAATTTCAAGATTTCCAGTTTGTTTTTTATTCAAACATTCCCCCCAGATTGTTAGAAACAAAAATGCCTTAGTGTTGGCTGTGCAAAAATGAGATGTAAAAGTATTCCTGGAAATGAAAGTGAGCAGAGGAATTTCTCTGCCCAATCAGTAAGTACATATTCAGAAACAGATAAGAAAAGTGAGACACAGAATTTAGGTCCAGGGTATCAGCAACAAAGGCAAAATTTTAGTCAAATGTGCATGATGTTGGAATTAGATTCCCCCCCCCCCCCAAGTAAAAGACCATCCTTGGGTTTTCTCCTGTTCTGCCAAGTACTCCCTCCCAAGCTTTCGATATGTTCTACGGGCCACACACACAGGAGCTGGGCTGTCTGTCATAGAACCCAGATGCCCAGCTGTGGAAGAGATTCTTTCAGCAGCATCCGTCTGTTTCTTGGCAAGACTTCGAGGCAGTCTAAAGAAAACAGTCCTGGAACAGCCTTTGGGCCTGCCTTGTGGTTAATGCTGTGCCGCTGTGTATCTGGTTCCTGCCCTGACCTTGCAGGCCTGGACGCTGCTTTCCCTGACGTCTGTCTGTCCCTCTTAAAGAATATTTGCGATTTTACTTCGATTTCGCGACATTCCCGTGGACAGCTAGAGAGGCTTGGCTCTTTTTGAGGGTTGTTTCTCTCACTGATTTAAAGAGAAGTGGGTAGGTATTGGAAGGCACAGATCTTATGGGAGGGAAAGGATCTTTCTGCAGTGCGCCAAGTGCGCTGGCAAAACAAAAAGTAGTTTTCGTGGGTTTATTTTCAAACTCCGTGATCTTTAGTAGTCTGAAAAGGGAGAGTTAGTTCAATTCATAGCCAACTGCTGTAATAAAATTCAGGTTCAGGGGCAACCTGGCGTGGGTTGGTGTATTCTGTTCTTAGGGAATATTCTTAGGCTTAAAGGGTGGTCTTCTTTGAAAGCACTATTTAATGGTTGTATTCTTTGGTTTAAATCTTTATTTTTACAGCATTTGTGTTGTTCAGCTTTTGCACTGAAGGGATTTTATTTTCCTATTCTCCTGATTATTTTAAGGTTAGCAGTTGAATGTTGCTAAAATTTACACAAGGGAGTGGTTCTCCATTACCCTCCCCCAGTTCTACCCTCCCCCAGTCCCTCTACCTGCCAATTGTGTCTGAAATAATTTCCCAGCAGTGCTGTTGACTTTGGGAGATGCAGTATTTCTGGTTCTTAGTGTGTGTGTGTGTGTGTGTGCGCGCGCGCGTGCGTGCGTGTCTGTGTGTGTGTGTGTGTGTGTTTCCTAATAGCTGGCTGGTAATTAGTTATTACTCAGCGTGGAAGTTCTGTTCATCTTTCTCCTCTTGACCCACTCTGAGAATTAACATGTGGTAGTCAAAGTGGGGGTGCCTTATACATGACGACAGGTGCTAATCTTCAAGGAAATTTACCTTGCGTTCCACCCATTTAGGGTATGGTACATAAAAATGGCTTAATGTCTCTTTGAAGGTGTCAGTGGGCATGTATGGACCACACAGAATGGGTTTCACTGCAAGTAATAGAGTGAAATTGTCTGCATAATTATTTTCGTTGGATTGAGAATCAGCAGCCCTCATTGAGTTCAGGAAATAAACCTCTGTTAAAACCATATGGCACTATTCTCAGAAGAGATGTTATTACAGGGCCACTTCCCTCTGAAATTTTGAGTCAGGAGTTCTTGAAAGGAGTCACATATGTTTGAGAATGAATTTCAAGTTTTCTTCCTCCACTGTCGTTATGAAAGTCAGATGTTTTCTTGCCTTTTTCACGGATGCCACCGTGGTCAACAGGTACAAGGTGCTTGGGAAGAGACTGGCCACCTCCGGTGTACACGTGGTGAATTATTATCTGGGCCAAGGGATTTGGTTCTTAAAAGAAAAAGTACTCTTAATTCAGTGAAACATGTGATTTGTCAACACTGAAAACCCATCTTGAGGTTAGGATAATTATATTCTGTCTGCCCAGGCCCTTAATGCAGATTCAGTGGCTGGAAAATTTTCCTAACTACTTGTCATGGTACTTGTGTGTCCCAGAGTTAGCCGTGTCAGAGTGAGAGGTAAAGTGAGGGAATGCAGTTTGCATACCAGTTGCCCGGGAACATTTTGGGAAGAGCTAAACTAGGTAAATATATTAAATAACACCCACAATAGTTTTGTGTTTATATATAATATGTATATTTACATATATACTTAAGTATTTCTATGTGTTTAAGTACTTAAGTATACAGTACAATGTGTACATTGCAATGATACATTACACATTTCACTTTTTGGGGGAGGCGGTCTGTTTTAGTCTTTGCTATAGAAAGACTACAAGCAAAAGTTGATTTTGTTCATTTCCTTTAATAAGCCTGGAAAATTATCAGACTCTGTAAAGCTTACTCTGGCTGTGTCTAATGCTAGGAAGTTCAAATGTCTCCTTGGGTGCCAGACTCCCAGAGAGTACTCACCAGGTATTAAGTCTCACTTTCCATTTCAGACTGTATAGGAAGAGGGTAAGATAGCTGTGACTGAATGCTTTTCAGTTGCCTTAGGTGTTTTGATCATGAGAACCGGTTTTTACTAGGTGGACAGGCTGCTCGTGTATGCGTTAATCAGCCACTGACCCGCATTCTGGATTCATTCATATATTTATCCACGAACACTTACCGGGCACCTACCGTATATGTATGTCCAAAAGGGGCCGTAAGAATTCAGAGAGGACTTAGTCACGTGTCTGGCTCAGGGAGAGGCCCAGTCTTGGAAGAGGGTAAAGCGTGGGTATCGATGACTGGGACCGTGTGACAGAAAGTGATAAAAAATGAGAAAGGGCATAAGAAGGTGGCAGAGCCGAAGTGACATGGACGTTCAGAACTAATTTTACTTCTGTCTGGGGGTTTGGAAGGAAGATTTTATTGAAGTGAAAGTGCTTGAGCTGAATCTTGAGTATCAATAATTCAACTTATTGGCAGAAATTCTTGAATATTAAATTCTAGGCAGACAGATGGTGACTTCCAGGAGACTAGCACTACATTTATTTTTGTCATAAAAAAACCCTCCCAGCCCTCCACCTTGACCCTGGCTCCCTTTGTAAGTCTGTTGATGGAGTTTCAGCCTGGCCCTTCAGCTTCGACTGTCGTTTGCTCTCTTCTCTGTTAATCTGGGGCCTATGCCACATTAGGGGCTAAGTTCCCATGCTGCTTTCTCCAGTACTCTAACCATCCTGTCATTTTGTTTTTTTAGTTCTGTAGTCGTTGACTTCTGCTGGAGCTGTGCTGGTACCAATGTGACAATATTTTTGCACATTGTAGATACTCGGCTGAATGTAATTCAGTCGAACAAAGTAGATTAGGTTAATTGAATTAACTTCTTAAATGCATATTGAAGCTTGTTTTCAGATTAGGATCAAGGAATAAAAATTTATGCCGTGAACTGGTACGTAAAATGAACAAAATAGCTAAGGGCCTAATTTTTGAATGAATAGAAAAGAAGCCCGTTACAAAACCAGTGGAGGTGATAACCGTGTTTCTTCAAGGGAAATTCTAAATTGTTTTAGATTTTAGCAACTTCTGCAGTTCAGCTTTCATAGAGGGTAAAGGCAAAGGTCTAAAAACCTTCAGGCCAACGTGGTGGCTCAGACTTTTTTTTTCCCCAAAGTCCTTTTATGTGTGTTTATTAGTCAGGTTGCTCTTCTGTAAATGGTATCACTCGTGCTGTGTGCATTGGATCCCTGCTGTGTCCCCATCCATAACAGATGGATTCTTTTCTTCCATCCCCGTATGGATTCTTCAGGGCTTGTTACTTTCTGATGGGCAACGGGAGTGAGCGCAGAAAGGGGGAAGGTGGAGGTGAGGGACTGCATTTATTTTATTTTGTTTCCCTACCTCTCCGGAGTGCTAATGGCACGATGAGAAGCGCTCACATATGCTGCTTCCTGGGGATCAGGAAGGAGTCTTTCCCAGAAGATACACCGGGAAAGACCGTTAATGGTAGAGAGTTTTGCTCTTGATCCATTGTTTTCCTCCGCTCTCCTGCATCTTTGAGGTTGGCTCTGATTTTGGCATCCCCAGTGTAATATTTAGACCACAACAAATTTTGCTTATTCTCTGACCTGTGCAAGTGGTAAGTACAGAGCCACAGTCTGACTCAGGACTTGGCCCAGAAAGGGCTCAATATGTCCCAGGGGCACTTCAAACTGATGTCCCACCCAATATCTGGGGCTCCCCACCTCCACTTCCACCAAACTTCTCTCTTCAAATAGGGACCCCCTTGGGTTTTACCCATTTTGAGGGCCCCACAGTTCACCCAGCTGTCCAAGCCAGAGACCTGAGACTCATCGTCTCTCCGTCTGACCGTCCTGTTGTACTGCCCTCTGTGTCTCTGCTGTGGGTCTCGCAGGCACTCCCTCACACCTCACACCCATTAGCACCGCTTTCGCTTGGTTCCTGCTCTCCGTGGCATCTCCTGGCCTATAATGCAAACGTCATTTCCTTACTGGCTTCGTGCCTCTAGTTGCACCCCCTTGAAGATCTGTTTTCCCTGCAAGCGGAGTGGTGCTCCGAAACTGGAAGTCAGCTCATGGCACACCCGTGCGTCACATACCTCAGGCTCCCCTGTGACTTACAGGATGATGCTCAGGCTGTGTGGGCTCGTGTGCAAGGCCTTTCAGCATCTGACCTGCCCACCTGCCTTCCCCTGCCCCGCGCCCCCGTGGCTGAGCTCCAGCCGAGCCAAATTGTTTCACTCCACACTTTTTTAATCTTTTTGTCTTTGCACTTCCTGTTCCTTCTGCTTGGAATGTCTTTTTCTTCTGCATTTGCTTGACTGAATTCTACTTATCCTGAAATGCCACCTCTTCTATAAGCCCTTTCTGACCACCCTGGGAAGCTAAGTATTTATTCTTTGGTTCCCCTTTGCCTGTTCAGACTTTGGATATGGTGTTTATCCCATTGCTGTAATGATTTGCTTATACGATGCCTCTCCCAGGATGTTGTGAGCTTGTGAGCCCCCTAGTTTAGCCCAGTTCATGGTGCATAGGCAATTTTAATTGATAAATGGATAGTGTATTTGCACAGTGGCTTTACCTGTATGGGATGTTTTCTCCTCTATTAATTACATTTCATCCTGGTGATATTCCTGTTCTGCACATACTTCGATCCTCACTTGACAGATGAGGAAGTTGAGTCACAGAGGTGATAGATTATTTGCCCACAGCTCCTCAACCAAATTAGCAGCAAAGCTAGGAACAGACTGCCGGGTTTCTGCTCTTTGTGTAGTCAAGCCCAGATTTAGATACGGGATTCTCCTGTTTAGTCACATAGTGGCTGAGTCTTTTAGTGAACTTTCTTTTATGAAGTTCACTAATTGTGTGTGTGTGTGTGTGTGTGTGTGTGTGTGGCCGTAGTGACAGGTGAGGCATCTGCGGCATCACTGATTCGTAGAACTGGAAGTTAGGTAGTCTGTTATTTTGCAGATAAGGAGATTCTGTACCTGAGAAGTTCACAGCTTAACCATTAGCAGCAGCACCCACATCCCCTGACGCAGGCATGCGGTACTTTTTCTTAGTCCCTAGTGGGCAATCATCAGTTCTATTGGGCAGAGTTTTGGTGTTCAGCGTCCCAGGTTGTCGGTAGGATGTTTTGAGCCATTAGGCCAGTTAACTCTTGGGAAGAGCCTATCCTGGGAGCAGAAAGGATATCCTTTCTGTGAATATTCTCAGTGAATATTAAAGAGATAGGACCCAGATGAGAAAGGAGCAAAGATGATGTGCTTTTATCAGTTACGCCACTTTTCAGATTGCATTACTTCTTTTCCAGTGAGTGTCATAGATTCTTGGGCGTGTGCCATTTTGAAAAAACAAAACAGACAGCCAACAACAAAGGCATCTAATTAGGCTGATACATAAGAATGCCATGTTGCAAGGAAAGATGTGTTCCGTAGTCAGAGGGGTTGTGGTGTCATGGTGTAAACAGAATGTAAAGCATGTTGGGTTTCTGGAGGATGGCATCCCCAATTACCTGAAAGGGACCCAGAACTCAGTAGTATCAATCACTCTTACTTCCACTGGTGCTCCTCTCCTCCTTCTCTGTACATAGATATAGATATAGATATAGATATATGACAGAGATACCTGTGTACATGGATATGTGGAAAAGCCAACACTTTGTATATTTCACATGGACAAAAGCATTCACCAAACTGTCATTGATTAAATAATTCAGCATGAAGCTGTCAGACAGAGATCCTTCAGACTTAACACTGCACTTGCTTTTGAAAAACAGAAAAGTTTTAATTTTCATCACCTGACTTTTTTTTGAATATTCAAAAAAAAAAAAGGACTATGAAGCTAGCGTCTCCGAAATGTTCTTCCCTTGAAGTAGGGGTGCCGAGAAAGGCTGAAAACGAGCACCAACCCACTTCTTTTGGATTGAAAAGAATGCATTTTTCTCATCTGTCCCTGGGAAAAAAGGTTAAAACTTGCTATCTCTAGACTCCATTTAGCAGTCCTTTCGATTCCCTTTTATATAACAATAACTTGATCCTACTCAAAATACTTGGCACCTTCCGTGACAGCCTGGAATGTAAGAACACTTTAGCAGACCTGAGTGTGAGTGAACTCCAGGAGTTTTGGAATGAAGAGGTAGAGTTCTCAGTTCCTCATTCAGAGTTCACAGCAGATAAGAATACCGGGATTAACACAATAGACTCCTTTCATTTCACGCGACTGAGGAAAGCAATTATCTGTCTGTCAAGCCTCTAGTAAATGGGGCAAGAGCATTAAGGAGGGGTGGGTGGACAGGTGGACGAGCGCTATTCCAGTGGAAAACGATGCTAAGGTAGGAGGGGGATCCTTTGCGTTTAACTTGCTGTTTTATTTTGGAGTTTATATCATGTTACCCTTGCAGCTTAGAGAGAAATGATCTTTTTTTTTTTTTTTCAATATATATATTGTCGATGGCATTTTTCAGTTCCTTACCCATCTGAATTTTATTAGGGGGCTTATTTCAAAGACATCTCCTGTTTAATCATGTTTAAACAATCTGTTTAAGACCTGTTGTGTAGATATAAACACAATAGCCCTTTAATGTAGTAAAACAGACTTCTGACAGACACAGCACACAACAGACATCCATCCATTATTGCTCAAGCCACTGTTCCTTCCATGCCTGACCTGAGACGGTAACCACAGAGCTCAGCTGCCAACCAATGCTGCTCAGAAGACCCTGACTTGCCTGTATTAATGTCTAGCGAGCCGAGAACTGCAGGGCAGCAGACGATCAGAGAAGTCTTAGACTAGATTAAAGCTAAGTACCTTAAATCTGGTTTAATGGCTGTGTTTACATCTCCTTCTTCATTCCTTTAAAAAAGTAATCAGGTTTTGCAAGCGTTAAGAAAACCACCTCTTCTTGCCAGCTGGACTAGGTCCAGTTGAAGCAAGAAATTTCTCCCCCCCGCCCTTTCCTTTTTCTGTCTTTTTCTTTTTATTTCCTCTATGATCTTCACTGCCATTCAGCACAGCAAGACAGGGCTGCGGGAGCTGGCTGAATTTTTCCTTGGTTATTACTTTTTAACGTTTTCTTCCTGTTCCGGAGCTGGGAAAATGGAAAATGATGTTCTGCTTCGGTCGCGGCGTGTGTCAAGAGAGGAGCCCTTCGCACTTCGTCGTTACTCTTACGTCCTGTTTTCTTTCTCTGCTTCAGGCACACATACCGTTACATAACGTATGTCCCAAACCATAATAATGAAAGAGAAACAGGGACGATCGCATGCTAAGGACAGTCCGTCAGGATCCAGGAATTGCGTGACAGTCTGTGGGCTGGTTGTCACTGGCCTCTTTGAAGAATAATGCCATCCATGTTTAGCTGGATTATTGGCAAATAAACAGTGATGCTTTTTGTTCGGCTATGGAAACTACCATTTCCATTGCTTAAAACGTTACCATTAAAAAAATCCTTACATCTCTCAGTGGGGTCCACAAATGCTAGTGGCACAAAACTGGGGTGTGTGAAGTATCTTAGAGTAAAAGAAGGCAAAGGAAATATTTTCAGAAGTAAAACACTCAAGTTTTACTAAGTTTTTTGGGGGGGGGTAAGTGTAAACATAGAGAAAGAGATCTTTTGTTTATTTCCCAGAAACTGAAGGGAGAGATGGAGTTTCAGATGGCCCAGGATGGTTGTGGATGTTGGGTTGTGATTACTCGGAGGACAAGAGGTATGGTGATAAAACGGAGTTGGGAAGACCGGGTATAATGTAAGGAATTCTCAGACATAAGCTTCTCTGCTTCTTCTTTCTTTCTTTTTTAAATTTTTATTTATTTATTTGACAGAGAGAGAGAGAGAGAGAGAGAGAGGGAACACAAGCAGGGGGAGTGGCAGGCAGGGGGAGAGGGAGAAGCAGGCTCTCCGCTGAGCAGGGAGCCTGATGCAGGGCTCGACCCCAGGACCCCGGGATCATGACTGAAACCGAAGGCAGACGCTTAACCGACTGAGCCACCCAGATGCCCCTTCTCTGCTTTTTCTTATTCTGTTCTTTCTGGGCATCTTTTTCTCAGCCTTCACCTCCCCCCTCCCCTTTTCTTTCCTTGTATGAAAAGGAGGGTTGAGGCAGGTCAGGGGACTGGCTTCCAGTGTCACTGCCTACCTCCAGGATTTCAAACAAATCATAGGATTTTTTTTGGGCATCAGTTACTTTTCTAAAGTGAAGAACATGGTCTGGAAATCCCTATTCTCTTCCAGGTTTGAAAAATTCTCATTCATGTAATCTTGCTTTGAAATGGGAGGGGGAAATGGAAATGACAGGGGGAAGAAGTCAAAGATAGCAGATTTGGAGCTGTTCAGGGCCAGAGAATCTGGAGGTAAAGGGGCCGAGGAGATGAGGGGTGTTTTAGAACCTGGGAGCG
The DNA here is from genome assembly GCF_964656455.1 of Halichoerus grypus. Taxonomy (NCBI): domain Eukaryota; kingdom Metazoa; phylum Chordata; class Mammalia; order Carnivora; family Phocidae; genus Halichoerus; species Halichoerus grypus. Next base: position 103,780,681 of record NC_135720.1, on the reverse strand, counting down.
GGGCTATGGTGAAGTCAGCCAGGTTCTCTGGGAGCTCTTTTTTCCCCCTGCTTGCAAAAAGTATTACGTCTCCCCTTGTGTGTTTCCATTATACTTTCATCTGGTCTTTCTTTAAATTTTTTTAAGCCTTTTATTTTCTTCTTGCCTCCCGTGAGTTTCTTTTTCTTTAGATGTCTCAAGTTTTTTGAGTCCATTATTTCAAGAAAAAGGATTACACTCTAAGCATATGTTTTTTAGAAGCTATTCCCTGATGTGTGACTGATACTGGGCTAGCCTGATTGCCCCTTCAGTCTCTGATGGGTGTGATTTGCTACAGCCTGAAATCCAAAAGGTATAAAGGAACTCGCAGTTACTATACATGCATGTTAATATTTCACAATTCTTTCGTTAGTATATTTATTGAAAGATCTTGAATTCTTGAGCCTTTAGAAGCCTAGATTTTGAAAGAGGCTGTCCTTCAGTGATCTCTCTCATGCATCCAATTGTGTTTAAAAAATGAGTTTGGGAGAGTGAACTTTTTACTCACTGATCTAAACTGGCGCCTTTCATTATTAAAAGAAAGCAAATTCAGTTTTTAACATTTTTTTCTATGAACTGGAGTTCCTAGAATATTTCTATGGAGTCTATGGCTTAACTATGTAATTATGTCTCTTGAGTAGATTATGTTTTTTCTTCCCATAATTATGTTTTTACCCAAGAGACTGGAAGGCTTCAGTCCTCTCTTGGGTGAAACTGTTCTTCCTCTCCTCTTCTTTGATAAACTTTGAATGCTACATGCCTGACTCTGTTCAAGGGCTGAAAGGGGGCTCTTGAAGCTATGTGGAAGTGATTATGATTTTTTTTCCTTTAGAAATTGGTTTATATATTAAGAAGGGCCCTTAGAGAGAAGCTCTGTTAGTTCATTTTTGAAATGCCATCAGAGAAGAATCTCCTGGAAGGAGATTTGTTTATGATCTGTGGTCCTCTGTCTGAAGCCACACACTAACATGGCTCTAGAGCTGTCTCCTCTCACGAGCTGTCTTTTGTGAGCGCTGGGGCCCCGTGCACATGACCTGTTGCATGGCTGCTCACTTCTAGTGGCTCAGAGGGCCTAGAGGTTTCTGAAGCATGAAGGCAATTTCTTAGTCCACTTTACTGTTGTAGTCCAGAAATAGTTTTTGACCTGAACCAGACAGCATACTCAGGAAAAAAGATGACTCAGCAGCCTTTCCCAGCAAAGATTATAGACTCATCAATTTTACTGTGGGAAATGTTTCCCAATGACTAGCTCTTTTTTTTTTTTTTTCTCCTTTTTCTCCTCCTTTCTTTTGCTGGATAAAAGGAGAGATAATTCTAAATTTATAGTGTTCTTATTTTTTAATTCAGTAAACATTTGTTGTGGGCCTTCTTTGTACCTAGGCTCCGAGTTAGGTGCTAGACATGAGACATGACACCCATCCTCAAGGGGTTCCTAGTCAAGTCCAGGAGAATCTAAGATAGTAGGGTTTGAAATTTTGTATAAATATTTTATATCAATTCAGAGTCAGTTAATGCTTACTGAATGCCTACTACACTTAAGTATATCCACATGTAGTAGACAAAAAACAGTTGTAGCTGCTTTCAGCTTGCTGAGATGGAAACCAGAGGGATCACAGAGGCTCTAGAGACAGAAAAGACCAGAAAGGTGTGATGGCCAAATGGAGATGATAGGGCGAGGGTATTCTAAGTGGGGGAAGACAGCTTGTGCAAAGGCACGGGGGCTCTAGAAGAACCATGGGTAGTCCAGTGTGAGTAGAGCATTGGTGGGGAGTGGTACAGTTGTAGCCATCCAAAATGAGAGCTGACAACGTACATTCAGACCGTATTTTCCAGGTCTTTCCAAGTCTTTGTTTTCCCTGCTGGGCTCAGGGAGCTCTGTTTAATTCAAAAGACAGTGTTAGACAGTTGAGAGGTTTTGAGCAGGTGAGTCATGTAAGGATTTAGGGACTGAAAAGACTTTAGAAATGAACCCTTCATTTTCGGCAGGCCCAGAGAGTTCCATTAAATCCCTTCCTGCGGTTGGCCATACAACTCGTTGGGGTCCTTTCGTTCACTCCAGGCTGCTTCTCTGGGGTTAGATACAAGTGAGCGGTTAGGAGTGATTCTAGTGGGACTGGAAAGTGGGGGCCCCTCCCTGCAGAAACCAGGAACGGCCTTACCCGGATGCTGCGGTCCAGGAGAGGGAGGTGGCAAAGCTATACCTGGGCCAGATTTTGAGCCTCAGAGACTAGAAAGTGGTGATATTAAGGGAAATAAGGAAATTCGAGGAGAAGCTGGTTGGGACTGTTTGTAGTGGGGGTGTGGGTGTGTCAGGGGGAGGCAAAGGGCTTAACTAAACATTACAAGCGTCACAAGAGTATAGGTCTTTGCTTTTTAGATTTTCACAAACCACCAGTGAATTGTAGTCATCTGAATGTAGACAGAGAGGAGTTTCACTTTTCTTAGTAGTATTTCCATTTTCACATGTACATAGGAATGCAGAAAATCAGGGTTTTCCATCTGGAGCCTCAATAGTTACAAAGTATTTAGGTCCCAACTTTGCACGGCTCCCCTAAGAACTCCCTTGAGTCTGTGTAATCTCAACCCTGTTACGTTGCTTTTGCTGCAAACCATCTAAACCAAATTCTCCAAGATGAACTAAGGCTCATCCTTAGTAGTAGAATTCCAAGTAATTTCGTTTGGAATAGAATTAGGACTTTAAAATTCGTCGGCCTGTTCCCGAGCCCCTCCCTGCAAACACTCCTTCATGTGTCACTTTCAGGGTAGAGAGACTGGAACCAAGGCTTCATTTTTGTTGTTTTTCCAGACCTGCTGTGGAGCAGCAGCTTCATTGCTGTGTATCCAGTTTACTCTGAAAAATGGCAACTCTTGCTTTTTTACTCCAAGGATCATTGTCAGAAAATCTGAATGTTCTGAATATCCTGGGGCTTGAGCCCTTGAGTACTGGACCAGGTCTCCTCCTCTCGCACACTTGCTGACAGCAAAATTAGCTAACATCTCTGGAGGTCGCGCCGTCCTCCAGGGAAGCCTGAATGCCCGGCAGAGGAAGCTCCTGGGCTGCCCAAGGATCGTTTCACTAGTCAGGGGATAAGAAGATCTGTCTACAAAGGGCAGGTTCCCATAGAGATTGCAGAGTTTAAAAGAACTAATGTGTGGTTGAGAAACTAGAGGCATCAAGTGATTTGAAGAACAGCGCGCTTCTGTGTTGACATTCGCATCCCATACGTATTCAACGCTATCTTGTCTCACAAGATCTTTCTTATCATGTTTCTGTCATTTGTCCTCCAGCTAGCTTTCCTCCTTTCCTCTCTGCTTATCAAAATCCTACTCGACCTTCTAGGACATAATGATCTCATCAGTGAGAGCTTCCTCTTTCCTTTTAGTCAAATATCAGTTGCTTTCCTGTTCTTCCCAGAGCAGTTTATTGGTTTTCTTTTTAAGTTTTCCTTTTATTATGAAAAATTTCAAACATATTAAAAGAGGTTATATTTAATAAAATCCCATATACCCATCACCTTATTTTATAACTAATAACATTTTGCCATATTTGCTTCATCTAATATTTTGCTGAAAGGTTTTAAAGCAAATACCAGACATCACGACACTTACCCCCTGAATATATTGGTTAGCTCTTCTAAAAAGTAAGGGCATATTCTTACATAATCTCAAAACGCACCACTTCCTTAATATTTTAAAATAGTCTGTATTCATATTTCCTCAATTGATCCCCAAACCTAAGCATTTTAGTCATTGCCCTCATCACAACCTTCTTCAGTTATACTTCATGGCTCGTCTTTCTTTCCTCCTAAACTGTGAACTGCTGGAGGACAAGGACATTATCTTGAAGAATGTCTCTCTCCTCCTCCTTCCAATGCCTGGGGAGACTTGCATGTGGGCAGATGCCCTGCACACGCACATGCTAGCTGGACTAACCGATCCGGACGTGGACGTCGTACTGGTTCCTGATTGAGGGTCCCTTGCAGAGGGTCCCTCTGCCTTTTCACTTTATTTATTTTATTTGAAAATGATACCCAGGATGGAAGTAGATACCCAATAAGAGACGGGAGCGCTTAAAATCGATTTAGAATACTGATGTTAAAAAGGCGAGCTGCCATACATCATGCCCTAGTGATCCACGAAATGACCCTCCTGCACCACATGAGAGCAGGCCTGCCATGACATGGTGCCCTCTTGGTGAAGTTGCCTTGTTTTTGGAAGGTGCACTCTTCTGGAGGTGCTTTTGGGCATCCTTCAGGAGTCCGTCTTTCCCTTTGGGGGAAGGATAGCTGATGTGTACTGCACCCGCTGTGAGTACAGGGCATAGAGTGTGATGGTCTGGCCGGGCGCCCACACTGCTTTCCACCGTTGTTATGCAGTTCTCAGTAGACTTTTATAAAAATGGGCAAAATGGGACCCATCAGAGAGGCAAGTTTGTTTTCGCAGTTCATGCAACACAGTTTCCAGGTCTTCACGTACCACTTTCAGATGCGTGATCTTTTAAGCAGAAATCCTAATGGCAGCATTCCCAACTGGCCTCTGTGAGTGCGGGCCCCTTGCGCTACCAGAACTGGGCGGAGAGGGATGGGACAATCAGCTGCACTCTTGCTTAGGGACCTAACTGTTCCTCATGCGTCTTTGCTCTAAGGATGTGTGAATGCTGTGACCTTTGGATCATGCTTTCTTCTCATGCCCCTGAGTTTATTGCAACAAAAGTCATATTCAGCCAAATACACTCAACTTTTTGAAAGAAATTGTTTCTGAAAATTACTTTTTTTTTTTTTTCCATTTTAAATCCACTTTGACCATGATTTCCCCTGGTGCTGCAGTGTTATACTCTAAAATAAGCTGGTTGACAGTGGGAGGGAAAAGAGCCTGAGACCAGCAGTCAGAAACCCTGAGTTCTAGTCCTGCCACTAACTATGTGATTTTGGGCAAGTCACTTCTCTGCTCAGGGATTCAGGGTCCTTATTCATAAAAGAAGTACAGTGCTCTGAAATGTAGAGTCAGAATGATTTCTGTTGTCCCTTTCAGTGCTCTGATTCTAAATGACTTGCAACAGTGCTGAAGAATTATAAGTGAGGGCTTTTTCAGAAAGCAAGCAAGCAATTAACCATTCACTTAAATGAATGTCCTTTAGGGAAATTTCTTAGCAAGCACCAATAAGTCTCTAAAGAAAGGCTTTGCCCACTGGATTCACTAGATTGCCAAATAAAAGAAGGGTTTTTTGGGGGGGGGGGAAAGATAGCATTCTACTATGATATCCTGGGCCAAAAAGTTTTCTCTCCACCAGGACATTTATCTAGAAGAGGAGAACATTCATTCATTGAATAAATATTTGTTGATCACCTACTATATGGCAGGTACTAAGTAAGGGTACAACTTTAAACAAGACAGAGCACTCATCCTCATGGGGCTTCTATCCTACAGAGGAGACAAATACACAAGATAAGTACAGATTGTGGTAATAGCCATAAAGGACATAAAGGGAGGGTGTGCTCAAGGCAGAGGAAACCTGCTCTGGGTATAGTAGGCAGGCAAGACCTCTCATAGGAGTGGTGTTCACTGTGAGGTTGCAGGAGTGAGAAGGAGGGGGCCCTACAGAGAAATAGGGGGGAGAGCATTTTGGGAATATGGAGAGGTTTGGGATGGGAAAGTACAAATAGACCATGTCAGATGTCCAGAGAGAGATGATGGGGTCCTGGACTAGGGTTGTACCAGTAGAAGTGAGAGCACTAAGTGGCTTTGAGATATACTTTCAAGATGGAAATGATAAGACTTGGTAATAGATTGAATGTGAGGAGTGAGGGATAAGGGGAAATCAAGGAAAATGTCTAAGTTTTGGCTTCCATGTCTAAGTTTTTGGCCGGTGCCACTTACTGAGGTGAGGGTACTCCTAGAGAGGAATAGGGTTCTTTGGCAGGAAGAGTCAAGAACTGTGTCTTAAATATAGTGCATTTAAGGTATCTTTTAGACTTCCCAGGGGAGAATCCAGTAGGCCATGGGACCTACAGACCTGGAACTCAGGACAGAGGTCAGAGCTTACCTCAGAAATGGGGGTGTCACTGGAGCAAACAGGTGGCATCGAGTAGGTGGGACGGTGAGGTCATCTTGGGCAGTGGTCCTCTGCTTTGGCTACACACCAGATCATGCTCGAAGCTTGTACAAAATAACTCCCCAGGACCCACTTCCCAGTGATTCTGATTTAATTGAGCTTATGTGGGGTCTGGACATCTATATTTTTCAAAGCTCCCCGGAGGATTTTCTTATCTAGCTGGAGTGGAAGAGCCACTGCCCAAGGGAGAAAGTTTCCCATTCTTTATACCTTCCTCCTGTTTGGAAGACACACTCTTCGGCCCTTCGGCTGACGTTCAGTTCTCCGTGTACCATGGCAGAGTCCCCTGTCTTTGATTTAACTCAGTGTGCCCTTGTCTTCCATGCTCTCGATTTCTGAAGCGACTCCTTGAGTGTGGAGGACTGAAGAACGCCTTCTTTCAGCCCATAATTCGCATGCTAACCCTGATGTGGTTTAGTGGTAGCCGGTGTTTGTCATGGTTGAAAGATGAAGAACCTGTTCAGCTTTTGTTCTTCCTTGTGCTGTAAGAATATTGTTGTGGTTGTGGTGGTGGCTATGAAGGGGCCGACATCTACAAGGAAAAACGCATCCTTTTGTTTGTATGTACGCAGCCACGGACAGATATTCCTTGAATTATGCTAAGTGTCTGTAGATACTTGGTAGCTCGTGTTTGAAGGTAATTTCCAGAAGGTTATTGAGGCTTTTAAAATTTCACCTGCTCTTACATTTTTCGTACTTAGCAGTGCTGCTTCAGGTCCTTTATTCTCGCCTACAACCTCCTGTGGCTTCCCTGAAGCCTTGGGCTAAGAGGAAAAAAAAAAGCGTACTCACCCATCCGTATGCTGAGCTCACATCTCATACGGTCTCCAGGAAAGCCCAGGGAAACGGCTGTGGAAAGCAGAGGCAAGGCTTTATGAAGTTTACTTGTGACCCAGAGCCCACATAAAGTCCCAGTGTTTAGAGGAGCCATGCAAGATCATGTAGCCCTCTCCTTAGCCCTCAGGGAATCTGCCATTCCGAAAATGTGGCCTATTAAAAAAAATAACTTCCTGGGACAATTCCATAAGCTCTCTTGTTAATGTTTACAGCTGTATCAACACCACACCAATACTTCTTTTTTTGTATGTGTGTGAGGAACAGAATCCATGGATCTGACGGGGACAAGTGCTATATAATTCCCCAGTTGTGAAACTAGTTAGACCCAGCAAGATGCGCTGATGGAAGTTTGTGTGGGGTAATGGGGAAGCTATTAACTTTGTAATCGAATCCTCGCGGCTGCTTCTGCTTGCGTCGAAAACCAGCCTTGGCACCGCACAGGGCTTAGCTCTTAGGTGTTTCTGTGTGTCGACTGGGAGACTTTCAGTCCTCCATGGCAGCCGTGAGAGGGAGGGAAGATCGAGCGAGAACGCCAGCCCTGGTGGTGCCACACGATGAGTGGGAAGCTGCTCAGCTAGGACAGGAACCGTGTGCCGTCCAGGCCGAGCTGGCCAATGGCTGAAGACCACAGGCTCCTTGTTTGACCTCCACAGGCCTTACTGAGTTGCTTTGTCTATGAGCACCTTGCTTGCTGGCAGTCTGGGGGCTGTTGGGGTCATCTCTAAAGGCCCCGTTGAGTTCTAAAATCTATTCATAATCCCGATAAGAAGTCCTAAACAATGGGGAAAGCAGCATAAAAAACAATGACTTTCCCTGACCACTTTTTCTCCTGGTCTCCCTGTCCCTCGTTCCAGCAGATGCCCCAGACTGACGCTGGCAGGAAATAGGGTGGTGGGTGCATTTCAGTTAATGGGCCTATTTGGAACATGTTTGGCTGCAGAGACAGCTACACTCATATTACCAAGCCTTGGCTTCCTGTCTGTTTTCTTTGGGCTGGGTAGGCAATGAAAAAGGAGACAGGAAAATACATTTTGGGGCAAATAAAATAAGGAATTTGTCTTATGAAGACAGCTTATAGCTGGGAATTCTAATGTTCACCTTAACCCTCTCCTCATAGATTCCTCTTGTCTGGTACCAAGAGGAAGATGAGGTGTTCTCGCTACCCATGGAATATACCTCCTCATTCTCAAAGGCTCTTAACAGTCCTCCTTCTGGGCTTTTTTTTTTTTTCTTTTATGGATAATAATCCTGATTCCCTCAGTTTTTCTTCAAAGGGCAAATTCTGATTCCAGTTATCACCTTAATGGCTCTTCTTTTTTTTTTTTTTAGAGAGAGAGAGAGCATGTGTGTGGGGGGGAGGGGCAGAGGGAGAGGGAGAGAATCTCAAGTAGGTTCCCTGCCCTGCACGGAGCCCGATGCGGGGCTTGATCTCACAACCCTGAGATCATGACCTGAGATGAAGTCAAGAGTCGGAGGCTTAACTGACTGAGCTACCCAGTTGCCCCTTAATGGCTCTTCTTTGAATCAGCTTCAGTTTCAGTTACAGTATGTTGGGGTAACATATTAAGTCCTCATTCTGGTACAGAATATGGAGGAAGGAATCTATAGTATATTTCCATTCATGTATGAGGCGTTATCATGTTTGTCCACTGCTGTGCCACTCCACAGATGTGCACTTAACTTATGTAGCACCAAGATTCAGAGGTTTTTCTGTTATACTTGCACCAAGACTTGCTGAGAATGATTTCATGATTTTCAAAAAGCCTTAGGACCTTAGTTATATTTTAATTTGCATATTTCTTTAATATCTAGAATGTCCTTAGATTTTAGACTTGAATAAACTAGAAGAGAGACAAAGTTGTTTTTTTTTTTTAAATAATGGATTCTCACATTCACATGGTAACCCAAAGGGTATTTTTCAATTTCTTATACAGAATCAAAAACATTAGCTCTGACTTAACATAGTTTATCATATGCTTTTAAGTTTTAGGGTCTCACAAAATATCCAGATTCCCCTGGAGAATTTGAGTTTCCTTGACTATATTTTTTCCTCTTAAAGGGGTTCTAGGTTTGAGTTTTAATTTTTCAGAAAAGAGTCACAGTGAGGTGTAGTTGTAACATAAAAAAAGAAAAGTCACTTATGGTCATCTTGGAAATTTCCCTTTGACAAATGTGTTTGTCTCTGTTTCTACCCCAATTTTGGGATAATAAGTGTGACATGCACAGACTCTCTGAACTATGGGGAAGTTTCCTCCTTCGTGAAACAAGCAAACACACCCCAGCACACAACTACCTTTCCCACCGTCACCAAGAGAGGAGGCACCCAGAGAGTCTCTCCAGAGTTCCAGCGTCCTGGCCTCGCTACTGATGCTCGACTCCGAGTCACCCTCTGGGACCCTCAGCTCTCCATTCGTAGACCAGGGGTAGGAACGCTTGCCGCCAGATGATGCTTATAAAGCTGCTTAAAAGGGAAGGCATAATAGAGACATTTCAGTATAAATATCAATATTGATGATTCCTTGGCTCAAACCCCCCAGTATGTATGTTCACATATCTATTTAGTATGGTCGATTGTTCAGCTAATTAATATGCTTTTATTTTATGATTTGCTGTTTCCAGGGCACAGACAGAAGCTTGATGACTCTAAACCTAGTTTGTTCTCTGACCGCCTCAGTGATTTAGGGCGCATTCCTCATCCCAGTATGAGAGTAGGTGTCCCGCCTCAGAACCCACGGCCCTCCCTGAACTCTGCACCAAGTCCTTTTAATCCACAAGGACAGAGTCAGATTACAGGTAAGACAGACTCCTAGGTTTCACCTGCACACGCTCCGGCAGGCTGGGGGTGAGGGGCTGCCGCGTGAGACGGACTCACGGCAATACTCCTGGGCTGTGAAATGGCTTTATTATTATGAAGGAATCAAGCCGTGAAGGATCTTACAGACCTTCTTCTTCTTCTTCTTTTTTTTTTTTTAATAAAAAACAAATTCCAGTGTGCAGTAACTTTGGGATGAACTTTGGGGGAAGTCGCTGCTGATGCTGCACTCTGGAGCACTGTCGTGCTGCACACGGGCAGATGGTAATAACTATGCTCTCTGGGAGAATGTTTGTTACAAGTTTCTGGACCGTGCCCCAGGTGGCGCAGGGGAGAGCATCACACCCTCACTATTAGGAAATTAGTGTTACTGTCTCAGATTTGGGCTTAAATGTCTTACACGGATAACTATTTCATTAAGTGTGCTTGACGATTGCCCAGGGCTAACAGGAAGCCTTGATGGGTGGGTATACGGCCAGGTCAATGAGCGGCTCATCAGGCAGACAGATTTTGCTGCTGATTCACATTTAGCTCCGGGTCCTAATGCGGCATTTCTCTTGATACTACATTCTAGTAAGCTGCTTACTACCTTTCTTCTTAAAAATTAACTTCAGCGTTGCACTGCAAACTAATCATTCACATTTGGTGCAGTGAGACTCCCAACTCTCTCTCTCTCTCTTTTTTCTACCCCACTTGTGCAAAAACAGATCTTGCTTTTAGTGTGATGGCTTTTAGGTCATGGTGACAGAGGAGTATGTCAATCATCATAGATCTTTAATTTGCTGATCACAAGTATTGAGAGCTAATGTCACCTAGTCATGTCATCTAGTTTCTGTTGTTGGCAGGGGTGGACTAGAATGGAGGGAAAATAACTCAAAGCAAAATGTACAGTAAACTCTCAACGTGGATCTGTTCTAATGGTTAGGTTTTGGTCGATAGTGGTTAGGTGTTGAGTGTCCTTAATGGTTTATAAACATAATCGTTTATAAATGGAATGACCTACCTCTCTATCTCTCCTGCCCATATTAGGTATATGTCTTCTTGGATGTTTACTTAGAGTAGGATTCTGTAGGTATATATATGTATTAGTCTGAATATAAGGGTATACCTGAGTATATATTTAAAAAATAATGCAGAATTATAAAAATAAACACTAAAGAGAACCAGAGTTCTGCATCAGAGAAGAACATTAGAACTCTGTGAAGAATAGCCATGTATTAGCCTAAATAAGTCTCTAAATGTTGATATGTAGGAATCAAAAGGTTAGTGCCTTTACTAGACATATGTCCTTGATAAAAATGCAGGGCTGAAATTCACACTAACTTGTGAATTTGAAGCTTGTAGCTCTAGGTGCTACTGCATTTAAAGTAGTGGGCTTTAGATCTTTGATTGAGGTCCATAAATAGCTCTCCTTTTATAGTAATCTTTAGACCATATGTGTGTATGGAAACATTTGGATACATATATAAAAGTGTTTATATATGATTTGTAAGGGACTTATGGTGGCTAATAAAATATATATGAGAAATATACATGTTCTGTGATTTGGCAATCCCTGGGTTCTTTAAATGTTTGATTCCTATAATCTCATCCTTAACTGCCTATTACATTTGGCGAATGACGAATGCTTTCAAAATGGCCTTTGAAAACCGGGTGTTGCTAGATCCACTTAAGAAGATGCTTTTCTCAAGGCTTTGCCCTCAGACCTAAAGATGACATCATAAAAAAAGAACCAGAGGACATTTTAGAAACTGAAGGTGTCTTAGATACAATTAACCAAGAGGCCAGTAAGAGTGGCGAAGAGGATCTCCCATTTAGCAGCAGATGTAAGTGCAGAGAGTAACGCTCTGAGGAGGTGTAGGAGAGGGCTTGGGCAGATCAGGTCGTGACTGCCTCCGTAGACTGGGCTCAATGCTCCTCGTCATCCTCTTCCCTGTAGGGAGGCTCAGGAAAGTCAAGCTTCTCGTCTGTAGTTCTACATCAAGTTAGTGACAGAGCAGAATTAGGGCTCTCGACTCCTGATACAGTATGTTTTTTCTTATAAAATACCATGCTGCAACACCATCATCATCAATTACAAATAATATTTATATATTCACTGGATGTATTTCTAAAAATGAAAATATAAAACAGTTGTATTTCTAGGTACCAATAGCTTTCTGAAATTAAACCACGAGAGAATTAGCTCTGCATTTGGGATGACAGCACCAGTATAATTGATTTCTAGATCGGTCTTCTCGTTTTTCTAACATTCACAAGGTAGTGGGCCCAACAACTTCCTCCAGCCTTCCCGATTTGCACGTTGGCGCGCGCGCGCGCACGCACACACACACACACACACACACACACACACATGCCACGCCTACCCACTCCCAGCCGTATGGAATTTCTCTCCATGCTCCTGTATTGTCAGTGACATAATACAAGGGTCTACCTGTAACCAAGAGTGTGCACGGTTCTACCATGACTCAGATGAGTAAGAGAACCAAGAACATCCATAGCAGCAGCAACTTCCAAGTGAGTTGAGTCAATTTCATTTTTTTTCTCTCTGGGTTAATTGTCTTATTTATTTAGTAAGTATGAATTAGAGCCTTACCACATGTAGAGAATTGGGTGTTAGGTAATATGGGATGGGGGAGAAGCAAAGTGCGCTGTCCTTGGGTTAAAGTCTAATTGAAGACAGAACTATCCTTCCCAGCTCTTGCACAGCCACATCCTCTCCCCAGATGATAAGGTAGTTGTTCTCTGAGGACACGTTCTTCTCTCTGTACCCCCTTACTTAGGCTGTTCATCCTCCGGTGGTTACTGTTTGCTGAAAGGTGCCATCTATCCTTCAGGGTCACTGTTAGCTTCTTTAGGAAAGAGTCTTGGCACCTCTGTCTACAGGCTGCCTAGCCATCCTCTAAGCTTTAGTTGAGATTGCCTTATTTTACAGCTTCCACATTTTTTCCTACCCTGCTAGACTGCAAATTCTTTGAGTGATATATTACGGGGATATATTTTGGTTCGTGCCTAGCACAGTGGTAGCATCTCGTGAACTGTTGAGTGAATGAAAGTTTATTTTTTTATTTTTATATTTTTTAAGATTTTATTTATTTATTTGAAAGAGAGAGAGAGCATGAGAGAGAAAGCATGAGTTGAGGGGAAGAGCAGAAGGAGAGGAAGAAGCAGACTCCCCACTGAGCAGGGAGCCCAATGAGGGACTCGATCCCAGGACCCTGGGATCATGACCTGAGCCGAAGGCAGGTGCTTAACCGACTGAGCCACCCAGGTGCCCCTAAATTAAAGTTTAGATGAGAAGAAATCTGTACAAGAAGGGCTGGGATGTCATGCGTTATTGGCAGTAACTGTTTCTAATTTCCTGTCCCAGGGTGCCATTGTTCCCTGGTGATGAACAATAATGGCAGAAATCACATTTCAGTATAATACTTACATAGTTAAACCATTTGGTTTCATTCCAGTGTAGGATCTACATAATTGCATTATTAATTTTAAATTCTACTTACGAGCCTTACCTATAATGGATTTTGTAACTTCTTTGCAGGATGTCACCTCAGCATTTTAGTTCATGGAATCCTTTGGATAAAGATGTTTGTCACCTCTCATTGGTTTGGCCCCCTTGATATCTCAAGCTCTTACCTCAAGACTGTAGATGATGATTGTGGTTGTATGGTTGCTGCTGGTTCTCCCACTTGCCAACAGAAAAGGGGTGACGTGAAGTTAGAAGTCATGAACTGAGGAAGTGATAGGCATTTAGTGTTTCATATTCGTGTTCTCCATTGTCTCTTGCGGGGCTAACGGTCCCAGCCATGCAGTGGGCTGACTTCTTTGCAATGCTGGTCTCATGGTGTCATTCTGTCCTAGTCATGAATGGCTGATGTTCTATCTGAGGGCCCAGGGCCTCCTATGGCTTCCTGAGGAAGTTGCTTCCTTCCTCTGTACAATTTTTTTTTTTAATCTTTCAGACATCTGGTGCCTGTCTCTGGGTGCTAGGAAACACCTAGTCTGTCACAAATGGCTACTTCTTTGGATTCAGAATGTGGTGATAGCAGTGGAGGAGGGATATTATGTTAGGAGATATTACTCAAGGTAATCACTATTTTAAACTCAGTACTTTGTGGGTGGGTGAGCTACACCTAAAACAAACAAATGATAAAAAGCAGACTTAGCCCTTAGGGTTTGGTGGATTGGGACATTCATCTAACCTTTGGGGTGGGCATTCTGCTGTTCTGTTATTCATTCATTCAAAAAGTATTTGAGTGCTTACTGTCTGCCAGGCATTCAGTGAACAAGATAGACCCAGTTTCTGCTGACAAGGAGCTTACATTTTTGTGCTAGATATAGTCTGTAAATGGATAAATAAGCATACATACAAGATAATTTCAGATAACACCATGCATTGAGAAATTAAATAGGGTAATGCATTAGAGAGCAACTTAGGGAAGGAAGAAGGTAATTTTGATTAGAAAGTTGGGACATTGTTCTTTGAAGAACTCGGAAGATCATGAGGAACAGCATTTCAGGCCATGGAAAAGTCATGCAAAGGCTCTCAGGAAGCAGTGACCGTGGTGGGCTCAGGGGGCAAGAAAGTCCGTGTAGGTGGAAATAATACAGAAAGGCAGGCAGGGAATGGATTACGAAGAGTCTTTGGGGAGCTGGTAAGGAGCTTGGGTTTTGTTCTGATTGCAGGGGTGCTCTTAGAGGATGTGAAGCAAGAGAATGCCATTATCTAATTTACATGCTTTTTAAAAATCACTTTGGTTGCTGTGTGAAGAGTGGTTCGTAAGGAGCAATGGTAGGAACAGGGTCATCATTTGGGAAGCTGCTGCTATAGCCCGGGAGAGAGTTAAGGATGGTAGCATTTGTCTTATTTCTTCATGACTCAGATCAAATGCCAGCATCTCTGTCAGGCTTCTTCCAGCCTACCCACACTGAGCCTAAGGCCCCCATATTCCTGGTCCCCTTGGTGACAATTATCTGTTTACACATCTGTCTCCTTCATCAGACTTTGAGCTTTTAAAGTTTAGGGCCATGTTTTATTTACCTCTGTGTCCCCATTGTCTTACACAGTGCTTATTGCTTTGTGAGTTTGGTTTGGTGATGAATGAATGAATGGGTCATTGACTTCTTCAGGAAGTGTGACCCATTATTATCCTCACCCTAGTACCTATTTGATTGAACTATTATTAGCTACCCTTTACTGAATACATATTGTGTGCCAGGCATTGCTGTAATGAGGTCAGTTCATATGCTCCTTACCACAGCTCTGTGAGGTAGGCGGCGTTATTAGGCAAAGCTGAGGTTCTGAGAGGCCAGACGCCTTAGATACCTTGCCCAAGGTCCCACGTACAGCTGGGAAGGGGTGAATACAGGAATGGAAGCCAGATGTGCATTGCTTCAGGGTCCCATGCTCCTTAACCACTGTGCACTCTTGGGAGGCTGAAGCATGCTTCTGTCATGGGTGTTTCCTCCCATTTCTGTACCTGCTGACTTTCATTTATGTCGTTCTTCCCTACTAACGAACTAGTTTTGGATGAAGTTCTTATTGAAGCTTTAAAACAATTCTGAAAAGGACATATCTTACAGGTGGAAGAAATTGTTTCTTTGAGACATGACTCACTAAAAGCTTCTTCAGCCATTATAGTCGATTGTGAGCTCCACATTCTTAGTAGGCAGTTACCCTCATCCCTATCAAGTCGGCCATATTGCTGACAATCTCAGTGATACGTGTCCTAAGGGACTAATTTCTTTCCTTTTTCCCCATTGGATAGTATTTAGAATCCCCAGAGATGATATTTTCATAAAAGGGATGCGTTAGGAGTATCTGAATTATGCTCTAAAGTGCAATAAAATTGTTTTTAATGATTAAATTACAGTTATGTGAGTATATATTCAGGGTAACACTTTTAGAAATATCTCAAAAAGCAGCTTGGCCAGACATCATGTAGAGGAATAATCTTATCAGCAGTTACATTGACTGAAGTCAACTTTGGTCTGATTCCCTATTCCCTTGGCCAACAACGCACCTTTAAATGCAAAGAGGATCTCAGCCAATTGGGCCAGCTGAGCTTGGGCTGTGTATGTTTGGCTGTCCTGGGCCTGAGTCCACTGTGCTCACACTGAAACACTGACTAGCATAATCCTTTCCTTTTAATATGAAACAAGGTGGGAGGTGACATGGGCATGGGGTTGGGGGGTGGTGGGCGGTGGCTGTGTGAGGGAGAGCAAGGCCCGGGGACCGTTAGCAGGAAGAGTGACCACAGGTGCCATCAGCGTGAGAGGGTGGTGTGGTGTAGAGAGTGGGGGAGATAAGCGAGGTTTCATGCTTTATGACCACCATGGTCTTACTCACCTGTAGGCATCTCGCATCTGAAAGAACTGCAATCACCGCATTCAGTTGAAAGGCTGACTGAAAGTACAGTTCTTTTACTTTGGTGGTGCTCTTGTTTAATTTCTGAAGTTATCAGAAAGTCCTGTCCCATCTTCTTCCTTTGAGATAGTTTGAGCAGGATAGCCAAGTAAATTTGCTGCTGCCATGCACATCTGTGAGCTGGAAATCTCTTTAGAGGAGGTCACTGGTTACCGTCCTTATGAGAAAATAGTACAAATTATGTGTAATTGCCCATCCATTCAGCTCTGGAAGGCACCTTATGAAGAAGAGCAGAATTCATGTTCATCCTGTGCTGGCTTTGAAGAATAAGGCTCAGGAAGACCCCGTGGAAAGCTGGTGGTCAGTATGTCATGCTGTTTCTTAGCCTGTTAGC
The DNA here is from genome assembly GCF_964656455.1 of Halichoerus grypus. NCBI lineage: Eukaryota > Metazoa > Chordata > Mammalia > Carnivora > Phocidae > Halichoerus > Halichoerus grypus. The sequence goes on along the minus strand of NC_135720.1, from coordinate 103,764,138 downwards.
AGCGTCCTTAGATCAGCTTCATAAAGATTTCTAGACTTCTGTCAGTAGGAATTCCCTTATTAACTGAAGATGCTGTGGCTTCATTATGCTTTTAGAAAAATGGAGAGGGGCAATGTTCCAAGAAAAATGAATTTCTTGAGTTCCAAAAACTAACCTTTGTAATTTCCTCCTATCTAGACTAGAAGATGCATAGTTAATACCTAATTGTGGTAAGAAGAATCCATCTACATAATGCCTCGCTTTATCCTTCCCCAAGACTGTTTCTAGCCTATCTTTGGGTCTTTGCCCAGAGGAAGTCTTGATTTCTTTCTTTCATTCATTTCTAGAGCATTTTCTTTCTCTGTTTGGTTTTATATCTGGTTTTAGCTTTACATACACACATATATGTGCACATGTAATACAGACATAGAGAGACATGTACATATGTATATGTGTACATGGACATATGCATGTCTTTCCTCTTCACTAGTTGCCTGGAGAACTTTCTTGGCCCTTTTTACCTTTTGCAATGGACTGTAGGCAAAATAATCAGAATAGGAATCTAGCTTTGAATGAAATATTCACCCTACAAGGCCAGCCCAGGAGAGGGGCATATCAGGCATGCAATTTGATATAGCGGATGCTCTTGTGGTACATTTTGATGTTTAATCACTGATGGGCACCAGGGCTTCAAACTGAGAGTTGGTGTATATTGTACTGTGTGGTATTAAAAGTAACAACAATATATTACAAATATTATCAGTTTAGAAAGTGTTTTGATTCCATTTCCTCATTTTAATATGTGCAGAAATACTCCAGGAATAAAACTGTATGTCCCTCCTTTCATGTAAGACCATCAGATATTTTTCTAGGGCTTTGTTTATTTGGCTAAAGACTTGCTTTTTGACTGTTTCAAAACAGTTAGTGGTAGCAGTCTTTAAAAGATGGATATCACTGAAGAATCCATATTGTGAAGCCTGTTTAATGAATAAGAAAACTTAGGCACCAGCAGATTTCAGAAACTCTCAGAGCTAAAATCAGTGTCCCAGGAAGGCGAAATCTGACAAGGTAGTTTTAGGTAGAGAGGAGGTGAGGGGAGAGGGGAGAGGGTTAAGAAGAATGGTAAATGTTTGGAACAGTCATCAAGGTGAATGATGGGAAAGGAAAATGACTTTGGCCGAGCATCGCTGAGGAGCCGGCTAAGGATAGAGATAATTAGAAGAGCCAACCAGCACAGTTATGTGCTTCTCCCCTGCACTGGCTGTGGTTTGGTAATAGGGGTGGGCTCTGGTGTGGTGGATCATCAGTGAGAATGACAGTCTCTCCTAGGATTTGGTAGGACTTGGTACAAGTCAGGGAAAGAAGGAAGATATTGAGCCAATTACCAATAAGGAAGAATGTTCTGGAGGTCCATAGGTCATGGTAAACATGGAAGAACTTCTGAAGAGGAGTGGCTCATCTTGTGACTTTGGAGAATGAGCCAAGTGGAAAGGTTATTTGGGGAAATCCAAGTTTCAGGTCAGGCAGGAGGTAGGAGTGTCCTATGGAAAGCTTGAGGGTAGATGGGAGCTCTTGGCCGCTCCTTCAGCCATTCCTCACATGATGGCTGGAGGTTCCATCTGATGCTGCCTTGATAAGACACAGTCCTCTAGCTATGTGTGACCAGGGCAGTAGGGGTCTTCCAGTACTGTGTTCATGCATCCTAAGATTGTGTTAACTTTTGTCATCCCATCACACTGTGGCTTGCAGTCCAAGGAAAGCTCTGCTCTTAGGCCAACCTTCCTCCATCCTGTCTTGGACTTGACCAAATGCAGTGCTGTGCACCCTTGTACCTCTTTTTTCCATCTTTGAGGGTTATTTTATAGTTCTGATGCTTCAACCCAGTGTGTTGGCTATTCCTCACAACTTTGTCTCATCTTGCGGCTTAGAAAGGTCGTTTCTAATTCTTTAAAAAGACTTTCATGAACGTGCTGGACATAACTAGGATTATAATGCCCTTGAACCTGCCACTATGCATCTCTCTCAAAGCCGACCATGAGTCATCTCAACAACCACTTTCTGGTAGGCCTTTTAACTGGCTATAGGTCACATTAGAGATAAGGTATATATCTTGCTGAGGTCAGGATGCGCAATGGACAGGTGAGCTATCTTCTAATCTAGGGCTTCGGTAACCCTAGGAGACAGGTTTTTAGTGAACCTGTTCTGCTTTCTTCTGATCATCACTGTGGAGCTCAGGTGTGAAAAGCTTGTTGTCCGCAGGCTGCTGAAGGTGACTTAGTGTTTTCAGTGGACTGCAAGCAAGTCATCACCAACAGAGGCTCCAAAAAAACTAGTTGACATTTAGATCTGACCAACGGTAGTGCTTTTCTGAGAATAAGGTGAATGGAGTAAGCGAATGTCTAGCGATTGTCTAGTAAAGGCATTACCTTCAAATACTTTACCTTCAAATGCATTACCTTCAAATAATGACTCTCACGTGGAAGAGGAAAGCCAGAGAGCAAAGCTAAGATTAGTAGTGAGTGGAGTTATGGGGAAACAGACTTTACTTAATAAAACTTTGTAGCCCTGCTCTGTCAAATAGAAGCCCTCTGCCTACTAGTCTCCACAAATCTTGCAATATTGTGCGGTATAACTCATCTTGGAGCAGCACCTTGAATTCGTTTAAAGCACAAGTCTCTCTCCTCTGTCTTCTTCCTCCCCTGGGCCTCAATGTCCTCTAAAGCATGTTTGTTTTGCTCCTTCTATTTGAAGATCATTCTTCTTGATAGGGAAGATTAAATCAGAATAGTGTTGGGTAATTTTCCTTTCTGACTGTCAGCAGTAAAAATTATGCCCATTGTTTTCAAACTTTGGCGCATATTAGGCATCACCTGGGGAGCTTGTTAAAAGGGCAGGTGCCCAGGCTTTACCCCTGAACCAGAAGGTATGAGGCGGAGCCTGCTCAGATCACAGTGGCAGGCCCAAGGCCGGTCACCGCAGGCTCCCCTGCTCAGCCAGAGCTGATCTGATCCAGCCTCAGGGATCTCAGGAGCCTCAGCCCCGTGGTGGTAGGATGGTGTGTGGAAGCAGCTAAGTGCCCCAGGCTGCTTGCTGGCTTTCCTGGGCTCTGCGCCTTGTCCATTTCAGCTGCTGTTTGCCCTATACACCTTTCCCTGTTTGCCCAGTCCTAGACTGGACTTGTGCCCTGTTTCTATTATGATGCTGTCAGACGGAGATTTTTAAAAAGCATATCTGATTATGTCACCTCATACTTAGAACACCTCGGTGACCTTCCATTGCACTTAGGATAAAGCCCCAAACCTCTAGTGTGGCCCAGCAGGTTCTGCCTGCTCTGACTACTCCCCTGTTCTCCTCTCATACGATTTTGAACCTTTTGTCGGTAATCCACCCACACTGGCTGTCTTACGTCCTCCAAAAACCGTGCTGCCTCCGTCCCAGGAACCTGATACTCACTGTTCGCTTTGCCTAAAGCCCTCTTACCCTTACCTACTGATCTGCCAGACTCTTGCTTGCCACTGAGTTCTTGCCTTAATTATCACATCACGTCACATCACATCATAGGCCCCCCAGGTGTGGTTGGGGTCCCCCACTGTGCGTTGCCATGGTGCCAAGGACTCTCCTTTCTAGTACTTATCACAGTTACATGATTAGTTGATGCATGTCAGTCTTTGAGAGCAGGGATTAGGTCTGTCCTTATTCACCATTAATATCCCTCATGCCTATCCCCCTACCACAGGAGGCCACTTGGTCCCTATTTTTCGAATGAATGAGTGAATGGTTGGATGGGCGAATGAATGAGCAGGAGATTATTCTTAGCACCACGGATACCATCATCCATCTGACAGCAGGAATCACCGTGTCTGGGGACCCTCTATAATGCCCTAGCTGCTGTAGCTGACCCCCCTGGATGTTGACATCTGCCTGATTTGACCTGAACTGACTATAACCACTTCAGTATGGGGATTTGAACAGAAGTTCATTCCCCCTGGCCAGCCCCACATCCCAGTTATATCTCAACCAGTTCTGGTTCTGTGTGTAGCTTATTCCCATCCTTCTGCTGGCTTTACCATTGAGGTCCAGGGTCTGCCAAGGCTGAGGCCAGATTAGGTGTGACATGTGGTAGAGACTCGTGTTTCTTCTATTCAGTTTTTTTTTCTAAATAAGACAATCCCCTCATTTTTTATGAGACAGTTACGAGTCCCATTCATCTAAAAGTTGGTGATGCTTTGAAGGCACTTCTCATTACCTTGTCTTAATTCAACTTCCTTCTGTTTTTTTTTTTAAACTTTTGTTGTGGCATATGACCTCTTATACTGTACATATCATTTCTCGTTCTCTTCCCTGCTATTGTCTCCTAAGAGTGACTAAGTCCCTCTTCTCCCATTGTTTGCTTGTGACACCACTCATCATGCCCGGTGTTCCCTATGTAGCATCCAGTTTTATTCAAACAGTGTGCTGCTTTGTTCTCAGATTTCAGTCTACAGCTTTGTGAATCAGTTGGGTTGGTCTTCCGCCAAATGAATCAGGTAGCCATCTTGGTCCGTTTGAGGAAGCCCCGGGTGGGGACGAGAGGGGGAGTCAGCACCCTGCTCTTGGGGTCTTCTCTGCTCTGTTATGGGGGGGTGCTGTGAGGGCCAGTTCTCAGCCACCTTTCACAGCCAGCCCAAGTCTGCTCAACACACCTTCAGTAATTTCAGTGACAACTCCTGTCTCCAGAAGGAACTGAGGGTAGGGAGCCCGCTTTCCTGAGTAGTTAGAACTGTAGCATTTCCTAGTTGAAAAAACATCTTAGCCATAACCCATCCGTTCTCATCTCCTCTTCCAGGTGCGAACGGTGAGACTCCGAGAAGGTAAATCAGTGGTGCATGGCTGCACCATTGGTGCCAAAGCCTCCAGTCCAGGGCTTTCCTGTGCTGGGAGAGAGAAGCCTGTTTGTTTTAAGAACCATGTTTCCTACTAGTCAAGAGACACAGAAGTGAGTGGGAGAGCTCATTCTAAAAATCCAGTCTAGCTAACAAGGTTATTAGAGAAGACAGAATTTAAACATTTAGTATTTAGTGTAAATTGTTTTGAACTGGGAGTTAATGTACATATGGATGTGAGGGTATTTGTCTTGTGAATGATAGTAATATGACAGGAATAGTTTAGGATAGGAAATTGTAAACCTGCCTCTCTGTTGAGATGACTGGCTTTATTTGACCCTGGTAGCAGCTGGGAGGGTATAAATCGTAAACTAGTAGACTCTATACACAGTTCATTTTATTTTATTTATTTATTTATTTTAAAGATTTTATTTATTTATTTGACAGAGAGAGACAGAGAGCGAGAGCAGGAACACAAGCAGGGGGAGTGGGAGAGGGAGAAGCAGGCTTCCTGCTGAGCAGGGAGCCCGATGTGGGGCTCCATCCCAGGACCCTGGGATCATGACCTGAGCCGAAGGCAGACGCATAACAACTGAGCCACCCAGGTGCCCCACACAGTTCATTTTAAATACCCCAGTTTTCTTAAGAAATATTTGAGGTTTACACAGGTTGATGTGAATACTGATTAGGGTAAAAAGAATGGGTGGAGGCTAAGGGGTGGGGAACGTGGAGCTTTCTAATTGTACCCTGCTCCCCAAATAGAGCAGGTGCTCCCGGTAGACACACGGAGCTTTGGCAGAAACCATTGGCTCCCGTAGGGTCACATTACATAGAAGCCTCCAGGCACCACAAGCAGGAAGGAGCCTTTTGGGCGCTGGTTCAGGCTTTGCCCCTGTTAACTTGTTTCCTCCCGTCTCTGCATGAAGTTCAACACCATGTGCATGGTGTGCCTTGTTGTGAGTGATTCTTAGGCAAGCAGGCCCTTCTTCACACCCACGCACGTTTAACCAAAGTGTTTACAAAAGGAGGCCCGCTAAGCACAACCACTGTGTTTCCACGCTTAACCTCTCACTGGGCTTTCACACAGCTCCCTCCCACTCTGCTCTCCCCCTGCCCCCACTCAAACTTAAGACAAGATTTCTACATATTTTCCTAGAGTCTCTTCATTTTCCTAGGGTGTCTTTTTTTCTAACGATCTGCCTCCTTCCTCTCTTTTTTTGACCCCCAAGTGTTTGGAGTCCAATTATGCAGACATGGAATTACCTTCCAGTCGTTTGAGAGTATGGATCCTCTCAGAGCCGTGACTCTTTCTATACCATTGTAGGAGATGAATGGCCACTCCTTCCTTTTCCCCATACTGGTGACTGAACTTCAGAAGCTATGGTCCAACTCAAAGAAGAGAGCTTGCTCTTCTTACCTCCACAGGTTTAAATAAATGGTTGTCTCCATTTTTGCCTGATGCTAAGACACCTTGAGACATGGGAACCACTCTTCCCCAACTAGCATCTGGGAGCATCTCCTGGGTATGTTGCCTTCTGTACTTTCTGTTTTGGGGCTTTATGGCACAACCTCCACGTAGCCCAAGCAGAAGGAACAGCACTCTAGAAAGAGAACTTACGAAATCCCCGCTGACATTGATGCCCCATGGTTCATTTCTATCTTTAGAGCGGTTTTTAAAGATACAAGTACATGCTTTGAACATTTTTGAGTTAATTGTTTATATCTGTCCGTTTTAACTTCCCCAACTGCTTGCCTAAGCTTTTTCAAGGCAGGAAAGGTCTTTTGTGTCCTATCTGCCCCTTAGGCCATCCCACTGCCACATGGGCATATAGAAGCTGTTTATCACAATAAGAATTGATAATTTGCTGCTCCACCAGAAGAGCATGCAAAAACTCCTCTCCCCCTGCCCCTCAAAATCCCTGTTAAGGTGGCAGTAACGACCACTTGTACTTCACGGATGGAAAAGGGACGGCTAATACGAGCCTTGCCCTTGACTTAGTGAGTTGGGAGAGAGACTGTAAAGTGTTCACAGACCTCTGGGCTCCTAGTGTCACCACACAGTGTTGGTAGTCGTGGTGTCTCTGATAGACTCTGCCTCAGTTAGAACCAATGCTGAAGGATTCTTTTTTTTTTCCCAAGTTTTTATTTAAATTCAAGTTAGTTAATATATAGTGCAGTATTGGTTTCCAGAGTAGAATTCAGTGGTTCATCACTTACATACAGCACCCAGTGCTCATCACAGCAAGTGCCCTCCTTAAGGTGCATCACCCATCTAGCCCATCCCCCACCTCCCTCCCTCCAGCAACCCTCAGTTTGTTCTCTACCTTTAAGAGTCTCTTATGGTTTGCCCCTCTGTCTGTTCTGAAGGGTTCTTTATGTCAAATGACTGGTTCCTTTTTATTCAACCTGAACCCTAAGTAGCTAGATTTGGTCTGTTCTCACAGAGGAAACCACGATTTCTTCTGGAAGGGTGTAGTTATAGACCCGAGGTGTCTACTAGGTAGCCTGACCTGATGTGCCTGGTGGTGGTTCTTGGTAGGCTTGCACAGTTCGATCTGGGGCCCATTTCCTCACTGGTTTCAACCAGGTTCTAGTAGCTCTCTCTGCCCTAGGTCCTCTGCTGCTTTCTCTCCTCTCTCATTTAGTCATCTTGCTTGTCACTTCCTGGCTGTGAGTACGGCAGGCCCCTCATAGAGGGAAGACCTGATTTTCTCTCAAGTTTATCTTACAGGTCAAATTTGATCACAAGTTCCCTTTTTAAAACCCCCATTTTAGGTGAGAGCAGAGAAGTTTGGGGGAGAAATAGGGTACAGTCCTACTTAAATGCTCATGTGCTATTTAGGATTTCAGATTTCCCAAGCACTAAGGAGTATGTGCACATAAAAAAAAAAAAAGCACCAAAAGTTTTGTTTTTAAATTGTCATATCTATATAAAAACATATGTCAATACTTTGAATTTCTATAATATGGTCACAAAAATAATATTGATACTGTTTCTGAGGATTGTCATGTAAAAATAGTGAGTGATAGTTTTAAAAACACCATAAAATATTTAAAGCTCAATAGCAGTTTTCATTTCTTTTGAACAATTTCTGAGAAAGGAAGTTCACTTATCCTCTGAAAGCTCATGGGTGCTTATGAGTGGTTGCTTATAGAGAGTTGCTTCTATCCTCTGAGACACGAAAATCAAGAATATTCTCATTTATGTTGGAGTGGAAGACACGGTACCTCCCTCTGGGTTCCTGTAGTCAACGAGACAAACCATCTGGGGGGGGGGGTGGACTGAAGGAGTGGGTTCTGTCAGCCCCGTGGGACCCGAAATCAGGGTGAAGACAGTTTCTTGTTTGTGAATGGCTAATTAGTAGGTTTGTCTCAGAACAAGGCCTTACACCTTTCCCTGGTAGCAACCTTAGGATTGACCAGTGATGCCTAAAAACCACCAGTCACCTGCTCTGACTCACCCAAGTTCACAGAGAATCCCAGAAGTCTCAAGTTTCTTCAGGAAGTTGAGTTCCAAAACTGTTTATGAGATCAGGTTAAGGTGACTTTTCTCTATTGTAAGCATTAATAATTGTCCATAACAAAGCAAATATGCTGTAATTGTGTATTTATGATAGGATTATGTTTTCTTGGTGATGGGGCATTTAGGAAGTCAAGATATTTTATAGCTCTTTTTTCCATTACAGGTTTGAAAAAAGTTAAGGTGTACATATTAAAAAGTATGCTAGACAGATTAGGATTTCTTGGTCTGGGAGAAACCAAGACTAAGAAAGAACACCATTAAAGTTTAATGATCATAAAGGATATTGACATGACCAGCATGGATATATTCCCCAAATAGTGGACTTTAAAACTACAGGAAGCTTTCTAAAAATTGTCCTTTGCTAAGATAAGAGATTATGGGCTGGAAACATAAATGTAGAATGAAGGTTCAGGAAAGGTAGAGGTTTTAACAATGGTGAACATTTGTTGGGTTCTTCCCATGAGCTCACTCTTTACTACTTTATCTGGTTTGACCTTCATAACAACCTGAGGAGGAAGGTCTTCTTATTTATCCCCATTATACAGACTAGGAAGCTTGAAGATTGGATAGATTATATATGATTTGTCCACAATCACACAGGCCAGAAATGGTGGAGCTGGGATTGATGATATCATTCACAGCGTATTAGAGAAGGCCTTGGGGTGTTGGAGACTGTTACCTTTTGTTTTTTTTTTTAGACATTACTGTCTCCTTTTTATATTATTTCTATGTGATCTAGTGGACCCCCATATGGCAGTTCTTGTGTCTTATTTTTCTATAGTAATTCTCTCTCCTTAAGTAGGTCATTATCATAGAATCTTAGGATGGTTACCCTGAAAAAGATTGGCTGGGCTCTGCAATCTGTCCTCTGGGACAAAAAACCAAAGAGACACCTCACTTGTTAAGGATAGTGAGAAGTTATTTTCCCTAATCTTGGATATCTTCAGGAAGGACTGCCACTAAAAGCAAAATTATCCTTTGGTAGACTGTTCTAGTGTATATTCTGGAAGTCAGGGACTTGATGCAGAAACTAAAACCTCACTGATCCAACTTCTTTTATCGCCTAAGGGGAAGTTAGAGAATGAGTAATTACTACTTCATTATAAAATTTCATTGTTCACTCAAGCCACCCTGGGAGGTTCCTTGAATGTTTGTTTACTGAGCACTTACTATGTGCCAGGCATCGCACCAAATTGTGTGGAGTCTGATCTTAGAAAACTTCAAGAATAACACTAGACAACCCAGCCCCCCTGGATCATTTAGAGTCAGATTTTTAATTTTTTTGAATGATAATGATGATTTGCCACTCCCTGGGTATTATTTAATCCTTACAACAACTCTGAGATAGTATTATCATACCCATTTTACAGGTGAAGTGATTAAAGCTCAGCAACATAAAGAAACATAATAACCCATGTCACACAGCAGGGCCTTGACCATGTGAGCTCCTAAAGAGAATAGTAATAATTTTAATATAGCACTTGACAGTTACCGAATGCTTTTATTTATATTATCTCATTTGCTTTTGTGACAAACATGGTAGTCGTTGTTATGATATTCATTTTACAAATAGCAATAATAACTTGTATTTAAGACGTACTTCATATGTACCAGGAATGCCAGATAACTCATCAGATAAGGCCATGTTCATGGAATGTTCCCAGCAACCCTAAGAAGCATCATTATTCCCATTTTACAGATGAGCTGTTGAGGCCCCGAAGTTTAAGTGGCTAGCTCCAGCACAGTGGGGAGCTTGTCTGCCCAGTGAGGGCACAGGACCATTTTGTTATATTCACTTTACCATGTTATGCTCCCTTATTTCCAGAGGAGGAAACTAAGATTCAGAGAATTCCCTACCACACAGCTTATAAATAGCAGAGTCAGGGTTCCAACTCCTATCCTTTTGCTAGAAAGCCCACTTGTTCTCCCTAGACTGGGCTGCCCCTCTGCGCAAGGAGAACTGAAAGGCTGCCCAGATTAAGTTCCCCGATTCCTCTGTGATATGTTTTAAATGTTAATAACTTTAGTCATTCTTTACATTTCTTTGTATTTTTCCCCGTTTTTAGGCAGGGAGCCCTATACTACTGCTAACAGCATGCACATGCAGGTTAAACTACTTGCTCCGGAAGTCATCCGGTCAAGTTAGATTAGAACTCAAATCCAGATCGGAGTCCTGTGTGCCCAGCTCAGTTATCTATGTGATTCTTGTCTTGTCTATTGAAAATGTGGCCCGAGAGAAGGCCTTGCTTTTATGAGATTGCTTTCTGGTGCTGTGAGGAGTGCATCCTTTTCCATCTGAAGGTCATTTACATTTCTCAGAAACGTAATGAATTACATTAATGGTTAAAACAAGGAAGCATGTCAGTATCAGATATATAACAAGGACCACTCACTCTGATTTGAAATGTTGCCAATCTATACAATCTCAGCCTTGAACTTTTTAAAGCACGAAAGTTCATTACTTTAATGACCAAGTCCCCTTTCTGAAGGAAAAGTTTATGTTAACCATTTACAGTACTATACTTTTATTCAAATTACGAACTCCAGTAAATGTTCCCTAAAATTGAGCTGGATGAAATTTTTCTATGTATCTGTTGATATAGTAAACATCAGATAAATATCCAGATGTATTTAATTATTTTGACTCAGTATGTCCTATTTAGACAGCCTTTAAATAAATTGTTTCTGAATTGAACAAATAAACAAGAAATGGCTGAAACTAACTGGCTTTGATTGTATGGAAAAACCGAGAGGTTTTAAAAGAGGGATCATTTCAGAAATACCCAAGTCTTGTTATACTCATTTTTATTTTTAGAGATAGGTCTGCATTGACTATTCAAACATATTAATAGTTTTTAAAAAATTAAGCTTTTCATTTTCAGAGGCTGATAGGTGTTAGGGGAATAATTTTAAACCTGTTCCAAATGTATTAGTGCCAATTCAGATTGTTTTAACTGTGGGACTATCCTTGTGTCACCAACAGTTCTTTTTAAAGAAAGACAAGAATCAATACTTACCGAGTGCCTCTTTGTGCTAGTCATCTCTTCGTGGTTTTCTCATGTAATTCTCATATCCCTGTGATTCAGACATAATTTACCCCCCCAACCTCTTTTATAGATAAGGAAACCGAGGCTCAGAGTTGCTGAGTAATTAACCAAAAATCACACAGCTAGAAAGTAGAAGTCTCAGACTTGAACCTAATTCTGCACATTCCAAAGTCCCTGAATATTCTAATATACAGTGCTGTCTTGTGAACAGCCTTGTGTATTAGAATTTTTAAAATTAGCAAAACATTTTAAAATTAGCAAAAAAAAAGTTAAGAGAAATTTGCTTATGAATCTGTTTGATTAGCCGTCCAGTAAGAACAAAACGGTTTGAAATACACACTGTAAATATACAGCAAATTTACCTGTTTTACTTATGTAGACTGAAGCTCCCTTGATAAATGTACTTGGCCTTGAGCTTGTGCCTCCAGGAAACCCCATGGAGATACATCAAAAGATACTGTTAATGCTCAGCAGTTAACCCTAACAAGTTGGCTGCCCATTATTTTTATTATTAAAATGACTAGGTAACACTAGGCTGTATTCCAAACATGTGGCATCTTTAAAAGAGATTCCAGTAGGATGAAAGACGTGTCCCTGCTCTTCTGTTTTGGGTCATTTTCTTACTGTCAGAAACTCGTATGCTTAACATTGAAACTGGATGGTGATGAAGCTTTTCAGTTTTGTTTTTTTTTTCAGAGAGAGGGGGTGGGGGAGGGGCAGAGGGAGAGGGAGAGAGAGAATCATAAGCAGACTCCACACTTAGCACAGAGCCTGACACAGGGCTCCATCTCACCACCCTGAGATCAGGACCCTGAGATCATGACCTGAGCTGAAATCAAGAGGCGGACCCTAACCAACTGAGCCACCCAGGAGCCCTGAAGCTTTTCAGTTCTTTTTTTTTTTTTAAGGGTTTTATTTATTTATTCATGATAGACAGAGAGAGAGAGGCAGAGGCAGAGGGAGAAAGCAGGCTCCCCAAGGAGCAGGGAGCCCAATGCGGGACTCGATCCCAGCATTCTGGGATCATGACCTGAGCCAAAGGCAGATGCTTAACCATCTGAGCCACCCAGGTGCCCCTGAAGCTTTTTAGTTTTTAATGGCAGTTGACTTTGAAATTAAGTTTGTCTCTTTCTTAAAGGTTATTTTCTGGGGTAGCTTTAGCATGAGAATCATATAACTGGCTGCCCTCCTTTGTGTTCTTCTCACATGCTGTTCCCTCTGTTCTCCTCTCTACCCCAACCTCCTAACACTCCCCCACCCCCTGCTAGAAAGTGTCATTCATTGACCTGCTTGGAAAGAAAGCAAAATCATGGAATCCTGCACTTTATAAACCAAAGAGCACATCTGAAAGATAATAGCTGGAAATGCAGCAGTCTACCTGTTCTTTAACCAAGTTGGTTGTTCAAAGAAATTCTATCTTAAGAAAAAAGATAAGAATAATATGTGTTCATTGAAGTAATATGAGAAGATACAGAAAATAAATGAAGTAGAATTCAACTTTGTAAAGATAACTGAAGCAGATTGTTTTTTAGATGGCCGTTAGCCTTTCCAAATAGAAATACTGATGTGAGAGAGAGAAATAGTCCTTAGTCATGGTCCCATTTTTGTCACACTCATCGAGCCTGGAAGTCCAGAAAAGTTGTGTGCCATGCAGGGCCTGAAAGGGTGGGTTTGTAGGAAATAAACACTCCTTATAGAGTCTCACTTTTCTCTTGCTTTATCCTTTCTCAGTTTGAGGTTGCCTGTTCGAAGTCCACAGTGGCCGGTACACTAAAGATTTTTCTTCTTTTTCCCAGACCCCAGGCAGGCACAGTCTTCCCCACCGTGGTCCTATGACCAGTCTTACCCCTCCTACCTGAGCCAGATGACGTCCCCGTCCATTCACTCCACCACCCCGCTGTCTTCCACACGGGGCACGGGGCTTCCTGCCATCACCGACGTGCCCAGGCGCATTTCAGGTAAAGACCACACTTTAAGTACAAACCCACTCCCGTGCAGGGGTGGGGCTGGGGTGGTAGGATGGGCTGAAGCTCCAGGAACTCTCTATTAGAGGTGTGTGGGCAAGGGTACGACAGCTGGTAAAACTGGGTCCTCTGAATGATGGGGTTATCAAGTCCTTGAACATTTTAAATTAAAAGACTGAAAGCCCACCAGAGCTGGCATCATTTTCTTAAGATGACGTTGAATGCCACCCAGTTTTGGTCCTGCTGAATTGTGGCCCCTTTGGTGGGTGCTGTCTCAACTGGGGCCTTCTCCTGAGGGTCTTATGCCAGGCCTTCCTCTGCTTGCATTTCTTTCTCTTCTCAACATCCACCTGTAAACCAGATTACAGACCAATGGCACAGCCTTCCATCTCTAGAGCCTCTTAACCCCCAGAAGTCCAAGCTGGCTCGTTCTGAGAGCGAGCACCTGCAAACTTAAGATCCTTATCAGAAGCTAGTCACTTGAAGTGTGGCGAGGCCTGGAAGACTCTTAAAAGGCCATGTGTGGCCTCCAAGGGCCAAGTCCAGACTGAGGTAGCCTCTCCACGAACCATCTAGCATGCCGCGGTCGCTCTCGACATGGCAGCCCCGGTGCTGACACATCCATTATTCCAGAGGCACCGCAGAAATGTGTGGCTCATGGTGGAAGTGCATGAGGCGAACCTTCTGGCCTCTTCTCTCACTATCACGGAGAGAATTCATCCTAGAGAGCCAGAAAGTGTACACAGCCTTCACACTGGCAAGTAGAGGAAAGTTAAAGGCTCTCGGCCAATCGTATGAGTCCTGTGAATAAGGAAAAATGTCTCTCAGTACAGCCCTGACATGCAGACCGGAGCACGGCCCCCCATAAATAAAGAAGTAGACCCACTGAGGCACACACAGTTGGATCCTCTATGTGTCAGACACTCTGCTCAGCATTCGCGCTCCGTGCACCTGTTTGACTCCTGGCCAGGTTAATGCCTCTCTTTCTTTCTCTTTGTGTTTCTGTCTCTGTTTCTCTCCCTCTCTCATTTTCTGCAAAGCTCGAAGCCGCTACTCACTCCGCTGAGTTGCATCACTGACAAGCTGAAGCTCCACCAGCAGGCTTGCAGGTTTTGATTAGTTCAGACTCCTTTATTTCTTTCCACTTGGGAGGAGGGAAGGCTTTGTTTCTCAAGCAAATGGCAGGAAAGGGCTCTCTGGTCCTAGTGCCTTCACATTTTCTACAGCAGATGGACTCCCGCAGGGGTGAGTAGGGTAAGAAGAGGGGTGGAGGGAGAACCACAAGAGTCTTTGGAAAACCATGTTACCCCTTTTCATTATGACTGCTGTTACTATTTTTATGAATCACGTGATATATCTTGGGGGAATTGTGCAGAGTATAGAATTTTAGTTATCATTTCCCTTAACAGGAATGACTACCTCCTTTAGGCAAACATTAGTTAAAGACACGGGAAGGGATGAGTAAGGCGCAGTAAGGGGAGAACGAGGGCCGATGTGGGATCAGAGGCACAGGGTTGGATGGTGTTGAATGAGTTCTGGTCATTCCTTCTGTATTTTCTACCGAGTCTGTTTTGTTTCACGTTGGGCCAAAATGACGCTGGGCCAGGACAGATTTGTGCAAACTTGCTTCTGTTTCGGGTCCTCTGGGGCCTCCATCTGTCCAACCCTCTGTGGCTGAAGCAGATTTTGCTGTTTGTCCTCTGGCTGTACCTAGAGGAAAAAACCTCAGGGAGTGATTGTAGCTTTAGAGACCCCGCTCTACAGCGTTTTCTTACCCAGGTGCATTCGCATCAGATTCAGCGGGAAAACCATTGCAGAGAACCCTGGAAACACGCCGCATAAATGTGTAGTCGCTGTGGTTCGTCATTTACATGTGTCCTACAGAACAGCGAGATTACTTTGAGTCCCTTGACTGATGCCTATTTAAAACGTTTCCATAAGCCCATACCACACAACTCTGCCCGTTTCACAGAAGAGGCAGTAGGGGCAGAAACGGGTGAATTATCCAGCCGCATATTGATCTGAGGCCAAGGGTAGGGACAAGCCTCTGCTCTAAACTAGTTTCAAACTGAGTTTAGTCCAGTTTTTTCCTCCTGCCCCAAACATTTCTCTGAGTTGTTCCTGGCCAAGTAACGTGGTGCCAGGGTGGGAGGTTCTGTGTAAACATTAAAGGGAGGAGGACAGAAAATCCCTCATGTCAGCATGCTGGGAAACAGGAAGAAAGAACTAGATAGGGACTGTCAGGGAACTGAAGGAACCGTGATTTACCTGACCTTGCTCTTGGGCACGGGGCTGTGCCCGCATCCCACAGTGCTGCCCGCTGGGCTTGGGGATCACGTCAGCTAGCATGAGCGCCATTTTCGCTTCCCTGGGGGCCGGTCCTAGGGACCTCTCGAGAATGGAGCCCATCTCGTGGGTTCCAAGGTGCCACCTTGCAGAGTTTCTGTCTTATTCCCCCCGATATCTAAAGCTGTCCCTAAGGTCTAGGATGCTTTCTCTCCATAACATGGACAGCTAAAATACTAAACTTCATCTCCATCTCTAGGCAGTCCTGTGTTCCCTTTTTGTGATGCTTTCCAGAGCAGTTCATGCTTTTGTGTAGAGAACTCAGTTCTCATCTCCTTATATGAAGGGGACACAAAAATACTATCATAGGATCATGGGTGAGAAAGAAGTCCTTACTTGTAGGGTAGGACTGGAGGTTCAGACTCAGGTTTGAGTCCCAGCTCATGCACATAGCAGGCAAGTTCCTTACTTCTCTGAAACTTAGCTTTCTTATTTGTAAAATAGAGATATGATATTAATCTTCTGGGGTTACCGTGAGGATCCAGTGAGATACTTTATGTAAAGTGCTGTCCTGCACACTGCATACGCACTATGGGCTCAACAGATTGTAGCTGATATTACGAAGCAGAAGTTGTTTTGTAATAATTGCTTACCTGTATATAATTTGCAGGCAAGTCCTAGCTTAAATGAGTCAAGTGGGTAAAAATCTGAACTCTTAAAGGGGATTATTTGCTTTGTAAAATGGATCCATCACAGAGCATAGTTAAAACAAACAAACAAAATTTAAATATTTAAATGAGTGAATACCCAGATGGCATTCATAAAGCACTGCACACAGTGCCTAGCGCATAGAAGTACTCAATGTTTGCTATCATTATTACTGTGTAGATTTAGAATGAATGTGTATAGAGCTAAAAGCAGTTGGGAGCCATTCACAAAAGGTCAGTGACACACTAGGAGAAAATAACTGTTTCATTATAATGTTGGAAAAATAGCAGGATCATGTTCTTTTCCGAGGGATCATAGGAATAACAGCAGCCAGAAAGATCTTTCAGAAAGTACCGTTCCTAAAGAAACTCTATTTCATCCTGAAAGACCACTCCAAAGAAAGGCCATCATTTAATATACTTAAAGATCTTCAGAGAATCCAACTTTACAACTTCCTTTTTGGGTATCCCCCCTGAGTAATTTTTCAAGTGTAGCTACAAATGGTAGACCTTAACAAATTACGATAATGACAGTGATGGATGCTGTATTGTGTTGTCCCTGCCGTGGCCCTCATGGAAGCAAGGTATAGATAGAATAAGATGATAAACCTATGTTACCCACAGTCCCTACTTGACCGCAAGTAAAGATGCAAAGCCAGAGGTCTTGGAGTTCATCAGCACAAAACAAAGACTCAGGAAATATTTCCTTAACCTTGAATAGCCTTCAATATTGTAACAAAAACAATAGCAGCAGTCATAGGTTTATGACTAAACAATAAATTACTGTCATGTAATTGATCAGTAGGGCTTCCCTTACTGTAATGAGTTTAATTCATGTTCAGCTGAATTAGAGAAATCAAACGCTTCTTACCAGAAACTGGTCTGGAGACATAAGGGGGCAGGAGGAGAGGTTGGTTCTCCTCCCCTCCCATACTCACGATGATAAGCATGGCCTTATCACCTAACAATCTGTATTTAAGTAGCATCCTCCACCCCGAGGGATTTTATACATTATCTCATTTCATCTTTTTTTTTTTTCAGGGAGGAATTTTTTTTTTTTTAGATTTTATTTATTGATTTGAGAGAGCGATAGAGGGGGAGAGAGTACAAGCAGGGGGAGTGGCAGGCAGAGGGAGAAGCAGGTCCCCTGCTGAGCAGGGAGCCCGATGCGGGGCTCAATCCCAGGACCTGGGATCATGACCTGAGCCGAAAGCAGCCACCTAACCAACTGAGCCACCGAGGCGTCCCTATCTCATTTCATCTTATAGGATCCTAAAACAATATTCACTATATAGAGGTAGCCAAAATTGTTTCTCACTGATTCTATCAAAGAGCAAGGTGTGACAAGGCGAGGACAAGTAAGCCTGACAACAACCCAGACCACTGTGTGTCTTTATCATTGTCATAATGTTATCACCCGTGCATCTTTGATGTTCAAAGCACTTGTGAGGCTTGACACAAAGATGATAATTATTTTTCTGCAGGTCATTACAAAATACTATGTAAGTAAATAATTACAGACTTTCAAAATGTATTTTATGTAATTACCCGATATGAAAAGAAACACAACTGTTTCTTTGACTTGTGGGTCAGAGTGTGAGCTCTTGCCAGTCTCCAGAAGGATAGAGTCCCTCCGTAAGTTTATTCTCTGCAGATAACTCCTCCCCTGCCCCACCCATCCGAGTAAAGCCACTCAGATTGACCTAAGTCTACTACTCTTCAGCATATGTGAAGTAGAAGGGACTCATACAAACATTTTTCTGTGGTCTTGGTCATTGTGCCCATGGACCTCTCTGTTTTGGGGAGGTCTCTTAGAGAGTTAGGATACGTGAATTAGAGACGCAAGGGTAGGGTCATATGTGATGTTCACCTCCATTACTCAGGGAGAGGCCAATGCAGGTGTGTGGACGATCTTTTTCTACATTTGTAGGATTTTTTTTTTTTTTACATGAGACAGTTAACTGTAATCTTTTTGAAGTTTGCATATTTTTGTTTGTTTGTTTCAGCAAATGGTCTTGAATTTCTTCTTTCAAAGTATTTAAATATCAAAACATTCCACTTAATCAACTGCCCAGGGCTATTCAAGATGTCTGTTTTTATGACTCTTAGTCGCTAAAGTATAATATTTCCAAAGGTCAGCAGAATAGGCGTTAGTCTAATAAATAAAGTTACTAAAAATTATTTTATTACTACCACAAAACCGAGAAATTGCCAGTGGAAAAACCCCATTTGATCATTCAAGGCCGATCAGGAGGGGTTGTCTCATGTGATTTCAAACCGGACGGTGGTTGATGCAGTTCAGTTTTAAATGTCCCTTATAACCGAGTTTCTGTCAAGTCCCCTGAGTCCGGTTTTGAAACGAGCCGCTTCAGTAATGTGCCAAGTATATGTGGACATTTATTTTCACAGGGCCACTCTTAACTCACAGGAGGGAGTGACGCCTTAAGAGAGGTTAAAAGGAAAACTCCAGCAATTAATACTAATAAACCAGAAAGTTAAAGCAACTATACTAAAACACTAGAACGTCTCCTTTTTTACTACAGAACCATTCCTTTATTAAGAGCCACCTGTTTGGTAGACACGCCTCTGCCCCAACAGCCACGGGCAAGTAGTTAAGTCTAATAGGAGCCACTCTTATTTTGAAGAAGTTCTCTGTTTAAAGCCACAGAGGGGGAAGTTATTAAATTTAATAGACCCTAAACAAAGGCAAGCCCTGTGTTACCAGTGGAATGTTGTTCAGTATTCTTCTCTGGGTTATCGACGACGATTGGGTGGGTAATTTTTGCATTCTAGAAGTTGAAATTCATCTTGCTTTCTCTAAAGGTAGGCTCTCTTCTGACACGAGCAGATGAGGTTTTTATCTTATTGCCGGGGGAGGGGGGTGGGGTGGGGCGGGCGGGGCAGGTTCAGGGCATCTCTGGACCTGAGTTTAATGAGTTTACTAACTGAGTGACGGGGTGCTGAGGACCCCAGAACTGGTTTCCATTCCGACTAGATCAGTGGGGAGAGTTGGCCTGGCTCACAGAACTGAGGGAACTCGGTGGTATGATATTTACTGTTATTGGAGTTAGACGGAGGTATGGAAACTCAGCATGAAACCTGTGTACGTGGCCTGACTGATTTCACACATGGTACTTGTCAGTTGTTTTCATGAGGATTGGTTTTTGGTACATGCGCAACCACCCACACATGAAGAAAAGGTGTAGCAATGAAGGGGCTCGTGTGTATGCAGGGATGGCAAAGACATGGCTGCAGATTCTACTGAAAGGTTCACTGCAGTCCCTTTCTCTTCATAGGAGAAAACTTGGGAGCTTGAACCTTGCTTCACTAAAAGTATAAAGTTAATTTTTTAGGGACACGGTGGCTTCTGTGGTTCCCTGGGATCCGAGAGCAGGGTGGAGGCAATGTGACTGAGGGAACCTGAGTTTTGGTTTCATTGTCACTGAAGATTCTTTGTGCTGTTCTCAGATATGCCCATCAATTCCTGGTGCCTCCGCGGGCCCATGTGAACAAATTACTCAGAACTGCCCGTCCACATGTCTCAATTTTGTGCAAGGAGTGAGATGATGTCTGCCCAGGGATTTGTTGTTCTTAGGACTTCTAGCAAAGAAAGCTTGCCTTACCTAATAAATGCCAATGGAGAAACTAAGTTGTGTTGTGAGCTTCAAAATGGTAGAAACATACTATATATATGAACATACTATATATATATATATATAAATTTTTTAGAGCAGTTTTAGTTAAAATTTTTTAGAACAGTTTTAGATTTATAGAAACATTGAGCATAAAGTAGAGCTGGGATCTGTCCCCTACCCCCATCCTGCCCGCCTGCCGTTTTGTCTTATTATTCACAGCTTGCATTTGTGTGGTGCATTTGCTATGATTGATGAACCAATATTGATACATTATTCTTAACTGAAATCTATAGTGGATGTTAGGAAGTTCACTCTCAGTGTTGTGCATGTCTCTGGGTTTTGTCAAATACATAATGCCATGTATCCACCATGAGGGAGTCCTTCAGAATGATTTCATTGCCCTAAAAATGCCCTGGGCTCCACCTGTCTGTCCCTCCCCACCTGCCCCCCGTAGCCCCTGGCTGTGATCTTTTACCTGTCTTGATAGTCTTGCCTTTTCCAGAATGTTGTATAATTGGAATCATACAGCCTGGCTGCTTTCCCTTACTTCGCCATGTGCATTTAAGGTCCTTCTGTATCTTCCCATGACTTGATAGCTCATTTCTCTTTACCACTGGGTACTATTCTATTGTAAGGATGTTAGTCTGTTTTTTAAAACATCAAGGCTTTCTCCCTGCTCCTGGGAATACCCCCACCCCATTTCCTTTTGTCACTGACTTTGTCAGTGGTGCTTCTTTTTTTAGAAAGCATCTCATGCATTCCTTCCTGGGGAAACACTTCCTCTGTCATAGCAGTTGTCCCCAAATGGTCCAGATTATGGTTTTCCATACCTTTGGTTCATTTCTTAATATTTTTCTTTAGCTTTGTCCACAGACCGCTTACTAAACATTTACATTGAGGTGATGATTCTTATCAATTCAAGTACAGGACAGATCCAGCTAACAACCCATTTATCTGATGACTTTGATGCTCTCCTAGGTATGGGATGCTCCTTTTCTCTAAGAATGTCTGGCATTCCTTAAGTAAGCTGCGCCATTCCTTAAGTAAGCTATGCTGTTACATATATATGCACATATGCTTGTATTTGCCTGTTCATTACATTTAGAATGGGTATACATAAAAATATTCTCGACAGGTGTATTATTTGGGATGTTAGTAAATATCAGCCAAGCTACTACTTGAACTTTTTTCAGGAAAAACAGGACACATCGAAATCCTCCAAGTCTTTGTATTATTTTGTTACTTCAATGAGCATTGATTTCTCAGGAAATCACTTCCACGCCAGCCACCAGCCCTTTCCTCCGCAGGGCTGGCCAGGGCTCTGTTCATCCTTCTCAGCCACCTCTTTCCCCAAAGGAATTCCTTCCCCGACCACCACTTTCCTCAGAGTTTATTCCTCTGTCTACACCCATCCATTTCTCATCTCTGTGCTTTGGACACACCTCTAACGTGATACATACCTTCCTTTAGTAACATCATTTGCTTAAATGCCTTCTGCCTTCTATAGGAGAGGTGAGCTTCTCAAGCATGGGGACTGTTTTGCATGAAGCCTTGAATCCTTCTAACTGAGCACAGTTTTGAGCACATAGTATGTGCTCAGTAAATCTTTAAGGAAACAAATATTAGTGGGAAAGAAGATAGAAAAATACAGCAAGATAGGCATGAAGAAGAAAGAAGGGAAGAAGAAAGGGAAAAAGAAGAAAGAAGATTTTGTTCACCTGGAACAACAAAGAAAGGACAAAACAAGAGGAACTTTTTATTGCTGATAAGGACAGGAAATAGCACAGTATGAGTGTGCATAAGCAGTATATATTTTTATCTCTAAGCCTTTCTGCAATGTGTTTCATATTTAGAACACATAGCAAGACTGCATCTGTTTCCAGAACTTGCTGCTAACAGTTGGTAATAATGCCAAAACATACTTTAGTTCCAGCTTGAAACCAAATGATCAAATAGAATTTTTGATTTCTAATTTAGAGTCTGACATTAATTATAGCCATCATGTAATAAAGTGTCAAAGTCTTTTTTGAGAAAATAATAGAAATTATATTCACTAAGCTGTAAATTGAAACAAAACTACTCCCCTAAAACAAAGCAAAAGTCTGGTTTGGACAACATTTTTGACGAAGTCTTACCTTCTCCAGACTGTACTTTTCCTGTTCTCCCCGATCCTCCCTGCTCTTTAAACCCTTGCTGTATGATAGGGTTTCCTGAGTCACTCACTGTCCAGGTCTGTGGTCTCTGGGCACACTATGCTTTGTCAGCCTGGCACCCAGACCAAACCCCCTTACTCTTGGCCTCTGTTAGCATAGGCTAAGGTGGCCTTAGTGCTTTGGGGACAATGCTACACTCTGTCCCCTCATGTTTGCCATTTTCTGGCAAGCTGGATTGCTCTCATATATATATATATATATATATATATTTTTTTTTTTTTTTTACTTTTACAGTTATTTTTTTCAGATCCAAGTAGGATAATTTACAGTTATTCCTGTTTGGTTTTTATCTTATTTAATTCAGGTAATAGTTCCTGCCTGTCAAGAGCTTTTTCGATTTTTATCACTTCATCCAATATAGTAGTAGCTTCTTGCATTCCTTCCTACCTGGGATGTCTTTCTTCAGTTTATTTCAGCCATTTCAAGTCAGCTCAGCAAACACTTGGTACATAATTATAAAGTGCTTAGGCAGGCAACAAACAAAAAACAAAATCGAAGACATCGTCTGAGCCTTCAGGAAGCTTTTGGCCTTATTTAGGAGATGACATGTGCAAAGAGGACACAGTTTTACTGTGATGCCGGCTCATGTAGAAGCCAGAATGCGCAACAAATGCTCAGGATTTTAGTGAAAGGTGATCTCTTGCCCCACTACCCAAGCAGCTTAAAGCCTTCTCCTTCGGAAATTAAAAAAATCTATGCCATTCTGCTAGATTATACTTTTACTCTGAGTTACTTCAGCTGGAAAAAAAAAAAAATTCCACTTGTTGGCATGTGTGGTACGTAATGTTTCTTAAGATAGGACAAGAACATACAGAAAATCTTGTCTTTCCCCAGCTAGATTGAAAGTTCCCTTAGGCCAAGGACCTGGCTACTAACCCTTTGCGGTGTCTCTCTGTGAGTCCTCGTTTCATGCTCTGTGTGTAGATGCTCCTGGACGTACTTGCTCACTGCAGAAAGCTCTATCCAACAGAGCTGCCTGCTTTTGGGTCCCTTCTGCTGTACCCACTGTTAGGAGTTGCTAATACATCTAGAACTGGGGCTGTATAGAGACTAATGACAATTGCCATTTACTTAATTTCACATTTCATATGCACAAATATGGTCCTAGCATGTATTTATGTGATAGAATTTTTTACTATCTCTTTTAAAGTCAAGCAACACTGTTAGCTCTATGCCGTTACATATATATGCACATATGCTTGTATTTGCCTGTTCATTACATTTGGAATGGGTATACATAAAAATATTCTCGACAGGTGTATTATTTGGGATGTTAGTAAATATCAGCCAAGCTACTACTTGAACTTTTTTCAGGAAAAACAGGACACATCGAAATCCTCCAAGTCTTTGTATTATTTTGTTACTTCAATGAGCATTGATTTCTCAGGAAATATTAATTGATCACTGCTGCTAGAAAGGGGAAAGAGACACTGCATGATTATTTTAAGTTTGTTTTTAGATTTGTTAATATGTAGAAATATCAGAAAGATGTAATTGAAAGAGATAACTAAACAAGTTAAAAGTTTCCATATAATTAAATCCCATACGATAAAATACAAATGACAGCACTTTAATTTGAATCATTCAAAGTCATTATATTATTAAATTGGGTCAGAATTTAAGAGACTTGGTTTGAGGCAAATCTAGGATCCCATTTGACTACACTACCTTCTAAATTTTTTGTGTGTGACACTCCAGAAATTCACGAATCTCAAATTCATAAATAAATAAATAAAATGCTGCTCAGGCACCAGTGTCCCTGAATATCTCAGAGGATTTCTTAAGCAGGAAGGTGTCGTCTTTTCCCGAGAGACTTTGGCCTTAAGTAATAAACTTAGAAATGTAGTCCAGCATGGTAGACTGGAGTAAGACCAATGTTCCTGTATCCAAAGTTCACCGCTCTCTCGCTAATCAAAATGGTCACCTTTCCAGCTCCATGTTGTAATTAGTAATAATGCTATAGTTAATGGAATAATAATAACAAATATAATGATGGTTATAAACACTCCGCCCTGGGCCAAGGAGAGCAGTGATTCATGATAAATCAATAATAAACCCATTGATGTGGTCACAATAAATCTGTACCTAATTAAGAAGAACCCTTTCTAAATAAGAACCACCAAGGAAATAAAAACAGGCTTGGAAAAGAGGAAGAAGTCTGATAATAGTGTTGTGGTATACTCACCATTAAAAAACAACAACAAAAAAACAAACCCGGAAGCTCACCAACTACACCTGAGGAAAACAATACCTTCTCAGTGTTGCTTAAAGGTACAGTGGTGCGTTGACCTAAAAGATTCCAAAGAGGAAAGAGTTTGGCCCCCTGGACAGTTCACAGAGAAAGTTAAGGGTTTCGTGGTTTTCTTTGACCTTAGAAGTTGGTAGGTGTCACAGGTGCTATACCTTTGAAGCATTTGTTGGGTCTTGGTTTTTGGTCCACTCTGATGATCTCTGTCTTTCAACTGATAGAGTTAGACCATTGGTATTCAAAGTGATTATCGATCTAGTTGGAGTAATACCTACCATATTTGTTACTGTTTTTTATATGTTCTTGGTCCTATTTTTTTGTCTTCCACTCTTTTTCTGCCTTTCATGGTTTTCGCTGAGCGTTTTACATGAGTCCATTTTCCCTCCCGTTCTTAGCCTATCAGTTATGCTTCTCTTTCTACCCTCTTTTAGTGGTGACCCCAAGTTTGCAATATACATTTACCACTACTCCCAAGTCTACCTTCAATAACACTGTAGCACATCATGGATAGTGTGAGTACCTTATAACCTATGAACAGCTGTGTGTACGTTTTATGTGGACATAACTTTTCAACTTCTTCAGATAAATGCCAAGGAGTGCAATTGCTGGATCACGTGGTAAGAGTATATTTGCTTTTGGGAGAAACTGCCAAACTGTTTCCCAAAGTGGCTGTACCATGTTGCATTCTGACCAGCAGTGAATGTGAGTTCCTGTTGCTTTATGTGATCTCTGTGTGCATTTATATTTAAAGTGGGTTTCCTGTAGAAACATACAGTTGGGTCTTGTTTCTGGATCCATTCTAGCAGTCTCTGTCCTAAGTGGTGCATTTAGATCATTGATGTTCAAGTGATGATTGATATGGTTGGATTAACTAATATAGTTGGATTGGCCTTTGAAGGGTTATTAAAACCTCAGATGACCGTTTAATCGAACAGATGATTGAAGCATTTAAACTGGGACATGCATCCACCAAAGAGGGTTGAACCTAACACCGATAAAATAGCAGTTGCTCAATAAAATTGTGTTGTATTGGTTTGGTTTATTAGAAAAATGTGCCTTCCAAGGCCCAGGCATGCAGCACAGTGATTAAACACTCAGCCTCATTGACAGCTTGTAGAAATAGCACTTGGCTGGGAATTGAGGAACCTGAGATCTATTTTTAGATGAGCCTCTGAGTTCTTGAGCAGCTCACTTAACTTCTATGGGTCTTAGGTTCCTTGTGTGTGAAATAAGTTAGTTGGGCTAGCTATTCCCCAAGGTCCGTCATTTTCAATGTCTAGGATTCTAAAATAAGGGCTACAAGGGTAGGTTTTCTCTCATAAACATTTAGCGATCAGCACATCAGAAATCTAAATACTGCCACCCATAATAAAAATAAAGGCTAGTATAGCGTTTGACTTATGAACTAAATTCGTAGGAAGAACTACTATAGATGTCAAGAAAAGCTTTGTCTCGTGCTTCAGTTGATTCTGATGAGGAGCAATCTAGGATCAGGTTAATTATTGCCAAAGAGCTAGACCTTCAGACCTTGACACTGGACCACAGCTGACCCCTGTTCAAGGTGAAGCCTTGCATGTGTGCACGTGTGTACGAGTCTGCAAGCGGGCTTTGAAACCATGGCTTTATTAAAATTAAAGAACTTTATTTTATTGACATTTTACATACCCTTGCATGGTTTTATATAACTTATCTATTTTAGACCCTCTTTACCTGAGAATGGTTATAATGAAGTATAATTTATCTTACTGGAGAATTAAGAATGTTAGAAGCTAAAGTTTATGAAAACAAAAGAACAGATGAATTCTATTAATAAAAGAATAAATGGGATGAGAGGACCAGATTCTCTATATTAAAGAAATTATATATTTAGAGAAAATATTTTTTTAATTTTTTATTGTTATGTTAATCCCCATACATTACATCATTAGTTTTAGATATAGTGTTCCATGATTCATTGTTTGTGCATAACACTCAGTGCTCCATGCAGAACGTGCCCTCCTCAATATCCATCACCAGGCTAACCCATCCTCCCACCCCCCTCCCCTCTAGAACCCTCAGTTTGTTTCTCAGAGTCCATCGTCTCTCATGGTTTGTCTACCCCTCCGATTTCCCCCCCTTCATTCTTCCCCTCCTGCTACATTCTTCTTTTTTTTTTCTTTCTTAACATATATTGCATTATTTATATTTAGAGAAAATATTATTAGAATTATAACAAAGTTCCTTTTAGTGTGAAACATTGCTATCATAGTATTATTTTAAAAGATTTTATTTATTTATTTGTCAGAGAGAGAGAGTGAGTGAGTGCACAAGTAGGGGGAGGGGCAGAGGGAGAGGGAGCAGGGAGCCTGATGTGAGACTCAATCCCAGGACCCTGGGATCATGACCTGAGCTGAAGGCAGACGCTTAACTGACTGAGCCACCCAGGTGTTCCTTGCTATCATAGTATTTTATGACCACATGATAAAAATCTTCATTAATACAAATTATTGTCAACATTAAATTTACTCATTTACTGAGACTGTTCTAGTCACCGGAGTGATGAGTAAGACAGAAAAGCTCAGGGAGCTTTTTCTACTAGCATATGATGTAGTGATTAAACACTCAGTCTTTGGAGCCAGACTCTCTGGGTTTAAATCCAGGCTTTTTGACTCATTTGCTGTGTGATCTTGGGAATATTACTGAACTTGTCTGTACCACAATTTCTTCATCTGTGAAATGGGCTAATAATAATAATACCACCAATCTCAATAGGTAGTGATGAGGATGAAAGGATAAAGCATGTAAAACTCTTAGAATAATGCCTGGTAATAAATGTTAGCAATTACTGGGGAAGGGCAGTTAATTGAAAATGAGAAAATATTGTCTAGGGGAATGTACTGTGAAGAAAGTAAAATGGAGTGATACTATGAGGAAGCCAAGATCTAAATTTACAAGGAGTTAGCCCTGTGCAGCTCATTGCAGGCATCGGGGAAGGTGGGTGCAAGGGCCTTGGGGTGGGAAGACGAATGCCCAGTGGCCGGAGTGTGGAGAAGATGAGCAGGAGGCAGAGACATCGCTGCTCCGGATCCTGCCAGTCAGGACCGGAAGTTTGGGTTTGCTGGTCCACGTAGTGAGAAGCCACGGGCAGATTTTAAGCAGGGTCATGATATAAATGGATTTCTAGTTTCTGAAGGACACTCTGGCTGTTTGGGGGAGACTTGTGTAAGAGTATGAGGGAGGAAGCAAGAGTGTGTCTGGGAGGATGGGGACTCCCGCTTGCCTGGAATCAGTGGGGATGATGGGGATGGAGACACTCGGGACTGGAGCGGGGCTTTTGCCTCCATCATCAAAATGTTTTAGCAGTGCTTTCCCCCAATTGTTAGTCTACTTTAAAAAGAATAATATTAAGTCTTATAAAATGTTAGTTAACCTTTAGACATTGTTAATACACCCCAGAGTGAAGCGGTAATTCAGGAATCGCTTGATTTATTGGGTGAATACAGAACCACCAACCTGGAAAATTCAGCCAGAAATCCATTTTGAGAGCTGAAGTGCTTGGTTTGGTTGTTTTCATTGACACCATTAATCTGATTATTTCCAGGAGCTCCCCTTCCGTGGCACTGTGCCAAGACAGATCTCAGTGCAGTGAAGCACAATGATGAGATTAATTTGGGGGACTGACCCGCATTGTATGTTCTCCTCACCCTCTTCAAGTATAGGTAGCACACTTTTAGATCTCTCGTAGCCTTTAGACACACCAATTCCCTTTACTGCTTTTAAGACGGAATGACATGAACATGGCCACACTGGTGTGATCAGGCTGGCTCGGCAGGTGCTCATCCCGGGAAGCATGTGGCAACAGCCCTGAGGTGAGGAGACCCCTGAGCAAGGGGCTGGTGGTTAGTTACCTCAGGCTTGCACACTAATATTTTGCATTTGAGCAAAGTAAAGCTAGATGAGGAACCAGCGCTTGTCCCCCCTGTGAATGGAGGAACCATCCAGAACAGCTTCTTCTCAGAGGACTGAGAAATGGGGGCGTATCTGAAATTGGAAAGAACTTACAAGGATAGGGAGGAGGAGCTTGTTCTAAGTTGAATGTCATAAGCACAAACTAAGGGTCAAGGAGGAAGCTTTAAACAGCTGAGATGATTAGTGTAAGTGTGTAGTCAGCTATCACTCCCTTCTCAGATTCTTTCCATACCCTGTCCCTTAAAAAGAGAACAGGGAAAGAAACAACAAATGTTGGAGAGGTTGTGGAGAAAGGGGAACGCTCTTACACTGTTGGTGGGAATGCAAGTTGGTACAGCCACTTTGGAAAACAGTGTGGAGGTTCTTCAAAAATTTAAAAATAGAGCTACCCTATGACCCAGCAATTGTACTCCTGGGTATTTACCCCAAAGACACAGATGTAGTGAAAAGAAGGGCCATATGCACCCCAATGTTCATAGCAGCAATGTCCGCAATAGCCAAACTGTGGAAAGAGCCGAGATGCCCTTCAACAGATGAATGGATAAAGAAGATGTGGTCCATATATACAATGGAATATTACTCAGCCATCAGAAAAGATGAATACCCAACTTTTACATCAACATGGATGGGACTGGAGGAGATTATGCTAAGTGAAATA
Organism: Halichoerus grypus; assembly: GCF_964656455.1. Lineage (NCBI taxonomy): Eukaryota > Metazoa > Chordata > Mammalia > Carnivora > Phocidae > Halichoerus > Halichoerus grypus. Next base: position 103,735,068 of record NC_135720.1, on the reverse strand, counting down.
AGTCAAGCAGAGAAAGTCAATTATCATATGGTTTCACTTATTTGTGGAACATAAGGAATAACATGGAGGACATTAAGAGAGGGAAGGGAAAAATGGGCGGGGGGAATTGGAGGGAGAGATGAACCATGAGAGCCTATGGACCTGAGAAACAAACAGGGTTTTAGAGGGGAGGGGGGAGGGGGGATTGGTTAGCCCGGTGATGGGTATTAAGGAGGGCACGTACTGCATGGAGCACTGGGTATTATATGAAAACAATGGATCGTGGATCACCACATCAAAAACCAATGATGTATTGTATGGTGACTAACATAACATAATAAAATTAAAAAAAAAAAAGAGAACCCCTCCACTGTCCCCCTCCCCCAGCCTTCAGTTAGTGGCTCTAGAAATTAGCTTGAAGATTTTGTGAAGATATGAGCAGTTCTTAACATTTCCTGTTTGAAAAGTAACAAAAGTCCTACTCTCCATGGGCAGAAGCTTCCTCGTCTTCCTGGCATCCCAAGGTGCAGATGTACACTTGCTGAAAACTGGTATAACCATTTTTAAAGAAAAGAAGGAAAGCAGTAAAATCAGGGTCTTGGGAGCAGTGACCTAATCTACTTAAAATTTATTTGATGGATCTATTTTGAGTTTTAGAAGCCCAAAGGACGCAAAATAAGATAGAATTCAGAGTATCATCCTCTCCTAGGATGGGAAATCTAGAATAATTCCAAGGGCTCTAACAATTTTACAGATTAGAATTCTGGATAATGGGTTGGCTGTTTCTTTGGCTGTCAAACCTAGTTTTTAACCTTTCTCCCTGGCTTTGTCCTTTAGAATAGAACAGTAAAGGAGAAGAGAAGTCAAAGATTCAATGTAAGGAAGAGACAAAACTAGATTGAGGAACAATAGGTAACAAGCCACTGGGGGAAAAAAGCCACTTGTGAAAGGAATAAAATTGAAGGACAGTGTGCTCTACTAGAAAGAGGGGTATTTTCTCCCCAGGAGCTAGGAGTTTCAAATCTCAGTGATACAAATGTGTGCAATTAATTTCCTTCCTCTTCAGGTGAGGGGTGGTCTTGATCATGCTCATCCTTAAGCCTTGGGTACTGTTCTTTTTTGCTCCCACACTGCAGTATAATATTGAAAATCATCACAGAAGTGGTAACCAGATAAAACTAGGACCTTAGGACTCGAAACCCGGAGTCTACCCCGCTCTCCTTTGCCATGTTGCCTGGTGCCTGAAAGAGAAAAACTATTTCACCAAAGTGAACCCCACCCAAGGGTCTGCCTGCCAACATTTTAATAAAAAAGTAACATCTCAAACTATAAATAGTAGAACTTCTAGTTAAATGTTCGAAACAGATCTTTCTAAAAGTTCATAAAGATCCAGTAAGCAGTACCACTTAGGTTATGTAGGTTATCGGAGCCTTTCACATTGAGGTAAAACTCTTCAGCAACCCACAGATGTGGCAGGTGAGCTCTAACACAAATAACAAACAGGCTAGTGTGGAGGGAAATGGGATGAATAAAGAGATCTGTACAAATAGGCTCTGAGAGTTAGGACTGTGGATCCCCCCCCTCCCCCACCGCAGCATCGTACCGGATGTGAGGAGGCCCACGGCCTGGTGCAGCTAGGTGACAGGTGGATTCCAGCAGCAGGTCAGGCTGCCGTCTCAGAGGATGCTGGCCTGAAGGCTGGGTCAGCCAGGAGAGGTGGACACTCGGGCAGGTGCCACGGAGCATCTGAAGGAAAACGGAAGACACTACCAGGAAGGAGGAGGCCTCCTCATGGGGAAGCTTGAATTCTTCTACTGCTCTAATTTGGGAACTCCAGACAGCGAGGAAGTTGAAAAGACTCAGGACATCCAGGTCATCTATAACAGTGGCTTTTCTGATGGCAGAAATGAAAGCTTCCGTATAAATAACACTTTGTGTTCTAAGACAAAGTAGGTGCTGAGGAAAATGGGGAGAATTATAGCAACTAAGTCCAGAGGTGATAATAAGAACTTAGCATTAATAATTGTAATAATATTTAGGTAGTATTTTTTTAAGTTTTATTTATTTTAGAGAGAGACCGTGAGTGGGGGGAGGGACAGAGGGAGAAGGAGAGAGAATCTCAAGCAGACTCCCCACTGAGCACAGAGCCTGATGCGGGGCTCAATCCCACAAGCCTGAGACCATGACCTGAGCTGAAATCAAGAGTGGGACGCTTAACCCACTGAGCCACCCCGGCGCCACTAGGTAGAATGTTAAGTATACAGAAAGCACTTCCACAGACATTGTCTCATTTAATCTCCGTGACAGCTCATTGGAGTATAGGTATCCCTATAGTCTCTATTTTGCCAGTAGGAAATTTGGGCTCGGAGACATTCAGAGACTTGACCTAAGTCATATAATGAAAGAGGAGGAGAGTCAACCCCCAACCCCAAGTCTTCTGTTCCACACGTGCTTTCCTCACTATGCTTTCGTCATAGGAGTCTCCCCGTATCAGAACCAGACTTCGCTACAGAGCCTGCTGGGTATCATCCTCGGAGGGAGTTTTATCGCATTGGTCTTTCCAAGCGACATGTGGGGGACAGAACACCAGCAATCCTTGCTAAATAGCCAATGTTCATGCTTTATAAAGGTCAGAGTACCCAGAATAAAGTAAAAGTCACCAAGTTCCTGCCAGAAATAACAGTGGAAACAATCTACCTCCTACTTTTGTAAATCTAAATTTTATTTTAGAGATTACAAGTGTACATATCAATGAAATCTTAAAACCTCAAAGCACATATTTTTATATGTGGGGCAGGGAAACTGAGGCTACTTGAATGATGCATAACAATACATCCTATCTTGCAAAAGTTGGAAAGGTTGGTGTAAAATATTACTTATTTTATCTTCCGCTAGTTCAGATCAATACCATTTACTTGAAGAACCTAGAACAAGGAGGAAAGAGAAATAGCTCACATCATATTTCTCATCGAAAGTGTGAGCCTAAAGCTAATTTTAACCCTTTTTACTGTTCAATTTAATGATGAAAAGCTTTTGTACAAGGTAATAGTGTTCCCATTTTCTTTTGGCCTCTGTTGCAAACTGTTAACAATTACATTTTCTTTAGTTTGTGGAAAAATATTCTAGATTTTCTAATTGACTGTATCTGGAGAGAAACTGTATCTGGAGAGAAAACCTGGGTATTTCGTGCACAGTGCATCTACCTCATTAAAAAACAAAACAAAACTGTAATACTATTTTTTAATGAATGGGCACCTTTTTTTAGAGGAACAGTATTTCCAATAGAATTTTTAAAGATATTTTTGGAATTCTCAAGGTTGCTTCACGTGTAACAATCAGAATTTTGGAGCTGGAAACCCAGGGGGATGATTAAGTTAAATTCTGTCATTTTACTGACGAGGAACGTGGGGGTCAGGGAGGGGAAGGGACTCTGCGTGGCAGGGACAGCGCTGTGACCAGAACCCACCCCCCTGGCTGCTAGTCCAGCGCTCTAGAGTTGTTTTCTCCTGCTACATTTCCAATAGGGCGCTGACATTTTTTTTGTTATTGCTGTACACGGCCCTTGTGATCTGAAGAAGAAAAATGCTACCCTCAAATTATCTCCTCCTCCTTTGCTCTTTCCTCTTTTACCCTGAAATTAAATCCTTATGAAGAAACAGAATAGATTTTGCGCTGGATCTGTGACAGCACCATCTCTCTTGACCAGTCATCAGCTGCTTTGGTCCACATCTGGACCAGACTCAGTAGACTGTATGCTCAGGCTGGGAAAAATAGGGCTGGGGTTCTGTCTGCGGCAGGCAGAGACCTTCCACTGTTCGAGGAGGAGCTCCCACTGGACGACTGGTCGTCCCACAGTACACCGCGCAGGCCAGGCTCGCGTGCGCTCTTTTTTTTTTTTTTTTGGTCATCAAAACAAGTAGCTCTTCTCAGACACCTTAATACATAATTAGGTGTGTCTGTTTACACTTGGGAGACAGAAGGCTTCATGTCCTAAAGCAATACAGGGAATCTGGGAGCAGCCACAAACAGATGTTGGAAATGTCCATTTGTGGCGAGTTTATTGCTATAGCACCAGAAGTAAACATTGAGGATGAAACCCCTCTGAAGGGGTGGGTATGTGTATTGAGAGGGGAGTGTTATCGAGCACAGGAGAAAGTGAAAGGAGGTCCTATTTTTATTATTTTTTTTTTCCAATTTGCTCCGGTATTTGTTTATCTCCTACAACAAGGAAAAGATCACTATTTGGCGTTGGCTGTTTGAAGGCTTTTGCCAAATGCTTAACAATCTGTAGGGTTTGATTTCTCTCAAAAAAACCACTTTGAGAACAAGGCTCTATGTAACTAAGATGTGTTTGTTTTTGTTTAAATCACTCAGAAGAGAAATCATCTCTTGTCCATTGTTAAAAGAGAGGTTTCAATCAAAGGAAAATTCTACATATTCTAAAATATACAAACAGCTCTTTGAAACTGAAGCCAAATCAAACTCTAAAAGGGACGTTTTTCTTGCAGAAGTTTTGAGTTAATTCCGTGTGCAAGGCTTGAGTGGAAAAACTCTGAGACAGTCAGAGGAATGAGTTACTATAACACTGAATTTGGATTCGGAAGTTATATGAGGAGCATTGTTTCAGGATAGCATGAAGACTCTCGGACGTGGTTTTAGGCTAAACTCTAGAAACAAAGCAAAAGAAATTCTTTGCCAAGTGAATCAGATTTAAGTTAAATAAAAGTTAGTGGTTTGTTTTCTGATGTTACTGGATCTAAACCTCCAATGTGAGGAGGCGTATCTGTCATCACTTTATAAAAAAATTCAGTTGAAATGTTCCCCTGTTGTTAAAGAAATGCCATCCTTTCCCCTATCAGGATTTCTATTAGGATGAAAAGTAGGAAATGCTAATGAGACAAGCTCAGGAAAAGGGACACAAACTAGGAAACCCAACAACTTCATTTTGGTTCTGCCTCTAATTGGCCACATCCTTGAGATGATACGTTCTTTGACTGAGCTTCATTATCAGTTGGTATCCGTCACGCCTACCTCACAGGACCTTTTTGTGAAGGTAAAACCAGATGTACATAAAAGCAGGACAACTTAAAAACAACGTGTGAATTTGAGACGTTATTTTTTTTTATTATTATTTTTGAGAGTCAGTGTTGATGTGGCATAAGATAGTTTGCTTGGGCCGAAGAAAGCAAGAAAAAGCTTTTGTTTTTAGGAGAAGGGAGCAAACCAGGGAGCAGGTTATAGAACAAGAGATGCACCCCAAAACTGGTGGTCAGAGCAGAGTTGTGGGTCTGGAACTAACCTAAGCCCTTGAGGTCCTGGTAGGCACAGGGATAGTAGGTCGGGAAAAGCAGTTGGCTGAAGATGGACAGGCAGAAATCAGAAAGTGGACACAGACCACAGTTGGAGAACTGGTCACCATGTCTTTTTCCTCACACACACACAATTAAACACTTTCTATGTGTCACTCTGAGAGGAGCCACAGTGCATGTAAAGATAAGGTGGACAGAGCCTGTTCTCAAGGAATTTAGGGGCTAATGGCAGTGATAAGGCAATGGTAGCCCCCCAGCTTGTGCGTGCCTTACGAGAGATACGAATGGAGACGTGAGTGCAGAAGGAGAGGTCCCCGTGGGCTAAAGCAAGAGCAGAAGCAGAATTTTTGAAGCAGACAGGGATTGTGAGGTAGACTTTAAAGGCTGCTTAGAATTCCAAGGAACTGAGATAGGGTGGGGGATGGGGAAGCTGAGGCCTGAGGGAAACATGTAAACCAGGGAAAGGGGGGATAGTGGGGGGTGGGGAGTACAGTAAATGGAAGAGGGTCCAGCTTGGCTGGATTGTAGAGTTGGTGAAGAAGTGGAGTGAGAGACAAGACCAAAAAGGTAAGTTGGGAGAAGACTGTCATTGCAGCAGATGTTTGTCGTGTGTCTAAGAGATCTAGAAATGTACACATACTTGAGTAAAAAGCGTGACATGAAGTCACAGAACAGGTAGGCAGCAACGAGCAAGGAAGTCCTGAGGAACCAGTAAGTTGGACACGATAAGGATTCAGGAACCACGTGGTTCAGCCACGTGGGCAGAAGATCCAACACACACACAAAAGTGGGTCTTGATTCTAAGGCAACCTTCTGTCCCGACCAGGAAGCCCCTTGTATTTCCCTCCCAGGGCAGGAACCAGTCCCAGGGCATGAGTAGCCCAGGCCTGCGCCGGGAAGCAGGTCAGCGTGTTCATCTGACTGTCGAGGGAGAGATGGCAAACATAGGGTGGTTTGAGTCAGGGCCTTTAAGGTCCAGGATGGCCTCAGGGCTCTTGGAACACACCAGGGTGCTAAGCCTTTAAAAAGGAATGATATTTGAAAAAGCTGAGCTCCAAGCTCCTCAGGTTTTGAGTGGTACTGCTGCCCGGAGCTGACTCTTCTTCCCCTGGGCCTCTTCGGCTCAGCACTGGACTCCGAGGCAGAGTCTGAGGCTGGATCGGTGCTAGATCGAGGGGAACGGAGCTCTTCCTACTTTAGGAGGCGGAGAATTGAAGCTCAAGCTGAAAGCACCATGTGTGCATTCAGGGGGTGGAATGGTCCCTGTGGTGGTGATCTGCTGTCCTTTTTTTTACAAAAGAGTTCGGTCAGGCCTGGAGCTGGGTGTTAGGGGGGTAAATGGGGACTTTCGGGATAATGATTCTCAACTCACGTCTTTTCTAGTTTGGACCCAGTCTTTTCCGTTTTCTTTTTCTCTGGCTCCACTAGTTCAAGTGGTACTGGTAGGAAGGAATGTCCTTTCGAGATGGAGATGTTTCTACTTGCTGTGTCCTTGTGCCAGGTTTCACTTACAAGGGTCTTACCCAGTGAGAGAACTTGACGAATAGAAAACATGATTTGCCCAAAATTTCTTAGAACATCAGTGGCAAAGACAACGTGAGAATCGGGACTGAGTCAAGCGTGGGAAATTGATGGCATGCATCAGCCTCCCCATTTCATATTGCATCCCCATCCTTATCCCCATCCCCATCTCTCTATCCCCATCCCCATCTCCATGCCCACCCCCATCCCTATCCCCATCCCCATCTCCATTCCCACCCCCATCTCCATTCCCACCCCCATCCCTATCCCCATCCCCATCTCTATCCGCATCCCCATCCCCAGGGCTGTCTTTGATCTTTGATCAGGCCCCTTGCCACCACTGCCCTTCAGGTGGGCATGGCCACGCAGTTAGAATTGGCATGAAAATGACACTGATTCCCTGCACGTGGAGGAGACTGGGGCAGCTGAGACCCACCGGTCTGGGGCCAGGTCCCGGCCACCCATTAGCGGTCAGTAACTTTGAGGAAATCACTTCACTTCTCTGAGCTTCAGCTGGTCATCCACAGTGTGGGGTCAGTGACACGGTCTACCTCACAGGGCTGTTGGGAGGATTTGGTGCCATCACGCAGGCAGAAGTGCTTCAGAAAAGATCCTCTGCAAGTCAGAGGCGTCCCCTGTCAGTTGTCTGGTTAACCAATCCTTCCTCTAAGTAAAACTGGCAGCAGCATGGGATCCGGTGACTATGAAATCACTGATAGGATTCCTATGGTTGGAGCAGAGCTAAGACTGCTCTGTGAAGCAGAAGCCGGTGCTGGTTCCCAGCCCGTCATCAAGCAACCTTGAGGCAGAGCATTCCTACACAGTGGGTTCAGGCTTGCTACCAAACTCAAGAGAAACGCTCCTCAGATTTTTCCACTGAAGTACCCCAAAGGGCAGAGGAAACTCGAGGGCTCCTTCGCGGCTCCTTCTCTCCCCAATCTGTTGACATAACCCCAAACAACCCCAGCTCCTGCAAGGAGAGCATTTCCAGGTTTCTCATTTTATCTTAAAATTCATGTGAATTTTACTCCATAATATGCCTGCTTTTTTGTTTCAATACAAAAATCATGTTTTAACATACTAATGTCAGTTATATGTCCCTCTTTAAAAAACCCTCCCCCATTTGTTGCCTTCTTGTATTTCATGCCATCCTATCAGCCAGGCTTTGGTGTCTAATGTATAACATCTCAACCAGTTCATAAATTTCTGCCTTTAATATAGTCTGAGTTACCACTCGCACAGGCCACAGGAAAATACCAGGCTGTCCCCTCTGCATTCAGGCTTTTTTTTTTTTAAAGATTTACTTAGTAACAATTTATCATTTAGTTGCAATTTTTAAAATAATCTTAATTGGCCACATATGTTATCAAATAAGAGCGGGTCTTGGAGCCTCCGCCTCCCTCCGCCTCCCCCCTCCGGCCCCCGCGTGCGCACGCGCACTGCCTTCTGTCCGGCCGAGAATGAATCCTGCCACTCGAGGCAGATACCATCACAGGAAAGCCTCCCCCTGATTGGAGATAAGATTACTGATACTGAAGCTGTTATTTTTAGGAGGGGAAGACTACTGCTTTTAAACCTCTTTCCGTCCTTTTCCTAGGGTGTCCTCTCTTAATTGTGGCTCCATGTTTTGGTAGCCGTAAGTCATTAGTGGTTTTTAATTTCTCTGAAACTGAAATAAGGTCTGAAAGGGTGGATTTGTCCCTTTTTTTCTCTTTTTTTTTCCCTTTTTTTTTTTTCTCTGGCTAATCGGAGGAACGCAACCACATCTGAAGCCACTTGGCTCATTATGAATTTCATGGAAACTGATTCTCTGAAAGTGTTTCCATATGTGTGTTCCCAATATATCCCATCCTCTCTAAATGGGAGCACAGACGTGTGCATGGGCTGGAAATGGCTTCAGGATGTGACAGAGCAGTCATATGACCGCCACGGCACCGTGGGTGGCCCCTTCTGAAAGACACGGTGTCCTGGGTGCTGGCCTCCTTCCTGCAGCGGATCTGGTTTCAAAGACTACCCACCCTTCCTAGCCTTTAAAAAGTTCTTAATCAAGGCCTAGCAAGGAAATCTCTCTCATTTTTCCTCCGTTTCTCTGTCCCCCCCCCCCCCCCCGCCCCGTTCCTTCCTTCTCTCCTACTTTCCCTCCCTATGCGCATATACACACACTCCCACATCTCCTACCGCGGGCCTCCTCTCCCCTCAAAAGAGGAAATATATTATTCCAACAATATCCTCAAAATTTGGGTGGGTTTAAGGAATGGTTGAAGTTTCTGGAAACTGCCAGGTTGTTGTTCCTTTGTTTTTTTTTCCTTCTCTCTCTCTTTCCTTCAGCATAGCATACTTTCTTAGCCTTAGGATCAGCTGGTCTTTCAGAATTTGTGAGCATGCAGTGGAAAAGTACAATTCATTACAACACGGAAAATAAATATTTATCCTGGATAGTTGAGGCACTTTTCCCTCTTTTGCAAAACTATGGAGTTTGCTAGTCTGACCTTTCATTATCTTAAAAAATTTGGTTTCACATTCTCTTTTTTGCTGGTTTCTTCTCCATTGGTATGAGCCATCACATTTCTTCCGCATAGGGTATATTTTTCCAATTATTATCTAATGTAATTACAAGTAAAACTAATTTAGGAATAGGTACTTGGTCATTTTAGTGTGAAGAGACAAATTCAGGGAAATTAAGAAAATTGATGTAAAAATCCCTAAAACCTCAATGTGGAAAATGCAAAGTACTATTCTGCATAGAGTCTAAAATTGATTTTTGGGTAATATTTGTATAGCATTTCTGCTTCTGTCCTATTGCCTGTTTGAGACTATGCTAGTCATTCATCTGTGCAGCACATTTTTTGGAAGTACCCGTCTTAGCATTGTACTATGTCAGTAGGATCTAAAAGGATACATGGTTCTTATCCTTAATTTGCTTTCCCCTTAGTTGGAAAATGAAAATACTTCTCTAAAAAATAATACTTTAAAATGCATGGAGCAAAATTTACATACAAAAATGTTCAGGAGGTACATGATAAAGAAAAGATGATGAGACTTTGTATCTGGGAAGTTCTTGTGTATGGGTAAGCTTTAAAGATGGTGCCTGCCCAGCCTCGGTCTGGCAGAGAGAAGGGCGGGAGCCATGAGTCTGGGGAGAACACGAACAAAGCTCCAGTGAGGGTCGTGAGTGTATGTCCTGCCACAAAGAGGACGGCTCATACTGAGGAGCAGTGAGATATGACCTTGGAAAAGTAGAACAGACGACTCTGAAAATATGCCAGTAGCCTCCTCATTTCCCCCCTCCCTGGTGGAGGTGCTCCGTCATGCCTTGTGGAAGGCATGTGCCTTGAGGGGGTGGCACCCTCTGGTTTTCAGGCTCAGCCACCTGTGTGGCCTAAGAAGGTGCATAAGTGGGAGATTTCTCCCTGTCCCTGTGCGTTTCCACAGAATGCGGATTTAAGGCAACTCAAGGCAGATCCTCCACATTTTCCCACTGGCAGCGGAGCCAGAAGCCCCTCGTTTTAATTGCATGATGTCACTCAGATCTACCTTGTCTCCAGGCTACCGTTTCTTCTTCTGTAAAGGTCATCTCTGATTCTTGATGACTCTCATGTACTTGCTCTTTCTACTGGTCCAGAAATTCAGACAGAGCGCGAGTTTTACCCTCTGTTACCTTTACTACGTACTCTAAGTAAATAACTCCGCCTTAGTGGCGGCGGTTGCCCTGGGATCCCGCAGGAGACAAGTGTGCTCACTCCCCCTCCCTCAGGCCACGCGTTTGTGGCCTGGCCCTCTTGCTCCCTCATCTCTTCTCCGCGTGACCCGTGGCGTGGACTGGTACACACATCCTGGCTCTAAGGATACTGGGAACACCAGCGGCGAAACAGAAGTATCTGTTCACTAGTGGTGATGGATTGTCTGAAACAGGAGGTCCAGTGATGTAATGATGCTTGGGAAGAGCTTTGAACACCCTTTAAAGAGTTTTACAAGGATGTATATAGTTTGGAGTGGTATTGGAATGCATGCTAGGTTTGATGTCAGCATTGCTTCAACGCTTATTATATCTATTTTTTTAATGTGTCAAAAATGTACCAACTATCGTACAGAGTTCCTGACCCCTAGACTAATTTACTTATTCATTCATTTTATCCATCCGTCCATATACGTACACTAAAAAAGCAAAAACCAAAAAACTTAAGCTCCTAGAGTGTAGAAGGGATGTAAGAGGAAAAGAAATCATGACATTTACCAACCAAAGCTTTATAGTTGGGAGAAAACAGGCTAAGAAACAGCTAATAATTCAGTAAAGTAGTGACTCTTAAGGGCCCAAAAGAGAGAGATGGAAAGTAAATGCTATTGGCACAGGAGGGAAATAAGAAATTATAGAATAGAGCAGTTGGGGCGCGGCAGCCAAAAATGTGGTAGAAGGGGAAGAAGATTCTTCGAGAAAAGCAGCTCTGTGGCGACCTTGAGTATTATATGTTCCCAGAGGAACAATGCTGTGAAGGGGTCAATAAAAAATTCTTGGGCTTTATTTGAGATTTGTCAAAGCAGTAACTCCTACCATTTAAAAGGCCCCCATGAAGCTTTGAAGTTAACACCTCATTGTGGGGAAGTATGATGGCTTTTCATTCTGTGCATGTACGCCCTCGCATTCCAGAGCAGGACGGGGACTCTGCCTGCAGAGCTCCGTCCCACCTGGCTTCGGGACCCCTCTTCCCTTCCTGTGCCCGCCCTGCCGCCTCAGCTGGGGTGTGGAAATCCCGCTGTTTGGAGGGCACGATGCGCTCCCAGTGTTTCCCAGCTGACAGCCCCAAATGGCAAGTCCCCGGTCTGTTACTGTTCCCAGACTCCTGTTTTTTTCCATTCTAGAGATCGCCTTGCCCATTCCCACCCAACCCCGATTTACTGAGGGCCTACTCAGTGAGAAGATGTGTGTCAAAGTGCTAGGTAAAGGTCTAGAAATGTCATGTGGTTCTGTGATTCAGCACCGAAGGGGAGACAGACCAGGATTAGACAAATCTCTGCCCTCAGCAGCCCACTCTTTAGTGAGGAGTCAGGAATGACCCAAGATCACTAGCACTAGAAAGCGGTGTGTGAAAGATGCTGATGGGGGATTGCAGACCTCGGGACCCGAAGATCAGGGATTCTCTTTTATTCCCTCTTATCTTTTTGGTTTTACTCCTTCCACCACGCTTTCTGCTTGCTCTGAAGACCCAAGAAACCCCAGTGGGTAAAGAGAGGCTATTTCCTTTTTCCCTGTAGACCTTGGGTGGGGGGGGGGTGGAGAAGCGGCAAGATTTTTTTTTTTTTACTTTTAATATTGATGTTATTTCTATTTGGGCTTCCTGGGCATTTTGTTAATATAGTCTCCCCAGTGGGTAAAGAAAGGCTATTTCCTTTTTCCCTGTAGACCTTGGGGGGCGGGGGCAGAGGCAAGATTTTTTTTTTTTTTTTTACTTTTAATATTGATGTTATTTCTATTTGAGCATCCTGGGCATTTTATTAATATATTCTCCCCGTGTATATTAGGTTTTGCTGCTGCTGTGTTAATGAGCAAGTTTCTTGCAGCTCTCTTTATGAGAGTTGCATTCCTTTGCAGGCTATCTGTGGCCAGAGGTGCAGATAGCAATCCGGAATGAAACACGTCTGTAGGAAGCCAGCAGGTCCTAAGGGAATCAAACCCTTGACCTAGGTCTCATTCACATTATGCCATGAGCAACTGAACTAATTGCCCACGATTTAGCAGATTAGATCCAACAAGACCTCAAAGAGTTGTCAGTATATCCCAAAGATAGTAACTCTCACTGCGGCACATGTAGGTACCAGAGAGCCTACTTAAATACTTTTAGATAAAGTTAGATTTTTAAGACAAGAAATATATGTACCTGTGATTGTGTCAACCAAATTCCTTAAGGGTAACTAAGATTGCAAAGAGGTCATGGCTCTGCGTCTCTCAGGCTGCAGATTTTGTAGTGTACATGGCTCCCCTTCTCGGGATCTCAGCTTCCCTATTTGTTAATGGGTAAGATTAGAATTGATTATCTAAGGAGTAGATGAGGAATTTGGACCTTTCCACCAGATACCCCAACCAGCAGAGGAGGGTAAATGGGTGCTATAGGGAATCTGGGGGACATCGTCTAAAATTTTATAAGTACAAAATTTTGTTCAAGTCCCTTTTTGTTTGTTTACCTAAAAATTCACCCAAGTGTTGTATTCTATCCCATATATATCATATTACTGTCCCATATACCCTGTCTCCAAGTTGAGTAAAACCAGCCGATTGGGAAGATGCACCATGTTTATCTTGGGCTTCAAGTAACTCCTGGTAGTTCTGGCTTTATTTAATCAGTAAGTTGTAGGCAGGAGTTGGAAACTGGCTCGGGGGAGCTCTGTGCTATAGGGCACATCCCTGGGCAGTTACTGAGTTTTGCTTTTACATTTATAAAGTTCGATTGAGGTGATAGTACTTTTAGAACTCTCCAGGCTTTTATCTTGACCCTTCATTAAGTAGATAATACATTTTCTTTACTGCAGTTGATATAATATCTAGAGAGTGTTTTTTTTTTTAAGTTTGCAGTTGTAATGTGGCTAGTTATGCTGGTGTGCATAGTTCAGTACACAATGTCAAGATTACCCAAGAAGGCCATCTACAGAGATACCTGAGTTCATGTACAAAACAGAGATTAAAACTATAGATGCAACCTTATTCAATGAAAGGAAATTTAATTATATCATTTGCTTCTGCAACAATTATTATAAATAAACGGAAGATTAGGAAGGGCTTTATTTTTTTTTCTTTTTAAGTTTAGAGTTCCATCTCCTCGTCTTAGATTATTATATAAGGGATCTCCTGTGAAACCGTAACGAGTTGTTAATATTTCTCCATACAGAACACATTGCAGTATGTTTCAGAAACATTTCTTGGTAACACAAAAGGATTAAGGGAATTCTAGAAAATTCTATTTTTTGTTAGTTATAAAAATGACTGTATAATCCCTTTAAAGTCCACATTAGCTCTCTTTGCCCAGAAGGAGTTAATCCTCAAGACATTATAGTCTCAAATGACTAGAAGCGATTGGTCAAAATTCTGTAAGCCTAGCAGAAATTTGTTGCATTGTTTTCTATAAACCACAACCAGAGCTCATTAATTGAAAAATGAATGTCAATTTCCATTAGCTGGCATCTATAAACCAAAAAGGTACAGTGACCCTGGCATGGGATGGGTAATAAAAACATCAGCAAAACGTCTCAGGTAAAATAAGAGAAGGTGAGGGGGTGGAGGAATAAATTCAAAACCATATTGGAGTTTACTGGCAGGGCCCCACACCAAGGGTTTTAATGAGGCTTCTGCATCAAAATAAGGGAAACCACATGGAATGTTAATTATGACTATAGCATATTTTAAGTACAGATACCCACGAGAAGCAATTCTTTTTCTTTTTTTCTTTTTACGTTGACAAGCCTATCTGCGAGCTCTGTGCTTCTGGCGGGGGCGGGGGGGGCAAACGGTGATGTTTTCAGTGTGACTTCTTTCTGTTTGAAATTGTTCACATTATTCTGGTTTCTCTCACTTGATCTGCACATTGAACTTAATCTGTACAGAATTGGCCTGCCTACGACTCTTAGCTCTGCCGACTCCAGTTCGCCTAGCTGCTCTGCAAGGGAAAGGCCGGCCGGAACCTCTGGGGCCCGCGCGTCCTGCGCGCAGCCCCTTCGGCGGAGGGCAGAAATAAGCGCGGGCCGAAGAGAGACCTTAAGCCTCATCGGCTCCCGTTTGCCATCTGTCCTAATCACTCCTTCCACATTTGAACACATTTGGTTAGAATTTTGTAGCCGGGAGGGGCGAGGTAGAGGCCGGCCGAAGATGGGAACCTTTATAGAAAGCAGAGAGTAACTGCCCAGAGTGTGTCAGTTTTGGTTTGTCATCTTGAAAGTGTTTGCTTCTGGTACTCGGAGCTTTTTACCCTCTGCTTCTGGGCTTATGGGCCTGCGGATTCCGGGAAAGCGCTCATGAGGGGTGGGACCTTCTCTGCCTCCCCCTTCCCCTAAGGTTGTTGCTTCTCCTCCTGTCTCAGAGTTCAGGGCGGTGCTAGAGTGTTTAGAGCTGGAAGGGAACTTAGAGATCGTCCCCCTCATTTTACAGATGATGACACAGCCACCTCTGACTTCTGCCTCTGGCCTTCCCCTCTCAGTAAGAAGAGCCAGGCAGGTGAGACTTTTAACAATTGCTGGGCTGGGCGGGGCGGGGCTGTCTGATTGGTACTGTCCGGTTTTTGAGAAAAACTTTTGTTAACTACGTATCGCTTTTAAAGAATCGCTTTCGATGACACGTGCACATCATGGCCCTTACCGAAGATCCCAGGAATGTGCGTTTTAACAAAAATCAACAACTCTCAGTCAGCTGAGTATTTAAGGAAAAGTATTAGGATTATTCCTTTAATAAATCCCGTAGCATCCAAGAAGAAGGGTTAAATAAAAACGGGGCTGAAGAAGTACCTCCTGACTAAGGCCTTGAAGAAGCACTAAGTGCTTTCCCTTAAGGATAAAAGCTGTAGGAAAAGCAAACATGTGAGATGCAAAGAATTAGAAGGTTTTAGATGTGACAAAATCTTAAGAACGCTGGGATCATAAAAGTTCTTGTCCTAATTCTGTCAATTTTAGATATCATCTTTAAAGTCTTTAAGTCTTTAAAGATCACCATTCTTAAGTTTTTAGGCATTTCAGAAAACTGATTTCCACGTGAAGTGGTTTATGACTACGGTTTTATAAGTTTAAGCACCAGAAATAGCTGTTAAGGAGGCATACTGTTAGCTCTAGAAGTTAAGGGGCTTTACATTTCAGGGCAAAACCAGCTTTGCCTCCAGGTACCACTTAGAATTAGCCGAAGCTAAATCTGTAGGATGTGGCACGGGGGCCTGGTGAATGGATGCTGAGGCAACCTCTTCCTTGTCTCCCCCGGGCATGGAGCCTCTCACAAAAGCTACTGTTGGCACCTGGCCTGAATGAGTCCTAGGTCACCCAATGAGGCTCGAAATGCAACAATTCCTAGGTACTAAGCCTTCCCCCCACCCCCACTTTTAAAGCCTACTTATTTAGTTTATGACCCTCGGGAGAATTTCTAAGGGCTAGACTCTCCCTCTCTGCCCCCAGAAAAGTAAGATAGTTCCAGAACACATTGAAATCTGGTTTGGTTTTTTTGACATCCATTACTAAGATGGAGAATAAAACAAGACTATAGATGATTTTAAGAGTTGAAAAGAAGCGGTAGGAACATGTTAGGGTATCTTTTTGAAGTTCTTTCATTGATGAAAGGACCCTGCCAAGAGTACCAATAACAAAACAGATCACTCTGGGATTTCTTTATGTTGGGTTGAGAGAAAGAAACTTGTCCTACTTAGTAAAAACATCACTTTCAAATATCTGAGGTGCAATGAGAATCAAAAAAAGAAAAAAAAAATCAGTGAGGATTCAGTCTTAAAAGTCTGGTGAGTGAATCTATGTGATCGGTGTTGGGTTGGTTTACACATAAGACCTAGCACACGCTGGGGTTTTTAAAGCCCTCTGGGATTCTCTGGGGGGGTGAAGAACCTAAGGACCATAAAGTGGAAAAAAAAAAAAAGACTGGGTAGTGACCGGTGCGTTTGAAGGTCTATTTGTGGCTTGCTGTTCCTTTTTGGGAAGCTAAAGTTTTTTTTTTTTTCATGTAAAAATTCTCTCATTATTTTAATTGATATTTACAGATTTTTCCCCCCATCTTCTGTTATAATTTTTAGGTGCTTCAGAACTGGGCCCTTTTTCAGACCCCAGGCAGTTCCCAAGCATTTCATCCCTCACTGAGAGCCGCTTCTCCAACCCACGAATGCACTATCCAGCCACCTTTACTTACACCCCGCCAGTCACCTCAGGCATGTCCCTCGGTATGTCCGCCACCACCCACTACCACACCTACCTGCCACCACCCTATCCCGGCTCTTCCCAAAGCCAGAGTGGACCCTTCCAGACCAGCAGCACTCCATATCTCTACTATGGCACTTCGTCAGGATCCTATCAGTTCCCCATGGTGCCGGGGGGAGATCGGTCTCCTTCCAGAATGCTTCCGCCATGCACCACCACCTCGAATGGCAGCACGCTATTAAATCCAAATTTGCCTAACCAGAATGATGGTGTTGACGCTGATGGAAGCCACAGCAGTTCCCCAACTGTTTTGAATTCTAGTGGCAGAATGGATGAATCTGTTTGGCGACCATATTGAAATTCCTCAGCAGTGGCCCAGCGGTATCTGGGAGCCGCATCCCAAATGTATCAATATATACATATATAGAGAGAGTGCATATATATGTATATCAATTAGCTATCTACAAAGTGCCTATTTTTTAGAAGATATTTCATTCACTCACTCAGTCATGATCTTGCAACCACAGGAGGGTAGAGATACTGAGAAGCAAAAGGCCCGAGAGAGACCATCCTATCTAGGTTTCAGATTGTTTTCTACTTAAAATGTACTTTTACAAACCAAGGAAAAAGGTATTTTTTTTGTTGTGTTGTTGTTTGGCCTGTTATCATAAATCACCTGTTCCTATGCCAAGTCAGAGAGGTGGACTCCAGGTTCAGGAGGAAGAAGAGCAAAGCCGCTTCCTCTCTGTGCTCTGAAACCACACACCCTCGCGGTAGCAGCTGTGTTTGGACCAGTGCACTCTGCAGACCAGCTTCCAAAGCTGGTCGAGGTGCACGTAAAGGCAAAGAGGGAGAATGGATGCTTCCATTACAGTACCATCCATTCCGAGTAACTGTCCCAGACTTTGCTTTCAAAGGCTTGCCGCAAGTTCTCATTTGAACTGTTTGGTTCAGTTTTTGTTTTTGTTTTTGTTTTTGTTTTTCTTTCCTACTTTAAGAAAGTGACTTCAAAAAATACTGATCGGGATAGATGATTTTATTTTACTTTTTTATACATTTTTTTGTTTCCTTTTCCCATTTAACCAAAAAGAAATCCCATCCCTCAGCCACCCTCCCCACCTTTCTCCTTTTATGCAAAACTCAAAATGGCAATACCTTATTATAGCCATAATGGTATAGATAGTGTTTGTGTTTGGCTGTGTGTTGTTTCCTTTTTTTTTTTTTTAAATTATGATATGTGTAAAATCTGAGGTAACTTGCTAACGTGAATGGTCATATAACTTTAAAGATATATTTATAATTATTTAATGACATTTGGACCCTTGAAACATTTCTTAGTGTACTGATATGCTGACTTCGGTCTCTAAAAGTGCTCTTTATTAAATAACAAAATTCTTCAGTGGGCTGGAGCCATATCTGAAATATTGCTAAGCAATTTCAGTTCATCCAGGCACAATGTGATTTTCAAAAATACGTCCATCTCCAAATATCTTAGATGTAGCTTGTTTTTATGATGTATGAAGGAAATGTTATGCTTCGTTCTTTCAGACCTTGGATTGCCTCTAACCCAGCTTTGCCTTCTAAAGCAATAATTAGGGATTTAAAAACCAACTCTTAGCCCCGTATCACTCATGTTGCCCTTTATCAGCATGAAATGCTGGAGTGATGTGGTTTCCCAATTTCTTTCAAATAATGATGACTCTTGTCATATTAAAAAGACAAGCACAAGTGAATCATTGAGCTGCAGAAAAATGTTCTGTGGTTTCCTAGTTAAAGCAAAACTCTAAATCGCCAGGCTTCATAGTGAAGACATAGCTTAAAGCCACCCATGTGGCTAAAGGATGGATCATGATACACATAGGACAGTAACGCCAAGTTGCACCAGGGATTCTTAACCAACCCGCCTTACCAAACAGTAAGTCAGGAGAACCCAGATCTGCCTTACCTGAGGCCCCGCTGGCGGCTCTCCACGGAATCTGCATTTAAAGGAGCAGGTGAAGTCATTGTCTTAAAGGGCGCCGGGTCATCTGAAGAAGCAGGCGAGTTCCAGCAGATAGCTGAGCTGAGGGAACATCCGGGCTGCAGGGGCCCATATCCAACCCTGTGGGGTCAAGGGAAGGCAAGGCCATGTGGAGTTTGGTGTCTACTACTGTGTACGAATTTGAGCAGAAGCCCTCCTGTAGGATGCACTTTGACCACTCCTGGTGACCCCATGGCAAACTCTCGAGCGTGAATCCTTAATCCAAGCCAGGATCACTCCATGACACCACCGGGCAAATCCCTGCCTGCTCCCTCACAGGTCCGGGGCCCCTTCGCTTCAATTCTGTGCCCCCGCTGAGCAGAACTTTGTAGAGATTTGCCTCCAGCTCCTCGAGACCCCTTCCCCGTAGTCATTCCCAGGCCCGCTTCATAGGCCGCCAAGCCTGGCGGGATAGCGCGGGGGGCACCTGGCCCTGTGCTACTGGCTGGGGGCCTCCCTTGCAACCACCCCGACTCCTCCCAACAAAAATCGAGGGCAAAACAAAAAACAAAACAAAACACTTCGCCTTCTAAAGGTTGTATACCAAGTATGCTTAGATAAATAAGCCACTTTCCTATTCCTTAACTAAGAGGGAAGTAATAACTGATACTATTTATTGTTTGTGTGTGGTAGCTTGAAGCACGCCACTGTCCATTTATTTGTTAAGTGTAAAATATGTGTGTTTGTTTCAGCAGCACTTAAAAAAGCCAGTGTCTGGTTACACATCTCAATTTTAATTAATTGACGTGGAAATGTTACCGCCAGTGCCAGCTGTACCCTATTTAATAGAAAAGGTACTATATTTGTACATTATTTTTTAATGTTAAAAGGGCTTTTTTAAGTTTACAGGACACATACTAAGTGACTTTAGGGATGCTTTTGTGTTGAAAGGTTATTATAGTGGCTGCAGGCAGCAACCCAGAAACACTTTAAAAGTTGTTGTGTTTTTTTTTCTTGGGAAAAATTCAAGGACTTCTTCCTTCCCCCCTCACTCCAACCACTCCAAAGGGGTAAGTCACATTTCTCGGATTAAATTCTGCTCTTTTTCAGCCTGGGGGTTAAATATTCCCCCCCCCCCACTGCGCTTTTTTTTTTAACTGAACCCTTAATTTGCACTGGGTCATGTATATGATCTGTGATGTCAAGACCAAAGCAAAGCCTCACTGCTACGACCATGGAACCACGTACTAGCCAACGCTCTGTGTTTCCTTCAGGTTCGCAGAGCACGGTTCTCTTTGTAGCATAGACGTTGCTGGAGTTTACAGCGTGACCAACAGAGCCGCTTTCTGTCTTAGTTGTCTCACCAAGTGTGACCGGTGTCAGGGTTCCAGAACAGGTACCACAGCGTTGGGTTTAGATGAGTGAAGTGACTTCCAGCCTGGAACTGAGAGACTCAACCCCCACCCCCGAGGGCCTTTTAAAAACGAGCAGAGAAACCCACACCAATAGGGATCATCCATTGCAAACACAGAGGGGAGGAGATGTGTGTGCTGGCTTAAGGTTCCTTCCATTCCCAGGAGAGGGACTGACTCAGAGTCTAGGTTAATACATGGAAACACAAAGCACGAGTGAAGACAATAACGACTTCTATGACATTCGAAAGAACAATAATAAATAAAATAAAGACGACTCTTCCAAACCTTGAATTTGTTGTTCTTAAAAGGAGAATGCATTTAAAAAATATTTTCTGTGTGAGAATTTTTTAGATGTTTGTTTACTTCATGTTTACAAATAACTGTTTGCTTTTTAATGCAGTACTTTGAAATATATCAGCCAAAACCATAAGTTACAGTAATTTCTTAGGTATTCTGAATAAAATTCCATTTTTTTTTTTTTGGATATGCTTTACCATTCTTAGATTTCTGTGGAACAAAAATGTTTGTAGCATTTTGTGTAAATACAAGCTTTTCATTTTTATTTTTTCCAATTGCTGTTGCCCAAGATCTGCTTTCCCTGCACATATTGTACAAATTCTGCTTTGTGCCACAGGCCATGATTGTGGATGAGTTGACTTTCAACTTCAAAGGGACTATTTGTATTGTATGTTGCAACTGTAAATGGAATTATTTGGCATTTTTCTCATGATTGTAATATTAATTTGAAGTTTGAATTTAATTTTCAATAAAATGGCTTTTTTGGTTTTGTTACGTGTGTACTTTGGGTCTTTTCTCAGCCGTGGTTTCTTCTCTAGTCTGACGCCTATTCCTGCCTATACCTGGGCCCTTCTTGGCTGTAGGACTTGCCAGGGCCAGAGGAGAGTGGGGGTCTCTATTACTGGTGAGAGGTTAAAACATTCCGCTGGGCACTGCCTTCTTGGTTTGTCCTAATCCTACAGAGGCTGGGGCGAAGGATCTAGCAGTGAACTCACTTCCTTATCAGCCTGTGTCCGAAGGAAAGAGTGCCCACCCCATCCTTGAGTAAAGCCCCTTTATTCTGATGAAGGGACCAGTCTGGAAACAAAGACAGCGGGCTCTGCGGACCCAGGGTTCTAATCTCTGGGCATGTGAGCCGGAGCCAGCAAGTGAATCCTGGCTGGGGTCAGAAGATCTCAGGCAACCCTGCCCTAAGGGGTAGTCGATTTTCCTTCCCACATCTCTTTTGGGTTCTTAAAGAGAAAGTCAATCAAAGCACAAGGGTAAGTAAAAACGGACCTTGGCCTGGAGAGCTGTAGCCTCAGAAAAATTCCACTAGGGAGCAGACCTCTAGTTTGGAGATTTTTTTTTTTTTTTTAATGGGCCATTGTGTATTTTTGTAAGTCCCTCCCCTTCGATAAGGTTGAGGGCCTGGGGTAGAGTGGTTGCTCTCTTTATGTCGTGCTGTCTGTCCGCCTTGGCTTACCACAGTTCTAAAAGAAGGACCAGAAACCGTGCAGCAGAGATGCTCAGGCGCCGGCCAGTGGCCCACATGACGCTAAGAGGGAGAGGCCTCCTTTGAGATCTGCTCATTCTTACCCCTTTGGCATTGTGTTCTGAGAAATCTTGGAGACAGCTAATTTCTAAGACTAGGAGACATCCTGAAAGCACGCGGGTGAGACCTAGGCCAGCGAACTTGTTTGCAACTCTTTGAAGATGTATATTTATTTATCCTTTTATATTAGGCATCTGTGTGGCTTTCAAAGACATTGCATGGGAGGTGGGCAGAGTGGCTTTTTCTCTCTCTCCAGCTTTGTCCAGCAGCATGGTTTAGGGCAAATGACTTTGCTCCTCTGGGTCTCAGTTTTTTGGCTTATGGAGAGGCATTGGGCTAGACCTTGGCACTGTTGACATTTCAGCCTGGATAGTTCTTTGGTGTGTGTGTGTGTGTAGGGAGTGCGGTCCTACACATTGTAGGAGGTTTAGCAGCATCTCTGGCTTCTACCCACTAGATGCCAATAGCACTGTCCCACTCATGACAACGAAACATGTCTCCAGAATGTGCCCTGGGAGGAAAAATCGTCCCCGATCGAGAACCAGTGGGCTAGAGGCTCTCTCTAAATTCTTCAGTCAGGCTTTCTTGACACAACTAGTGTGAGAATACATTGCTCATTAAAACAGGAGAGCTGGGCGGAAGCCCGCGGACCTTCCTGGAGATAGACGTGCATCACCCTTTTCCATCCCTTCACCTGCTTTCACCCTGAGGTTGGGACGTGTTGTGAGGGGGGCTCCTGGCTTTCCCGTCTGCACATCCCCTCCTCCTCCTCATGTCCCAGGGAACGTGCACAGCTGTGGGGCTTTGTGAGGCCCGGACTACTTGGCCATGTGTATCATGGCTGCTTCTGTTCTCACTGGAAATGACAGGCGGAGGAAGAGAGACGTTTCTCCAGTGTGTCTGACCCCTTGTGTCCCCTGCTCCCCAAATATCTCATCATCAGGCATTGCTTTGAGAGTGGGTGTTTCCTGTTAACTCAGTCCCGGCCGACACTGGCCCAATAAACACCTCAGCTCTCTGTTGCAGAGTTTATTTGGCTGGGAGATGGGTATTGCCATGTAAACAGGAAGCCCCCTGAAGTTATTATCTACAGATGCGGTTGAAGAGCCACATGTTTATATTTATGGGATTTGAAAGCAGTCTGAACAGGCAAGGGAGGAGGCAGGGGAAGGCCTCGTTCACAATCAGTGAGAACAGGGCCTACAGATCTTCACAAGCCGATTTCTCGTTCCCTCTGGAAACGGGTGGGTAACAGTCATGCCCCAGCCCAAAGCCGCAGCACAAGTGGAGACACTGGCTGGACGGATTTAAGCAAACAACCCCACCGTGAGCATCGGGACAATGCTGGACGGATTTAAGCAAACAACCCCACCGTGAGCATCGGGACGACCCAGCCAGCTGGCTTCCCGGCCCCGGTTACTCGGAAATTATCTTAGAGACCAGTGCTAGGAAACACTGGTTTGGGGGCATCTACGAAGGTAGGAGCCGTAGGAGAAGATGATCAGGTTATAGTCTCTACGTTTTTCTGGGGACGACTCAACTGCCTGCCACAGTTTTAGTGAGCCCGGGCCAGCTCGCCTGTGGGCTCGCAGGCAGACTCCTCAGGGGCCAGGAAGGATGCCTTCTTGCCAGAGATGTCGGGTGTTGGTGCAGAGAACATGCAGGTGGTGAGACAGCTGCGTGCACCGGGTTACTCCAGTTCCTTCTCTGCCCACCTCTGCTTTCCCTTCGTTGGCTCTCCCCTCAGGCCTGCAGAACGTGTTAAGTAGGGCCAGGTAGGAACCAATACATGGATAGCGGATGCTCTATATTTGAATTCTGAGCTCTGAGCCAAGGCAAGGGGATCTCTCCCTTCCTTGTCTCCATTCCTGTGTACCCTGAGAAGCTTCTCTGTGACTTCCCAGAAGTGGGTATTCAATTGGGAAGTGAAGTTTTTAAAAAGCTTGGAATTGGAAGTGAAGTTTTTAAAAAGCTATGAATTTAGTTATGAATTTAGCAAAGGAAAGGATCCACTGCAGAGGCAAAGGGAACCACACTGAGGGTGTGTGTGTGTGTGTGTGTGTGTGTGTGTGTGTGTGTGCGCGCGCACGCGCGCACATGCCTAAAGGGATGGAGCGAGGAGGTAGAGGGATGGAAAGGGATGCCTGAGCAACCATTCAGGGAAAACTGAAGCCCGCACGGGCGCTCATGCACACACGCACACTCCTTGACACAGCATTTGTCTCAGGTGTTTGTTTTTCTTGCAAATCCTACAAAAGAGTACTGCATTCATTCCACAAGTGGTGAAGAAGTAATTCTTCTTCTTCATAAGGTTATTTAGAAGGGACCAGGGACACTGGATGCCCCCTGAAATGTCAGGAGCACGGTGAAGCTGACATTTAAGAAGGGGTTATTATTTTTGTGAAGTTTTTATTTAAGAGCTTTTCGTGACTCAATTGGCCCTGCTGTGGAGACACGCACAACTAGTTGGAAAGCAGAAGGATCAAGTTTCTGGAAACCCACTTAACTTTTACTAAAACTTATTTTATTTTGTTTTCTTATTTTGTTGCAATGATGTCTGGCCACTTAGTGGAGACTATAACCTGATCATCTTCTCCTAAGGCTCCTACCTTTGTAGATTTTCTGGAAAACCTGTTTTCTGTTTTTAGCATGGCCAACGCAGCTCACAGCTTGATGGCTCTTTTTTTTTCTTCACCCAAGGTCATTCTGTGCCACTCTATAGCCAGTAGAAAGGGAAGAATTCCCCCCCGCCCATACCTGTCATTCTTATAAAGAAATCAAGACCATACAGCAAAATGGTAAAAGGGGGAAAAAAACCGAGGTGGGAATCTGGGGGGCAAGCAAAAATTCTTCCACCCAAGCCCCGCAAGAAGTAGTTTTGTCTGCACAACATTAAATGAGACCAGCACCCAAAATTGTAACCAGGTCTCAGGCAGCCTGTACTCCGTAGGCCTTAGACATTTCTCCTGGAGAACCCAAAGTACCAGAGTGAGCTGGCTTGTGGAAAACAGAAGTAGGATACCCAGGCCGCGTGAAGTGAGGCGGTACAGGATCTGGGGGCTTTGAGAGACAGGAGTAACCAGCAACTCCCAGCTGTATGATGGACTGATGTAAACGTGCGAATTTATTGCTTGAAAAGAAACAAAAAAGCAAGCAACAAAACCGCGCGACATGCATCATCGTGGGAGAATTAATACAACGGTTTTATGTTTTAAATCTCCTTCGACATCATTTCCTTCCTAAATGAGGTCATTTATTTTTATTTATTTATTTTTTTTAAATAATTCCATCCACCCTTCTGACAGAGCAACAGCTCAGGCGAGTTTCACTTTCTGTTTCTGCGTTTCTCTGAATTCTTCTGCCCCCCCCCCCAAAGTGGAGGAGTCTTCTGTGACATCCTTACATCTTCCCGGGGAGGGGTGGGGACATCTCAGCCCCATTCTGTCTTCTCTAACACTCATTTCATATTTAAATCTTGAAAGTCACAGTGACCTTTCTCATCAGCCATGTGCTTCAAGAGCCTTTTTGTTTGCGGATTTGGGGGCATAGGAAGTTTGACTCCTTATCAAGATCTTCTTATTAGTGGTTTCACAGATGAGAAGGGCAGAGATTATCACTGAGTGTAATCCTCCGCCATGGCTTCTGGAACCTTCGCTGTGCACTCGGGTTGCGCCGGGCAGGACTGCTGGGCCCACTTTCCCGCCTCGTGGGCGCGGACCGAGAGAGGAAAGGACCCGGGAGGGAGGCGAGTGCGGAACTTTCTCAAGGAGTTAAGTGGTTAATAGGAACTCAGTTTTTTTATTGGCTAATAAAACCTCCCAGGGTTTTTCATATTATATGGTTCCTTCAGGCTCCCAGCCCGATGCTTAAAAAAAGAAAAAGGCGAAAACAACAACAAAAAGCTGGAGCCTAAATACCAGGGCCGTCCCAGTCTTGTTTACTTTTTCATTTCCGCAGTTGTAAAAAAAAAAAAAAAATTCCTCTGGTTGTTCAATTTTATCACACGGCAGGAGCGGATCAGTGTTTGAACGACTCCCGGGCTCCCTGCCTCTCAGGCAAGGGAAAAAGTCCGCTCTGGGACTCCAGTTCAGAAAAGAGGAGAGAACCTCGATGCAAATGATGGATGCGTCGGGGGGGGGGGGGGGGGGGGGTAATTTGGAAACGCAGGCCGTCGGGGGAGGAGGGAGAGCAGATATTGAGCTGCGATACATCTCTGCAATCCTGGATGCAAATGATCTCTGTCCTTTTATTGCCAGTGGTGCTGTTCTCCCAGCAGAGCAGGATGTTCTTGTTTTTAATAATAGCCAGACCAGATGCTAAATTCTCCTCGGCAACGTGCTGTATAAGTGAGAAGGCAAACAGCTGATTCCTGTTAAGATGAACACCAGGAGAATAAGCCAGAAAGTATGAGAAGTCTCGGGAGGTTTTTGCTTTGTAAACCCCTGTTTGGCAGAAAGATCACAGAAGCCCGGGCTGAAAACACAGTGTGTCCTCCTGCACCCGGTCCTCATCGGGGCGCTCGCCTGGGGGCCTCCGCGCCTCCTGCCTTCGCCAGCCAGCCCTTGCCGGAGTGAGCCAGAGGACTGGCTCGCAGGTTCCCCCAGAGGGGAAGTCGGAAGCCCCGAGCCCTTTGGCTTTCAGTGACTGTAGAAAAATACTCATCAATAGGAGGAATTTTTTACTTGCTCCTTGCCATAGAAAATAGTGAAATCCTGAACAGAAGCCAATAACTTTAAAATGGCATCTTTGTTCCATCTTTTTCACTCCCTTCTTCCCCCTGTCAGAGTCTATAAAACCTCTCGGTTATTATTTTGTTTTAGAATATGCCACACATGTAAGATGCTGCTTTCTTCTCTCCCAGGGAGCTGCCAGAGCCAGAGGCACTGTGGGGGCTCCGGGGCGGGGGGAGCCCACTGACCAAAGCAGACAGTGACCAGGCCTCACTCTGCTGCCGCTCGGGCCACCTCAGTATGCAGGCCTGAGGTGGCTTCCCCGAGAGCAGGGGTGCCCTGTGTGAGGGGTCCACACAGAGCCCTCTGACCGTCTCTCCCTGGGACTTTGCTCCCAGGCCCGCGGGAGAGTGAGGGAGAGAGAAGGAAGGGCTGTGGGGAGCAGGTGGAGAGGCGCATTGTAGTTCCAGAAAGTCCCTTCGCTCAGTTTTCCTCTTGACATCATCTTCCTGGGCCCTCCCCTACCACACGCAGAGGGCACGCTAGCTACCCGTTCCTCACTATTTTCTTCTTCCCTAGCTGTCCTCGAGGTTCACTTGGCCCCGGTGTCCCTGAGATGAACATCCTGGGGAGAAAGGAGTGGAGGCGGAAGATGATTTACTTCCTTCCCCCTTAGGATGGCACTGAAGGTCATCGTTTTAATTTCCTTTTGGGGGAAAAGTCCTATTTGGTACTGGTGGCAGGATTAAGTCATAGCAGTAAGACCTAACATTGACTTTTCGCTGCACACTTGACTATGAGCCTCCTGCTTTGCTTGATATTTCACATGCCTTATGTCAGACTTCCCAGCAGCCTGTGAAGAAGGTAGTACTGTTTTTATCCCTATGTTTCTGATGAGGAAACTGAGGATCAGACTTGCCCAAGGTTATGCAACTATTAAGACTCAAGCCTCAATCTCCCCAATTCCAAAGTCTATGTTCCTAAGCTAAAACTTTAGATGCAATCTCCTTTATCATCCACATCATGAGAACCAAATGAGTTAATGAGATAAGAAAATGCCTAGCACATAATAGATAGATGGTACCCATTATTATTACTCACAAGGATTAAGACGATTATTTTAAAAAGTGTAAATAAAATTTTCAAATAGTTTAAATCACAATAGAGCTGGAGCACCAAGTGGAACAACATTTTAAAAACTATTATTTTAGGTGGCTCGGTCGGTTACGCATCTGCCTTTGGCTTGGGTCATAATCTCGGGGTCCTGGGTTCGAGCCCCACCTCAGGCTCCCTGCTCAGCAGGGGAGTCTGCTTCTCCCTCTCCCTCTGCCCAAACCCCACTGGCTCATGTTCTCTCTCTCTCTCTCTCTCAAATAAATAAATAAAAATCTTTTAAAAAGAACTGTTATTTTAAGTTTAAAAAAATGTCACTCTTCGAGAGAGTAAATTTTTTTAAGAGAGAGAGAGAGCACAAGGGAGTGTGAGTGGGGGAGGCAAGGGGAGAGAGAGTCTTAAGCAGGCTCCACACTCAACATGGAGCCTGACATGGGGCTTGATCTCACAACCCAGAGGTCATGACCTGAGCCAAAATCAAGAGTTGGACACTTAACCGACTGAGCCACCCAGGCACCCCCGAAATGTCACTCTTTGAAAGTAATATTTTTCATATATATTTTATAAACTTTTTCTACTGAACTTCATGGCTAAGTTTGTCAATAGGCTTACCATGGGCTCCTTCCCTGAAGGAACTCGAAGACATTACATCACATAAACCATAAATATAAAATACATCAACACATCCAGAACAGAAATGTTGACCCTACCGGCACCTCAGTCCTTAATCTCTAATCTCTTTCAGGATTTTCCATTTAGGTGTGTTGAGTTTCGGGTGAATGTTGCTACTGATAAAAGGTGTTATTGAACTTAATTCTGTAGCACTGGCCTCACCTAATGGGAGAAAGACCCAAGCCAAGAAATTTCTGTCAACTTCAACTCTTACCTTTCCACGGGTGGCTTTGGGGTCCATCTCACCACCTGACAAAGGGGCAGCAGCCAGGGCCCCCATATCTGAACTGTCATCACTAAGAGGCAATGCTCTTAGTGGAGACAGCTGATCGGAGGCCCAAGGCTTGAGGAAACCTAGCTGCAGCCTGAGATGGGACACTGGTGTGTGCCAAGCTTTGCACATGTGTGTCTAGCCTGGAGGAGCCTCGAAAGGGGGCATCCATGTTCCCGGCCCTAGATTATTTAAATCTCTTTAACTGAACAGGTACGGCTTCTCTCCCACTTTCTTAAAGCATTTTACAGACGATTTCCTTAAGTCTACCCGATATGGAATTAATATCCCATTTTACTGAAATCCCAGAGAACAGAAGTGACCTCTCTCCCTGTCACCCACTCTGCCTCCTTTTTGCCAATATTTATCGAACCCCTACTGTGGCCAGAGCAATAGGCTGGCAGGCTCGCCGCCACTAAAAAACATATTGGAAGACATCTCTGTTTAATTCATTTATTTTTATTTTTTTAAAAAGATTTTATTTAATTATTTGACAGAGAGAGAAACAGTGAGAGAGGGAACACAAGCAGGGGGAGTGGGAGAGGGAGAAGCAGGCTTCCCGCGGAGCAGGGAGCCCGATGCGGGGCTCGATCCCAGGACCCTGAGATCATGACCCGAGCCGAAGGCAGAGGCCCAACCGACTGAGGCACCCAGGTGCCCCATCTCTGTTTAATTTAATGCCTCCCAATAAGAGATGTTTGTCAGGGCGTTTTTTATTTAAGCAAATTCATGAGAACTTCAGATTGCCAACAACAGAGATCAAAAAATTAGCAATGGGTTTCTAGAGAGAATTTAGATAGTTTTGATTTCTGCTTATAGCCAATTTCATTTCCCATTTCTCAGAATTTCCGAAAATACTCAACGTATTTATAAGGTACTTGGCATCTATATTTAGTGGTACAAGCCTTTCATTTCCACCACAATATATGGGAGGTTTGGTGTCTCTTTTAAAGAGTGGGTGATTTTCATACAGTCAAAGAGGGAGGGGCAGCTCTTCCATTTTCTCTTCCCTGTGGTAACAGCCATGCAGCCAACCGTGCATTGAGGGGTTGAGGGGTGTTTTGAAAGGGGGAAGGAGAGAGTGGCAAAAAAGATCTGGGTTCCAGATCCTTAACCCCTACTAACTAACTGTGTGACCTTGAACAATCCACTTAACCTCTCTTGACCTCCTCCTTAATAGTGGACAATAATATATTACCTGCTAGATGGCATGTTAAGGGACCCTGTAGTAACTCTTACCTGTAGATTTGTAGTGGTTTTGAGAACGGAGAAATTATGAGCAGTGTTAAGAGGTGCAGCTAGAGTCTGCCTAGCATTAAGAGAGAGAATGAGGTCCATTGTTTCTCACAGAATTGGCAAAAATGGCCATTTTGTAGAGGGTGAAGAGACGGAATCCCAGAGAGGTCAGATCACTTATGCGGGGTCACCCTGAAATTGATGAGGGAAAGCCCAGGGTTGGACATCTACTTCCAAGCAGCTCCCATCCTCATTCTCTGAAAGACTCTTCTTTCCTTTATAATGGTAGCATCTTCCCTAGTCTCTTCATGAAGCACTGACGCTTCATTACTTTTCTAGTGTTTATGAACCGATTTTCATTTGATAGAAACTCAGGCAAGCTGATTCTGTTAAAAACTTCGTATACTCATGTAAATGAACTTCCAGCATACTGATTCCATACCATGCTCCTGCTAACCGTATTGAAAAAGACCTGTTATATATTTCTTCATTAAAAAAAAAAAAAAAAAAAAACCCGATAAAGTTGTATACGGGGCCTGACTTAGTGAGTGGGACATTTAGGCTAAGAGCATCCATGCCATTCCTTCCTGGACAAAGATGACCTGTCCCTTTAGTAGACAAGAGGCCCCCTTGCCCTCACTGTGAAGGCTGGAGGTCATGGCCTTGTTGTGGTCAAGGTCTTTCTATTTGCTGTTCATGGTCCGGCTGTAGGGATGAGGCCACACTCTTGACTTCTTTAACATGGTATCCGAGCCCCCTAAACAAATGAAAATGTGGCAGCTAATCTTGAAAAAAAAGACACTGTTCATCTCAATTTTACCTTCTATTTGCTTATTGAGTTCCCTATGACCAGTGTCTCTTCTCTTTGCAAGCTGCAGAAGGAGACCCCATGCTAATGGGGCAATGATGGCACACACGGGCCTCGGTGTCGTGTTAGCAGACAAAACGTACAACGTGGTTCATCATCCGACCCCTGACTCATGATAGACGTAACCGTATTGTACTGGGTGATGATCACACTAGCCATGGACAGGGTGGAAGGAGATGCAGGGCTGAGAGGAGGGAGAATTGGTGGCCTCACCCTATCCCTTGTTGGAGAGGTAGTGTGAGAGAATTGTTGCCTCTCTTCACCATCCGCAACTGTCGTCTGATCTTCAGGGAGGGGCTGCATTTTTATTCGTGCAATAACGACTAGAAATGATGGAAATGAAAATGAATGAGACATATCCTTACCCTTAAGAAGCTCACCATCTGCTCAGGGAGACAGAAAGATAAACTCTTTGTGAGTTTATAGTGACAATATAGTGGAGTGGTGCCATTGCAGAGATGTGAACCGAGGGCTGGCTCCCCACCTTCTCTCCGCCCCCCAAAAGGAGGCAGCAATGCCTGGCCAAGGCAGGAAGATGACACTTGAGCTGACTTAGAAGAATGAGTAATCCCTGGCCATTCTGGATCTGCAGCTGAGCTGGGGTCAGCCCCACATCCACCCTACAGTGCAGGCCACAGGAGTAGGCAGACCACCCCACCATGGAGATCCTATGTATAGCTCTTCAGAAAGACAAAGAGTGAGACAGTGACCCTAGGCTCTGGGGTGTTCCTTAGCACACCAAATCACACTTCCGCTGATAAGATGAGCAAGGGAGATTCTCAAAGAGGTTAGAGTGGGGGGCTGGTGTAAGCAGTGTCAGAGCCTCTCTGTGGGGTATGAGTCATAAAAAGTGTTGAGAGGACAGCCTGGGTGGCTCAGTTGGTTGAGCGTCTGACTCTTGGTTTCGGCTCAAGTCATGATCTCAAGGTCGTGAGATCGAGCCCCGCGTCGGCTCCATGTTGGGCGTGGAGCCAGCTTGGGATTTTCTCTCTCCTTCTCCCTTTGCCCGCCCCCCACTAAAAAAAATTTTAAAAATGTTGAGAAGTGACAGCATAAAATATCAAACTTTCAGAGTGTAGGGACATTTTATCTAATTGCTTGCTCACCACCTACTACCATGTGCACTGGAGTCTGGATGAGACAGTGAGGGCGACTTTGGTACATAGGATCCTCTGTCATTCAATAGGGAAGGATGACAAGTATAAACGGGTGGGATTAAGTTTATGCTGTGGATGGTCACATACTCAAAGAACCAAGTGAGAGCTATGCCTGTGACTGACCCTACGTAAGACTTTAGAGCAGGATCTTGGGGTCTTCTCCACCCACACCTGCAGACGTCTCCTCTGCAGGTGTGGGTGGAGAAGACCCCAAGAGAGGCTCTGCCTCTCCCCCCAAGTCCACACCAACTAACCCTGTACTGTAGACCTCCCCTTTTATAAATGAACTTGCCCTGACCCTCACCTTTGAGCAGTCAGTGTATTTGCATTTCAAGGGAGGTTTTCTGGAACCACAAAAACCTCGCTTCCAAAGCCACATACTCTGCTCAAAGGGCAGGAACCTTCCTTGGGAAGCTTTTTTGACATCCCTCACATCTCATCCTGGGGGGCACTGCTGCCTTCTTGTAGGCTGCTCTTCCTTGACCAGCTAAAAGCCAATCCTCCTTTTCTCAATCTCTCTCTCTCTCTCTCTCTCTCTCGGCCAAGTACCTTGCCCAGACAGATTCTTTGAGGTAACAGAGGGTTCCTCCTGCCCTCAACCACCACAGGTTAGAGTGAAATGAAGTGTTCTGGTTCTACCTGAAGCTCACTTTAGGGGCCCTGCATTTATTTCTGTCTCTGCAAGAGACAGTTTATTGATTAATGGAACCTTTATTAGGGTTATTAGGACACATAAAACACACACACACGCACATAAATCCACCTCTACCCCTCCCGAGCCCCTGGCTGGCAAAACGAGTTCTATTTCCAGCTCTGACATCTTGCCAGTTTGTCATTCTCCATCCTGGCCACATCAGCTTCCATCGGGTTTGAGTTTATTGGCTACACAGTGGAGTTTATGTTGTCATAGAAATTAGCCTTGATGGACAGGGATATGGCCAGGGGATCAGGAGAGGTCAGCAGCCTCGTGGTGTTGGCATGGCTGAGATGTTAGGGTGCCTGGAGCCCTCTCCAAGAAAAACCAAAGCCCGCTCTCTGTAGCAGCAAGTGAGTGCAACGAGACACTCCTGAGGGGTGGGAGCTTGGACGTGACTGTGAGCCCTCCCGTTCCCACTCCACCCGGCCGCCCTCCCCCCTGCCTCCCCAGCCCTCCCGGTGCCCCCCAGTGCCAGAAATCCTTCCCTGTGCAATGGAGGCAGGGCCGGGAGGCCTGAGGTTAAGCCTCTCTCTTCTCCAGTTCGTGGTTAGCTTTCGTAGGCTCTTGGCTGTTTGACAAAGTTGGATAATAATTCAATATTTCTTACTGAAATACTTGACCTTGTTGTTAGTTTTTGTGACAAGGGGAATTTAAAGGAGCTGCAAAAATGCGAGCAAGTGTGGCTGAAAAAGGCCAGGGTAGGCCACTGAGCAGCGAACAGTTTCTTTTTCTGACATCTATAAAATTTAGGTGAAAACAGGTCAACATTGATGTTGGCAAATGGGAAAGCCAGTTCCATTGTGAGCAAATGAGCTTCAGATAGAAATGTAAGTCTGGTTCAATCAAAACCACGTTTGGTTTTAGACACCAGCGATGTGCTTTCTATTAAAAAAAAAGGGGGGGGGTATTTATAGAGACACACAAAGTAAAAATATTTTTTGGCCCAAAGGATCATTTTCTAAGTATCGAATCAACTTGTTGAAGTACAAGATGGGATCACTTTCATTTTCTTTTGAAATTTGTAGGGCACATGCTCCCAGAATGCTCTCTTCTCTTTATTTCGAATTGGCAAGGGCTGTTGAAGATTAAAATCGTTTATTAGGAAAACCCTGCATTGCCTGACGTCGGGACTTGCTGGAGACTGCCAGCTGGTGGCTGAGAAAGAAATGAAGTTATAGGATTCAAATATATGGCTCCCTGGATTTGGCCTGAGTATTAGAATCACTTTTTATAGGCTCCGCTCAGGAGTCTCATAAGACAACCTTTGAGCTCACAGAGGAGGCACATAAGAGAAGTTCAGTCACTTGCCAAATCCGGATCATGGAAGGTCAGTTAATTTTAACCTACCTGGTGGCTTGCTGATTGTACTTTCTCTCTGTCCTTGGACCATCAGAGGTCCTAGTCCTGCTGCAAGCTGGAACAGTCATCCCATGGCAGAACCCTTCTTCCCCCACAGCCTCCCGCTAGTGAATGAGGGGACCGAGGTCCAGAGTCAAACATGGGTTGGTCGACAGGATTCTAGAAGGGTTGCCTCTTTTTCGGGAAACCTTTTTTTTTTTCCTTTGAATCGAGGTGAAATTCACATAACATAAAATTAACCATTCAGAAGGGCACCATCCGGTGGCACTTTGTACACTTTCAGTGTTGTACGATGCTACATGTCATCACCCCAGACGGAAGCCTTGTACCCATTAAGCGCTTGCTCCCTATCCCCACCTCCAGGTTCATGTTTGAGTACAAGCTGGTTAGCTCAGTTCCCACAGAGTGTCATTTTAGGGCTTCACGGTTTTAAATAAGGTTCGGCTGTGTTTGCGGAGAGGAGAGGACAGAGAGCGTTTCTGGTGGGGAGGGGCGGGGAACAGGAGAGATGGGGCGTCTGGGAGCAGGGGGTCACCCAGAACCAGAGACTTGCTGAACTGGAGCATCTGGTGGGGGAGCTGCTCTCTCTGAGGCTGAGTGTTGGTCTCCTGCTGAGGTGATGATCCCTTTAAAACTCTCAGCATTCTCACTCCCCCGGCCCGCCTCGGTCTAGGAGGCATGTTCTTCCTTTAATTTGTGTTGGTAGGCATCCAAGTCTGGCACCAGGCAGTCCCCACTCGGGAAGCCGGGAGGTGGTGGAGGCTCACCCAGGTCTAGAAAGGGAGCTCTCGCCGGGATGCTAACTGCAAGCTGTCTCCTTCAATCCACATCATCCTGTGGGATAATCATTTTCAAATGGCAAACAATAATAAAAGCTTTCCTCTATTTTGCTTCCAAGTGTCAACGTATCTACACAGGCTGTATAGATGTGTGTGTGTGTGTGTGTGTGTGTGTGTGTGTGTGTGTGTGTGTCTATGTGTGCGTGTGAATTGTCTGTCTAAGAAAAAAAAGGGAGTTTAGGGAGCATTTGAGGATGTTGGGCAAGGCTGGGAATTGCCTCTGGTGGCTTTCCAAACACTGTGGGAGGCCGACCTGGAGCGTGGGTCAGAGATAGAAGAACTAGATTGTCAGGTGACTTAAGGTTTCAGCCTGCATCTGGAGGGAGTCTGCGGGGTCTCTCCTGAGTTGGGTCCCTTGGGACAGTAGAGGCAGCTCACAGCAGAGAAAGGGATAGGTGAGGGGAACTCAGGGGCCAGATCTGCCTGCTGAAGATGTGTGACTAGATCCTGAAAAAAAGTCCCAAGTCTTCAACCTCAGCAGGTGGGTGAGGCTGATAATACCCTTAGGGGGCCTATGTGTTCTGGGGCTACACAGAGTCTCAGGTCTCATTTTCTTGAAGAGTTTGGGGTGAGGTGAAGTGAAGTCATTTAACTGGTAAGTAATTTCAACCTTTTTAAAAGATTTTATTTATTTATTTGAGAGAGAGAGAGAGAGAGGGAAAGAGAGTACAAGCAGGAGGAGGGCCAGAGAGAGAGGGAGAAGCAGACTCCCTGCTGAGCAGGGAGCCCAATGCTGGACTCGATCCCGGGACTCTGGGATCATGACCTGAGCTGAAGGCAGACATTTAACTGACTGAGCCACACAGTGCCACCATTTTTTGAGATCAAAATGCAGATGGATAAATTATGGAATGCAATACAAAATTCATAGGAGTTCTAAAGATAAAACAAGACTTCAGAGAAATCTTCTACTTGTAGTAGGTTACTCTGGGCCAAATTTAGGGTTTGCTCTCTGTAGTCAGGTAACTATAGTGAGAATAATTGAGAAGTCCTGTCAGCATTCAGGGCATTTTTCCAGAGGCCTGTGGAGTAGCTGGATCTTGTAAAATTTTCTCTGCCCACGCCATACCCTTTCACTCATGCAACTCCATAGTCTCTGACAAACCCGAGGGCCCCCTCCCTTCTGAGGACTTCCTTACCATCATCCTGACCCAGCTGCACTGGGGTGGCATCTGTTGTGTGCACCGTGAGGTTGGTGCTCTAACCCTCATACTCTTTCAGCTGTCTGTCTCTGCCTAACGAGCTACACCACAACTTAGTGGTTTAGACAACAGCTATTTTATTGCTCATGGTCCTGTGGGTCAGGAAAGCAGGTGGGGCTCAGCGGAGCAGTTCTGCAGGGTAGCTTGGGCTTCCTCACAGCATGGTAGTCCCAGGGTAGTCAGAGTCCTCCCCAAGCTCTTAGAAGAGGCACGCAAGTGGAAACGGTACGTCGCTGAAGGTCTGCCTTGGAAGAGGAGATGGCAGGGTCGCTTCCACTGTGTTCTGTGGGTCAAAGCCAGTCATAGGAGCCAGCCCAGAGTCAAGGGGAGTGGAAATAGACCCCCAACTCTTCATAGGAGAAGCGGCAAAGGATTTACAGTTGTCTTCAAATGACCACGTGTAGTTGACACGCAACCTGTCTGGCTTTGAAGCTTGTGATCTTATCCGCTCTGCAGTCCTTCCTCTTAGGTTTCACAGTTCTCGATGATCCCTTGAAGTGCCCATTACAATGGGCCTTAGTCAACCCTTGGCATCAGTAACAGGTGTGTGAGAGGAGATTTGGGGGCATGAGGCATCTCCATACAGACAGACCCCTCTTCATCCAAACACAAGGGTGAGAGGCATCCTGGGATGGAGAAGTGCGTGTCTGGCAGGGAAAGATGAGTCCCCAGTCTTTTGTAGAAGGGGTCGGCATAGGCTTCCTCGAGTCCTGGGATGGGTCGAGTGTATGTCAAATACGCCGGAGTTGAGGGACTCTTGTTAAGGGGAAAATAGAAGCTCACACCACTCAACAGTTTCGAGATCTGCACGGGAGAGCTGGGTGGCAGGATTCCTCCAGACTTGCCCAGGGCACCTGGGGGCAGCCAGGCTGGGAGGGCTGCCCTGGTTGCCACTGAGACTCAGCAGGGTCCAAGAGCCACCCTTCCAGGAAAGCAGAGAAAGACGCTATTGTTTCCTGCCACTTGAAGCAGCTGATGACAGTACAAAGGAATGCAGTGAGGACCCTCCCTCCTCACTGTGGAGGATTAGAGACTGAAGAACCAGACTCGCAGCCTCTGGGCACAAGGTGTGGGAAGCACTGTGGGGGCAGAGAGGCGGGGAGCATTCTCTGGAAGGGGAGCCATGTGGATTCTGGAATTGCACCCCTCTACCTCCCAGCTCCTGAAAACTCCATGTACATGGTTTCCTCATGTACAAAATGAGGATGCTGGTTCTCAGGAAAAAAATTTTTTTGAGGATTAAATAAAATAAATAGAAGGCCTAGCATGCTGCTTGCCATAGGGTAAGCACTTAACAAATATTAACTTCTTTCTCTCTAAAATGTTAGAAAACGGACCTTAGATGTCATAGAATCCCATTTGTGCATGACCCAACTGAGGCCTGGAAATTAGTTAAAGTGATTTGTCTAAGTGTAAGCAACATGTCTGAAAGTCCCTAAGTCCTCCTCTTGGCTCAGGGCTCTTCCTTCTGTCCCACTGACATTTAAGTCCCTGCAAGACCATAGAGAACTTTTCTTCACAGCCACACTGCAACTAAAAATGGCCACCGTTTGCCTTTATTCTTGGGTAGAGTGCACATGACCTTGAAGAACATGGGGCTGATCAGAAAAGAAAATGCTAGCAGCACATTACAATGAAACAAGACCAAAAACAAACAAACAAACAAACAAAAACCAACCCACTGCACGCAAATTCAATGAAAATTTCTTTGAATAAAGCCATCTCCTGAAATCACATTAGTAAGTCCTTGCTCCTCTATCAATTTCTTTTCCACTTAGAAAAGTTATTGTTAAGATCAGAGTTCAGAATGACAATAATGTGAACAATAAAATGTTCTCCTCCCTGCCTGCCTCCCCTCCTCCACTGGTTCTACTCCAGACAACTTTTATGCCTGTCCAACTTCACCTCCCTTTTCATCAATGGGCAGCAGTGAGAACTGCACAGGTCCGCCCAAAGTCGGGACACTGCAGTCTGTGGAGTTCGGTTTCCTGGAGCTGGGAATCAGGAGGCTCGGAGTTCTGTGAGACATGGAACTGGAGCCCCATCATCTGTTACTGAGCAACAAATCACCCCCAAACTCAGTGGTGCAAGACAGTGACATTTTATTATGCTCACAGATTGTGTGAGGCCGACACAGCAGGGACGACTGGTCTCCATCGCAAATGTGTGTGGCCTCGGCCGGGAAGACTCGAAAGGCTGGGGGTGCCTCGGCTTACAGGTCAGGTGTCTGGATGGTTCGCTGGGACTGTCTCTGGGGGGCGTCTGTGTGGGTCTCTAGCGCGCTGGCCTCGGGGTAGTTAGGCCTCTAGCATGGGTGCTGGGCTCAGAGGACAAGTGTCCCAGCCAACCTGGTGGAGGCTGCATGGCCTCTGGTGACAGAGCCTCAGAGGTCACATGGTGTCACCTTCGCCATATTCTGCTGGTCAAAGAGGTCACGAGCCCACCCAGATTCAAGGAAGGGGCCCTTTGCTCAGGGGAGGGAGGTCAAAGAATCGGCAGCCATGCTGTTAAACCCTCACAACCAGTGATGGGGCCTTCTGAAGGCTGCCAGCCTGCCGTCTAAAGGATTTTGATGCCACTTCTAGAAGAGAGAGGCAGTCTAAGAGGTGAGACTGGGAGACTTGATGACACATGGGACTATCTTGGCTAATCCTGGGGAAAGTATGTTTTTAAGCAGTTTGCTTAACATTTTTGTTTGCCACACTGGAGAAGTGGAACCACATCACCTGCATTTACCTGGAGTAGGACTGCCCCAGTGGACACTGAGGCCTTCACCCCGAGGCCCCTGTGCGGATGAATAGACTTAGCTTTTTTTTTCTGCCACCAACAGCAGAGGAAATGCCGGTGCAGGGAAAATCTCCCCCCCAGAGCCAAGCGGAGGGAGTTGTAGCCCTACTTTGAGAGGTGGTTGGGCCTCACCCTCCAGCCTTCCCCCACCTGTGTACATACCAGAAGGAACATCGTTTGTATTGAGTCCAAAGAGGAGTCTTTGAAGCCCTCAGAGATCTTCAGAGCAAAGTGCTGGGTGAGGTCAGGGCATTCAGCAGGACTGAATGAAGGGAGGGAGGCTGGGTGTGCGCCAACCCCGGGCTGCTTGAGGCCAAACGCAGCTCCGGCGATGCCCCACTCACGGCTGGGCAGCCCAACAGTGGTGTGGTCTGAGGCCAGGAACTCGAATCAGCGTGCTGACCTTCCCCCTCCCCTCCCCCATTCGCTTGTGCTCCGGAGAGTTCAGAGCTTTGCTCTGGGCTGGCCCTGTGCTGGGCACTTTGGATCATGAACCTCTTTCATTTCAGCCTCACAGTACTCCTATGAAGTAGGCATTATGGTTCCAGTTTTACAGTTAAAAGACTGAGGCTCAGAGAAGTTAAATATCTTTTCTAAGGTCACACAGCAAATAAGAAGGGACGCTGGAATCCCCAGAAGGGCAGGGCCTGTTTGCTTTTTCAAAATCAGCATGACCACAGGGCAAGGAGGCCATCCTCCTCTCTCCTTGTCCTCCAGTATTCACTCCATTCCACACTTTCTCCTTTGCTCGAAACCACAAGATTTCCATCACCAGGCTTAATGCTTGCAAAACCGAATCCCTTCACGGTTAGGGCCAAGAGGGAGTTTTCTGCAAAACGGATTTGAAGAAATGCTTTAGAACTGTGCTGTCCAGTACAGTAGCCTCCAGCTGCATATGACTGTTTAAATAAAGCTAAATAAAATTAATACAAGGAAATAAATGTGAAATGCAGTTCCCCAGTCACGCTAGCCACATCTCAAAGGCTCAACAGTCACAGGGGGCTAATGGCTTCTGTATTAGATGGCAAAGGCGTAGAATATTTGTATCGTTGTGGACAATTCTGCACAGTGCTGCTTTAGAGACTAAGTAGAGGAAGAACCACATTTTTATACCTGGCACCATTGTCAGTTTTATTAATACTTTCAGTGGTACTCGAGGTGTTGATTTTTTCCAAATCTTTCTCAGAGGTAGAATAGGCCATGTTTTTATAGTATTTTATAGTTTACAAACTGTGTTCCTGTCCTTAATCTCATTTAACACAGCAGCCTTGCAAAGCACGGTAGATAACGATGTTACAGGTAAAGTAACAAAGGTTCAGAAAGGTCAAGCAACTTGGCGAAAGTTCTATAAACAGTAGATGGTAGAGCCAAAATTTCAACACAGGTTTTCTCATTGTGTGCTTTCCATGGGGAGAATTTGTGTATATGACGCCTGAAATTATCCTTAGGCAAAATTATTAAGTCAAAAGTAATTTACCAGTGTTCTTGTGGGGAGAATTGTGCTTGTCAGTTTTTCTTGTTTAGACCATCAGATTTTTCATTAGGTCTTGCCACTAACAAATACCTTTGTTTTCTTTCCAAAGTTGTTGGCAGCTTCTATAATTATTTTACCATGTGAACACAGTTTACATTGGTGTATATTTATTAATTGGAAAATTACCTTTTTAAATTAGTTTATAATGAGAATGATTATGTTTATTGTCACTTAGACAAGTGGTAAATAAAAGAGAATCAATTTAAAAAAGTAACTTTCCAGAACTAGGTGCAATGGAAGATACATATACATAGGAAGGTAACCAACGGGGGTGCTGGGGGGTTCAGTCGGTTGAGCATCTGACTCTTGGTTTTGGCTCAGGTTATGATCTCAGGGTTGTGAGATCAAGTCCCCTGCTGGGCTTCGTGCTCAGTGGGGAGTCCACTTGAGATTCTTTCCCTCTGCCCCCCTCCCTCTCTAAAATAAATAAAATCTTTAAAGAAAAAAAAGGTAACCAACAATACCTGGTAAAGCATGATGTGTGTCAAATTAACATATGAAAAGCAATTCGTTTTTCACTCATTTTTAAATATAACTTAAAATATGTACCATCCACTATTCTAGACGCTGGAGGTAATAACCAAGACAGATGACCAGCAAACCTGAAATAAAATAGATAACATTAAGTCCTGGTGTGATAAGAGTTTTGTGTACACAAAGAAAACAAAGAAAGGGGATAGAAAGTGATGGAGTAGGTGGGGATACTGTTTTAGTTTGGGTATAAACACTCCTGCCACGGCCAACTTCGAGCTACTGATATGACATCACTAAAACCAGAGTTGAGACGTGGCGCCCACAGTGGGCTCTCATGGGCTGGGGTGGGCTGTCTCCAGCTCACTTTTTCTTTCCACCTCTGCAGAGTGCCTGGGCACTTTTCTTAGGGAATCTCTGGAGATCCCGGTCCCCTCATGCTTATGAGTGCAAGTAGAAACCACAAATGCTTTTTCTCGGCTACTTCTGGGAACAGCTGGTGCTTTGGGGCTATTTTGCTGGAGTTGGAGGCTTTGTTGTTTCAGGTTTGATAATTCCACCACAGGCTATCTCTGTTCATTGAAGTGCATGTGCTGGGTTGCCATTGCAAATGGTCAGGGGTCTGTGTTCCTGAAGGGAGAGGCCTGATTGTAAGCTTTAGCAGCATGATGAAAAAGAATGAGCTAATACAGCGGTAAAGGAGAAAACCTGGCTTACGGTAAAAGTTCTTGTGCTTGGTGAAGGCCACTTGCAGAAATCATTTCCCTGAGAAAACTTGGGAGCATAGTGGAGAGGTGTTGAAATGAGGGGACTGGGATTTGAATCCTTCATTGACCTTGGGCAATCATTACCCTCTTTGAGCTCAGTGTTCATATCACCTGTGTAAGATCACAGTGAAGATTACATGAGCTGATGTGCAGGAGGTCTATAGTGTGTGAAAATACATACGAAGTGTCTAGCATGGTGTCCGGCGCGGGATAGGTACTTAATCCATGATACCTCCCATGTAAAGAGCAACAGCCATGGGTATACAAGGAAATGACCCTGCTGCTCAGGGAGCTTTGCTCCCTCAGAGTGAAGGATGTGGACATGAGGGTGAAGGGGGCATGGAGAAACCAAATGTATAGAAAAAAGTCCTCTTCTTAACTCAGATAGACTGGTGGGTCCCTGAGCACCAGCTGCAGACAAGTAATAAGGGAGAGCCAACAGGTTAAGGAGGAAGAGGAAAAGTCAGGCAGGGTGAGCCACAAAATCCCCTGGCTCACTGTGGGAGGCCAAGTGAAGAGCCACCTTCTCTGTGAGGGCCTGGGTTCTTAGTGCCGCTCAGCCCTGGCTAACCGTGCTAACGAGG
Source organism: Halichoerus grypus (assembly GCF_964656455.1). Lineage (NCBI taxonomy): Eukaryota > Metazoa > Chordata > Mammalia > Carnivora > Phocidae > Halichoerus > Halichoerus grypus. The sequence continues at coordinate 103,693,223 of NC_135720.1, read as the reverse complement.
GCAAGTCCCTTCAGTCTTGAGGCTTTAGCTTCCATATTAATAAAATGGCAATGGCGGTAGCCCCAGATGGTTTCCAAGTTCCTGTCTAGTCCTCTACTTCTCTTATTTTATCAAGGCCAGTGCCAAGGCTGGCTTCTGAGGAGTGCAGGGTTTGGCTGTGGTCCAGAGTAGCCAATTGGCTAATGTGGACCGGATCTACTAGCATCACCACCGCCGTCCATATTCCAGTATTTGCCCTTCTCTTGTTAGGTCCAATGGAGACTGGCTCTCACCTGTGATGGTCAATACATGGCATTCACATTCTGTCTGCCACATCATATGCTAACGGCAAATAACCCATGGTTCCCCACTGCATCTGGGTTAGATGTCAGGATGCTTACCTGCATTGCAGGTGGCATTGAGATAAGGAGCACCATACCTAGACGTGGTGGCCATGCTCTTATATTTGGACTAGGCAAAGAGGACTTTAAGAAGAACTTAGCCTGGGGAGGACTCCTGATCTTCTGAGGGCATCTATGATGCTCAAGGACAGCTTTCCCACCTGCTAAAAGTATCCTTCTCCTGGGACACTTAGCAGTTTATCAACTGACTCCTTGCTCATGGGACCAGTCAGTCCTGTTACAATGTTGCTTAACTTGTAACATGGAAATAATAATATCTGCCTTGCCTTCATTTTAGGGTTCCAGGGAAGTGCTTGGAAAAATACCAAGTGGAAGCAACTGTAGGGTTATTAATAATGTTGCTATTATACGTTTTGATTGATGAGATTTTGATAAAGGGAAAAGCTCCCTGCGCTCCCTCCCCCACCCCCGTCCTCAAGACCTGCTCCCAAAAGTACATCTCAGTCCACACTCCAAAGACATTTCTTGGAACCACATCTTAGTGTGGTTCACCCAATAAAAAGCCCCTCTGGCTCCAAGTGGGCATGAAAGTTCATCACAACATTTGCCATCAATAAAAAACCAATTCTTTCCATATGAAAAGCATTACTGCTGTCGAATGGTTATTGAGTGATGATACCTGAATATTGGGAACACAGGAACAGGGAAATGTGTGTACAAAGGGAAACTTCACTGGGACGCCAAATTGTAAAGATAGAAATGCCAATATCAGAGGGAATTAGTTAAGCAGAGCAGGGTACATTTGCCTTCACCAAGCAAGGACGAGGAGGGGTGAAGGAGTGATGGGAGGGGGAGAGAAGCAGCAGGGAGGAAGCAGAGAATCAGTGCTGCCTGGTAGAGGTGTCACAGATGAGAGTGACACACAGTGTGACCGTGACAGCCCACAGACCACGCTGCCGTATGGCCAGCACTTTCAGTTCAGGAATTTGTCAAAAGTTATCTTCTGGAAAATACTGTCACAACAGCCGTTGCCTTTATAATTAGAGCTCCCTTGGCCACAAGGGAGCCCTGGAGCTCGTTTGAGCTGCATCCATGCCTGAGGAGCAGGAAGCCGGGCCAGAACGTCAGAGCAGCCTTCTTTGAGGCCCCTCAAGAAGGTCAACCTCTTTCAGAAACCCAAGCCACTGCCTGGGAGCCTTCCTGGCCAGGACAGCCTGCCTGCTCCTTCATGCAGTTCTTTCCTCTGCCACTCTTCTGTTCCCATCCATCTTCTGGTGCTGCCACGCATGCTCACTTGCTACCACTTACCCCTGTGGTCATTCCTGGCTGGCCAGAGGAATGTGGGTCAGTGTGGTGGATGAATAATACTGCTCCGGAGAAGAGCTGCAGTTGAGCATGGCTTTATTCACTGCCTGGCAGGCCTGGGGCAAGTCACTTAGCTTTTCAGCCTCAGTCGCTTGATCTGTTCAATGGGAATGATCCGTTCCCTTGTGGTTGAGGGTGAGGAGCAGATGGAATCAAACAGTGAATGTCCCATGTAAAGAGCTATACATAGGTGAGGTTGGGTGATCATTCTCCTGGTTTGCCTGGGACACTCCCTGTTTAGGACTGTTGTCCTGATGACATCAGTAATGGGACCCCATTTCATTCTTGAAAGTGCCATGGTCTGGGTGATAAATGGTATCACCCTGGGCATTGTAATTACTGATAGAGGGAAATATGGAGGGTCTAAATGGGATTGGGAACTCTCCCCAAAGACCTCCAGGTCCTCAGAATGTGTGTCCCTTCCTCCTCTGTTGCAGAGCAGAATTTCATGTCTGTGCATCCTGATTCACTTTCAAAATAAAAATTCTTCAGTTAGTCCATTAAAAGAAATAACCGCCCTGTTTTAATTTCAGCAACGGCCTTGGAATGAAAAGACTACTAATTACTCCAATTAACCAAGCACATTAAGTGCACATGTTCAAACGAATATTAACATACCATCAGTCTTGGTCCTGAAGTTCTTGAGATGCTGGGATGCATAAACATTTAGTGGAAGAAATTGTGACTGCAGGGAAAACACAAACAAAGCAGCCTGTTTGTTTGTGCAACTGTCTGCTTGTGGAGAAACAACCAAGAGACATGGAAAGACATGAGGGTGTCTCCCAGTTTATGTTTCCAATTATTGCCCAGAGGAGACAGAACAAAGAAACTCCTATTTATAGCCAAAGTCTAAAGTGGGGGGTGGCGGGGGGGTGGTGGCGGGGAGAAGCTTCATCATGAGAAAACACAATCCACCATTGGCATTAATAAAATAAAATAAAATAAAACTGTAGTTTATCAAAAGAACAAACCGTCTTCAGGGAAAGGAAATAACTCCTTCCATGTCTTGCCTCCATGTACGAAGTTCTCTAAAACCACTTTACTTACCAGTGATGAGAGCCATGGTGTGAGTAGGCTAACACGACTGGAGCGGAAGGGCTTTGTGGCGGAAGCGAGGGTTGACACCCAAGCTTCAGGCTAGGATGCGCCATTGTACCTATGACCAGCAAAGCCAATGAAGGCCACGTTTCTCTGTGCACACCACTAGCCCTTGGGTCATTTCTCAGGGCTCAGACTTCAGGAAATGCTCACAGGAAGCAGAGGATGAAGCTCAAGGGCAATGGTAGCTACTCAGAAAGGATTTAGGGTAATGTACAAAGGTCCGCAAGGCTCAGGACCTAAAATGTTGGCGAGGGATGTCACAGTGGCACCCTCCTCGGCGTGCCAATGCTGCTGTCCTAGCCTCAGGAGAGGGCACCTGCCTTGCATGATTATGGTTTGTCTTTTCTCCTTCCTCCCCTCCCTTCCTTTTTCCTTCCCTGTATGTTCTGTTTAAAAAAATTAATTTTAAAAAATAAGCATTAAGTATGTACACGGGCCAAGCACTGTGTCAAGTAATTTTCTGTATCATCATCTCATTCAGCCCTCATAACAACCCTTTAGAAGTCTGTTGTTAGCATCACCAGTTTATAAATGAGGAAGCTAAGGCTCAGAGAGGTGAGCTAATGTGCCCAGGTCACACAGCTGGAGTTCTAGAAGGCCTGGGAAATGGCCAGCTTGGAAATCATCTGGAGGCACCAACATTGATGAGAAAGGTGCCTCCATTTCCAGGGACTTGGTTCCTTGCCTTTGGGCCTTCAGATCTCATCCCTAAGCACTGGAAACATGGCTCCAGAAGCACCCTAGTCCAGGGCACAGAGGGTGCACCTGCCAGCCCCACACAAGGGACTGTGGTATGGTCAATATACTGCCCTCTCCCTTCCAACATTATATTTGAAATGCCATAGTCATTCCAGATCATCCAGTGTTGTGGACTGGGATTAGAGAGGGTCCTGAGAGAACATGCAAATGAGGGTTTTTGTTTATTTTTTGCATTCTAAGCAAACTGGCTTGTGTTTTCGACGCTCTGAAGGCCATAGTGGTATTTCATCTTTTGCTATGTCAATTCACTTCAAGGAAAGATATCAAGGATGGGTCACTATTCTGTATAATCCTCCTGAATGTCCAATGAGTCTTTTTCCCTCTGAATCAGAGATTCTCTGAAGCTGACTCAGGCTGAAAATGAATCCTCCTGCAGGAACAGACTAGAACAGGCATTATCATCATCATTCATTAAGTAATTTTTGCCTCTTCCTTCATCTTTAAGCACTCAATTGCTCTTACTACTCTGGACCTGCAGGGACAAGAACAGTCAACAAATTCTATCACTTCTTTCCTTTTGGGTTTATCCTTTCCTTCCATCCCACACTTATTACATTGGCTCAGACAATCATTTTAGTTGTTCCAACTTACTTCTCTGATTCTAGTCTTTGTCTCCTGATCCCTCAACTCACCTTGCAGTCTACTCTCCAAACAATATTCTATTCTCAAGTCCCTTCTGATCCAAAATTCTGCAGTACCTCATTCCTATTTTTGAGTTTTTTAATCACAAGAATTATGCCCATGGTCCCAAATTCAAACAATACAGGAGTGTATAAAGGAAAATAACCATCTATCTATTTATTTTTCTATTTATCTTCAAACTAGAGGAATGATATTTATTTTGAAATTGTTTCTTAACTTTAAAATGTTTCTCAATATAATCCATGCATATGCTAAGCAAAAATTTATTCAAATCGTAATAGAACTCTTACATTAAAAAATAGCAGACTCCTGCCCCACACTTCTCACTAGCACAGCCTGTCGAATCAAAGTAAAATGCCTCAGCTAAGATTTCAAAGTCCTATGTGACATGGTGCTGCTGGGGTTACCTTCCAAACCTTATTTCCACTCCTCCTCAATTCAGACCAACTACTCCCTCCAGGTCAGGCTCTACTCTGATAGTTTACCTTTTAACTGGAGAGTTTAACCCATTTACACTATTTGTAATAACTGAACTATTTGGATTCATTTTTTACCATCTTATTTTGCACTTTCTAGTAATATTCATCCTAATTTTTCTGTTTTCTTTGCTTTTTTTCTTCTTTGCTTCCTTGTTTTGAATTGATTGGTTCCATCCCCCACCCCCAATTCCAGGATTTTTTCTCATTCCAGTTCTTTTACGGGTCACCCTGGAAATTTTTATATGCATAGTTAACATAATAGAATTAAAAGTTCATCAAAATATTTAAGCTCTTAACAATAAAAAAACAAGGAACACTTGAATTCTGATTATTCACTTCCAAATTTTATATGCAGTTGTCCAGGTTTTAATCTTTGCTTGATTTTTTAAATAGATTTATTTATTTATTTGAGAGAGAGAGAGAGCACGTGCAGGGGTGGGGGGAGTGGCAGAGGGAAAGTGAGAATCTCAAGCAGACTCCATGCTGAGTGTGGAGCCTGACGCAGGGCTCGATCTCACAACCCCAAGATCACCACCTGAGCTGAAACCAGGAGTTGGATGCCCAACTGACTGTGTCACCCAGCGCCCCTTCTATTGATTTTTAAAAACACAAAGAATCCTGATTTTTCAAAACTCTCTTGATTTTGATTTATACTATCAATTTCTATTTCGATTTAATCATGTTTACTTTAAATTAAATCTTTGTGCACTAATCCTCTTACATTTCAGACCTACCTTCTGAAATCATTTTCTTTTTCCTAAAATACATGCCTTTTAGGAGTCCCTACAATAAGAGTGTTCTAGTAGTAAATTCTCTGTTTGTGATAGTTTGAGATTGCTACTTTGCCACCACCTTCACCCATTTTTGAAAGATAGCTTTCCTTGTTTAGAATTCTAGATTGCTAGTTATTTGATAGTAGTTGGTTGATATTAATGCATTTGATTTTCCTTGCTGTTCTTGAGAATTCAGCTGTCAGCTTGTCATTCTTTTCCAGACAATCTGCTCATTCTCTCTGATTGCTTTTAAGATCTCCTCTTGTTTTTGTTGTTCTGCAGTTTCACTATGATATGTTTAGGAGTGGCTTTCTTTTTACTCATTCCGTTTGGGATTCTCTGGGCATTCTTTAATTCACGCACTGGTGTCTTTCATTAATTCTGGAGAATGCTCAGCCATTATTTCTTTTAACATTGCTACCTTCCATTTTCTTTATTTGTTTCCTATAGAATTCTCTCATCCTATTTTTTGGGTTTCTTAAGCATTTTCACATTTTCCATGCTGTTTACTTCTCTACTACAAGTCTGTGTAATCGCTTCAGTATCCCAGTTCATCAGTTTTCTCTTTTAGCCTCATCATTGAAATTCGAATTTCATTGATCATAGTTTTTCGTTTCTAGTTAGTCATTTTTCATAACTGGCCAGTCATAATAGTCTCTTTTCTTCTTTGCTATACTTTCCACCTTGTCTGATTTTTAAAAACATATTAATTATACTAATTTCATATTCTTTGTTTGATTAGTCCTAGTATCTGTGGTGTCTATAGATCTGATTCTAGAGTTTCTTGTTTCAGTTGACTCTCACTCAGGGTGGCTGATTTCCTTGTGTGTTTAGAGATTTCAAAAAAAAAAAAAAGTTAAAGTTTCCTTGTAACTTACTGTGTAAGAATTCATTTTGAGTCCCCATTTAAACATATCTTCCACCAGAGAAGACTAGAATTTGCTTCTGCCAGGTGCCTGATGATACTGTCAAGTAGAACCAATTTAAACCAAATCTTTAGAGTTTTCTTTTAGCCATAACAGTTGTGTATATTCAGGCTCCAAACCCATGAAAGTCCAGATCTGAAATTAGAAATGGAATGGAGATAATTTTTTCTTTTTCTTTTGTTGTTCCACTCAGAGCCAAGGCAAAGCTGGGTTTGTATCTTTATCTTCTTGTTCTGTGGCATAGGTGTTTTTTAGTTCACTCACTGAGAGTGTTGCCCTTCATTATTCTTGGCTTCACTTATGGGTCCCTGCTTAGACCTTTTATTCATCGTGGGCTTCAGGTTTTTTCTCTTGTGTGTGGGAAATGCTGATTCAAACATTTAATGACTCCTCTGGATTTGGGCTTTCTGATCATTTCTGGGGCCCAAGGAATTACTTTACTTTCTAGCCAAATGTGTTATACATTAGAAAAATGTTTTTATATTTTACTTAGTGCACTTAGGAATTCTCTGAAAATCTAGTCTGTCCTATTGTCAGAAAGAAGAGGCTCTGAGTTTTAGTTTGTTTCATCAGTGAAGTAGTAATACCTCCATCATTAAGATTTTTGTGAAGATTAAATAGATAACTGCATATATTCTATGCAGAAGTTTAATAAATGATAGTCATTACTGTTACTGCCACAATTCTATTACTACTAGTGGTACAACAACAATTACTATTAAAATCACAAAAAGGCCTGTTATTCCATGGAGAATCAAAGAATTAGATGGTTGAAAGAAAAATATTTGATTTTCAAAGCAGTTAGAAATTTAGCTTTCTAAACATATTTCTCATATATATTACGTGTGAGGGCTTTTTTTTTTTAACACTTCCCTGAAGTAGCTAATAACAGATCTCCCTGTAGGACTTGAGCCCTGTCCCCTGAGCTATACCTTTGATAGGGGTACGTGTGTGGGCTAGAGGCTAGGCTCCAGTCAATAACCAGTGTCAGAGTCCACAGTGGAAACACTTCCGCTCTGTGCAGCGTGGGTGGGCAAGCTGAAAGAACACCATTTATTCGAAGAAAGGTGCTACACATATACAACGAGGTGTTATATTTATTATTATTTCTATTTTAAATTATCCATTGAAGAAAGAAGACATGGCAAGAATTTTTAATGAGGCCCAAGGTCAAATTGGGTTCAGAAGCCCAAAAGGAAACACAGTAGTGCTCTGACCGGGATGCATGTGACCTTGGGCAGGTCAAGCAACCTCTTAGCCTCCATTCCCCTTGTGTGTGAAGCAGAATAGTGGGGCTGTGTAGTTTTAGGGAGCTTCCACATCTCAAATTCTGTGATTCTCATCTTTTCCCAACCCATATCCCCTGGGATCCTTAGTTCACCAACTTCTTAGACCCACCACCATGGCTGTGCTAAAGAATACCGTTTATCCGACAATGTCTGCCTGGAGCCCCCCTTTCTCTGATGTGAGACACAGAAATCAGAGCCACAGTAGAAACAGAATTCTTCATGTGGCTTTGGCCTCTCCCACTTCATGAGATGCTCATCTGTTTCGGATGTGTGGTTGGAGCACGAGGAGCTACAGCAAGGTGCCACAATTGCCATCTAAGGAAGGAAGTAGTTGGAACGGATGCCTTGTGAGTGAGGTTAGCCATGTGCAAAAGTAGACCACACCTAGAGACGGTCTGTAGCTGTGTTTTTAGAAGACTCAAACAACAGCTTGATTCTGCCCAGGGGACTGGGACTTCTCCCTAAGCCTAGATGTCACCACCACAGCAGTGGTGCATGACCTGCTAGAAGGAGGGTGGCTGAAGCACAGTGGTGTCTTGGAAGTCTGAAAAATGGGTGGTTGGAACGGGTGTGGATAGCACATGCTGGCAAAAGGCAGAGGTACTGGAAGGAGGTAGAACTAGGTTCAGAACTTGGCTCTACTGCTCTTTGGCTTTGGGAGCCTCATCTCTCACTGGAGGCTGGAAGCCATGACATAGGGCTGCCCTGTCATTATTTCCCAAACTTCAATCACTGGAAGGCCACATCGGGATGGTTGCTGTATTCACCTGCCTCCTGTCCTAGTATTTCCTCATATTTGCACTGAAGTTGAGTTTCTTTTTTATTGAAGTGTTTGTTTTACAGGGAAGCTTTCTGCTACTATCAGAAATGGAAAACCAGCATCACGTGTCACAATTACAAGTTAATCACACATGCATACCCCACCGTGAAAACAAAACAATGTTGTTAAGTCCTAGCTAGGTACTACTACCTGTGGAATTCTCTGGCCCCAAGGTTTCTCTCTCTTTGCTAAAGGGCAGACTAGCCATTATTAGATTTACCAGTACACCCTACTAAGACTTTCTTCTTGGTGTAATGAAGAAGACTGTCAAAGGATAGCAATAATGGGTGAAATTTGTTGGGTCCTTTTTTTTGTGTATTGTCACCAACACCTCCACAATCAGATGAGACGGGTTCTCGTATTATTTATATCCCTTTTTCAGCCGAAGGCACCAGGGCTGAGAAAGAATGAATCACTTGCTGAAAGCACACAGCTAGTTGGGTGTATGGACACAGTGGGAACCAAAGTGATTTGTTTCTAGAACTAGAGTCTGTTAGCACAGGGCTATTTCTTCCCTGACATGGTGAGTCAGTGTTATTTAATGCTATGGCTTCATGATGTCCAAAAACATCTTAGGTGCTGCCTAAAAGTGTTTCCTGCACTGTGAGTTAGAGACATCTTATACATGAGGAGACATTGCCCTGCATGACAGCAAGGAGCATTGGGCCTGACGCCTAGAAAGAGCTCAGTAAGCTGCTTCCTTCTCACCCCCATTTCTCCTGTCCATGGGACAGGCAGTCCTAAGCTCTGTTCCAGTGTTCAAAGCTGCTTGAAGAGAAATGACCACTTTAAGCTGTCACAACTTAAAGGCACTTGCCATTACTCTCTGATGATGCCATAACTTCAGGCAGCCTTCCAATGGTGACTTGCTTTCCACAGCAGACCTTCTACCTGGGAAGAGAATGAGCCAATCAACTGATAGCAGTGCTCTAGCTTTGGTTCACCCATGTACCTCAGTGACTGGTGCAGGGCACTCTAAATATTCACTGAGTGAGTGAGTAAATGTCTGGTGCTTATATTTCTGATACTAATACTATTCATGATAAAATGGCTATGTTATGAGCTCTTATGCTACGCCTGACCCTGTAGTAAAGGTTTCCCCTCTGTTACTTGGTTTTCCTCCGTAACCCTATGAAGGACATACTCTTGTCCTATTTCACAGATGAGGACATTGAAGCTTGGATAGTCAAGTAATTGTTTGATTCCAAAGCCTGTGGGGACTTCCAACTCGAGCGGAAACTGCTCCCACCAGAGTTGTCCAAGTGGCTCTGAGTTCTGGTGAATTTGGCGGATGATAGCCAGGCCTTTGAGCACCAACTCTGACTTTACTGACCACCCTGGCCTACAAAGTTCTCAGCATGGTGTGGCGGTCAGAGGCGCTGACTTTGGTCTCAGACAGGCCTGCATTCAAATTGTCTTCTGCCAACTACGGGCCAGGAGATTTGAGGCAAGCCACTTAATTTCCCTGGGCCCTGATTTCTTCTTCTCTGAACAGAATACCGCAGAAGGTAGCACTCAGCACAGTGCTCTTAGCACTAGCTAGCATGGAGTCAAAGGTATTTAATACTACAGAGAGGAAGCAAAGAGGGCCTGGGCTGGGAAAAAGAGGTAATTTTAAAAGGAAAGCAGAGATAGAAGCAAAGTTATTTCTGTTTCTTTGTGACTTTGGTGGGAGTGTTAGAGGAGGCTTTGGAGTGCTGGTTTCCTCCTTTTCTTCGAAACAGCCCTGGTGAACAAATGGTCCCACCTGAGCTCCCCCAGAATGCGCCTTCAGCACCCCTCACTGTTGGCTACACATCCTCCTGAGCTACGTGGCCTTCCCTGCCTCCCAGTCCCAAAACGGCCTGCTGAGACTGTGGCATTTTAGGAAATTAATTCCCTCACAGGGCAACCAGAGCCAGGAGAACACCCAAGAAGCCCAGGGCGGGGGCAGCGGCAATGATGAAGTGAGTGTGAGCTGGGCACATGAAGGAGCGGGCTCAAGCTGCAGGGAGGAAGGGGGTCTAAGGCCTGGCCTGAGCTGGGGCTCCTTTTCTAGCTGGGATGCTGGCAAGCCCGTCCTTCTCCTGGGCCCTTGAGGATCCCGTCCATCATGGCCCTGGGAGTTCTGCCCTGCAGGAAGACTCTGTCAGTAAAACATGGCCTCTCTTCCTCATCCATCCTCCTTACCCCACCACTCCCCCTTCCTTCCAATCACTGCACCAACCCTCACTCGCCTGTTTACTTGGTTTTGTGGTTTTGACTTAGATGTGGTTGGAGAGGGGTGGGGCAGAGGACAAGCTCTCCACCCCACTGCTTCACCTCTCCCTCACATACAGAGGTGCCCTCCTTGGTCTCAGAGACCCAACCTGATATTCTTGGCAGAGCAGATGGGGAAGTTCTGATTCAGTTTCTCTGGGGTGGGGCCCAGGGATTGGCATTTATTAAAAGCTCCCAAGTGATTGTAATTGAGAGCCACTGGTCTAGTGATGGAAAGAACCAGATGACAACTGTACTTGAGAAGTCAAGTTTCAGGGGAGGAGCTGGGCCTGGCCATCCTGAGAGGTAGTATTGCTGATTCCTGCATAAAAGTTAGCTAAGGATGGTTTGATTATCTACAGACTTTTGACATGCCTCTCAAAAGCTTATTCCCTACATTTCATGGATGTGGACAAACAGCTCACTTAACTCCAACCAAAAAACGGTCCTCTCCACAAACCTCTGGGAGAATGAGGGATCATAACATCAATGACATGATTTAGCTCAGGTCGTGGTGGTGGTGGTAAGTGGGATCCACCAAGATCTGAAACCTCTGGTGCTCAGGTCATTCCAGATCCCTCCAGACTGAACCAGTAGGTATGCCCTAAAATAATGAGCCCCACCCAGTTCGATCTGCCGTATGCTGGAGGCCATCTTCAGCCTGCCAGGATAACCCGGAGGGCACCCATGCCACTCACAGAGAGAGAGGAGGCTGCCCGCACTGCTGCTTCCAACAGATTTATAGTAGAGATCATAAGCTTAGGGCCTCAGCGAGACTCTGCAGGTGAGTTTTAAGGAAAGAAAGGTTTCCTTGGCAGGTATGATTGTGTGGCGAGATTGGGTCGTGAATGTGGCTGTGGTATGGGGTCAGGAAATGCCAGGTGCATGGGAAGCAGGGCTGCAGGGGTCTCGGTGATGAAGAGCATGAAACACACTGATCAGTGGCACAGATAAGAGACGGCTCCCTCACCTGCCTTCCCCGCCCTGCTCGCCCCAGGCTTTTCAACCTCAGGTGCAGACGTGAATTCCATGCTTGGTGGCACGGTGGCTCAGTGGTCTGCAAGAGGTTCCTCTATTGTTTCACTTACTTTCCCCTTCTGCAGCCAGGTTGCCATAGTCAAGATTCATCATCCACCAGCAACAACCAAGGTAATAGAAAACGAGATCCTATTCACCATGGCAGCTAAGTCCACAGCACATCTGGGAATTAACCTAACAGAGGATTGACCAAAACCTTTTTGGGAAATTTTAATTACTCTTTGAAAGAATGGAAATTAAAGAGTGATATGATACCAGAATATCTTTAATGTGAACTAAAACACACATACTCCATTTTTTTTAAAGCATATAGACATATTCAAGGTCTATTGGTAAATAAGTGGGTGCCCATAGAGAGAGAGCTAGGAGGTCACAGACATAGACACATGTACATTATCCAACAACACTTCAACACATTTCATCAGCGAATAATAGCTACTCTCTTGAATACACTACCAAAATAGGCCAAATGTGCATATTGTCACCGTCATTATGCATGTCCTTATTTTTAAACTACCAATTTTAGATATTCTGGAGGGCAAGGATTATTTCTTGTATTTCTTTATATCTTCCATGGTGCTTAATGCAGGGCCTTTCGTGTAGAAGATGCTATACACATTTTTGTAAAATTTCCATGAAAAATAACATTTATACATTGTCGAACATTTAGAATGTGTGCATTATAGAGAAAATTCAGAAAAATCTATATTTTGAAAATTTAGAAAATGCAGATAATCAAATGTATCTTAAGCTCACCCCTAATTCTACGACTTAGGGATAACCAACGTGAACATTGTGGTTATATTATTCCAGATTTCAACTGGAGTATTTTTTTTTATGATTGCTGATGGCTTTTTAGTTTTTACATCTAATAGTTTTGCCATTTTGTAGTTTGAATGAAAAAGCATTTAGAAATGAATTCAATGTACAAAATATTGGCTCTGCAAGGAGAAGTGTGGAGTGAACAAGAAAGGAACAATTAGTCCTTAGGATGATCTGAAGGAAGAAGAGGGGCTGGCCAGCATGGTGTGTGTGTGGCTGATGAGGCAAATAGTGCAGAGATCAGCCAACTTTCTCTGTCGAGGCCCAGATGGCAAATATTTGTGGGTCACATGATCTCTGTGCCAACTACTCACTGGTGCTGTTAAAACTGTGAAAACAGCCATAGACAATCTGTACACAAATGAACATGGCTGGGTCCCAATAAAACTTTATTTATGGGCCTTGAAGTCTGAATTTCGTACAACTTTCTCAGTATTCAGAGGGAAAAGAGAAAACTCAGCAAATCCAGAGAACTGACAGAAGGTTCTTAGAGATCACCGAGCGGGAGTGGAGGTGAGGGACGCGGCTACAGAAGCTTCAGCCACGGACAGCTGGGTTCCATGTGCCCCCGAAGGCTTGGAAGTAGTGGAGGGAGATCGGCTGGAAAGAACTTGAGTAGAGGACCCATTCTGGGATCGCACGGAGACTTGAACCATTGCTCAAATGGCTTGAGGCCAGAAAGCCTGCTTCCAGGTTTTTCTGCACTCTCTCAAGAAGACAAAAGGCAACACCCAAGAAGATGATGCCTCACCTTGGGAACACCCAAGATTTAATGCAACTAGCCGACCCTGGGGTTGGTGTCCGTAAATCACTATACAAGCAGGGCGGATGGTCTGTGGGATCCTTACAAAATCAGCCCAGGATGTATCTTCCTCACTGTTCTTATTCTGACACTCCCTGGTACACACCTGTCATTTCCACATCCCAGGCCCACTGCTCCTGGGTTCCCATCCGTCCCAGCCACCTCATGCCCACCTTCCCTGATTATAACACCAGATCTCATTGTCTATATGGCCTTGTTCCCTTCTTGATCAGTCTCATCCTGATTTAAGTGCTCCTTTGCAACCCTCCTCAATGGAGCTTCCCTCCTCCCTTGGTTATTTCTCCCCCGCCTTCCCACACCCCCTTGCGACCCCAGGCTGTGAGTGTACGCAATGACCTGCACCAGGCAGAGGAAAGATTATGTTTATTCTCATTTCATTACACTTCACTGAAATTAAATGTGTACCTCAATGAAACATGACACATCACAAAATCTGAGCAGATTGTTTTTCTACGGAGTGCCCAATCTCAGCCCGATTCCTTGCACCTTTTTCCAGATTTCCTGGATGTGGTGTTTGGGGGCCACACCTGCCTGCTCTCACTTCATTGCCCTCCCAACTGCAAGAAGGCTTTCAGCGTTTGGAGTTTGAGATGTGGTTGCTCAACCAGGGGAGACATTAAGAAGTGATCGCATGGGCAAGATTTGCACCTTGCAAACTTGCTTAGAATTTTGAGCAGGGTTTTTTTCTTTCTTTTTTTTTATTTGAATGGACTTGCCTCACTGTCTTGGTTTGCAGGCCTAAATGATGAAGCAGTTAATATACAGCACATAAAACTGTCCAGTCTGTTTGTTCTTGCTGTCATATCGTCAGTAATGATGGCAGGAACTGACTAATGAACCGGCCCAAGTATCTGTGTACATAGAGAAAGAGAGAGGAGGCCAGGGGGCACGCATAACAAATAGAACGCCTATTTCTCTAGGAGAGCAACTCTTCATTTCCTAATGCTTTTCTCCTGAATAGTTCAGGTCTTTCAGGGGAAAAAGAAAAAAAAAAAAAAACCCTTTATGAAATGTAAGCTCCGTTTCTCATTTCATTGAAAAACCTTTAAGAAAAGCCATTTTTCATACTTAAGACTCTTCCAAATCTCTCCTAACCAGTTACCCCTCTGTATTGTATCTTTCAGAGCTGGCAGCCAGCCAGCAACAATCTTTAAAAATCCCTTTACAGTTTTAAAGGAAAATACAAGCTCTCATTTACCACTGGATCGAGTCAGAAAATAAAAGCTTAATGCCTTGACAGGCCTGGATATTTTTTTGAGGCCTAAGTCTGATTTATGGCAGCAGCCAGCAAACCAGGCTGGTGAGATATTTGCCGCTGCTCCCAGGGATATGGAAAAATGAAGTGTGAAGTTCTGGGGAGAGCAGGCCACAGCCTTCCAGTCACTAAACACTCCCACCAAGTTGGCAGGGGAACAGAGCCCTGGGCTGCAAGATGAACCTCAAAGGAATAAGGGAGGAGAAAGGGACTGCGCACCGTGTCAAAATACTGCCAAAGCTTAACGCTCGCCATACATTTTGTGACATGGGGTGGGATGTTTATGAGGGGGGTTTAGGGACGAAAGAGAAGAGAAACATTTTCTTCCACCTTTCTTTGTTTTATTTTCCTTATAGCTTCCCTGTAGGGGTTTCACTCCCAGTAGAAGAAATTAAGAGCAACAACAGGAATGTAGGAAGTTGCTTAAGCCCCCACCATAAAATCGTTCAGATAAAAAAATAGGATCTGGTTAGAGAGAAAGCACGGATTTGCCCTGGGCTTGTAGCTTCAGGGCAGAAAGACAGACCCACTTCCCCACGCCAAGATCCCCAGATCTGAGAGCGTGGGAGCCAGGATTTTCATTCCCATGAAAAGGGAATTTCCTAGAGGTAAAAGTCAGGTGGGTTTTTTCCCCCCACCAGAATTTTCTTGAAGTGAGTCATCACAAATGCACATACCAGGTGATGAAATGTTTGGTGGTTTCTTTTTTTCCCTTTCCTTTATTTAAAAATAAAAATAAATTAATATCCACTGTTTAGATATATTTTTAATTTCAAGTTTCTTAAGGAGAGTATTGGATACCCAGGTTTGTCTCAAAGGGCTTCCTCTGTACTTGGTATTATTTACAGGGGAGATGGATGGAGCCCCTGGCAAAGGGGGAGGGCTGATGTTCATTGTTTCCTGAAGTGAAAAAGCCCTCTTCTAGGTGATATTTTTGATGAAGGCAGGAAAGGGCAAAGATGGAAAACATGCAACTCATTTTCTCCCCACACAAACTTATCTTTGGAAGATCATTGGCAAAATCTGATTCATTTGAGGGCTAAAATGCCCCTCTTTATTATTTTTAGGTTTTAATAACGGCGTCTCTAACTGCCAGATGGGGATTTATGTTCCGGTGAAGTCTTTGGGTCAGTTAAAGCAGGCTCGGTAATTACAGAAATGTTTCTACTCAGGCGTAGTCATCCCCTTCCCTCTCTAAATCACTAATGAACACACCTACTCTCCCTCAGACAGGCTCTCCCAGGCTCACTTTAACACCCCCACAAAAACGGCTTCTCTCATTTACTCCCTTATCATAAAGTTAAACTTCTAGATAATTCGACTCAGTAAACATTTATTGATGCCTACCATGTATAAGGTCGTGTTGGGCAATCGAGGGGGCTTGGGAGCTTGGGTAGAATATAAAAACAAGATCCTGCTCCTAGACTTCAAGACATTTGCAGTCGAATGGAGGGAGAACTTCATCTTTGATCCATTTGCCTTTCAGTAAAATTTACCCTTAGACAAAGCCATCAAAAGTGCTTTATTTTTGCCACGTTGGCAGAAGAAGAGAGCAAGGGGGCCCTACAGAAACTCCGTGACTTGCCCCGTGCCACCAACAGTAATTACAAATATGGTTGAGCTCCTGTTCCATGCTGGGCACTCAGCCACACACACTTTGTGCCCGTCTCCTTGTACCCTCGACAACCCCCCCCCCCCGCCCCCGGTGAGGCTCCTCCTTCTACAGAGGAGGAAACCAAGGCAGAGGGTAGTTCAGGTCGGGAGCCAAGAGCACGCGGTAAGGCAGGGTGGGCCTGGGACCCCCAGGCCCCCGGAGTCCCTCTGCAGAGATGAGCCTGGAACTTCCTCTCTCCTGCCTCTTGGTCCACGTTTTCCCACTTGTCTCCAATCCCCATACCTGTGATGTGGAGGTAGGATTAGAAAAGGAAAACAAAAACAAAAACAAAAACACACCAACATTTCACCTTTGTGTTTATTTTGAATGGGTTTGGGGTGAAGAAACTAAGGAGTGCTTTGCAAACTGTTTTTGTTTATTTGGAGACACCTAGGTTTCAGCCTTAGGAGGTTTGAAAATATTTGGCGAACATTTGAATACGGTCGTTTTTAAGCCGTACTTCTTGAACAAAACTCTGTTGGGGGAAACTTAGCAATCCAGGGCCCCGTCCGAGGCGACCGGACCTCCAGAGTGGCCACCCTGTGTTTGGTAGGCGACACGCTGAAAGAGATTATGGAGGCCTGAGTTAGTTCAGTGGTGACTACCACACACATACGGCTAACGCACACACCCACAGTGCAAATATTTTGGCAAATGTCCTGGCTTCCCTCCACCGCTAAAATGAAAGTGAAGGTGAAATCATTTGGGGGCCACTAGAGTAGAATTCTCACCCTTGATAGCTGGCCATAGATTTAAATGTCTCACAGGAGGCCCAATTAAACATTAGTGAGATCCCAATTCACCGAAGGATCATATTTTCTGGCCATTTTCATCACTCACACTTCCCAGAAAGTTAACAATGAGTTTAGAATATGACTTCTTCCCTCAGGCGCCCCTCCCACCTCTTTTATTTTATTTTATTTTATTTTATTTTATTTTATTTTATTTTATTTGGGATCTGGAACCTAGTGGGCTCGAGTGTCTGGAAATACCGTAGGCAGATTTTTCTAACCAAGGAACCGGTTGCTCTCGACACACAGCCTGGTTTTGTTATGATACAAAGTTGTCTGGGTCGTGGGCTGGTAGGAGTCTCCGTATTTTGTTGATGATGATTATTCAAGAGGACCCCTGGGACACAGCGCCAAGGGGACATACAAAGCACTGTGCCTCACACAAAGAAGATGCTTGTTGAATGAAAACATGAGTCAGTATAGAGGTGGTACCTCTTGCTTGTGATGGCTAGAGCAGCAGGGCCAGATGGTGGCACAGCAGGTGTTTCTGCTTGCCCCAGAATGAGCCCATCTTGCGTGCTCGGTCATGAACAACCACCTTCACACTGTGGTTTGCATCCTTCTGGGGGTACCTGGAGATTTTTGAGGGGATATGCAGTTGCATATGGGCTTTAACACCATTGATTTTCAGATTCTCGACCTCCTCTGCCCTCTTTTCTAGAACTCACCAGTCTGAGAACACACCTCTGGTTTTCCTTTCCCATCATCCCTTTACAATTGTCCCCTAACACTTTTAAAATAAAAGGTATCCTCTCACTCACCCCAATCTCTCTGTAGAGCATTGCCCCAATGTCTAAATATCCTCTGGGTCTCTGAGTAATGAAATACTTTGAGAAGGCATTTTGCCCAAAGAAGAGTCCCAGGAGAACAGAGGAAATAGAGCTTTGGGGAGAAATACTGGAAGGGGACAGAGCTCTATTTCATCCCATGACAAACTCATGGCAAATGTCCATGTACTTATGTATGTATCTGTCGTCATTATCTATCCACCCACTATTTATTTGAATGACAATTCAGAAATGAATTAGTTGCCACAGGGACACATATTAACACACTTATTAGAATTGAAAAATGAAGTTAGAGACTGGCAATGAGAACTGCTTTGTCATTTAGGTTTTAAGGCAGACATTTCCCTTAAGTGGAATAACCTAAATCTGTCGAAACAAGGATTTTGATGAAAAATAGCTAAAGCACAAGTAGAATACACACAACCTTTATAACCATCGAAACCTGTGATGATGACATTTAGATGTCATCTTAAAATGCAGTTTAAAAAATTCTTTTAGTGGAAGTACACACACACAAAAAATCACTTGAGGACTCCTTGTTTAGAGAAAGTTGGAGACATAGACGAGGAAACTCAATAGACAGGAAGGAGCCTGGGATTAGAAAAATGCTGTCAAAATTGCAGAAATCTAAGAAGAGGTGGAAAGAGAGGTATTAAGAATTAGGAGATCGTGAGAGAGAAGATAGAGCTGCGTGGGCTTGGGGATGAATTTGTCTGACATTTGTGTGATCTTGGCGAGCTGTCTGTTTTTTTTTTCTAGAGAAAGACATGCCCGTACTGCTCAGGTTTATTTGTTTTATCCATCAGAACACTCTGGAATTTCACTTCCTTTCCACCACATTTTACCTTAAGAGAATCAGGGAATCAGAACATATGTACAAATATCATGAACTTGCTTGTTTTTTGTTTGTTTTTAGCTAGTGAGTAAGAGTATATATTTTATTATTGTTTTTTTAATTTAAATTCAATTATCTAACATATAGTACATCATTAGTTTATTATTATTATTTTTTTTAAAGAGAGAGAGAGCACAAGAGGGGAGGGGGAAAGGGAGAGGGAGAGAGAGACTCTCAAGCAGACTCTCCACTGAGTTCGGAGCCCAGTGCAGGGCTCGATCCCACGACCCTGAGATCATGACCTGAGCCGAAACCTTGAGTTAGACGCTGAACTGACTGAGCCACCCGGGCGCCCCTAGCAAGAGTATTTCTAAATCCTACTAAAAAGTCGTTGCTGTTACAGATGCATCTGGCCGTTCATCCAATAATAGACCATGACGATATATGACATATAATTAAGTAGGCGATTCTGAAGTAGTTGGGCCCATGGAGTGGTGAATACCAGGAGGCTAAACTCTCCACAAAAGTATTTATGCGGAGGTTCCTTAAAAAGAAAACACCTCATAAAACAGACACACTTTTAAAAAGCTATGAGAAGTGGCCAAGGCACTGCAAAGGATGTGCAAATTTAGTGCTGACGTTACACCAGAGATCGCCGTGTTTAGCTGCCTAATTTACTGCTATCTGGCCTCTGCTACACCCCCATTAATCTGTCAGCCGAATGAGCTCTAATTATGCATCTCGTAACCTGGTGTACTCTAGCACCCCGTGTTCGAGTGGGGATAGATCTTCAAGATTTACTGCACATATGCCCATAGTCCCATTGGGTCTCTAAGCTGGGCAGGCGTGTAGGTTGCATGCGCTTCTTCCCAGTTACCGAGAACACCATTAGAGGTCAAGAGAAGCAGACGGGCATGGCAGAAGCAGCTGAAGGCTCAGCTAGGGATTCAGCGCACTCCTAACAGCCTGACAAAATGCCAAATGCATTTCGGTATGGGGTTTTAATGTGCACGGGCAATGTAGAGCCCAGAATACACAGTCTTTGTAGTCAGTTTATTAGAGGGGGTGTTAGCAGCTTCACTCCTCCTACTGCCGATCTAGCTGCCTTGGACTTTCTTCCTCCTTCTGTGGCTGGCCCATTTTCTGCATGGATACGGCAGTGAGGAGGGGAAAAGGAAGGGTTTGGGAGGGAATTGCCTTTTATTATGGACTTTTCTTTATGACATCTCCCTGGATCCTCATTAAAATCCTGTGAGGTATACACTGTAATCCCTATTTTAAAAGTGAAGCAAACAGTCACAGGGAAGCTCAGACTGTGTGTGTGTGTGTGTGTGTGTGTGTGTGTGTGTGTGTGTGTTAGGGGAGGCATGCAATCCTATAGCCCTGACTCTTTGGGAAAGCTAAATGTCTCTGATTTCTTTTTCCACCAGCTTGCTCTCTCTTGAGCCTCAAACAGGCATTGTGGATTTCTGCCTGTTGGTCCAATCTGTTTTGCCTGCTTCCCCTCACTCCCCTCTGGCTACCAGAAAGTTGGGGAGATAAGTCAGATAAGCCCCATAAAAAGGCTTTTTATCCCTCGGGGGAAAGTTGTCCACACACAAACACTCGGTCTTATCAAACTTCCGTGTGTGTTGGTCGCCTCATCCATCCCTGGGAACCTGAGTGTCCCAGATGGGGAGGAGTCAACGCCCAGCTGCCGCTGCAGCCACTCCTCCTGAGGAAGACGGTTGTGTGGGGTTGACTGGGCACTGCCACGTCACCCAAAATATCTTTGTAGGGACCAAGAAAAAAACCTCTTTGTTTCACACTTTGACTGACTTTTCCTTTTTGTTTTCATTTTTCATGTCCTTTATTCCTCCCTTCACCAGGGTCACAGCAGGGATTTCAGATATTGTGAGTTGGAATTTTTTTTAAAAAGGCCACCGTGCGGGTTTATTTTGAATTTTAGTCTTAAATCTCATTTGCTTGCAACCTAATTTCTTTTAGGCTCATCTTGGCTTTACCGGCATAGGAAGCAAAAATTTCACTTCATTGCAATGCCACGGACTAAATAAAAAATGCTAAGGCCCTGGAGTCTGGATGAGACTGAGGAGAGGCCTCCAGACACTGGTGGAAGGGACTCTCTAACTGACCCCAAACCTATAGGAAATGGGTTTCATGGGCTACTGTCCAAGTGTCTGCCAGCAGCTTGCCGAGCTGCTTTCAACCACATTGGAAGCTGAGTTCTCTAAACCAAAAATGTAACCATGATAAATTGTGTCACTTTGGTGATATATCTCTCAGAATATTATAAACTGGGTAGCTGAATTTTTCATTGCCTTAGAGACATCCACAGCCAGAGATCTAAGGATAGAAAGTTCATGTCTCTCTCCATTAAGAAATTTAATTCACATTTTACCCGGTCTTAGCCTTTGATTAATACTCTGGATACATGATGCAGCAGTCCTTGGGATTATGAAAAGCGATTTGTCTAATCTGCATGTCAGTCTCCTTTGGGGCCTCTACAGGAAAAAAAAAACACACAAAACCCCAACACTCTGTAGCTATTGGTTTCATAGCATTTGCTTAGTGTTTGCCTCTACATTCCGGCCAAGTCAAGTGGATAAAGAGCAATTTGATCCATGGAGTGTGGCGAGAGTGTTGTCACCATCTACAGAACCAATTCATCTGGAGGATTTTATGTTTGCACGTATCAACACTGGAAGTGGGTTTTAATGAAATTTCTAGCAAAATGAAGTTAATATAAAAGTGAACGTAAAAACATATGCTTATGGTTCCAGCTGGCTGTTGGAGGGGTAGGCAGGGTTGCACAGGGGTGAGGTCCTCACTGCAGGCTCTCAGCCCCAAGGAATAAATTATGGATGATCTGAGTCAAGGCTGGGTTGAAGGACAACTGTAAAGGACAAATGTTTCACACCACTGGCCTGTACCGGTGTTTTCTGAATGTGAACTTGCCCTCCTCCCCACTGGCTTTTCCTTTCTCAGCACCCACTGACTCACTTCTCCACCAAGGCAGAAATCTCAACCTCTCCCCCTTTTTGTCCACAAATGGAGCTTTCCCTGATTTAAGTTGGTATGTCTCAGAGTCATCCCTTCTTTTAGAGGAATGATTGGCCTATCGGATGTGCACATCCATTTAAATAGATGTGTCCAAGATGATGCATGTGTCCTATCCATCACATTCTGGAGACTATGTCTTCCTTCAGTGTATTAAATCAAGTGGAGGATTTTCATGTCAGGTGGTCAGAAAGATATGCTGGAGCAAGTGGGCCTTTTACACATTTCTGTGTTAGAACTCGCATGATAGTGGCCTATTTTTTCCAGATAGGGATTTGGCCCTGCCCAAGAGTGTAGCATGCAAGAGTCTTGCTTTAACTAGTTACGTGAACCAGAGAGAGATGTAGAAGCACCAGAGACAAGCAGCATATGGAACCCAGGCACCTGTGTGGTTGGATGGAGAGCCTGTCATTCTAATTTGGGAGGTGCAAGCAGGGCTGCAAGAGCCTTGGGAAGTCACCCCTTGCCCTGGGACTTGAAAGGAGACTTGAAAAACAATTAGTTACTGCAGAATGAGATCATGTAACCTTTTGGGCAACAAACTTTAACATCTCATGAATCCTTGAAAGATGCAAGGTTTTCCTGATGAAATAGAAATGTTCTTCCTATTGTTTTGTTTTGCTTTTTTCCTTCAGTGATAATAATAGTCTAGTGCTTACTAGCAAACATTGATATCACTTCATATATTAAATATTGTTATTTTATGTCCTTTCTACATCAAAAAATCCCAAATATTAAAGTTCTCTCGATTTATATTTCTAAATCTTTCATTATTCTTATGAATTATGTCGGGGTTCTTTCCACATTCCCCACTTCATTTTAGCTGGATGACATCCCCATTGAAGGAGGACATTGCACTGTGTCTGATATGGGCCTAAGAGTCTGAAGTCTGTCTTTGAATACTACCTCCACCCCTTAAAAACTGAGATGTTTCTGAGCCTCGTTTCCACATCTTCAGAATGGGCATGTCTAGGCTTCTCTCCTTCCCAACATTGCTATTAGGATTAAATTTGAAATGTGGTAGAAAATTTCTAGCTCCTGGAACATGGGTTGTACATAAGAGATACAATTTGTATCTTTATCATGACCAAAATAGACAATGTCACCTGAGCTATCCAGAGGATAGTGCTGACTCCTAATCTTATTTTTCAAGATGTACGAGGTTCTTCAAACTGCTGGCATCTCGTGTCTTTAAACAATCAGGGAAGATTTAGATCTAGGTGGAGAGCCCTCTAAATATTGCACTACCTTTGAGAAATATGAGTCATGACTTTCAGCAAGTTATTTACCTTCTCTGAAACTCAGTTTCCTCATCAATAAACTGGAAATAAAAATAACATTACCTGATAGTATTGTGGAGTTGAAATGAGCTATAATATGGAGACTCATGGAACTTTTGGAATGGTGGAATGAGAAGCTTGTCAAACACTGTCTCCAAATGCAAGGATAAAGCTGGGGGGAAATGATCACTAACACCATTTAAGACTGAAAAATCAAGTAAAACATACAGCAAATTGAGAAGTATTTATTCAATACAAACTACTGAACCCTGGTTAAGAACAAAGGGACCTATGGCATTTTAGACTGAGGCTGCTACCATCCCCCACTCCCCAATCAATTTCATCAGCCTAATAGCTCTTCCAGGCAAAAAGTGTCACGAAAGCCAGAAGGTTTGCTGCTGGAGGAGGTGGAATTGTTTTGGAGTGGAGTGCAGGCAGACCTTATGGAAACATATACCATCTTTGTGGGCAAATGAGTAGGGAAGGCCAACACTGCAGCTATCCTGAGATTGCAATCCTGATTGGGGCAAGCCACAGATAGGCAGTTTTCCCAAAAAATGAACAGGGAGATACAAGGAGTAAGATAGCCGTGGTGGACATTGAAAACATCCTTAGAGGTCTGGAAGTTTGCACAGAGATACAAGGCTGTGCACATAGTCAGGAGTGACCAACTATCCATACAACTCTGGCTGAACATAAGGTGTAGGGAACCAGACTTTATAAAAGGAAGGGAAAAAAAAAAAAAACAAACCCAAACACCTGAGCAGATATATCAGTGGCCACATACTACAGGGAGATAGACTTCACAGAATTAGTACGAGGAAATCACTAACAAGCAAGCAAGGAAACAAACAATGCAGCAGCAACAACCCTTAGGGAGGGGAAATCAGAATTCAGAGTTGCTATAATATATTAAATGAAATGTTCAGTTTTCAACAAAAAATTATAAGACATGCAAAAGAAATAGGAAAGTATGACCCCTACATAGAAAAAAAAAAGACAGCTAAAATAAGCTGTCTTTGAGGAAGCCTAGATTTTGGCAGACAAAGATTTCAAAACAGATATTATAAACACTCAAAGAACCAAAAGCAACCATGTTTAAAGAATTAAAGAAAATTATGGTGATGGCATATCAAATAGAGAATATCAATAAAGAGATAAATTATATAGAAGAACCAAATTGAAATTCTAGAATCAAAAAGCACAAAACATGAGATGAAAATTTACTAGAGTCCCTCAAAATCAGGTGTGAGATGACGGTAGAAAGAATCAGCAAACTTGAAGATAGATCAACAGAAATAATCCAGTCTAAAGGATGGAAAGAAAATAGCATGACAAAAAATGAACACAGCCTCAGAGATCTGTGGGATCTCATTAAGCATACCAACATATGGGTAATGTGAGTCCCAGAAGAAGCAAGAAAAAAGAGGCAGAAAAATCATTTAAAGAAATAATGGTTGTAAAGTCCAAAAAATTATTTTAAAAATACTAATTTAAACACATAAGAAGCTCAACAAACTCAAGCAGTATAAGAAAAAAGGGAGTTATACATAGACACATCATGGTGCAACTACTGAAAGACAGAGACAAAGTGAAAAACTTGAAAGCAGCAAGAGAAAACAGCAGCATATCACATACAAGGAACAACAATATGATTAAAGTTGAAATTTCCATCAGAAACATTGAAAGTTAGGCAGCAATAGATCACATATTCAAAGCACGGGAAGAAAAAAAAAAGTCAACCAAGAATACTATATTCAACAAAACTGTCCTTCAAAAGTGAAGGTGAATTAAACACCTTCCCAGGTCAATACTGAAAGAGCTCATTGCTAGCAGATTTGCCTCACAAGATACATTAATGAAAATCCTTTGGGCTGAAAAAAAAAAAAAAATGAAAAGAGGGACTCAAATGATGAAACAACACTGGAAAGGCAGTTATGTAGGTAAATATAAAAGACTGTATTACTTACTTTTCTCATATCAGATCTAAAGGACAATTGCATGAAACAACACTCATAAAGTTGTACTTTGGGGTCATATAGCATATAAAGATGGAATATATATATGACAAGAATAGCAGAAAGGAGGAGGGATGTAAGGGAGTTGTACTGGAGTAAACTTTCAATATTGTACTGGAATTGAGTTAGTATTAATCCAAAGTAGATCATGACAAATTAAGATTTAAACTCTAATCCCTAGAGTAGACACTAAAATATAATTTAAAAATCCAAAAAAATGAATTAAAATGGCACACTAGAAAATATCTATTCAACACAAAAGGATAGGGTAATGGAGGAAAAGATAAAAGGAGCATGAGACCTATAGAAAAAAGCATGGCAGACATAAATTTAAGCATGTCAGTAATTGCACTGAAGGTAAGTGGGCTAAAAACTCCAATCAAAAGTCTAAGATTGTTGGATACAAAACAAGATCCAACTATGTGCTATCTACAAGAGATGCACTTTAGATTCAAAGACACAAATAAGTTGAAAATAAAAGGATGGAAAAATATATGACTTAGACACAGTAACCATAGGAGAGCTATACTCAAAAACAAAATAGACTTTAAAGCAAAAAAAAAAAAAAAAGTAGAGACGTGGAGGAATATTTCATACTGATAGTTGGGTCAGTTTACCAGGGAGATATAAAAGTTATGAACTTATGCACACCTAAAAACAGCATTCCAAGTATATGAAGAAAAAACCAAACAGAACAGAATTGAAGGGAGAAATGGATAATTCAACAAATTTAACAAAAATAGTCAGAGGCGTTAATACCCCACTCTCAAGAATTGATAGATAACTAGACAGGAAATTGGCAAGGATATCAGAAGGCTTGAATAACACTACCACCCAACTTGGCACATTTTATAGAACATTCCCCTCAATATCAGAAGAATACACATTCTTTTCAAGCATACGTGGAACATTCTACAGGAAAGACCTTGTGCTAGGTCATAAAGCAAAGTGCCAATAAGTTAAAAAAAATATTTAAATAATATAAAGTATTTTTCTGAACATGATGGGGTTACATTAGAAATTAACAACATAAATAAGTATGGGTAACCTCCAAATATTTGAAAATTAAACAATTCATGTCTAGATAACCCATGGGTCAAACAAGAAATCAAAAGGGAAATTAGAAAATTTGTTACCTGAATGAAAACAAAAACACATCATTAAAATTTATATGATGCAGCTGAAGTACTTAGAAGGAAATTTGTTCATAACAGCTTTATTGAGATATACTTCACATACCATAAAATTTACCCTTTTATAGTGTACAGTTCAGTGGTTTTTAGTATATATCATAGTTTTGCAAACCCCACCACTAATTTTAGAACATTTCATCATTCCAGAGAGAGACCTCATACCCATTTCCAGCTATTCCATATTGTCCCCTTTCCCCACTCTCTTGACAACACTGATGTAATTTCCATCTCTATGAACTGCCTGCTTTTTACATTTCACATGAAATGCAATCATATGACATGTGGCCTTCCATGTCTGTCTTCTTTCACTTTGCGTGTCTTCAAGATTCAACCATGTTGTTCCATGTGTTAGTATTTCATTTCTTTTTGTGGCTGAATAATGCGTTGTATGGATACACCACATTTTGTTTATTCATTCATCAATTGATGGACATTTGGGATGTCCAAATTGGTGTCCACTTTTTGGCTATTACGAATAATGCTGCTATGAATATTCAGGTTTTTGTGTGGGCACAGGTTTTCAATTATTTTGGGTATATACCTAAGAGTGGAATTGCTGGGTTATATAGTAATTCTATGTTTAACTTTTTAAAGAACTATGAAACAGTTTTCAAAGCAGCTTCACTATTTTACATCCCTACCAGTGATAAAGGGCATCTATGGAAAACCCAGAGTTAAAATAAAACTTAATTGTGAAAGACTGAAAGCTTTATCCCTCAAGTCAAGGAACAAGACAAGGTTATCTGTACTCACCACTTCTATTCAATATGGTACCAGAAGTTCTAGCCAGGACAATTAGGCAAGGGAAAAAAGAAAAAAGAAAAAAAAAAAAAGGTCACCCAGTTGGGAAGAAAAAATAGAACTCTCTCTATTTTCAGATGACATGCTGTTGTATTTAGAAAATCCTAAGGAATCCACAGAAAACTTTTTAAAGCTCATAAACGAATCCAGCAAGGTTTCAGGATACAGTATCAATATACAAAAATCAGTTGTATTGCTATATACTAGCCAAGAACAATCCAAAATGAAACTAAGAAAATAATTCCATTTATAATAGAATCAAAGACAAGGAAGTACTTAGGAATAAATTTAACCCAGGAAATACAAGACTTATATATTGAAAACTAAAAAATAAACATTGTTGAAGGAAATTAAAGAAGATCCAAATAAATGGAAAGATAGCCTACGTTCATGGATCGGAAAACTTAATGTTGTTAAGATGGTAATATTCTCCTAACTGATCTACAGATTCAGTGCAATCCCTATCAAAATTCTAACTTCCTCTCTTGCAAGTGTGGGAAAGCTTATCCTAAAAGTCATTAATATTCCTTGGATTGTTAATGAATTCCAAAAAAAAAAAAATTGATTTTAGCATTTTTGCCAGTGTTCTTGTTGCTTTTATGGAGAAACTGATTTTCACAGGTCCTTGCTCCACCAACCCATAGTGCTTCCAGAGGGAAATTTATAGCTTTAAGTATCTATATTTGAAAAGAAGAAAGATCTCAAATACTAATCTTAGCTTAGACTTTAAAAAACTGGAAAATGAAGAGGAAACTAAGCTCAAAACAAGCAGAGGGAAAGAAATAATAAAGACTGAGTATTAATGAACAAAATAGAAAACAGAAAAATAATAGAGAAATTCAATGAAACAAAAGTTGATTCTTTGAAAAGCTCAATAAAATTGACAAACCTGTAGCTAGACTGACCAAGGAATGAAGGGAGAAAACACAAATCAGCAAAATTAGTAATGACTTTACAGAAACTAGAAGAATTAAGGGGGATACTATGAATACTGTTCTGCCAACAAATTAGACAACTTCAATGAAATAGATAAATTCTTAGAAAGAAACATATCAAAACCAACTGAAGAAGAAATAGAAAATCTGAATAAATCCATAACAAGTAAAGAAATTTAAGTTGGTAACTAAAAATCTTCCCATAAAGATATATACTATGAAAAAAGGCCATGGAAGCATCTGACATAGAGTTGGCCCCAAATAAATGTGAGTCCATTCCCTTTGGTCCTTCCAACAATAAGGTATCAAAACCTAGCAAAATTTTTTCTTTCTTCCATTAAATTCTATGGAGACGTGCTGTATCCACTGACATGATTTGAAGATCTAGAAGTCTCTCATCAGTGAGAGACTCATCTTTGGATTCATTTTGGTTTTTTAATTTTTTTTTTTTTTAAAGATTTTATTTATTTATTTGAGAGAGAGAGAGAAACAGCATGAGAGGGGAGAGGGTCAGAGCGAGAAGCAGACTCCCCACTGAGCCGGGAGCCCGATGTGGGACTCGATCCCAGGACCCTGGGATCATGACCTGAGCTGAAGGCAGTCGCTTAACCAACTGAGCCACCCAGGCGCCCTGGATTCATTTTGGGTAATAAATGCTGAGATCACAGATGGGGCTAACCAAGACATCTTGACCTCAGTCAGACCCCATCATGAGCAAGGATAGTCTTTAATGATGATCACCAACAATATCACACACACACACACACACATGCACACATATGCACAAATAGACAACTTAAACATGAATGGCTGTTTTCTTCTTATGACTGGGATCTGGGATGATCAAAAGAAGGGTTTTATTTCCAGTTGATAGATGAAGAAACTAAAGTAGAGTCAAAGATAATATAATACTATGGAGGTAAAGTTCATGCTTAAACACTTGCCACTTGGTTTTCTATTTAAGGCAGCATAGCAAGGAGACAGAGGACCTAGGGTCTAGGTCTGACACTGCTGCTGACTTGCTGTTGATCCTTATCAAACTACTTCTCTCTCTGGCCTAAATACCCTCATTTAAAAAATGAAAGACTACGCCTTGAATTATCATGAGGACCCACACAAGAGAGACATGTCTGATCCTGGCCTGCTGGCATGTTGTATTTCCCCATATGCTTGTAAGTGAAACTGATCCAAGAGAGACTTAATGTGGTCTGTGATCATCTGGATGAGAGTGGGCATTACAACTAGAAAAGAAAAAAATCTTTACATCAGAGAAGAAAGTGTTCATCCTAGGAAGTTGGGAGAAATACAAGAGTAAATGTTAAGAAAGTGGAAGGAAGGGAAAGACAATAGTATGCACATGAATTCAAGAAACAGAAATAAAGATTCAAGAGGGGATTGTTAGAGTCAAAAGCTGGTCTTTTGGAAAGACAAATCTGTGGCAAATTTAAGCAAGAAGAACAGAAGGCATGAATAAACCAGGAAAAAAAGGATAGAACTATAAATATAGGTCTATCTTGAATAATTTTATGGCCTAAATTTGAAATTTTAAATGGACAATTTCCTATCATATTACCAAAATTCACTCAGAATAAATACAAAACAGAATAGATATATAACCATTGAAGAAATTAAAAAAAAAAAAAGATTAGTGGCTTGGCCTGGCTCATTTTAGGAGGTGACTTCCAGCCCTGGTGCCCTCCCTTCCTTCTTCTCTCCTTTCCCCTCTTCTTCCACCTCTGTCTCTGTCCCTCTTTTCCTCCATTTCCCCTCCTCCCCTTTCTCTTCACGTCCCTTTCTCCATCTTTTTCTTTACAAGAATGTTTTGACCATGAAGAATCAATGGTAGAATTCATATGGGGTGACAACCTCTGGGTGGGCAAATTAGAAGATGTGTGTCCAATGGGAAGTTGTTTGACTAATGCCCTCTAAAGAGTGAGTGTGGGAGGCATCATTTGTCTCTTAGGATTGGTGCTCTAGCAGGGTGTGGGGCATGGCCACACTTGGGTTTTCATAGGAGGGGGTCGGGCTCCAGTTAGTTCCTAGGTCTTAAAATGCAGTGGAGAGAGGAGGAGTGTAGAGGGGCTGTGGGGCCAGAGCTTTATGTGCATCTCTCTAGGGCACACACAAGATGGCTCCTGAGCCTACCAAGGACCCCAAGCTTTTGAGTACCGAGTCTGAAACCTCTCAACTTCTACCCCATGCTGCAGGCTCAGTTTAGGATTAATATATGCTGCACCTGGCCTTACATTGTGTGGCCTACTGACTCTTCTCAAGTCTTTCTGTAGAAAGGCATCCTTGGGGGAGTTTTTTGGGGGAATACGATGCCACAGTGGGACCAAGTATCCATTGTGTGGGGCTAGGCCTTTAGAGACTTTCTGTTCCATGCTGGAATAGAGGAGGAAGTAGGAGGGGAATCCCTTGAACGGGGCGGCCGCAGCCTCTTGCTTGGGGAGTTGGAGATAATAATATACATGTGCCCTTTGCCCTATCTTACCCAGTCTCTGTGGGCTTGCAGGTGCCCCAAATGCTGAAATGAACATTTCTGAAGTTCTATTACCTATTGGGAGAAAAAAAAAAAAGAGATCTACTTTTCTGAGAATATGTTTTATAGGAGAGAAGGATATTTAATGAACCAGGTGTTGGGCTCCTTGAGTGAGGATGGGACTTACTGGGAGGATGGCCACAAAAGGGGACGTGGGTCAGGGAGCAGGGAGCACTTTCTTCTTACTTAGGGGATGGCTGGCCTGAGAAGGTGTTCTGCTTGCTGAAATGTTCCCCGGAAAAGTGGCTTGCCGAAAATGGATGGTAGACAATGTTTTAATCCAACTGTTGTTTTTCAGGTTAGGCAAGATAGATTTCATTTGATTGCTTTTTGCATTTTCTTTTTATCTTAGATGAAGGGTGTGCCTGGTTTTTCTGCTGTGAACAATGGCCTGATTGTTAGACACCTTGCGTACATGTATATGTGTGTGTGTGTTTTGCCATGACTCCTGTGTTTTGGAAGTCTTTGGGGACAGATGATATTTAGGAATGATGTCCCAAGGGTATAATCAGTATGACTCATTCTTGGAACCAGTGTCATCCGTGAAGAGACGCCAGCTGCACCCAGTTCACAACTGAACATCCTGAGATACCTTCCTGCACTAACCTGCTTCTGGTTTGGGGTCAGAAGGGCATATTTTAGAGGCCTCTGTACATTTCCTGGGGACTTTCTGTTAAGTGTTTTGACAAAGTGAAGGCTGTTACATAGTTGGAAAAATATTGTGTTTCAGGATTTCAGAAAACATAGGCAGTTTTATAAATTTCATCATAATTGCAATAACAAAGTTTCCTCTTAATTCTCCATCTTTCTTGAAGTAATTCAGAAGAATGTCTTGTTGTTATCATCTTTGTATTTGTAGGACATCAGGCAGGCAGGCAGGGGGGAGATTATTGATCATCTCTTTTATGCTGCCTCCTGCCCTCCCGAGAGCCACCACCAAAATGGGGAAACAGAGGTACAGGTTGGCTACATAATGTTCAGAAGCCCCTCCAGTAAGGCTTGCTCAGAGTTGGAGGCCACCATCCTGGGGTCTAGATTAGTGAGCTTTGTTATAACTTCTACCGCATCCAGTAAAGTCCAGGTTCCAGGTGACATCTAAGACTTAGATGTCCCACACATCAAACAAACCCACCACGACCTTGACAGAGGGCTGGTTGGCATCCCCCCAGTGCAAAGGCATTTTTAGTTCTTGAGGTGTCGCTCATTGCTGCTTGTGCTGTCCTGACTTTTCCCATGGCCAGGGGTCCTAGAGCACTTGGATCCACCCAGTTGTGGTTTCTATCTTCTCTGCTGTGTTTTCTGGGGTCTTCATGACCACAGATTAATGTATCCTGGAGAATTTCCCTGTTTTCACTTTTTCCACCTGCCTCGCCAAATCAGACATGCTACCAGCATAAGGATTAAGTAGGCACCCCCACCCCCAACGCACACACACTTTTGGACTCATCTTTGAAATAGCTGCCTGCTCTCGTCTCTTGAAGAGAAGACATGTGGAGCTTCGAAACACACTTCAACCTGCACATCTGGCAGGCGGGCGGGCAGGCGGGCGGGCGGGCGAGAATGGAATTCCTGGATCGCTTCCTTGGTTTGTGGTCTCTGGGGATTGCTTGTTGAATAGCTTCACATCACATCACTTCACAGATAAGGAAGATGTCATCTCCACGGCATCTCTGATTTCGGCACAAGCTTCAGAAAACCCCAAGCAGCTAATCTAGAACATGATGTTTTAAGCTGCTATAATCACCAGCCAAACTTTGAACATGTGCCGTGCACATGATGGCCTTCCCTTCTCAAAGACAACACTCGATCATGGTGCTATCTAAGTGCGCTCTTTCCCTGTTCCAGTGGGAGGTGCTAAAGCTGGACACTGGGGAGGCAGCACCCAGCCAGGGGCCTACGTAGTGCCTGTAGGATGGACTTCTGGAAGGCACTGGGCTGTGACACCAGACCTTCCTGGAATGGGCACTGATGGGAGGTCAAGAGCCTTTCATTCAGTCATCTTCCTGGCACCAACGTTTGTGAGAACCTAGGGAGGAAGATCCCTTTCTGGGAGTGAGTTTCCATATCTGCCAGATGGAAACCTGTCTTATGTGTGAGGCTGGGAGGGATCTTGACTACATTGGGAAACGGAGACAGGATCCAATTGAGGCAGGCTGGACGGATAGGTCAAACAAACTAAACAAAACAAAGTTTAATAGGAAGAGACTTACCATCCCAGACATGGACTCAGAAAACGACTACACTGGTTAGGAATCGGGAAGAGCTGAGTAGGCAGAAATAAATGTTGGATATTTTAGTTAATTGCAATGGAGAAATGAGGATTCCA
This sequence comes from Halichoerus grypus, assembly GCF_964656455.1. Taxonomy (NCBI): domain Eukaryota; kingdom Metazoa; phylum Chordata; class Mammalia; order Carnivora; family Phocidae; genus Halichoerus; species Halichoerus grypus. Next base: position 103,660,332 of record NC_135720.1, on the reverse strand, counting down.
AAAGGACAAGTGGAAACATTGGCTGCGGGCGTAGAAATACAGTTCTCAAAACAAGGGAGGTGATCATCATATGGGCCAGACCAGAGCTGGAGAACTGCGTTCTGTTCGGGGCCTCACAGTGAAGAGGACAGTGATATCCTGGACATGTTTGGGGAAGACTGACCAGCATGGCAAAGGGTATGGAAGCGCAGGACAGCCAGAGATCCACAGAAAGAATGGGGAATGTCTTTGTCCTTTTCTGGGAAAGGGTCCAGTTAGCAGGACCTGATAGATAGTTGCCCAGAGACTTGGGACCAAAAAGCAAAAAGCTTCAGGGAAGCAGAGTTTTTGCTCAGCTTAGGGAAGAAATTACATTTCTTTTTTATCTCAAACTGCCTCCTCTTCCCCACTGCTTCAGACATTGTCTCCTCACAGTAACCAGAGAAACCTGTGTTTATTATATATGTATTCACATTTTTCAGAAACAAACCAGCCAACCAACCAAATAAATAAATAAATAAATAACCAACCAACCAACTAACTAAATAAATAAACAACCAACCAACCAAATAAAAAGTATAAACACAAATAAGAATACAGGAAAAAGCCTCCCTTCCACCCCTGTGCTCTGGTAGGCATAGTGTGGCATGGTCCTTAAGAACACTATCTCTGAAACTGTTTGGCCTGGGTTTGGATCTTAGCCCTGCTGCTTACTAGCTGTGTGACCTCAGGCAAGTTCTTTACCCTCTCTGAGCCTCAGTTTCTTCATCTGAAAAAATAAGAATAACGGTGTAGGGTTGTTGTGAGGATTCAATGTGTTCCTCCATGTAAAGTACATAGAATAGTTCCCGGTATGTGGTGACCTCACGTACGTGTTAACTCTCATTACCTTCTGCTTCATTCTCCCATTTCCACCAATAAATAACATTATTTTAACAAGTTTCTTGTGTGTTCTTTCAGAGTTTCTTAGTACACATACAAGCACACAGAAATATCAATTCTTATTTTTCTCATTTAAAAAAATCCCAAAGTTAGTGTATTGTACACATGGTTCAGCACCAGTTTTTGTTTTTTTTTAATGTTTTTTTTTGTTTTCACTTGATAGTATATCTTGGAGATTTTTCCACATCAGTACAAAGAGAATTTCCTCATTCTTTTTCACAGCTGCACATACAAGGAAGGACTTTCTAACAATCAGAGCTTGTTTGAAAAGAAAGCTGTCACTGGGAGCATTCAGGTGAAGATCAGACTGTTGATGTTGCAGCAGAAGATCAGACTGTTGATGTCGGGGATGTAGTTGGGCGAGAATACTTTTAGTGTTCCTCCAGCTGAGATTACCCGATCCTGTGTTAAGTTTTCCAAAGAATTAAAGAACAGGTAAAATCACTCTAGACAACAACGTTGTTTTGTGTCTCTGACCGGGTTCTGACTTGGGACTCAGCCAGCCCTGGGTCAGACTCCAGAGGGGTTGTCTTGAGGGGCTAACCTGTGCCATCTCAAAATGCAGGGAGCCCTGAGTTGAGGTCCTGGCTCATCTTCTAGCCCCCTGTAGAGCTAACGTGTTCCCAGCATTATTTCCTACAGGGAAGATTGGCAGGCATGGTCTCCCTGGAATGTGTCCTTCATAAGACATTGGGTGTGTTCCCCACTTCTCAGCCTGGAACTCACCATCAGGTGGAACTTTGTGGTGGCCAGCACAACTGGGTTTTCAACAGACAGCAATGCTGCAGGGCATTCCCACCATCTGCTCTTTCTTGAGTGTTTAATTTGAAGGGAGGTCAGAGATTAGCTCAGCTTTCTTACACCAGCAGACCGATAACCAGAGGGTAGAGGTCTCCTGACTTGTAATTGCAGAAGGTGATAGGTGATGGCAGGCGATTGCTCCATGTGGTAGAAATGTCCCACAAGCCCTAATAGAATCTGAACTATCCTCTCTAGACATGAATCCTTTTGGGTCTTTTTGTTCTATAGATCTATAAAAATGTAGGTCCTGTTGAGAGAAATAAGTCAAGCATTTTCCAGGCACTAATTTCCCAGTGAGAGTAGCTGAGAACAGAGTAGCTCATCACAGGGCACTCAGACAAGGTAGCCAGGAGGGAGTGAAGATAGGTCAGGGCAGGAGAATGTTAGACAGAAGTGGGAAGGCTGCTGAGGGCTGGCGCTGGGTTTGGGCGGTATGAGACCAGATCCTAAAAGGAATCCATCTTGTTTACTCGTTAGGATTCTTAGCAGAGTTAACAGCCCCAGCAGAGCCCCATTAGCCTCCCTCCCATGAGCATCCACAAAACACTCCCCATAATCCCCATGAGTACCCACAAAACACTCTCCATAATCCCCATGAGCACCCACAAAACATTCAAACAAACAAAAAACCCTAACAGTTTTCTATACAGACTCGGTTTCAAGATAAGTGTCTGGAAGTACCCTGTACTGTTTTCATCCATTGGTATCATCCTTCAGCTCCTGTTCTATAGAAACCCTGGAGCCACTGTCCGTTCATTGGTTTACAGGGAAAGCCATGGTGAATCTTGATTATACAATTTCTATTGCTAGCTCCCCCAGGGCAGACACCATTCCTTGTACCTCCTTCCTCCTTCTATTCTTCCTCTTCTCCTTCCCTTCCCCACCCCCACTTCTTGTTTTTAGATATAATTAACAATAAACCGCATGTTTAATGTATGATTTGATAAATTTTGATATATGTATACATTGATGGAAACATCACCACAATCAAGCTAATGAATATATCCACCACCCCAAAAGGTCTCCTTGTGCCCTTTTATCATTCCTTTCTCATGGCCCTCTCCATCCCCCTCATTCCCAAGCAAGCACTGATCTGCTTTCTGTCACTATAGATTAGTTAGCATTTTATAGAATTTTATATAAATGGAATCATAAAATATGTACTCTATTTCTTGTCTGGCTTCCTTAATTTAGTGTAATTATTCAGGGATTCAACCACACGGTTATGTGTGTGTGTGTGTACAGTTATCTATCTAGTTTTATATATATATAGTTATATATATTTAGTTCATTCCTTTTTATTGCTAAGTAGTAGTATTCCATCATATGGATATTAGACATCTGTTGCCTCAGTCAATTGATGATCATTTAGGTTGTTTTAGTTTTTGGCTATTACAAATAAAGCTGCAAGGAACATTCATGTATAAGTCTTCATACAGACATATACTTTCATTTTTCTTGGGTAAATGCCTAGGAGTGGGATGGATTATATAGTAGGTGTATGTTTAACTTTTTGAGAGAGTGCCAAATTGTTTTCCGAAGTGGTTGTATCATTTTGCTTTCCCATCTGCATTGCATGAGAGTCCCAGTTGTTCCATATTCTTGACAACACTTGCTACGGTCAGTCCTTATATTTTAGACATTCTAATAGGTTTGCAGTGGTTAGTGGTATCTCATTATGGTTTTAATTAGCTTTTTCCTAATAACTAATGATGTTGAGCACATTCTCATCTATTCATCTTTTTTGCCGAAGTATCTGTTTAAATCACTTGCCCATTTTTGTATTGGGTCATTTCCTTTGTTACTATTAAGTTTTGAGAGTGCTTTATATATTGTAGATACAAGTCCTTACTCAGGTATATGATTCGAAAATATTTTCTCCCAGTCTGGAACCTGTCTTTTCTGTTTCTTGAATGACGCCTTTGGAAGTGCAGCAATTCTTAATTTTGATGAAGTCCAATCTGCAAGTTTTGTTTGTTTGTGGATGTACTTCTGGTGTCACTTATCAGAAATCTCTGCCTAACCCACGGTTCCAAATACATTCCCTCATGTTTTCTTCAGAAGTTTGGTTGTTTTAGGTTTTAGGTCTGTGATCCATGTTGAGTAAATTTTTATGGTGTGAAGGTAGGGATAAAGATTCCTTTTTGGGCATATGACTATCTAATTATTCTAGCTACAATCATTGGACAGAGTTTCCTTTCTCCCCCAAAATGCCTTTGCACCTACATCAGAAAGCAACTGGCCATGTAGCTGTGGGTGTGTTTCTTTTATACTCCTGCACCTCCATCTGTCGTAGACCCAGCTCAGGGCCAGCATACGGCAAGTGTTTAGTAACTACTTGGGGGTATCACTTGAGTCCAGCTGTCTTTCAGAGTTTTCTCCTTAGATCTAGTTGAATGTTGCTGGGGCTGAAGAACAGTAATGCAACAGGAATTTGGATGGTGTGAAGTCACAGCAGTGTGCTGTTGGCCTTGTCCTAGCACATGCTGTCCCTTACAGTCAGCACTAAGTAAGTCGGGGTCAGCCTGAGTTCCTGAAACATTCTAAGGGAAACAACCTTTCCAGCCTGTAGGTTTCAGAGACCATGCCTCCAAAACACCTTCTCCAGCAAAGGTTATCCTTGATTCTGGGTCACTCACCAGAGCAGTGGTGTCCAATAGAGAGATAATACAAGCCACATCTGTACTATAAGATTTTCTAGGAGGTGTATTTAAAAAAAAAAAAAAAAGAACAGGTGTAATTAATTTTATAATATGTTTTATTGAACCCAACATAAACAAAATATAATCATCCAACATGTCATCAAGATGAAATTATTGATGAGAGGGGTGCCTGGATGGCTCAGTTGGTTAAGCGGCTGCCTTCGCTCAGGTCATGATCCCAGGGTCCTGGGATCGAGCCCCGCGTCCGGCTCCCCGCTCAGCGGGGAGCCTTCTTCTCCCTCTCCCTCTGCCTGCCACTCTGTCTACTTGTGCTTTCTCTCTATCTCTCTGTCAAATAAATAAATTAAATCTTAAAAAATAAATAAATAAAAATAAAAATAAAAGAAATTATTGGTGAGATATTTCATATTTTTTTGAACTATGTCTTAAAAATCCTGTGTATATTTTACAATTTTAGAACATCTCAATTCAGACTACCCACAGTTCAAATGCTCAGTAGCCACATGTGGTGAGTAGTTACCATGTTGGACAGCATGGCCTTTAAACCTGCCTTACATTGCTAGCTTCCCTTCCCCACCCCAGCCTCTCCTATTGCTGGGAAGCCAAGATCAGAAGAGGAGGAGTGAAGAATGTCTTGAAGGTGGAAGATATAAAAACAAAACTGAAATCCAGGTCAGACAAAATCTCAGGAATCAGGTTCCACTTACATGGCACAGGAGGAAGAGTGGGTGAGGAAAGCCCTGTGGTACATGGGAGCTAGCTCACAATGGCTCACGAGAACCAATCGATTACTTTTCAGGAATTTTGCAAGCTAGTTGTTAAACACAACCATGAATAAAAATTAAGCTCACAAACTTTCCATTGAATAATTTATATTTAAAACATAAGTAACAAATACACAAAACTCACGCCTAATTATGTCACTGCATTTCACTATGATCCGTGTTCTTGAGGTAACTTATGACTATTATGTCTGAATGGTAGAAACATTACATGATGCTGTGTTCCTGAGCCCCTCTTTCCAACTCTGAGTCATAGCTTGAATTGGTAGTATTTATACCACAGAAAATGGCAGATACTACAAGTCAGAGCTTTACCCTCAAACTTGCCAGTTGTTAAACTTTACAATACACCCCTGAGAAAGCTTTTAGAAGACGTCAACTTGGGACGCCTGGGTGGTTCAGTCGGTTAAGCATCTGCCTTTGGCTCAGGTCATGACCCCAGGGTCCTGGGATTGAGCCCCGCATCAGGCTCCCTGCTCAGCGGGGAGCTCATTTCTCCCTCTCCCTCTGCTGCTCCCCTGCTTGTGTTCTTTCGCTCTGCTCTGTCAAATAAGTAAATAAAATCTTAAAAAACAAAAAAGAAGACATCAACTCAATGAGATGAAGGATGCCTGGCACATTGTAAATGTTCAGTAAATGGTAGCTGTGATTATCATGATTGGAAGTCTGAACAATTTAGGTTAAAAGGCTGTCCCTGTCCCTTCTTCCTTCCCCCACTCCCAGCACAGGGGAGGATGTTTTGTTTGAAACAGTCTGTATCATTTCTGTAAGTTTTTTCTACACACCCCTACTCTCGGTTTTTCTATGTGTTCAAGATTGTGGTTAAGACCTAGAAGGTACAGCTGACTCTCTGTGCAGTCTTGGTAATAAAGTTATTCTCTAACTACCCTCTTTCCCATTGCTCCGAAGGACCAAGAGGGAGAAGAAAAGGCTTTAAAGCTTACATGCTAGATATTCATAGCAATTCTCTCCAGGAGCTAGGAGTTTTTCTGTTACTTATCGATATTTCATAATTTTTCTATAGTGTCATTCCCAGTTTTAAATAAGTTAATTTTCAAAGCAGCACATAAGAATTTTAAAATGTTTTGAAAGGCCTATCTGGGCATAACTGGCTCATGCAAAGAGTGGGCAGGATGGAATTAAGCATGGAAGGGTTTCAGCTGGAATGGATGAGTCTCCCTGGCTTCCCAGCGTTTGGGGATGAATCAATTAAAAGGAGGTGAAACAGGAAGGCAGCAGACAGGTCTCTGTAAATCCTGGAGTTTTTCTGTTGCTGCACCCTTTCTCCCACACCAGAGCCGCCATCCATCCTCGTAGATGACATACGGGATGTCTATAATGAATATGGATTTGATGTGATTTCATCTCTCTGCCAAACTAACTCACAGAACTAATTCCACTTTAGACTATGTTAAATGAGGTTTTAAAAAGTGTATTAGGGGATAACTTTTGAAGTCTCTAAGCTAGATCAAGAGTTGCATTTGGGAGAAAACTTTGGGGACAACTCTTTCCTCGTGTCCATGGTTGGAGCCATATTTTGATGTCTTTGATTTATAAGGGTGAGAGACTATGGGGATCTGTCTTGAGAGAGTTTTGACTTTTAAGGGATTCAACTAGTTGAAACCTTATGTGCATTTGGAAATAAAGCTCTTTTATATCATAGAGTCTAAAAGCTTGAAGGTGGGGCGGGACCTCAGAGGTCAACACTCTAAACCTAAATCGGATGCCTGCATCCCCTCATTTATGTCTCTGCCCAGTTTCTAGCTTTGCCCGACAGCCTCCCACAGCAGTCCTGTCCATTTCTGGTGTAATCCATAGAGAGCTCTGCTCACGTTGACCCTAAACCCACCTTCCTGTAGTGTACACCCGTTGTTCCAAGGTCTGGAAGGTGTGGGCAGGGACACAAGCTAGTGAGATTTGTATAAGGAAGAAAGACCATTTTTATAGTAAGTTAATTCAACATGACCAGCACTAACTGAGCCATCCTCTGTGTACGAGGCCCTGATCTAGGCACTGTGGGGATATAAAAATAAATAAAATGGAGGGCCCACCCCCAAGGAGTTCACAAAGCACATTTTAATGTGTGTCCACCACAAACTCTAATATAAGGTGGAAGATGATCTGAAGAAAGAAATAGAACCAATATTTGTTGAGTACTTTTGATGTGCCAGGTCCTGCCTTTTTTGTCATGGCCCTCACATAATCCTTGTGGGCTTGCACATTACACTCCCTGAACTTCATTTTCCTTATTTGTGCAATTTGATGTTGGCCTAGATGCCCTCTGAAGGGCCTTCCAGCCCTCATATCCCATGATTCATTCCTCCTTTCCCAGTGGCCCCAGGCTTCTCTCTCTCCTGGGTTGGGCTGGTGAGGGAAATGGATGGGCAAGAGACATTTTTGTTGCTGTTGTTCTTTCTCCCCCCTCCCTGTGGGATGTATTGTGAACTTAAAAGCAGTTTGAACAAAGCACTCAGGAATAAACCACAGAGAACCGTCTAGAATTGGCAGAGGGTAACCCTGTGACACCAGAGACCTTTTCCAGTTCTAATTTTTATGATTCACTAATTTGCCCCACCACACTCAACTCTGTCCGGGAATCCAGAGTTCAAAAAAGATGCAATGTAAATTGCTGGGGGTAATGAGAAGGGTTGCAAGCACAGTGGGGCCAGAAGCGTGGTTTTCAGTGAAATTAAATACAGGGAGATATTTAAGGAAGCCAGAGACCATTCTTCCCCCCCCCTTTCCCTGAGAGACTCCCTTTTTAAAGTGGGTAGGGTAAATTTCAGGGTTTCCTCCCCCCGCCCCCCCAGTGGTGTGACTAGGTTTTTGCTGTTATGACTCCAATAGAGCTGCTTATCTGTGTTATAACCTCCCTCAAAGCTATCGAATGCAGACGTAGTTGTTTAGCAATGAATTCTGCCACAATTTAAAGAATCACTTTGGAAGTGGGAGATGCTGTAGGAAGACCAACCTTTCATAAATATGTATGTCTTTGCTGAGAGATTGGTTGAGGGCAAGGAGCACTAACTTGGTATTTGGTGAGTCTCATGAATTTTTAGTGCTTGCTACATTTCCCCAATTCTTGAGACTCTTTATGCCTCTTGATGGCTTCTTTGCAACTCTGCATGAAAATTATGTAGTACGGGTAAGATACAAGTAGGATAACTCTTCTAGAACGACAGTGTTGTGTTGCTGGAGTCCAGTAGCCTCTGGCGTGTATTTGAGCCCAGTGGGGGTTGGTTCAGTGGAGCAATGGAAGGAAAGGGGTGGCAAGCCCAGTGCGCAGTCTTGTGAGAGGATAATGACCATCAGTACCGTGGAGTCACATCTTACCTGGGTCCGTGTCCTGAAGTCAGCTTTAAGGTGCACACCATGCGTGCTTAAAATTATTGGCGAAAACCCCATCCAAAGGCACCATGTTGGAGACCGGCATGCATTCAGATGATCTTCCCCTTTATGTTGGATCATATTGCTGTTTTTGGTTGAGGCACCAAATGAAGAGGTGGGCTTGTGTTTAGGGACCATGTTCTATTAAAAAAATTTGTCTTTAAAAGTTGGACTTGCACTCCGAACAAGCACTTCGCAAAGCACCTGAGGCCAGAGACCACAGGGGAAAGAGTAGCTTCATATCCTTCATCTCCTACTCTCCCTGTGGCAGATGACTGTGGAGAAAAACATCAGACTTAATTCCCCGCATGACTTAAATAGTTATTTTTTGCTATTACCCTCTTTCTTTCGTTTTCTTTTCCCCCCCCAAATGGAAAGTTGACTCGGCAAGATAAATGGGTACCTGATGCAAACAAACTGTATGAAGATTGATGTGTGTTATCTCCTTTGCTTTTCACAAGAACCCTGCAGAGTAAGTGGTGACAGCCCATTTTGCAGGTGTGAAAACTGAGGGAGGTGACATGACCAGCCCACGTTCAGCTAATGAGTGGTCGTGGAATTAGAGCTAAGTCTCCAAAGCCTGTGCTCTTTCTCTATACCTTTCAGACTGGACATTTTTTAAAAGGAGGGTGAGAAAAATAGAAGGCACATGAAGGAAGGCAGGAAGGGGCGGAGAAAGGCATGCAAGCAAGAAGCAAATATTCATTGAGTGTCTATTATGTACCATTTATTACAGTAGGCGTTTTCACATCCCTTGGTGTTCCAGACTGTCAGCAGCCTGCTGTCACGAATGATCACAAACACAGTGGCTTCAGCGGCAGGAATTTAGCCCTTCATGCTTCCGGAGGCCAGAAGTCTGAATTCAGCCTCAGCCTGGCCAAAGTCAAGGTGTCAGCCGAGCCACACTCTCTGTGGAGGCTCTAGGGGGAGGACTGGTTTCTCACCACTTCCAGCTTCTGGCGGCTGCCAACATTCCTTGGCTTTAACCACATCCCTCCAATCTGTGCCTTCTCCTCTTCTGTGTGTCAAATTTCTCTCAGCCCCTCTCTTCACTGCAATTGATATGAACCTTCATTTTTACTCTTGGCATGACGTTGACTTTCAGTTTTTGATACCCGACCTATGGCTGCCCTAAAGTTGGGCTGTTTTCAGAAGGGTGCAACCTGCCCGGTGCCCACATCTTCCGAAAGCACCAGGCTCACGCTGAAGCCGAGAGAGGTGGGTAAGGTGTGCAGAAGAGCAGATCACAGGGGTGAGTGAGAGGCCGACGAATGCTTCTCAACCCCAAGGGGGTGCAGCTAGAGGAGCTTTGAGAGGCTTTCAGAGACTGAAGCTGTGGAGCCAGACAGGACTTTTTCGCATGTTCTATGACCTCTGCCTGGGGGACTACAGTCTGGGGGCGGGGCGTGGAGGTATACACACAAGGAAGGGCTGATGACCCCTCACAATCCTCCCATGTCAATAGCACATGGGCACCGTGATGTGGCACGTGCAGGCTCACAGGTGCAGCCAGCCCGGGCTCGGGCACAGGAAGTGCTCCTTTGCTCGGGGAGGACAGGTACTGCCTCTGACCCAGAGATGTGTGAACCCGAATGCTAGGCCTCTCTACCAAGGGCTTGAAGTTCTCTTTTGACTTGAAAATTAGGGGCGCCTGGGTGGCTCAGTCATTGAGCGTCTGCCTTCGGCTCAGGTCATGATCCCAGGGTCCTGGGATTGAGCCCCGCATCGGGCTCCCTGCTCCGCGGGAAGCCCGCTTCTCCCTCTCTCTCTCTCTGCCACTCCCCCTACTTGTGCGTGCTCTCTCTCTCTCTCTCTCTCAAATAAATAAATAAAATCTTAAAAAAAAAAAAAAGAAAATCAGACACAGTTGGGTGTCCCTCCATCACTTTAAATTCAGGGTTTTCCCCACTGCCTTGCCTAAACCAAGCTACTCTGCTGATGTGTCCATTTTGGACATCTGTGCCAGTGTTCTCAGCCTCTCAGGACTGGGGCCTTCATGTCAACACTGACTCCTCATTTCCTGAGCTTTCCACCTCCCTCAGTCCCCGTACAGATGAAGCAGGTAGCCGGGTCATAGGACCATGGGATCTGGAGTTGGCAGAGAAACCGAGAACACAAACTGGGTTGGAACCAGGTTCTTTCACTTATTTGCTGCGTGTTTTAAGATCTGTTGTTCAGTCTCTGAAACCTCAGGATAATGCAATAAACCTTACCCCATAGGCTCATTGCAAGAATTATACAAGAAAATAATAGTTACTGTTGCTATCGTTCTTTTTCTCAGAGCTCCCACTTCAGTTCAGGCCTTGATCACCTCAAATCAGGACTTTAATAGATGCTTTTAAGTCAGTAATTTTTGACCCTTTTAACTGTGACCCACAGCGAAAAATTTATTTTATATCCTGACATCACAAACACATCTACAAAATGAAAATAAGAGTTTTATAAAATATTTCGATATGTTTTATTCTTTTCTCATCTATTGCATACACAATTTTGTTTTAATCTATTACATTGATTTTATGGCCCACCAATGAGTGAAGACCCGTAGTTTTAAAAAAACACTCCTCTAGGGATAGTCCTGACTAAAGTCCCTCCTTCCCTCCTGCTCATGGAATAGCAAATTCTCAAGGGGAGGCCACTTTCTATGTTTTACAATATAACACCAGCACCCACAGCCCCCACTGACATCACACCGTACAGCTCCAAGCACTTCTGTGTACAACATCTCACTTAATTCTCATCACCTACCCCCCTCTGAAGATGTGAGCTCCAGCTTCACTTCACAAATGAGGACATTCAGATTCCGGGCAGTCACATGTCTTGTCCAAGATCACGTCCCTGGAAGTGACTGAATCAAGATCGAATCCCATCCTCCTCAGCCCAATCCAGGGGCTTTTCTACACACAGTGAGTTGAAAGAGGTATTCAAGTTTTTAAGACTAAGTAAGAACACAAATGGATTATGGTTATGGCCAAATCTTCTACTGTATGCTCTCTTTCATTAAAAAAAAAAAAATGTGTAGGATGATGATTATGCAGCTTTCCATAAGAGAGTCACTTAGTGGTCCTGCCACCTTACTGTATGTCCACTCCTTCCTTCATTCATCCGCCCACTCAACAAATTCATTCGTATGTTCATTCAAGGAATAGTTATTGAGTGCCTACTGAGTGCCTACAATGAGCATAACAATTTTTTTTTAAAGTTCCCTCTCTTGTATCAACATGTAAGGTGGTGCTAAGGGCTATGAAGGAGAAATAGAGCAGAGTGAGGAGAAAATATGGCCGGGGGTGGTCTTGTCAATAGCACAATCAGGGAGGGTTTGCCGATAAGGTTACCTTTGGGCTGCGACCTAATGAAGTGAGGGAGCAAGCTAAGCGGGTATCTGAGGAGCATTTTCCAAAACCAGGGTAGAGCCAGTTAGGGATTGGGCTTGGTGCGGACTGGGGAGGAACCAGGGGAAGAGGAAGAGGAAGTCAGAGAAGGGGCGTGATCATGTAGAACACTGAAGCTATGACCAGGCCTTCAGATTTCATTTAACTAGTTCTTGAGAAAAGAACTGTGCACAATATTAAAAAAAAAAAACAAAAAAAAAATATTTTGTTAGGTAATTTTTCTTTCATACTCAAATGTCTTTACACTCTAGTAGCTCACTAAGTTGCTGTCGTGCTGAGCCCACATCATTGTCATTGCCCATAAAATCCCAAGTTGTAGCTTGAGAAGAAAACACCCCACCCATTCTATCCCCATTCCCTCTGAGCAGGGTGGGATCCCCAAGCTTCAGCTGACCTGTCCTCTCGGGGATGATTTAACTTGTGAAGAGCTTTGGTCTAACGGTTGATTCTTAGCTAAAAAATAACTCAATGGTCAAGAACCAGCAAATTTCAGAATGCAGCATAAGGATCACATCTCACACGCAGTGGTGAGGCTCATGCTATGATAAGTCTTAACCTGACATTTGGCAGGGGATGTAGTCAGGGCGCTGGTAACTTGGCACCTGTGGGTTACTTGGGGTTTATAAATAGAACCTATGCATGTCCCTAATGTCGTTCATTGAGCAGAACTCGCTTTCCCATTTTACATGCTGTGACTCCAGAGGCCTCGCAAGCCTTCCTGCATTTGTCCAACTTAAAGAACACTTCCTCCTCTAGATGCCTGCCTCCGGTTCAGGTCGAATTCCTCCCTAACACGGACAGGAGCCTACCTCCATGAGTATTTAGTCAGGAAGGTTTAACATGCGTCATTAACATGAGTCCTTGCTTTTAATCCTCAAAACAACATGCATTATTGCTTTTAGTCTTCAAAACAACCCACGGAGGTGGGTGCTAATGTTAGCCTTTTATAGAGGAGGAAATCAAGGCATAGAAAAGCTAAATCACTTTTCTGAGAGGTCGAGTCTAGATTCAACTTCAGAACATTCTCTTTCTGCTCGATTAACTACTGGGCCACATGCCCTGAGGTATACTTAACTGGGTTAAGACAAAGGGAAGACCAGTTGAGCAAAATTGTGAAGGAGGCTCATTTTCTCCTCAGCACTGCTACCCTTCCCTTCCCTTTCTGCTTTTTTTTTCTCTTTTCTTGATGGCATGTTTTATGTTTGGGCTCATTTGCTCTATGTTCCTCTCTCCTTTCTCTCATTTTCTCCCCCTCCCTCCCCCCAGTGAATAAAACCCAATATTGGAAAAGAATCTGATGAATGTAGAAGGATAAGCTATCATAAGGTCTTAACTCACCAGCAGGCTAGTGGGCGGCAGGAACACATCTGTTCATCAAATATTTGGAGGGCGCCCCCTACAGGCAGTCCTCAGGGCTGTGTCATGTTCCTGAATCAGTAAATTGCCATTATTCCCCAGGGCCTTCATGGACTCCACAGGGGACCAGAGAGGTAAAGGAACTGCCTAGGATCACATAACTAGCTAATGGCAGAGCCAAGAGGGAGATGGAAGCCCCTGATTCTCAGTGGCATGGCCCTCCCCACTATATTATACTGCCTCTTCCATTTGCTGTTTCATGTACATCACGGCGAACCTCTAAGCGGCCTTGACTCAGAGGTGGAGAGTTCTTCGGATGAGGGGGGCCAGCAACTGCTGTTTTTCAATCCCCGTTGTGCAGGAAGTGGCTCACTTCAGTTATTTTTAAGGGTTTCCCTGGAAAACGCATTGACAGTGTTTCCTGATCATCTCCTATTATCAGTTTCGATGGGTTAGAAAAATATGCATGTTTTGATGGGTCAGAAAAATAAGAGGTAAAATTCTGGAAATGGGCAACATAGTTCCCTATCAGCAAAGATAATGCATTGGGAATGCCTGGGCTTCTCAGACACAGAGAGGACCCAGAGAACCTCGTGACAGAGGAGGGTCTTAGAACAAGAGCCAAAGTAAGTCCACTCCACAGTTGCCCACACTACATCAATATTAACTGACGCTTTCACTGGTTGGGTCATCCTGAGAATCTTCCAGTAGCCAGTTCAGCGCCAAGATAAGAGGTCAGAACGCTGCGGAGCTGAGCTAACCGACCCCTCAGATCCCCGTACTGTCCTCTCTGCCCCCCACCCCCAACTACCCAAGTGCTTTTAACTCTCCAGGAGAAATTCACTTTGCTCCTGGGCTGAAACACACTGGGCACATTCTTGAACAGAGTTCAAACTAACAGGATTTCCCTAAAACAAGCAACTCCCTGGATGCCCTGGGAAGCACTGTGACTACCGGGAGGATTAACATAGCCAGAGCAACGTGGCTCTGGTCCAGAAAGAAAATGTATGTGCTCAAAAAAAAAAAAAGAAAAAAAAAAAAAAAAGCTGGCTCAGAGTCTTGGGAACCCCATAATCAGAAGCATACTCATTCTGACGGTTTCAAAAGACCCAACACCCACCTCAATGTGACCTGGCGAGGGTTCAGAGAAATCCACCCCCTCTTTTGTCTTTTGGATGGAATGTAAGAGCCATATAAGACTTCCTGCCTAGAAGGCAGAGAAAGGGCAAACCCTTGCCACCCTGTCTCAGCAAGGTGGGGGGATGGTTGGAGGCCATTCTTCGGTTTGTCTTTGGGTGCTGTGATTTCGTCTTATGGCACAAGGCATTCCGTGTTAATTCTGCATGGTGCCCAAGTCCCTGCAAACCTATCTAATCTTCAGCCAGGGTTTTTATTGGTTTATGTTTTGTTTTGCTTTTCTCCTGGGGGGAGAGCTACTCTCAGGCTCTGGTGTGGGTGGCTCCTGTCAGGACTGGACATGCAGAGATGGAATAGGAATTGAGGTGAGGGGTCTGCAGGCTAAGAGTGATGAGCTTGATGCTCTCAGAGGTCAGGAGCAAGCCTGAGGCCCAGCTAGTGCATTATTCATGGCAGGACAGGAAAAACGTGTCTTGGAGGTCAAGGCAAGCAGGGTCAGGAACCCAGATGGTCGGGTACTTCATAAAAACAGCACCGGCTGGTAGAAAAGTCATCCTGGGCCCAAAGTAGGAGCTGAGTCACCTCTGGCTTCCTGATTATTTCTAGTAGGCTGGATACAAGTCTGGGCCACAGGGGAATCTACCTTTTTTTAATGAGCTAGAGACCAAGGTTTGAGGTCTGGGAAAAGGGAGAGTTGTACAGCTACTAACAGACACCTTCCTGTGGTCTTTAATTTACACTATTCAGAGGGCGTTTGGGTGTGCAGGCCACTTTGGTAGAGGAAAACAGAGCCTTCTGCCCATAGCCTGCTGTGACCCACATTGTCTGCAACTGGAAATGCCAGTGGAAGGTTTTAAAATATTGGATCCACACCAAACCAGCTTTATGGGGGGACTCTGCGAAATGAATTCTTCAAACATTTCCTTAGAAATTTTGATTTTCTAAAACAGCCTGAATCTTAGGCCAAAACTCGTTTTGCAGGTCTGGTCACAGCAGCCAGTCTGCCTCTGCACACCCTGGTTCCGGTCTGTGCCCAGGGATGGGGTTTCAGCCTTATTCCTTGTAAGTCTTATTTCTGGCATACAACTCCAGTGATGATCTAGGGTGGATATGTTACTGCATTTAAAGCAAGATGTTTTGTAGACAACTCCTAGTTAACCAGTGCTTTGTAGACAATCAGTGCTTTGTAGACAACTCTTAGTTAACACATGGGTGGTTGTTTCCCACTCCAAACTAAACTGTGCATCCATGCAATCACTCATTCAACTGTTCATCCATGCAATTCACTCATTTAGCAGACACTTATTCAAGGCCTTAAATTTGTCAGAATCCTGGTGCTGAGGAAAGACACACAGCTGATTAAAGAAGGAAGAGCTGGAGGTGTGGTCTGAAGGGACTGGAAAAGTGTCAGGGTCAGTGTCTGTCTTGGAGAAGGAGGAAGAGGGAAGCTAAAGAGATCTTTTGAATAGATAGGATTAGACAACCCTTGAAGGCTTAGTAGGTTAGACTGATACGTTGTCAGAACACACAGGGTAACAAAATGAATGACCAGAATGTCCAACCCCAGAAAAAACTGGTCTCTGGACTTTGAGAGGAAGAACATGGTTTCCTCGCTGGGAGTGCATGTCACTGTTGTCCTGATCTGAATGACCTCAGTGGTGGGTATTGCTGTGAGGATGAGCTTGAAGAGTCCTTCTTTTGGTTTGAATACCTCTACCCAAGTGACTTCAAAGATTTTAGTCTATGGTGAATTCATCTGGCTGGTTTGATTAGAGTAGGTCATTCTAAGACAATACCCCGGACTCAGTCCTGTGGGGCCAGTTAATTTCCCTTTGTTCTAACGACAAGAAGTTATCCTAGAACAGGCTTGCACATGACCACACAATTGTCTACTAGACCTGAATTTCCTTGATGTCAGCAGCATTTTTGTCCATCATATATCTCCAATGCCTAGCATGTCCCATGCTGATGAATATATGAAAGATGTGAAATTTGGGTAAGTGTAAAAATCCATTACCATAAGGAGAAACCCACTGCCATCCCTTGAGAATCTCCTCTAGTACATGTCTGCTCTTGCTAGATGAGTAGGAAGACTTGAACCAATTCTGCACCCCCACCTCCACTCCAAAGGCTGGGTGCAGGGTTACCATTCAATTTTCCTTTCCTGCAACACTTGGTGTCTTGTTGCCTAGAAGTAATTTTTTTAAAAAATGATGCCAGGCCAGGAAGTTTAGAAATCGGGAAGTCAGTTTTGGCAAATTCTAATCCCCAGGGTTGACAGCATCTGTATCAGCTGGGGTCTATCAAGAAAAAACAAAACCCATGTGGATCAATTTAATAGAAGAAATTTAATGTGGAAATTAGTTATGAAGGTTTTCAGAAGAGTTGAAAGAACGTCCATGAAAAGCAAGGCAACCCCAAGATTAACAACTGCAGAAAGCCATTGCTCCCCCTAGGGCTGGAAGAACAGGGGTGTTACCTGAGCCCAAGCACCTGGGTTACCTGTTGGAATCTGGTTCTAGAGGATGCCCAACTGGCAGTGTGCTGAATGGGGAAGACTCAGCCCCAAGTATGGGGTGGAGTGGAGGTGAACACTTGGCTTCTCTTTCTCACCCATTCTCCAATCTCCTGCCTATGCTCCTCACTGGCCAAACCAAGCAGGAAGCAGTGGGCAAGGGAGCCTTGGTAGTTTCCTGGGGTCATCCCTTTTGAGTACAGAGAAGAGCAAGGAAATTGTGGGGACTGGATCTGAGGGAAAACAGGCCCATGACCAGTACAGCATCCATCCATCCATAGACTCCCCCAACACTCTTCCTGGTGTTTGAGGGAATATGGCTGCGCTCATCTTAGATAAATGGTGGCCCCTTGGGACGGTTGTACCTACCAATTTCTCTTTCTTCCATATTTAGCCTTTTTTGGAAAATATGTAGACAGTTTAGTGAAGCCGCTGCACTCCCCTAACTAGCTTTGCACTGGAAACCGAGATTTACGTGGGTGGAGTACCTTTGAGGCAGCTCTTCCTTATTATATAAGCACTTGACCTGTAAGGACACAGGCTGAGTGCACTGTGTTGCCTGGTCTTTGTTTCTTCATTTACCCTACCGGAGGGATTGGAGTGCATAGGAGGCAGGACAGAGGACTGGAAATGTGCTCTTGCGTTAGAATTCACATTTACGGGTCTTCTGAGTCCTGGTTCCCAGGGAAGGAGGCCAAACAGACCTACAAGAGTGAAACGGGGGACACCGGGAAGCCCATCCTGACTGTGGGTGTCATCCTACATACCTTGTAGGCTTCCAGGGGATGAGACTCTTGGCTGGGGCCCCATTTTGTTTGGAGGCTCTACGATCCCATAAGTAGTCAGGTGCTCTGTGTCAGGGTTTGAATAAGGAAGTCAAACCACTATGACTAATATAGTAAATAAGAGATTTTCTGTAGGGATTATCCCTTTCACAATTGTTGGTGAAGAAGTCTACGAGAGGCTGTTGCCTCTGTGTCTGGTGGTGGGCCCGAAATCACTGCAGGTCAGCGCTGGCGACTGGGAGGAAAATCCTGGATAAGTGAAGTGGGGGAGAACCAAAGACACACTGGAACACACCTTTGAGAAGCCCAGGAAGGCAAATTGGAACCTGGGTGAGTCACCCATCACCTCTAACCTGAGCAAGACGGATGACCTGCAGAAGGCCTCCTCCTTGGAACCACATGCATGGCTGGCCTGAGACTCAGAAAAGCTGAAGAAGGAGATCCTGCAGGATCTGTAAGAGCTTCAGGCCCAGCTCTGCTCTCCTCCAACAAGTGGGTTCGTGGACTGGTGGCAACAGGTACAATCCCCAGAGCCTTTTGGAGCCCTTATACCACCTTCCTGGCCTAATGGAAGCTGCTTCACTTCCACCTCCTAAATCCCACTCTTGTGGCCAAGCTTCACCTGGAATCACAGAGGGAAGGGAATTCTGAGAATCCCAGTTACAGCTTGGGCAAGTGGACACTGGACAAACCAATGCATGTTGCAAGAATACTGAAGACAGATGGTTGGAGAAGAGATCTTTGTTTGGATACAGAAATAAACTTTTATCACTGCAGAGAGAGAGACACTATGTCTTTCAGTTCCGGGGGACTGGTAGCCATAAGCTGGTGGCCTCCAGTCTGGAGAGCTCCTGCACCCCGGGGATAGAAACCAGGAAGTTGGAAGTGGTTGTTGAGCTTGGGGAGCCCTGGCTGACCAGAGCCTGCCAAGGATTTGTATCTCCAGAGGCCTCTCTCTCAGACCTAGGAAAGGTGGAGCCCTCTTCGGGCCATCCCACCCCGCTCTCCAGCACAGATATAATCACACCTCCCCGACAAGGGTGTTTTGAGGTTCATTAATGAATGCCAGGGAAAGCGTGAAGGTGACAGCATTATAAATACTGTCATAATGGCACCTAGATGCCCGGATCCAAACTCGCAGGCACTTAGCTGACTAACTGTAGAACTCCTTGGAGTTGGTGATGACCTTTTCTCCCCATTACATTTCTAAATATTTTGGTTGTCAACTGTAAACAAGCCCATTTGGAAACAAAAGACTCGCTATTGGTGCTTTAAAAATCGTCCCTGTTCCTTTGAGCATTTCTGGTTACTTTCTCTCTCTCTCTCATTTCTCTCTGGTTAAAGATGGCCAAATGAGGTCTACTTCGCTTCTGCTTTCACCTAGAGAAGAGCTCGGTGATGAGACCCCAGTGTGCCATCTCAGCCAGTTTACCTTCACACTCATTTCTGACCAGGTGGGCAGGATGTCAAAGGTTTTAGTCAATTTCGTCAGCATGGCAAACATATTCATTAGACATGTGGATTCCTCTTTTTTTTTTTTTCTCATGACAAGAAATAATTGGTCTTTTCTTCTAAATGGTTGAGATCATGGAGGCGGAGCTGCTGTTTGCCTTTCTGTCCTTTTGACCTTCATCCCTTTCTTTCTTGTCCCAGTTGCTTCGACACTAGAATCTTCAAGTATGCCACCAGGACAAAGGTTATCATCATGCTCATGGCCTTTCCCCCCATCCAGTTCTTGGAGGAAGGCTTTTCGTTTTCTGGAAGCCCTGCAGAGATGAGGAAAGGCTGAAGTGGCCTGGGAGTGCAGTCGGTATATACGTAATAAAGAACGGAGCCCAGAGCCAAGCCGGGAGAGAAAAGGAAGCAGGCAGAACGGGGGCATTAGGGAGCATCTGAGAGAGAGGGGGGTAAATAGGTGTTTTGGGGGAGCCACTGAAAGATGTAAGAGAGAGAATCAGGGTGAAAGCGATCTAAAGAGGCTTGTTTGTGTTTGCTCGGGCTGCTGCCACCAAATGCCACAGCCTGGGTGGCTGAAACAACCAAAGTCGATTTTCTCCCAGTTCTGGAGGCTGGAAGTCCAAGATCAAGGTGTGGGCAGGTAAGGTTTTCCCGAGGCCTGTCTCCCTGGCCTATGGATGGCTGCCTTCTCCCTGTGTCCTCACGTGGCCTGTTCTCTGTGCGCATGCAGCCCTGGTGACTATTCCTCTCTTACAATGACAGCAGCCTTACTGGATCAGGGCCCACCCTCATGACCTCATTTCATCTTCATCACCTCTTTAAAGGCCCTGCCTCTAAATACAGTCACATTGGGGGTTAGGGCTTCAACATATGAATTTGGGGTGGGGGACACCATTCCGTACATAACAAGGGTTTTAAGGTTATTTTATTGTATTAAATATGTGTCTCCCCACCCCCCAGCAACCCCAAATTGGTGTTTTCTAAAAAAAAAAAAAATACAGAAAATTTTAAATTGCTTTCTATTATATTTATGTTTTCTGTTGAATTGGTTTTTTTTTGCCATGAAACAGATCCACCAGAATTTATTGTTCTTGGACATTGCAATTGTTTTTAATTTTTCAAAACCATAAAGAAAGCAATAAACAATAATACAATTAAATCTCTCTCTCTATATATATATATAATCCTGATTAGACCAAACACCCTTGTGAATGTTCCCTGACTCTTCCTCATTCTCCTTAGCTGTTCCTCTTTGTTTGCTAACTTGTTGAAAATGAGGCACAGACCTCAAAATTTTTTCTTATCTCCCTTGATGAAATCATTGGATCATATGGATTTAAATGTCATTTCTACATTGATAACTCCCAAATTTATATACTCAGTTCAGGCCTTCTACTGTCTTCCAGAATTATATAATTTACTGTCTCCTACTACACCTCAGCCTTGGAAGTTTAATAAGCAATTTGAAATTAACATGTCCAAAACCACTCTTGCTTTTTGAATTGGTTTTGAGACAGCATGCGACAAGCCTGGGTCCCAGGTGTCCTGGGTTTGTAGGGGTTGTACATCGATGTAGGCAACTCTCTGTTACCCAATTTTCAAGAAACTAGAATGTAATAAAATAGCCTTGGTAAGAAAATTAGAAGGCACCTAATTGAATCTCTCATTAAGTTGAAAGTCTCTGTCGGAGTGAACTTACCCTCAGCAAGGACAATTACCATCTGTGAAGAAAGCCGAGAAATGGTTATATTGTTGAACAAACGAATGCCATATCAAACTTCTAGCTTTGGTAGTTATAAATAAGTATTTGTAACTACATGTAGGTCTCTGTAGTTGCAATGCAGATTTTCTTTCGCTATTATGAAAAAGAATTATAGCCTCAAGTCTGCTAGTTTCACTTTGACAATCATCTAAATAAAACCTGTCATTTAGTGACTGCCATTTGGAACTATCAATAACTGTTTGAAAACAAGCAAACCACAATCTGGATGGAAAAAAAAAAAAAAAAAAGCCTGTCCTCCAATACCATGTTCTGCTTCTCTGATTACTGCTGGGAGCTTACATAGAAAGGCCCCTTATCCAGCGCTCGGTGCAGCGGCTGAGAAATCTGGAGCAAATTTTGCGGAGGCTGCAGATACATGTACTATGTCAAACACACGATGCTTGTCAAGGTGCAGTTCTAAAGGATTGGTGGCCTCCTGTCTTCAAGGAGATGCGTGTTGAGAGCGTGGAGAAGCGTGCGAGTCATGCTCCGTGGGGAGTGAGAGCATGTCTGTAGTCGCTGGACACATCTGAGCTACTGCATCACCTTGAGACAGTTGTTTTCGGGACCTGACCTTACACCAACTGGCTGAGTGATGCCACAGAACCAATATGTTAAAGGTGGGGCTGGGATTGAGGGGCTGGGTCGGGGGGGTCGCGGGTGTTGGGAGAAGAGAAAGATCAAGAGAGAGAGACATCTGAGTCCTATGCTAGGTGTGCACAGGGGATGATAGGAATCTCTTATTTTTCCGGGGGCAATTTCTAGCCAATCAAATCAACACTGTAATAAGGCTAGTCTGGTGCCTACTTATACAGGAGGATGGGAGTGAGATACAGGCCCAATATTATGAATACCATAAAAGTCCATCTACATTTCCCTGGTATGGGCCTAGTTGTATTTTTTTAGGTCATTATTATTTATAATCCATTTATATAAGGAAGACGACGGTTCTTTATGGTTTGAATGATTTAAATCTGGGCCTTTAAAGCCACGCATGATTTATTTGCACAAGGAAATCATGTTTTCTTTGGAGCTTTTCAATGGAGGCATAATTACAGTGTTGCAAATACAGTGCTCTATTTAAGGGTCTGTCAGCATTTCCATAATAAACCTCTATTTTCAGGAGTCCAGAATATTGCCAGAGAGAAAGAGAGAGAGAGAGACACACACATGGAGGGACAGCGAGAGAAAGCAATCCTTCTAAAATATAAGATTGTGGGTCCATCTGGGGATTTTATTTTTAATCCAAATCTGTGTATGTATTTGTGACCACACGTTCCTCTTTATTTGTGTGGTGCCAGTAATGTGCCCGGCATCTCCGGATCCTGCCCAGTGGGGCTTTGGCTATAAAGCAGGATCTTCCCGGGAAGTGGCAGCTAGCACGTTGGGTGGCTGGCCGGCTCCCTTTCCAGAACCCAGCAGATTGCCAAGCTGCATCTCAGCTTTAAGAAAAGTATTTTTCTTTTTTTTTTTGCCCTTGCTTCTGGTGTGTTTGTTTGTTTTGGTTAACTTAGGCATATGCTAATTTGGATCTTGAATAATGACAATAATAGTGGTATTATCATTATTTATAACAACGGTATGAAGTACAGCGTTAAGTGCCCAGATGTGTCTGGCACTTTCCAAATATTATTTGAAGTTTCAGTCGTCCTGCAAAGTAGCAATTATTAGCCCCGATTTTCAGAGGATGGAAACCAGCAGGGGTGAGGGTAGGGGAGCAGCTTGCCTGGCAGAGAACCAGATAGCAGAGTTCAGGGTAGCTAAGGTGATCGTTGAGATAGCCCGTTGCTGGGCCCTACGTCTAAAGGCAGTAGGAGGCGTCTCTCAAATTGGAGTAGCTCCTTTAGAGAGTGAGGCTCGGAGCGATGCTGTGTGGCCAGCTTGCACTCTACCTGGGTTATCGCCCTTATTTCCCAAGTTTAGCAATGCAGAGAGTGAGCTTTATGGAGATTGGGTAAAATGCCAGATTATATAACCAGGAAGTGGCAGAGTTCCCAGGTCTGGAATCCTGGTTCTTGACCATGATGCTTTATGGCCCCAAGAGAACCAGTCTCCCTCCGTTTGGAAGGTACATTGGCTGAAGACAGGAAGCCGAAACTCAGGATTCTCCTGCCTTCTGAGAGCCTGCCTTGGAATTGCTGATGGACACTTTCCAGCAGTTTGTGTGTTGGCATTTAACAGGAGGGAAAGGTAATATACACCCTCTCTCACAGGGAGGACGAGGGACAAGCGTGGAGGGAAGACCACCCTCCACACTGTGTTCACAGCCAACCTCGGGGAAACTATTTTGTAAACTCCTGATCCCTTGTGGGTGGTGTGATTTAATTCTTTTTCCTTCTTTTTTCTGGGACTGCTTTCGGGTTGCTCATTCCAGCTGAGACCAGAGATGGTAATACACAGCCCAGGGAGAAGCCCGAAAAGGAAGCACGTTTTTCATTAAGAATATGTTCTCCCTTCTTCTGCAAGCAAAATCGGGAAACCGTATGGGGGATAGTATTTATTGAGGTGATCTCCTGCTCTGAAAGTGGAGGTCGAGCCTCAAAGTTCCGAAGAAAGGATTCAAATTACCATTACAAAGCAGAATGCA
Source organism: Halichoerus grypus (assembly GCF_964656455.1). Classification (NCBI taxonomy): domain Eukaryota; kingdom Metazoa; phylum Chordata; class Mammalia; order Carnivora; family Phocidae; genus Halichoerus; species Halichoerus grypus. Next base: position 103,636,786 of record NC_135720.1, on the reverse strand, counting down.
TGTATCTTATTGGAAACAACTCTTGGAGGCTATAAATTCTGTTCAACAAGTATTTATTGAGGGTCCTCTAAGGGGTTGGTGTTGGGCGTTGTTCTCCATAAGGGAGGTGGCTTGACTGGCATGGAAAATCTGACTCAAGCTACTGTTGGAAGTGAAATGGTAGGGAGGCCACTCTATGTGGCCAGCGCCTAAGCACTAATTTGAGCGATCACCACATTAGTGCTACTGGGAACAAGAAGCAAAGTGACCAGCGTCCATTTGGAACCAGAACTATTTATTTAACCAGCCAATATTTACTGAACGTCTACTATCTGCTGGGCACTGAGCTAGGAGCTGGTGATTCAATGGTGAGCCAGACAAATGTTGTTCCTGCCCTCATAGTACTTCAAATCTAGGAGGGGATAGAGACATGAAACAGATAATTACACTAATATTAAATAATTTATTAAGTCGTTATAGCTGTGATAAGTTCTTCAGAGGAAAATGTAAGGTCTTATGAAAACATAACAGAGGGACTAAATCCACTACAATGCATTCAGCTCTAAGTAACAGAAAACCCAGTCGACAGTGGCTCATATAAATTGGGCTTATTCTTTCCCCCGTGACAAGGAGTTCAAAAGCAGGCATTTTCTAGCATTGATTCAGTGACGTCATCAAAGATCCAGGCTCTTCCAAGCCTCCCCCCCTGCCATCTTCGACATACGAGCTTTTCACTCTTGGGCTTGTGGCCTCATGGTGACAGAAGTGTTGCCATGGCTCTACTTCCAAAGATGGGAACCCAGGGAAGGGGGTATACCAGAGAGCTCTTTTCTCTAACACAAGTATATTTTAGCAGCAGCAAAATTTCTTTTCCAGAAACCTTTCAGCAGACTTCCTGCTAATTCATTAGCCAGAACTGGGTTTTTAGTGAAGATGATAGAAAAGACAAAGTAGTCAGCAATTATGTATGTATAACTGTAGGTCACATTTGTGGCATGTTGTACAGACCACATTCATGTGTATTAAGTTGTTTGATTCTCCCATCAATTTTGTGACAAGGAGCAGTTTCTCAGATGAAGACATTGGGGCTCAAGTGAGGGGCTTGCTCAAGAGCTCATAGCCAGGCCTCCTTCGGCCAGGGGTCCTGGATCCTTCCTGGGTGCTGGCACTGCCCTGTGTCTACCGGGTTGTGGAGAGTGGGATAATCCTGAGCCCTAAATGCAGCACTTCCCAAAGAGACATGCAGGCATGTGAGAATTTGCAAAAGGGTGAGGGTTAGCTTTCTGAGGCGTTTGCTTGGGGGCCCCAAATTTAGATTATCTCTCTAATGTTTTCCTATGACCACCCCCAAGATTGAAAGTCACGCAGTGGGAGGGCAGGCCAGCTGGGAAGAAAGAAGCCTCCTGATAGCAAAGTCAGAATCTCTCAGTGGAGCCTTTGGGGTCCTGACTTGCCAGGATATAAAAATAGGTATAGAGAATAGTATCCATGGATGGGGCTGTGACCTTATTTCCAGACAACTTTGGAAATGTTGCTCTTAAATGTTTTTGAGTAACCTTTCCCAACCCCTGGCACCTAACCCAGGCAAAAAGTGGTGTGTTTAACATCTAGGATACACGAATGAAGATTAAAACCACAGATTCCCATGGTATTTTAAAGACACCCCGAAAAATGGGTCTGCTAGTCACATGGAACGCCCTACTCCACACCCCTCCCCCAGCCTCCCAGCATGCTGTGTGTGCCAGTCACAGCAGGAGAGATGTCCTTGGCCCATTCCACTCTCCCCACCACCTTCCTAGCTTCCTGGATTGGGGCCGTGAGGCTGTCTGTTGTCTGTTGCTGGGTTGGTAGAAGGTAGAGGTCTGTGGAAGCCAACAGGTCTGTTGGCTTGGGATCGTCCCATGAAAATCAGGGTGGGAAGGGTGCCCGGAGACGCACCAGCATCCTTGAGCTCCGCCAGTGGAAACAAGAGTCATGTACCCCGTGCTGGAGAATGTGTAAAACTGACACCGTTTACCAGATGTTCCAGGGTTTTACGAGCTTTACAAGGCCTTCTGTTAAGTAACACTTACTTTAAAAAAGTAAACCTTGCCTGCCCTGAGTGGAAAGTTTTGTTTTTGGTTGTTTTTTTTTTTTTTTTTTTTTAATCTTTTGGGTGAACTCTGCAGCACCTGTTTGCACAACAGAGCTGTGGCCTGCAAGAAGCTGCTTCTGGTGAGTGACAGGAAGGGGAGCAGAATGTGCCAGGCAACCTGGTCCTGATTTAAACAGCCAGACACCAGAAGCCCAGGCTTAAGGATGCAGAGACCCACCCATAAACAGGGACCAAGATGTGCCCCCCTCTTCTAATGCAATAAATCTGCTTCTGAAATTTTGGGTACAAGTCACTTATTTTTGTAGTCCCAAATAGCATTTTCCTTTACTAGGCAGCCAATTGTTTTTTTAAAGACTTTATTTATTTATTTAAGAGAGAGAGAGAGAGAGAGAGAGCATGGGCTGGGGGAGGGGCAGAAGGAGAGGGAGAAGCAGACTCCCCACTGAACCGGGAGCCCGATGCGGGGCTCGATCCCAGGACTCTGGGATCCTGACCTGAGCGGAAGGCAGATGCTTAACCGACTGAGCCACCCAGGCGCCACGCAGCCAATTGTTTTTAAAACAAATAACTACCGTGTAGTTCATCTTTAGAGTACATTTGAATTTTGAAAAGATAGGTTTGATTAAAATGGCGTCCATCCTTAGCACGGGCTGTAGAATGCAACCCCTTATGAAGCCATCATTTGTCATGTGTGGGCTCTCGAAGACGCCATGCAAGGTGGTAAACAAGTGCCATGTATGAACAGGCATGAAGAGCTCAATGCAGAATATGGAAAATCCAATCAAGTGAAGGGCAGGAAAACCAAGGTCTTAAAATAATCAGATGAGAGAAAGAGAGAAAGGAAGAAGCTGCTCTGTGGGAGGAGAGAGGAATTCTGTTCAAGTAGGATTGAGGAGTGCTTTCCAACTGGGGACAGGTTTGTTGGATGGGGAGTGTAGCCACCGAGAAGGCAACAACCTGGTTGGTACAATCCTGCCCAAATCACGGCCACACACAGAGGACCAATTGGAAGTCCTGCCTAAAGGGGCTTTGGGGGTGTGTTGAAATCCACATAGAACCCCCGTTATCTTATGCAACTTAGTTTTGGGAGGAGGAGGAGGAGGAGGATGACACTCTGAGGCTGGTCTGTTGGTCCTGCCAGTATATTTTGAGTAGAACTCGGTTATGCAACTGACTCCAACAGTCCTTAAAATGATAACATCACATCCAGCCTCTATGGGGCAGAGGACTTCTGACTTCTAATCAGAGCTTCCTTAATTGCATAAGTGAATCTCCTTCTTTGTCTGTCCCCAGGGTCCATTGTCAAACGCCGGGCTTTCCTCAAGGGCAGCAGGGCTATTCTCATGCTCCACAGCATGTGGAACTTAAAGAGTGAAGAGCAGTGTGGAAGGAGGAACATGAGGTAGCATTGGTTTCCTGGCAGGGGAAATATGGAGGAGGGGGAGATGGGAGATGAGAACCAAGACCATGAAAGAGAGGGAGGAACGCACCATGCAGAACACAGTATGTGCAGTCTCCCAGTGATGCAGAAAGTATGTCTCTGCTCGTGTACACAGCTATAAAGAGATGGGTCACCAAAACAGGAATGGTGATGAACAGACTAGTGGATTTCAGGTTAGTTTTAGTTGCTTATATTTTTCTAGAGTTTGAATGTTCTGCGCTATTATTTTTAAATCAGAAAGCAGACTTTTTTCAATGTAAAAATAAAGAATAGCAACAATAAGACAATAACAACAACAAAGGCATGCATTTCAGGGCTCAGGGTGTCCCTCTGCTCCTCTCTCTTCATGGAGCCCTGGCTCCATGAAGGCCCATGAAATGCGGCCTCTAGGAGAAATGGGAAGAAGATACAGGATGCGAGTCATGTACTCTATGGTGGGGGCCTCAGATCGCTCTCTGGAAAGCCAGGTGTTGATTCCAAGGTGAATATCTCAGCAGAGCATCAGTAACATCCCCGTAGAGGCTGCAGAGGCCTCTATGGTTCCGGAAGCAAGGCTCAGCCTTAGTTACTTCCCCCCCATATTCCTCTTTCCAACAGATAACAACCACCAAGAACGCACATGTTGTCAAATAAAATCAGGTTGATTAACTTGCTGCAGCAAGGGGGAACGTATCCCAAACGTGGGCGTCTCAGATGGAAGGAATGGGGAAGGGCTTTTTATGATTTGGACTCATACTGAATGATTATGAGGAGGGGCCTGGGAAAATGAGGTCTACTCTGGATTGCATGCCAACATGAAGTAGGGGCCATTTAGAAGTTGGGTATCTCAGTGATAGGCAGGAGGAAAGAAGCAGAGCTGGGAAAGGCATTGGCAAGGAGATCACTGAAAATGGGGAGGGGGTTGGTAGTCACTTTACAGCATGGTGTGGCCTTGGGGGAAACACAGATTTTTGTTGGCCTTGCCCCGGGGCCTGTCTCCATTTGATGATGTGCAGGGCTTGTTTTCATGGTCTCACTCCCTGGGGTCCAGAGCTAGCTGTCATCCCTGGAGAGGGGTACGCAGGGGTGGGGGTCTGATGGAGCCAGCTCTGTCCACAGGCCTGGCTTAGGTGGGTGAGGATGGAATGCACGGTGCTTTGGCTGCTGTCCGGGACTTCATCCTCCATGGCGTTGTGCGGGCCTCAGAAGCTTGTGGAAAAGACTGCTCATTGAGGTCCGTGGGTTAAGTCCTTCACCCCCTGACACGGAGGCTTTTGGAGACAGGTGCTTAACAAGCAAGTACAGATTCCTCCAGCCTCCCGAAAGGTCTTGCCCTCTTTGTAGACCCTGGGTAATGCTGGACTGTGGGGCTTTAGGCCTGGCCTTAGGAACCCTGCCTGGAATATTCCTCTGGATTCACTTCTTTATCTCCATACGTGTTTTCTCACTTGCAAAGAGGGAGAAATTACACTGACTTCTCTGAATAAGGCCAGGATGACTTTGAGTAGAACCCACATTGTATTCTGAGAACTGGCTTCAAAGAAAAAGGTGATGTAGACACATGTCAATATCTTCACATGGAGTGGGATCGTCTGTGGCCAGAAGCAAACAGTGTGCTCACCAAGGATGGTGCATCCCTGCCTGCTGTCCCTGGGTGCCCTGATGAGTTCTGTCGGTGGCTGCCTCCTGCTTTCCTTCCCTTCCCTTGTCCACCCTGCATGGTGCCTCTTTCAAGCAGACCCCTCTGAGCCTTGGCTTCCACCCTGTCTCAGACCTGCCTTTCCCCTGCGCCTGTGGCTCTTCTGTCTGCACTCGGCCCTGGTCCCCTTCTCTAGGTAGGAGGGTGGAGGGCCTGAGGCAGAAGGGCTCAAGGGGAAGGTCTCTGAATCTTGGTCTTCTGACTCAGGCCACTAGGCTGCCCTGTGGCTGCCCAGAGTGTAGGCATAGACTCTGTCCCAGTGCCTGACCTGGACTTTCTTTTTCTACAGAGGGTCAGAACCAGACTTATAGTCTGCTCACGGGACCTAGCTGTCACCCAGGGGCAATTCATCCTGACTGCATGTGTGTTTGGGTGTGCGGAAAACAACAGTGGCCACCTCAACCAAATGGAGACCTTCCCTTTGCTCACAGCTGTGGTAGGCGGACATGGGAAGGACAACGTATTTGCCTGTGACATTAGAATAAGATGAGCAGTGGTTATTTGGGGCTGGGGCATGGCCAGCACTTGGAGAACACCTCAGAACTGCAGATGAAGCCCCGAGTTGGTTTTATGGGGCAATTTCAGCATGGGCAAATATCTGTAGTCTAAAGAAATCATAAGACGTGCCAGTGGTCTGGGAGCTGGACGGGGTACACACTCTGCAGGTATTTGAGATGATCTTGGGATTTGGGGACAGGCCCGTGTGATTTCCTTCACCTAGAAATCACTTAGGATCTGCCAGAGAAATAAAATAATGTAGATGGCCCTGAACCCACTGCTCCTCCCGCTGCCCCCTTTCCCCCTTATCTGCAGAGAGCAAGGATTTCTTGTTGTTGTTGTGGCCACCAGGCACGATTTGCATTTAATTATTACACTCCAGATTTTTCTGCCCTGCACTGGAAGCCTGAACTGGCTTCCTCTTCACCTCCTGCTCTGGAATAACATGGCTCCCTGTTCACGATCATCTTTGCCATTGGGGTAGGTCTACGGCATGCACCACGTGCGGCTGATCAGTTTGCTTTCATTAAGCTTCAAAGGACAACCCGAGCCTCCATCTTATCTCCAGTTTGCTTCTTCCTTCCTCTTCCGCAGTCCCTGCTGAGGATGAGAAGTCCGGCCCGCACTCTCGGATGGAGGCCTGACCCTCATGGTCTGGGCCAGCCTCCCCCGATGAATGAATTTCCACAGGGAGCTAATTGCCAATGTTTGTCATTGCTACAGACCCAGAAGGAAGAGAGAGGGGGTGCCAGCAGGAAGAAAGGGGAGTCTGCGGCTGGCTGCTGCTGACCCCGCTACCTGAGAGCTCCTAGCAGCAGGCCTGTTTTCAGTAGGGCCTATGGAAAAGCCACGTCCCCTTAAGTGAGGGGCGGCCTACTGAAAATAGACCCCCCACCCCTGCACTTTTGTAGGATTTTCTTTTTAAAACTAACGCGGGGGCCACAGCAGTAACTCTTTGTCCCAGGTAATGACCGGATGGAATTCTTATTTATTTATTTTTTTTTACATCCAGCCCCCCCGCCTTCTGAGGTCCTCAGAAAGAACATTTGTAACCGTGCATTCTTTATGTGGTCTTTGATTAATAAACAGGAACCCACCTTTCTAGACTGATGGAGAAACAGTTTTTTTCTGTTTGCTGCTCCTGTGTGTAGGGTCCATGAATGGGGGCTTTGAGAACTTGCCCTTTCGTGGCCAGATATCAAAGTGCTGCTCACACAGACCGATCGACCGCACAGAGGTGCGGCCCTGGGCTGCCGCCCGTGTGGCCGCCCTCTGCGGTTCCTTGCTGGCCACCTCGTCGGGCCTCAGGGCCAGGCTTGTGATGGCCCCGTTTTCCTCCCTGGGATGAATGCCGACCCACCAGGAAGAAGGGGGAGACCACCAGCATCCATTCTCCGCCGAGTCCTAAAATTACTATATTTATAATTATGTGTATGTGTTCCCTTTTGTGGACTTCTTCGCCTGGTCACATCCCTCTGTTTGGGAAGAGAAAGTTCATTTTTAAAGATTTCCTGGTCCGATGTTCTTTCCTTTCTCTTCTCCTTTCCATTTCTGCCCCCCCCTTCTTTCCTCCCTTTTTCTATAGCCCCCTTCCCTCTTGTCCTTGGATAGTGTGCCCTGATTCTCCCACGTTACAGGTGGGGGCGCTCCTGGAGTCTTTCCTGGGCTACCTCAAGCTCTGAGCTCTGATGGTTTTGTGGGGGCTTCAGGGAAGCAGCAGGCCAAGCAGCAATGACCATGCTCAGGTCCCTGCAGACAGCGAGGGTGCACGAAGGGCTGGGGCTTTGTCTGTGAATCCTGAAGTCTGAGACTGGGCTGAGGAAAGCTTCGAGTTACAGTCAGAGGATCAAGGGACAGTGACAGGAAGCGTGTTGAGCTTTGTCAACACGTTGGTGCTCTGAGGGCTCTTCGATCCGGGGAAAGTCATCTGCTAATCTTGGGCTTCCATTTGACTCATGCTGGGCAAAATGCTGGGAAGCAGCTTTGGGGTGTCCGTAACTAGAAGCACAGACCTGGCAATTGGCCTGGGTTTGTGGGGAGGAGGCAGAAATGAACCGATCCTATTCTCTCTTGCCTACTCCCCTCTGGTCCTGTCTTCTCACTCCATATGGATCTGTCAGGAAGATGGAGGTATGGCTACCTTGGGTTAAGTCTTGACAGGCTCCGAGTCATCCTTACTCTGCCACCATCTTTGCGAGCTTCCCAGGAAAGGCCTTGCAGAAGTGAGGAGACACTCAGGCGTAGTTAGAGCAAGGTAGGTGGTCAGGGAAGGGAGTTTGGAGGCTGTCTTTTCTATTATATAGCTTGTCCCAGGTAAAGCAGCTCAGGGGACCCTCGCCATGTAATTCTTTAATTGGAATCTAATGAGGTGGGATTTTAGGGTCTCCTGTGCCCTCATGTATTGTCAGAGAGGGAGTCTGGATTTGATCTGCATGGGGAAGAGACACTGAGTCGCAGGAATGGTAACCTGTGGAAAAATGGAGGAGAGCCTCGCTCTTAGTTCTCTCCACGCCCCCTCTCCCTGCCATGAGTCTCAGAAGCCCCTGTGAGACAAGCCAGGAGGGAACCGTGATGCTCACATTACAGACGAACACACAGCTTTCACCCCTGCCCCACCCTGTACTCGTGCCCATGGAGAGGAAGAGGAAGAAACATGAGTTGGCCTGAAGATGCCTGCTGTGAGTCTTAGAAGCCCTGATGGTTGTTCAGAGGATGTCATCTGCCTGATTCTCCCATAATCCCTAGCCCTCTTTGTAGGGATAGTGTCAGGGGCCAATGAGGAAATGATGGGAGTCAACTCTCACAAGAGTGATGCTGCTGTGAATGGCAGGAGGTGTAAAGATCCTTTGCCAAGTGCACTCTGGTTTTCAACATTTCCATGCTGATGGCCCGCTGTGGAAACTGGCCTGGCTTCTCCGCACACCTGGTCCCGTCCTTGGCTTGGTCCTGACGGTGCCCCCTGCCCACCCGGCCCCACAGTCTCTAAGACTGAGATCACCTACATCCCCAGGAAGCTAAAAGACCATTCCACTCTTCCCCCGATCTGAGAAAATAAAATTGGGCCCCTGGATGTATGTCCAGGCCATAGGGCAGGTCAGAGGCTTCCAGAATAAGGGCTAGATCCTTGTTATCTGGACTACCAAAGTGAGCCCCTGGGGGGCCAGGAGGTGAGATTTGATTAGTGAGGGATTCAAAGGAAGTTAGGCCAGGTCCCAGAAGGCGGGCAGCGGGAGAGTAAGAGTTGTAATTAAGAGTCATCACAGCCCAGTGTTAGATCTGTCCTTTTTTTTGGCTTTGCAGTGCTTTTGTTGTCCTGATGCGTATTGCTGGTGGTGAACAGCTGAGGGGTGTGGCTTTTTCTGAGGGCCTTATTGTGGAAAGAACAACTTTGGATATCCCCTTATTATCCTGAAACACACCCCAGAGCAAAAATCTGAGCAAGTCCCTCATTTGCCAAACAGCTTCTTCCACCTGGGACAGCCCGAGGTTCTGAAGGATGAGGCCCATTCTGTTCTCTGGCTTGAAGCAAGGCAGAGGTGTTGGTCTGAAGTGTCAGGTTTTCCCGATCCTGTGCTGGGCACTATATATAATCCAAGAGAGGAACCAATGTCTGCTGCAGCATTGACCAAAGGGTATCAGAACCTCAGAATATTCCTCCATAAAGGGGGCTTTGAGGTGGAGTAAATTTGGAAAATTCTTAATTCTACATCCCTCTCAAGGATGATTACCATGCCCGTTATCATGTTAAGTCCTGAGAAGTCCTACAGTGGAGAAACCAGTTAACTTTGTTCAGCTCAGAATGGATTGGCATTACCTGGAAATTCATGGAACCGAATTTTCATGGAGCTCCATTTCATAGCCCATGGGAAAAGTAAAGTAAAACGCAGTAAAATAAACTAAAATATAGGTAAGGAGGACACAGTAAGTTTCTTCCCAATGCACAAAGGATTGGGATAGGAGATTTTGGATTGTACACATAGATACAGAGAAAATTTAACATGAGATGTCCTTCTGATTTGGTTTTCATGTCTGCAGAGATGTGTAACACCCTGTTGGGGGTTGCGTATAGCTGTGTAAGGCATGGTCCCTACTCTCGTATTGTTGGGGAGGCAACACACGTACGCACGTACACACACACTCAAGATAACTACCTATCCCTGAGGGGAGAAGCTAGGGTAGACTGGAGTGGAAATGGTGCCGGGCAGAAGAGGAAGGAATGAATGTTGGTGGGGCTGGGGAGGAGCTGGTGAAGGAGGGCCGGGAGGAAGGTGTCCGGTTCTGTCCTGTCCCAAGCTCAGGCCTGCTTTCACTCTCCCTCATGTGGTTCTTCCAGTCTGAGGAGAGCAGAGAAGTTGGGCCTTGACAGAATTGGGGGGGTGTGGGCCATGTGGGGGTGGCGGCAGCTCTCTGGTACCGTACTCAGAGCCTGTCAGGGAAAGGTCAGCCGTGGCCTTCTCTGGAGAAACTTCCTTCCCTGCCTCTAATTTGAGGGGCAGCTCTAACTTGTTCAGTTAGCCAATGCTGAGGGCGGAGGGCAGAGGAACGTGACTCTGGGTGCTTTTGGTCCCCGTGGACTGTCTTGTGCTCAAAAATCTCTGTGGCCTTGGGCCTGGCAGGGGACAGAGCCCACGATGAAGCCCCTGATCTGGGATGCATTTCTCCGTGCCCAGAGGAGGATGTGACAGATGTGGGCATACCCAGCCGCCAGGCAGCACCGGTTGAGGGACCCAGCTGCGGTCAGGGCGAGGGGCATTCTTGGCCCCTGCCTCACGACCACCCTGGCAGCTGCCTGGGTGTGGCCCCACATTCCACGTGACGCTGCTGTCGCCAAGCCCTCAGTGGGCCAGAGCGTCCTCGGGCGGCAGGGCTCCGCTCCGTCCCGTGGCAGTGACCCACACCCCCGAGGCAGTGCCAGTGGGCGGACCCAGTCCTCTGTCTTGGCCGCCAGTCTGAGAAGCAGAAGCCAAGTTCACGGCCAAGGGCTCAGAGTCAAATTTGTTTTAAGTCATTAAAACGTACGACTTACTAAAAGCTGGAGGTAGGGAGCAAAGACAACTGGAGGCAGAGATGAGAGTCCAAGAGAAAACACCAAGATGGAAAGGGTCTGTCCATTTCCAACCGATCGGCTCCTATTCTGATACTATACACTAGGAGGCAAAAGCTTTTGGCTGCATTAAGAAGGAAAAAAACCCAAAAAACCAGAAGTAGACGAAGAGGTGTTTTTTTCTTGTTGTTTGTTTTGTTTTTTTAGGTAAAGAAAAATAGGCCAAGAAATTACTTAAAGGCTTTCTGATGACCTCATAGCTCAAGGTCCTCGTTCCAAGTAATGTAACACACAGGGGAGGGCAGTGACAGGAAACGTGACAACTCTGCGGACTTCCACACTGCAAGCATATGTGCATTTTCTCACGTAACCGCTTTAATCCGAGGACCTTAAAACAGTTCACAAATTTACAATAATCAAACCTGAGGGAGGGCAAAATGTTGTGTTGCTCATTTTATAGATAGGTGGACTCCAGCATGGAGAGCGTCCAGAGCCTGCCAGGGAGAGAGGCCTGCCCAGGGCTCAGAGACGTCCTGGGGCCCCGAGGAGACCCCCTCCCTCCTGGCAGGCCTGCCCCAGGGGCCCGCCCCTCAACACGCAAATAGCCGTTGGCCAATTGTCACCTCCTTTCCTGTTAGTTTAAAAATATGTCTATACTTAAAAGTTACAATAAAGATCATTTCAAAATAATATATATAGGAAAATATGTAATGTGTAATAAAAATTTTTGAACAAAAATTTTAAAAAATCATAGTTTGCTAAGATTGGGTTCTTTTTTACCCAGTGGCCTCATTTTATTCTCTTGTTTTGCCTTCACAAGTCAGTGAAAAGGCAGGGGTTCAGAAAGAGGTTTTTCTTTTCCAGAAGGAGAAGGAAACTGAAGAGTTGCCTGTTTAGATGAAATGCGGTAAGATGACTGGAGGGGAGGAGGGTTGGGGGAGGGGAAGAAGGGGCTAGAGAACCTTGTTCATCTTGTTTGAAAGCGCCCCAGAAAATATTTATCTTAGTTTACCTCCAAAGGGCAGGAAGTGTTAAGAGCGTTGCGAGCTTTCGCTTGCAGTTGGGATTTTCCTTCCCAGCTTAGGCTTCCTACGACGGAGGACACTCCGTTCTCCCTCAGGGACCTGGGCTAGAAGGGGGCGAATGAGGCCAGAGCAGCTGTGACTTTAGGGCAAGAAGTGTCTCAGTTTCCTCAATGCCCACCCAACTCACTTGGTGTCTTGCCCTTCATTTTCTGCATTTGAAAGTGAGGAATAAAGATATTTGCCCTGAAACTCCCAAGCATATTAGATACTCTGTGCTGTATTTATAAACGGCTTTCATCTTTGGTTCCACAGTGGTGTGTCATGCACCCTAATGATGGTAACATCAACACTTCCTTGCTGTTTGCATAGTGTCTGGCAATTTGCAAAATGCTTCCACATATGCTCCCCAAAACCTCGTGGGGGGCCAGGCTCTACAGACAAGTTACCAGTCTCATTTGAACACTCCCATTTTAATCCCGGGATCTCTTGAAGGATGCCGTTGATCTGAGTGCTTGCCCCCAGACTCTTAAGGTAATTATAAACCATCTCTAAAAGAGACTGGTCAGGCTGGTCTCCAGGAACACGTGGTACCCAGTCCTGGGAGTCAGACAATTCACACATGAAACTGGTATTAGTCTGCTTTATTTGACTATTTCAGATTGGTCATCAACATCAATAAAATTACCCAATAATTCTCCCTCCTCCCTCCCTCCCTCCCTAGTCCAGTGTACTTGGGCCTTTCAGGGAGTGTTCTAGGTTCTCAGATCTTGTCAGGGCATTGTAGATCTGAGCAATTCTCAATTCTCCATTCTTCTTCTCATCCCCACTCAGTCTTTAAATCCCCAAAATACCAAGATCAGCAAAAATTCTACAAGAGAGCTTAATTTTGAAAGGGGGTGAACTGCCTCAATAGAGATCTTTCTGTACTTCTGGAGAATATTAATAACCTGGCGAAACATGGTGTAAATATAATTCTCTTATCTGCTCTAATTTGGAGGCAACGTGGAGGGAAAGTTGGGGATGGCGAGGGGCCTTATGGATTTTCATCCTCCATTACTCAGCAGGGAAATGCTTCTCATGGTGTTCTACCACAAGTCATACCATGTGTCACAATGCACCACATTGACTCATGGCCAGATCTTGAGAAAAATTCACAGAAGTCAGGAAATTCCCAGAGAATGCTCTCATTTCACCCTCTGCTGACCCCGCAGTGAGAGGATAGGTAGTAGGGTCAGGCTGGAGGACATCTTTAAAAAGGAAAAATCAAAGCACTTCTGTTGCTTCTGCATGCCTGTGGTGGGGAAGAGTCCTTACGGGCCTGGCTGAAAATGCAGGATCGGCCTTGAGCCCCGGTGACCTGGGGGCAGACAGCACTGGTCTGTTCCTTCATTCTAGACTTTTATTTTTGCAAAGCTCCCTCCCCATCCCACCCGGCTTTGTTTCCCTCCAGGGACCAGCATCTTTCCCTCTGGGCAAAGCAAGATGCCCATGACCTCCCTTTCCAATGGATAAAGCCAAATTTAGAGTTCAGGTTGCTCATTTGAGCTTTGTATATAATTGAGACTGGCACAAAGGGTTATCATTAGGAGGAATGGCATGAAATGAAAAAAAAAAAAAGGAAAGCTGGTACCCAAATTAGAAAAGATCTTCTGAGGAGAGACACAGTGCTAGGGCTGGAAGGTCTAATCTCAGTGGAGTCCTTAAGAGAAAGGACAGAGCATTAAAAACGGCCGGATGAGGCAGTTAGAGAAGCTAATCTGGCCGTCTCTTAGGATCATTTGCTTCTAAGCTAGGCAGATGTTGGGGGGACTGTCGTAATAGGTGGCGACAGACACCAGAGGCGCCATTGTTAAGAGCCAGGGTCTGCTCCCAGGGCTGCAGAGAACCCTGGAGAAACAGGGTAATCTGCTTAATAGATGTTTGCCAAGATGTTTGCCATCCCCACTCAGTCTTTAAATCCCCAAAATACCAAGATCAGCAAAAATCCTACAAGAGAGCTTAATTTTGAAAGGAGGTGAACTGCCTCAATAGAGATCTTTCTGTACTTCTGGAGAATATTAATAACCTGGCGAAACATGGTGTAAATATAATTCTCTTATCTGCTCTAATTTGGAGGCAACGTGGAGGGAAAGTTGGGGATGGCGAGGGGCCTTATGGATTTTCATCCTCCATTACTCAGCAGGGAAATGCTTCTCATGGTGTTCTACCACAAGTCATACCATGTGTCACAATGCATCGCATTGACTCATGGCCAGATCTTGAGAAAAATGTCCAGAGCTGGACACCGTCACTTTGGACCGTATGACAATAGAGGGTCCTGGGGGATCCTGAGCCCTTTGCTCAGCCATTGGCTTAGGGAACTCCTTTGTCTAGAGCCCGGCTGCTCATTGCCTGGGGACATGGGACCGTCACCTGGGGAGCCCACCGCTTCCTTACTCAGTGTGGGTCAAGGGGGCACCATGAAGCCAGCCAAGGAGGCTTCTTCCTCTCCGAGATGCTGTCCCCACTGAGCTGGCGGGTGGACGTGCATGTGTCCACCTGCCACCTGCCCAGAGGTCCTGGGGCCTTGTCGTGTGAAGAGGACCCAAAGGGGCCCAGGTAGTGGGCCCAGCGCTGCTCTGGTCCAGCTGCCCCGGCCACCTCGAGCTCCCCTTTTGGACTCACATGGGGAAGCTGGCAGCCCCTCGCCAGACTGTCTCTGCTCCCTGCATTCCTGGTGGCGTCCCAGCTCTGTGTGACCCCGGGCTCTAATCTTGGGTTCGTTCGGACTACCCAGCTGGCTCTGCTCCGGGCTTCCTGACCTTGTTAAAACCAAAATGCCGTCTTTTACAACCCGGCTCTTTCCATCGAGTTCATCAAGCACTTGCTCTTTTACAAGCGAGATGGCCCCTTTGGTGAGCTCTTCCTGGCAGGGGGTGGGGAGGTGGGGGGGTGGGGGGGTGGGGGGGTGGGCAGGGAGCCTGGGCTTCAGCAGGGTCTGATCTGTGCTATATTCTTTAATGACAGTTAAAAAAAAAAAAATGAAGTTCAAAGGTGAATGACCCTCCAAGAGGAAAGATTAAATGGGTGGATTTGGGAACTGTTCAACCCTGGAGGCATTGCTAAGGAACATAATCTATTTTGAATTTTTCTTCACGAGCCTAAGTTGGTTATAGTGTGGGAATACCTTTTTCATTTTGTCTCTCCCTTTCTCCGTGCCACAAAAATATTCACGGCAGGGAATGTACAGGTTGTGTAAATGTCCCTTCAAAAAAGCACATATAGGGATTACGTATAGTCAACATGTGTCTCCTTCCAAATGGGGCTGTTCGCAGAGACACATAGAGATACGCTTCACACCCTGTATGTGAAGAAACAGCCAAGTTACAATTTGGCAGAGCAGCTCGGCCCGAGTGAGTAGAAAAGCTTGGCTTGGGGCTTAACAAACAATCCCATAAAACCCACACTTGCTTTTATTGAATGGTGATGCATGAGAGACCCAGGGTAGCCAACTTGAGCGAGGACAGGAGCCAACGTTCACAGTATTGTCCATAAAGGGTGGCAGCAAAGTTTCTTTTTGCTGAAATTCAATCTATTCCTAGAAAAAAAAATGCTTCTAATACTGGTTGGCTGGGCTTCACTCTTGTGCTTCTTTCTGCTGTGATATCATTTAAGTTCCTTTCATGTTCAAGAATACAACGTCTTTTGCATTTGGTCTTCTTGCCTCCAGCCTCACCCCCTCCAGTTCAGCCTCCACAAGGCTGGCTGCCAGAGTAATCTTTTAAAAATGCAAATCAAATCTATCACTCTTCTACTTAAAAGCCTTCAGTGGCTCCCCATTGCCTGCTAAAGTTCAAATTCCTTAGCTTCGCAGACAAGCTCCTCAGCCATCTGTCCGTGCTAACTTTTAAGTCCTGTCACTCAAAGTCTCCCATCCCTGCGCACCCTACACTCCGGCTATTTCAAACTGTCAGGCTGTAATCTCCAGGCCTCCTGTATTTGCACATATCATTCCCTCCACCGGGAGTGCCCGGGGACATGAGTGGATCAGTGACAGCATCTGCTGCACAGAGCAAGGGGGGACAGAAGGCTGATGTGGGGGGAATGCAGGTAGCACTTCCAGCTAGGGTATTCGGAAAAGGCCTCTTGAGAAGGGGACTGAACAAAGGTGGAAGGAGATGAGGGAGTGAGTCATGCAGATACCCAAGGAAGGAGCATTCAGCAAGTGCAAGAGCAAACAGCAAGTGCAAAGTCCTGAGGTGGGAATGTGCCTAGTACCTTCAAGGCATAGTTGGAGCAGAGTGAATGAGGAAGGCGTGGGGTTTCAGGGTGCCCTGGGCCAGCCCAATTCATTCAGTGGCTATAGACTGCACCTGTTACTATTACTTGGGTAGCTGGCCTAAATAGCCCTTGATCTTGAACTAAAAAGATGCAAATTACAAAATAAACTTACATTTTAAAAGTTCACTTTCAAAAGAGAGGAGGCCCAGATAGGAGGGAGAATGGAATCAGTAGGAATGAGCACTCACATGGGAGTCACCCAGAGACAGGTGAGGATGAGGGTCTTGTTAGCTGTGGACTTTGGCCAATCTATCCAAATTCTGCGACCCTCAGTTTCCCTATTGGCAAATGGGCAGAGCGTCATTGTTGGGAGTAAATGACAAAACGTATGAATAACCCTATCTGCATATTAGCATTATAATCACCTGGGATGCTGTTTTTTTAAAGATTTATTTATTTGAGAGAGAGGGAGCTGCAGAGCACGTGCGGAGGGGAGAGGCAGAGGAAGACGGAGAGTCTCAGAGAGACTCTGCGCTGAGTGTGGAGCCCATCACGGGGCTCGATCTCACCAACCCTGAGATCACGATCTGAGCCAAAACCAAGGGTTGGACGCTCAACCAACTGCGCCACCCAGGCGCCCCTCACCTGGGGTGCTTTCAAAACATAGGCTGCCTGGGCGCCATCCCCAGAGATCCCAATTTAATTGGTTGGGGGCATCAGTAGTGTTTACAAAACTCTCCAGGTGACCTTAATATGCAGTCAAGGTGGCAAATCACTGGCCTGGGGTGTAGGAGACTCTCTGTGAATGTGGGCCCTCCACCTCAGCCTTCCTGTCATGCCTGCAAAAACCCCACAAAACACGTGCCCTCCTTCACACGGAATGGCCTTGGCATCAGCGGCCTTGATTCGTACCCCGGCTCTATGACAGTGAGCCGGACACTGAACATATTGGAGCCTTAGTTTCCCTGAACAGTAAAATGGGATTCAGAACAGAGTCCGCCTCAGTGTTCCACAACCAACCATCAGAAGAGATAACTTAGCACGTGGCCTGATGCTAGGAAGCTCCCTGTAAAGGCTGGCTCTTCTTGCGAACGTGGGGAGAATGACAATGTCATCTGCACTGGGCCAGCCCTCCCCACGGCCCCCAGAGCAGCTGACCCTCCTCCCTCCCGCCTGCCTGCCTGCCCGGGCTGTCCAGCTTCAGCTGTCCGGCTCAGCCACGTTCCTGGGAGATGCCTGGTGAGAACTTGGGCTCAGACTGAGTCAGAGGTATTTGCAGACTTGACTCACCAGGTCTTAAAACCAGAAGACTGCCCTGTGGGTCTTATGACGTTCCTGGAAAATAAAAGAAGTGAATATTATTGGGTTGAGTTCATCAGACACTCACCCTCCCTTTTGTGTGTTGGGCGCTCTGAAAGGAGCAAGCAGCAAGCCAGCCAAGTCTGAGCCATCAAAGGAAAGGGCCCGGCTGCAGTGCTGAGAGATGTTGTTTCTTCTGCAGACAGGTTTCAGCCTCTTCCCACAGACTTCTGCTTCTCTGGCTCCCCAGGGCTACCCCGTTTCTCCTCCCTCTAGGTTCCTGGGAAAATGTTCCCAAGGGCTGCGTCTCTGGTGAGGTGTGTCAGAACTGAGCTATGCTGGAGGGCTGGGTGTGGGCTGGGAAGGGCCGTCTGGACTCCAGAGAGCAAGAAAGGGGACGTTCTCCTTCTGGAGTGAGAAGTTCTGGAAACTGAACACTGAAGCAACAACCAGGCAGGGCACCCATTTCTCAGATGCCTCCTGTATCCCTGAAGATAGTAAATCCTAACATTTCCGCATTCCGGCTGTCTCTAGAAACTGTCTGCCTCTCTGCGTCTCTAGAGCTGCTGCTTTAGCAAGAGCCACTGTCATTTTGTAATTTCTCACCTGCTGCTGCAAACTCCTAACCGGTCGTCCTGCTCCTGCTCTATCTACTCCCTGCCCAAACAGCCAAGTGAACTTTCCAAAATACAAAACTGATTATATCACACACACACACACATACTCATGCTTAAAACTTTCCCAAACTTTTCCATTGCTCTTAGGATAATGGCAAAACTCCTTAACAAGTTCAGCAAGACCATGTGTATCAGGATTTGGTGTGGTTGTGAGTGATGGAAAACCCACTTTAAAGCGGTTTGAATAGATAAGATTTTATTCTCTCATACAAAAAGTCTGCAGTCGAACCAGCTAGGATTGGCATAGCAATTCCCCAAAGTTATCAAGGACTCCGTGCTCTGCTCTATCATCCTTAGCAGATGGTTTCCACCTCGTGGTCCAAGAGGGCTGCTTGGGCAGCAGCCATCGCAACCAAATCCCAGGCAGAGGAAGGAAGAATTGCACACGGCACTTCTACTGGCACCTCTCTGCCCAGAATTTAGTTACTAGCTGCAGCTAATTGGAAGAGAGGCTGGAAAACGTAATCTTTATTTTAAGTGGTCATGGACCTAAAAAAGGGGAAGAGAAAAATGGATGTTGGGCAATACTGGCAGTATATATCATACACTCCATCTTCTCCTGACCCCTACTCTCCTTGAGCATCGTCTCACCTCATGCCTCCTTCCCCCAGCTATCTCCATTCCTGTCACAACTGGCTTTCTCTAAGAGTCCCACATATTCGCAACACTTCCCTCCTGCCACAGGCCCTTGCTCAGACTTCAACATTCTCCCCTCTTCGGATGTGACTTCTCATCCTCTAGAACTCTGCTCAAGCAGCATTTCCTCAGGGAGTTTTCCTTGATTAGGTCAACCCTCCTATTTAGATGCTTCTAGCATGTCGATGGTATCATCGTTGCAATTACACATTTACTTTATGCAATCATTTGATTATTTTCTGCCCCCACAATGAGGTCAGAGTTTAGGTCTGGCTTCGCACAGCATAGAGCATTCTGCGGGGCATACTGTAGGTACTCAATAAATATTTGTTGAATGAATTAATGAATAAATTTCGCTATTATCTCATACAAAATAAAAGAGGCTAAGACTCAGCAAAAGATTTTCCTAGGCGAGTGGGAGTGGTGGTGGGTGACCAGGAGGGCTGGGGAGAGTCCTACATGGGAGGACTTCCCCGAAGAAGGGGAAGCCAGTGAGAGGAGCAGGGTTTATTTGCAGATGAATGGCAGGTTCCCCCAGGCAGCCCCAGGCTTCCTCTCTCTCCCCCAGGGGCATCCCCAGAGCAAGGTAGCCCCAGGTTGGTGGGTGTCTGTGGTGGTGGTGGTGGTGACTGGGAATGCCAAATGGGTGTAAAACAGATTTTAAAAAGGTGACTAGTTGAAGGTGGCTAGTTGCCAGCCAAGAGATGATTCAGTCTGACTCAGCAATAAGATTGAAAAGAAAGTGATCAGAGGACCTTGACCCTGGATAGGAAGCAGTCACTTTCTGCTAAAGCTCAGTGACCAGCGAGATGGAAGGCAGCTCCATGTGTGGTCACTGCTGACATCTTTGCAAATGCGGAAAACGATAATCCCATCACATGCCTGGCATCTTCATGTACTTCCTCCCAATCTTTATTTTACACATTTTTCTATAAGCAGTTGAACTCACCCACAAAACATGATTTGGCAATTTCCTTTCTCACTGAACAGGAGAGCACGTGTTTTCTAAACTGCTTTCCGGAGAGGGTGTACTGATCTACTCTACTACAAACAATGTGTTAGACTGCCTCTCTCCTCGCAATTTTTGCCAATTTTACCAGTTGAAAAGAGCAATTTATTATTCCTAATTCCTAATTATTTCAGTTCATAACTCACTATTATTTTAATTCGCGGTTCTTTCATGTCTAGAGAGAATGAGCACTTCTCAAATGCTTCTTAGTTATGTATATTTTTGATAATATATATTTCAATATGTACATTTTTCAATCTATATATTTCAATTCATAATTCATTATTTTAATTTGCAATTCTTTCATTTCTAGAGAGAACAAAAACTTTTCAAATGCTTATTAGTTATACATATTTTTTCAAAACTGACTTTTGCAAAGTTATTTCTAGGATGGTAAATAGGAACCAGAATCACCAAAATTTGGTTAAAAGTCACCTTTCCCACCTCCAGAAGTAGCATCTCCCCCAAATGGTTTTATGTGTGAGGAAGATGGGGGTAGCAATGGGGAGAGGAAGGAGTGCCATGGTGGAAAGTTTGGACTCAATGGTTGGGGGACCCTGGTTCCCACACCAGCCTCCAGTACACCTTTGGGAGGGGGAGGCTCCAAGCTTCCCGAGCAAACCAGCGCTAACTAAATAGATGGCGGATGTTCGCTGTGCAGCTTTTTTGGGTTGCTGCCCCAATCTGATCCACCCGATGGGTTTTGATATCCACTGAGAGGCAAACTGGGAGCCAATGGCCCAGGGGAGGGACTGTGTCTGGTTTGGTTGTGTCTCCAGAGCCCAGTAGGACACCTGGCATGTGATCCTCCCTCGGTACGGATTTGTTCTGTGGCTGAATGATGGGAAGACTGAATAGTTGCTAGGAGACAGGAGACCGTGTCCCTCTGTGTTCTCTGTTCTCTGCTAGGTCACTAAACAGCAAGTCCCTCTCTCGAACAGACCTCCATCTCTATACCTTCGGAAGTTAATTCAAACAATAGCAAACATTCCTTCTAACTCTGAAATTCTATGAAAACACCTAAGCTGTTTTGCTTTTCTTTTTAAAAAGTGTCTTCATCTATGAAACAAGATGAAAATGTTGACCTCCCACAAGGTTGCCAGATAAAATATGGGACACTCAGTTACACCTGAACATCAGATAAACAAGGGATACTTTTTTTAGTATAAGTATGTCTCAAATAGTGCATGACTCTGAAAATAATTGAAGCACTGAATGACTAAACAACATCTAGCTGGATCAGTTTATTACATTTGGGCTTGTGTTTCTGGACTGATGATGACTATATGGCATTCATTCAATAAGTATTTATTGAGCATCTATTAGATGCAAGATATTGTTTAAGTCTGGTGACACAGCAGAGAATAAAATAAAGTAGTGTCTCTGTTTTCATATGACTTACATCCTTGTAGACAAAAAAAAAAATACATAAAATATCAGGTGGTCATAAAGCTCAGAAGACTAATAAAGCAGGTTAAAGGTCAGAGACCATGTGAGGGGGTGAAGGAGGGAATCAAGCAGTCTGGTGAACTTGACCTTCTGCACCTGAGAGCCCCCCACCTCCACCAAGAGCTGTGTTTGTAACAATAGGACCCTGATATTATTTCATTGCAATCAATGAAGCTGCATAAAAATGATGTCATTGGTTCAAAGGCACCTGTCCAAACCAGGGATAAAACGATCAGTTACAGGGATGGAAGAGACCTATAAATCATTTGGAGCAGATTTTAGCTGAGCTGGGGCTGCAACCAAGTTCCCTGACAGCTGGGAGAAAGTTCAGGAAGGTCATGTACTTATTAAAAAGATGTTTCTGTTTTCAATTTCTATGTGCCAGTCAGGGTGGATCGAGTCCTAACAACTTGATGTGTTTTTGAAGTTTTAGCTGGAACAACAAGGAAGGGTTTTCCTCTTAAGAAGTCTCTATGCGGGGGCATCTTGGTGTCTCAGTTGGTTAAGGGTCTGCCTTCAGCTTAAGTCCTGATCCCAGGATTCTGGGATCGAGCCCCTTGTGGGAAGCCTGCTTCTCCCTCTCCTCACTGTTCGTGCCCTCTTTCGCTCTCTCTCTCTCTCTCAAATAAATAAAATCTTAAAAAAAAAAAGAACTCTTTATGCCTCCTGGAGCCAGTGCTTTGAGGTTCAAGGCTGGGCTGGGGACCATCAGACTCACTGCGGAAGAGGCCACCTATCTTATTCTCCTACCAGCCAGGAGAGGTCCATCATCAGCATCATCACGTTACTATATTCATGACCATATCAGACTTGCAGGTGGTTCCTCTACCCCTGGTTACCCGAGTTTCTATGGTCATGAATCCTATGTTTCATTGCAAAGCTGTATATTTGGTCTACAGCTTTGCTAGGCAAGGTGTGGTTCCCAGGCCAGCAGCATCCACATCATCTGGGAGCTGGATAGAAATGCAGAGTCTCAGGCCCCACCCCTGACCTGCCAAGTCGCAGCCTGTCCTTTCTCAGTGTCCCAGGGAATGGCATGCACGTTAGCATTTAGGAAAGACTGTGCTAGAACATTTTGTGTGCTTGTGTCCATTGCATTTCACACATTAGACTTGTATTTGACTTAACATATATGAGCCTTGGATGTGTGGGGCTCATTAACGTCTTCCTCAAGCAAGACCAGCTCAGTTTGTAGAGGTCTTCTTATCATTTTCAACTCGCAGGAGTTAATGCGTTTACACGTGTCTGTAGATTCTTGGATTCCAAAGGAAGATCCTCACAGAAACCTGAGGAAGCGAAGTTTTGGTGGAGAAGAGGCAGTTCTGTGAAAACTAGCAGCAGAAGGTGCCCAGGAAATTTCTACCAGAGAAGTTTTTAGGCATTCTGGTGGCTTCTCTGCAAATTCTGTTCCCCCGAGGAGCGAGTGCCTCTAGGCCCCTCAGACGGAATTCCCAACCACACAAACTGGCCAGCTGAACGTCTGGGGCCTGGAGAGCCCTGTGAGAACCCTGTGGGGGGCCAGAGCCAGGATGCAGGAGGGAACAAGCTCCCCCCCCAGGCTTCTCTGAGTCCCAGCCAGGCGCAGGTGAAGGGACAGCTCACCCGAGTCGAGACTCGTGGTGAGAGTGCACACATTCACATTCGAGGGGGGATAGGTTTACTCACGGGCTCTTTCATCCTAGCGCCCTTCCCAAGATAACAAGCTGAGGGAATAGAGCAAGTTCTGCCTCTGAAAGGCTTGGAACCCCTGAAGGGCAGGGCATAAAGGTGGGCCCTCAAACAGACAACGCAGAAAGCCAAGAGAAGACACACTCCAGCTGGAACTGGGAGGGAGGCCTCAGAGACTTGGTTCCAGTAAAACTCAGAACTGCTTCTAGGGTGAGCACGGACCATCTCCCCCAAAGGCAGCAAACAGGGTGGCTGAGACAGCTGAGTTAAGGGCTTTTGCATTGATGTGGATCCTTTGATGTGAACTTGGTAAACCTCGTTACCATAGCCCATCACAAAGAGCTGCCACCCCTTTCTACCTGGAGGCTCAAGGGATTTAGGAGCGGACTAACAAAGGTAGGCTTGTCAAGTGCCTCCAGGGCCTTGAGTGCAGCCCACTGGGAACCCGGATCAATGCTTCAAGTTGAAGATTTTTGAAAGCGGGCTGATCAGCCTTGGAAGGGTCTGGGGGATGGGTCACTGCGCTCGACCTTCTTGTACAGATGGGGGAAATGAAACCAAGTCCCCAGGGAGGAGGGTGGGGAGGATGGGACTGGCCCAAAGTTCCATGGCATTTTCTGGCAGAGTGACAATCAGCGCTAAGGTCATCAGGCTCCTGGCCCCAGACTCTTTCAACTGCCTCCTGAGAGCCTGGCTTTGCTGGGACAGTGAAGGAGGCCATTTGTTTAACACACTTCTGCTTCTGAGAACAGTGGGGAAGGGCCTTCCTTTCCATCTTCACCCTCTGTCCTTGGCAAGACGGCCTCCACAGAAGCCCAGACTCTGCCCCCATGCCATCACCGTCTCCGGGGGAGGGCCACCTCCCTAGACCCCGGGGGACAGCCTGCCCCCCCCCCCCAATGCCTTGCTGGACTCCGTGATCTTCCTGCCTCAGAATTCCTATGCTCAGCCCCACCCCCTTCCCACTCTGTTCTTGGTACATTAACTGCTCCTACAACCCACTCTTCGTTCCTAGATTGCAAGTCTGGGGGTAGGAAATGCATGTCCATCTTCTCAGTTCCTTTAGTGCCTGGCACGGCCCTGGGCATACAGGGACACTCCATCCACGCCCGGGTGACCTTTTCTCCTTCCTTCCTTCACAGATTCAGAGCCCAGTACCTCGGACTCCCAGTCTTCGACCACCCTGTTCCTGTCCTCCGAGGAGCCGGGCCCCTCCACCGCCGCGGTGCCCTCTCCCTCCTCCTCCTGCGAGCCCCAGGCCTTCTCCCCGGGCGCCTCGGTGCTGCCCCCGCTGCTGCCGCCGCCCCCCGCCGCCGCCGCCACCGCGCCCCCCGGCCCCGTTGCCCCCGGACTCGCTGGCCTCTACTCCGTGGTCGCCTCCTCCCCGGACGCGGCCCCGCGCCTCGGTGACTGGCTGCCCGGCGGCCCCGCGGTCACCCCTCCCGGCGTCCGCGGGGATGAGCGCGAGCGGCCGGCGCCCGCCCCGCGCCCCGGTGCAGCGGGCAGGGAGGAGGGCGCCGAGGCCCCGGGAGCCTCCCCGCCGCCCTGCGCCCGGCCCGCCAGCCTGGAAGCCAGCGTCGGGGACATCCTGCTGGAGCTGCGGACCATGAACGGCCACCTGGACGTCATAGCGAGGGCCCTCACCAAACTGGCCTCGTCCCTGGGGCCTCCGCCGCAGCCCCTGCCTGAGGCCCGGGATGCCAACTAACCCAGGAGCCGCCGCCTGGCTGGGCACCTTCGCGGCGCTCAGCGAAGGGATCCCCAGGGCACTGGGCGTCCCCGCCTGTCACCTGTCACCTGTCACGCACACGGGCCCAGCAAAGCCAGCAGAAGAGACGAGCCCTCTGCTCGGCCTGCCGGAATGGACCTTCCCTGGCCGCTCAGTCTGAAATGATGTGTGCTTCTCACACCCTCGAGCCAGGCCCTTTCTCGGCAGTCACGGCTGCCCCACTCCCGCGGGCTCTCCTGGACCTTCAGATGCCCTTCTCCTTGTTTTGGAAAAGGCCTTGAACTCCCGGCAGGAAAAGTGCCCCCAGAAGGTGATGGGACCTTGGGCGAGGCCCACATCTGTGACTCCTGAGTCGTGTGGAGGGAAGGCAAGCCAGCCCCAGCTTTCTTTTCCGACTTGTTGATGGTGTATCTGATCTCCGGTGATGTTTACATATTTCTTTAAAAAAATATATTTTTGAATAATTAAATTTTTTTTTTTCTCATTATAACCACATTGCAAGAAGTTTGGAAAATAGAGACGTGAAAAGATCTGATGTATTTGGAGAAGGGGGTATTTAAGTCTTTCTTATGAATAAGAAAGTATTTGCATAATAAAATTTTTATATGTACTTTCGGGATATTGGCCTCACTCAGCTCCATGTTTTTCCTTTGCATGGGCCCCGGTTCCTGGTTACTTGTTCTGGCCCTCCTATACTCCTTGGGCTCTTATTTCAACGTTTCTCACGCTTGTGAAGAATAAGCTTCTAAAATTCTCATGATTCTTTTCTAAAACTCCCAGACCCCCCTAAATTTGGTAAATCCACCCCTCTCCTCTGGAGTCACAGAGTCACCGGACACTATGAAGGAAGCCAGCACCCTTGGCCTCTACTTATGAGGTACCAGTGATACCACCCTCCCACTGTGACAACCGAAAATATCTCCAGACTTTGCCAATGTCCCCTGATTGCGACCTAGATGGAATTTCAAAAATCTGGAATAATCTATGCCCTCCAGGATCTGACTTCCCATAAGGAGGCAGGGCTCTTTCCACTTTCCTATTTGAATTAGAATTCATTTGTCAGAAGCAGATGTACTGCTCTTTTCCTGGAAACAAACCAAGAGTCAGAGACCACACTGCACAGAGTAAAAGGCCATCCTTGAGCATTTGCAGGGCATGCAGATGATGGGCTGAGGCCAGTGGTGCCTGGGCTCGGCAGTCCTTGGCCTACCCAGAGCATCTCTGACTTTGGCAGGCATGACCCACCTGGAGAGCTTGTGAGGGTGCTGATTCCGCTTTAGTGGTTCTGGGGTGGAGCCGGAGACTCTGCATTTCTAATGAGTTCCAGGGGGATGTTGATGCTACTGGCCCAAGACACATTTTGAGTAGTAAGTGAGTAGCAAGGGTTTCCATTTTGGGATTCCTGCTGGTTTGGGTTGCTTGTCTTTGCACCCTGTGGTGGCCTAGAAGCCCCCGAGCTCTTACCAAAACTTCCACTGCAGCTCTGAGGGACTTTCTGTTTTATTTTTTTATTTTTAAAGATTTCTTTATTTATTTCATTGAGAGAGAGAGAGCCCAAGCCGGGGAAGTGGCAGAGGGAGAGGGAGAAGGAGACTCCCTGCTGAGCAGGAAGCCTGATGCCATACTAGATCCAGGGACCCTGGGATCATGACCTGAGCTGAAGGCAGATGCTTAACCGACTGAGCCAGGGTGTGGGGCGCCTTCAGTTCAGGTCATGGTCCTGGGATCGAGCCCCACGTTGGGCTCTCTTGCTTAGCAGGGAGCCTGCTTCTCTCTCTCTCCCTCTCTGTCAAATAAATAAATAAAATCTTCAAAAAAATTTAAATAAAAGCCAGGGTGTATTAGGTCTAGCCACCCACTTCTAAAGAAGCTTCACTGGAGTTCAAACCAATTCAACATTTATTGGGCGTCTACGATGTTGGTGCCCGGGGGACACAAAAATGAATAGAGTAAGGGCCCTGCCCTCCAGGGACTCCCAACCTAGTGTCCCACACAGAGAGGGATCAGCAGTTCCTGCGAGTAAACAACTTGAAGAGGGGGTGGGGAGAAGTAGCAGGGAGTGGTGAGAATGGCAGTCACTGAGGCCAGGCTTCTGGCTTTGGCTTTGGGAGGGTTATCCTCTTGCCTCAGTCTCTTAATCTGTGTCAGATGGGGATGATGGCATCTGCTTCGTCATGACCCAACAGAAGCCGACTTGGATGTTCCGGGGGCTTTGCATTCCAGAAAGTGCTATAAGATACCCTTGTATGGCGAGTGGGTATCATTACCTCCTCTCTCCTGGGTCCTGTGGCGAGAGGCACCCCGGAGCATAGTGTCCGGATGCTCATCACATCACGTGCCCTCCTTACTTCAGGTCATGATCACACACTCACACCAGAGCTGCCCCTCCATCTCTGACTGACTAAGCCCTCCCCCTTCCTTTTTCTTTTTTTTTTCAGGAAAAGGATCCATGGCCCAAAGTGACCGTCCTTTGTTCTGCTCTTTGGCTGAAGAAACAGCTAAGCTGGCGTTCAACCACATTGGCCGGGAACATCAGTATTGGGTTCTTGCTCAGATGCTCATTCAAACAGTCTTTTACTCTCAATTTGAGGGACTTCTTTGGCATTAGATTAAACACAACAAAAAACTAAATCCTTCTAGAACAAAGGGACTGGCATATAAATCCTAAATTCAGATACAGCGACTGGATCCTTTGGTCAGAGTCCCCGTCTGCGTCTGTGAGATTGAGGTTGGGGAGATCAGAAGAGGCTACTGTAACACTCCGTCGATCCAGGGAGAGTGGAGGAAAGTCTGAGCGCCTGTCCTGGGCGCGGAGGGCCTCAGAAACTGGGTCTGGTCTAGGGTTTTTGGGGATGGGGCTGAAGAGGGATAGGAGGGGCAGGACTTTGCAGAAGGTACAACCAAGGTGATGGAATTGAGTTCCAACAAAATATCAGTCTGAAGGGGCTGGGCAGAAAAAAAGAAATCTCGTCTTGTAGATTGTAGGTTGGAATTTCCCTCTGAATGACACCAAACTGTCCTGATACCTCTTTGCCCCAAGGCTTAGGTGTCCTTAGGGTTGGCACGACATAAGGCAAGCACATGATGGTTCAAGGTGGCAAGCTGAAAATCAGCCTGAGACCTATGGCCGAGATAGCAGGCTTAAGCTAGGTCTAGCCACCCACTTCTAAAGAAGCTTCACTGGAGTTCAAACCAATTCAACATGTACCAGCAGTTACGGCAGCTCATCTTTGTGAGGTAACGAAGGGCCTGTTTTGGCGGGCATTCCAGCAGAGACCAGATGGGGAGCTGCTGATGCTGAAGCAAACGGGGTTCTACACTGGGTGGAGCAGTGATTTAAAGACCCTCTCACTCTAGCATTGAAGTAAGCCTTGGCTCCTCTCTCTCTCAGGCCCATACCCAAGCCAACGTCCAGTCACGTGGGCTCTACCTTCTAAAGAGTTCCATTATCCAACCACTTCTCACTGCTACCACCTGGCCAAAGCCACTGTCCTCTCCCACCTGAGTTACGGCAATAGCCTCCTAACTGGCCTCCCTGCCTTCCTCCCTATTCTCACAGAGAAGCCAGAGTGGTCTTTTTTTTTTTTTTTAATGTTCAGTGATTCATTAGTTGCATATAACACCCTGTGCTCATCACATCACGTGCCCTCCTTAATGCCCATCACCCAGTTACTCTATCCCCCCATGCCCCTCCTCTTCCGCAACCCTCAGTTTGTTTCCAGAGTCAAGAGTTTCATATGGTTTTTCTCCCTCTCTGATTTCTTCCCCTTCAGTTTTCCCTCCCTTCCCCAGTTGTCCTCTGCACAATTCCTTATGTTCCATATGAGTGAAACGATATGATAATTGTCCTTCTCTGATTGACTTATTTCACTTAGCATAATCCCCTCCAGTTTCATCCATGTTGATGCAAATGGTAGGTATTCATCTTTTCTGATGGCTGAGTAATATTCCATTGTATATATGAACGGCATCTTCTTTTTTTTTTTTTTTAAAGATTTTATTTATTTATTTGAGAGAGAGAATGAGATACAGAGAGCATGAGAGGGGGGAGGGTCAGAGGGAGAAGCAGACTCCCTGCTTAGCAGGGAGCCCGATGTGGGACTTGATCCTGGGAATCCAGGATCATGACCTGAGCCGAAGGCAGTCGCTTAACCAACTGAGCCACCCAGGCGCCCTGAACGGCATCTTCTTTATCCATTCATCTGTTGATGGACGTCTCGGCTCTTTCCACAGTTTGGCTATTGTGGACATTGCTGCTATGAACATTGGGGTGCAGGTGCCCCTTCTTTCACCACATCTGTATCTTCCAGGTAAAGCAGAGTGGTCTTTTAAAAACCTTTCTAACCAGGTTACTCCTCTGCACAGACTCTCCAGTGGTTTCCATCTCACTCAGAGTAAGAGCCAAAGTTTTACATAATTTGGTCTCCTATTATCTGCCTGATCTCATCTCTTATCACTGTCCTCCGTTCTAGTCCCACCAGCCTCCTTGCTGCCTCTCCCACGCACCAGGCACGTTCTACCTCAGAGCCTTTGCACTGGCTATTTCTTCAGTCTGGACCGTTCTTCCCCAGATAGGTCACATGACTTGCTCCCTCATAACTTCAGGTCTTTGCTCAAACCCCCTTTGAAAAGTTGTAACCCCCTCCCTAACCTTAACCCTCCACTCCCCAGATGCATTTCTTATTCTCCTTTCTTGTTTGTTGTTGTTGTTGTTGTTGTGTGTGTGGTTGTTTTTTTATTTGATTTTTGTTTTTTTTTCCTTGCAAAAAACC
Source organism: Halichoerus grypus (assembly GCF_964656455.1). NCBI lineage: Eukaryota > Metazoa > Chordata > Mammalia > Carnivora > Phocidae > Halichoerus > Halichoerus grypus. Next base: position 103,607,527 of record NC_135720.1, on the reverse strand, counting down.
ACCACCACACGCACTATATGCTTACTTTATTTTTTGTCATTGGAATGTTAGCTCCATGAGGGAAGGATTTTTTGTCTGCTCTGTTATCTCAGCATACTGCCTTTGAAAAAATAAAAGTGTTTTGTAAAAGGGACACGTCAATGGTGATAACTCAGACCATACACAGGAGAACAAAGAAGAATGTGAAACCCACCCCAAAATCCACCCCCAAGAGATAACTACTGTCAGTATTGTGGCAGCTACTATTTGAAACATCTGTGTCTGTACAAAATGCATACACATGTGTGTACTCGTACGTAACTGAGATCACCCTAGGCCTGCCGTTCTGCGGCTTGGGTTTTGTTTTTTTTTTTTTTTAACTTGATAATGGATGGAAATTTTTCCCCTTAAAAAAATAGATGTTATATATGAAGCCACATTTACTTAACCAATCCTGTGCCTGGGTTTCTAATTTTTCTCATCATAAGCAGGGCTGTAATGACTCTATCTGGGGCGTACCTGTTTTTGTTCTTCTGTGTGTTAAGGTAAGTTCCTAGAGGTGTGATTTCTGGGTCAAAGGGCACACATTCCTACTTCTTGTTTTAGGTGGCTGTTGCGGCTTCATTGAGGTTCAAAAAGGGGAAGTGAGTGAATGGTAGGAGGAATTCAGGGGCCTTGGGGAGGTTCCATTCAAGAACTCGGAAAAAGGAGGAAATGAAAACAAAACTGCCTTCTGAAGGTTGAAATCGGAGCACAGTGGGCCAGAACAGAGTTGTTCAAAGCCACCTGGGAGGGATGAATCTCGCATGGTCCCTCAGATGGTGCATGAGTCTGGGTCTGATCAGGAAACAGAAGCCATCTAAGTTTTGCATACGGGGGGGCTCTCATTCAGGGATTGGAAACAAGGGTGTTGGGGGGTGCCTGGGTGGCTCAGTTGGTTAAGCGACTGCCTTCGGCTCAGGTCATGATCCTGGAGTCCCAGGATCGAGTCCCGCATCAGGCTCCCTGCTCAGCGGGGAGTCTGCTTCTCCCTCTGATCCTCTTCCCTCTCATGCTCTCTGTCTCTCATTCTTTCTCTCTCAAATAAATAAATAAAATCTTTAAAAAAAAAAAAAAAAAAAGGAAACAAGGGTGTTGGAAGGGCTGGAGGAGCATGGAGGGGAAGCTCAGGTTGCCCAAGATGAGTAACTGCAGGAAAGCACCACCAGCGCTGGGCTGGGGCGGCCATGGGAGTGCAGGACCCCAGTGATCCCAAAGTCCCCGCAATAGAGGGAGCTCAGGAGCGACACCGCTGGGCTGCAGCCCCTGTCCCTGCAGCCGCTGCCACCAACCCCCTCAGATATCACTAGTGCTGTCACTTCTGCCTGAGACCCCCCACCAGAGAGCAGCGGGATGGAGGGAGAGAGTTGCTCCTCCCCTCCTCTCACCTTCTGGCTCTCATCCGGTGCCTCCCTCTCCCAGAACCTAGCTGGAAGCCCCCTGTTGGAGGGAGTCTGGGAATGCAGTTTGTGGGCCCTCCATGCCGATGACACAGGATGGAGCACAGCGGACGGCAGATAGGCCAATGAACCGTGCCAGCCGTACCTTGGGTCAAAGCTGTGGTCTATCTAAGGAAAGCAGCTGCCGCACGACAGTACACGCCGCAGGCCGTGGGAGCACCGGGGAGCAGGCACCGTGGAGACCCACGTGGGCAGTGCCCGTGCCGGCAGAGGAGGGCCTGCTTGACCCTCAGGACCCAGCCACAGGTGGACACATGCACCCTGGCTCTCTCATCGGATACCGCTCAACAGTCTAGAGGGTGCCAACGAGAGACTGTCCCCGAGAGAAGGCTCTGCTGCCGAGGGCAGACAGGCTGGGTTTTGGAGCCTTCGTGGGGGGCCGCTGGGTCTTGGATAATAGTAGTTAGCGATGTGCGTTGCCACTCTGGGAGACAGAAGCCAGCCCTGGGACTTGCCCTTGGACATACTCCTTCATCTAAAGGACATAGGCTCGAACACTGATGGGCTCCTATCAAGCATCAGCTCTGTGCTGTGTGCTCTGTCTACATACACGATCTTATCTATTTCTCATAGCAACCCTGTGAGCAAGGTTGGGAGCGAGGTCCTAGAACACTCATGTCGTTGATCAGGAAATTGAGGTACAAAGAGGGGGTGTGACTTGCCCACGGTCACACAGCTGGTAACTGACAGAGCCTGGATCTGTCTCCAGGGTCCTGGCCCTGCCACCACCTGGGGCTGCCTATCACATTGACTGGACTTTTTCCTTTCAGAAGTAGGTCAAAGACCCAGGGCTGTTGAATTGCCTTTGGCTGGTGAATCTCCCCGAGAGCGACAACCGAGTTGCTCTCTGGAAGTTATAGGTCTCTGAAAAAGTGAGAAAATGCCAGTACTGGAATAATAAACCGGAAAGCAAGGGACTCCCCCCGCAGCCCACAGCACCAATGGTGTCATACATGTTGGAGGGAGAGGAGATGCTAGAGGATAAGACAAGGTACAGGGAAGAATGGATGAGGAGAGAGGCCAGAAGGATTATGCCAACTTGGTGGCTCTGAAGTACCTTTAAGGTCAATGTCATTAACTACATTACACGCACAAGGTGACTTAGTTTCAGTTGTATTTTGTTTCCCTCACTCCTTACCCCCTTGGGCCACCTGACTTAAACAACCAACTCTGCTTGGAGGAAATGCAAGAATTTCTGCAAGTCTCTCAGGTTCGAGTATTAGCATCTCGAGTCCCAGGGGCATTTTCCAAGCTTCCTATAAAGCAAGGACCCTAGCAAGCAGCATGCAGGCTGCCTCTGACCTTGGCTCATGCATGAGGCTGGCCAGTACCCAGTGGGCTCAAATCATTTCCACAAAGCAAATGTACAAAGCCTCTGATGAGAGGCCACCGGGAGCATCTTCCAAGGCTCCTGGCTCCAGTGTCTTCCTCCAGAACGCCCCCAGTGCTGTTTCTGCTGCCCACGTGCTCTCCGGAGGGCACTCCGCTGGCCCAGCCGTCCCTTCTGGAGCAGGAACTGTATCCTGCTCCCCCCGCCCCATCCCCGCTATGCCCAGCACCATTCAGACCCGGAGCTGGTGCTCAGTAAATGTTGATGGAGGGCTCCGGTGTTGGAGGGGGCTGCGGTGGGGAGAGCAGACGCCGGGGTCCAGTCTGGCAGCTCGGGGCTCCACGTCTTGCTTCCTGAGCACTGCCCGAGCTGCCTGGATAGAGACGAAGACCTGTCCGGCGGCCAGTCTGGTGCTGGCCCAGGAGGGAAGGTCATGACGACCTGCCTCCACTGCAGCTTCCAGGCCTCGCCTTTGCTTGTTTTCTGGGAGCCTCGGTGTCTGCCCACAATGGCATGGCTCATTCAGCTGCCCGGATTCTTGGCGCAGCGCACGGGCCGCATCGGCTGTTTCCGTGGTGAGCATGGCAGAGATGGCCGGCGCTCCCAGGCCCAGCCTTCCTGCCGGCCTCCCCGGGCAGGGCGCGTGCCAGGCGACTGCTCCTGGAGCGGGGTTTCCGACGGGGGGCAGGGGGGTGGTCATCTCAAACTTGGCTGGGCTTTGAGCTGCAGTGAACAGATCTAACAGATTTTATTCGTTCCTTCCTCTTACATCTCCCCTTGTTCCCCAAAGCGTTTGCGATGGCTCCACGGAATACCACGTTCTGGGGGGTGCTTGGACAGCATCTGGCCTGACCCCCTTCACTGTGCCATCTTCTAGGAAGGGTTACAGAGGTCGGTGACTGGCTCGGCATTGCCCATCGATGAGGAGCTGGGCTGGCCTGGAAGCTACTGTCTTCTGAGTCCTGTGTCCTTTCAACCATAGCACTTCCTGGCTGCCCTGGAGTGACTCTTCCCAGTGGTGGGATGGGACGGCCTGGAACAGTCCTGTCCTTTGCCCCTGGGACTGGACACACACTCAACACACATGTGTACACACGTAGGATGGATTCAGAATTTTCAATGAAAAAAATACTGTTTTCGTGTTTTTAAACCAGGGGTCAGGCTAACTATGGCCCATAACCTGTTCGCATTCAGCCTGGGAGCGAAGGGTGATTTTTACGTTTTTAAATTGTGAAAAAAGCAGCAGTAATAGCAGCATAGGTGACAGAGACCGGATGTGTCCTGCAAAGCCAAAAGTATTTACTGTCTAACCCTTTGCAGACAACGTTTGCTGATCCCCGGTCTGGACAATGCATTTGACGTTTGCCCCAGTGATGGCAAACAATCTGCCCAGGAGACTGAAGACTCCTCTTTTACAGGTCCATCTATCTGGTCATCTCTACAGGGCTCCAACTGTGAAATTTAGAATTTGCAGCTTTCTCCCTTTCCCCGTCAGATGCTTGTGATTTTTCCGAGTGGTCTGTCTGTGGCTTCCCAGGATGAACCACGGGGGCGAACCTATTATCAGGAGACTTCCAGAGGTGACTTAGGGGGTCAAGACATTTCCTGTTGGTACCCACCATGGGCTGCCCTTGTGAGGAGGTGCCTTGCAAATGCTTGGCCCCGGGCGGACCGAGGTGGGGCCAGAGAACAGACTCCCAAGAGTGACGAGGAAAATGTCTTTCCCCTCAAAGAGAAACACAAAGATGCTTGCGATCTGACTTACTTCTGTTTCCTCCCCACCAAGGCAGGCTTCTCAACTAGTTCCTGTGTATTCAGGCTGCTCATTTCTTTAGAGTTACTGAACCAGAGTAACCACAAATCGAGCCGGAAGCGCGCGATAACCCGCTGAACTCTGCGTGGCCTTGGCTGGGCTTCTCCCCGAGCACATCCGACGGCTGGCCTGCCTCTCTGCAGCTGCAGGGTATCCAGCGAGCGCCCAGCAGCGTCCGAGGCTCTGGTCTCCGGCTCGTTATTGCCAGAGTCAAAAGAAAGAGGGGGGAAAAGTGACAGGCAGACAGAACCAGGAACATTCAAACCCGTCAGAGCTGTTCACGGTTGTGAAAGATTTACGGGCAGGCAGTTCGGAGTTTAAATACAAAATGACACCAGAAGCCTTTAATGTAAAGAGGAGCTTTAAGCCTGATCTGGGAGCAGAAAATAGTCTGTGAACTCCCCTCTCTGGGATCTTAGAAGTTCTGTTCTATCGACTCCAGGCAGGGCCACCGCCATGGTGCACTTCATGGGCTCATAAATATAACATTATTGGACCAAAAAACCAATCCTTCTCCAGCTGATTAGGCCCAGATTGGTCAACCCATAAATCAACACTGAATGAGAGCTATAAAGTTGTGAATCAATGTGTCCCAGACCTCCAAACCGGAATGAAAACGTTGGAATAAAATAGCTGGAGTATTTCCAAGATCCTTCTTCTCATCCCTCCTCCCACCAGCCCCATATCCTACTACACTAATTTTAAAAGCCCTTCTTCTTCTTCTTCTTCTTCTTCTTCTTCTTCTTCTTCCTCTTCTTCTTCTTCTTCTTCTTCTCCTTCTTCTTCTCCTTCTTCTTCTTCTCCTTCTTCCTCTTCTTTTTCCCCTCCTCCTCCTTCTTCTCCTTCTTCCCCTTCTTCTTCTTCTTCTTCTTCTCTTTTTCTCCCCCTGCTCCTGGGTCTGGCCGTGGACAGCGTTTCAGGGCAGGAAATTTGGTCTAGAAGCGAGGGTGGGGAAATAGGAGGCTGACCTGTTGCGTTTCCGGTCAGGACTGCTCTGCGGCTCCGTTGTGCCTCCCTGGCTGAGGGCTCCACCTGAGGCTGAGAGGTGATGGCATTTGTCATCCACGTCATGGAGCCAGGAAGGGAACCAAATACCCCACTGGCACACAGTGAGTGATTGGTTCCTGTTTGATCAATGAATGGATATTTAGATCCAATTAATTTAAGGGCTGTGAACCCCCACATGGAATTCCTAAATATAATAATCCGTTCTCCTCTTGGAACTGCACATCAGGTTCAGAAACACTGTGTGGCTGTCCCTGTTGGACGTAGTCACCCTTTTGGGATCTGGGAGCTGAGGTTGTCTGTTGGGAACCCTGTCCACAAATATCAGATAGCGTTCTGTGTCCCAGTTCCTCTGGAGTTCCAAAGCAAAGTTTGTTTTCCGAATCCCGCTTCTCCCAGGGTCCTTTCCCCCTCTCTTTGCAACAGCAGACCCCCCCCCCCCGGCCTCTTCTAAGGGCTTATTGTTAAGCACCTGCTTCCCTGGGCTGGGAGCTCTTCCTTCCCGATCATTCCGATGCCAAGCTCGCCTGCCATCTTCTACCCCTTGGGGGACACACATGCACAATCCCGTACAAATTCCTTGAGCTGTTGGCCTCCTGGTTTCTCCCAGACACAGACTCCAAAGGGTTGGGAGGGACCTCAGTTTCATCCAGTTCTTGCTGCTCGTTTGGGGAAATAGAGGCCTAGAGAGGGGTTCTCACTTATCTAAAGTGAAAATCAGGCCTCTTACAACCCATTCCACTTTACCCTAGTGCAAAGCCCTACGCTGACTGCATTCTTGTTCTCCTCTGCAGAGAAAGAAGGTCCTTGTCAGGTTCTCCTGAAGCTGGTCTTCAAGCACCATTTCTGTACAGCTGGCTGTTTCCTTTGGACACTTTTATTTCCCCCCATGTTTTCCTCTCTCCTTGCTGGGACTTATAAGACCATGAACAGACAAGCCCAAGACCCCAGAGGAGAAATTCTGCCCTCCAATGTGTGCCTCTAGGAGGAATGGGGCTGAATGACAGCACTATTTGACGAATGAGCTCCATGTAGGTGTTTTACCACCAGCAGTCAGAGAAACCTTGCAGGATGTGTCCAGGGAAATGGATTTTGTAGGGTGAGCTAAATCCGTACCACCCACCGCACAATAGCAGCACTGTGCAGAAAAGGTGGCTTTGAAACAGGTTCAGTTTTATGTTAGTTCCAAGTTTAGGTGAAGAGCCAAGTTCAGGTGAAGGGCCATTTCTGCAGCTGAAGGATTTGTATTCCTCCTCCTAACCCTGATGCAGCCCTTTGTTGTCTCGGCTCTTCCACCATTTAAAAATCCTGACATTATCTCTCTACTTTCTGGGAAGACATTCAACTCCCAAAGTGAGCTGTAAGAAATAAAGTGATCACACTGCTTGGGCATAACTCTTCTATCAGCAGCCCTGGGAGTAGTGTGAATGTGATGAACCTTACTGCCTGGAGAGTCTTTTTTAGACACTTAATCCCTCTTTTAGCCCTGAGGTTGGAGCGCCCATGGAAAGAGGATGGGGAAGATTAGAAATATGACCATAATTCTTCATCCCTGCTGTATCCATGCCCCTTGCCATGTAACTTTGCATTGCCCTCCAAGGCTGTGTCTGGGCTTAGTCATGAACTTGTTTCGGCCAAAAAGATAAAGTGGAATTGATGTGTATTGGTTCTGAACCCAGACCTCATGAGGCCTTGTATGTTTCTTCTTGCTTTTTTTTGCATCTATCATCACCATGACAACTTGTGTGAGCTAGCCTGCTGGAGAGGGGTTACATTGAGGTGCAGAGCCAAGTCACCCCAGTTGTCCCAGCCAATGCCAGTCTAGATTGACCAACAACCAGCTAATCCCCAGACATGTGAATAAGCCTAGTCAAGATTGGCAGAGCCACTTAGCTGACCCACGGCTATCCCTTGATGTTTATTGTTGTGTGTCACTGAGGTTTCACGATGGTAAGGCATCATTGTGGAAGTAGATGATTGATATGGACAGTTACCCCATATACTTTTATTACCACATTTTAATTCCTTGTTTCAATCAAATGGTCATCTAAATCATCTGGTCTACTCTATTAGGTGTCTACCTAATATCCATAATTCTCTTCTTCACTGCTATCAGAACCATGTAGCCAGGCGCACCTGGGTGGCTGAGTCGGTTAAGCATCTGCCTTCGGCTCAGGTCATGCATGATACCAGGGTCCTGGGATGAAGTCCCTGCAGGGAGCCTGCTTCTCTCTCTCCCTCTGTCCCTCCCCCTGCTCAAGGTCTCTCTCTCTCTCTCTCAAATAAATAAATAAAATCTTAAAAAAAAAAAAAGAACCATGTGGCCAACTAAAAACCTACATTTCCCAGCTTCCTTTGCAGCAAGGAGTTGTCATGTGACACTTCTTTGACCAATGAGAAGCAAACAAGTATCCAGTAGAACTCCCAAAAGGGGATGGAGACTCCTTTTGTCCCTGTCCTTTTTCCTGCCTGAAATGAGAATGTAATACTGGAGGGTATTCTGACCCTGAGCATAGCTAAGCTAAGAACGGCTGGGAGGAAAGACAGAGCTTGGGTCTCGGATAGTGTGGTCGCAGGGCTAGCACTGTACTAGTACTAGAAGGCCTTCCTTATGGACATCTTGTTATATGAGAAAAAATAAAACTTCTAAATCGTTTATGTTACTATTTTCCAGGCTTCCCTTATTTGTCACTTACTGTAATTCTTAATATCACATTCTAGGGGCCAATTTGTCCTCTTTTGGAGAAAATGCTTAGAACAAATAAATAAAGGTGGTTTGTAAAGCTATTTCATAGAAAATATGACTGCTAATTACTGTAGAGGTTCACCAATTATACACATAACAATAATCTATGCATTTGTGTTTATATATAATATTTGTCAATAATTTTCAAAGCTCACGATGTTCTTACTTGTCCTCCTCAGTACACTTGTGATTAGTACCCCATATTCATTCTATGGTAGGGGAAACTGAGGCATGGGGAGGTTAAATGAGTTCTCCAAAGTAAACAACCTGTTAGAGAGTTGGGGAGGGACTGGAAAACAGGTTCCCCAGGCTTCCTGAGGAAGGATCTAATGCGCATCTCCACTAGACCAAAGTAGAGTGATTTAACTTCTGTATCTTGGGCTGTGATTGGCCCCAATCAGGGAGACTGAAGGCAACCAAATCTTTTTAACTTTGCAGAGACCATCCAAGACTGAAATTCAGTACACTCTGAGACAGGTTAGTTTGTAGGAAGAAAGGGCAACTTTTTGCCTTTTGTATCCACAAAAGTATTTGCTCCCTCTTCTCTGTTCCACTGGGAAGTGGAGCTGATTGGTTGTGGATCTATCTTCCCAGACCTTCCCTATGAGCTCCTTAAGAGTAAGACTATATATTCTTTATTTTTATATTGCTAACAGGGCTTCTGGGTACAATTGTGCAGGTAGGTCACTGCACGAGTGTGCTTGGCTGAGGAGTAAGTAAAATCCACATTCAGCAGGCAGTGGGCCCCAGGGATTGTGCTACACCAAGAAATGCCTTTTTCCTAATTTGCACATAGATACTCTGGTCATTGGCACCTGGACCACACTACAAGCTGCTTATTTGAAAAATGAATAACCCTCAGATGATTACTTCTTTCTGAAGGTCATTTTGATCATGTTCTACTAGCAATAAAGTGTTTCTAAGATGGGAGTTGGTCAGTGTTAAGATCTTTCCTTCTCAAGCTGTCATACCTAATCACAGAAGTGAAGTAGCAGTTTCAAGATTCAGAGGCTAGAATAAAAATAAACATCCACCAGTTATTAAGCATTTATTATGTGTCAGATAAAAAGCACTTTATATCCATTACCTCATATAGTCCTTACAGCAAAACTGTGAGGTAGGTTCTATTAACACTCCCATTTTTATTTTCTTTTTAAAGATTCATTTATTCACTCTAGAGAGAGGGTGAAGAGGGGCAGGGGGACAAAAAGAGAGAGAGGGAATCTCAAGCAGACTCCCCGCTGAGCACAGAGCCCAACTTGGGCCTTGATCCCACGACCCCGAGATCACGACTTGAGGCAAAACCAAGAGTCAGATGCTTAACTGAATGAGCCATCCAGGAACCCCATTAACTGTCCCATTTTAGAGATGAAGAAACCGAGGCTCTGAAAAGTTAAGTACTGCTCAATGTCATATACCTAGTACACAACAAAGCTTGGATTTGAACCTAGGCTTGTCTGATTCTAAGGTCTTTTTACTTCATCCTGCAGTTTCCAAAACATGTGAATTCCTTGTCATTAGTGCAAGCATAGCAGAGACAGTGGTATTCACCAATTGGTCCATGGGCTCCCCTAAACTTCTCACTCTTGCAGTTAACCTGGGGCCACAAGATTGGGTTCTGCCAGTGGGATGTAGGCAGAAGTGATCTATGACCACCCCAGGTGTGACTTTTAACCACATCCTGGATGAATTGCTCTCCTTCTCTTCTTTGTCCACAACCCAGGGCAACTCAGATGTTGAGATGTCAGCATCTCAAAAGGGAGAGAACCTGGATCCCCGAATCACTGTATGGAGGAGAGTTGCCCTCAAGAACCACCCAATCCACATTTGGCTTTATGTGAATAAGAAATGATTCTTTGTTGTGTTCTTGGAGCAGAGTATAGCCTAACTCAAGTAATATAGCAGACATGATACGGATAATTTTATATACTTATTTTATATAATTGTTTATACTGCATATATAAATTTTTTCTTGATTCTCATAACCTTGAGAGATAGGCAGGAATTATAAGCCCCATTTTATAGGCCAGGAAACTGAGGCCTAGAGAAGTGAAATGATTTGCTGAAGACCACATAGTTGGTAGGTGGTCAAACCAAGATTAGGCTCTGGGTGTTTTTCCCACACTGTAATTTTACAGCTTCCTAGCTCGATGTTGTAAAAGCAAGCAATAAGCTCAGAGGGAATGAGGGTCCCACTGTATAGAGTTCTGCAGATTAAATTAAACACCTTCAAGGACTACAAGCCTAGGTAGCTAGTACAGACAGGTGTAGTACATTCCAATGGCTCATATTCTTAAGTCAACAAGCTGCGGGCATCCTGTGGCTGCTCAGACTCCTGGGTGGTCCTGGAGGGGAGTCCTAAGGCTCGTTCTTGAGCAATCTGGTGCACAGATCTCCAATCTGAACCACAGGTCTTGAATTAAAGAAAAATAGGTGAAACTGGGTGAAAATCCTCAGCATCTCCAGAGAATAAGGGGCCTGATTCTCCTTTGTCATCCCCACACAGCAATCATCTTTTTATTCTGTAGAGAATTCTCCACAGTGTGCAAAACACTTCACCCTCCTTTATCCCATTTAATTCTCACAAAATGGGATCATGCTTTTTCTGTTGGGAACTCTAAAAGGTTGATTTGTTCTAAGATAATGACAGGGTTCTGCCCCTGAGAACAAAATCTGACATTTATTGAGCACATACTATGTGTAGTATCTCATTCAGTCCTACAGCAGCCCTCCAAGGTCATGGCGATGATAGCTGCAAAAGAGAGCAAGAAGAAACATACAAGGCCTCATGAGGTCTGGGTTCAGAACCAATACCCATCAATTCCACTTTATCTTGTTGGCCAAAACAAGTTCATGACTAAGCCCAGACACAGCCTTGGAGGGCAATGCAAAGTTACATGGCAAGGGGCATGGATACAGCAGGGATGAAGAATTATGGTCATATTTATGATCTTCTCCATCCTATTTCCATGGGCCCTCAGACCTCAGGGCTACTTTGCCTGTTCTATGGGGACAAACTTGAAGAATGAGAGTCTAAAAACTTGCTCAAGGCATTCAGCTAAGAAGGGATCCCAGTAGGGATCTATAAAGCCCATGGAGGAGTTCTCAACCAAGACAAAAAAGGAGAGGGATGGAGGAGAAAAGTAGTCAATTATCCCGTCCTATACAAGGGATGTGCCACAAACACCCATGTAACTTCTAGTAACTTTATTTGCCATAATCAATTTAACACCTTAAAAATTTGTTGTAGCCTTTGATTTTACCTCCTCTCAACAGACAGGGATCCAAATTCAATGTGATCTCTTCTCCAGGAAGTAGAGTTTCTATTTAGTTGACCTCTGATAACATTCTTATACTAAGAAGAGGACTGGAATCTCTTTGTTTTGGTATTCACTTCATGACTCTGTAACCATTGACCTTGTCCATGTTCAGTCTCTTTTGCTAACCAAAGTCTCCAAATCTTTCTTTCTATTTCTAGGTCAAACTCCTGGGATTCTTCTCTCATGAGACCTGACGATCTCTCGATAGCCTGAATGTGACAAGGATCCAAGTCACCTCTGCCTGTGGTTATTTGGCATCCTCTGTTCCTTGCCGTGGCTGAGGGTGCATTTAGCACTCTCCCCTGCGGAACTCAGGCTGCTGTGACAGGGGCCCATCCTCAAACTGAAGTGTCCCTGCAGGACCTCCAGCTGCCTGACTCCAGGGCACCGTTTACTTTGTATCCTCTGTGGGTACAGAGTTGGGCATTCAAGCAAGACTGTGGCCCTATTTTTGACTCATTCATTCATTCAGAAATATTATTAAGCACTGGCTATAGCTTAGGAACTCTGTTGATCTCTGAGGATGGAGAGGGGGATAAGCCAGGTCTGTCCTAGTGACCTGCTGTCCACGTTGGGCCTCTTTGAAAACCTGAGAGCTGCTGTTGACTCTTCCTCCCCCTTAGCTACCACATTGCAATCAAACACCAACTCTTCCCAATTCTGCCTTCAAAATATTCGTCATACTCACCTCTACTTCTGCTTCTGCTTTCCAGCCAACACTCCCCTACTTTAGGTCTTTCACAACCCTTTTGTTGATCACTGCAGTTCCCTCATAACTAGTATGATTTGGTCTCATCCTCCTTATTTGCTCTTCCATACAGCAGCAACAAAGCCTTGCCTAAAATATATGTCTAAGTCACTCACTCAAACTTTCAAATGGCTCCCTTTGGCCCACCTAATATGGTGTACAAAGTCATGGTGCCCTGGCTTGTACCTGCCTCTTCAGCTCTGCCCCTTTGTGAGGCTCTTGACCACCAGAGTGATTCTTCAGCCATGTTGTATTGGTGGTCTTCTCGTCCTCTGGGGCTGAGTGTGCTGACTCTCTCTTCTGCACATCTCTTCCCTCACCCACTGCTTCTCTGCCTTTGCTCCTGCCTCCTTTGTAACTCCTGCATCAGGATGAGTCCTCTTCATTCTTCAAGGCTTACTTGAAGGCCCAAACCCTCCAGGAAACCTTCCTTGACCACTCCGTGACAGGCGCCTATCCTCAGTGGGCCCACAGTATCCCTTGCACATCTCCCTCATTGTCCCTAACCTATGGGCTGAGGGTAGTCAACAGAAAACTACAACGAACCCAATCCAGGAGGGATGACTAATGGCCCAGACAAACCCTTCAGGAATGAAGGTTTAGGTCAGCCCACCAGGTAAAGTGTCCTGACCAGCTGAGCTGCCTGCTGAAGGTAAAGGAAATGCAGAATGAGTAGTGGAAGAAGGTAGTTATAAATACCAGCTATTACCACGTGACCAGCTACAGAACCAAGGACTGTAATTATCATGAGAATTCCTCCTTATTTTGTTGACCTGTAAACATGTTTGTGTGTGACATGTAAAAATCAACTCTCCAGCTACTCTTACGGTTGTCTTCCTCAGACGGACATAACCTTCCCTGACTGTAGCAGGCCCAGCCCCCAGACCATCTTCCCTGAGGTCACCTGATTTCTGTCTTCCTGGTGCTGGGCAGGCAATGAGTTACATTTCAAAGAAAATGTAGTCAACAGCATTCAAGAAAAATGTATCAAGAATTTACCAGAGCGAGAGGCTAGGTAGAAAGATGAGTCAGCCCCAGATTCTACCCTCAAGTGGTTTTACAGTCTGGTAGCAAAGCAAATACGGTGTTTTTTTGTTTTGTTTTGTTGTTCTTCCTAATTTACAGTTATGATCGTCTGTATCAATGCAATGTTCGTGCATGGCTATAGGGGAGCAGATGCGCCTCACACACACTTGTCTGTGTGGTCTGAGGACCCGTATTGTCCCAATTACCTTGCTCATCAACGCCTGTTACTACCAGTGAGTGAAACTGGCTTAGTGCAGGCTCCTTCACCGCAGCACAGCATCTAGGAAACAGGTCCCTTCTGGGCTTGGAGGGCTGATGCATGAACCCCCAGGTACCCCTAACCCCAATGCTGCCCTCACTGGCCCCCTTCTCTTGCCTTTCTTCTTGGCAATCTTCATTTCTTCCTGGTAATCCATGTTGGAGACTATGTAATTCAGAAAGTAGAATGGTACACTTGGAACAAATGGAATTTCAATCCTCACCTTTCAGGGGTGGTCAACTCCAAATCACCCACTTTTATGATAAAGAGTCTCAAGAAGCCCCGACAGACAATTTGGTAGTGTGCACCAAGAGTGTTAAAAATGTGCGCACCTTCCTATCCATGCAGTGGAACACTCCTCCGTAGGAAGAAGGAATGAGCTCCTGATAAATGCAATAACGTGAATGAATCTCAAAATAATTATGCCAAGTAAAGGAGCCAGAGGAAAAAGACTACACACTGTATGATTCCATTTATATAAAACCCTAGAAAATGCTAACTAATCTATAGTGACAGAAAGCAGAGCAGAGGGAGGGAGAGTGGAGGGACGGAGAGATTATAAGGGGCACAGAGAAAGTTATAAGGGTGATGGATACGTTCATTATCTTGATTGTGGCAGTGGTTTCAGGGGTGTGTACATATGTCAAAAATTATGAAATTGAGCACTTTAAGTATGTGCAATTTATTGTATGTCAATTATACCTTAATAAGGCTGTTTAAACAATTTTTAAATATGTGAACATTTTGACCCAATAATTCCATTTCTCGTCACCCTCCTAAGGAAATAATTGAAGTGCCCAATTTATGTTCAAGATCTTTAGCACATTGTTTAGAAGAGTGAAAAAGTTCAATGAGAGGGTATAGTTAAAAAAATTAATGCTTAAATAAATTCCAGATGATGACGGAATACTGTGTATGTTTTTAATATGATCACTATCTTATTTACCGTGATGAAGGAGATGTTTACCTTGTCGTGTTTGGTGGAAAACCCATTTATAAAACAGTATGAACATTATGAGGTCAAGATCAATATGTCGCAGACCGAAGACGTGTGCAGGAGAAAGACTGGAAGTTTTGTACAAAATATCCATGAGAATCATTTTAATTTTCTTTTTTTGAATTATTCCTATTGTTCGCCACACTTTCTACTTTTGAAATGTATCCCTTTCCTGAAGCAATAAAATTGGGGGGGGCACTCTGTTTTGTGCGGAGGCTGCAGGGGAGGGCCAGGCCCTCTGGTCTCCCCTCCCATCGCCAAGCAGGTGCTCTGCCTTGAGGACCACGGGGTGCAGAGAGCTTGAGAAAGTCTGTCCCTGGAGCCTTCCCATCCTGCCTGGGGCCCTGGCACTCCTTCTCTGCTGCATGGTTAACCTGCATAAGAGGCCACTCCCTCCTTATGCTATAAGTGGCAATAAATGAGCAAAGGATGGTTGTGGCCAGGCCTCGAGGGCCTGGGCAGTGGGGAAGAAAGCAAAGCTGGGCCTTCCTAGCTCTTTCCCAGCTGCTTCCTCTGGTTAAGTGCAACTCTTAGAAGCATTCAGGAAGCAAGGCATTAGCCACTGTAGACTTACCCAGGCCATCAGTCTATTCCCTTCCAGCAAAAACTATAGCCACAGGGTGCGGAGGTGGGGTGCAATTTGAGACTGTAGGGTGGCCTGCCTTTCCCTGACTTCCTTCTTCGCTTTTCTTCCCCCAGAAACAGAAACTGGGAGGACTGAAAGACGTGCTCTTGGCCTCACACTCTCTGAAAGCAAGATGGCTTCCTTTGGCCTGGCGGTACTCTTCTCTGGGTGGTTAGCTTGCCCTGGTGGTATTGGTCCTGGGTCTGGACCAACCAGCTGAGAAGAAGTTTAATGCAAAAGGTTTAACACTTCGGGCGCCTGGGTGGCTCAGTCGTTAAGCGTCTGCCTTCGGCTCAGGTCATGATCCCAGGGTCCTGGGGTCGAACCCCACATCGGGCTCCCTGCTTGGCCGGAAGCCTGCTTCTCTCTCTCCCACTCCCCCTGCCTGTGTTCCCCCTCTCGCTGTCTCTCTCTCTCTGTCAAATAAATAAAACCTTTAAAAAAAAAAAAAAAAAAAGGTTTAACACTTCGAAAATGCAATGCCTGTTCTGCAGAGGATGGCTGGGTTGGAAGGGCCAAGGTGACTTGTCTCAGTGGCTGCAACTGAGAGATTATTGCTTAATGAACAGTAGGATGAACCGAGACCAGAAGCGTCTGTGACCTGAAAACTGTTTTTTTCCCCCAACTGGGTGGAAAGGCTTGTGGAGGCAAACCCGTGTGTATCATCAGTGGCCCTGAATATGCACAGGGGGTGGTACTATGATGGATGGTCTGCCTGACCTCTATGAGGCTCAGTTTGCTCATCTATAAAATGGAATAGGAACACCCATCTTATGGAATTCTTTTATTTATCCATTTCTTCTCTAAGCATTGACTGAGCGCATACCATGTGCCCAGTACTGTGCCGGAGATGGAGACACAACAAATTAATTACACATGACCTCTCATTTCTTATGGTTCTTCCCTCTGAGGTTGCTGAAAGGTCTAGGGATTAAATATATCAATTACCGTGCTGACCGACCTATAGTAGACGCTCAAGAAATGCTACTGTTGTCACCAAGGCAAGGACTCCTGCAAGGGGACGGTGGCGGGGCCCAGTTACTGGACCTGCGGCCACAAGGCAGACACCTGGATACTAGGTCAGCTGCACTGGCCAGTGAGGCTTAACTAGAGAACCTTCAGGAGTGAGTAAAAATCTTAGCTATGGGTAAAAAAATGCGTGGGATTCAGGCTGTCCTTGGACAAAGGTTTTAATTGGTTGCTGGAAACTATTCTTCTGAATGTTTGTATATATGCTATTCATGCCAATAAATGTTTATTTTGTATATCATTCACTTATTTTAAAAGCATGTGAAATAGTCCTCCTTCTCCATGGCTTTGCCCTCCGTGGTTTTGGTCACCAGAGGTCCGAAAACAGATGAACCTCCTTCTGCTGTAAGGTCAGAAGGTCAGTGTGTCACGATGTCCATGTCCTTCCCCTCGCTCATCTCGTCATGTGGGCATTTATCATCTCACATCATCACAAGAAGAAAGGTGAGATACTGTAAGATATTTTGAGAGAGAGAGAGAGAGAGGCCCCATTCACATAACTTTTATTACAGTATGTTATAATTGTTCTGTTTTGTTATTCGTTATTGTTGTTAATCTTTTACTGTGCCTAATGTATAAATTAAACTTCAGTAGAGGTATATATATATAAGAAAAATATATATGTAGGGTTTGGCACTATCCGTGGTTTCAGGCATCCACTGGGGTCTTGAAACGTATCCCCCATGAATGAGCAGGGACTACTGTATTCATTTAAAAAGCACTTATTCTGTGCGAGGCCCTGTGTTTAGAGCTGAAGAAGAGACTAAGGAATCATGTACATGGTAGGCCAGGGTCTTATAGTCTGGCAGGGAGAAAAGGAAATACAGGGAAACAAGGTAAGTGGTAAGCTTAAGGGCTGGGATGAGTGACTCAGAAGGGTCAGTGCAGTGGGAGTTCAGAATGAGCAAAAGGTCTGGTTTGGAGAGGACAGGTTGCTGGCAAATGCCCTAGAGCAGGTGGATGGATACAGGGCCTTAGCTAGGCCTCGGGGTCTGTGTTCAGGAAGGTGAGCAGACACGCCCTGGCAAGTGGAAGGTGTGGTTGGTGGCATTCGCTCATTCATTCATTTATTCATTCATTCAGTGGATCTTTACTGAGTGCCTACTATTGCTAGACACTTTTCTAAACTGGGAACTCAGCAGTGAACAAGACAGAAAACAACCTCTATCTTACGTAGTTTGCATTCTAAAAGAGGAAGACAAAAAATAACTAATAAGTTATATATAGCAGTAGTGCTCAAATGTTTGGTCTCAGAAACTCTTATGTGTTCTCAAAAATTATTGAAGATCTCAGAGAACTTTTGTTTAGGCAGGTTATAGCTGCTGGTAATGACAGTACTAGAAATTAAAACTGAGAAATTTAAAATATATAGGAAAATTTAAAAATAACAATCTACTCATTACCTTTTAGTATGAATAACAACTATTTAGTGAAAAATTACTGTTTCTCCCCCCCAAAAAATTTAGAGGATAGTAGTATTTTTTACATTTTTGCATTTTCTGACAAAAGTAGAAAACAGCTGGATTCTCATATCTGCATTCAATCTGTGTTGATATGTTATTTTGGCTGAAGCATATGAAGAAAATCTGGTCTCACGTGGATATGTAGTTGGAAAGAGGAGAGTATTTTAATGGCCTTTTAATTGTGACTATTCTTCTTTGATTCTACACCAGAACTCAACAAGTCATAGTTTGTTAAAGATCAGTTGCCATGTCAAATCTGAAACTATGTCAATACTCCATTTCATTAAAATCCATTGGTCTATTTTGAATTTCTCTTGAATGTAACTTTGAACGGTCTTCCTACCCATGTGTCATGGATCTGTCACTATGCAGATCTTCCAAATAGTAATACATTTCGTTATCTGTTTCCAAAATCACATTCATGAATAGCATCTCCAATATTATCAGACAACTCTTTCAATGCTGGGAAGTGGCAGTTCGCAAAAATTTTAATTTTGCTTGAAAGCCTGTATTTTATTTTTGGCAGCAAATACTACCAGTTAGTTGTCTTCCAGAAAATGTCGGTCAAAGACTCAGGTCTGACTGACCATCATTTTATCTGCCAGTCATTCCTTCAAGTAAAAATATATTCCAGAAGAAAAGCAGCTCGTTCACGTGCAACTCCAGCAATCACACAGCTACCTTGCCTTGAGGTAACTCATACTTTGGTAGGTGACAAGAGGGCTTGATGCAGAGTTCTCAGACTGTGAAAAAGATGGGCACTTAGGGGTCAAGATTTAATAAAATTAATCATTTATGCAGTTTCTTCGGGGCCCTTCTTCAGTGAAACTAGTACCGTGTGTGGTGGTGAGGGACATGGTGACCAGCGGTGAGGTTTGGTGCCACTGATTTGATTCATGTGAAGGTGCCAGCAGTTTACCCACCATCCGTGCGAACACCAACATGGCAAGAAGGGCAACTACATCTTAGTATTATTATGAAAATCATTTAGATGTGGCTCAGAGACCTTCAGGGGTTTGTGCACCATATTCTGAGAACTGCTGGTATAGAGTATTTAACACGGACTGGTGAGAAGTACAATGGAGAGAATTATAGCAGGGAAGGGGTGCAGGGGGAGTAACGGGAGGGTTGCAATTCAAACTGGGTAGTCAAGGCAGGCTTCAATGAGGAGGTGGCATTTAGGCAAAGGCTTATGGAATGGAGGGAGTGAGCCCTGGGGTATCTTGGGGAACAGGAGTCAAGGAAGAAAGGACAGCATGAGCAAAGGCTCTGAGGCAGAAGCACACTCGGCTTATTCAAGGAACAGCAAGGAAGCCAGGGTAGCTGAGGAGTGGGTGACAAGGGGTAGTAGGAAAGGAGGTCAAAGAGGAAACAAGAGCCAGACTCTGTAGGGTCCTCTAGGCCATCATAAGGACTTGAGCTTTTTTTTTTCTTAAAAGATCTATTTATTTATTTATTTGAGAGAGAAAGAGAGATATTGAGAGAGAGAGAGAGAATGAGAGAGAGCAGAGGGAGGGGCAGAGGGAGAGAATCCTCAAGCCAACTCCCCACTGAGTGTGGAGCCCAACGAGGGGTTGGATCCCAGGACCCTGAGGTCATGACCTGAGCTGAAACCGACCGAGCCACCCAGGCTCCCCAAGGACTTTAATTCTGAGTTAGCTGGAACACCATGGAAGGGTTATAAGTAGAAGAGTGACATGATTTGTTTCCGTAGCAAAAGGGGATAAGGCTGAATGGTAGGGTGTGGCCAGATTCTGTATTTGTAAGGTTTGCATGTGTCCTTGAATCATGCCTAGGCTGTAGTATGCTTAAAAGAACTACGTTGGGTAGAAGAATGGTCTAGATTCCTGTACCTGTCAAAGGACAGGCTGTGTTAGCCAGCTTTTGCTACAGTAACAAACACCCCCAATAATTGATTGGCTTAAAACAATAAGCATTTATTTCTTGCTTATATTACTTTATAGTCTATGACTTGTTTATATTACTTGGCTGAAGCTCTGGTGAAGTGGGGAGGAGAGAGTGAATATTTGGGAACAATCATGCAATCCGTAAGGGGCACTCTGAGGATGAGTCAGCTATAGTCGGCTAGCTGAATTAGCACATTTGACTAAGTCTTTTGCTTATGGGGCCCAGCAAGGGCCATTTTACAAGAACATCACTGCCAGAATTGAGTCATTGGCTTGTATGCACAAAGAACAAATACACAGTCCTCCTTTAGTGATTCATTCCAAAAGAAGGGCCAAGAAACCATGGCCTTTTCACCCTAGGAGCATAGAGCTTATCTTAGAGTTGTTCAACCTTGGCCAAAAGTGTTATGTATGGGGCCCATGAATGGAGCCAGGCTTGGAGCTCTGGGAGAGGGTCTTGGTCACAACAGGTCCTTCAACCACCCAAATCAGAATCACTTGGTGGAAAAGGAGGCTTGCTAACATCCCAGATTCCTGGACCACCCTAGGAATCTCTGGTGATTATGCACACTAGAGAGAGGCACATCATAATAATATGGTCACTTAGAAAATGAGCGATATCACAAGAGCCTAGCCTTGCCTTTGTTCTCTTCATCTGTGGGTACTTACAGTTTGGACTCTGGGTTGGGTTCAGTGTACCAAGTCATCACAGACTGAGTATTGTTGGAGACATGGGTGAAGCAACTTCAAAGTTCAAGTTCAAACTACTTTGGAGTCACATCCATGACCTGCCAGATCACCACTCACATTGGCCATCTCAATTTTAGACCTTTCTCACCTGGATCCAGATGACTGTTTGTCTAATAGTAAAAGGAAGCCTCTCACAGACCACTGAATATTGCCTTTTCCTGACCTGGACCCTTGAACTTTGAACCACAGCCTCAGGGTGTCTCAACCCACCCTGCTTTAGAGAAACGTTTCCTTAAAAATCTCTCAACCACCAGGACCCCCCACGTGCCAACTTCCCTTTTGTCCGGTGACTCAGTGGGCCCAGGACCATTGCCTCTTATCCTCCTCAGGTAATTAAAGATGGGCTGTAGTCGGACTCCCCCTCCTCCTGGCTTTGGTGGAAGTTTGTTCTTTTTAGGTCTTACCAAGTTCAAGTAGCTTAGGGACACCTCCACGGAAGCCCTGTTTGTGATCTGGAGTGATTTATGGCAGCACTAAAACCTCTCACAACAGACAAATTAATACTCAGACGCCTTTTCAGCGCCTCATTTGAGAAAGAGGTTTTGACCCGGCGCCAAGATGTGGGAGGCAAGATGTTTCTCTGGAATCCCATTGGGTGGCAGTCTCTGGGATCACACCCAGCTTGGCCTACAGTCCAGTACACTCCAAAATTGGTCTCCGCTTCTGACTGAGTTTCTGTATCTTTGTTTCTCAATTTTGGTTTGTGTGAATTCATTGTCCCTCATAAAAAGGAACACCATGGGAGCACACTCAGTCTCAGGGAGCCGGAAAGAGTTTTGAGCATTCTGGCCCATCCTGGGTTTGAGCCAGCTTCACTTCCTCCTTGGAGGACCCCATCACTGGTTCCCAAACACTTTTCCTTTGGCAGAAATGTAATGTTATATTGCTAAAATTCTGGCTGAAGTCTTTGAGGCTTATAATTAGAACTGATGAGCCCCTCTCGCTATCCTCCAGTAAAGAGAAAATAAGACTCTGGAGTCCTGGCAGGACTGTAAATGGGCTCAGCAAGGCAAACACTGAGACAAAGAATCAAAATCCACATGGAGAGGGCTCACTTTCAAAGATCATGTAAGTTAAAGGCAGGGCTTTTAATCAGTGGGATCTCAATTTCCATATTTTCATGTGGGGTGATTAAGAAAATTTTTTTAAACTTAACACTTCAAAAAGAAACGGAGAAACAAACCAATTGCAGTCCTGAGATGTTTTCTCCCCCTGCCAAGTGGCAGGGTTAGAAATAGGCCTGTTGTCCAGAGTTTTAAAAGCAACCAATAAACAGAAGGCCCACCTGGAGGTCTTGTGCTCAGAAGCCGTGCTTATCAAACGATCACCTATGGACCGTGAGAAATCCAGATGCCCAAGCTCAGCCCAGGATGCCCTGATTCAGCAAGTCTGAGGTGGGTCCCAGGAATCTGGTTTGTAAATAAATGTCCAAGCACTCCTGTTGCAGTAGGTCTTGTGTTTGGGAGCTGCAACACCAAGAAGGTCAAGATTATCAGTTTGTGAACTTGGCTCTGCTGGTCTACCCTCCTGAACCTTGGCACCCTATCTTCATGAACCTGGACTCAGAAATCCCTCTTCTATGCTTCTAGCCTAAGAAGGGTACCTCCAAACTGGAGTGTTGGCAGGTGGCAAGCCTTTGGGCACAGAGTTATTTGCTATCCTAATTTAGAAGAGAGCAGTACTGGGAAACGAAGGCGTTTCAAGAGGGAAATGATTAAGTGAATATGGCAACTCCTCTTAACAGAACACTCTGCAAACATTACAAATGATGCTTGTTCAGTCTGTGTGATTATAAGGGAAGTGCTCATGATATAACAAAAAACAAGACACTGATTATAAAAAGCTTAGAACTAGGTCGAGAGGGGAAATTTCTCTGTGCAGAGAGAAATGGGAGGTAGAAATATAACAACATGTTAACTGAGGTTGTCTTTGTCTTTGGATGGGGGTTCTTTTTTTTTTTTAAAGATTTTATCTATTTATTTGTCAGAGAGAGAGAGCACAAGCTGGGGGAGCGGCAGGCAGAGGGAGAAGCAGTCTCCCCTATGAGCAAGGAGCCCGATGTGGGACTTGAGCCCAGGACCCTAGGATCATGACCCGAGCCAAAGGCAGACGCTTAACCAACTGAGCCACCCAGGTGTCCCTGGATGGGGGTTCTTTGGATGCTTTTGTTTATATGTATTTTTTTATTTTCTTTATATGCCATTTTCTGTAATGATCAGTTATTGTTTTATATTACATCACATACACACACCTAACTATATCTATGCACGGATACAGGTATATCTTTATTTTAAAAGTAAAAGAGGGGCACCTGGGTGGCTCAGTCAGTTAAGCGTCCGACTTTTGGTTTCAGCTGAGGTCATGATCTCAGGGTCAGGAGATCAAGCCCTGTGTTGGGGTTCTATGCTTAGCGTGGAGCATGCTTAAGATTCTCTCTGTCCCTCTCCCTCTGCCCCACCCCCAATCCCCCCCAGCGCTCTCTCTAAAAAATAAAAATTAACAAAAATTTAAAAAGTAAAAACAAAAGAATTGCATGGATTTGATTATGGAATAGGACCTGGTAGAACAGTGGGGGTAGTCGAGGCCAAACTGACCCTTTCACTAAGGAAAGAGTTGGTGTGTAGGAAAGTGGTACATGCCTGCAGGTCGCATATAAGCGATGTTATCCTTAACCAGGAGAGAGATATACATGTATCCACGTCCAGTGATGAAACTGGACCCACATAAAGACAGGCAGAGACCATTTCTGAGCATGAATGAATTTAGTGTGGGATCTTTGAGGTCTAAGTTGCTGAGTTTGTTCTAGCTCTTGCAAACACCATCTAACAAAGATGCCAAGGGTGGACTTCTTCCAGCAGAGCTACCTCAGTCCCATTCAGAAAGCCACCAAGTCACCCCTGCAGGACCCATACGCTCCATATCCAGTCAGATAAGAGACCCTAAGCTTCCCGGCTGAATTAGAATGAGACTTGCCTCTAGGATAGGGACAAAGCAGAGTTTTTATGCTAATTCTGGTTGCTTTGAGCTCTGTGTTGGAAAAAAATTGTAAGCAAGTCTGGGGATCAACCCCCCACTCTTAAACCTACCTCTAATAAAACCTTACATCAGTGTGCTGTCATTGCCCGTGCTGGTGCCAGGGAAGGGCCCTGTGCTTGTAGGGACCCTTCGCTGAGCTGGTCCTGGGTGTCTCAGGACTTTCCGCTCTCCAGTCCCCTGCCCTGAGTGACCAGGATGGAAGGGCTCAGACCATGAAAGATTTCTCCCCCAAAAGACCAGCTTTTCTCTCCAGATTTACCTGACCTCAGGAACACCTCTGACAGAGCTTTCCTGCTTCTCATGGTTGGCCATCCTTGCCCTTAGCATTATCACTAAGGCTGAAATGTCCTCCTTGAACCAAACCACTGTCTCACTCCACTGCCACGTCTAGGTCTGCTGGAGAGCCTTTAACTGGCTTCATTATTCATTCAGAACAGGACAGAAGTAAATTAAAACACAAAATTAAGGCTGCTGAGTTTTCAAAATGTCTGTCCCCTGGCCTTCAGACAAGTCCTTATTGACTCTAATTTAGCACCTTGTTCAAAACTTGTGTTGTCCAGTACCCATTAGCCACACAGGGCTATTTAAATTAAATTAAATTAAATTATAATGAGATACAACTTGAAATTCAGTTCCTTAGCTGAACTAGCTATTAATTAGCTGTCTAGTGGTAGATAGTGCACAGAGAAACTTCCATCATTGCAGAAAGTTCTAAAAGTTTTATTGAGTTATATTATAATTTATCTTATCTATCTATATCATTTCTTTTAAGTTTCTCAACCCACAACAGATTAGAAATAGCAAATTAAGGGCAAAGGGAATGATGACAACAAATGACCCAGTATAAAAGGAAGAAACGGAATAATTAGGAAGCAAAACACTCATTCATTTATTCGATCATTAAACAAACGTTTACTGAGCTGCTACATGCCAAGTATAGGCCTAGGTACTTGAACTACATTACTGAACAAAAGAGACCTAAAATCTCTGCCCTCATGGAGTGCACTGAACCAGGAATACACACCACTTTGAGGACGTTTATTACAGAGACCAACAGCCTTGTTTTCTTCAATATTCTCTGGAGGCGTCATCGGTTAAAAATCCAGTTCAATAATTGATGTTTATCTTGAGTCATCAAGAATAGTTAGTATACTTTAAGAAGGCCCACAAGTACATATATTTTAGAAAGGTTACTGTCCAAGGAGCTAAAGGAGCTAGTTTCAATGATTTGAAAAACAATTGGGGTTGCCTACTTTCTTTTTTTCTTTCTGAGTTGGATAACCGTCATTTTATATGTAAAGAGAAAAAGAAAACCAACAACAAAAAAAATCTCCTGTCATTTTATAAGCTCCTTTTTACCAATGAGTTTATACTGACCTTTCTTTCTATTCCTTTTCAAGCTGATATAATTTGCTTTCCAGTTCTGCCCCTTAATACTATATGACTCTGGATAAGTCATACGCCTCAGTCAAAAGGTAAATAAGAAACAGAACTAACACAGTTGTAACTGTGGGTGGCATAAATCTCATCAACAAAGTCCCTGGGAATTGGTACAGAAGTTTTGAGAGACTTTCTCAAGCAAGCAAGAAGCAGGTGGGATTTGATGAATTCATATGCTCTCTCTTTTCCCCCACTCTCTTTCCTGTCCCCCACCTAAAACCCATAATGAATTCTCTTCTTACCCTTTATAACTGGTGAAAAAATCAGAAGCCAAGCAGTAATAAGCTTAAATATTTCCTTAGAGAAACAATTCAATTCTAGTAATAAAAAAAAAAAAATTGTGTCAAAACAGGTGAGGAAGAAATTAAGGCCTTTGGAGAACACTCCAGGGCTTGGAATACATAATTCTTCCAGGTGATGGAAGGAGTTCTGTGAAGGAAAGGGGAGACATATTTCTAAACTGCTTTTAAAAAGTGTAGGTCAGAATCAGGGCAGAAACCTCTACTTTAAAAATGATGTCAAAGACCGTCCAAGATCACTGATGGATGGGAGACGGGATGATGCAGTACAGCGGTGGAAACAGAGCATTTGGAGCCAGACAAATCTCAAATTCCAGCTCCAACACTTATTAGCTGTGACATCCTGTCTAAGTAACTTAACCCATCTGTGTCTTAGTTTACTGGTTTAGAAAATAAAAAGAAGGATAGTGATAGTGTCTACCATGTGGGGCTATTACAAGTGTTCAGTGCAATAATTTTTGGGAAGCACCTGGCAGAGAGTAGGTACTTGTATTAGTTAAGATAACGCTAGCTGTTGAAACAGTTAAATGCCAAATTCCAATGGTTTAATACAACTAAAATGTATTTCTTGTCCATGTAACAGACTACATAGAGGAAGCAGGAGGCTCTCCTCCATGTGGTGACTCAGGTATCCAGGCTTCTGTACTGCAATGCCTCCTTGCCCATCTAAGTGGGGAAAGCAGAAGGCTTTCCTCCATGTGGTCATTCAGGGCTTCAGGCTTCCATCTTGTGACTCTCTGACCCCCTGGAACCTCAAAATTCTCTGCTTCCAGGTGGCAAAGGGGAAAGTGAGAGTGGAGAAGCCTTGTTTCTTAAAAGCCCTGGCCTCAGAGGTGAGACTCAACCACTTTCATTCACATTGCTTTGATGAGAACTAGTCATGTGGCCTCACCTGGCTGCAAGGAGAGCTGGGAAATGTAGTTCCAGCTTAGCAGCTGCCTCTTAGCAATAACACCACACTCTGAAAAGGGAGCCAAAAGGTTCTGACCAACAGCTAGCCATTTTGCCAACATGCTCAATAAATAGTAGGAACACACAGTCAAATGACCAGTGATTTTGTTAGATAAGAAAACTGGGCCTGCTGTAAAATTCTGAAGGATAAGAGGAAACATTTAAAACCCAGATGATAAAAATAGATGAGTAAACTAGTTGAAAGGTTCAGTATTTGGGGCCATGTTTTATTTGGTCATGGTTGAAACTGAAGACTGTAATGTTTCCATTTAATCTGACAAACAAATATTTATTATACTGATCACATGAAAGACACTGGGCTAGGCATTGGGTGTGGGCTGGACAGGTGGTACAAGGTTGAGTAAGACCTAGACTTGCATTCAAAGAGTTTATATTCTGGTATGGGAAGAAGATATGCACATTCTCAAGGAAGTACAAAGACACATAGTATGGGCAGTGACCTGAGAGGTGCAAAGTGCTATGGGATTTGAGAAAAGGTAGGATGGTTTCTGTCCAGCATGATTCAGCTGCATGAGAGCATTTCAGACACCCAAAATGGGAGTCTGTCCTTATCCAGTTGGCCCTTGACACCATCTCTACTGGCTCCCCAGAAACTCCCAACTTTGTTCTCAGATATCCTATCTGCTCCATTCCTGCTCTCCATAGCTCAGAGGCCTTTTGGCTCTGGGTCCCTGGTTTGTTCCTTTCGCCTGAAAGGGCCTGGGTTTCCAGACTCGGGTACATGCCTTGGGTCTCTCCTTATGGCAGTTCTCATGAGCTCTGCTCTGGTGGGCTGTACCTCCTAGGTATGGCCTGGAGTTCCAGACATCAACCAACTTCCTTGGCTCTTTTCTATCTTGGAGTTGGGAGAATGGACAACTTCATGGATAAACCTGCATTTGACTTAGGGCTTGAAAGATGCATGGAACTTTGTTAAGTAGAGACAAGGCTTTCACACCTATAATGCTTGCTTGATTCAACAAAAAGGTCCTTTATTATCACTGACTCAATTTAAGTAAAATCTTTTTGGTTCCGTTTTGTTTTTGGAAAGGCTAGTATGTATCAGACATTGTGTTGATTGCCAAGGACACTGAGATTAATAAGATATAGCAACTCCTATGATATAGGTAAGGCAGTTAGCATCACCCGTTTTATGAATACGGAAGACTGAGGCTTAGAGAAGTCATGTGACTTTCCTATGGTTAATTAGCCAGTAAGTAGAATAGACAGGATTCTTCTCTGGTTCTCCTTAGCCCTAGCCCAGTGCTCTTTACTATGCTGGAAAATACCCCGGCAGTTCAAATGAATGAACTAAATTTTATCAAATTGAACTCCCTTCAATAAGATGTAATACTTTGTAAGACTATTGACAATGTAATAGGGTATTCTTGAAGAGTAGGTTGTAAAACCTTCAGCAGTCAAAGAAATAACCTCTCTGTCACTATTTGCTGCGGAAATGAAGGACTGCATTAAGGAATTAATGGGTACACAGAGCTCTGGTAATTCTTTTAATCAGATTATGCGGACATGTCCAAATCCTGTCTATTTGGAAGCAAGTGCTGACTCTGCCAGTCTAGCCTGCAAGCACAGAGGACAAAGAGTTCTTGCCCTTTGCTTTTTTTCCCCAAGTTTTTAAAAGTATTTTTTAAAGTAGAATTGACATTATATTAGTTTGAGGTACACAACATAATAATTCGACATTTGTATGTGCTGCAAAATGGCCACCACAGTAAACCTAGTGATCATTCCTCTCCCTACAAAGTTATGAAATTTTATTTTTCTTGTGATGAGAACTCTTTTTTTTTTTTTAGGTAGAAATAGGCTCCACACCCAAGGTGGAACCCAACATGGGGTTTGAACTCACAACTCTAAGATCAAGACCTCAGCTGAGATCCAGGGTGGGACGCTTAACCGACTGAGCCACCACATGCCCCTTTTGTGATGTGAACTTTTAAGATTTATTTCTTAGCAACTTTCAGACATGCAATACTGTATTAGTGACTGCAGTCACCACGCTGTACTTTACATCCCCAGGACTTATTTTATCCCTGGGCATACCTCTTGACCCCTTTCACCTGTTTCACCTGTTTCACCTACCCCCTCCTCCCCTCCCTCCTGGCAACCACCACATATCCATGAAATCATACAGTATTCGTCTTTGCCTTTGGCTTTTATGATCCTTGTCTGCCTCAGTAGGCAGGATGGGAGACACCTGGTGACAGTGTGCTTTGCTCAGGTTAGCTGAACCCGACAGTTACTTCGGTACTGCTCTCACTCCTTCCTTTTCAGAGTCTTGGGCAGGGTGGCAGGAGGGAGGGGCCTCCTTGAGAGCTGGAGGCGGAAGTTGTCACTGATGAGTGAAGAGGGATTTAAGGAGAGGGGGGATTTGGAAGCAGGTGGTTTGATGGAGCAGGAAAAATTGGTCGTCCTGAATGCAAGGGGCAATTTTGGAAATGACAGAGCCAGGATGCAAGTGGAGGGGACTGAAAAGCAGATCCTGGGCAGGAGGTGGGGCGCAGGGGGGAAGCACGTTCTGGGTCCTCATTTTGAATAACGACAAGGCCATAGAAGTAAGCAAAACGCTCGGAGCAGAGAACAACAGCGCTGAGTGGTCACGGAATGGGGAAAGAATTCAGAGAAATGGCACCCGAAATGAAAAAGGGCCAAGTTCACTGCTATCCCAGGGTCCAGAACCTGTCCTGTGTGCCTGGTTTTAAAAAGTGCTGTTTTCCTCCTTGGGACCAAGCTGCATCCCTTCCTCCCTTGGAGGCTGTGACCGCGAGGTATGAAAGAATTGCTCTCAGTTCCAGCCACGAGTACTATTTTAAAATACTGTTTTCTTAAATGCCCCAGTTTTTGAAAGGTAACAGAATCTATATTTGAGACTAGAAAAATAAGCAAGCAGGAGAAGCGTTCAACAGAAAGAAGCGAACATGGCCACTGTGAGGTGGCTTTCTAACGGAGCTCCCACGGGCGGGGCCTTCCGTGCTCACCTCGGGCCTCCAGCTTTTTTTTTTTTTTTAAGATTTTATTTATTTATTTGACAGAGAGAGAGAGAGACAGCAAGACAGGGAACACAAGCAGGGGGAGTGGGAGAGGGAGAAGCAGGCTTCCCGCCTAGCAGGGAGCCCGACGCGGGGCTCGATCCCAGGACCCTGAGATCATGACCTGAGCCGAAAGCAGGCGCGTAACGACTGAGCCACCCAGGCGCCCCTCTGACCTCCATCTTGAGTAAATGGCAGCATCGGCTACAACACCCGACAAGGGAAGGGCTGAAAATAAACCCTTGATTCTTAAAGAAACCCACTTTGGGTTCGACTGAAGAAGTGGGAAATGGAAACAGGACACCTGTTTCACATCAGGCTTGGGGGGCAGGGTGTGAACGCAGAATGTCCGGGGGCCTGAGTTGCCTGGTTCTCTTCTCTGCCATTCGACCAGAGGGCTGCAGGGGTAGCCTTGGCAGAAACAGCTGAGCTCCTCCTAGGTGCCGGGCAGGGAGTCACAGCAGGGAACAACATAGGCAGAAATCCCACGCTCCAGACGCTTCCATGCCCACGGGATGAGGCAGAAAATGCAGAGATTAGTAAGAGCGAGAGGACGTGAGATGTTGTAAAGTGATAGTGAAAAATGTAGCAAGAAAGGGGCCAAGGGAGTGCGGGGCAGTGGTCAGGGAAAGGGGCATCTGAAGCAGATGCCAGAACTAGGGGTGTGGCTGTCTGGGGAGGAGGGGTCCCGGCGGAGGGCACAGCAGGTGCATTGGCCGGGGAGACTGCATGCCAGCTGTGTTCTGGCAGCTGCAGGGAGGCTGGAGTGGGGGGATGAGATCAGACCGGAGCCGGTCCCCTGGGCCTTACAGGCCGTGGCTAGAATGTAGGCTTTTGCCCCAAGGGAGATGGGGCCTCTGGAGGTGAATGGAGCAAGGACAGGAACTGACTTCAGTTGAACAGGATCACGCCATGTGGACTTAGGTTGTAGGAAGCTCTCCTAACACACTGGTGAGAACATAGCACTAATAAATGTTAGCTGTAGCTACTATGAAGCTGAGTAGAAGGTGGTGGGGGCAGGGGGTCGCCAAGTGGTGAAAGGTTTCCTGTAAAGTTTGCCACACGCTGCTCCATCAGCTCCTCACGCATAGGTTCTGATAAAACTTGGGGCAATCAGATAGTAAACACGACTGGGGATTCGTAGGCCTTGGGCCTGAAACTAGAACAGTAAGTTGCTAATTTTGTGATTGACTATCTCCTGGGTAGAACAAGCATGTACTGAGCATGTCCCACCTGTGAGGTTCTAAAGCAGATGCTGCGGGGACGGTAATGAGCAAGATGGATGGGTTCCTGCCTCACGGTGTCCCTTATTCTAAATCTCCTCCTCTGCAGGGGGGTGTGTGATGACATTTGACATACAGTTATGCCAAGAATTATCCCATTCTCACAGTGATAAGTGAAACAAAAGATGAGTACAAAGGGCCCAACCTGGTCATCACAGGGGGCTTCTCTGAAGAAAGGATATTTAAGCTGAAACAGGAAGGGGGGGAATCTGGGTGGCTCAGTGGGTTAAGCTGAGACAGGAAAAAGAGGAAGAAGGTGGTTTGGTGGAGAGCAAGATGGGCTCGGGCTCTCAGGGAAAGGGGACGACACATGCAAAGGCCCTGTGGCAGGAAGAAGGAAGTGAGAGCACGAGAAGAAGGGCAGGATGAGCCTGAAGAGGTAAGCCGGGTGTGTCAGGTGGGTCCTTCTGGCATGTGGGGATCGAGGTCTTTATTCTGAGTGCAATGGGCAGTGCTGAGGGGCTTGTGACAAGAGAGTGACCTCATCAGACTTGCATTCACTCACTCTGGCTGAGTGTGGAGAGTGGCCCAGAGGTGGACTAGAGTGGGCTCGTGACCTGTTGGAAGGCCCCTCCAGCGTCCTACTGGTCAAGCTGCTACATGGTGGAAATTGAGGTGTAACAGAAGGATGCCCCCAAATATCACCCCACCCATCAGTCCAAAAGCCCTCCTGGTTAGCATTCCCTGTTTGGTTTTTAGTCCTCTTAAGGTGTCTCTTTCTGTCCGTCCCCATCCAAACTCAATATAAAGATCACAAGCATTGGGCTCGGCCTGACTTGGGATCCTAATTCTGCTCCTTCTTGTCTTTGTGGCTTGGATGAGTCTCCCTGACCACAACTCCTGATCTCCTAAAACAGGCAAAATTACACTTGAGAGAGGATTAAATGAAATAACTGTGATGAAGGGTCTGTCTCAACGCTTGTATAGGTAGGCAACTCAACAAATGCGAGTTGCAGACTATCCAAATGAATCATCTTCTAATGAGAACTAGTCTCTTGAAGTTAGGTTTCTATTCCACAAAAGCACCTGAGAGAGAGTGAAAAACGTGATGGCAAGAGATAGGGCAGACCATGACCTTTACCCTGGGCCTTCACAGCCCACTGGTGTTCTGAGAATTAAAAATGTGGACAGTTATCAAGGGATCTGAGTGAAGGGTGCTGGGCAAATGTAAGATTACAGTAGTTTTCCTTTCTTGTATAAACTCATTTCCAAGATTAATGAACATATATTTAAAAAGGAACAAATATCATCCAAATCTTAATTAGAGAAATGGTCGCTAAGTATGGGAAGATTGGACCCCGTATTTCAACTTGTATGGACTATTTGTTTGTATATATATATATATATTTATCCTTCACTCACTCATTCAACAGATGATAATTATCTCTTATGTTGCTGCCACGATACCAGGGGCTATCCATCAGGGCCAAGACTTGGCCCCCAGGTCTCGTTCCTTCCACAGGAGACTAAGATTTTTTGACTTGATTCCTCAGAAACCAAAGGGCAAAACTCTGGTTTTCAGTTTCACTAAGGGCTTTAATTGTCCCTTTAAAGCATCAAGATTTAATTGTGTGTATCATCAGCTCTTAAATTACATTGTCTTGAAAGTTTCTACTCAAACTCCTACCATTTAAACATTCAAATGTCAAAACCTTAAAAAAAAAAACCCAAACGATGAGCCTTGGGTAATTCATCCCATGAAATTACAGAGGATGAATGTGTGCCTCAGAGATGATTTAAAAACAGGCAGAAAATATACACGTGGAGAATGTCAAAATGTGTAATGTACTTCCCAGTCCACTGAGACCTATAACCTACGTAAATCCCCGGCTTCTGGTGCTGAACGTAAGACACAGGGTGGGGGAAGTATGTGTCCCATCATCCCCATTATACCAGACCCCTTGTGCCAAGTATTCTGTCTCAACACCCCTGATAAATGTGCAATTGTCGGAATCATGATAATACAGTAAACTCGCCAGGCAAATTGTGAAATGTGAGTCATGGTTCTATTTGCTCTGCAGTTGTGAAAATTGCAAAATTTTTATCAAGATAGAAACTGAAAACCCTGAGTGTCGCCTCCTGGGGAGCCCTGACACTCTCACGTCAGACTGTTCCTCTCACCCACCCCACACAGCTCGAGTCACGCTATGCTTCTGCCAGGGAGTTACCTGCTGTTGAGCTCCTCGGCACCCACAAAATTGTCTGCCTGGATGCCCTTCCAAAAGGGGTGGCACAGGCTTCCTGCTGTTAGCCTGATCTCTGGCTGGCCGGCCAGGCAGGGAGCTTGTCGTCCTGAAGGTTCCTTCTCTCCCAGCACCCTCCCCTCCTACTCTTCAGACTCTGGAGTCTAGCCTTCCCTCCCCCCTCCAACTCTGCCCCCACCCCCCAGCCTCCGTGTCCTGCAACTGGACTCTCCCCTGTCACTGCTTACCTGTCCTATGGACCATTCTTATAAAGAATCTGGCTTTTGAAAAGTGAGTCCTACTAATGCACTGATTTGTTACTCCTTCCAGGAAAGTGTTTTTTAAAGTGACTCTTGGTAGATAATGTCTCCATCCAGGGGCTTTAGAACGGCGTTTCATGGGGTCCTAAGCCTCCATGGATGTGCCTGAGGGTTGCTCTCTGGAGCCTGAAAGCCCTTGCCCTCTCCCCAGGCTCCAGCCAGGGCCGTGCTGCTTCGATAGGCCTTCCACACTAGAGCCACACTGTGGGGTCAGGAGGAGGGTGGGCTCTGGAGTCAGCTTCGCCACCTACCAGCTGTGTGATGGTGGGCAGGTCATTAAATCTCTCTGGGTCTCAGTTTTGTCATCTGTGAAATATTAGCAATAACAGTACACTGGATCTATTTCATAGGGTTGTTGTTGGACTCAATGAGGTAAAACATCTGGCACGTAGTAAACTCTATTTAAGAATTTGCTAGTATGATATGCATGGGGTACTCTGCAAGATTTCACTTGAGAGAAGTTTTCCACTGCTTTAAAAAAAAAAAAAAGGTAAAACAAATAAACAAAACCCCAAACTCCTACTACCTTCACTCAAAATATAAGTAACTTATTGGAATTCTGCCACCAAGGGCAGGTTTCTTGGCGCCTCTCAAATCCTACCTAAGTGTGGGGCTCAGTTGGCTTTGGGTCTGCACGTAGACTAGATCAACCAGCTCACAACCAGCACTTACCTTCGTAGTTGCTGACTTAGGGAACGGGGTTAAGTGCAATGTCTGGGGCATTCTATTCCTTCTGTTATTCTATGGGGTCTTTTTTTTTTTAAGTTGTTATAATTGAGCTAATAATATTAGGCTCTTTTCACAAGCAAGAGGCATTGGCTCACAGTGTGATAAGGACCACATGAAACATGTTTCCTGATTTTTTAGGAGAGAGGTCAGATGCTATTGGAACTTGAGCCAGAAAAAACAAAAAAACGAAAGAGCAAGAATCTTGAACTTTAGAGCCTGATACGTGGTCTTCTTTTCAGTGTTTGAGGGTTTGAGGGTCAGGGAGGTAAACTTCATAGGATACCTGCAGGTCTTTTCTGATTCCAGAATAAGCATCTGAATGTTCTTTTGAATTCAGTGCTGGTTGAGCTACGATTCTGTGCCTTATGAATCTAGGTGCAACTCAGAGAATCATGGATGTGGGGGAACAGTGCAGGCTTTGGAATTAGGCTCCCCCACCCCCTCATAGGCTCCCACCTCAGAGCCTGTGCACCTGATCCCTCTGACCTTTATTGGCCTCAGATGCTCCTACCTGAGCCTGCTTCCTCCTCCACACCCCAGGAGCCCTCCCCTGCCCCATGCCACGCGGGTTCTCTTATCTTAGGACCTGGGCCTCCTGGTTCTGGGCAGCATTTCTCATCACGACTAGTCTGGGGCTTCTCTCCCTCCGATGGGCTCCACAGTGCCCCGTGCTTGCCCTGTGTGGCACCTGTCACCTTGCATTGTCGATCTCCCATGCATCTTTGTGAGGTCTTTGAAGGCTGCATCTGTGTCCAGTTCTTTCCCAGTTTTCCCAGGTCTGGCATATAGTAAGTACTTAATAAAAGTTTGGTGAAATGACTGAATAAGCAGCCCACTTTTCAATTAGGGGTGGCAACATGTGATCGATCACTTGGGACATGTCATAGCAAATTTCTAACCAGTCTTGAGGTCTTCAAACCTGGTAACAACGCTCTTTCTTCCTTCCTTTTTTTATTTTCATTTTTTTTATTTGTGTGGACTCGAGGTTCTTCTTGCATGATAATATTACTCTCACTTATAGAAGCAGTGGGGCTGGGGTGAGAGCCCATGGGAGTCACGCTGCCACTGAGTTGCCACCCAGAGCATGACTGAAGAGGGGGATGGGAACCGAAGCACACGCTGGTGAACACCTTCAGGCTGGCCCCCCTTCCCAATGCAAGGTTGCTGGCACAATGCCCCACACAGACCCCAGATTCCACCATGATGCTGGAAGCAGGGTCCAGAGTATCCCAGAGCCTAAGACATAGGTTCGTGTTAGGGAGGGCTAAAATCAGGATAGATCCCATCTCTGCATCTGATTTCCAGTTACAGGGTGAGGGTGGAGCATGTTCACAGTGCTTTATTGCCCTTGGATCTGAGAAATACTTGTTTTTCGGTTGATTAATACTCTCCCATTTATATGAACCATGTGGCTTCGCTTGTAGAACTCCAAACACACAAAGGCTGTTGGGAAGAAAGGGAGCATGTATCAAAACTGGGGTCAAACTTAAGTCACACAGGTATCAGAATGTTAATTCTCAAGAAATTCCCATAGCTTATAGGAAGAGAGGAGTTTCTCATACAGCTCTATCTCTAAACTCAGAAGAATGTTGTGGTACTATTTTATTAGCAAAGTAATAAATAGTAGCTAACATCTGGTGGGTGCTAACTATATGCTAGACGTGGTGTTTTTACACAGACTATCTCATTGATTCCTTGCAATAATAAGTCTATGAAAGTAGGTCCCATTGTATTTTACAGATGAGAAAATCATGAAGATTCAGCAGGTCTAGGTGACTTGTCCAAGGTGATCCAAGTAGAAGATGGTAGGGCTGGGATTTGAACCAACATCTGGCCCTAAAGCCTGGACGTTTCTTCCCCTTATACACATAGGCTCTCCTAAATAACACGGGGCATTTATTTTTGTATATACTGTGGCTACGTTCTCCAAACAGTTCAGAGCTTTAGAAAATATTTTGAGAATTCTCACTCAGATAGCCCAGCAAATATACTTTATTTTGCTTGAGAACTTCCCTGTTTCTTGCTCCTTTGTCTATTCAGCTTGGAGACCAAACGCGGGGGATGAAATCTCCCTCCATCTACAACATATGTCCTCTTTGATTGCTTTAAGACAGCAGCTGAGCTGACTATACATGGCTTCACTTAGCAGGACAGGTGCCTCTGCTTTAAACAGAAAGTATCATGACCGGAGGTCACTGTGTTTAGCACCCGTCCCCCAACCCCTCAGAGCACTGACAGACCAGGGCATGATGATACTGATGAGGTTGGATCCAGGTGCCATCTTGAACCTTAAGCCTGAAATGGGACATTTGCAAGGAAAAGAGCCCTTCTGTGGAAATCTCACTGAGAAGTTGCAAAGGATGCGTGCCCTGTGTGCCCCCATCCACCCCCTCTTTGGGCGTTCACAGCCAGAGGCCTTCTTGACATGTTTTACTCACATCTTTATCTCTGAAGAACTGAATGGAGAAATCACAGGAGTTGGAAATCCCACTGAATCCTTCGCTCTCAGTTGATGTGCTGAGGCTGGGTGAGCCTCTTTCTCAGAAGATGGTGACAGATTGTGGACTGTGGTGGCCAATCGACCTTCATCTGGGGAGGAAGACTTGAGTCCAGTTGTCAAAGATGGAAGGACAATGAGGCAGTTAGGACAGAGTGAATGGGGAATGCATTTTTATTCCCTTAGAAGCATTCTTCATCGAAAGAGGCACACTGCTAGGGTCTCAGGTAGCCGTGCTAGATGAAGAAAGTCTGCTCTGATGAAGCACAGGGAGGGCACAGAAGGTGAAAACTCACCTGGGATATTAGTGAATTTTGAGCTGTTAAAAATGTGTTGATCCTGCCAGGTTCCACCTTTGGACAGCTGCTGAATAGGGCACCTGAGAAAATAGTTTCAATTCTGTAATTTGGAAATGAGAAGAGAAAATTCATCAGGGCTAAAGGCACAGAAGGGCTCAAGGGGCTTTCCTGGGCCTGTGCCGAGGCTTCTAGCTGTGACTCATCAGGTCCCGGGGTACGGGGAGGACATTTGGGGTCCTGCAAAAAAGCCGCATTTCCTACCGGCTGAGTTTGGGCACTCAAAATGACAAGCTTCAGGCAAAGTCTGTTAGGAAGCCGCCTCTATGCAATATCCCCCTCTACTGGATTCTTGCGTGGAGAACACCACCCTAAAAGCCTTCAGCAGCCTTTGAATCTCCTCAGAAGGGTTTCTTTACGTGAAAACACATTTTGGTGTTGGCCAAGGCGACTTCACCTGTCCTCTCCTGCTGCTCCCTGGGTTAGGATGAAACATTCTCTAAATGCACACACACCCAAGAAACATAAGCCACATACCGAGAGAGAGGAACGCGATGATGTAGATGAAAGCATGCTGGCCAGCGTGGAACTTTAGGGCGTCAGGAGACTGGGCTGTTCCCTAGTGGGGGACTGAGGGGGAGCCACTTGCTGAAGGCATACAGCTGGTAAAAGGCAGGGCTGGGTCTGAAACCTCCTTCTCCTGACCCACCCCACTCTTCTGTGCTCTTTCTCCTGCGAAAGAGTGATTTTTAAATACTCAGTGTGGCTAAATCCTGAGAGAGGCCTCTGGTCATGGAAGCCATAGGGCCAGTCCAGGGAGAAGGTGTTCCTTTAGTCTGTTTCTCTCTTAGGGTCCCCAGGTCTTTGATGATGACCCTCAGACGTAATACCAGGCAGAGCCTGGGTAACGTGCAAAGCACCCCCATGTTCTGCCCAACCACAGGGCCCAGACTCTTCCCTATTAGAATCACTACTTCTAGAGCAGTACTGCCCAGACTTTCTGTAAGGATGGAAAGGGTCTATACCTACACTGTCCAATATGGTAGCCACTAACAGCATATGACTTAGGACTACTTAGCACTTGAAATGTGCTAGTGAGACTGAGACACTGGATTATACATTTTATTTAACGTTAATTAATTTAAAATTAAATATCCACATGTATCTTGCCCAATGGACAGCACAGTTCTAGAAGGACCTGTTGACATACATTCATCACGTGGCCAACAACATATAGTTTCCTTATTAGGTGTCACCTGGTAACGCGCAGAACTGTGTGGAGAGGATGTGGCAGAGCGTTTTGTACAAACAGCACTGGAAGCAAAACATCGGGGTTATAATTTGTATTCTTGCGTCTGTCCCAGAGAAACCGCATGGGTTTTGGGGAGACCTAACTCCTGGGACACTGTTTCCTCACCTATAAAATGGGGAGGCTGGTGGTTTCTGGCCTCTTTGCCACTAAAGAGAACTCTCATTATTTTTACCCCAGGGACTCCTTGTTTAGAAAGAAAAGTTTGGGGGCGCCTGGGTGGCTCAGTCGGTTAAGCGTCTGCCTTTGGATCAGGTCATGATCCCAGGGTCCTGGGATCGAGCCCTGAGTCGGGCTCCCTGCTCAACGGGAGCCTGCTTCTCCTTCTCCCTCTGCTGCTCCCCCTGCCTGTGTTCTCTCTCTCCCCCTCTCTCTCAAATAAATAAATAAAATCTTAAAAAAAATTAAAAAGTTTGTCTATTTTACAAACAGCATCCATTAAGCAATAATTGCTGACATTTTAAAACTGCAAACTCCTACCAGAACTTTTATCAGCATCAGCTAACCAGGGTGATCACACTGAATTCATATAATTCCATCCCAGAGAGACCAAGACATAATTAGCCTGTTCAGTGTCCTATGAGGCACATGCATGCTTTATGAACAGCTTTTAAAAATACTGAGAATATCTCTAGTGCCCCCATTATTGTCTGCTAGGACATTTAGGAGCTCAAGGACCCAAGTTAGAATCTGGATGAGATGAGCTCTGGGTCTCTCTGACAAGAGGTCAGAGGTGGCCAAGCTGATGGGGCACTTCTTGGGGGGATCTGGGTCTTGCTGGCAGGGGTGACGAGGGGA
Source organism: Halichoerus grypus (assembly GCF_964656455.1). Lineage (NCBI taxonomy): Eukaryota > Metazoa > Chordata > Mammalia > Carnivora > Phocidae > Halichoerus > Halichoerus grypus. The sequence continues at coordinate 103,568,846 of NC_135720.1, read as the reverse complement.
GGTGCTGAAATGCAGTTGGGACAAGCAGGCAGGAGGTTTTGCTTGCTTCACTCTCTCACCGAGGGCACTGCTCGGGACCTCCGGGAGATGCTGGGGCCATCTGTCCAGAGCTGCCACCAGCAACGAGTCAGGCTGTCCTCCCTCCCCTCCAGGCACCACCACCAGCAGCAGCAGGGGACAGAGCATGAGGCAAAGGACCATTTGCCTCTCAGCATGTGACCCTTTAAGGCCCCTGGAAGTGCCACGGAGAGGGTGGTGGGAGGAAACCCGGAGCAATGAGGCAGAACTGGAGACAAATTTACACAGGAAGCTGTAAGGAAGCTCCTTCTCCCCTTGGGGGTCTCTGAGAGTGGAATGGTCTTTTTGAAGAGCCTACTTGCAGGCTGAGCTAACATCTGAGCGGCACCTCTGCGGGCTCTGGCCGTGGCCCCCTCACTGGCTTCTCACAGTGCTTCTCTGTCGGGAAGAAGACGGTAGTCCGTCTAGCACATGAGCAGGCCAAGGGCCCAGCTCGAGGTTGTTCAGCGGGTAGATGGCAGCTCTGGAATTCACGCCCAGGACAGCCAAGGATCTGAACCTAGGTACTAGGACGGAGTCCTCTAACGAAAGAACACAACCTGTGACAACCTGCTCGTTCTTGCTCCTGGTACCTAGGACTGTTTTGGCGGGGACCGCCTTTAGCTCAATGCCTCTAAGAGCATTCTCTCCTCGGTTCACCGTCATCTGTCCTTCTCTTATCACTGCCGGTTTGTATATCTCAGTTTCTAGTTCTTCAAAAATCTTCCTCATGCTGTCTAATTTTATTTTCCCAAGAATCCTGGCAGGTAGATGGAGCTGACCTCTTTGTTCCCATTGTAAAGGTGCATCAACTGAGGCCAGGGCATTACATGGCTTGCCATTGATTTCAGGGCAGGATTGGCTAAATGAAAGGGAACTTTTCTGGCTGGTGCATTTGCCCTCTTGACCTCCTCTGGAGCCAAAGTATCCATCCTACAAGGTCAATATCCTTCCGGAACTTTTTTGCGGGTGGTGGTGGTAAAGAAGTGGTTTACTCACTCCAGTTCTGATCAAGAACCAGAGCTGCCAATCTCAGAAATTTCTCTAGTGCTGACAGAGATTCCGAAATCTTTCAGTGGTTCCCAAATCTTGGGGGAACAGGATTTTCTCACTGTTTGTGTGTGTCTGTGTGGGGTGTCTGCGTTAATCCATTTTTCAAAGGACCTCAGAGGGCTACTTTCTCTCAAGGTCAGGTACGAGCTTCGATACGGTGCATTAGTCCAACCAGCTAATAAGCATGAAGGTGCTTTTGAAACTCTCAGCACTCGGGGTTTGTGTGGGGACTTCAGTTACAGCAACCTCGTCTGTCTGGTCAGGCTGGAGCATGACCGAACACAGTCCAAGGGTCTGCTTGTTATGTATGTGCTTATTTATTTAAAATTTTTTTTTAAAGATTTTATTTGAGAGAGAGAGAGAGAGAGAGAGAGAAAGAGAGCATGAGCTGGTGGGGGGAGGGGCAGAGGCAGAAGGAGAAACAGACTCCCCGCTGAGCAGGGAGCCCGATGCTCGACGCCAGGACCCTGAGACCATGACCTGAGCTGAAAGCAGATGCTTAACTGAGCCACCCAGGCGCCCCCCTGTGCTTATTTATTTTTAAGTAAACATTAACTGAGCATCTATTATTTGCCAAACATTGTCTTCTACACTTACACAGTCATCATCCCTCTGAAAAGGCTCATGTTTAATTTGGGTTTTGTTTGGGGAGAGTACTTAAGCATCTGGAATAGGATTAAAATAATCATAGCCCTCTCTTTTCCCTTCTTAACTCTTCAGATTTTATTTCCCAGGAGATGGTGTTCAGTTGTTTGATTTTACGATTTATGATGATGGATTTTTTTTTTTTTTTTTACATTTAATGCTTGCCAAGGAGGTGTGTTCTATTGAGGGTATACATCAGGCTGGAATGAGAGTCTGCGGTGAGGGTAGCTTAGCCAGGGGGAGGGGACGGCAACATTAATAAACTGAGATCACAGAGAAACGGGGGTGGGGAGCCCAGGGCCTTTGTTGGAAAGATATTAATAGGGATAATGCTTACATACTTAGCTGAAGAAACTATTTGATCTCCTGAGCATAGCTCTGATGTCTCTTATGATATGTATTAAATGTAAAACCCCCTTCTACTCAGAAAGTCATTTGTCAAATCAAGCGGCTGGAAGTTTCTGCAAAGTCTCGGAGCCTCAGAAAGAAAGACAGGCATGGCTGGTCCATTACATCAGCACTGTAGGAGACTGTGACGTTGTGAACGGGCTGGGGAAGTTTCTGTAAGGATGGGGACCTTCACAGCCAGTTCAGAGTTGTCATACAGTCTGTTGGGATCCGAACTTTATGGCTTTGGTCAGCAAACATGGAGGGTGGGAAAAACATTTAAGCTGACATGGATAAAACGCCTGTTATGTACCAGGCACAGAACAAGGGACTTTTAAGTCAATTTTCTCATCTAATATGGATGATGGCCTCAACCATGGGACGTGACTCCCCTTTAAGTGTGGAGTGGCGTCAGGGGAGGAAGGGGAGAAGGGGCGGGAGGGGAAGGAGAGGACCCTCAAGTTTCCCACCCTACCTGTGGCCAAACCGAGAAAATGGAGGATTATTCTCTGTCATTTCTGGGTGCTTCTAAAAGATATTCTGGTCCAAACTATCACCCCCAGTAGATTAAAATTTCAAACAACTGAGCCACTGGTGAATCAGCTTCGAAGCATGAGCCATGGACTCCAGGAGCCCCTGTTAAATGTCCCTGAAATTCCCTGTGAAAGAAGGAAAGCCCCCCACCCCTGCCCCTGGCATCAGCAAGTGGTTATTTCTCGACTTAATGGAAAACCTGGGAGTTGGTTGAGTTGAGAGGGATGGAGACCCAAAGTTCTACCTAGATACATAATTTTCACCTTTCTCCCTTAGCATCCAGGTATCACCAAAAACAGTTTCCCGCCTGGAGACTGTGAAATCTTTATACTGTTCTGTGTAGGGGAGGTCCAGCTGTCAGTCATGAGGGATGTGGGGGAGGCTAAGAATTTATATGATACCAGGGCCATTGCTTGTCTCGGGATGGGCTGGCAGTCAGGGGAGAGTGGGCAAGGGAGGGAAAGGAAGGAGAAGAAGACCATTGCGCTCACCCACCCAATCTCTACAACCAACTGGGCAGCCAAGCTACTCAGAGGGAATTTTAGGAAAACCGGACAACAATCAAAAGAAAGCAACAAAATCAGTTGGACCCTGATAGTAGTAGGTTCTTCCAGGGAAGAACAAAAGGTGAGCAGTGATCTAGTAAATCTGATCATGCACATGGACTGAGGAGAAAAATCTCAGCCAAGATTTCTTAAGTTACTTAGGCATTGGTGTGAAACGCTTTATACGAAATGTCTGATTTCCTCTTCAAAACTACCCTACGGAGAAGATATATGATTTTTACCCATGTTAAGAAGACTTGCCCCCAATATTTTTAAAAGATTTTATTTATTTATTTGAGAGAGAGAGAGCGAGAGCAAGCATGGGTTGGGGGAGGAGAAGAAGGAGAGGGACAAGGAGTCTCCACACTGAGTATGGAGCCCAACACGGGGCTCGATCCCACGACCCCAAGATCATGACCTGAGTCGAAATCAGGAGTCGGACGCTTAACTGATTGAGCCGCCCAGGTGCCCCAAGATACTCTCCAGGAGGAAGGTGGCTTTCATTTCCACTGAAGGGGTCCTGGCATGTGGAAGGGACTCTGTCGCCGCTGGAGTTTGCAGCTGACTCTTCCAGTGACACAGCCACAGCCGGAGATCCAAATATCCTCAGTGGCTGTCATACTAGGAAGAATAGTTTCCATTTTTTGGAAGTCAAGTCAGGTCTGGTGAATAAAGTAAATGAGGGGAGAAATGGCAAGGCCAATTTTCTTGTATGGTCCGTAAATCAATCCAATTCCTAGAAAGGAATTCCAAGACTATTTGGCAGCAGCCTTGGAATAAATGTATATAGCTTCACGGGATGACAGCTCTGGGGATAGTGATCACTTGTAGGAATCAGTTCTGATGTGTCAGTAAGTAATCAGCTGTGCCACTTTGTTTGTCTTGATTTCCCAATTGAAATAGAAGATCCTGAAAGCTGGGGGCCAGAGGAGATGCATAGCTTCGCTTTTGTTGGTGGAAATATTACTATTTGGTTTCATCCCTCCCCATCTCTTGCTTCTCTGAGTCTTCCTCTCCTGCAAGCGATTCCATTCTCTGATGCTCTGAACAACATCCTTGGAATCACCCTGACTCTTCTCTTCCCGTCACCCTCCACATCCAGTCTGTCAGGAAATCCTATTGACTCTACCTTTAAAAATATACCCGCAACAAGACCGCCTCTCATAACCTCCACTGCTCCCAGCCACGTCCCTTTCCCTCCTGCCTGGGTCAGTGCACGAGCAGCCTCCCTGGTCTTCCTGCCTCCACCTTTGCCTTCCATGGTCTGTTCTCACCCAGCAGCTGTTTAGAAAGAAGCTCACTCTTCTACTCAGAGCCCCCAGTGGTGGTGGTGGTTGGTAGACTAATGGTCCCCAATATGTCCACAGCCTGATGCCCAGAGCCTGCGAATGTGTTTCCACATGTGGGCAAAAGGGACTTTGTAGATGTGAGGAAGGGTACAGGCCTTGCTATGGGGAAGGTACCCTGGATTATGTGGTTGTCGTGTGAGAAGACTCTGACCCCCTGTTGCTGACTCTGAAGGTGGAGAAAGGGGACCATGAGTCAGAGGATGAGGTCAGCCTCTGAAAGCTAGAAGAGGCAAGCAAGGAAAGGGATTCTCCCCTGGAGCCTCCAGAAAGGATCCCAGCCCTGCTGACACCTTGATGTCAGCCCAGTGAGAACCCTGCCAGGCTTCTGGCGTCCAGAACCGCAAGATAAGAAATTGGTGTTGTTTGAAGCCACAAAGTTTGTTTGTTTGCAGCAATTTGTTACAGTAGCAACGGAAACTAGTAGAGTTTCTCATCCTACTTGGGTTAAACCCAAGGTTTTACCATGGCATGCAGGGCCTGTGTGCTCTGGTCCAATCATTTCTGACATAATCTCCTTCTACTCCCCACTCCTGTTCACCTGCTCCAGCCACACGGGCCTCCTCGTTGTTTCTCTGGACACTAAGGGGACTCTTGCCTCAGACCTTCACACGTGCTGGTTCCTCAGCCCGGAGCTCTTCCTGAAAACCGCACGGCCGGCTCTCTCCCCGTTCCCATTCTGCTCACACTCAAACACCCCCTGGCCCAGAGGCAGCACCCTGATTGGAAACAGCGCCCCCTGCTGGCTGTTTTTCCCAGCCGCTCTCTTACCCGGCTTCGCTCCTCATCCTGCTTGCTACCATCTGACACACACACACACAGACAGGTACACACTGCTATTTCCATGTGTTTGTTGTGTTTTTTATTTTTTTTTAATTGTCTGTCATTTTCCACTAGAAATCCAACTCCAAGAAGGCAGGGATTCTCACCTGCTTTCTCTCTCCTCTGGTGTATCCCAGTGCCTAGAATATGGCACATAGCAGCTGCTCAGTAAGTCTTATTGCATGAACAAAGGAAGATTGGGTCACAAGGTATTAATTGTCATATGCTATAACACACCCCTTGTTATAATATACTGATAGTGGTTAGCTTTGGCTGCACATAACCTCAGCCCTCAACAATAAATTCCCCCAATAGGTGAGGTATTTTAGAAAATTTTAATTTTTTTCTTTAGATTCGGTTGAAACTAGCTGTTGGCATCCAAAGCCCAGAGATAGAATAATATCCCCTCTGTCCCTACACACTTGGAGGGTAACTTCTGCTTACAGCACAGGACTCGGGGCAACGGCACAGCTGCTCCCATTGGCTTGGTGACTCAGGCCAATACCTTCCCCTCTGGGCCTTCATTTCCTCCTATGTGAAGGGGGTTCAAGATGCTGATTTCCTGGACCTCTTCCAGAATGTTATTCCGTGCCCACCGTTTCTGGAACTGTTTGGCTCACTCATGGTGGTGAACTGCAGGGAGGTCGGGGCACCATTTCTCTGAGTGCCTTTGAAAGACAGATGCTCCTTTGTGCTCTGCCCGTGGAAGTGCTCCCGATTTCTAGAGCACAGGTGAGGTGTGTGGGGGGGTGTCAGCCAATGTCATCAGAGGGAAGGTGAGAGAAGGGGCGGTGGGGAGGAAACAAGTGAGGCAAGGTGGTCGGAGGGGTGGGGGAGCAGGGGAGAGCAACAGGTCAAGACACAAAAAAGATTCTTAAACTTTCAGAGAGGAAAAATGTTGAATTTGATTGAAGGACATGACTGGCGCGCCTAAGGAAGGAGGCAGGTGGTCTGAATTGGGAAACCGGTCCGGAGCGTAGATTTTAAGTGGACTTTTTTAGACAACAGTTTGGCAACATGTAGTAGAGTTGTAGATATACATAAGCTATGACCCAACAATTGCACTCTGCTATGGAGTGAATTGTGCCCCCCTCCTCATTCATATGCTGAAGCCCTAACCCTCAGAGTGATGGTGTTCAGAGATGGAGCTTTGGGTTAAATGAGGTCGTGAAGGTGTGGCCCTCATGTTGGGCTCAGTGGCCTTTTCAGACAACTTGCTATCTGTCTCTGCCACGTGAAGATGCAGTGAGAAGTAGCTGGAAGAGAACTCTCACCAGAGACTGGCCATGAGACTGCAACCTTGATTTGGGACTTTTAGTCTCTAGAACTGTGAGAAATAAATTTCTGTTGTTTTTCAAGACACTGGGTAATATTTTCTTAGATAGCCCGAGCAGACCCCGACACTCTCCTGGTATTTACATTCTAGAGAAACTCTTGAACATGGAGGCCAAAAGATAAGTTCATTGATGGCACCATTGTTATAGTGATGAGTAGGAACAAGCTATATGTCTGCCAGTAGTTGAAGAAATAAATAAATGGTAATATATTCATACAGTGGAATACTATACAGCAGTGAAAATGAATGCATTCTCTAGTCATATCTATGCGGGTGACCCTAAGAAGTTAAAGATTATTTTTTGTAGTATGAACCCATTTAAGTAAAGTTCAGAATTATGCACAACTCCATAATCTATCATTATAGATCTATACACCACATCTATATAGTGAAATTATTATATATAGATATAAAACTATGTATGTAAACTTTACACATATATGTATATATACACGCACCCCCCCCCACACACACACACTGTATATATAGTGAAACTATTGAGAAAAGAGCAAGGTGGAAAAAAATACCCATAAAATTCAGAAGAATGGCTACCCTGGAGAAGGGGGTGGAGGAAAAGAACTAGGTGGGCACACAGGTGAATTTGAAAGCATCCAGAATGTACCATTTAAGACTGTGTGGTGAGGACATGGATTTTGTGTTATTCTTTCTACCTTCTACATAGTGTTATGTATATTATTACATATATTATTATACATATATATTAATAATATATATTATATATAATATAAATAAAATATATTATATATTATATATATTATATATATATATATGGAACACTTCATCGTTAGAAAAACAACTTAGACTATGAAAGGAAACATAATATAAGCAGGCCAACCTGGGCTCTGCTCTTGGGGTCTGAGCAAGACACTCCTCTATGTAACTAATGCCTTTTCTTCACAGGGACCTGAGGGAAAGCCAGGAGGGAAGTAGGAGGGCCCACACACAGTAGGTGTTCAGCATTGGGGAGTAACCATGAGGAAGGAAGAGGAAGGCCGATAAAAGAACTATTTGCAGTGTTCCTCTTCTTCTCCTCAAGGTGATGATAGGCATTGCGAACGTTTTCAACCATCATAATTAACCCGCACGTGAAGCTTTGTCGTTTGCAGACACTCCCTTGGTTGCAGTTGACAGCTCTCTGGGGCAAGTGAGAGCAGGTAAGTCTGAAGAGGATGAGCCAGCTAGAAGACACTGAGTCCCTCCATCCTGGTGGGAGAAGTTCAGCACATCGCCCTTAAGATCAAGCCGACTACAGTGAGTACAGCTATGGAGGATCTGGATGACTCACTGAACAAGATCTATTTGGTGGACATATAGGGAGGCGTGCACCCCACTGCTGGGACGGATATATTTTCTCTTGTGTAAATGTTTATAGAAACTGGCCATATGTTAGGCCACAAATGTTAAAAAATCAGGAACATATAGAATCTGTTTTCTGGCTCCAAGGCAATTAAGGTAGAAGCTAATGGCAAGAAGGTAACAACAACCCATTTGGAAATTCAAACACACTTCTCAATAATTTGGGGACCAAGACACAATGATGCAAACTCTAGCAGAGGAGTTTGCAAAGCTGTAAGGGGCCATAAGCGTGGGTGGGCCTGGAGAACGTGAGGAGGTGTGTGATACCTGTCCTGGGACCTTGCCTTTCATGATTCTTCTCCTCAATCCAGGCTTGGGGTGATCGCCTGCTATCTTCACACCACTGTGCAAAGTATTTGCTTCCTGCCCTGCACGCCTCCCCGTCACTCCCTCCTCCCTGACTGTCGGGCTAGAAGAGAGCCCGTCCTTGTTGAAGGCTGCTGTGTCTCACACGCTAGGGCTCGGGGCATACAGATGACTAAGACATAGCCCTTGTCCCTAAAGAGCCCACAGTGGAAAAGGTGGAAGGAAAATTCTTATATCCATTATATGTTAATATAGGAGCATCTACAGTATTCGTTATATCCCTACACAATCATGGGCTCATGGGATGAGTGTGTTTGCAGAGGTGTCCATAAAGAACCCTCAGGATGAAGTAAGAGGCAGGACAGAGTGTCCACAGAGGGCGTGGGGTGGGATGTGGACACCCAGCACAACGGAGACAAAAATCTCGGGCGGGTCTCCAAGGCTGAGGTGGAGTTCTTCATGAGAAGTGGAGGAAGCGCATGGGAATAGCATGGGGAAGGTAGGTGTAAAAGAGCCTGGTTCCCTTGGGAAACACTCAGGGTGTGGGTGAGGGAGGTCCATGCAGGAGCCAAAACATGAGTTTGAGTTTGAGTTGTATTCTGTAGGAGAAGGGCAGTTAACAAAGGCTTTTAGGCAGGGAAGTGACAAGGACTGATGTGTGTGTGTGTGTGTGTGTGTGTGTGTGTGTTTTTAAAGCTTTCGCTGGGAGAAGGGAAGATGGATGGGGGGAGGAGAAAATGGTGCAGGGCAGCTGGGGAGGGGCTGCTACACGGGGGTGATGAAAGCATGATAAATGGATTCTGAGATGCTGGAGACTGATACTCAGTGTGTTATTCCTCTCAGGAATTTTTATATTTTGACGGGGGACACTATCTTAACCCAAAGGAATGAAATTCTAAAGATGGCAATTCCTTGGTTGTGATAAGCCACGGGGAGAGAGGTTTTGGGTGAGGGGTCCAACCGGGTCCTGAAAGCTCCTTTAAGTAGGGACCACATGTTGGGGAGGTCACTACACTGTCTTCTATGTGGTTCCTATTTGTGGGCAACATGCATTGTGTTATAAAAATAGTTATTGCTGAGACTGTAAATAAAAACATGTAATTCAACTGGATTTGGGGCGGGGGAGCTCTTTCGTCACCTAGACCAACCAAGACTCGGGCTAAACCTTCGCCAACTGGTCCTGAGAGTGCACACTTCTCATGGCCGGTCAGTTCACGGACACGATGGGTAGAACCGGGGCCTGGACCAGTCCAGAGAGAAGGCTCTTATGCCGAATCCGTCCTGTCACAGAAACTGCTGTAGGGAGGTTATCTCATGAACCACAGGACCAGAGGGACATGCCAGAGTGGGGACTCTGGGGCAGGGGAGCCTCAGACTCAGGGAAATCCCTGTGTCATCTTCAGGTCTCAGGCCAGGACTCCTGCCGAAGCAGTTTCTCCAACCCTGAAAAATCCTTTGCTATCCTGGCCACCATTTGGGTTGACAGAGAAGATGTTTGGTACCCACCATGATGGAGCTCCTTTCCCAAAGATGAGGCTAGTCTATCTGCACTCCAGAGCTGCCTCAGGTTCTTTCTGTGATAGCAGGGATAGCAAGTTCTCTGGGCCATCCACACTCTCACCTGGCTGCCTTGTTGTCTACACATGGGCATCATGAGGCAGCTGGCTCAGGTCGTGGGTAGTGGGAGGATGCAGCCATGGCTCCAAGGCTATGACCAACCTGGGCTACGCCATCTTCCCACACTTAGGCATGTGTCTTGGACACACCTGGCACAATTTTTCCAAGCTCCTCCCCAGACTGGCCTGGGGCATCTCTTCGCCGTTTGCACATGCTTCTCTCAAGGCAAGAATGTGAATAGACAGGTGCACCCAGAGTCAACACAGCTCCGAGGAGATGGAAGCTCGGCTTTCCCTGGGGAAGTTTCATTGGAGGCCAGCTGAGCTCTGGTGCCAGTCTCACCAGTACCCAGCCAGGGTCTAGGCATTGCCAGACCAGCGTGAGCCGGAAGCTCAGGTGGAGATCTGCAAGTACTCTAGCTTTTTCCTACAGCCCAGAAGGCTGGACTTTGGCGTGAGGGATGCAGAAGCCACTCAGAATCTTCTGTGTGCTTGGCTTACACGGGAGGGGCAATGAAAGGTAGCTGGGAGATGGGTCCCCAAATCTGTAGCATGTGCTCTGGAAGCAAAAGATGGCAACATTTTTTTTTCTTCCCTAAATGTTTGAGAGGTTGTTTTAGCTTGGCTAATGACTTGAGAACTTCCATAAAGATTCCAGAGTGTTCTGGAATACTGGAATGCATGTGTAGACAACAAGGCCAGCAGGTGAGAGTGTAGATGGCCCAGGAAACGCGTTGTCCCTGCTACCACAGAAAGAACCCAAAACTGGTTGTTGGGACTCCGGCATCTAGTGTCTATTGTGAAGGGGCTGACAGGAAGCATTCAGCTTCTAAAACCTACGGCTGCCCCCTCCACCCAACCCCCTACTCCTGAAAAACCTCCACCTGTCCCAGGGTGCGTGGGGCAGAATGTGTGAGGAACACAAGCCCTGTAGTACTATGTGGCCCCCAGGCCCATTGAGGCCTGGGGGAGTGAGAGGCTCTCTTCTACTTCTCCTGGGCCTCTCCAAGTGAGACAGAATCTTGGAGCCAGAGGAACTCTGAGGAACCCCCCTCCCCCCACCCCCCGCCGAGCCCCACGTTTTCTACCTTAAATCCCCTTGCCCTCTACTGATAAGCCTGAGTTTTTTTTTCACCCATAAGATATCTTTTTATTAACATATAATGTATTATTTGTTTCAGAGGTACAGGTCTGTGATTCATCAGTCTTACACAATTCACAGCGCTCACCATATAAGCCTGAGTTTTATGCCGACCACATGTGACCCAGCTGTGGACAGGTCTGGGCCTTTTTTTAGTTGCATCCCGACCAGCCAAGGTTTGGTTGAGCTTTATATCTTGTGGTGTGTATTATGAAAATAGTTTTAAAAAATCATTTTCTGAATACAAAATGAAATTACAACAGTGGATATGTTTGTATTAAAGTTCACAGGCAAGGACTGAGAGGTTTGCACTTGACCCTGAAAGTAAAGAATCATTTAGGTAGCTCAGAGTAACGGCCAGGCTCAGGGCCTGCTGAGTTATGCACGCTTTGCTACTTAATCCTCTCACCAACCTTGTCAAGATAGATTTTGACAGTCCCATTTTGTAGATAAGGAAACTGAGACTTGGGAAGGTTAATGACTCGTTCCAGGTGCCGTAGCTCAGAAGCGCGGAGGCAGGATTAGAACTCATGCTTATTGAGGTTCAACACCCTTGTGTTTCCCAAGACTCCAAGTGGCCTGGGAGCTGTCACACCCCACTGTGCAAACTCCTGGGCTCTGTCTCACCATTCCCAGCCGGGGCAATGTCCCCCCATCCCCTTCAGATCTAACAGTTGGTTCAGGTCTTCTCAGCAGGGCATCTCCTTTTGTTGGGAAGTGAGGGATAACTGACATACACCACTCCATTAGTTTCAGATGTACAACCTTATGATTCTATATTTATATATTGTCAAACGATCACTATCACAATTCTCGTTAACTTTCAGCACCACACCTAACTCCAAAATTGTTTTTCTTGCGATGAGAAATTTTAAGATCTCTCTTAGCAACTTTGGAATATACAAATACACAGTATTGTTAACTCCAGTCACCACGCTGCTCATTCCATCCTCAGGACTTCTTTATCATCGAACTGGAAATTTGTACCATTGGGCCACCTTCACCCATGGTGTACACCCCCCACTCCTTGCCTCTGGCAGCCACCAACGTGTTCTCTGTATCTGTGGGCTTTTTATTATTTTTTAAGTTATACATGTAAGTGAGATCATATGGTATTTGTCTTTCCCTGTCTGTCATGTGTTAGCCTAATGCCCTCGAGGTCCATCCATGTTGTTGCAAATGGCAAGGTTTCTTTCTTTTATATGGCCGAATAATATTCCATTCTCTCTCTCTCGCTCTCTCTCTCTCTCTCATAGATAGATAGATGATAGATAGATAGATAGATAGATAGATAGATAGATAGATAGATACAGATAGATATAGATAGATATATCTCACATTTTCTTTATCCATTCTTCCACTGATGGACACTTGGGTACTTTGGTTGCTTCTATAGCCTTGCTGTTATAAATAATGCTACAATGAACATGGGGATGCAGATATCTTTTTGACTTAGTCTTTGCATTTCCTTCAGACAAGTACTCAGAAGTGGAATTGTTAGAGCACATGGTGGCTCTATTTTCAAGCCTTTAAGGAAACTCTGTAGTGGCTGCATCAGTTTGCTTTCCCATCAATAGTGCACCAGGCTTCTCAGTGGGGCATCTCCCTCTACACCCAGCTGGGACTGTCAAATCCTACCTGCCTACAAGACTGAGCTCATGGGACCCCTCTACCATGAAACCTTCTCTGGACCACGTCTGCCCTTCCTGCAAGGGCTGGCTCTATCCTGTTTGTGCCCTGGTCCTTCATTGTCTTCTACTGTCCCTTGTGGCTGGGTCTAAGGTCCCCACCCTGGCATGGGCCTGGCAACTTCCAACTTAGAGGCCCCATCTCTAGCCTTCTCCCACCTCTCCAGATGTGGCCAGGGGTGGAGCTTGGAGGGCAAGTTGAGGAAAGGAGGTGCACTTGGGGAGGAGGAGAGCAATGCCTCGGGGGAATATGATTTGGCCAAGAACTGGTATGTGTTTGGAGGTGGGGGCACCAGTCTCAATCCCCAGAAGCACAGGAAAAGGTGGACATTCCAGGTGAAGAAAGGGTCCCAATAGAAGTGTTACTGAGTGGGAGCGGAGGTGATGGTAAGAGGCGAGTCAGTGGTGGAAGACTGGAGGGGTGCACTCAGCATCCTTCTTGCTGGGGGGTGAAGGGAGGAGGCCATGTGCAGAGAAGGAAGCTTTTTGGACAAATGCATGGTGCTGATGCTCTCTTCCTAGTGGTCTGGACCTCGGGGCCCCACAGACCAGCTGGCATCTGGTGTTTTGAAAGCCTGAGGGGCTTCATGTCCCAGAGAAGGCCAGAGGGACAAGGAGGTAGTCTGGGAAGTAGGGTTTCTAATAACTTCCCTTTCCCTCAGTTGCCATGCCCACATGTCTGGACAATCTCTCACTTCCTGCCCACCAGACATGGGTCATCTGGGAAGGACATGTGCCAGGTAATGGGGCAGGGGACATGGGGGCGAATAAGACCCAAATGGTCCCCTTCCTCAAGAAACTCACTAGCTACCCGTGTGATGTCAGGATCTTAGTGTTTCTGAGCCATAGTTGGCTTTACTTTTCTGTAAAATCAGGAAATTCACATCCACCTGAGACATCTGGAAGATGACTAGCTCTGAATGGGCACTCGAAACAAGGCTAGATTACCACATCCTTTGCATAGGGCCAGTGCTCAAGGTATGTTGGGCACAGCTATTTCTCTTGAGCTCTCCCCTCCCCATTTTCCCTCCTGATAAAAATTAGCTAATTGTGGATTTTTTGGCTTTTACTAATTTCTAAGTGCTTGCTATCTTAAGTTCTTTACATATGTTATTTGATTGGATCTTTAAAACAACCCCAAATCTTATTATCCCCATTTTAGAGATGAGGAAACCAAGGCAGTGGCAAGTCGAGTATCTTTCCCAAGGTCACACAGTTTGTGAGTAAAGAGGCAGAATCTGAATTCAGGACTCTAAACTGTGTATACTCAAAGGCTAAGTTCAACCACTCAATCTAGGAGCAGGGCTGAGTGAGGAAGTGGTCTGACCCACACACAGAACCTTCAGTGGTATTTGGAGGGCCAATGTTTTACTTTGAAGAGCCATGCCAAAAGGTCAAAACTAGGCACTAGGTTCAGGATATGTAGATATATATGCCAAGAGAAAGTGCACATAAACACCATTTAGCTGAAATAGTTTTCACTTTGTATTTCCATCAGCAAAATGAACAGCAACTGTGGACAAGCAGTGGGGCACTGGGAGGCACAAGATATCTTGTCTGAGACTGGCCAGTCTCCTCTCCTGGCCTTGGCCACCACTCATTCTCAGCCAGTACATGGCTGGTGGTGGTGTTCCTCCCAGAATTCTCCATCTTGATCTGCACAAGGGGCTGAATGGTCCTTGTGTGGTGGTCGGCCACTAGTTCACTGGGCTCCAGAGAGATCCAGGGGGCCGATGCTCCACATGACCTGGGTGGCCAGGCTTGGCACAATGAAATGGAATGCTAATGGGAAACTTCTTGGATGGTTGAATATTTCAGGCAAACTCAAGGCATTGCTCTGGAGGGACTGGGCATCATCTTTCTCAAAAAGGAATAACCTGAAGATCAGGAGGGCTAACCTTTGCTCAAGGTCATAGAGGGGCAGAGTAGAACCAAGACTTGACCTTGGGTCTCCCAACTCTTTGTCTCTTCCAACTGGGGCTGGATCCTGAAATTCTGACTCCAGACTGGGCTGAAAACTTGAATGCTTTGAAATGTATGGCTTTCCCTATAATCAGCTTTAGTGAAATCGGGAAGATGTAATTATTTCTCTTTTGTGTATGGAAGCTATGTGCGTCATACTCCAGAATATGGGTCTGTGGGAAGGGGGGGACTTCGTTCCTACTCATGCAACTGCTCCTGGCATACACCAGGTGCTCAATCCCTGCACCTGTATTGAAACGAGTCGTGTAACTTTGTCATTTCCAACCCACTTCACCCAGGGATTCCAAACTGGCATTGAAATGACCTGGGGGCCTCAGAAGTTTCACTAAACACTTTCTTAATGAGAGGCATTGTGAACGGAAACCTTGGGAACCTAAGCTGGCTGGAGGTGGTATCAAAGTACAGATAAAAGTGAAACAAAATGCAGAAGGGGAGGAAAAACAATTGAGAACTAAACTGGTAAAGTTCTGGGTGTTATGTTCATTTATTGATAGTATACACCACCCTTTCCAGAAAGTATTTAAGGGAACTGAAATGCCCAAGAGACAAAGCACAGATGTGGATGGAGGAAGAGGTGTGGGTTGAAGATCCACAGATCCGAATCCTCTGCCTTTTACGAGGACTGTGACCTGAGGCCAGTTATGTAACTAGCCTGAGCCCCCATTTTCCCAACTATCACATAGGGCTTATCAAAAATTAGACACCAGGTACATAACATGCCCACCAGGGCAGTTTCCTGGCCTACAATAGACCTCAAGGGACTGGAATTTATCATTACTTTTACTTTATCGGAAAGGAGGAGAGAGAAGCATTCTTATCGTCCTTGCCATCATCCCCCCCCACTATATCACTACCACCCTCATCATCACCATCATCACTAATATTTACTTCGTGTTCACTATGGCTTAGGTGCCACCCTAAGTTCTGTGCATGCATGACCTTATTTAATCCCCACAACCCCCTAAAATAGAAACATGAGAAAAGAGACGTGCTGAGAGGTTAGGTGATCTGTCCAAGATCACACACCTACATGGGACATGCCATCAATGGAAGAGGGTGGTGGTCCCTGCCAACGTCAGGATGTGCACGCAACCTGAGCATAGGGTTACCCTACACGTGCCCTAGGATGTAACCTGATGACAAGACCAGGAACTTTCCAGCTGCCTAGTGACTGACAGAATGTACGGGAGAGAATTCTAACCTGCAAAGCAATATTCAAGCAGGAGGCATTAAGAGGATGGCGTGGAAAAAAATACCATGAGCCAAGTACCCTGGACTTCAGAAGATTTTCCAACCCCCTTTGCATAAAACTAGCCCTTCCTTTCCCCGCTTGCTAAACAACGGGGGACAGAGGAACCCCACTGATTTCTAATTCACTCCTTGTAGCCCATCATTCAATGTCCTCAGGTGGGCCAGTCACCTTGTCCCAACAACCACAGATGAGATGCAGCAAACTTACCACCCTTTGGCACTTGTACTACTGGAAATAAACACACAGAGGAAATCTCTGGTTCAAATGCATGCAATGTTCCTTTAAAATACACAGGTGCTTTCTAAGACAGCCATTTCACTTGGCAGTTGGGCGCTCAAAGCTCCAAATTAAACAAGAGTGTTAGTGAATTGAGTGAATTCATCTGCTTCTCCCGGTGTAAATGTATACACCAGTGTGGCCCTGGGTGTCTGTGTGCAGCCAGGGAGTGTTTCCATGGTGAGAGGTGAGCCTGGACGCTTAGGATTTGATCCCTTCCTCTGGTGCTCAGCAGATCCTACCCTTCCTTGTTCGGAGGTGGAAATTCTCTGTACGGGGTGAGCTCACAGCCCAGGGTTCTGGGCCCCGGCTGAGGAAACAATGCACCTCTTGTGATGTCCTATTCGTTTGAGGTTTTGGGCCACCTCAACAGGAAAGAAGGAAGGAAGAACGGGCTTACAAAGCTCTTCAAACCAAACACCAGGCTGTCCTTTAGAAAGATGCCATCTGTTAAGTGGAGAGATTTAAAAGTGAAACTTCCAGGACATGAGCAAAATGTTGTAGAGAACCGTTAAACCTTTTTTTTTTTTTACCTTTCTTACTTTATTACATCTCCATTTTACAGCTGAGGAACCCAAGGCCCAGAGGTTAAAGCATTTCCTAGACTGGCATGGGTTGCAGAGGCGGATCTGGGATTCACCCTCAGGGAGCATGGCTCCTGAGTCTATGTTCAGAATTGCTCGATTTCCTCTCTGGGGCTTCACTGTCTGGAAACAGCACAGTCAGGGTTTCAGCTTAGAGGCGTCTGCTCTAAGAACAGACTCTTCTATGTCAAAAGACAAGTTACCTCATGTTTCTGGTCTCAGCTTGCCCCTCTGTGAAATGGGTGCCGTTATCCACATGACAGATCCTGTTGGACTGTAATGAGGAAGACATGATATAGAAAATGCACATGACAGACGTGTAGCTCTGAGGGGCAGTTAAGAGGTAAACATGTTTACACCGCTTTGAGATTTACATTGTGTTTTACTCAAGCTACTTAATTTTCATGCCAACCCTTTGATCCAAGTCTTATCCATCCCAACCCAAATATAAGGAAATGGATACTGAAAGAGAAAAAGTGACTTTCTTATGGTCCATGACTTAAACCAAGGTCTTCTGAATTCAAGCCGAAGACTCTTCTATATGACTTTTATGCTGAGAGTTCACAGGTTTGGGGGGGGGGTGCATAGACATTGTCATGTTCTTTCTTTGTTTTATTTTATTTTATTTTATTTTAGTCTCCCTGATCAGGTAGTGTAGTGACTTACACATGGAAAGGATTAAGTTAGCTTGTTCTTCACTGAATGAATCATGACTGGATGGAGAAGTGGCTTGGTTAACCAGAGACTTGGGGAAATGTAAGCTCCTTTATTTATGATTTGAGTTTCTGCTGAATCTGGAATCATCCTGGAACAAAGGTACTGAAAATATATCTGAAACATTCCAGTTCACGGCCTTTCTTTCAGGAAGAGAAGTGTAATACGTAAGTGAAACCTCACTGGTTGCCCAAGGAGCTGGCAACAGCTCCTAGTCATGCGATTATGGAACTTTTTGAACTGGAACATGTCTCAGAAAACATCTGATCTGACCTCCTGCTCTGTAGGAGGATTCCTCCATCACTGGGAACCTTAGTCGGTGGCTGAAGAACCAAGCCAACCTCTGCCTATCACTTTTCAGAGTTGAAATCAGGTTTGGATTCAAGAATCAAACCATTTATAAGAAATGTAACATTGAGCAAATTCTTTAAGTACCTTATGCCTCAGTTTACTGATTTGTAAAAGCACTTTGACACCTTGCTTTTTTCACTTAACTACACACCTGGGAGATTGTTTCATATCAATACATACAAAGCTGTCTAATTCTTTAATACACACACACTAAATTATTTAATCAGCCCACTATTAACATAGTTTATTTCCTATTTTTTGCTATTGTAAATATTCTTATAATAAATATTTTGGTCAGAAAACAAAGTAGCACCTCCTTCATAGGTTGTTGTGGCAAATAAATTCATATAAATCACTTAGAACAGTGCCTGGCCGATAAGAACTCCATAAAGACTATTATTATTTTAATTTTTGTTTCTTGAATAATTGGAATTCCTGGTAGAGGGACTATTGGAATAACAGGAAAAGGAAACAAAATGAGAAAACATGCAGCCTACTAGATGAATGTATTAGTTATGATTGAGCTTAGCCATGAGCAATAGCATAAACAAGGTAGAAGCTGATTCACAAGTCACTTTCAGGAAGTTTAGAGGTGCTCAGTTCAGGGCAAATGGCCCTCCCTGGCATCAGGGATTCAGGCCTCTTTAATCTGAATCCTCCGCTGTGGGTGACCTCTGCAGGTTATCCCATGGTCCGCATTTACTGCTGCAGCTCTAGCCATTATAGCCACATTCCAGCTAGTGGGAAGGGAAAAGGCTGAGGAGAGGAGCAGGGGAAAAGGGCACAACTTTGCTTTTAAAACCACCTCCAGCAAATTACACACACCACTTTTAACCCACTGGCCAGGACCCAGTTACATGGTCACACAATCGCAAGGAAGGCTGGGAAATGTAGTTTTTAATCTGGCAGCCAGGTGCTTCACAAAACATTATGAATCTAAGTGCCATGGAAGATGGAGAGAATAGGTATTGGGGGACATCAGTAATCAGCTACAGGGAGTTTGTGGAATTTGGGGAAAGGCAGTCCTACAAACTTTGCTTTGGTAAGAGGGAGTCTTGGTCAAGCTGAGTTTTGGATCCATGCCCCAAGGATTTTCATTAAAACTACCTCCTTCTCCCCAAACCATGGTCTCTCCAAGTCATGGTCTAGCAGGCCACTGCAGCAGGGTAGAGACTTTCCCATCCCCATGGTGGGAGGTGTAAGCTTTGGTTGTCTACCCTTGGGTTGACTTTGAGACGTGCCTAAGAAGAGCTGTGGACCACGTGCAGCTTGTGGAATCAGCTCACGTGACTTACATGTGCAAGATCAGCTTGACTCAATATAGAGCCCAGGTCAGACCTTGAAAAATTATAGCTGCTTTTCTCCTAGAGAGAGAACCATCCTTGATAGGATCTCTCTAAGGCTCTTCTTCTAACCGTGTAATGTAGACCTTCTGGTTACTTGGAATATCTAGTAAATCACATTCTAACTGATTGGGGCCTATGTGTATTCATTAGAGTTCCTCTTCTTATTCTGGATCTGATCCTTCTTTCTTGTTCCAATGTGATTACAATCTAAAGTAGTTGCACCTGGACGCCACACACACAAAAAGAAAATTTCAGGCCAGTCTCCCTGATGAACATAGATGCAAAAATCCTCGACAAAATATTAGCAAACTGAATTCCACAAGACACCTAAAGCATCTTATATCACAATCGAGTGAATTTTACTCTGGGGATATAAGGATTGTTCAGCATCTCCAGATCAGTCAATGGGATACACCACATTAACAAGCTAAAGGTAACCAGGGAGGGGCCTTCTGCTTTCTGGAGAAGCTGAGCACATTTGTACAAGGAGGGGGTCTTCTGACTGAGGCCAAATTGTGGAATAGGTGGGGTTGGCTTCAGTACCCTTGGGCTCCACTTCCTAAACCTCCTGCTCCCTCCTGGGCTCTCCAAACTCAGGGCTCTGGCTACTTCATACTCTGCCCATCTATGTCCCTGTTAAGTTTCCCATTCTCCCAAACAATTCTTAAGTACTTCATTACTAACTTCTCTAAAAACTGCTTAGCATTTTTAGGGGACTAGGCTAGTGATAGATGAACGTGTCCTTACTAAACACGTTGGCTGGCTAACCAAACTTGGAGCAACAGTGTAATTTTGGGGTAGTAAAGAAAATGTTAGGATTTGTTTTGAAATTATTAATGTTTGTGTCAAGAATTTGGTGATTAACCCACCCAAATTCATACAGATAGTAAATTGTGGAGGTGGGGTTCAGACCCAGATTCTCTGCTGACCACTATTCCCAGCCTCAACAGGGGATTCCAGAAAGGTCAACAGAGTGACATTTTTGGGGCAGATGGGTCTTTCAGGGTAGGCCTTGTCCCTCCCTCACAGATTAGCTCTCCTCTCCCACGTTGGGCCCTGGCTCAGGGAATGGGTCTCCAAGATCAGCTAAATATACAGGACTTTGGGTTCGCAGTTCAACTTGAGTCTGGCTGGGAGGAAAGATGACCAGGAATCACAGAACTCTGGAGGTGAGCCCGGGGCAAGTTTTTGTGGGAGAAATTGGAATGAGGCTGGGGCAACCTTCCCACCTCTGTCTTTTCCCCAACTCAATCTGAAAGTACGTCAAATAATGTGGTTTCGGCTCCGTTTAGCTTCTTTCAACCTGAAAGTCAAAGTTTCTCTCCAAAGGAGGGAAACCTGCATGAACTGAAACTGAAATTATTTAATGCGAAGCCCT
Organism: Halichoerus grypus; assembly: GCF_964656455.1. Taxonomy (NCBI): domain Eukaryota; kingdom Metazoa; phylum Chordata; class Mammalia; order Carnivora; family Phocidae; genus Halichoerus; species Halichoerus grypus. Next base: position 103,548,109 of record NC_135720.1, on the reverse strand, counting down.
GTGAACTGAAACTGTCAAATTTCACACAGCTCCGGTTTATCTTTCTCTTTTCCCAGCCACCCCCACACCCCCACACATTCATTCAGGAAACAAGTCAGATTTAGATGTTTTCCAATTGCCAGGCTCACAAAACCATCCATACACCAAATTTATACTCTAGAATTATAATGGCTAAAAGCGGCAAGGAATTATGGTTGGTGTATCTACCACCGAGTTTGACATGATGGGCTAATTAAAAAGATTATTCCATTCAGTGTAGAAAGCTCATCTCATGGAAGGCTGGGCAATTTCCTAGGATACCTGGGCTACTGGAAGGAATGGCAAGGAAACGTCTGCTTGCCTTCTTGTCCTATCTCAATAGTCTCTTCCTTCCTACGAAAAGACCGAAACATTAGATTTACCTGAAGATGGCTGCTCAGAGGCCTTCCCCTGATGCAACTGAAGGATAAGAGAAATGGTTGAGACCAGTAGGGCTTGTCTAACACTGGAAACTAGGGGTGACTATGGGATGATTTGGAGGTTTCCATGAGGGGTTGTCTCCATTATGTCTCTCCCATAGCCCCCAGTGCCCACCATCAGGGTTCCGAAGGGATCATCAACTCCAGGAAGTAAACAGTCTGCTGACAGCATGAGCGACTTGGCCCCCTTTGGGCTACCTGAATAGGAAAGATTAGTTTTACTGGACAGAAGAGTGGGCCAGGTAGAAATTCCTTTATTATTTGGGTGGGTTTCTTAACCACTTTGTACTTTACTTGAGTCTTCTGTCAACTCAGGAAGGGGCCTTAAGGTGACGAAGGGAGCCAAAGGGAATGGAAATTAATATTTTTAATGTTTGGTAAACACTTGTGTGTGTCATCTCAATTCACTTTCTTGATATACATTTACCAATGGCCGTTCTGAAACTCAGAGACAAACCCAAGGTCAGCTATTTAGGAAGTGGTTGAGCTGGGATTCTCTGACTCCTTCATGATCTCAACACTTTTTCTCTAAGGGAAAGGATTTTCAGGATTGCCTAGGATAATCTGCCCATTTTACTGAAGAGCAAGCTGAGGCCAGAAAGGTAAAAACAGAAACAAAACAAAACAAAAAAACCTCACTTAAAATCATATAGCTAGTTCGGATCAGAGAGGGGGAAGACCATGTTTCTTGGTTCCTAGACTATGATTCTTTCAACTACACCATACAATTGCAACAAGGAAAATCAAAAGGCCCTTTGCAAAAGCCAATTAAAATTATCAGAGTATGACTATGGGGTGGAAGGGAGAGCGATTTCCATTTTAGCCATGATGAGGAGGAAATTATATATATGACCCTTTTAGCCACAAGTTTTCATTATAAGCAGAATATTTCTTTCTGTTGCAAACATGAACCCAGCATCGTGAATGCTGGAATACTTTGTGAATAGATTCTCTATAGGGATGGATTAAAAATACCACAGTCCAGGTGATTCAAATGTGTAGCCAGAGATGAGAACCACTGGAAAACTCAAGAAACATCCTTTTATTAACTCCTTGGCCTTTAAACTCACCTTAAGCTGAATAAAAGCCTTTTGAAATTAATTTAATTATCATCATTTAGGCTGTGAGTTGAGATTCTGGCTTTCTTGGGTGTCATCTGCAGAATTTTGTAGACTGGCCAGACTGCATATGGGCGATATTTCTCTTTGGCTCTAACCCATGTTACACTTAATGCAGGCATTATTCAGAGTGCATTATGGTGAGAGAAGGAATTCGACCACACGCGCCCTTCTGACCTCGAGATTATGAGATTTAATGCGTGTGGATGTGTATTATGTCACACACCCACATATATTTACATGTAAAATATAGATATCTGCATACTACCTAACTGAAACGATTAGAGGTTTTTTCCTTCATTTCTTTTTCGGAGTCAATGATTCTGAAGAAATGTGACATTATTTCTGGGGGGAGATTTCTTGCCTCCCGCACCGCCCTGGTGAAAATCTTTCTTGGAACAATATGTCTTCTGTGAAACAGTCTCCACAGAAAGTCATGGAAATAAATCTTCCCTCTCACCACTCATGCTGAAGTCAAACCGAGTAGAGCACAGAGGCTTTGGAAGGATTGACACTCAAAGGAAGAGGGGAAAGTGTCCTGAAAATGGTAGAGGTTGGGGGAGGGCCCAGCATAGAATTCCCTTCTGGAGACCGTTCTATGGCACCGGGAGGTTGTGAGTTAGGCAAAGAAGAATATAAAGCTTTCCCTTCATAAATCTTCAGCTCTTACCTTTCGTGCCCCTTTAGTGGAGAATCGTAACAGCATGAAAGGGGACGTAGGGCTCTACTTGTCCTAACTCTCTGCTTTACCGGTGAGAGAAAACTCACAGGTGAACCAGAGCCAGCCACGTCATGTGGCTCCAGCTCCTTGAGTGGTCACAGGCGAGCTTGAGGCCCGGTGAGCCGCCATGGTGGGCCCCGCGGACCTGGAAGCAGGATTTCAAATGGTGGGGGGGTGTCTCTGAGACACCTCCTCACTATCCCAGCTGCTCACCTTCATTCTGATGAAGCCCCTTGTTCTCAACTGTTAGGGCCAGAAATCCAAAGAAAGAGACAGCTGGGTTGACAGATGTCTTTGGTGCATGAAGATAAGACCATAAATAACATTTATTTTATTTAATTAATTTAAAAGTCGCCTTCTCCGTGGGACCTGCCCTTATCACCTTATTAAAGTTCACCTGATTTCCCCCACCCCCACCCCCACTCAGTGCTTGTAGACGGAGGAACGACTTGAAACCCTCACTATGTGACAGGCACTGTGCTAAGTGCTGTCATGGTGATCCCACTGAATCACGAAAACACCCCCTCAAGGCAGGTTCTATTACTACCCCCACTTCGTACATGAGGAAACCAAGGCTTAACAAAGTTCATTGACTGCCAGAAGCTGTCTAAGTGGCTTGACGGGTGAGTCCCCCAAAGGTCACCAGCAAAGACGAGCAAGGCGGGCGTTTGCCTCCTCGCTCTCCATTCCCGCCCCCTCTGTGGGGAAGGTCAGGGCTTCCAGAAATTTCTTTGAAGGAGGAGCCCTGTCCTCTTGCGGTTCTTGAGGCACTTTCTGGCCTTGCTGTGGGTTCCTGTGACCTGACGTTCCAAACAGAGGCATTTGCTAATTTCCTGAAGAAAGCTCCAGGAAGTCTTGTCCTCGGGTGAAAGCTGTTCACAGTAGGTGAGAAAAAGGGAAGTTTTCAGACCACCACACACTTGGAGGTTTCATTTTCAGTGTTGTGTGGGGCTGACAAATAAACCTATCTGAGTTGGCTCTCCTTCCTATCCCGCCCCACCTCCTGCCTCTCCTCTTTGCCAGATCCATGTGGATGTTTCGGTTAACTTTATCCCCTCCTGTGTTATTGTTGTTGTACCACATATGAATGTGGTGCTTCTGTAGCCCAGAGGAGCACGGTTGAGTTACAGTAACAAGCTACGAGCTGGAGGAAAGTGCTGCAGTTTTTGGCTGGTCCGGTCCCAGATATACACCCGCACATCTGGACAGGAGATCATGTGACAGCCTGAAAAGCCAGAAACATATCCTGGATACCATAAAAAATGGGTTCTGTTAAATTAAAAAGGCTTTAAATACTGGCTCAGCTGGTTTGGGGGGGTCTTTCTTTCTCTCTTTCATTGTTCTGGAATGTGTTGTAAGATTTGTGATTGCTGAAGCTTTAATTTAATATTGGGAACCCATCATATCGTGAATTTGTTTGCAAGTTTTTCTGAGGTTCAGCCAACCCTTCTCCACCTCCCTAACTTTGGGCATGGCTTGTCGATTTTTGGGATCAGGGCTTTATATCTTGGTAAAAAAAAAAACACTAGAATAAAAAGAAGAAACTCTCCCGTTTCCCACTTGTCAACCTCTCCCTCAGATCCCCCCCAAGAAAACCTTCAACACCCCCCCCCCACCCCTGGTCAAAGCCTGTCTCCTTTTACGATCTTTAAGAAAGATCCTGTAGGGTAGTAAGCTTTAAAATATTATTGGTAAAGAGAAATGTCATCGTTCTCTCTGGAGAGAATCCAGAACAGATTGGAAATAAAACATTTCTTGAAATGAACGGATGTTAAACACCCAAGTATGGTTAAGACTCTATCCCTGCAACTCAGAAGAAAAAATATATCTATTTTCTTTTTCTTACGCAAATAAAACATTCTTGTGTTGCCCGCTGGACATATCTTTCTCCCTGATTTACCAAGATTGCAGAAACCAGGATTAAACAAGGCACCCATTCCAAAACCAAAAATCTGTTTTCTCAAACTATCCAAGACAGAATGACTTTGGAAGTGAGCATGTGATAAAAAGACAAGATAGAAAAAAAACTGTGCCTTGTTTCTGTTTAAAGAATAAACAACCAATTAGGCAGAGTGCTCTCTCTTGGCATTTGTACTATCTGCTGGTGATGATTTGTCTTTTCATTTGGAAAAAAAACAAATAGAAACAGTATTGGTAAAAAATCACCAGCTTTGGGTTTTCTAAAGTATGTGAAAACATTTTATTTTAACACGTTCATAAGTCCAGTGTTTCTCTTCCCACCCCTGACCGTCAGCTTCCTGGGAGCAAGGACATTGCCTGTCTTGCTTACTGCTCAGTCCTCAGGATCTGGAACGAGGGCTCACCAACACTGCTGCTCAGCGTGAGCTGTGTATCTCTGTTTACCCCTCCCGATGTGCTCCATACCCTTCCCTACCCCGCTCGGCACCCTGGAGCTGACTTGTGTGAACTGTGTCAATGGACTCTGTGATGGTTACGTTTATGTGCCAACTTGACTGGGCTAAGAGATGCCCAGATAGCTGGTAAAACATTAATTCTGGGAGTGTCTCTGAAAGTGTTTCTAGAAATGGTTAACGTTTGATTGGTAGACTAGATAATGTGGGCAGGCATCGTCCTATCTGTTGGGGGCCCAAATGGAACAAAAGGCCAAGGAACAGTGAATTCTCTCTTCTTGAGCTAGGATGGCCATCTCTTTCTGCCCTCAGACATCAGAGCCTCTGGTTCTCAGGTCTTTGGACTCTAGGCAGCACCAGCAGCCCCCAGTTCATAGGACTCACCCCACTGGCTGTCCTCATTTTCCAACTTGCAGATGGCAGATGATGGGACTTATCGACTCCAAAACCACATGAGTCAATTCCTATCATATTTCTCCTCACACTTGTGCTTCTTTGGAGAACCCTGGCATACACTGGCTCCCTGGCCCTCTGGCTTCCCTTTGGATACAGCCAGTGGAGATACTAAGGGACATCAGCAGACAGGCTGACCAGAGCCTGTCAAGCCCAAGGATGGTAATGGCTCCCCTTCTTCTTGTCCCAGGGCATTGCACAAGCCCTTGTAACAGTCTCTTCATTGCACTCATAAAATGACCCATTTGAGGTTATCTGTTTCCACCATTATCTAGATCTCGCTGGGGTCCTGACGGATGAAATCGAGATTTATTGAATGAACAAATGGAATGAGGTTTCACCACAGTGAGCCATGCCTCTGGATCATTGCAACAAGTCAGTTCCAGAACCATTTTATCCCATACTCCATTCCTTAGGGATGGAGTGGGCATCATGAGTTCAAGGCTCCAAGGATGTGTTGGAGTTGTTTTTCCCCAGGAAAAATCCACAATCCACTCCCACACTATCCTTCCTTGTTTCTTTTGTGGTCGGTGATAAAAACAAAGTAGTTTGTTGCATTTAGAAAGCTCCATTATCGAATCACCTGAATCACCTATTGTTCATTCATTCATTCATTCATTCATTGATTCATCATTCAACAGAAATTTAATAAGCATCCCTATGCGTCTAGAGATGGCAATTTTTATTTCCTCTTGCATGCCACCTAGGAGATTTCATAGAGCATGGCATTGAAGAGAATTCTGAATTCTGGGCTCAGTGGGAAACTGTGCCAAGATCAATCAGTAATGTCTGCCATAGATAGAGGAGTGGAAGCACATATGATCAGTATTCACATGACCATTATTCACCATCCCTGCGTTAGATGCCACTGAGTGAGCAAAAAACCTATAATAAATCCTAATAACAAGATGATTTTTGCCTTCAGCTTCGCTCCTTCATGTTAAGAGCTTCTGATACACAATAACTACCACCCCTCAAACACACCCAAATGGTTATTTTATTTTACAAAGGAATCATTGACCTGCCAGTGACTATTTTCCTAATTGACATTCCAGAAAAACAAAAATTAAATGGAAAATTTTTCAGTCTACTTTCCTGAAATGTAAATGATGGGCTGCAATGACAAGACTGTCGCCCCACCTTAATTAAGATGAAGATTTGCTAACTGGTTTTTATCACTTTTGGGTAATTTGTCACAACCATCACCCAGGAGTCAACAGCATCCTTTCTGGAAAACTCTTGTCTCCAGACCTCTCTTCCTGGATTTCCTTAATAAGAGAACACACATGAGGAACTTACTATCCTCAGCCTTTCATTCTTGATTACAGTGAATTTTGGTTCTATATCCAGCTCAACCAGTAAGACAATGGATTTGACATGGAGATTCCCTTGAATGGAATTTCCCTTGTCCTGGATGTGCATTCCTTTGGGGTCAGATTTTCTGACAGCACTGTTTGGCACCTAATCCTCTTTCTGGAACCCTGTTTCTTTGCTACCTTGCTCAGCAGTCCTGGGCAAATCACTTACCCTCTCTGGGCCTTCCTCTGACAGGAGGGGATTATCTAACAAAAACTGATATTTACTGAGCACATAATTTGTGCCAGTCTACACACTAAATGCATTTTGCTACATGTGTATACATTTAGTACTAAATCAGCACCCTGGATATGTAATAAATGGTTTATATTAAGGATCAGCAAACACTTTCTGTAAAGCAAATATTTTCAGCTTTAGAGGCCATATACCCTCTGTTGCAGTTACTTAATTATGCCACTGTAGTTGTGAAAACAGCCATAGAAGTATGTAAACAAATGGCAGTGTTCCAATAAAACTTTATATACAAAAGCAGGCAGTGGGCCTGATTTGGCCTGCAGGCTATAGCTTGCCACCCTTACTTTACATGAATTTCCCCATTTAATTTGTGTAACAATTATATAAGGTAGGTACTAATTAACTAGATGAAGTCACTTTTCTGAGGTTGCCAAGATAGGAAGATCCAGGATTCAAATGCAGTCTAGTGGCCCTATTTTTAAATCACCCATCTGAGTTTCTAAAAGCACCAAACATTGACCCACTTCTCCCTGCACTTGTCCCTGCACAGTGTCCCAGCCTGGGTCCTCCCAATTCTCTCCTGTCCCTTTTTTCCCCTCTTTCAAAAAGGCCACCGTTCCCAGGCATCCATTTCCTCTGAATGCACCATCTGTCCTCAGCACTGAGTTTGGCATCAACCCCAGCACGTCCTAAATTCTCTTACATTTTGAGTATTAAGTCCTCTGCCAGACTGGGGTTTCTCTCGGTCTACATAAAATTGGAATGAAATCACAAATGAAACCAAAGAGCTCACATTTGAACAATGCCTGTTCAATAACTATGTTGACGATCCTGTGGTTTTGAGTTTAAACCTTTGGTTCCACTGTTAACTTGTCATGTGACCCTGGGCATATCGAAATCTCTTGGTTCCTTATCTATCAATGATGATTAAAAAAAAACAAAACAACAACCCATAAGTTTGTTATGAGGACTTGCCAATAAAAACTTCATGCAGCCATAGAGATACAGAGCATAGGGATGCCAAGCCATCCTTTTTCATTTCCTTGTTTTGAGGAATGGCTGTAAAAGTATTTTACTCACTGTCAGTTAGTGGTATGTGTTTGGGTCTGGTGGCCCTCTGTCCTGGGCGGGTGAGTGGGAAGCCACAGGGAGGCTTCATCTCGTGCTCTGGGTTCAGAGCTTGGCATGAGGGGTAGAAGTTACCACTTCCAAGCTCCAGTCTTTGCCATCTGTGCTGGGTAAGACTCCAGGAGAGGGTGGATCCATAGATCCACCCACTCATTGGGGCCGGTATTTATTGTGTGCGAGCTCTGGGCCAGGCAAAACTCTGGGCCTGGAGAGTTTGGTGGCAAACAACACACACTAGGCCTCCTATACTCCAGCTAGACCCACAGACACTCAACAGCTCCTCACCCAGGGCGGTAATGACACCATGATAACTGCTGTGAAGTGAGCAAGGGCCGTGAGAGCTTATGACAAAGAAGAACCCCAGACCTGGGTGAGGAGGGTCCAGGGAGATCCTACCTCGAATGTGCCTTCACTTCCCTGCATCCACCAACCCTGGCTGTGCAAAGGACCTGAGGACAGAAGTAGCTGGGTGCTCTGAAGAAGTGAGACCAGAGTGCTGGGGGTCTTGGGGATATGAGTTGAGGCCAGAGAGATGAGGTAGAGGCCAGATCAGGGGGTGCCTTGTAGGTGATGAGAGTATTGATTTTATCTCAAAGATAAAAAGAAACTATCAAGAGGTAATAAATTGGGGGTAACATGAACATGGATGGGCTAAGAAAATAAGGGCTCAAAAGGATACTGATGGAGCTTAAAGCTTTTGAGATGAAAATCTGGCCCCAACCACTTTCTCATCCTTCTCTTCCCCACATCTCTTTATACTTATATTTCACTTATATAAATGAAATTATTTATACTTTATTTATATAAAAGTATTTATATATTTACTTTATATTTATATCATATTTGTATTTCAACCCTTCTCTCTGACAGACAGGTCTTCTCTAGATCCTTTTACCCCTACTCCGTGGCCACACCTCTGGCAATACCCTGCTCCCACAGGAAGGTGATCTCATTTCCTTGGTGCTTGTGTAGGGCCTGCCTTCCTTCAGAACCAGCTCATGTCTCACCTCCTCCATGAGTCCTTCTTGGGTGGCCCTTCATCACATTATAAGATGTAGTCAGCACAATAGACAAACTAGAAGGGGATAGTTCAAAGTCTTCCCAATCTCTCACTTTAATCTCTACCCCTAAAGCTCTTTCCAAAAGCCCCAGCTCTAGTTTTCTCTCACCAAGAAATTATCTACAGGCCATTAAATACCACCCTTGCTCGTCCTTCAAGATGGACCTCAGAATCGCTCTTCACATGAAACCTCCCTGACTGCTCCCGTGGGAAGAGACTTTGATCTAGCCCTCCTCTCAAATACTATCCACTTACTGATGATTGTTAGTTAAGAAGACAAAATGAAACAAAACAAACAAACCTTTGTCTACATAGCCATCATGTTCCCTAACCCAACATAAAGTTTCTTAAACGTGGGGATGGTACTTTGTGACTCTTCCTATATTCTTCTTCACTAACGCAGCATCCTGTAGATGTTCAATAAATCGTGTTTCTTGGTAGTTCTTGGTCTGAGGTCACAAGTTCATTTGTGCGCCTGGATTCATGGGAGACAAGAGGCTTGTCCCTTGAAGTCTTTCTTCCGCACTCTGATCAGAGTGATCAACCTAAAACTTCCTTCGGTGTCATTCCTCTTCTTTAAGCCATCAGCCTGGCTCCTCGTTGCCACATAATAAAATCTGAACTCCTTAGAACAGCAGCTTCCTGCATCTCTAGCTGTGTTTTAGTTTGTGTATCTGTGTGTGTGTGTGTGTGTGTGTGTGTTAGTTTTTACTACTGCTGTGTAACGAATTACCATGAACTCAGCAACTTGAAACAACTCATTTATTATCTCATGGTTTCTATGTTGGGAGTATGGGCATGCCTTAGCTTGGTATTCTGCATCAGAGTCTAAACCAAGCTGCCATCAAGCTATCAGCTGTGGCTGGTGTCTCATCGGAGGCTCAACCAAGGAAGAATTCACTTCTAAGTTCACTCTGATTGTTAGCAGAATTTATTTCCTTGTTTGTTGCAGGCCAGAGGTCTCCCTTAGCTACTAGAAGCCTCCTACAGTTTCTTGTCCACTTACTTCATGGCAGCTTGCTTTCTCACAGCCAGCAAGGGAAGGAGAGACTCCCTACAAGTCTTCTAGGAGTCTTATATGATGGAATAGAACACTACCATGCCTTTTGCGATGTTTTATTGGTTAGAAGTCAGTCAAAGGACATTTCCATTCACAAAGAGGGAGGATTATATGAGGGTATGAACACCAGAGGGTGAGGATCTAGGGTCTGTCAGCCTCTTCTCTGCTTCTGGAAAGTGAACTCCAGGAATACCAGATGTTTCTACTTCTGTAAACATACCACGTCCTTTTACATCTCTAGGAATTTACACATGCCATTTGTATCTGACTAAAATGTCCTCCCCTACTTCATCTCTCCAGTAATTCTTCCCCAGTGTCCTTTACCCTAGAAAAATTTAATCAAACCCTTCTCTGCAACACTTCTGTTCTCTGGGCTCATATCTATGGTCATGCTCATTACTTGTCTCTCTCTGTACAATATGGTAGACTATAAAACAGAGCATAAATACCATACAATATCTACAGTATTAGACTGTCATTTCTTTTAGATTGGGGAGTATGTGCTCCTTTCTCTATCTCCAGTGCTCACATCTAATATTTGGTTGATAAAACTGGAGAATGTATGAAAGGTGGCTTCTTTAATGGGAAATGGTCATGGATCTAAAATGAAAGGTCTGTAACCACTTTGCTCTCACGCTCCCTAAATAAATTTTGAAAAGTTATTTATCCTTTCAGATGTTTTTGAGCGGATATCCATAATCAATCAGTTTTTATTAAGTTATGCTGCTATAACAAACATACCCCCAAATCTTTGTGGCTTACAGTAACAGAATCTTAGGTCTTGCTTACCTGATACTTGGATGCAGGTTGTTTATGGCTGTTTCATATGTCTTCTTCTTTCCAGGATCCAGGCTGAAGCAACACCTGCTGTTTGGGACATGATATTCTTGTTACAGAAGGGAAAAATAGCTCTGGTAGAGCCATGTGATGACTTTTTAAAGCTTCTGTGCTGCTAAGGCGCACATCATTTCCCCTCACATTCTATGGGCCAAGGCAGGTCATATGGCCATGCCTGACCCAAGGTTATTCTTCTTATAAGAATAAGGCAATAAATAATTAAGTTGAAGCAAAAACACAATCTATCACAACTTCTAAAACTTTTTATTCATAGGCTTAATAGTTGCAAATGTTGTGAATTTTGGCATATTGTGCATGTGCTTTAAATATCTATTTTTGGTTATACAAAACCCCCTTGGCAAAGGGGAGGGTTCAAATAAATCAGTCAGATCAGCCTTGTTTTTGTTAGAAAAGTTGACTTAAAATTTCAGTTCAAATACACTTGTTGATATGTTCCTATGGGAACCATTCATTTCTAATTCATAGATAGGTAGATAGTCACACAGATAAAGCCACAGAGCTCTGTCAACAATTTGTGTCCTGAAAGAAATAAGGTTCTGCCCCTTTAGTAATCTCATTGCTTTGTTGTAAAGGAGTTCCTTTTAGAACAATGCATGATTGAACTGTCCTCTTGTTTGGCATCCCAGAGGTTTTTACTCACCAAGGTAATGGCCCAAAGCAAGATTTGGATGGGCAAGAAGTATACCATATTTCATCAGGTACGTAACTGTGAAAGGGACATGAGGAGCAGACATAGTAGTCTAGAGGTGCTCTGTTAAAGAGTGTTTATGGTTGTTGACGATCTGGAGAATGATACCCTCAAATTATTCTTGTCAATGTAGCCCTCCTACCCCCAGTAGTCTTTGGGCCCTGAGGAGAACACACACCTAGTTTAAAGATTGTTTCTGTAAGATATGGGATGTTCTAGGTGGAGGTGAAGAGGAAAATGAATGGAAGAACCTCAATGAAAAAAAGAACCAGAAAGAAGAAAGTAGAATCAGAGGCTCAAAACATACAGAAAAAGTGTGAACGTTGAGAAATAAAAGCTTTCCCTTGCTAAAGCTGGCCAGGGAGATGATATAAGTCTTCCCCTTCCTGGAGAGGAAGAAACACCAGAGATGGGGGTGGGAAAGGAAAGAGAACTTGAGGGCTCTTCCCAGAGCAAGGGGTAAGCATAGGGGGAAGAGTCCTGGACACCAGCCCATGAAGGATGAATGTGTTGGTGCCAGTTTGAGGAAACATCACGTACGTGGTCTCTCTAGTTGATTTCAGAGGAAGTTTTAGAAATCATTGATTTCATCTGCTCGTCACCAGCATGATTAATACATGTTTCAGGACACACATACACACACACACACACACACACACTCTTATTAATGAAGCCCGTATGCCTCATACAAGAAACAGATCACAAAGCTCTGGAAATACTTTTCTGGGACATTTCCTGTCCCTGCCCCCACTACTCTATCACCCACCACCCACCACTTCTTTTCCTTCCTTTCTTCACTTTCTCTTCTTCTTTCTTCCCCTCTTTTTGTTTTCTGCCTCTTTCCTGTCCTTCCCTTTTATTCCCATACTCATCCCCAAAGTCTTTCCCCTGCCTCAATTTTTTAGTCAGCAACTGACACTGATGGAGAGGGAAATAAACATACTGTGCACCTCACCTTAGAAAAGCTCAGGAAGATGTTAGCTTGGGAAGAGCATCTTTGTTGGGGAAATGAATCAAGGTACTGAGGTATTACCGATCTAGCCAGGTATAATGTGGCACAGCAGCAAAGACTTCCTTAGGAGCCTTAATCAAATCTGTATTTATTATTAAAAAATATATGTTCGATAGAACTGTAGGATGCCAGAAGGGGAAAAGAACTTAGAGAATCTAATTCAAAATGCTCATTTTACACAAGAGGAAACTGAGGCCAGGGAAAGGAAATGATTTGTCCAAAGTTACATAGGACTAGCGATTTTCCACCTCATAATCCATTATATATAGGAAATGTTGGGACCCATGAGTCAAAAGTCCAGAGGAAATCTGTTAGTGTGCACATATATGTACATCACAGTCATAGTAAATATTACAGACAAAATGTGCACATTTTTTTATCTCCTTTTTGTTGGGGTTTTAACTGAATATACTCAGCTCCCAGTTATTTAGGAATGGGATACCTATGGTAACTGAGGAACTTGTTTGCCCATTGTAACCATGTGGCTAGATCACAGACAGTGACAAATATCCACGTAGGCTTTTTAATCTATTTCCGACTGAAGTCTTAAGCAAAATGTGCCTGTTATTAGGATTAGCCAACATGATCTGTCCCCCTAGGAAGCACTGAGCTGGGAATTAGGAGAGCTGGGTTCTAATCCAGCCCTGCTGCTGGGTTTTTTTCTGAATGGCTTTGGGAAGTCCCCGCCCCTCTCTGGCACTCGATTTTGGCATCTGCAAAGTGTGAATAATACCTCATCAATTGTGAGAAGTTAATGAAATGCAGAGTGCAAAGCACACGATAAATGATTGAATGCTGCAATAATGGAAGGGACTTTAATTTTGATTACTACCTGCGCTGGCCATGAGAACTGCGGATTTGTTTTTTTATAGGCGAGAGATGTCCTCCCAAATGCCCTCTTGTGGCATTTCAATCTCCACCCGGTGTGCTCCTCTTGGAGAGGCTTTTAGGAGGGTCCCCTTGTCATCTGAAGTACTACCCAATCCCCTTCCCTGGCTACCTTTCAACCCACTTCACCAGTTCGAGCTCCATCTTTAGCGCTTATCACTCCCTGGCATATTATGAAGTCTTTGCTCTTTCTCCCCTGTGCGAATGGAAGATCCATGCGGGTAGGGACTTTGGCAGTTTTGCTCAGTGCCTTTTTCCCAGGGCCTAGAACAAACAGTGCCTGGCTCATAATTCATGTTGAATAAGCACTTGCTGGCAGATGAATAAACACAAGAGCTCCTGAGGGAACGTGACGGTATATATATATAGCAGGAGATGAAGGACCCATAGGAGGAGGAAGAGGTGACTCAGGGCTGGTGACGATAGCTTGGCTGATCTACAAATTCAGATTTGGTGGTCTGAGTGCAAGGTGTGAATGCCCAGAGATAGCTGAGCAGTTTTATCAGAGTTTTATCTCTAAATACCAGTGATAGAAAAGACCAGAACAGTTGAGTGTCGGTGGCTCACCACAGTGAGATGTGCTCCTGCTGCCATTTCATCCAGAGACCTGGGTGGAGCTAAGATGGTGGGGAGGAGCGGTTCATTCCTAAAACACTCAGGGCCGACAGGAGAGGTGAGGACATGAGGAGGGGGTCAAGAATGGGAGGCAGATTGGCCCGTGGCCCTTAGAGACCCCTCACATCTCCAAGTGTGAGCCAGCCCCTGCTAGAGGCAAGTCAGGATCTGAGGCCAACTGTTGGCCCAAACATGGAAACCTGTTGATGATGGACTGTACAGGTGACAGTAATGGAAGCTTCTGGAAGTTTCTGGTTTTGTGAACCAGGTAAAAGGATTCACCCACAAAGAGCATTTGGAACACTGAAAGGAAGTGCACTTGGTTCTTCAGAGATCTCTAGGTGACCTTGTTCTGAGTTGATTTTCAGGGTGTTGGGCTGATAAAACTGGCCGTTGCCAGGAAGTCAGCTCGACGATCCTGACCTCTATGGTAGTACACAGGCTGTATTGTAATGTATGATGCCGCACTGTCTATATTATTTAGTACTATATATGCACATATGGACATACACACACATCTTCTGTGTGTGTCAGGAAAAGGCCGCAGACAGAAAGAGGCCAGGAGGCGGGGGGTGGGGATGGCCCAGATGTCCCCATGAGCAGTGCTCACTGTGGGCAAGGAGCCTCGTGCTCGTCCTCTCCTCGTTCTGGATGCACAGCACACGGAGTGGGTCTGCGGCGCTCTGCAATCCAACTCAGGGCCCTGCTTGAAACGGTCGGAACAGCACTTCCGAGAAATGAAGGAAAGTAGTGAAACACAGCTAATCCCTGTCTCTGTCCCAGGTGGCCGAGCTTGCGGAATGCCTGTTGCCCAGAGACCCACCGTGCTAGCTGACACAGGTTGTGTTTGCACGTTCCCCCCAGCCATGTGCAGTCCACAGACACGGGTCTGCCTGTCAGCAATTCTGAGTCATTCTCTTTTCCATTCTGGTTTTGGGGCTGGGCCTCCCGAGACCCCCAGGTACATCCATTAGGGGTTGCCCTCGGGGGCCTGGGGGATGCTAAGCTGTGGGTCAGCTGGCCTTTGCTTGGGCCTGTTCCCTCCTGAGGGAACAGATGACACTTCTGGGGTGTGTCTGAGTTTGGCCAATGGGGAGGAGGAGATAGGGGAGCCTGGTCCCTGGCGCTCACTAGGGCCTGGGAAGAGTGTGGAAGAGCCATCCGCCCTCCCCACGATCTTATTCCCACCTCCCCACTCTCCTTTGGTCAACAGCAGGATTGGAGAAGCTCTTTCAGTGTGGCCGTGGGATTCCTGACCTCGACACCGTCCTCCTGCCTTAGAGCAATGGGGCCCATATTCAGATCTTTTAAGTTTTCTGTGAAGATCTTGGGGAAGCTGCTTTTCTCCTCAGGATGCTTTCTCCCGCCAGCCAAGTCATGTTCCGTTGAGGTCATGGGAGATGGATTATTTTACACAGGCATTTGCAAATGACGGCTCAAACTTGAATCTACAAGTAGGTGTTGATGGCAGAAACTTCCAGGCATCTGTTTCCATCCCTTTGGCACCCCCACCCCCAGCATCTGCTCCACACCTTTCGGGCTTGCAGAAACTTTCTGTTCTCCTTTGAGTGTGTCTTCTCTGGCATTCAGTAGGAGCTCTGACACGTGGAGCCCAGAGCTGGGGGTAGCCGGGAGACTCAGGGTCCTGGCGGTTGTCTGCCGGGGACAGCGGGTTCAAGGCTCAAGGCTGAATGGCATTTGAAGTAGCCCGTGGTGTCTACGGCCATACCACCCTGAACGTGCCCGATCTCGTCTGAAGTAGCCCGTGGTACTGAAACTCACCCGCCAACTGCCAACGTATGTGAGGAGGACCACACACCACTGTTTTCTTTTGTAATACACTCCCTCCTTGCCCCCCACCTCATGTTAGAGTCAATGTTGTGCTATATCCAAGGGAGTTTTTCTTGGCACAATCATGGATTTGTCTCTATTTTTGACGTAAGTCACAGAACAATTGTTCGCAAAGACAGTGAAAGGAAAATGGGGTAATCATAACCAAATCCTCTCTACCTGCTCTTTCATTTCCCACCCCTCTGAAGAGGTTTAGATAGGACCATGGCTTCTTCCCCCCTCCCCTCAGCCCTGTAGCTTGCCCCTCCTCCCCTAAACTCTTTTAGACTTTGTGTTATTAGATAGGAGAGTTTTAGAATAGCCCACAATAAAGGTTGGACAACTGTGCTAGGCTTTATTCTGACATCTTTTTCCCCTTAGAAGACTTTTTATTTGGATGAGGACTTCTCAACCTCCAAAGGCGCTAAGACTATGAATGTAAAGAGCACCACAGCTCCTCTCGTTTTCTTATCCAAATTGGTGGTCAGTTATTTCAGTGAATTTATACCCATTTCTAAAACTCTTCCAAGTCTAGTTCATATTAAAACATATATAAAAATAACATTCATTTTTAACAAAAACATATATAAAAATCAGATCTTGATATCTTCTTCAAAGGCCTCCAAGGCCTCATGGCTACCTGCAGGATGAAGTCCAAAGAGTGAGCCAAGCTGCTAAATACAGTCGCATAGGTTGTATACTGCACAATGCTAAGGTTCACCATATTCTGCACAACCATTCTAAGGCCCAGCAATAAGGAAAGCATTCAAAGCTCCTCACAGTACATTTTTAAGCAACTCATCTAATTTTATGTTCCCTAAGCCTATAGGTATACCTTTAACTTTAGCCAGTCTGGTCTCACTGCCCTTAAACACACCCTGGAATTCCTACATCTTGGCCTTTACACAAACTCTTCCCTGAGCATGAGGAGCATGGGTTCCTCATTTCCACTCAGCTGCATCTTCCCAGTCCTTTAAAACCTACCTTAGGTTTCACCTTCTCTGCCCACAACCCCTGGAAGCCACTGCCATTGCTTCTGAGCTTCTAGAGTACGTGTTGTCAATAAGCCCCTTGAGACACACTGCACACAGCTAGAATTTCAGTTTTCTTCCCAGGAATTCTCTATCTCCAACTAGATTATGAGCGTTTGAAGACGGAGCCCATGTTAACATTTCCTGAATTTCCTAGAGCACCAGACACAGTGCCTGACATACAAAGTGCGCTCAATAGATTCTTGATCTCCTGGCTGGTTGGTTCAAGTTGCTTTGTGAAGAATCCACACAACCTCTCTCTCAACCCCTTGTTATTTTATTCCAATTCCTGGAATTTCATAATAACCGAGATGGTTCCAGAAAGCTGATACAGACCATTTCCTCCAAATAAACCCATGTTTTCATATGACAAGCTGTGGAGCTTTCTATAAAAGAAACCCTCTGTTTAGGTCCCATCAAACACATGCCAGATAATAGTGATAATAAAACAATGTCCATTTATTTAGTGCTTACCGACTGTATGCACATGGACTAAATACTTTACATACATGATCTTATTTAATCCTCAGCAAAACAAAGGATAGATACTTCTGTTTTCCCAGCTTTATAGATGAATAAACAAAGGCTCAAAAAGGTAAAGCAGTTTGTCTTAAGTCACAGAGCTAGTTAGCCGTGGCCCCAGGATTTGAACCCAGTCCTTCTGAATTTCCAGGGTCTTAACCACCGTGCTGGTACACAAGGTTTCCCAGGTCAGGTTTAGAGCACTTTTGAAGGGCATCCGGGTGGTAAGACACTCTGTATTCAGAGCTGACCTTAATGTGGCCACAGGCCTCAATGCTCATAGCGTGTCTGCCAGAAACTAGTTAATAGGCCTTATCTTTAAGCGATTGGACTAAGTCCCTTCCTGTTCTAAGAATTTATGAAGCTACAAAAAAGTAAAGACACGGCCCTTGCTCTCAGGAATTTACAGTCTTGTTGGGGAGGGAAGATAGAAACCTTCATCGGAGGAAGACCTAGCTAAGTAGTTAGACCCAGCCAGGTGAGTGGTGGAGATGGGTGGGTTCAAGTGCATGGCAGGGTCCGAGAGGCCCGCGCTGTTTCTCTGCAAGCAGAGTGAGCTCGGATCTGCCATCAGAGGGATGCCTTTTCTTGAAGGACAATGAGCTTGACCTTCTCAACAAGGCCCAGAGAGGCCTTGCCAGAGGACTGAACTGTGCATATCGCAACCCCAGGATGTTTATTGGCCAGGCCGTTTTGACCCTTCAACAAGATGTTTCTTGAGCAAATTTTTTGGAATTTTGGTGGGCTCTGACCT
The DNA here is from genome assembly GCF_964656455.1 of Halichoerus grypus. NCBI lineage: Eukaryota > Metazoa > Chordata > Mammalia > Carnivora > Phocidae > Halichoerus > Halichoerus grypus. The sequence continues at coordinate 103,529,990 of NC_135720.1, read as the reverse complement.
GCAGTTTTCACTTCCAAAATAACTTGACTTTTCTAAAGTGGTAATTTCATTTTCATGATAATACTAAACTGAAGCCACATGATCTCTAATTGGAAGCAGGTCTTGGGCCGCAGAGTTGCCAAGAAGCAGTAAGAAACATGCTTATTCTACTACTTTGCTTGAGGCACTCAGCATTTTTGAATGCCTGGGCAGAAATATAGTTTTTTAAATAAAGCCAATCCCTGAGAGAGGAGGGGGTGAGTGGAGGGGAAAGCAAGGCAGGGGTGGGGGTGGTTAGAAATGGGAGAATGGGAAAAAACTGCTTTTTTTCCCCTTCTTTCTTTCTTTTTTAAATTCAAAGCAAGGAAAATCATACTCTTTAGTTTTGTACTTAAATTCTCCCGTGTGTGTCCGCCATCTCTGGGTATTGGTGAAATCGGGCTATGTCGTTCGTCTCTTGGGGTGAGGGTGGGAGCATCCATCCATGATGTTCTTTCCACTTTCCAGGTTCCTGCTGTCCTGATTTCCTTCAGGCAGTGAAGCGCAGGGCCGGCTTCATGAGACACGCTGGGAATCATTCCTTTTTTGTTTTCTGGGTTTTGTTGTTGTTGTTGTTGTTTTGTTTTGTTTTGTTTTCCCACATCACACTTCACTTGTTCTATTAATTGTATCCTGACGAGAGATGCAGTAACTCTTCCTCCAGTGGCAGTTGGAAGATTGTTTTAACAAGTCTCTCTGGAGGGAGACAAGAAAGCCACCCCAGCTTTTCTTTTCACAGCGCAGCGGAGAGGGTCCCAGGGAAGGCTCCAGAAAATACTGACTCGAAGGAAATCTTTTAATGACGTTTTTAAAAAGAAGCAAAACAAACCCCTCTCTGAAAACAGAAATTATATAACGGATTAAATGCATATCGGAACTTTCTGACGGAAGCCAAAGCTGTTTTCTAAATACAGTTGGGAGCTTAGTAAATCACATGGTGTTTTCCGAGCGTCTTCCTTTCCCCGCTGCCCTCAGTTTCCTGCGAGGCACCGTTTTAGACAACCTCGCTGGAGGGGACTCCAGGCTCTGCGGGTGTCCCACTCTGCCAGTTAATATCTTCCCGCGAGCGGGCGCCCTCCACACCCCCGCCGGCCCGCAGCCCCGCGGGGCCTCCTCCTCCAGGCTGGCAGCACCCCTCCCTGCGCGCGCCGTCCCTCCCGCTGGCCTGGCCACTCCTGGACTTGCGCCCTTCTGCCAGGGCTGCCCGTGGCCTGGGCTGTGCCGGAAAAATCCTGGCATGATCGTTACGTTCCTTTTCCCACTTTGCACACCATACGAACGGCAAGGTCTTTAAAAGGAAGTATGAAGAAGTGAGAGAGGAAGGGCCAAGTGAAGGGGAGAGAGAAACTTCTAGATTTCAGCCGGTAACTGCGGCCTGTAAAAAAGCCGCTACACCCTGGGCTGGGAGAGGGTAGCCCAGAACTTGGGTTGAAAGAGAAAGTCCCTGGGGGTGGGAGCTGGGGGTGGGGAGAATATTTAGAAACGCAACCACAATGCCTCAAGATAGATGTGACTCAGTGACTTCCCAAAACATGGATTTCAGATAAATATCACGTTGCATCCTTCTTATACTTTTCACTTGATTTTTCTAAGGTAGTCGTTGACATTTTTAATTTAAACCTCGCTGTTACACACCCACTTCAGTTTCCAGGGAAGGCACGCAGGTGGTGAAGGTCCAGCCGGGACATTTGCTTTCCCCTGACGTCCCCGGGGACCCCTAGGCCCTGAAGCCCGAAGAAGCCAGAACATCTGGTCCATTTCAGCAGTTTATTCGCAAGTTCAGCCTGTCATCTGGATGTTTTGTCTATGCAGTGCCAAACATCTGGGTTGACATTTTTTAAACCAGACTTACTAGATGTTTTGGCATTGTGTAGACAGGAATTCAATTTTTAAAGTTCTTTCTCTACTCATCTGAGATTCTAACTGGTGCTCTGGTACAATGAAGGACAGAGATACAAATGAAGCCTTTCCCCCCACTCCCTGATTGCTTTACAATTTTGGAGTTGTCTATACCACTCTAAATCAGTGGTCTGACTGCTTTACTTTTTAATTAGATGAACTTTTTTTTTAATTTTAGTGTTTTACTTTTTTATTTTAGTAGATGAAATTGACCAAAATAATATGATGTGTTCATCTGAACAGAAACACAACCTTAGATGTTCTAAATTCATTTTAAGATAATCAAAATTTTAATGTTTTTAAGCAGCTTGAAAACGTGGAGGCAAGAGCTTAAAAATAGAGAATTGACTCCTGAAAATAATTTATGAAGGTTAGGTTACCATTGGATTTTCATACTTATTTGAGTAAGACTGTGAGATCCTAGAAGGGAGATATGATTTTTAAAAAGCTTTATCATCTAACTGGTCACAGTTGTTGTTGGGGATGGCAGTGGTGGTGATACAGGCACATAGAATGGGTGTTTAAAAATTTTTTTCATTTATATAGAGTTATTTTATGCTGTTTATCTTTCACTTGGATGTTCTAGACTATGAGTAATAAAAATGTGATTTGTACCTTGAAAACTGGTGTTTCACAACACTCCCTAACTACAGAGGCCTTTCTTTTTCCTCAAAACAGTAGGAAAAGTTGATAACTTGCTAATTTTTTTATGCTAAATAGCTTCAATCTTAGGGAAAGGAAGAACTAGCTATCTGAAGAAAGTCTTGCTGTGGTATTGGATATGTTTTTACCATCAACTCTGTGTAAGCCTTGGTCAAATTCCCTCTCAGTTCCTGAGCCCTAGTGGAGGCAGGGGGAGCTGAGAATGGTGTTGGCTGGGCTGGGAGATCCATGAGGTCAGGGGTCTTCTTGTAAAGTGAAATTTTCACAACAGTGTGTTATCTATGGATAGTTGCTAGTTGTGAACGGGACTGAAGTCAGGAACGTCCCATGCTGCAATCTTGAGCACTCAGCTACTGTTTTCAGAGTCCTCAGGAAGTTACTATACCCAGCAAAGCTGTCCTTCTGAAATGAAGGAGAGGTAAAGACTTTTCCAAACAATAAAAAATTAGAGGAATTGATCACTACTAGACCTGCCTTATAAGAAATACTGAAGAGCATTCTATAAGCTGAAATTGAAAGAGGCCAGTTATCAATGTAAAAACATATGCAGGTGTAAAACTTATCAGCAAAGCTAAATATGTAGTCAGAGTCTGATTCTCTAATATTGTAATGGTAGTATGCAAATCACAACTATAGTTTAAAAGTTAAAAAACGAACATATTAAAAATAACTATAATTGCAATAATTTGTTATTAGATACACAATATTGTAACATTAAAATCCTAAAATGTGAGAGGGGAGCAAAAAAATATAAAATATCCATATGTTTTTAAATTATCAGCTTAAAATAGGATGTTATATTTTATGTAAGACTCATGATAACCACAAAGTCAAAACCTATAGTAGCTATACAGATTATGATATATATAGCAACAAATTGGACAACCTAGAAGAAATGGATGAAATCCTGGGAACATAGAACTTGTCAAGACTGAATCACGAAGAAACAGAAAATCTGAACAGACCATTTACTAGGAAGCAATTGAATCAGGAATCAAAAACCTCCCAACAAACAAAAGTCCAGGACCAGATGGCTTCACAGGTGTATTTTACCAAACAATTAAAGAAGAATTAATACCAATCCTTCTCAAATTGTTCCAAAAAATAGAAGAGGAAGGAATACTTCCAAACTCATTTTACAAGGTCAGCATTACTCTGATACCAAAACCAGATAAGGACACTGTAAGAAAAGAAAATTACAGGCCACTATCCCTGATGAACATAGATGCAAAAATCCTCAACAAAATTAGCAAACCAAATTCAACAATGTATTAAAGGGATTATATACCATGAGCAAGTGGGATTCACTTCTGAGATGCAAGGATGATTCAATATCCACAAATCAACCAGTGCGATACAACACATTACAAAATTAAGGATAAAAACAAATCATCTCAATAGATGCAGAGAAAGCATTTGACAAACCTCAATATCCATTTACAATAAAAACCCTCAACAAAGTGAAGATAAAGAAAATATACTTCAACATAATAAAGGCCACATATGGCAAGCTAACATCATACCCAATGGTGAAAAACTTTTCTTTTGAGTTGAAGAACAAACAAGGATCTTTACTCTAGCCACTTTTATTCAACATAGTACTGGAAGTCCTAGCTAGAGCAAGTAGACAAGAGAAAGAAATAAAAAGGCATCCAGATCAGTATGGAAGAATTAAAACTGTCTCTATTTGCAGATGACATGGTATTCTATACAGAAAACTCTAAAGACTCCACCAAGACACTGTTAGAACTAATTGATGAATTCAATAAAATTGAAGGATACAAAATCAATATACAAAAGTTATTGTTTCTATATACTAAAAATGAGATATCTGGAAAAGAAAGAAAATGATCTCATTCACAATAACATGAAAAACAATAAATATTTAGGAAAAAATTGAACCAAGAAAGTAAAACATCTGTAAGCTGAAAACTATAAGATGCTGATGAAAGAAATTGAAAAAGACACAAATAAATGGAAAGGTATCTCATATTTCTGGATTAGAAGAATTACCCTTATTATCCAAAGCCCTCTACAGATTTGAAGCAAATGTTCAGTGTCATTTTTTTTTTTTTACAGAAATAGAAAAACAATACTAAAATAGCATGGAGCCAGAAAAGACCCTGAATAGCCAAACAACTGCATTATTCAAACTATATTACAAAGTTATAGTAAACAAAACAGTATGGTATTGACATAAAAATAAATGCATAGATCAATGGAACATAATGGAGAGCCCAGAAATAAACCCACGCATATATATCATTAAGAAAACACAACCCCAAACCACAATTGAGATATCACCTCACACCTTTTAGAATAGTTATTATCAAAAAGACCTTCTCATTAAATTTTTTACAACCTCTATTTAATTTTCTGAGTCATTTTATTGCATTATAATGTTGCAAGCTCAGTGCCTAAAGTTCTAAAGTATGTAATTATATATGTATGTATATAAAGAATATCAAAAAAGAAGCATAAAAGATATTATCCATATTGAAAATTTATTGAAATGTATATAAATAATATAAACACTATGTAATTAAATCTAAAAAACCCTACTAGTAAAACAAAATATAGGTCATATGATATTCATGGGCAGTAATCCCAGTTTATAGTCTCTTGTTTGTTTTTTTCACAAAACATTGATGGAGGCAATTAAGCTCCACACAGAAGCTACATTCTTCATAAAACTGGATTGCAACAGGAGATTGCGGGACTTGACTTTGACCTGGGGGACAGATGCTTATTCTGTAGGGCCACGTGACAAGTGAAAGTTTACCAAACAGAGTGGATTCCCCTAGGATGACATTTTCCCAAGTTGAGTGGCATGGATTGAGTGCAGATGCCATTGCTTTCAATATCTTTTTTCACAATACTTAAGACATAGACAAAGATTTGAGGGTTTTTCCCCCCATATATTCATTTATTACTATTCCTTTGGGGTTGTCCTCTAAAGGTGAAAGGCTTGGACCAATCTTGCTATGGGACATCAACCCTAAATTAGAACTCTCTGCCTCTTTCCCAAGTTCCTATTCAACATTTTATTATAAATATGAAATCAACATTATAAGTGTGAAATCAGGTTAAAATGAGTCAAGCAAGGTGAATTGCAAACTCAGTACCATATTATCACATTATGCCCCCTTTGGTGCCCAACCAGCTGGTCCCTGCAGGCCCCAACTTTTGGCTGACATCTAGGGAAGAGTCTAGCAATCCACCTTGCCCTAGGCTCTGGGATTTGTCTTCCAATAGGCTTCCCTTCCATAGAATGCAAACATGATTTCTTCAATCAACAGGTCTTTCCCATCTTTGAAGATTCCTCTCTCCAATTTCTACGATGCAAGAGATGTAACAGAGCTTCCATGTTATTTTTTCTACATTTAAAATTGCTCTTTTGCTATAGAAATGGTGAGCGACATTTTGAAAAGATCTTTAAATTAATTCTCTGTAGTCTGACCTTCACTTCCTGGTCTAATGTTCCACGGGATCTTTAATCTGCTGAGCTTTCCCACAGGCCTCTGTGCACACATCACAGATGCACAAATGTGCTTAAGACAACCAGGAATGAGAAGAGACGAGCGTTAGGGAGTTCTCTAACTCAGGCAAGGGAGAGAAACTCAGCAAGTCATCTGAATGAAATAAGACAGAAACTCATTAATTTTCATTATCTCCCACAGGGTCTTCAGTCTACAAGGCCTTGGACTGGTGAATCTCAGTCAATGTGCTGAATTAAACACTTGCTATTAAACTCAATGGAATTATTTAAAATGACCGCAAGGCTATGGGTTCACAGAACCTACCTGCTGAGAATGTTCTCTTTATGAGCTCCCAAGCCCGCCTATGAGAAGAATTAACTTCTCCTTGTATAGCAGTTTAAAAGGAGTCATAAGGAAATGACTTTTTCAAAATGTTACATCCAACAAAAGTAAAAATCTCCAAATGAATAAGTGATTGAGTCTTTTGGGAAAGAAGTTGAAATTCTCCCTTAGACAACTGGGTGACGACATCTCAGAATTTAGGAAGATACAAGAGAACACCTAGCTTGATCCTTTCATTGGCTCAGAGTGGTGCAGTGGCTTATACTAACACCCCCAGAAACCTCTTGGTCCTTTATTCTGTCTTTCTGGTAGACCACAGACCACAGGTCTTTGCCTGTCATCCTTCTTCCTAAATAACTTAAACTCCTGGAAATTTAATTTCTCTGGAATAATTATGTGATTAATCAAATGCTCTGAGCCTTTAAAATCCATTCCATTCAAAGTCTTGATAACACCTGGGAAAAAGGAACCTAAGAGAGAAACATGGGCAGTTCTATCCCTAAGCACACTTACCTGAATTCAGTAGCCAGATCTTCATGACTATTAGCGATAGAAGAAAGTTAAAAATAAAATTAATTTTAGAGAAAACACACTTCAGTAAAAAAATAATTCTCAAACCTATGATGTGAAAAAGAGGGATCCAATTATCCTTGTTAGGGAAAACTAGTATCCAAGGTTTAAGATCTGGCTCTTAGAAGCACAGTCTTCTGTCAAATCCAGTAGAAAGATCGGTACCATCCAGCTCTGTTCCTACACTGGTCAGGACACAGATAGTGTGACGCCAGCTGCCTGTGACAACAGTTCTCTTTCATTTAGTTCTGAAGACCATTCCCTGTTCAGACATATTATAGTCACCATGGACATATAAAATGCCCCAATACTATTTTGAATCATTCCATTCTAAGTCTTTTACCTTTTCAGGTTTTCTGTTTTCCACAAGAAAATTACAAGTTTTGTCTTCTAATCAAAAGCCAGTTTGAGATTTCAATCAAAAATGGAGAAGGAGAAAAAACAAACAAACTGTAAAGTGAGGAGAATGAATAGCAATGGCCCCAAAACTTAAAAGTCAAATTATGGAAGACTGGATAGATTCCATATTTTAGCCACTCAATGGGATAGTATGTAGCCATTTATAATTATTCAGCTATTTGTCTATTGACACGAAAGGATTTTTGCATTATGCAGCTAAGTGAAAAAAAAGATTAAAAAATGGAAGACCTGTTCTTTTCAGGATTTTATGATTGATTGCAAGGTGTAGACACCAATCGAAGGAGTTCTAGTAAATAAAAGGATCATTTTACTTCAATTAAGTAAGGTGATTATTTTAGCTCCAAGGGAATACTCATGGAAATCTAGGAATAGATGTTCCCCAAGACATTCTGGGAACAGGCATGCAGAAGCTATCAGACCCTGGGAACACCGGAAATACAAAACTCTCAGGTGTTATTTTAAGTTATTTCATTCTAAGACCTTGGACTACTTAGTTTTGTTTTGCAGAAAAGTTTCAGGGTGTCAGGGTGTATATTTCAATAAAAATCAGTTTAAAAACTTTAATAAGGAATGGAAAAAGAGAACTAGAGCTGAAAGCGAGAACTTATTTAATATGTGAATATAGGCATGTTTTTAACATGCTTATAATTTCTACTTATTTTTTCAACTCTGTTTTTGTATGTCTAATTTTGAGAATTGTAATCACCTGAAGATCATATTATTATGGTTTCAATGATTACACATCTTTAGAGATATAATAACATCATTTGTTGAACAATTACTATGTACCAGGCAGTGCATAGATGCTCATTCTCTCTCTCCTTTTTATTTTTGATTATCTAGTCAACAAATAATTATTAGATATCATCTTTGTACTACTTTTCTGGACTCCAAATGTAGAGTGTTGAAAATTTTTTGTCTACTTTGTGGACTTACAGTCTACCTTGGAAGATAAAACAAGACAGATGTAATATGTTAGAAAGTCAAATTTCCTATGAAGTAAAAATAAGTTATCAGGTAATGGAAAGAGATGGGGATAGGAGAGGGACTATTTTAGCTAGGATGGCCAAGGAAGGCTTCTCTGAGGAGGTGACGTTTGAGCTGAGGCCTAATGAGGAGGAACAGCAACATGGGGAAGTGAATTTCAGACAGATTGTATCAACAGCCAAGTCCCTGAGTCAGGAGTGAGTTTGGTGTGTTGAAGAAATGGCAAAATGCCCAGGGTGGCTGGAGTGGGATGATTGAAGGTGACGAAGATGACCCTTGAACAGGTATTTCTCAAAAGAAAATAAATGAATGGCCAATAAGCACACAAAAGAGGGCCGAACGTCGTTAATCATCCAGAAATGCAAATGGAAATCACAATGATGTGCACTATTCACCCACTGAATGGCTAAAGATAAAAATGCTGTCAATACCAAGTGTTGGTGAGGATGTGGAGAAACCAGAACCCACATACATTGCTGTTGGGAGTGTAAAGATGGCGTTACAGATTTTAGTCAGCTAGGGATACCATAACAAAGGTCCGTAGACTGGGTAGCTTAAACAACAGATAGTTATTTTCTGGTCAAGGCGTGGGCAGGATTGGTTTCTTCTGAGGACTTTCTCATTGGCTTAAAGATGGCCGTCTTCTCCCTGTGTCTTCAAATGGTCTCTCTTCTGCACGTATCTGTATCCTGACCTCATAAGGACATCAATCATACTGGTGTAGGGCCCATTCTAATGACCTCATTTTAACTTAATTACCTCTTTAGAGACACTATCTCCAAAAATAGTCACATTCTGAGGTACTGGGGATTGAGACTTCAACATATGAATTTTGGAGGGACACAATTCAGTCCATAACACCTCACTTTGAAAAACAGTTTGGCAGTTTCTAATAAAGTTAAACATACCCTTATCCTATGACTCAGTAATTCCACTCAAGTATTTACCCAAGTGAAATCACATGCCCCTGCACCCACTAAATGCCTTATATAAAAATATTCATAGTAGTTGCATTCATAATAGTCTCAAACCCAAATGTCCATTAGCAGGTAAATGGGTAAATTGCACTATATTCATATAATAGAGTACACTCAGCAATAAAAAGGAATGGTCTATTGAAACATGTGACAGCATGGACAATCTTACAAATACTATATTAAGTAAAAGAATCTGTATCATAGAAGGGTAAACAACATAGGATTCCATTTCTATGGGGTTCTAGGACGGGGGAAGTGAATCTGTTGCCAAAGAAATCAGAACAGTGGGATTTCTGGCCTGGGAGAGGAAGGGTATTGACTGGGAAAGAACATTCTGGAGTAAAGGAAGTATGTTATATCCTGATAGGGTGTGTTACATTAACATATGCCTTTATCAGAATCAATCACGTTACATCTAAGATTGATAATATAGAAATTATACCTCTACTAAAAGCTTAAATAAATCAAAATCTAAATAATTACAAAAATTGCCTGAGAACTGGGACAAGACCAAATCCGTATAATTGTTTTTGTGCAAGCTTTGTTTACAAAAGTGTGGGCAGGTGCTCTTGGGGCTGATCTGCCTGCTGGCTGGGTGCTGGCCCAGGGCAACCTCCAGGCCCATAGGTCACCTCTTCACCTTCTCCAACTCCTCGGCCAGTTATGAGTGCAGCTTCACGCAGAAGGGCCCCACATCATCAAGGTTGGAGCTGCTGAGAGCTGCACACAGTTCCTCTTTGTTTTGACCTCTCCCATTTCACCCCCTTCCTCCCCTCCTGACCACCCACCCTGACAGCAGACAGACTCATAGAAGCCATGCAACCTGCTTCCCTGACTATAAGACCCACCTGCAGAATGTATCCCATTCTTTATGTCACCATGAACCACGAGGAGACTCACAAAGAATGGGAATCATTTCTAGGAAAAAAGTGAAGCATCAGGAGCACATGTATTTGACTTCTGGCACCTCTTTTCCTTTCTGTGTGACCTTAGCCGAGTCACTAACCCAGGTGAGCCTACAAAATGTGGGGCATCACCCTCCTCTCATTATCTTGCTGAACGCCCAAGGGTGATCCAGAATGTCAATGATGATTGTGATTATTTCCTTCCTACCCTCTAGGAGGTGGTCTTACTCAACCTGGGGCCACAGAGTGGGTGGGTAGGTCTTTCCCAGTCTGTTTTTGGATCCTCTCAAGACCTTTAAGTCAGAGGGAGGAAAAGTTAAAATAGAGGCTAAATGGAAAAATGAGGATCGCAGGAAACAGGAAACTTGACATGCTGTGGGTTTTCATTTCTCATGTGCAAAGCACATTTTCTCCAACCTATCATTTCTGAAATAAATGATCCACAATCATTTAATGTGAATGCATCCCAGACCTGGGTTGGGCCCATGTAATTTAGAATCAAAAATGACTGACGGGTTGACAGAAAAGTCCTGCCAATAAATTACATACATCCTGTTAGTATAGTCTCATACCTAAAAATATCTTCAGAGACTGAAGAGAAATTGGCAATGGCTATGGATTGACTGAAAAAAAAAATCAACCATAAAAACTAAGCAAAATTATATCCACACTCCCCAAGCTGTAGTTAAAATTAATTTGTTTTCGACCAAAGTCAAATATGCCAGTGCAACATGTCGGGCACTGAATCCATTCAGTGAAATGTTCATTCGAACTAGATTTTTGGTGCTGTGTAGACTCAGCGGGTAGGATTTGTGTTTTCTTCTTAAGAGAACTGCTGGATACTAACCTCCCTTAGATGTGGGCTGCATGTGACTCCATGCGATATTTCTGTTTCAGGAAGAAAAGGTGGGTGACCGCAATAAAGATAGCAGGACTCTCATTCTGGGCAATCAAATTTTCTTATTTGTTTCACTTGCTCCAGCCAAAAAGCAGGAGCTTTAATTCCTGTAATACCAGCTGTTGGCTGCCTTGTAGCTAGAAGTCACTTCTACACAATTGGACAAGGTACAATTTGCCCACAGGAAGCAATTTGGGGCTTTAGACCTTTTCAGAGCATAGGAATTGCCTTTCGCTTCCCTGATGGAAGACCAGCGTCTGGTTGCAAAGGCACTCAAGGTGAGCATAATCTGGGCTGAAATCAGGAAGTCCATTCCTCAGCCCCCACTCCCCATCACTGTTGCCAGTTCAGGTCAGGAAAAGCTAAATAATTTGTTTAACCCGAACCTCCTTTCCTACCTTGAGGGAAAACTCCTATAAGCTCACTGTAAACACAATTATGCCATGTGGGGCTTTCATTAATCTAGCACAAACCACAGCCTGACATACACTGGGCAGGGTGTACATGATTTTTTTCTTAGCTCATTTTCAGCACCAGCTTATCCTCACACTTCTTACCCAGAGGTGGTTATTTGTAGAGTGTGAATGTGGGGGAAGAGAAGAGTTACCAGAGCCAGCCTTTGCCATTGCAAAAGCATTTTCCAAGACCCAGACACAGTCATGGGTTATTAGGGTAGCATTTGAAGGGACTCAAAGTTCATCAAGAAGTGCTGAAGACTCATTTTATAAGTGAGAGGAGTGAGTCCCAGAGGTCACCCAGCCAGTGAGTGGCTTTCATGTAACATATGTTTATCGGACACCTACTTTATGCAGATACTGAGCGAGGCACGGGGATGCCGTGGTGAATAAGACTGATGTGGTGTCTATCTTCAGAAATCCTCTTTCCATTACATAGCCCTGTAGGCCCAGACATTAGCTAGCGACAACCACAGCTTTGGGCTGCAGGAAAACTGTGTTTATCAAACTCGCTCGACCGACACCCACAATAGCTGACACTTAATATTTCATTTCAGTGCATGAAGAATATTTATGTTTATACATACAGGATATCCCTGTATATAGCTTAAAAAATGTGTTACTGTATATAAAAAACAAAAGTTCCAGAAACAATATTTATGTTTATTAAGGATGATGAGCTGTGGTATTTTCTGTTTTGTTTTTTTAGAAATGCTGGCTATGACCCTCTGCATTAGAAGGTGAAGGATTGGTTCATAGCTGAGCATTTCCTGAAGCTTAGGGGTGTGGTGACATTGGTAGAATTGTGATTTAATGAAGGCTTTTGAGGATTTGAAGGATTATGGTGTGGAGGATGAGGAACCAGATGCTTTTGCTCGCTTAAAGCGCTGGGGACCAAGCTGGAGGAAGTGGGCTTAAGTGGTAATGGCTCTGATTTAGAGTAGAAAGACGCTGCCAGCAGGAACATCTTCCTGGGAAAATGCCATCTGATGGAAATGCATGCAGTGGGAGCATGGCAGGTCCCATAGATCCTACAGCATGGGAGTTTGGGGATCAGGCTCATTGGAAAGTGGTCATGTGCCTCAGCTGCAGCAAGGACCCAATACGCACCCTCAGGGAAGCATGGTACATATGCAGAAGTTCAGGGACTCTGGGATCTAGCCTCTGGGAGGACTAACCCCCCCAATCTATAATGCAACCCCTTATGCAACCCATCTTGCTCAGTGAATTAAAGGAGAGACAAGGGAATACAATATTATTCACAATAGCAGATTGGTTCCTTTGAGCTCTATGAAGAAACAGGAAATGTGATTTGGAAAGGAAAAAGCTAAGACCCAACAAATATCTCTAAATACTAAAAACAACAACAATAACAAAAATGGTGACATGGAAGAATGAGTAGATTTGTTATGTTTCTTTGGATGACAAAACTAGAACCAACAGGCGGTAGAAATAGGGAGACAGAATTTAAGTCAAAGTAAGAAAGAACTTTCTAAGGAGTAAATGCTGCTCAACTCTGCAAGTGAAATCCAAATGACCAATTGTAAGCAATTGTTGGATTCATTTGGTCACTCACCCACCTTTACTGAGTTCCTCCTATGTGCAGTAAGTATACTGTGCCAGCCCAGGGAATGCATTGCTTTGATGGTCTTACAGAAAAAAAATTTCTGCATTGATTGAGAAATAGAGTTTGGTAATTTCTTAGATTTCTTCCAATTCCGGGATATTCTTCAAAGTTGCAAGTATGTCTATAACTTGGGAAGAATATCTGCTAAAACCGTATGTGATGAGGGCACCTGTGGCTACTAGGAGCAAGGACCAGCACTGACAGATGTGATCAATATACTAGATTCACTTAGGGAATTTTGGATGACCAAGAGCCTACTTTACATTGTTTATCTTTAGGTGTTCCCTACTACTGAGAGGATAAGTCTGAGTTGCTTAGCCTGGCCAGCTGATCTACCCAGTCTTTGCAATGTCATATCTCACTGCTCATTCTCCTCTGATGTTGGTGCCCATACTCATTCGTCCAGCTTTTTGGAAGCTCTCATGCCCACAACTCAAAGCCCTCCTCCACGAAACCTTCCATGACCTGCTGAGTCCACACTCTTCTTGCTCATTGCACACCTACATACCTTATCTCTATCAGTCATTTGGTATTTACATTGTCTGATGACATCTCTTGGGTAGATTTTAACTTTGGGCACACGGATAATTTACCTCACCAATTGGATAGCAATCTTGTAGGCAGAGGCCATTCATTCTACTTTGTTCTATACTCTTTTGCTGGAGGGCAAAGCATGCTTTCAATTCATATGAAGTTGACTGCAGGTGGGTAAGAGCTTTCATCATCCATTCTTGTTACAACACAGTCACAGCTCAGGCCTATTATTTATATGAATGGAGAAAGTCTTGTAGACAACAATGCTGAAAACATTTTTAAGATGTCTCTGGCAGACATATTTCACATGGGTTTTGGACAGTAAGTGTTTTCATTTTTATTTTATTTATTTACAAACACTCTTACAGCATTTATCATGAGCCAGGCACTAGCCATCCTGGTCCACAAGGCTTTAAAGAGCATGCCTTTTTTGTTTGCATTGTCCTTGTCTTGGCCCATTCACATGGCATTGCGTGTTCATCACATGTTGTTCACTGACTTCAGTTCTGTGTTGGTAAAGAACCAGAGTTCTGGAAGGATTGTAGAATCTTCTGTTGCAGTCTCTGTCTTTTTGTGGGTTTGCAGCTGACTAGAATGAGCACAGCCCTCTGACTTCTCTAGCAAGACTTCTAGTATTTCTCCACAGCCTACTTCTTTTTACCACTCCCTGTGCTCCACTGTTTTCACATAGGACTTTGCTTTTTCTACTTCTTGAACCATTTCAGGACTGTGGCCTGTGGGCTCTACTCTCCAGGAGTTTTTCATCCAATAGTGGAGTGGAGGATGGGCCTTAAGAACATTCTCAGAAAGAATATTTCTTCTTGGAAGGCTGTCTCATTAATAAACATGAACATGGAAATGTGATATGAAATGTGGTCACATCACAGAGAAAATCAGTTTTCTTCTAGAATCAGGGGAGTTTAAGGGGAGTCTGTTATTAAACTCTTCCCTTATACAACCCTCCTTACCTTTCCCACATCTCACACACACACACACACACACACACACACACACACACACACACACACGTACGCATGCATGGACGTGCACACACGCAGTCTTTTTATCTGGGCTGTAAGATATCTTATGGAGGTTTAATTAAGTTAGGATAAGTTAGAAAATCTATGTTCTCAGATATAAAACTCAAAATCTCATTTTCTGGAAACAGTATTTTTCTCACCCAATAGATATGAGAGGATAGAATTCTTGGATTTGGGTGTTATGACCTTAGTCCTCGTAACCTCTGCATTTTACAGATGATGAACCTGAGGCCCAGAAAGGCTAAATCATTCACCTGAGGCCACAGGTGCTTTTGTGATAGAACTGGACTCAGACTTTCCATCTCCTGTTTCATGCTTGGTTGCTCCTCAAAAAGGATGATGACAAATCTAGATAGCTCACAGATATTCCTTTTCCTTCACAGGCTCAACACCAATGGTCATGCTCTGAAGAAAATTGTAGGTTGACTGCTCTTTTATTTGGATGCACTCACTCTGGGATTTGTTTTGAAATTGATTGGCACTGACTGTTTCCTAGTATCACAATAAGCTAAGGCTGGGTTTATTCTCTTGTTATTCAAATTGCATACTTTTCTAAGAGGCTTATTAGATGAAAAGTTTGGGAAACTAAATAGGTTGGACCTTTCAGAAAGGTTAAAATCACACACAGAGAAAGAATGTTTTCCAGATGACACAGAATGTAATCATTATTAGGGTCTGATCTCATGGATCCAAAGGGAACACTGAAGGTACCAAGAAGGCTTGTAGGGAGACCCAATTTACTAGCTCTTGCAATGAAACAATGTAATTAAGTTTGTTTCAGCAAACAACAACAAAATTTTTTTTGACAAGGCACTGTGCTGGACAGGATCTTTAGATGGATATAAGAGAGAATAAGACCTCCAGACACTAGCAAACAAATGGGGAAATGTGAAGACATTTGAGAAACATTCTCCAGAATCATGCTCTTGGTTGAAGAGAACAACTTTTCCCTTAAGAAACTGATTCTTCTTTGGTCAAAAATATACAGAGCTGCATTCTTCTTAAATAAAGTTCTCACATTTATTTTTTCCCTAACCTTTCTTGGATGGATTTACAACATCTGTTGGATCCTCCTGATGGAATAACAAGTTCCAAGCATTTCCTTGGGTGAATGTGAACACTATACCTGTGAGATATCCTTTAAAGATATTACTTTATTGGGTAGAATATGCTTTTTGTTAATCTCCATACAACTTTTTCTAAGCTCCTCTGAGTGGGAGAAAGGAAGCGAGCCATCAGAGAAAGCCCATGGCCATTTTGCTTTCCTTCATTATTTTGTAGATATTGGTAACATCCCTTCTCAGTGTTGCCCACTGAAGAATCTTCTATCACTTCAGTTCTCTCAATCCCCCTCTTTGAAATACTTCAGTCTGTCCTTCATTTCTCCCTCCCTTACCCTCTTCTTGTTTCTTTTGCTTTATTTTCTCTCTCTGTTTTCTGAGTTGCCTTGTCCAGCTCATTATGTCTTTCCAAGGTAGGAGAATGAGAACAATGCAAATTATCCTAGTTGGGTTGTGCCATGCTTTTATTCAGGAACCGGATAAAGTATCTGTATTTTTTTAAAGCAATCATACTGATGATGTGCCTGGAATTCTATTGGTCTTTTTGGCCCTGGGTATACATTGGGATGGTGTCTTCAAGGAATAGCCTATAGAGTTTCTGCATTCCTTTCTTGTAACCAGTTACTTGTGAGGATGCCAGTTGGGTTATGGAGCTAGTGGATGCCAAGTGTTTCTTTTTGTTGTTGTGGGGCTTCCAGCATTCATGCAGAAATGCTGATATGTTTTGGCTCATTTTCCACCCACTTCCCACACCTGTTGGTTGCCTGATTAGGTGTGCAAAGAAATTGTCCCCATGTTTCTTATGCATAAGGATTCTCTCCAAATCCCTCTAATAAGACTCCTGAATCCAAGGTTTATATCCTTCTTGTTGGAATCTTATTCTGTTAGAGTGGAAAGCACTTCAGCATCTCATCTAGTAGTATCAATTATTTTTCTTAGTAGCTGGGGAAGCCTTTTCACAAACCAAATTTTATTTTATTTTTAATTTTTTAAAGACTTATTTATTTATTTGACAGAGGGAGAGTGTGTGTGTACGAGCAGGGGGAGGGGCAGAGGGAGAGGGAGAGAGAGAGAACCCTCAACAGACTCTCTGCTGAGGGTGGAGCCTGATGTGGGGCTTGATCCCACGATTCTGAAATCATGACCTGAGCCAAAATCAAGAGTTGGATGCCCTACAAACCAAATTTTAAATCTTAAATGAAAGATCATTGCAGCAGCATTAGTTCACGTATTCATGTACCTGTATGTATTTGTGTGTGAGAGAGAGAGAGAGAGACAGAGAGACAGACAGATGGATAGATGGATAGATAGATAGACAGATAGACTCAGCCTGCCACTTGGCTCAATAGTGGCACACCCCAGAGTAATTATGAGAAAGGAAGAGATGACTCTGCTTTTCTTCACCTGGTTTTAGTTCCTTTGGACTTTTCACAGTATACATTCGGGTGATTTAAGGATTTTTTAAAGAGTAATTTTGGCTCAATGCAATTTCCCTTTATGAGCCAATCTTAAGATCTTATAAGTATAGATGCTTGGACTGAATTAGGGACAAGAACTCATATCCTGTCCTCATTCCTGCCTTTTTCCTCTCCTCCCTAATACAGGCTCAAGGAGTATGGTTTGTAAGTCAGTGAACTAGACTAATTCTATTTTATATGCAAGAAAACCTGGAATTAGAGATAGTGTTGACTTGCTCAAGGTCACACAGCTGGTTAGTATGAACAAGAAATCGAATTTCTACACCCTGAGACTCAAGGCATTGCTCTAGAAAGAGCATATTGTCTTTTCCTTCCTTCTTTTGGTTTAAAAGCTCCTCTACCACTTTGTAAATATTTATTGTTCATGATCTGGTACCACTTTAGTTCAAGCTGAGATCACACTTCCTATTGATCTCCCCTTAAACTCTACCCACTTGCTAGTGTCCAGAACATCACTCCCCACCTATACCTCCCCATTATCTCACACACTGAAGCTTGGATTGGTCTTTGCCAACCATGGATCTGGGCCCTGCTCACGATGTGAGCAATGGTTCTAGAACACCTTGGACATTAAGTCTCTCTGGTGCCATGGCATTCATTAATTATCTTCTATCTACCACTACATTTTGGGAAATATTTACAATAGACCTGGCCCTATGTCAGGCACATTACAAAAATTATATTAGTCAATGCTTACAACAACTTCTGAGGTAGGTCCTGTTTTCTATTTTCCAGATGAGGAAGTAAGGCTCGGAAGACCGCACAGCAAGCAGCAGAGCTGGAATTCGAGTCTAGGTTTGTCTGACTCTAAAGCCTAAGCTTGAGACCTCCAGGCTCTTGAGACCAAGTCTCAGTCATTTGGAGCCAAGACTTCCTTACACTATCCGCTCCCACATTTATTGTCTCAATAACCATAATGTTGAAGGGAATGGTGTGAGGTGGACTGCTGCTTTATGAAGCAGCCTAAAATGATTTTAACTCTAGTTTATAAAGTAAAGACTGTGGATGGGCTTGTTCATCAAATTCTGAAATACTAGGGCAAACAGGCAGTTTCGAAGCTTGAGGTAAATTTAGGGCAAACAAGGAAATAATACTTCTCCTAGCACATAATAAAGTTATGGAACTCATTACCCTGAGAGGCAGTACAGACAGGAAATGTAAATGGATTAAAAAAGAGTTTGGACAAATTTATGAATGACAGAGTCATAAAAGGCTTCTAACAGAAGCTGGAATATACGAGGTGTGACTATAAAGCAGTGAAAATCTTTTTTTTTTTTAAACAAACACCAGAACTTATATCTCCAAATAAATATATTTTTCCTTCAAAGTAGTTGCCTTGGGAGAATACGTGCTTATTCTGATATTGCTTGCTTGCTCAGACATATTTGGAACCCATAGGAATTTAGAGGTTAAGTTCACCTGCCTCCCCTTTAACAGATGAGGAAACTGAACCCCAGCGCCATGACGTCACTTGCCCACGGTCACAACAGAAGCAGTTCTAGGGGTAGAATCCCAGTTGCCTGACTGCTGCTTTGTTGCCCCCTCACCGCCACATGCTCTCTCCTGCTCTAGACTTCTTCAGAGTCTGTGACTAATTCTTCAGGATATCCTAATGATGGTAAATCTTTGTCCTTCGTGAATGGGTTTCTGGGACAGCCAAAGCTGGTTAGTTTAAAGGGTGTGAATGAAAATGTTTGTTCAAGCTGTATATTAATATTATTTGTTCAAACCTGAAGCTTTTTTTTTTTTTTTTTTGAAGAAAGAGGCAGTGAAATCATGTGCTTTTGCTCCCTGCAAACTGGCTTCCTGCTGGCCACCTTCTGCTGTCCCTGAAGAATACAAAACATGCCTTCACTTTTAGGTCACTTCATAGGCCAGGTCTTTGAGCCAGGCCATGGTGGCACCTTCTTTCCCATGATGGGTAATGAAAGCACAGCCAAAGGAAATTGCTCGCTCAAAGACAAAAGGAAGCGAGCAAAGAAGCAGCCCATCTGGGGGCAAGAGGAGATGGCTTTGGAGCACTCAGGACCCCTGGAAGGAAGGCTGCAGATACTCCAGAGCCCCACGTCAAACAGATCAAAGACATTTTGAATAATGAGGATGGAGAGGAGAGACTTGAGAAAGCAGGGTTAAAACCTGAGCATAGACCACCGTTGTCATTGCGAAGATTAAAGAGAATTGCAGAGCTCAGATAAAAAGAGTAGAGATGGCTGATCTCCCCAGAGGCAGCAAGTGTGGGTACGGGGGATGGATCTCATCAAGATCCAACCAAAGACAGAGGTCACTGGGAGCTCATTGGTTTGTGTTCATTCATGCTCTGCCAGTTGAATTCACTTTGATCACCAAATATCCTTTTCATTTGGATTTATAAGAAAAATAACGGAGGAGGGAGAGTGATGGAAGGAAGAGACAGGCAGAGAGAAATCCCAAAGTCCATGAAGCATGTTAGGCCAGTTTCACTAAGGCTTGGAAATGTTACTTCTGCAAATGGATTCACGGCCTTGAACCAAAGCTAACAAAGAAAAGACAAACATGTCACTGAAAGTAACATGTTGACATGTGTTGACGTCTCAGCCAAAATTTATAACATAACCCAGAAGGAACACTTGAGATGCCTGGCCATGCATTCTGGTTACTGGTGTGTTTCTGGGGAATTCTGGTAGGAGATATCCCAGAGAGGTCAAGGCCAGAAAGAAAAGCTGGAAACAGCAGCTCTAGGTCCTATGACTGGAGCTGTTAAAAAAAAAAAAAAATTAACCTTTGTTTTGTGGTGTTTGAAGCAGACAGCAGAAAACCTGGTTAGGATAGAATGGAAAAGAATGGTCATCAGATTTGATGAAATCTTCGGAAGAGAATCTATAAGAGAAAAGGTATATATGCACGTGCACACACACACACACACACACACACACACACATGCATGCACGCTGAAAATGCTTATACAGGTAACCACAGTGCATGTTTGCTCTGGGGCTTGAGCAACTCTGTAGGCTGTGCAGGTAAGGATATGGCCATGCAGTTCTTGTGTGTAGGTGTGCAGATACATACGTGGCCCCCTGTGCGTGTGTGCACATGTATGTGCGTGTGCACATACAGATACACACACACTATCTCACGCAACAGAATTATTACAGATTCTTCTTAGGTAAGAAAGGGAGGGGGAGAACTTGAGCCTTAGCTGTAGGTGTGAAGTTGCTAATGGTAGGAAACTGCTTATTTGCAAAACTTCTACAATTCCACTTAATCCCCCCTTGGCTCCCACCCAACCCCACAGAGCCTTGCAGATTTAGCAGAGATACAGAGGTTAAAGAAGGACCCTGGGATGCTATTTGGGAAAGGCCCTCCCTTTGGAGGGAAGTCACTGCCTCAGCTTTGTAGATGGGCTGCTGGGGAGGCTGCTACCGGGAGCAGCACCATCATGTTGGGGCACAATTTGTGGGTGGGAGGTTGGCTTATTCTGCAGTGTGGGGAAGGTATAGATGTGGCTGTGGAGTCCTTGCTACTTTTACTTAAGAATGGACAGTCTTCGGGGCACCTGGGTGGCTCAGTCAGTTAAGCGGCTGCCTTCAGCTCAGGTCATGGTCCCAGGGTCCTGGGATCGAGCCCCGCATCAGGCTCCCTGCTCGGCAGGAACCCTGCTTCTCCCTCTCCCACCCCCCTGCTTGTGTTCCCTCTCTTGCTGTGTCTCTCTCTGTCAGATAAATAAATAAAATATTTTGAAAAAAAAAAAAAAAAAAAAAAGAATGGACAGTCTTCTGGCTCCTAAAATTTTTTTGGTGTTTTATGGGTCTTTCTCCCCCCCATTTCTGTCTTGCTGAGCAGCAGGCTGTATAAGCCCCTCATCTTCTTCCTGATCTTGGGCCGATGTAGCTCTGGATCCTTGGTGGTCACAGGCCACAGTGGACCCAAAGATGCTTTGAGTTCAAAGAGGGGACTTCCAGCCAGAGCATTTCCACCTGTCTCCATGCCAACCTCCGACTACTGCGCCTTTGCCTGGGATCCAGTAGACCTCTTTTCAAAAATGGCAAATATTATTTCTTTAAAGAAAACCATTCATTTTCAAATTACAGCACATGTTTCAAATTAAAAAACAAATCTTGACAGACACTAAGAAATGAGGAATAACCAATGTTTGCCAGACCCGAAGGGGCAGAGAAAACACTAGAATCATTTGGCCCATGAGTAACCTGAGGGCTAGAAAAGGAGACACCTACCATTCTGTCCAGTCAGTCTCATGTATATTCATCAAATGGGGGATTGATAAACTGTGAAACTTGTTGTCCTTTAGATAAAATAAAATAAATTCCTCACCACCCCTTCCCACCTCTCCATTCTGGCTCATTGTGGCTCTCTTCTGGAGTTTAGATGGACAGATCATTGCTTCAGAGGTTCAGTTTCCACATGAAAACTTCATCAGTAAGAGCAGTGGGGATAAATAGGGCTTCTGTGGGAATCTCAGAGTCCCACAAGCCCTAGCGAGATTTTTGCAGCCTGAGAACAACCCCAAAGTCCAGTGCAGTCTCTTCCCAGAGACTCTCCTCTCTAGATCTTCTTGCTACCCAATCTCAAGAGTTTCTCCCACCCCCTCAACAGCTGACCAGGTCCACATTCTTTAAATAATCTAAAAGGAGATGAAAAATAGAAATGGGTACCATGGATCCATTTACCTGATCCTGCTGTTATGTGAAAAAGTCCATACCTGGCCTCCCTGAAATCCATGAATCCATGTGTGTTTGAGGAAAAGAGCACCAGTCAGAAAAGAAGATTTACCTTGTAGCATCTTTTCAGACTTCATGTTTTTTTCATTTCCCAGTAACCATTTTTTTCCCCCAGACACTCTTCAGACTAGTTCCACACAATAAGCTACTGTGACATGAACACGAAAATTAAGGCATGACATGTTAAGGGACTTGTTCAAGCTGACGCATGACCCTGGACACTCAGAGGAGAATGGAGTCCTGACCTAGGTGCAGGGTAGAGAGACCAATGAGTGGATGACCTTGGGGCTGCGCCACTAAACCTCAAGTCCTGTAGGAAATGTGGGGGAGCATGTGGAATAGAAAGCCAAGCACTCAAGCCAACCAAAAAGCATGGCTTTGGAGTCCTGGTTCCACCACTGTCTTGCTTTTTAAATGTGGGCCAGTCATTGAATCTCTGGGCCCCGTCTGAGAAATGGGGATAATAGTGGGTAATATGGCAATTTGACTTGGCATTTTTGGGAACCATGGCAGAGATTTTGGTATTTGCACCAAATTTTATGACAGTAAAAGAAAAACATCAAAATGCTAGCTTTAAAAAATTATCAAATAATTTATGAGGAAGACACCCCCTGCCTTCCACCCATGTCTGAGCCTCATCCTAGGGATGAGAGGGGGTTTAGGGATGGAATGTGCTCGGAGAAGGGGGTAGGAGGTTAGAGATAGGCTGAGGGTTACAGATCAAATGGAACATTTAATTATATGACTTCTGAGCTTTATCAAAAGGTCTCTCTTTAAAATGCCCTTCCTTGGAGATGAATTCCATAGGTTGGGGGGGCTGTTAAATGAGATAATGTCTGTAAAGAGCCTGTCACATGGTAGGTATGGCATTCGTGTTAGTCCTCCCCCCCCCCACCACTCCCTTCTTCCACCCTCCACCCTCCTTCCCTCTCTCCCTCTGGCTGGTTTCAGAGCCCATGGTCTTAACTCCAACCTATACTGCCTCTTAAACTTAGTATCTCAAAAACTGAGCCCCGTTGTGGCACAGAGAAATTGACATTAATTTTCTTGGCATCCACAGGGCACGAGGCCATTCAACTCAGTCAGTTAAAAGATTAAACCCTTCCATCACCTTCACACCCTCTTCTCAAGGACCCTCTATGTCTACCTCTCCCAGTGGGGGTCACTGGTGAATCATTCATTTGTTCCCAGCTAGATGGAAAGAGGGCGTAAGACACTGTCCAGGGGTCTAGGAGCCCTAATGGAGATGAACTGGGCTCACAAGGAAAAGCTGGCAAACAGTAGGGTCTTAATTAAGGGCCACATGGTACAGGATGGGCCAGGGAAACAAGGGAGGGAGCTGAGTTGACTGAGAACCCACATCAGCCTCGTTCATCTGAACTACTCCTTGGGCTCAGAAGGATACTGCTCTGGGTCCCACCCAGCACCTAGAAATAGGCAGTGGGAGAAGTTCACATTCTGTGATTCTTTCAATATTTTAATTTTAAATTACCCACGTGTAGCAGGGATTTTCTTCCTCCCTATAGCCTACTTTTTTTCAAGCCCTCATCCCTGTTGGGGGAGAGGTCTTCAAGATGGACATCCAAAGGAGACTTGTTGGTGAACAAACTTACGAAGAGTTACACTGCCCACGGAGGCCAACATGGGCAAGAGTTTTGCTGGGTTTGTAGACGGCCCTATCCGAGGATTCCAAGGCCCCACAGCCTCCCCAGCCATGCAGAGGTCTTAGAGTTCTCCCTGTAGATGGGGCTGGGCCTGGGGCAGGTAGGACAGTCCCAGAGTTTGGGCGCTGGGTTGCAGAAGAGCAAGGTGGCTTCATTTCACTCTGACATAGACCATCATGCAACTGCTTTTGCCTTATCAAGTAATTTTGATCACCTTCCTACGCTCAGAAATTTATTTCTCCAACATCATTCTTAAGGCCTGTAGTGGATTCCATGGGACAAAGGTATACCCTTTTTAATTTTTAACTTCATAGTTTTTCTTTCTGGGTCACTTGCAGTAGAGTCCTCTGACCCTCTGTGCATGGGTTAGTGAGCTGGGGAAAACAGCCCCCAGGAAGAAAGCAAAGGCTGACTGGGCTGCTGCCAGGCGCCCCTCCCAGGGGTCCATCTTGGCCTGAGCCCCTGCTCCTCACAGCGGCGCAGGTCCCAGGCCTCGATGTTTGCAGGCACAGTACCCATGCGGCATTTCAGCCAACACACACAATTATCCTGTCCCTTAATTAGAACCCTCTCTTTCTACCAGAGAAAGCCTCAGCTGCTTGTCAACGAAAATATATTTGTACCGTGGCTTTAAAAACACACACACATAAATTGCCAATTATTCCCCATTCATAGACCCTGGCAAGACACAGGGGAGAGCTGTTTGCTTTCCCTTAGGCCAAATTAAGACTTGCCTTTCATGGCAACTTATTTGTGGGAGTAATTTTCCACCTCATTTAATTAGGCTAATTGATTCAGCAGTTCTGTCGAGGGGCGACGCAGCACTGGGTGCTTGGGGCAAATTACTCCCGTGCTCTTTGGACTCACTTTGAGCAATGACCTGATTAGCTTTCCTGTTTTCAAACCCAGGTCAGCCCAGACCCTGTGTATCTGACTTTGTGGCACACAGGTAAGTACCTGTGGAGAGCCATTCATTTATTAAGTGCTTTGAAGAGAGCTAGGTGCTGAGCCTAGGCGGTTGATTCTATCCAAGGAACAATTAGCCCACTGAAGCATGAGAGTGAGTTGTAATAACCGGATTCCAGGGAGCTGGTGAATTGAGCAGATTCCAGTGCAACTCAGTATTGTTATTCTCTTCAACTGTTGGTTGAAATTTTTATAGGGGCCATGTTCTAGTACATCCAGTTCATGAATTGTTATGAATGATTTTTAGGAAAAATAAATAAAGCGTAGGTGCTTGGATCTTGCTGAATGACAAATGAGTTTCTGCCCCTTTTCCAGGTTCTCCTTCTTTCCCCTGTTCTGATAAAGGTGTGTTTCATGCAATGTTGGGTGTAGAGAAATTGACTACACAATGAAAAGGGACCACTTAGCAGCCAATATGCGTTGAGGCCATCTATGGCCAGGGGCTGCCCTTGACTCTTTACATGGAATGGATACAAAATGTCTGTTCATTTATTTGATCCTCATTACAACCTGATGAGCTAGGGGCAAGTGGTATCCCCATGTACAGATGAGAAAACTGAGACATGAGAGGTTATGGGACTGGCCCAGAGATATACACCTGGTGAGCATGGAGGCAGGACTCCAACACTGTGCTCTTTACAACCCCTCTAGGAAATGCTTGTGGGTGCAGAAAAACAGTGACATGATCATAAGCAATGTGTTCTCCTTTTGCTTTGGTATATAAATAGCCTGCTGTTAAATTAGTGAGGAAGATGAGATGGTGTGTCAAAGTTGGCCTAAAACAGGAATTGCAAACTCTTCCTGTAAAGGGCCAGATAGTAAATATTTTAGGCTTTGTGGGTCACATATGGCCTCTGTTGCAACTACTAAACTCTGCCTTGTGGCACAAAAGCAGCCATAGACAATATGTAAACAAGTGTGTGTGGCTATGTTCCAATAAAACTTTATTTATAAAAACAGATGGTTGGCCAGATTTGGCCCACAGGCCACAATTTGCCAACCTGTGGTCTAAAAAATAGTATTGTATGGGCTTACACCATCACAAAACATTCTGAAATCTTAAAAAGAAAAGAAAACTGGTAACCCATCTATTTTCCTTATGATTTAAATGCATTCATGTTTTCATGTCCAGACTAACCAATTTCTTAAGCCTCATTCTCTCCCTCTCTGCTTTCTTCTAGGTGACAAACATGGCCCTGAATTTGCCATTTTCCCAACCTAAAAGCAAGGGTGGTCAGGCCACCCGGGGCAATGGTGAATGGTAGGTGAGAGGCAGAGTCCCTTTCCAATAAACAACCTGGACTGTTTATTGGGTTTTTGAGGCAACTAGACCTCAGGGAAATTCCAGGAGCCTGAAGTTGGCAGAGACACATAGTGGGGTAGACCCTGTTGTCACTGACCACTGCAAATGTGCCTTCATTCTGTACGCCATCAAGAACACCTCTGTAATAATTTTCCTGTCCTCATTAAGTTTGAGTTTGCAAGGAGACTCTCTAAAGCCAAGTTAAATACCCTGAGGCTTTATGTCTGTGATTCAGGCGGCTGCCACCCAAGAGAAGGGAAATGCCTGGCATTAGAGCTTCTCCCACAGAACAAGATCTGCGGCGGGTGTACGGAGACTTTCTTCCCAGAGAAATCTACATAACACAGCCAATATTTTAATTAAAATAATAGAGCCTTAAGGCGAAAAAAAGTTAAAGCAACTTGAACATTCATAAGTACAAGAATCGACAACAAAATACAGGATCTATGGCAATCGACAGCAATAAAGAAAAACGTAGATTCAAAATGTGAAATGAGGGTGGAGGAGGGGGTAATACATTTTTTCTTATATATCTTTTCTATTTCCCTTGTTATACAAATCCTATCTTATTTTTGTAGGAAAGCATCAAATATAAACCCATTTAAGACAAAATAATAACTAGTAAGTAAAATAATGGCTTCACCCTCTATCATAAAGAAGGCCATTTTCCTTTCACAGTGGCTTTCAATATTATTTTTGTCATTGTCTCTGGAGTCAGATACCTTCTAGAACAGAGTAGAGGCCCATGGCCATGTTAGCAGAGCGTGTGGAGAGTGGTACTCTGATATCAGATGGAGGAGGGCCAAGGTGTTCAGCCCAGCTTCATACAGGTGCCTCCACTGGTCCCAAAGATGTTGTTCTTAGAAATGGCTTTAGACAGGCATATGGATATGACTGCACATGCCTAAGAAAGACCTAGATTGGGAGAGAGGCTGGAAGTCCCTGAGAAGAGAGGTAGCTGGGAGTCAGTGGGCTGTTATAGGCACCATGAAGTGCCACGTACCTGGCACCCTCAGAGATGCTGTTCAGCAGTTGTTCTAGATTCTTTCCTGGCTATAGCCTTGCGCCTGTCTTTGGGTATCTTCCTGTCCTTTGCTCTCTTACTTCCTCTCTTCTGTATCCCTTCTTCCCACCCCTCCCATGATATTCCATTTCCCTGCTCCGTTTTACCCCGCAGCCCAAGAGTGACCAACAACAAAGAAGAGATATTGCAGTTTCTGCCTAAGTTCCTGACAAAGAATTGCCAACATAAGCCTGTGGATCGGGGCTGAAGTTCTGGGTAGAAACTTGAGAATCGCCAACGTTCCAAATGAAAGGCTCTTTCAAAATAAAACATGCTGCTTTGGTGCGGGTACGTTTTCAGCCAAATTATAGAAAGGGAACAGTCCCAAGCTTCCAAATTCTTAGTGCGTTAATGTAGGCAACTTGATTAACAAGACTATAAAATGTCTCCCAGAGAATGATTTGAACATTTTACCTTTTTTTAAAAAAAAAAAAAATAGTTTCCAAGTTGACATGCAAAAATTAACTACATTTTCAACAAGATATTGGAGCTTGCTAAATTTTCATTCATTCCACAGGTATTCATTAGGTGCCTCCAAATCTGAGAGACACCATGTTAGACTTCAAAATATAAAGATGTGCAAGACACATTTCCTTCCCTCAAGGAGCCTCATGACTAATTTGTATTCCACTACATAATAAATATATCTGGTACACTTGTCTAGCTACTCTACCTTCTTTGGAATTTTCCTTTTTTTAAGATTTTATTAATTTATTTGACACAGAGAGAGTGAGAGAACACAGCAGGCAGAGTGGCAGGCAGGGGGAGTGGGAGAGGGAGAAGCAGACTCTCCGCTGAGCAGGGATCCCAGGCATGGGACTCAATCCCAGGACCCTGGGATCATGACCTGAGCTGAAGGCAGACGCTTAAGCGACTGAGCCACCCAGGCGCCCCTGGAATTTTCTTCAGGTAGGGTGAGTATACATCTCAATTTGCTCAGGACAGTCCCAATTTATGCCTCTTGTCCCTGGGGAATTATTGGTAACCCCACCCTTTGCTCCCCAGAAAGCCTCAGTTTGGTTGATATGATGAGATAGGAATCCTAATCATAAGCCCTGATGAATGAATAGGCCTAAGAAGACATGTTTTTATCTGGTGACCTGCTCTTCCATCCACATCTGGTTAAGCCAGTAATGAACATCTGTCTGAAGCAAAGCCAATCAGATTCCCTCCCTTGAAAATTTGCACTGAGACTCAGGGGTTGAGCCAGATAGAGTTGAGCAATGAAGCTGAGGTAAGGTGGAGTGGCCACCAGATTTGTCACCACAACAACCCAAAGCCATATCTGCTGGTATCCTTGTGAGAGAAAAGGAACCAAGAGCTCTGGGAAGAAGCCATGTAATGGGGAGCGAGATCCTGCTTTCTTACCACTGATGGATCAGACACCACCACTGGGCTCGCAAAGGAATGTAGCTTCTACTATTCTCCATCCCTTCTCCCAGTAGGTATCAGAGGGCAACTGGGAGTGGAATGAAACTGCCCAGTTCAGGGGGTGCCATGAACCCCCCAAACCATCATCCCCCCTTCTTCTTAGAAATGGCCACATATGCATCTCTAAATTGAGCCCTTCATCCACAAGGCTGTTGGAACTGCCACTGGATCATTCTCAGTTCATAGATACTGAGCCAAATCAGCAGTTATGACCCAGCGAGGTGAAGTCTGGAGAAGCCCGGAAGCTCACTTTAAGAAGATACATACTTTCCATCCCTCTGCTCTCCACCCCAACACAAGAGTGGAGAAGAGGAAGGAGGAGTGTGTGGGAGCAGACCGTGTCTCACTTTCCAGCCCCCAGCCAAATTCCCAGTGTCAACTACCCTGGAGTCAGGAAGGTGGAGAGAAAAGAACGTTCCCTTGGATATGGAGTTGAGGCTTGACATTGGCAGCACTGACTCTCACAGAACTGAAGTGAGGCTGCTTTGATAATCAAGGTGATGGAAAGGTCGGCCACTGCTCAGCTGTGGTTAAGATCATGGCAGCCTGGGGGAAAGGACAGTAGGACAGAGCCCAGCTGGTGGCAGATACTCCATAAAGGAAACCTTCTCTCCTTTCATACAACACTCCATAAAGGAAACCATCTCATGTTTATCTCCCAATGACTTGAGATTCCTCATTAAACCAGTTTGTGGAGAGAATGTTAGAGACTCCCTCAAACTCAGCAGCAGCCTTTCCTGGCAAACCCTGGTATGTTAGCACGTTCAGCCACCACCAAGCAGCTTCAGTTTCCCTGCTCCCTGACACGACGACAGCTGCAAAAGTCCAATGAAAATGAATCGAAGAAGCCTCTGATGTGGGCAAATCAGATACACACCTTTCTTAGTACATTGCGATGGCTGCCCTTGAAAAGTATGTCGTGGTTCATGTACCAAAAATCTGTTAGAATCCAAGCTCAACACACAACACTAGATTTTATATAATGTCTTAAATTAAGCTGGTCCATTTAAGAATGGCATCTGAGTCGGGTCATCAAATATTGCAGCAAATGGTGCCATGTAACTCACCCTCTTTTACTCCTCTTCCTTGTCATAACAGTGAAGGGACCCTGGAAGGTTGTATGGATGAGGAATTTAGGCATTTGGATTTGTGGAGGAGACACCCAGCACTGGGTGGGAGCCAGTGAGAGCCTTCACCTAGAACCTACCCTGGAGGGAACTCACGTTCCCAGAAGAGAATACAGATGAGAAGACAACTGCCTGATTATGACTTTCCAGACTTCCTGAAACTGACTTCCTTTACATTTCCTTGATTGTAGTAAATCTCTCTTTACTTGATCGTGGACCGAAGTCTACCAATAGTCCCACCCAGATAAAGGAGAATAATTGTCATTGCAATTCTCAGGACAGGACATGGGAGCAACCTTAAAGGTGGTTTTAGGATATTTCTTTCTCCTGCTTTCGTGAAGAATTTAGATACTCATTTATCTAGGACACGTATTCTTATCAGGGGAAATATTACTGCCAAGGGGGCAAAAATTGGTTGGGGGGTGGGAATTAGATATTACAATGATTTATGGCCCTCCAAATTTCAACCCTACCCATCAACATAAACAGATATACAATATATCTGTAGTATCCAAATTTCATGTGGGCAGGGGGACAATTAGGAAAGAAATGTATAAAAAGTCTCCCTGGGGGAGATAGAATGAAAAAAATTTGAGAAACACTGATCTAGGGAAGAAAAATAGAATATGGAGCCCTTTCCATCTAAAATGCTGGACAATGTTTTTCTACTTTCACTAGACATATATAAATTCCTCACCAGATGATTCAGGTGAGAGAATTAAATTTATAGATGGCCTTTGCTTCTAAACAGACATTTGCCTTGGATTTCTGGCCTCCCTAGGGCTCTTAGGCACAGAGAAAGAGCCTCCACACACCAAATCTTGCCTGTTTCTTCCAGGTAGCTTGAATGTTATCCAGACTCCGGGCTAGAAGGCATTCTTTCCAAGCTTCATTTCTCTCAGATGCATTTTCCCAGCCTATGAGCAATGTTAGAGGTCTACAGGTATTTTTACAACTGTGCACTAGATTAATGTGACAAAGTCTGGGATTTGTTGACACAGTTTATTTCACACCACCAAAAATGTAGAATCAATTCCTAGAATATAGCAAGGCAAAGTAAGCGGATGTGAGTTTATGTGCATGAGGACTGCATTCCAACAATAGTTGGATGTGTTTTCCCCTCATGCCTTGTATGTTTATGGGCAAAATTAGACAGAATTAATCAGCCACATTGTTCTCCAATAGAAATTTCTGGCCAGGGGCACCTGGGTGGCTCAGTCGGTTAAGGGTCTGACTTAGGCTCAGATCATGGTCTCAGGGTCCTGGGATCGAGCTCTGCATCAGGCTTCCCGCTCAGTGGGGTGTCTGCTTGTCCTTCTGCCTCTCCCCCTGCTCACACACTCTCTTTCTCTCTCTCAAATAAAGAAATAAAATCTTTTAAAAAAAGAAATTACTGGCCAACTGAAGGCTAGTACCTCACTGGGCCCCAAGGCAGCAAGCTTGGCACAATGCATACATCTCCTCACTCAGTCTGATGTATCCACAGTACCCTCTTCCTTGGCATACTGTCCTGTGATACTTGCCAACGTCACGGCCTGGTGATCTCTGCCTGGATCAGTGTCCTCTAAAGCCAGCCTTGTCAACTTCCCCAGCAGGTGAGGAAGTACAGTGGAGCTCAGAGAAAGAACGGTTTGGGTGAGACTCGAAGATACTACAACCAATTTGCGTTAATATTCCTTATCATTTGTACCTTCCAGGGATACAAAGCTGTTTCGATAGTCCAAAATTAATCATTGTAATTCACCATATTATCAAGACTAAAGAAAAAAAGGTCACATGACCATATCAGTTGATTCAGAAAAAGCATTTAACAAAATTCAACACCTGTTCATGACAAAAATACTCAGAAAAATAAGAACAGAGGGAACTTCCCCAAATTAATAAAAACCGTCTTCAAAAACCCTGCAGTTCACATTATACTTAATAATGAAAGACTGACTGCTTTCCCCCCAACAGCAGGAACAAGGCAAGAATGTCTATTCTTTTTTTTTTTCCTTTTCTTTTTTTTATTAACACATAATGTATTATTTGTTTCAGGTGTACAGGTCTGTGACTCATCAGTCTTACACAATTCACAGTGCTCACCATAGCACATACCCTCCCCAATGTCCATCACCCAGCCACCTCATCCTTCCCACCCCCCTCCACTCTAGCAACCCTCAGTTTGTTTCCTGAGATTAAGAGTCTCTTATGGTTTGTCTCCCTCTCTGGTTTCATGTTGTTTCATTTTTCCCTCCCTTCCCCTATGATCCTCTGCCTTGTTTGTCAAATTCCACATATCAGTGAGATCATATGATACTTGTCTTTCTCTGATTGACTTATTTCACTTAGCATAATACCCACTATTTCAATCCTCGTTGTTGCAAATCGCTAGATTTCATTTTTTTGATGGCTGCATAATATTCCATTGTATATATATATTACCCATTCATCTGTTGATGGACATCTAGACTCTTTCCATAGTTTGGCTACGTGGACATTGCTGCTATAAACATCGGGGTGCACGAACCCCTTCAGATCCCTACATTTGTATCTTTGGGGTAAATACCCAGTAGTACAATTGCTGGGTCGTATGGTAACTCTATTTTCAACTTTTTGAGGAACCTCCATACTGTTTTCCAGAGTGGCTGCACCAGCTTGCATTCTCACCAACAGTGTAGGAGAGTTCCCCTTTCTCTGCATCCTCGCCAACATCTGTCTTTTCCTGCCTTGTTAATTTTAGCCCTTCTGACTGGTGTGAGGTGGTATCTCATTGAGGTTTTGATTTGTATTTCCCTGATGCCGTGCGATGTTGAGCACTTTTTCATGTGTCTGTTGGCCATTTGGATGTCTTCCTTGCAGAAATATCTGTTCATGAATTCTGCCCATTTCTTGATTGGATTATTTGTTCTTTGGGTGTTGAGTTTGATAAGTTCTTTATAGATTTTGGATACTAGCCCTTTATCTGATATGTCATTTGTAAATATCTTCTCCCATTCTGTTGGTTGTCTTTTGGTTTTGTTGATTGTTTCCTTTGTTGTGCAAAAGTTTTTTATCTTGATGAGGTCCCAATAGTTCATTTTTGCCCTTGCTTCCCTTGCCTTTGGCGATGTGTCTAGGAAGAAGTTGCTTTGGCTGAGGTCGAAGAGGTTGCTGCCTGTGTTCTCCCCAAGGATTTTGATGGGTTCCTGTCTCACACTTAGGTCTTTCATCCATTTTGAGTCTATTTTTGTGTGTGGTGTGAGGAAATGGTCCAGTTTCATTCTTCTGCATGTGGCTGTCCGATTTTCCCAACACCATTTGTTGAAGAGACTGTCTTTTTTCCATTGGGCATTCTTTCCTGCTTTGTCGAAGATTACTTGACCATAGAGTTGAGGGTCCATTTCTGGGCTCTCTATTCTGTTCCATTGATCTATGTGTCTCTTTTTGTGCCAGTACCATACTGTCTTGATGATGACAGCTTTGTAATAGAGCTTGAAGTCCGGAATTGTGATGCCACCAGCTTTGCTTTTCTTTTTCAACATTCCTCTGGCTATTCGAGGTCTTTTCTGGTTCCATACAAATTTTGGGATTATTTGTTCCATTTCTTTGAAAAAACTTGATGGTATTTTGATAGGGATTGCATTAAATGTGTAGATTGCTCTAGGTAGCATAGACATTTTCACAATATTTGTTCTTCCAATCCCATGAGCATGGAACGTTTTTCCATTTCTGTGTGTCTTCCTCAATTTCTTTCATGAGTATTCTATAGTTTTCTGAGTACAGATTCCTTGCCTCTTTGATTAGATTTATTCCTAGGTATCTTATGATTTTGGGTGCAATTGTAAATGACATTGACTCTTAAATTTCTCTTTCTTCTGTCTTGTTGTTGGTGTATAGGAATGCCACTGATTTCTGTGCCTTGATTTTATATCCTGCCACTTTGCTGAATTCCTATATGAGTTCTAGCAGTTTTGGGGTGGAGTCTTTTGGGTTTTCCACATAAAGTATCATATCATCTGTAAAAAGTGAGAGTTTCACTTCATCTTTGCCAATTCGGATACCTTTTATTTCTTTTTGTTGTCTGATTGCTGAGGCTAGGACTTCTAGTACTATGTTGAATAGCAGTGGTGATAGTGGACAACCCTGCCGTGTTCCTGACCTTAGGGGAAAAGCTCTTAGTTTTTCCCCATTGAGAATGATATTCGCTGTGGGTTTTTCATAGATGGCTTTTATGATATTGAGGTATGGACCCTACACTGTGAAGAGTTTTAATCAAGAAAGGATGCTGTACTTTGTCAAATGCTTTTTCTGCATCTATTGAGAGGATTGTATGGTTCTTGTTCTTTCTTTTATTAATGTATTTTATCACATTGATTGATTTGAGGATATTTAACCAACCTTGCAGCCCAGGAATAAATCACACTTCATCATGGTGAATAATCCTTTTAATGTACTGTTGGATCCTATTGGCTAGTATTTTGGTGAGAATTTTTGCATCCATCTTCATCAGGGATATTGGTCTGTAGTTCTCCTTTTTGATGGGGTCTTTGTCTGGTTTTGGGATCAAGGTAATGGTGGCCTCATAAAACGAGTTTGGAAGTTTTCCTTCCATTTCTATTTTTTGGAACAGTTTCAGAAGAATAGGTATTAATTCTTCTTTAAATGTTTGGTAGAATTCCCCTGGGAAGCCATCTGGCCCTGGGCTCTTGTTTGTTGGGAGGTTTTTGATTACTGCTTCAATTTCCTTACTGGTTATGGGTCTGTTCAGGTTTTCTATTTCTTCCTGGTTCAGTTTTGGTAGTTTATATGTCTCTAGGAATGCATCCATTTCTTCCAGATTATCTAATGTGCTGGCATATAGTTGCTCATAATATGTTCTTATAATTATTTGTATTTCTTTGGTGTTGGTTGTGATCTCACCTCTTTCATTCATGATTTTATTTATTTGGGCCATTTCTCTTTTCTTTTTGGTAAGTCTGGCCAGGGGTTTATCAATCTTATTAATTCTTTCGAAGAACAAACTCCTAGTTTTGTTGATCTGTTCTACTGTTCATTGATTTTTTCTCTGATCTTTATTATTTCTCTTTTCCTGCTGAATTTAGGCTTTATTTGCTCTGCTTTCTCCAGCTCCTTTAGGTGTAGGGTTAGGCTGTGTATTTGAGACCTTTCTTGTTTCTTGAGAAAGGCTTGTATTGCTATATACATTCCTCTTAGGACCGCTTTTGCTGCACCCCAAAGATTTTTGAACAGTTGTGTTTTCATTTTCATTTGTTTCCATGAATTTTTTAAATTCTTCTTTAATTTCCTGGTTGACCCATTCATTCTTTAATAGGATGGCATTTACCCCAGAGGAAGAAAAACTTATGTTCACACAAAAACCTGTCCATGAATGTTTATGGGAACTTTATTCAAAATGGTCCCAAACTGGAAATGACCCCTATATCCTTCAGTGAGTGAATAGTTAAACTGTAATTTATGCTGGTACCATGGAACTTATTCAGCAATAAAAAGCAACAAATTGTTGACACATGCAACAACCTGGATGACTCTCTAGAGCATTAACCTCTAGTGAAAAGCACCAATTCAAAAAAGTTATATACTATGTGATTCCATTTATGCAACATCTTGAAATGTCCATCAGTGGTTGCTAAGGGTTAAGGAGGGGTTGCTGGTAAGAAGGAAATGGATGAAGCTGTAAAAGGGAACATGAGGGATTCAGTGGTGATGAAAATATCTTAGTATCAATATTCTATTTGTGATATTGTACTATAGTTTTGCAAATTGTTACCACAGGGGGAAACTGGGTAAAGGGTACAAGGACTCTCTCTGTATTACTTCTTACAGCTGCCTATGCCAACCTATAATACTTCAAAATATGATGTTTAATTAAAAAGGGGAGTTATGGAACGCCTGGGTGGCTCAGTCATTAAGTGTCTGCCTTCGGCTCAGGTCATGATCCCAGGGTCCTGGGATCGAGCCCCATATCAGGCTCCCTGCTCGGCGGGAAACCTGCTTCTCCCTCTCCCACTCCCCCTGCTTGTGTTCCCTCTCTCACTGTGTCTCTCTGTCAAATAAATAAATAAAATCTTTAAAAAAAAGGGGGTAGTTATGAGATGCTTAGGTGGCTCATTCGGTTAAGCGACTGACTCTTGATTTTGGCTCAGGTCATGATCTCAGGGTCATGAGATCAAACCCCAGAGCAGGCTCTGTGCTCAGCGTGGAGTCTGCTTAAAGGTTCTCTCTCTCCTTCTCCCTATGCCCCTCCTCCACCCCTACTCGCATGCTCTCTCTCTCTCTCTCTGAAAATAAGAGTGGAGTTATATGGTGAAAAGTAAATGTTCCATCTATCATTGTCTCCTGGTCATCCACACTCTTTCCAAGAGCAAATTTCCTGTGTATCTGTCTAGAAAATTCTATGAATATACAAACTCAGGCAAGAATATATTTATCGTATTTAATATAATATATAATATTAATACATAACATAACATATATAATATTTCACTGTAGTTATTATCTTTATTGTGAGTTGAACATCCTTTCATATAAGGGTGATTGTATTCTTTTTCCTGTGAACTGTTCTTACCTTTAGCCTATTTTTCTCTTTGAGTCAGTCTTTTTTTTTTTTTTTTCCAGTAGCAACTTTTAGGGATTTTATTATATATTGAAGGAATTAACTTTTTATGACATGAGTGGCAATTATGGTTTTTTGCATAGTTTGTCTTTAATTATCTGACTTTTTGCAGGGTTATTTTTTCTGCACAGAAATTTTTAAATTTTAATTTGTCAAATGTATTAATTTTTCTTTTTGTGGCTTCTGCATTTTATGTTACACAGAATGGCCTTTCCTCCTCCAAAACTATTTTGTAAATTTGCCACATTTCTTTTTAATAGTTTTATGATTTTATTTTTCATCAGGGATCTGGGCTTGTTCTGCCCTTCTCTAGAAGCACCCTTATTGTGTGGGCTTTGGTCTTTTGGGTCATGGGATGGCTGTGAGCTTCCAGGCATATCAAGTCCACTTTCTGAGAAGCAGGCAGGGGGAGGAAAAGAAACAAATGAATGAAACAGTCAGGCTGTTGAATCTGTTCCTTAGAAAAAGCTTTCTAGGAAGTCCCAGTGATCACTTTCTGCTTACACTCATTGGCCAGAACTGAGCCAGATGGCCACTCCCAGCTTCACGGGAGTCTGGTGACAAGAATAATCTTAGCTGGGTACCTTGATATCCCCCTCCCCAAATTGAGGTTCTGTTAGTAAAGAAGAAAGTAAGAGCAATATTAGGTATGAAGCTGGCAGTGCTGTCCCCAGACTCCTTGCATGACACACGGTGCATTTCCTGGCTCCCTCCTTGTCTCCACACGTGTGTGTTTGCACTGCTTACCTGACTTCCAGCACCAGCTGTAACCAACAAGTAGTCTGATGTAAGTCTGCTTCGACTTCCTTTATAAAAACTATCTTCTCGGGCACCTGGGTGGTTCAGTCGGTTAAGCATCTGCCTTCGGCTCAGGTCATGATCCCAGGGTCCTGGGATCGAGCCCCGAGCCCTGTATTGGGCTCCTTGCTTAGTGGGGAGCCTGCTTCTCCCTCTCCCTCTGTCAAATAAATAAATAAAATCTTAAAAAAAAAAAAAAACAACTATCTTGTCTTCCAGAAGCTTTAAAGCTTTTTTCTTTATTTTTTAAAATTCTGAAATCTCCCCTACCCCTAGTTGGGATCCTTTTAGACATTCTGCTGAGATTTAATGGGCCCCTTCCAATCTGGAGATTCCTATCATTCTTCAGCCCAGGGGAGGTTCATCCCCCCCTCTTTTTTTATTGTTTTCTCCTCTCCTTTGTCCCTGTTCTCTCTTATAATTCTTATTGGACATACACTGGATCTAGTAGCTTTTTCTTCTGTGTCTCCTAACTCACCTATCATATTTTCCATCTCTTTGACTTGTTGCTTTGCAGTATGAGATGTTTGTAGGTTGTTTATAGATCAATTTATAGGTGTTCATAGATCAGTAATAAATTCCAGACACTCGCCTTGGTCTTTAGTCTACACTATTTTATTGTTGATATGATGGTTTTATTTTGAAAATTATTATTTTTTAATTTCCTGAAATCTTTTCTTGTTCTTTAAATGCTTCTTTCTTTTTAAAGATGTTTTATTTATTAATTTGAGAGAGAGAGAGAGAGTGAGCAGGAAGGAGAGGGAGAGAGAATCTGAAGCAGACTCCACACTGAACACCGAGCTCAGCCTGGGGCTCAATCCCAGGACGTTGAGATCACGACCTGAGCCCAAACCAAGAGTCTGACACCTAACCTACCGAGCCACCCAGGAGCCCCTAAATGCTTCTTTCTTGCAGTAGCTTGCTCTTGATTTCTGAATGCATTATCTTCTTCAAACTCTGCAGATACTAATTATACTTCTGAAAAACATCACTTCCATTCTCTGAATTACAGTTGATCTCTTTATTCACCGGATTCTTCTCTTTTATGGAATCGGCTTTTCTTCAGTGTTGGGTGATCCTTGGTTGTAGGGTTCCTCTGCTTTTGTTCAGAGCTGTCTGCCTCATGGGCCTCTCCCATGAAGAGGACAGGCCGCTTGCTGTGTTGACATGGACAGAGCACGGGCTTCCCCATAGGGTACCTGAGCATGGAGGAGGCTGGAGAACCCAGAGGGGCAAAATAAAGCGGGCTTCAGTTGGGGGATATTGCCTTTCAGTATATTTTACTCCTGGATGGAGCTGCCTTTTTGTTTCTCGAAGAATCTAATGGGGATGATGGCTACAGTTACCAGATGATTTATTTTAATATGGTCTCAGACTCAGACCCACACCTGGATCCTTCCCAGGCAGAACACCTATTGTCTTCAGGGATCAACTCTCAGGTTTTATTCTGGGGGCAAAAGTTGCCACCAGATGTAAGGTATTGTAGGAGGGGGTGAAGTCTCACTGCCTCAAGTGTTTAGAATACAGTTTTAAAATAATAAATACCCTGATGATGACTAAAAGTTCCTCAACAGAATCTGAAGGCCTAGTGAAATGACTGATGCTTATAATTAGAACCATCATGATTCATTGCTTACAGTTTATATTATGTTGAGAATTTTTTGTTTAAGAAGTTAGAGTAGTGTGTATTTTCTTTAAGAAAATTTTGTGATCTCGGTTAAAATATATAACTTTAAAGGGGTGAGCTTTACTTATTTGGCAAATGTACTAACAATAATGTCAGATAAATGACGCATTAATCTGACTACAGCTGTGTGTGTGTGTGTGCATCTGCGTGTGTGTGTGTGTGTGTGTGTACATGAACGAGCTATAGTTAACTTGGCTTCACTTAGCTTGGTCAACAGTCAGGCCTAGTCTTCAATTACCTGTTAGGTGTTCAGCTCTGAGCTAAGTGCTGTGAGTAATTTCTAAGAAACAGAAAAGGGGAACAGAGGCTCCAGGCCATATGCTTTTCATAATCTGGTAGCACATTCATTATTCAGAGTTATGTTTATATTTCTATTATGAACTTCTTAGCTTGAATAAGATTCTTTGTCTTAATGAGATATTTTAGATATTTACACACACTTGAGAAATAAGTGTACAATTTGTTTTAAACTAAGGAATCATCACTATTCCAAATATATGATTCTAATTATCAGTAGAAATGTATGCATGACCCTAATTAATTAAATGTCCAATTACTTTCCCTTGTTTAACACCATTAGCCTAAATAAAACTTTTTGTAACATATAAACATATGTATAGCATAAATTATTATGTCTTCATTGTGGATGGGCTTTTGTGTATATGTTGTATGTATGTATATATGTGTGTGTGTGTATAAGTACGTACATATATATTTTTTTTTTTTACAGAGAAGAGGCTCAATATAATGCCCTGATTAGGTGAATCATATGACCATAAGGAATACATGGATTTATAAAACTTCATGCGGATTTATTGATAGATTTTATGATTCAAGCTTTGGTCCCATCTTAAGAACTGATATTTCCCCTAATACTTCTATCACCAATTTTAGTTTTGTTTATTTTGCCCAATCTATATTTATTAATACTATTGAAAAACACAAAAATAATTAATATTAACATTGTTGACGAACCAAAATTTTTACATCACATAAAAATGTGTGTTTAAAAGTTTATAACCTTTGGCTTCTAAACCAACTGAAACTCATTGACTTTTTTTCTTTCTGTCACCAGCGTTCAAAGGTGAAGTCTGGAAATCGTTTTGAATCTTTCACAGCAGAGGTCTCTATAGGGACAGATGACACACTCCAATTAGGGTCGGTTTATGAGAGTTTATTTGTAAGGCCTTATTCCACAGGTACCGGTGACAGGTAGAGGCACCTCGAGAGAGAGAGACACACCCGAGAGCCAGAAGCAGCAGAGCCTTTGCCACCCCTAGGCCTGGAGGGGGAAGAAGTGAGGAAAGGTTATCAGAACCAGAAAGGAAGGGATTTCTGAGAGAGAGAGAGAGAGAGAGAGAGAGAGACAGGGGCGTGGCAGCCCAGGGCAACCTCACAGGGAGGGAACTGAACAAATAAATTTCCTAGGATACCTAGAATAAATAGAATAAGTTTCCAGAACCCACTCTCTTCATCCCCGCCTAGTCCCTGTCAGGGTTCCCCACTGACCCCGTGGGCAGCAGAAGGCCCAGGAGTGTGTTGGTTGGGTTTATACAGGCCTAAGTCTCTGGGGTCAGAGAGCAGGGTGAGATGGCTATGGAGGGTCAGAAGCACATTCACAACTCGTGTGTGTACAGGGGATGTGTATGTGTGGGGAGGAGGCATGCACAGTTATATATGTATCAGAGGTGATCTTCCAAGACTGAGGCTTAGTTTGGCACAAAATTCAAAGGAGGTAAACAAGGGAAACTCTACTGGATCAATAAAGATCTCAAAGGTTGTAAATGTCTTACAGATAAGGAATACAATGTAGGAATCTTCAAAAGTTAGGGGTGGACAGGACCTTACAAATCTTACAATTCTTCCATTTTGCAGGTGGTGATGAGGCCCAGAATGATGAATTGGCATCGTGGTTCTGTGCCACATAGAGGCCATCCCAGATGAGGACCCAGGCCTCCTGACTCCCTAACTTTCCTTCTTTCCATCCCACACAGCTTCCATTCTTCTCTAAACTCTGTTGACTGTCCAGTGCACTGGATCCCATGAAATGTAGATGGTTGGCCTGTTAATACACCCAGGGCATATGCTTCTGCTTTCCCCTGGCTTTATTCTCTTGCCAATCTCGAACCAGGTTATGGTGCTTTGTATGTAGCCCTACCAAGCCGATCTGCAGAGCATCCCTGAAGAATGCAGATTTTACTGGAAATTAAAGAGGAGGCAATAAAAATCCGCGTTCGACCTCTATGATCTGCCCCAAAGTTACTCTTAGGCTATGCATTCTCCCTTTCTCCTGACCCTCCCAGATCTACTTCTTCGTCCCTTTCGTTCAGCTCTTCATTCTCTCTCTCTCTCTCTCTCTCTACCTCTCGGTCTCAATCACACACACACACACACACACACACACACACACACACACATCTGCCTCAATCCAATTTTTCAGTATTTTTCAAACTGTGGGTTGGTTATAAACCAAGAGTGGGTTGTGAAATCAATTTAGTGGGTGAGAACAAATATTTTTTTAAAAACGAAATAAAAATTTTAAAAAGTGAAATAAAAAGTGTGTGCGATGGGGGGAGTTGTAGCATAAAACGCATTTCTTATTATGAGTCATAGTGAGAAAAGATCAGAAAATGTTGTCCTTTATCATATTGCCACCGATATGTGAAAGCCCATTATTCTGAGAATGATAACATGGGGCTCAGTTTACTAAAGATCATCTAGTTTCTAGGATTCACTCTCTATAGGAGACGTGGAGGGGGGCAGAAATGACAGATAACAAATAATATTTTCCTGTCACATATGTAAATGCACCCATCAGTTAATGAGCAGCAACTGAATTTTTTAGGTTGTTGTTGAAGGGGATGTGGAAAAATTCCCTATCCCTGAAGAGTATGGGGCAAGACTAAAGATCTGTACTGTCCTCCATGATGAGTAAATAGGGAGTAGGGGGTCAGGGGCTGGTCAGAGTGGGAGGGGGCACCTGAGGAGCATCCCAGAGGGAGGACCAAGCCATGTAGCTTTAGAGGGATTCCTCTTGGATATGGAATAAGAGCTCCGATGGTTGTTTAATTCAGGGAAGGAGATTCTGTGGATATCCAGGAGTATCACTTGGGTTATACAAGCTTTGCCTTCTCTACATTTTTTAATACAAATTGACCTTCAGTTCTGACTCTTTTACTTCAGAAAAAGATTCTATGATGGCAGGAGAAGGCAGAGAAGGCGGTTTTAAATGTGGAGGAATCCCTCTAAAGCCCGAGACACTGACAAGGTAACTAAGGAGCTGGCTGGGACCCCTCAGGAAGGCACTCTTCATGTCATCATATATGTTCTCAGGTTTTTTAAAGAACCGAGTTATATTTTCTTAATGTCCAAATTGTTAGAACATGAGTCCATGCCTGTATACTTGCTGGACACAAACCACCCCCAAATGTCCCTCAGATGCTGTGTTCTGAACAAATCCTCCAGTTTTATCTTCTCATCTTGCTTCTGGCTCAGTGCAGAACATTCTGAGATTGCCTTTCTGCTATCTCATCCAGGTATCTGCTGTTGATGACCCAGCAGCACCATCAGGATGGGATGCTGCTCACCTCAAGTTCACAAGAACATGGAAACTTGTTCTTGATCTTTACTAGCATTACTGAAAATCCAGATATACCTTCTTGAAACCTGTAGGGCTTCATAACTGCTGCCTTGCATACTTGCTGCCTAGAAATGGACCACCTCTCTACATTGTCATTGCTATTAGCGCCTTCCATTGTCTCAGGGAGAGCCAATTTCCACCACTGGAATGGATCCAGTCTATCTATGTCTTAGAGTCTGGGTCCAGTGAACTTTAGCCTCCAAAAGAAACAAGAAAACCTACCTTCCAGGCCAAAGTGTGTCCCTCATTTCTTCCATTATTCTAACTTCTTTCCAGTGAGAGTATCAGGTCCTCTTGGGAAAATTTCACTTATATACACCTAAACGGATAATATCAAAATAGTACTATATTGGTGTACTTCACGAAGTCTGGGTTATCCTGTCTTATCCATTGTCACCTTGGTAAAACTTTCTAGAAATGGTCATTCATACTCACTGAATGGTTGAAGTTGCCTGCAAAATGACTTTACTAGGTACCATCCCTCTGCATTCCTCCTCATTTCATTCCCCTTTGTACCCCTTCATTTTCTTCTCTTGCTTTGCAAACTATGAATATCATTCCCCTTCTCTATTCTACTAGGTCTACAGACTCATTGAGTCTTGTTGATATAGACTAATTCAACACATATATTTTTGGACATTTATTGTGTCCTAGTTACTGCTGCCAGACTACACAGTTTGCTCCTTCAGCAGGGAGAATTCATAAACTCATCTCGCCATTGTACCATGCATTCAATGGCCCATGTCTGGAAGCTGCCCAAAGGGAAACAAACATGGAGGAAGATCAGAGTCTCTAAGCCTGTGAGGGCTGCTAGAGATTTGTCTTCATTCCAAATGGCAGGAATAAAATCCATCTGGGCAGGGTGTCTTAGGAAGCTACAATAAACTAGAAGTAGCATATTCATGTAGATTTTATGGGATTCCAGAGTGAGGCCATGAACGAGTGTTTATTTTTAATCCCCCTCACAAGGGTCATTTTAATTAAAGTCTTAAGTTAAAGGCAGTTAGTGAGTTTATCAGCCTAACATCTGACCTAACGTATCTTCTGTTTCTTTGCAGGGCCATGAAATTCTTCATGCTCTGGGAGTTTTGTTTTCCTGTACCCTTTGACATAGAGCTTTCATTGAGAAGGGGGACATGAAGAAAGAAGTGGTGCCGTGAGTAGCCCCACCCTAGGGGGAGCAGCTCATGAACAGGGGAAGCGCCCTGGGTGAGTCAAGGAGCTGCCATTTAGCTGACAAGAGGCTTACTGTAAAGCATGGAGGTAAAGGGAATTTCAAGGGAGGGGGAATGAATTGCCAGAAACCTGTCCTTTCCAAGCGTGTCCTAATTTCTAGTTTGACTTGTCTAAACTTTGATGCTGGACCAGCAACTGCCCAGCTCAAGCCTTTCCCACTGTGTCCATCAGTGAAGGGAGAGTTGAAAAATCACCTGGGGGAAAAAAGTTATTAGGAATAATGAGAAAGCATTGGGACAAATTTGGTCCAAACTTCACGATTTCTGAGTTTCAAGCTGAGTTCAAATCTTCTGGGGCTCAGCTTTTTTTGTCTTGGCAAACCACAACATCCTTTTTCTAAGAAAGGAGCTTTAAGAAAGACTTCTTGACCATCAAATAGCTGTTAGAAAACAACATTTTGATGAGTTAAGTGTAAATGAATCAGAAACATGTGGATTAGATTTACCTCAAAGTCCAAGTGGGTTTGCAGGGAGAGGAGGAAAAGGCTTAGGCAGAATCACACTTGGTGCTTTGCTGAAGCTTATATGAATGAAAAATAGGTTTGAGGGGTCATCAACTGCCAACACTAGGAGGCTGTGGTTGGTCCCATGTGTATTGTTGTCATTGTTGTTATTATTATTATTGATTGTGTATGTGGGCATTTATTTTGTATTATTTCTTTTTCTTTTTTATGCTTATTGCTTAGACCCTGTCTATGAAGTGAACTGCCCAGCATGCAGAAGGGTCAGTGGCTAAACTGGGCTTAGGACACAGAATTGCTTTACCACTGAATGCTTCTTTGTCTCTCTAAACATATGAGAAGAGAATGTATAAAAAAGGTCCTTACATTGTTTAAAAAGGGGTTTGTTTAGATATTATGGGAGGCTTTTCAATGTGAAAATTACCTACCTTCCATGACTCA
The DNA here is from genome assembly GCF_964656455.1 of Halichoerus grypus. Lineage (NCBI taxonomy): Eukaryota > Metazoa > Chordata > Mammalia > Carnivora > Phocidae > Halichoerus > Halichoerus grypus. Next base: position 103,485,508 of record NC_135720.1, on the reverse strand, counting down.
AGAAGCCTAGTGGCCTCCCAAAGTATTATGGAAGTAAAAGGAAATTTCCGGGGAGAAGAGGTATATTGATGGAAAGATTAAGTAATGTAGAAGTGGTTATACTAAATGGTCTTTGATATTCCTTCCATTCTCCCTCACCCATTCACCACCCAATCTCCAAACCCTCCTGCATCTATGCTCTGAGTCCTTTCTATCTTTCAATGGGGAAAGTGTTCTTCACTCCAGCAAAGACCAATCAATCCCCCTACTTGTACTCTAGACCTGCACTATCCAATATGGTAGCCACCATCCACAAGGTGCTATTGAGTGTTTGAAATGAATCTAGTCTGAATTGAAGTGAGCTCTAACTATAAAATACTTAGTATGAAAAAGGAATATAAAATATCTTAGTAATAATTGCATGTTGAAATGGTATTTTGAGTATGTTGTATGAAACAAAATATATTATTGAAATTAATTTTACTTCTTTCCCTTTTATGTTTTCTAATGTGGTTACTAGGAAATTTAAAACTATATGTGAAGCTTGCATTATGCTCTAGACCCAACAGTCCCCAGGGACTCGGGGACATTACTCTTTTAATAATCTCATTTCTCTCCTATATCTTCAACTTTTTCCCCTTGTCTGGATCATTCTGTTAGCTTCCCACTTGTACAAATGGCTCTCCTTTGATACTATCACCCTCACTAGCTTCCACCCTGTCCCATTTTACCATCATAGTCAAGTTTCTTGAAAGCATTGTCTATACAGTCTGCTTCCACTTCCTCATCAGCCAACCTCAGTCTGTCTTCTCCTACTGCTAGCGCAAATTTGCTCTTGCCAAAGCCACACATGGCCTCCTCCATGCAAAACCCAAAGGGCACATCTTTCCTGATCATCTCTGCAGTGTTTGACATAATTGATCACTCCCTGCTTTTCAAAACTTTCTTTTCTTGGCCTTTTCCTAGATGCCTACATTCTGTACTCTCTCTGGCCATTCCTGCTCAATCTCTTTTAGATCTTTCATACTATCTCCAAATGCTGGAGTGCCTCAGTCCTCTTCCCACCCTGTATATTCTTTCCCTAGACAACTTGCTCCATTTTCATGATTTTAAATGCAATTTATGCTGACAACCCCCAGTCTCAAGGCATCTACTACAGACTTGGAAATACCCCTACCTCTCTTCTGCACTCCAACCACACATCTAAGGCCTACTTGACTCTTATTTAGGCATCTCTCAGGCATCTCAAACTTATCATGTCCAAAAAGGAACTCTTAGGCATCCCTTCCAAGTTTTGTTCTTGGGCAGTCTTTTCCATCTCAGTGAAAGACATTACTACCCACTCAAGTTCCCATATCGGAAATCTGGGAGTTATCCTCAGTTTCTACCCCTCTTCCACACACAAATATCACCAAGTACTCTCGATTATACCTCAAAGAATGTTTCTCAAATCCATCAGGTTCTCTCCATATGCCTGGTCCAAGGGGCACAACCTTTCTCCTAAATTACCACAATTGTCTCAGGTTGCGTCAGACAGAGGTGGTTTCAGCAGGTAGCGTCAGACAGAGGTGACATTAAAGCTACATTTAAGCTACTATCACAATGATGAGAAGGAACCAGGCATAAAGAGATCAGAAGAAAGAGCATTTTAGGCAGTGAAAAGAGCAAGTGCAAAGGCCCTGGGGTGGGAAAGAGCTTGGTGTATTTGAGGAACAGAAAGCAGGCCAGGAAGGTTGGAGTAGGTGCAGAGAAAGAGTGTGAGCCTGCTTTGAGGGTCAAAGGCTACTGTGTGACAAGTGGATAGAAACGGAGCTCAGGTAGAAGCCTTAACAAGTGTTGGGAGCCTCTGTGCTAAGTCAGTGGCTTGACCTAAGTTATGCTAACAGGGATGAAGAGTAGAAGTGGATTTATTTGAGATATACTGTAGAGGTAGAACCAACAAGACTAGCCAGTGGGTTCGAAGCAAGAGAAAAGCAGGACTCCTTTTCTGAGATGGTGAATACTCAAGAATTTGGATTTGAGCTAGAGAAGCTGTGAATATGCTAGTCTGAAGTTTAGAGAAGTCAGAAGTATATTTTAGAGTCATCGGTGCATAGATGGCATTTAAGGTCACAGGGACCGATGAGAATTTCTAGAGAAGGAAGATCAAGAGAAATGAGAAGAGGGCTCATTACTGATAAGTAAGTAGGAGAAGAGGAACCGGCGAAGGGGGATGAGAAGGAGCAGCCCCAGGGGTGGGAGAAAAACCGGGGGAGTGAGGGCTTCACAGAATCTGGGAGGAAACTGTTTCAAGAAGGTGGGAGCAATACCCTGCCTCAAATGTCACTACAAAGGTGATGAAGGTGAACCCACGGAAGTGTCTGTTAAATCTGACTCGATGGAAGGTTGATGGTAACTGATAAGAAAAGTTTGAGTAGAGGGGGAGAGGAGTGTTCTTAAATGCTTTTAAGAAACTTGTTTTTGGGGTGCCCGCGTGGCTCAGTCAGTTAAGCATCTGCTTTTGGCTCAGGTCATAATCCCGGGGTCCTAGGATCCAGTCCCACATCGGGCTCCCTGCTCAGCGGGGAGCCTGCTTCTCTCTCTCCCTCTGCAGCTCCCCCTGCTTGTGCTCTCTGTCAAATAAATCAATAAAATCTTTTTAAAATTTTTGTTTTTAAGGAATAGCCAAGGTATGGGGGCCAAGAGAGTCCCTTTTTGCAGATGAGAGATGGTAGAGCCTGTTTACTCATTGATGGGAATGGTCCAGAGGAGACAGAGAGATAAACAAGGCAGGAGAGTAAGACCCATGTCCTCTGAAACTAGTGCTTTTAACATCTATTTGCAGAGTGACAGTCCCCATGGTCATCGCCTACTCCTCTTCCTTCTTGAGATCAGCATGGAGGGTGTGCATTGATTCCTTCTGGTCAAATGAGTCTCTTTGTGTATCCCCTTGCTTGGATATCTGTGTGCCCTCTGGCGACAAGTGTCTACCAGAGTTCCCCGGGACTGAGCAAAGACGCTTTGGTCTGATAGAGCACATTCCAGGAACAGGGCTCCAAACCTGCAACTTTCCCTTTGAACACAATATAAATGCTACTGTGGACCTCAGAGGTTAATTCATTACAACCAAGCAATTAAATCTAGGGACTGTTTGGAAGATAAAACGCGGCGAGTAATAACCAGTTTGGAAAACTCAGCCATGATGGATTTCTATAATTTCCTCTCACTTCACAGAGCCACATCTAGTGACCCGAGGCAGGATGGTGTGACTGCCCGGTGGTGTCAGAAATGCGAGGGGGAGATTATTTTTATTAAACAAGTTACTTCTGAAAGCATTGGCCTCTCTTGCTTCCCCTTTCTCTCTCAAGAAGGTCATTTGCCAGCTGGTAATGCATTTAACCCTTCCACATACAGTCAACCTCATGTTAGCCAGGAGGATCATTTTACAAAGGGAAGTGATCTAAACTGCTTTTTCTCCTAGCTAGTATTCTCGGTTTTGAATTCGGACTGCTTCCCCTCCATTGTTAATGCACCTATGTTGGTTTAATTGCTTTACTTGCCCACCCTCCTCGAGTGGGTTTTGAATAAATTATTGAGAAATAAGATGTTTGGTTTGTCCTCTTCTTCATTACATTGCTTCACCCATGAGAAAGAAGAACAGCCGGGCTGGAGCTGGGATCAAAACCCTAGATTTGAATTATTTTTTTGGCTCTGTTCTCTGCACCTCTTTCGATCTGACAAAATGTGTAGCCATCCTGAATTGTTTGTTCCACAGACATTCCCGGGCACCCACTTTGTTCATGACACAGTGCTGGGCACCGTGGAGCAGATCAACATTTAATCATGGGGCTCTCCTGCCCTCTGGAAACTTGTCCCCCCTCTGCTTTGGTGGGGAGCACAATGAGGTTGCTGACACAGTGATTTTAGGAGATTGTTTTCTCCGAGCCAAAGTGCCCTGTCTCATTAATGACAGGCTCAATTTCCATCAGGTTCCTTGCTGGGTCTTGCAAGACGTCCAAGAGGGAGCTTCCTTCCAGCGCAAATTGTAATTCTCTGCAGATATGTGTTGGCATCCACCACTCAGAAACATAATGAAGTTAATTTTAAGAAAAAGCAAACACAAATATAACAGTGATCAGGAGAGCAGCCACGACTGTCTGAGCCATTTCTTCCTTCAATGGAGGAATTAGCTCGTTAAGTAATTTGCACCACCTCCTTTTCCACAAAGCATTTAAGGAAGCAATTGTCCGGTTCAAAGGAGTAACGGTTTCAGGTTTGCAATCAGGAGACTTGAGTTCAAGCCCCAGCTCTGATTATTTGCACCCTGCCCCTTTTTAGCCCGGAGGGCCCAGATGTCATTAAATCATTTCTTCTACCTACTTCTCAGGGCTGGTGGGAGGATGAAATGAGATAGTAATATACATGAAAGGACTTTGTTAAGGAATAAAGAGCTATGCACATGTTAGTTATTATTTCAGAAACCAAAGTTAAGAAGAGATAAAAATCTTAATCGGGCAGGAATTTTTCTACAGAGCTAGTTGGCAGGTCTTCTCTTTCTCATTTCTTCTCTGTTTGCCTCTCAGAGAATTAGCAACCAGATAGGAAGGAAATGCCATTATTAGAATATAGGCTGTCTGGGTGGCAGGGAGGTTTTAGCTGAGGCATTTTTAGTGGTGTGGTTTCCAGGACTCTGATTTGCATACCTGCAACTGTCTAGCCCACTGATGACAAAAATATACACAAGTGACATATATTATGCTTTGGTTTGCTGGGGTATCTTCGATTTTTACCTTGAATCTAATTCTTTTGGGTGGAGGCACTGACTCCAGAGAGATGGCTCAGAATAGCGCTCAGCCCAAAGGTCTGCAGGAAGTCTGGACACCAGACGACCACACTTGGCCCCTGCCACCACCAGCTGCTTTGCCCACCCTGAGAGGTATCGCCCTGCGTCTAATAGGACCTGGCAAGCGGCTCATTAGGCTGTATTTTGTATTTTGTGAAATCCATGTTAGACGCATCTTATTTGAAAATTAAAATATGTATATGTGCATCCACACATATCCGCCTCCATTTATTTATTGTTCCTCTTTAATCTCTAATCTGTTCTTTTTGTTTGTTTATTCACCAATTGGTGTTGACCAGTTGTTTGCTCACCAATTGGTTGTTCATCAGTGTTCTTTAAAAAAGTGTTTTCCAAAGAGCGGTACCATTAAAGGTTCACCTTTAGGAGAGTGACTTGGAGTGTTAATAGAAAATGCTGATTCCCATCTTTGAGACATAACAAATAAGACTATCCTGAAGGTGGGACCCAGGAATCTGCATCTCCAACAGGCTTCCCTGGAAGACATCAAGCACACTCGAGTTTGGAAACTCTTCTTTAAATATTGTCCACATGGCTTTGGTAGCTTTATTGCCATTTCCCTCGGGTTGAAAGTTCCTGGACTAGCACTCTTGATTTCATTTAGGGCAGCTGGATCAGCGCTTATTAGCTCTACATTCATCTTGAGCCTTGGTAGACCCTTAACCAATTTTGAGTTTATTCTTCTTGGCCTGAAGATCATTCTTCTTTTCAGACAGAACAAAAGCAAAACAGGAGTCAGAGAGCTCTGCTTTCATTCTACCATCCTTCAAATATACAGCATTGAAACCAACCTCTAGACCTCTCCCTGGGTAGTTAGTCCGTGCCTGCCACAAAAAGATCTCTTCTGACTCTAGTATGGCCACTTGCGTCACTCACCATGGATCAGGGTGACTATTCTGGTTTATTCGGAAGTCTCCCAGATTTAGCGCTCAAAGTTCCATGTCCTGGGAAGCGAGAACAGCTAGTCACCCCATCAAGACACTGACCTCCCTGACTCTCTTCTTCCAGTTCAGCCTAACTTGTATATTCATGCTATATACATGTTTGATTTAATGTTCATCTTTGTCTCTATTTCTTAAATACATTTCTGAGAGTTTCCTCTGCAAGAATAATGATTTATTCCAATGCATTAATTTTTTTTTTTTTTTTAAACCAGGTGATGATGTCGCTTGACTTCTGTCCAATGAAGGGATGCTTGGGACTTCCACGTAAACCTGCTGGGCATGGAATCAGAGCTGCTCCAGGAACTGGTTGTGCTTTAGCCTCCTGACTTTTTGCATTGAGTGACACATAAGCTGGCTTGCTTTCCTTATCTATTAAAGTAGGGTCATCCTCTCGGTGTCTTATATACTTTACGTCATCCTTTTGGTCAAAGGTAGGATCTGTATGGTTTAGGATTCATCTGAAAATAAGAACCCAAGTGTCAAGCCAACTAGGAATTAAAGTGGAATTTAACAAGCCACCAAGTGCTCACAAGGACACCCAAATATCTCGAAGGTGATCCCATGCCTTCGGCCAATATCCCCCTCCCTGTACTGCTTACTTCACCCTCTGATGTGGGTGGTTCCAATGTTATTTCGGGAAGGGGCTGAAACCACAAGAAGACTGTTGTATGGAGTGAAGAGAGGGGATTTCTTGAGATCTGAATTAGTCATAGTCCGATTGCACACATTTGCGACAGCCTTAAGACAGTACACGGTCTCCTCTTGTGATTCCTTGTCTTCAAATGGATAATAAAGTTCTCAAACATTACTTCATGCCAGACCAACTTTTAATTTTCTTTAGTTACACTAGACCCCCCACTATTAAAATGGGGTATAGGAATCAGTACCCTGTACTCATTTATTCATTTTATTTTATACTTAAAAATAAATAAACCCCCCAAATAAATGATTTGGCCGAATTGAGGCATTTCCTTCTTTTCCTTCACTTGAGATCAATAGAGAATTTTCCATCACAACAATAACTGCCTCCCCACTCCTTTTTAAGATCTTCCCACCCCCATGAGATGGGTTTCCTGCCCGACCCGCAAGACCATGAAATAATGCCTTCAAATTCTAGCATTGGCCAGATGCTCTGCTTTTGGCATGTCCCATCATCTACATCTGGGTGGCATCCTCCATGTGCTGCAGCTGACCACAGCCTCCCCCACCCTTCCTCGGGGCCTGGTCCCATCGTACACGTGTTCTTCAGCCACCTGTCAGCAGCAGCCTTCTGAATTCTAGGAGAGCTATCTCCTTGACTTGTGTTACGCAGCCTCGCTTTCTACAAAATAATCCTCTTCTTTTGAAGTCCAGTTTGAGGACTCACCGCGCTGAGACGGCAAGCATAGTCTGAATCACCTTAACTTCTGTTCATTCATACATCAAACAAAAGGCCATCTTAGTTTGTTAGGACGGTCTCCCCTTTCTCTCCAGCTACAAGGACACCTTTAAATTCCACCTGGAAATGTTTTAGAAAACTAGAAACACTAAAAGCCCTCCACAGTGATTGGAATAAATCCTTGGATTACCCTATCAGGGTGGAACCAAAGAAAGAAAGGTACTGTTTTTCAAAGTTAGAGTCATGCCACTTCTTAGAAGGAAGACAGACCTGCTATTAAGAATGGAGTGGCTCTTTTTTTTTTTTTTTTTAAAGAAAACAATTTAATGAGGCTTTGATTATACATCATGTTTTATTTCTATGGATGCATTTGAATTAAAGAGAGGCATAAAATAGCTTTGCATAATTTTTATGAAAATTTCAGTGTTGTTTGGGCTCGCCTCAGGGCTCGCCATTGGGGAAAGGGAGGTGGCGGCAGGCAGAAGCTTGGCGGAGAAATGTGGTAAGAGAGGAACTCTGATTGGTGCAAGATCTGAAGCTGTGTCCTGGCCATTCAAGCCCTCATGAAGGGCTTAGACAATCAACTTCATTAATATCGGTATCTAATATCCAATTATAGTCACCAATATCCAGTTTTAACTGTAACCTGTCTTCTGTTGTAATCCCCCTATGTGAGCTCCAAACTGTCAAAGTCTGTTCCACACAAGGCAATGTTGGGTTTGCTTTGGGGAATACAAGGAAGCTGATCTGCACTTGGGAGCAGTGGTGTAGATAAGAACACAGACTGAAAACAGAAATGATTGGGATAAACCAGGAACAGGGGGTTAGGGCTGATTGGTATAGGCAAGCTCCCAAAAATTGTAAATACCTTATAGAAATCCTGAGAAATGCTTGAGAGTCACTGAATTCCCCACAGTTACAGAGAATAGAGGCCTGAGTTATTTTACATGAATATTAGACAGAAGTTTGTAGAAGGTTGTAGACCTTGGGTCACTTGGGTTGTATTATTTATAAGAACACTCCTTTCTCAAAAGCAGACAATCTAAAATCTTCAGGGAGGGCAGCAAATCTCTCAACAGACTTTAATAAGCACTATTGCTTGAACTCTAATCCACTGAAAATTTAATTTGTATAATTTTCTCATGTTTTGCTACTTTCCTCTGACATAATCACAGATACATAGTAGTGTTCACGATTCGTGGACAACAATTCCACTTTTGAACATGCATCAAGCACTTCTACTGCCATGGCTGCAAGGCTGTCAACCTTCTGAGATAGGACAGCAGAAGAGGGGAGCATGTCAGGAGGTGTAAAGCCAATTCTAGGACTGGCCCTCAAGGAGGGTGGCTGAGGGTCTCACAATGTCCATGCCTGAACTTGAGTTGAATGCCTGTTGATGAAAACACCCGAGGGTGCCAATATGGTGGATGGGTCTCAGCAGCAAGAGTATTTGGAAAGGGCAAAATTCTTTGTCTAGAGGGTGAGTGCCTTGTGCATCCAAGAACTTCCATCCATCATAAGCAGAACCCCAGCCTGTAGGGAAGAAGATGGTGAATAGTCCCCTGAATCTAGGGAAAGAGGCCTCGCTAGAGCTATGTGTCTGTGGAAATGAATTCGTCCAAGATCATGAAACTCTAGTACTTGACCTGCTGCTTATTACTGCCACGAGCTCCTGAGGTAGAGGGGCAAAGGGAACAGGCTTTATTTCTAACTCAGACTTTGGCCCCATATTCTTATCTGGTGTCATCCCTGAAGATGTAAACAGTAATGACCCCATTTTTCTCCTCCAATCCAAGACCTAAAGTCAGGTCCCTTGGGCCTCTTATCCCTGGGCCTATATATGGTTTTACTTTCACCACTCTGATAGTGAGGATGCACACAAAAAGAAGAACCCAGGAGAAAGAGAACACTGGCCACGTTCACACCATTGGCATCTCCTCCCAGCAGCCATAGCTTCATTGCCTGGGACTGAGATCTAACTTGGTGCTGAGACCCCATGATCTCAGAACTCTTTCTGTTGGAAGTGGCAGAGAGATGAGGAGATTGGAGAAGCCACCTGGAGAAGAGGGGAAGCTTTGAGCTACTTCTAGGGGTCACAGGGTATCACTAATGTTACGTGAGGGTAGAGACTCATGTGAGAGGGCTGTGGTTCAGAGCAGGGCATTCATCCCCATGGAATTAATGGGATATGGAGGACTAATGACTGAGAGAATGAAGCTAATGCTAAAGGCTTGGGGGCGGGGGGTGCACAGAATTCTCACCTCATTCCTACAAGCCATCAGTTTACATGACTAATTCCAAACAAATTCCAAACATGCCCATTAACTGGCATGGGGCTTCTAACTTACTGCCTGGCTTGATTAGGGCTGAGTTGGGGCCAGAATAGGCTTGAGGCAGTAATGGAAAACGTTCAGGTCTTACAGAACATGAAGCTGGAGCAGGCAGGAGAGATAAAGTAGTCACCCGGAAGATGCCTGTGGACTCAATCTTTCCCCACCAGGGAGACTGACATTAGTCCTCTTTAGCTTTCCTGCTCAGGCAGGATTGGGAAAATAAACATTGATCTATAGCTATTTTGCAATGACATCTCGGACATACCTGGGAGACGGTCCTATTCTCATACAACAGCAGGAAATTTTCAGATGAACTGCTCATTGCAGACCCAGCCATGGCTTTGGCTAGCTGTCACCCAGTTATTCTGATATATTATCTGAACTTGTTGGTTTCTTGGCTCCATTTATTGTGTTTAATACGTTTGCAATACGTAACAATCAGCTTGACGCCGACTCTAGCAATCAGGAGGGATGTCAAAGCCAATTGAATGGATGCCGCACCCAATCAGGATGGACACCACGGCCAATCAAAATGGAAGCTGACCAGAGCAACTGATGCGCCTCAACAGTGCCGACCAGCCGAGGAGCAGCCCTGTTCCAACGAGCGCTTGGAATAATTAATTGCAATAGGAGCCTTCTACTAGTGAGAATTTCAGCTTGTTGAGTTTGTGGTTCTTTAAATCCTTGCAAGAGCTGCCTCGAGGCAAAGCTGGTCTCCTTAGCACATTGCATGGCATATGCAGCGAAACATCTTCATGAGGGTAAGGCGGCAGCCAGAGCTTGGCCCCTAGCCACCCCTCTTCTGCTGCGGACTTGAAAGCAAACGTGTGTGGGGGGTGGAGGCAAAAAGATACATGCCAAGATTTAGCTTGAATTCCCCGGAGATGGGTCGGAGGCCCGTATGCACACTCACGCACATGTGCCGACGCTCACATGTGTGCGCTCACGCGGCAGTCCGTGCCGGCTCGTGCTGGAGGGCTTCAAGGGAGCTGGGCCCAGGCGGAGCCCGCGGCTGGCAAAGGCATTGTTCATTGTATCGTGAGTGACATGAAATCCACCGTTTGACAGCCAGCCCACATAGCTGTGGTGATGTGAAAGGCTCACTTTAGATCACGCATTCCACTGCTGTGCATGGATTAATATGGCTTTGAAAGGGCTTTTCTTTCTTTCTTTCAAATTTAATATGAGAGTATATGAGGAAGAACATGGTAGCAATTAGCTGCTGCCATGAATTTTATGAGCAGTTTGCTAGAAACCACATTAATGACTCCACGGGTAGTGCTGAGATCAGTTTTGCAATGTTATTTTTTCTCTCCACCCGCACACTGCCCCCCCCCCCCCACCTCTTTCCCTCTTAAAAAGGCCAGTTTGAAGCTCCAGGATGGTATCAGGTGGGTGGGCCTGATGGCCAAGATTCTCTTTTCCGAGACAGGTAGCCCATCTCTGCCTTGGATCCTACACAGAGCCTGCTGGCTGATTCCAGCCTTGTTTTGGAGCCTGGAACAGCTGTACCGATAGGAAATCGGCTGGCCTTGGTTCTGACAGGTGGAGAGAAACCAATGTAAGAAGTGTCCACAGTGAAGTCACTATCAAAGAGAAACTTAAAGATACTGCATGTTTCTCAATTTTAATAAGTGGAACTAGAATAAAATGTAGGCATTAGCTAGGGAAAAAAAATACAAGTGAACAGTCTATAAATTCTCAGGAGGCATGGGTGGAGAGGGTTTAAAAATATTATAGCCGAAGCCAAGGGAAAGAGTTGGTATTGGATAAAGGGACCAGATGCAGGAAGCCAACCTCTCTGCACGGCTTCTTGGGCACGTGTGATGAAGCCAACTGAGCTCTGTGTTCACAAGCGACTTCATCGGGTAAGCGTCTGCCTTCAGCTCAAGTCACGATCCCGGGGGCCTGGGATTGAGCCCCGAGTCTGGCTCTCTGCTCAGTGGGGAGCTTCTCCCTCTCCCTCTGCTCCTGCTTGTGTTCCTCTCTCCCTCTCTGTCAAACAAATAAATAAAATCTTAAAAAAAAAAAAAAAAAGCAAGCAACTTTAAGTCTGCAGAATCTTGAAAGAAACAAAATAAGTTTGTTACCAAGTCACAAACCTTGATCAAATCGTGAGAGGAGGACCCAGAAACAGGAAACAAGTCAGATACAGTCCCGGCCCCACTAGGCAATCTGCTGGCAGGAGAAGTAAACAAAACAAAACAACAAGTGAAAAATACCTTGGTCTGCTTGAGGGAATATAGATAACGAGGGTGGTGAGAACACAGCTTTTACTTCTGATTCTTTTCTGGGACATTGAAAGTTAGCAACAGAGAGCTCTGGAAGAAGTTGAGGTGAGCTGGTAAACTGAGGCTCCTTCTGGGTCAAGGAGACAGGCCACCTGTGCAGGGGAGAGGCACTGACGGCTGCCTCCTGAGAACAAGCCTCCGCACCTCCCTCCCTGTGAGCCCAACTGAAAGTTGTGGCTTCTTGTCCAGGAAAACGTCGGGCCTTTGACTCAAGCAGAGATTCGGGTTGACCATAAATGACGGGCCTCGGATCGATGATAAAACAACACCTCGTTAGCACATTTTTTTCCCTAAAATGTTCAAAATGACGGTGGTCTGCTGAGGTCGCTTCATCTCAAATGCTTTCACCGAGCGCCATCTTTTTGACCGATGAGAAATAGAAAATTCACGATAATAAATCCACGGGCGGCTTGAATCTTTCATGCAAGGCACATCTGATTCTTGGCAGTTTGTTTGGATGATGGAAACAATACCATCAAATATTGTTTGATAGAAACATGATTAAATGGCCTGTTTCCTGACATTTCCTGATGAAAACATTGTATTTTAAGTTCAGAAATGAATATTTCAATAATCGAGAACTAGACTGTTAGTAAAGTTGGCTCATTGAAAACATTCCCCATTTGGAGACTGTTTTGATCTGGGTTCAACTTTTTTTAGAGTGGGCCATCTTATAAAACTTTTGATGCCTCAGCTAAATATTGTCAGATTTGAAAGAGACTCGGTAACAAGCACGTGTGTAAGAGTTAGAAGAGCATCGTTGGTTTAAAATGTAGTCTGTGCGATGTAAATGTAAATGCAATTTAAAATGTGGGGCGCCTGGGTGGCTCAGTCGGTTAAGTGTCTGCCTTTGGCTCAGGTCATGATCCATGATCCCAGAGTCCTGGGATCGAGTCCAGAGCCGCGCTCCCTGCTCAGCGGGGGAGTCTGCCTCTTCCTCTCCATCTGCCTCTCCCCCAGCTCATGTTCTCTCTTGCTCTCTCTCAAATAAATAAATAAAATCTTAAAAATAAATAAATAAAAATAAAAATAAAATGTGATCACTGGCGAAATGACCCTTCGCCTCCTCTCAAATAAAGCAAAATCAAACACAAGATCAGTGTTAACAGAAAAAAAAAAAACTGGCACTGGGTGCCTGAGTTCTCACATCTTTTGTTTTTTAAACTGTGCACGTAGGGGCGCCTGAGTGGCTCAGTCGTTAAGCGTCTGCCTTCGGCTCAGGTCATGATCCCAGGGTCCTGGGATCGAACCCCGCATCGGGCTCCCTGCTCCGCTGGAAGCCTGCTTCTCCCTCTCCCTCTCCCCCTGCTTGTGTTCCCTCTCTCGCTGTGTCTCCCTCTGTCAAAATAAATAAATAAAATCTTTAAAAAAATAAATAAATAAGTAAATAAATAAACTGTGCACGTATGTTATACAAACTCTTTTTGATGTCTTTCACAACAAAAAAAAGTATAAAAACTTAACTTGGAACTCTGAGCCAAACCTCCCTCCTCCACATCATCCCCCCCCAACCCCGCCACACACACATACACACTTAGTATTAGTCAAATCCTCATATGATTTCTACTTTGGGCCTTGACCATTTGAGTGACAGGGCGAGTCATGAAAATAAGGGCTGGAAATCCGCAGGTATGAGGGAAAGCTGAGGGCATGGGCATCACTTAACCTGGAGAAGACAAGGACCCGGTTGATTTAATAATGGTCTCCCCATTTCTGGAGCGTTAGCATGCAGAAGATGGTGTCCAGCTGTTTTTCATTTCTAGTGAAGACAGAAAAAAAAAAAACCCAGGGGCTGGGATTGCATCAGGGGGAGAGATCAGGGTTAGGGCTGAAGAAGCAGGGCCTGGTGGAAGGGTTAGGAGACATTGGAGTGAACAACCCAAGGAAGATTATGAAATCCCCATCTTGGGAAGTCTGCAAATAATGTGATCTGTGTGGACCAGCGCGGTGGAACGGGTTGGTTATCTGCCTGCTAGCGAGCGAGCGAGGGCCGGCTGAGCAGAGGGGGTCTGCGGGCCAAGTCCCCTGGTCGCCATGACTCTGGGCGGCGAGAACGGCCTGCGGCCGGGAGCCCGGTGCATGGAGCCAGGAGCCTGGGGCCTTGTGGCAAAGCCTCTTGTCTGTGTGCTGGCGAAAGCTGACACTTCACGTTCCTTTCCACTCCAATGGCTCCAGAGTCGTTTAGGATCCTTCAGACTGCCAACTGCCACCTTGAAATAGGGCAAGTATCTGAAACAAATCCTCCAGGACATGCAGGCCCGGGGGGCACGTGCAGCCCTGGGGAGCTATGGTCACCGGACACCTCACAGAGGTCCCTGAGAACTGTTAGCCCAGCGGGAAGCCCCACGGAACAGAGATGTGGGAAACAGGAAGATCTGGATATTAAACGTATCTCTTTCTCTTTTTAAAACATTTTTTGACACAGAAGCTAAATTTTCTTGATGACCAGATTTCTGTCTCTCCCTCCCTCCCTCCCTCCTCTCTCTGGCTCTCATTTTTCTTCCCCTCTCGAGGTCTTTCAAGCTTTCTTTACTTAAAAACAAAATATTTAAAGTATGACAATTAGGTCTCATGGATGCTGAGAGGCAAACCCAGAGAATGTGAAGAAGGCAATTTAATTTTTTTTTTTGTTAAAAAAATAAAAGCCTAGAGTTTTGCTTCACTTAGAAAGGATACTCTTACTTGTGTCTGTTTTAAATATATTTCTTAAGGTGATGAAACATCCCAGGGAACAGAGCTGTATGTGAAGAGATTTGTGTGGAAAGGAGGATTTTAAAAAGTTTTGTTTTTTTTTTTCATCTTCCCAAAGCAACCCAACCTCATACTTCAAAGGAGCTGAGCAGAACTTCTACCTAAGGGAGGCCTTGCCTCCCCCAGCGGGCTGGGTTTCCATACCATGGTTTTTCTGGAAATGTCCTCTTTCCATACGCTACCTCTGAGTCACGCCTCATTGAGAGTGATGATTATGATCTCCTCTGGACGTTCAGATGCTGCTGAGAATCGGGAGGGTATTTTGAGCCCTGGAATTTGGGCTCTGCCACATGTTTGGATTAACAACCAGTTAAACCTTGCAAAGGCAATATTTTTCTATGCAGTTAGTTTTTATACCAAACAAGGTTTGTAGTAATTGGATGCCCTACTTGAGCAAAACTGTTTACCAGAAAATAAATCACTCCTGGCATTAAGAAAACACAAGGCCCGGGATTCGCCAGCACAGCATCATCCCGTTCATTTCTCATAAACCTAGCCCCAAACATGTGCATTCTCATCTATGATGACTTATGCTTTGAATTGTGGTCTCTTTATTTCCATGCCCATTATAATGCTTACCTAAACATTTCCCTCTGTTTAGCTGCAGTGCTTCTGGTAATGACTTCTATTTGGCTGCTGGGAAGCATTTGCCAGCTTTTAGCGAGCCCTATGGAAGAGAGAGAGAGGGAGGGCAATTGGTAGAGGGAAGGCAAGGAAGTAGGGAGAGCAGAAGAAAAGAGGCATATTTTTTCCATCATTGGCCACAGAACTGTGGAGAACTGAAACTTGAAGCAACTTCAGGGTCATCTAAGTTAGCTCTGTGATTTGTGGGTGAGGGCTGTGGGAGCATGTTGGCTCTAGGGGGCACAAGGACGCAGAAAGGTAGGATGTGGACCCAGGTCCTCTGACTCCCGTTGACCCTCGCCCTCTACTGGAGCTCCTTCTGTCCTCCAGGAGTCTTCTCTTTCTCCGGACATCTCGGATGCCTAAAGATGAGGTTACAAAAGCAAGATGAGACGCCAGGTTCTCTTGGGAAGAGAGTGGAACTAAGCTAAAGTTAGAGGGTTTCCATCATGGTAGCCAAGAGAGTCAGCGAGTTCCAGGGAGCAGGAGGACCACATGCTGCTGATATGTAGCTGGGCCTCCTCTGAATGGTCCTGCTAAATTGCTGACAGACATTTAACACCAGTCAAAGCCGTGTTAGAAGAAGCTATTAGGAATGCAAATGTCAGGACAAAACAGGAAAATGATCAAAACATGTGAGGTTTTCAGACTTTGAGAAATTTGTTGCAATTCCTATAGAAAATGGAAGAACAGCCTCCCCTTGAGTAACGATTTATTTATTCTACTGACCTCAATCAGAGCCGGTAGCTCTAGTCATTTGGAATGAATCTAATTGGCTTTCAGCTAGTGGGGGGATCTGATCCAAGTCAATTCTGGCCCTAAACCATAAGTGCTATAAAAGGGGACAAGGACCTCGAAAGTAATCCAAAAGATTTAGAATTAGCTCCCCTCATTGTTTTAGTTTGACTTTGGCATGTTGGAATACTTTGGGAGCATTTGTCAGCTCATGTGTATTTTTGACAATAGGGGCAAACTCGTGGTTTTTGAGAATCCAAAAATGAGTTGTTGAGCATGAGAAGATTTAGTCATTAATGAAGTAAACATATTTTTTCTTCCAAGTAGGCTTTTTCCTTCACTTTAACCGGGTACTGTCATTTGCAGAGAGACTGGGGTCATGAACGTAGCTTCAAGGGAATTCCCCCCGTTTGCTTCTTTCAATGATAAAGTCATTCACATGGAACCACACTGCACTTGGATTCTAGTGGTGAAACCACTTCTTTAGGCCCAATTTGCATAGGCTCGAAATATCTTGAGAGCTGGGACAAAAGTATTGAACCAACCACATTATCTAACATTTCTCTTTGCAAAAACTAGGTGATAAAGACACCTTGGACGAAGGAATCCATGAACGAATGAAGGTCAGAATGAATCATTTGACCATAGGACAGACAGATGTTCCCACTCACAGTGACTGTTGGGTCCCTGCTGTGTGCAGTGCAGTGTGAAAGGCACAGAGTGAGGCACACAGACATGGTATAACAGCAGATGGCTCCTACCCTCGAGTAGCTTACACACTGCCCAGGGCAAAGCCACAATTTGCACCATTTGCTTCTTGGTGACATCATGGGTCAGGTCAGCTGTGGGGTCACCATCATCCTCAGTGGTCCCCTACCACTGTAGAGGCCAGAGCTCCTACCTTTTCTCCTTGTAAGGCTTCCACCCACTTCCTATATCAAGGCAGTGCCGATGGTGTGGTTCTTCATCTACTTGACAGTT
Source organism: Halichoerus grypus (assembly GCF_964656455.1). NCBI lineage: Eukaryota > Metazoa > Chordata > Mammalia > Carnivora > Phocidae > Halichoerus > Halichoerus grypus. The sequence goes on along the minus strand of NC_135720.1, from coordinate 103,468,652 downwards.
TCTGAGTATTATTAGGGGAAAACCATAGGGAACTGTAGGTTTTGTAGGCCAGAACGGCCAGCTATCAACAATGTCATATGGTACAATCAAATTTCGGCATGTTCGTATAAAGTAGATAATCCATAAGCTTTTGGAAGTATTGTAGATTTTTCTAAGCAGTTCTTCCTCTAGGACTCCTCTCAGCCAGCCAGACCCAGAGTCGGAGGATGATGGTTTTTGGTTCACTTTGCTTCTGGGAGGTGAAAGTTGATGAGGTTTTGTTAGTTCCAGCTGAGGTACCCTAAACTGGAGGGATGCTTTCAGTGTGAAAAGTATTTTGAAGACACCCTGTGTTTGCCAAACAACCTGATTGGGATAAATACAGCATAAAAATGTCAAAGTAAATACAACTCTATGAAAAGATCTAATAGCAAGCAGAACATGATGTGAGTTAGTGAGGCCCTGTTTTTGCTGTAATCTCTCCTGTTTAAACCCAGGCTCCCTCCTGCTGGCTTGAAAATCTACTGACTGATTTCATTTGGACTGAAAAACATCCAGTTTAAGAAAAAATAACTCAGGTTGTAGATGACCATGATATTAACCCCCCCAAATGAAGACTAAGAATGAGAATAAGAGCAGGAGGGTTGGAGGAAGTAAATCTCTACAACCACCATATAGAGCTGCTTTGATTATTTCAGTGAAGATGCTTTTGGACTTTTTTCCAAATGGGTAATACTTTGAAAATGCAAATATTCTTGGGAAGTTGAGGGGAAACTATTAATCACTCATAATTTACTGGGGACTAACTTATATCAAAGGCTTTCGGAACTGGAAGTGACTTTAGAAGTATTTTAGACCAGTTCTCAACCAGCGGGGATTTTACTCCCAAGAGATATTTGGTAATGTCTGGAGACATGTGTGGTTGTCGTAGCTTAGGGGTGCTCCTGAAATCCAGTGGGTAGAGGTCAGGGATGCCGCTAAACATCCTACAGTACATAAGACCATCCCCACAACAAAGCATAATTGGCCCCAAATATCAGTAGTATGATTTGGTGAGAAAACTTGTTTTCAACCAATTCCCTTCCTTTCAGAGTGAGATGCCCAGAGCTTGAAGATGATTTGCAAAGTCACTCAGCCAACGGGTGGCAGGAGAGGGGTGTGAATCTTGCCCCCTGCTCCCTGTCCAGGAGCACTGGAAAAGAGTCTTTTCACTGCACTGGAATGAAAGGCTTTTCTCCCAATATCTTATTGAGACCAGCAGTATGACTTGAGAAAATACAAATTTTGATAGCTAACGGGGGATTCAGGAAAACATGAGGGGATAATTCTCAAAAAGAGCTCTGGGAGGAAAGACAGGTACGAGTAGTGGGAGGGGAGAGTCTACAAGCAGGAGAAACGAAATAGCCAGAGAGCATAGTGGGGGAGATAGAAACCAATTCTAGAGGAGGCACGAAAGGAGCAGTGGGGATATACCCCTCTCAAAAATTGCTTACTTAGCAGTTTAATATGAATATTTTTCGGGTGACTAACTCATCCCAATGTGCCTGAGACTAGTTTTAAGACTGAAAGTCCCATGTTCTGGGAACCCCCTCAGTTCCAGGCAAACCAAGTATGTTGGTCACTCTAGCTCCCATTCCTTCAAATGAACAGATTGATAAAAATTTTTCTGCCAAATTGCATAGTAGTTTGGTGAATTGGATGAATTTGGTGAAGAGTGCATGGGATCTCTTCTGTACAATTTTGCAATATTTAGTTGTTTCAAAAAAATTTAAATAGTTTATTGAATGTGGTCTGAATGAATAGCTAACCTTCTCTCAACTGAGACACCAGGGCATTTTGACGGGGCCAGATGGGACACCCAGAGTAGAAAGTCATAGGATGTCATGCCCACTGTGGGCAACAATTTCGTAGGTCATGAGGGTGTCATCTGGTCACAGGACAAACGGTGTGGTTGCCATTTAGGCATGGTCAGAGGGTTACTTACTCCTGAAATAGTCCAGATATTCTTGTGGTGGTAAATAGTGCAGTTTGGGCTATAAGCAAGGCAGGATGGTTTATATAAGAAAAAAATTACAAGAGAAACTTCCATTGAGACAGTTGTCCATTCATCCATCCATTCATTCTAGTGCCAAACACTCTGCTGAGTGATGAAGAATTCTTGTCTCTTGAAGGGTTTTTAGTTCAGGACTGAAAGAAAGGTATGGAACGAAAATGCCCCATTTTAACTTGGAACAATGTAAAACACACTTCTTTCATAAAAGGGAGAAGGGGATATTTATTGAATACCTTCTATGTTCATGTTATTGTGTTCAAGTTAGATAGCTCAGTATCTTCAGGCAGATAAAACTGGACTTTACAGAGGAACCTGGGGTTTTCAATGTTTGGACATCTTTTTTTTTTTTTTTAAAGACTTTATTTATTTATTTGACAGAGAGACACAGCGAGAGAGGGAATACAAGCAGGGGGAATGGGAGAGGGAGAAGCAGGCTTCCCTCAGAGCAGGGAGCCCGATGCGGGGCTCAATCCCAGGACCCTGGGCTCATGACCTGAGCTGAAGGCAGACGCTTAACGACTGAGCCACCCAGGCACCCCTCAATGTTTGGACATCTTTAAAAGAATGTTTTAATATAATGGAATTTCCATTTTTTTTTAAGAGGAACATCCACAAGTAAAAAAGTGGCCTGATGGGCCTGGGAGCCTGAGCATTGGATGGAAGTGTTTGGCCAGAAGACTTCTCAATCCATTCCAAATTTCTTATCTTTTTTAGGTTAAATCCTGGAGAAATTTTATCTAATTTTCTACTGGGGGTCAAGGGCATATGACTCTTCCAAATGGCCAGGGTAAGTACTAATCTATAGGGTTTCATGTCGGCCTTGTTCCTGACTCTTAAAAGTATCCTAAGCTCTTTGTCTGGGGCCTACCACTGCTTTCTCAGGGTTAGAGGGCCTTTCGTTTGACTGTTACAGGTCATCCTTCCTGAGACCAGAAACCCTCTAGATGAATTCTCTTTCAGTTGCAAATGAATGCTACCATATGTGTTACCAAAAGCAGAAGAAAAGTAGAGCAGGCACCAGCCCCTAGCAAGCGGGTCTGGAGAGAAAGGAAACAGACGGGAATGGGAGAAGGAGGAAGGAAAGCATAAATATGCTAAAACAGAAACTAGAAGTCATGGAGGCAAATAGTGGCCTCTTCTTTCCATTGAGAATTGCTCATGGTCAGGAAGTCAGACCTGCCATCTTGTTTTTAGAGGAGTCCCTTTCTAGGGTTTTGTTTAGCCTTTAGGACAGACAGAGCTAGAAGAATCACTGGGGGAAGCTTTAAATATATATATACCTACCCCCAAGCTCCATCTCCAGAGATTCTGATAAATTAGTGCTGGACAGGACTCAAGCACCCATATATCCTTGAAGCCCTCCAGGGGAGAGCCATAATTGAGAACCACTAATTAGCATCAACCTCTAAGTTTTACAGGTGGAGAAATCAAGTCCCAGAGATATTAGATAACTGACAGAGGCTCACACAGCTAGACATAGAGGTGGACCCAGCACTCAAGTCCCCTTCCTGCTCCCCATGTAATAATTTTCCAATACTGCATTTCGAATGCCTCACATATGAAGTATAAGACCAGGCACCTATAGATGTCAGAAAAGTGTCACTTCTTTCCCTAAAGGACTTCTTTTTTTAAAAAAAACACCTAACATGGTACCTGGCACAAAGCAGCACTTAATAAATATTTGCTGAATGAAGGAACGTGGCACATGTTTCATTTTCTCCCCCATGCCCACCAGAAGCATTACAATAACGGGTTCTTAGGCGCTAACGTGAAATGGAATGCCTTTCACGTTCAGTCCCTTTCTTAGGGTTCGTACCTTTTTGTGACTCAATCTATGAGCCTGTGATTGAGTGGATCATAGAATTCAAGGGGATTTCCATTAAAGTAATGAAGTAGCAGTTGGCTTTTCAGCTTCAAATTCTTTCCCTTGTTAAAGAAAGTGAAACATTATCTTGAGTAGGGTCGGCTATTTAAATCCCGCTGAATGGATTTTCAATAGAAGTGATTGAAAAAAACATTTTTAATTTTTTGGAGGAATTTGTTCCATTCTGTCTTGTGTTTCATTATAAACAGTTTTTTTTTTAGCAGAAATTATTCTTAGTGCCATAAATATGTGGTGAGTGCCTCCCAACCATATTTCCACCCAGACCACAAGTCTTTGCCAATTTTTTTCTATGTAGAGCCCCCACTGATGATGGCTCAGAACTGAAACCCGATCTAATGCTACTAAACTCCTGGATTGAGAAGGGTCTTAAAATCAACTTTGGCGGTTTAGACAGAAAATTAACCGAGAGCCTCTGGTTTCTCTCTTTTACTAGGATTGTTGATGATGCAAGACAAAGGCTACTTCATGTTGGATGGTAAGCCTTTGAGGGCAGGGATCAGTTCTGTTTTCCTCAGTTTGCTGTCCTGCACGCACAGTCAGTTCTCTACACCATGCATTCTCAATGGAGGTGACAGTGCCCCCCAGGGGGGAAATGACTCTTAGGGGAGGGGCATGAGAAAAACCTGAGAAATGGCTTACTGCCCTTCAAAGGGCCACAGTCCATAAGTAGATATACAGTATATTTGTGGCATTAAATTTTCATGGGAGAAATGGGAAAAATATCTAAAAATGCTCCTTAGGGGAGTCATAATTTCAAAAAAAGTTTGAGAAACACTGTTCTAAACATATTTATTGACTGAATGAATGAATAACCTGCCATCTTGGTAGATTACTGGAGAGAGTGTAGGATGATAGGCCATTCCATGGAAGCCTTTGACATTCCAAGACCTTCAGACTAATCCACTGGGAATGTGGATACAGGAATTCTGGTCCCTAAAGAGTTTTTCACACCAAGGTAAGGGGCAGTTACACTTTCTTATTTTTCCAGTTTTCTGGAGTATTACAGAAAGAGATACACACATATGCATACACAACACACACACACACACACACACACAGCGGAATCTTCTGAAGACAAATTACTTTTCAGAAAAAATTCCAGTTTCAACCCACAAAAAAAGAAACACTTTTTTAACCACACCATCATCTGGTAGGCTGCTTTTCTCATAGCAGAGTTCATGATTCAAGTATTAAAACAGAGTAGTTTGTTTTCTCATTCATCTTTGACTTTTAAAAGTAGTCTCAGACCTTTTGAGAATAAGGAATTTGAAGCATTGGAATTATCATTTGCAACAGTTTAATTAAATTCCTGGACAAATGCCATCTTCCTGCCCAATCCCTGTAGGGAGTGGGACTAGTTTCTTTCTTCCCCTTGAGGCTTATTTTCACTTCTTTCCAACATGCTTCCTCCTGCTCTTCTGTGCTTCAGTTCCTCTGCCTATGCTGTTCCCCTGACTAGGGATGCCCTTGGAATGAGTTTTTTCATCTTTCAAGACCCAACTCAAGACTCACTGTCTCTGTGAAACTTTCTCTGGCTTCTCTGGCCCACGCTGTCCTCTTTCTCTGACCTTCCACTATGTTCCACAAAATTGAATAAATAATTGTTTTACATATTTTTCCTCTGTTGCCAGTGTTATATTTGCCGGTACACATAGTAAGTGCTTTATACATATTTACTGGCTGAATGAATCTCACCAGATGGCTAGACGTGTGAGAACATTCTTGGGTAGTTGATGAGAGCTGGTGTTTCCTCAAACTCTCTGGGAGCAAGAAAATTACCATATGACTCTTCATTCAACTTACCTAGCTTCTGTAAATCTCAGCTTGGGTATAAAATGGAGGTAACGGAACGACCATTTTGTCCATTTTTTGGAAGAATCGGGAATAAGAGAGGAAAAGTGGCCAGCTCGGTGCCTGGCATACAGCAGGTGCAATCAATGGAAACGGTCATTACACTACTATTGTTGTTGTTACAGTTATTCTCCGCAGTACCTGCTACAATTCTGGGCATGTTGATTGACTATTTCATCCTGAACGATGAGGCTGTTCAATGTCCTTTGGTGTCCTTCATTGGTCTGACTATTTATGTAAGATTTGTTCAGGGTGCAAGAAATCTGTTGAGGGCAATAAGTTGGAGGAGAAACAGGAAGATCCGGTAGGAGTGCCATATCCAAGCATCGCCGCCCGAGCCAGGTAGAAATGAAAACTTTCCCACTGAATTTCCTGGACTGGCCTGAGGTGGTGCACCCATACCTTAGCTCAGACTACGTGAGGAGTGTGATAAACCAGGACTCTGAATAGTGGCTTTCATGAAGTGGCTAAGATAAAAATCTTACCATTCAATTTTTTATTTACAACTTAGAAATTCTAGATTGGTTGATGTTGGCTCCATACGTTAAACCAACTGATGGGAAGAAAAATCTGTTATTGATTTACTGGCTTTCTTTCTTCCCCCCGCCCCACCTTTCCTCTGAGCACTGACTAAAATTCTCTCCAAAACAAGTACTGGGGGCCTCACAGTCCTCAGGGAACTGAAGGGGGAGGTGTGGGGTGGGAGGCATTTGCATCTCATTGCTGGCTTCTAGGGTTGTGTCCCTCCTTCAAGTGTTCCCTCTGGCAAACCACTCTTCTTCCCCATCCCCAGGGAAGCCCTTGCCCAGCAGAGGGTCCCAGAAGCAGGACTCAGCAAACTTGGATTCTCTTCGAACACGGATCCCTCCACAGCCCCTCCCATGAACTATACAAGTCTTAGTAGACTCCTTTCCTGGACAGTCTCCTACCTATCCCCAGAGGGAAGGGTCTAGAGCTGGAACATTCCCATCAAGTAGGTAAAGTTACAGGGAAAAAGAAAGACTTTGATCCAGCCACTGAGGGAGCCTCATACTCTGTGTGAGGGCTAAGTCTGAAATAGGGCACCCCAAAATGAGTGCCAGACACCGTGTTAGGTACTCAGCATGTGTCATCTTATTTATGTTTCCTAACAAACCCGGATAATGGAACTTACAATCTTGAATAAATTAGGCTTGGAAAGCCCAAGCAGCTCACCCAATATCATATGGCTAGTAAGTGGTAGAGCTGAACAAAGCATTTCCCCTGTGCTTCGATCTCTCATAGGAGTGGGTTGCTTGGACTTCCTGGCCTCAGTAGGGACATACAGGTCACTACAGAGAATTGTGCTCAAATAAGCTGGGAAAAGAGCAGGGCCTGGGGCCTGGGAGGTGGAGCCCTGTTCCTCACCCTCCACTACCAGTCCTTCAAAAAGCTGGCCTTGAAACAAATAATACATTATATGTTAAAAAAAAAAAAAAAAGATAGCAGGAGGGGAAGAATGAAGGGGGAGAAATCGGAGGGGGAGACGAACCATGAGAGACTATGGACTCTGAAAAACAAACTGAGGGTTCTAGAGAGGAGGGGGTTGGGGGGATGGGTTAGCCTGATGATGGGTATTAAGGAGGGCACGTTCTGCGTGGAGCACTGGGTGTTATATGCAAATAATGAATCATGGAACACTACATAAAAAACTAATGATGTAATGTATGGTGATTAACATAACACAATTAAAAAAAAAAAAAAGCTGGCTTTGGACCAGGCCCAGCTTCACTCCCACTGTATCTTACTTGATAAGGAGCTGCAGAACCTACAAGATGCAAGGGCAGGGACATGAACTTCGCCTCTCCATGCAGATTATGGCAGTAAATGTGTGGTTATATTTAATCCACACTGGGTCTCCAGAACAACTTGTTCCCAGGGGGTGGTCTAGGGAGCTGAGAATTTTTTTTTTAAGATTTTATTTATTTATTTATTTGAGAGCGGGAGAGATAGCAAGCGAGAGAGAGCACGAGCTGGGGGGAGCGGCAAAGGGAGAGGGAGAAGCAGGCTCCCAGCTGAGCAGGGAGCCCGACTTGGGGCTCAATCCCAGAACCCTGGGATCATGACCTGAGCTGAAGGCAGACGCTTAACTGACTGAGCCACCTAGGCACCCCTGGGGGCTGAGTTTTTTACTGTACTTCATTTTCATGTTGTACTTCATGCTCTGCAAAACATCTCAGGAAGTATTATTTCATTAGTTCTCTTTTCTAAACACAGCGGCAGGAGAGATTCTTTTTCAGACTCAAGTCAGATTATGCCATACCTTGGCTGAAAACCCTCCAGTGGCTTCCATCCTACTCAGAGTCAAAGTCAAAAGCCTTACAAGGTCTTAGCCCATCTCGTCCCACTTCCTTAGGTCCTCAGAGTGACTACACCCCCCACCCTCATCCCCTCCATTGTTCTGGCCTTGCTATTTTCGAATATGCAGAGTCACCTTTGCCTCAGGGCCTTTGCACTTGCCATTCCCACCACCTGGAATGCTCTTTCCCTAAATGTGCGCTGGGGTTGCTTCTTTACATCCTTTGGGTGTAAGGCTCAATAGCAACCTCTTAGAGATGCCCTCCCTGATCTCTTTCCAGCACTGGCCATTCTCCTTCATGTTTTACTTTTTGCCAAGAAATTTATCACCATTAGAAATTCTGTATGTTTAGTTTACTCACTTATTTATCTGCTTCCCCCAGTGGAGCTCTAGGGAGAAAGAGACTTTTACCTGTTTTGTTTATGACTGCACCACTCTCCCTTACCCCAGGACTGCTGTAGTACCTGACCCTGACTGATGACCCAAAAATATTTAAATTCAATATGAAATATTGAATGAAAGCATTAATTCTTACAGCAAGGACATCTTTTAGTCAAGGTAAGTATTGTGTTCTCAGCTTTTCAGATGAAGAAACAGAAACCCAGGAGTTTCCGTGACTGGTCTGAGGTCACACAGATGGTAGTAGAGCCATCTAGAACCCAGGGCCATGACCCGTAGCCCTAGCTCTTTGGGGAAGTCAATTGCAGCGTTCCCGTGTGGCTATTTCCATGCAGGGACATGAATGACTCTGATATGGGTTCAGGACAGGCCTGATCCACAGACACGCAGGCTATCGCTGCAATGAGAAGAGAGTGCCACACTGTTGTCATTTCCTGGACAGAGAAATATGCATCTCTGCCCGCTGGGTTCAGAGCAGTAGTAATTACGAGAGTCTGGAAGGAAGTGAGAAAAGCATCAGGGACATTTAACAACCTTCACTGACCTGCAAATTATTATTTACAGTAAAACAGAGCATTTCCTCTGCAGAGGCGAAGACATAGACCATATTATACATATATATATATATATATATATATATATATATATATATATATATATGCCTGAATCCCCATAGCACGCTCGCTCCGGAAGCAGACAGAGAACAGAAAGAATGAATGGGCAGGTCAGAATGGACTTAGCCTTAGGAAATGAAAGGAATGAATCTTCACTGTCCTTTATTAAGTTCCTCCTGGACACTCTCCATTGATGATATTAGAAAATCTGAGAATCACATTGTAAACTCTTCAGAGGCTGGGTCAGGTCTTATGGTTCACGCATCTCCTGTTGGTTCAGTGCACTGCTTTGTGACGGCAGGTCTGGAGAAGTGTCTGAATTGACCGCCAGGACTGGAAGAGGCTTTGATTCTCGGCTCTTCCAAACTTGTCCACAGGGCACGGACAATCCCTGGCCTGAGGCTGCCTGCGCTCTCCACCTCGGCTGATAGGGAGCTCATTACCAGCTACAGCAGTCCTTTGTCTTATTACACTTCCTGGGTTGAACTACTGTCTGCCTCCTGGGAGGTTCACCCTTCAGTTCTAGTTCTGGGCTCTGGCGTGAAAGAGTAAATCTACTAAGTTAGCATCAGCTAAGCACTCGTACGTACAATAAACGTGTCTTCAGTGTCTCATAGGCTCTAAAAGATAGAACTTGGCAACTAGCAGTTCTTCAAAGCAGGAGTCTCTGAAAGTCCTCCCAGGATGTGTGTGTGTGTGTGTGTGTGTGTGTGTGTGTGTGTGCGCGCGTTACAGGTGGGGACTGTGTTTCTAGTGTGATGGTGCAGAGCATGGTGTTGGAGTCAAGCTACGTGGGCTCTGCTCCTGGTTCTGTCACAGAATTGTGTGGCTCAGATATGAAACTCAGCCTCTGGGTGCCTCAGTTTCTCCATCCATAAAATGGAAATAATAATAGTGACACCTTCCTGGGGTGGTTGTGAAGATCAAATGGGCTAATAATGTCTGAAGTATTAGCCCAGTGTCTACCTAGCCCATTGGTAGCGCTTGATCCAGTGAGCTCATCTATGCTGTTCCGTCCTTTCCCAGACCCCGCCCCGGCAGTCTGCTCCCGAGAGACCGTATTCCAGCTGGACAGACCCTCCTTCTAGGGGGTTGTGGCCCACGACACTTTCACAGGGGACCAGAGAAATTTGAAATTCTTCAAGGTCCAAAAGAGTGATTCAGAGGGTATCACCTGAGTGATACAGGGATATTTGGGCAGATAAAGGGATGGTTGGATGTGTCAGCAGCATCACATTTTTCTCAAATGCTTTAAATGTGACATTCTTGGGGCACCTGGGTGGCTGAGATGGTTAAATGTCTGCCTTTGGCTCAGGTCATGATCCCAGGGTCCTGGGATCGAGTCCCAAGTCAGGCTCCCTGCTCAATGGGGAGTCTGCTTCTCCCTCTCCCTCTGCCTCTCCCCCTGATCATGTTCTCTCTCTCTGTATCTTTCTGTCTCAAGTGAACAAATAAAATATTAAAAAAAAATAAACGTGACATTCTCTACCTCTCAACTCATGACAAGCCCTCTGATATGGCCAAGCCTGCACATTAGAATGAATTGCCAGATTCATTTAGTCAGAATTAGTGCTTATCACATAAAATAAGAAGAAAAAAACAATTGACAAATGGTATTAATGTTCCAAATGTTGGATGCGTTAAAAAAGAAATGTAAAGAAAGGAAGCTGCTACTTCTGAGGGTCTGCCATCACCAGGCCTGTGTGAGGGAGTGAGCATCCACCCTCCTTCCACAGCCCATAGTCTCCCTATTTTCAAAGATGAGCAGTGAGCAGCCCAAAGTAGCCTGCATTGAATCAAGAAATCAAGAACCCCAACCCCAGTCGGTCTGCATCTGAAGGGAGAAGGCTCACGGAAGTGGGGGGGAATTTGTAGCCAGGGGTCAGGAGACGTGGCTTCTAATCACAAGTATGGATGCAGGCTGGCTTCTGCTCCTTCACATATAAAACAGGAATGAGAATCTACTTTACATCTCTCCCAGAGTATGTAAAGTTGTTTTTGATCATTTTATTCATTTATGTGTGATATTTCCTTATACGCACATGAACGGAAACGTGCCCCCCCCAGAACTACCAAGAGCTATGGAGTGTAGGTCTGTTTCTTGGGTGCAGCCCTGGGCCCGCGCCCCAGATGTAACTCCCTAACTCTGTCGGTATTTGGTTTTGGTGATTCCTACCAGACGCTTAGATAATTCCCTTCTACCGCTGGGTCTTGAGCTTGTTTAAACCTCATCCGTTCCCTCTCTGCTATGACAGGGATTTTAGCACATTTATACTATCTGTCCTCTTCTCTGCATTTGTGTACATGATACTGTTATCTTCATAATCTCATGGTTACTTTCATAGTTTTCAATAATATGCTTAAATCTTCGTTTTGCAATTCATCAACTTTTAGGCAGTACCTATTGTCTTGCCACTAGAATAGAAGTGACACAGGGGTGAGCCTGTCTGTCCTTTCAGCTCCTTGCTGCCTCCCAGGGCCCGGGACCGTCCTGACACAGGTAGGCACTTGCTTGCTCTTTGTTGCATGGAAGACTGCGACACGAGCCAAGAGCACACCTGCGCTTCCTTTCCCTCCCCGCCTTCCTCACGTCCTTCTCTGAATGGTAGTATTCACTTTACCTTTTCAAGGTTTTTAAGATTTATATTCTAGGTCTTCCAAATTGCGTCTGTAGGTTGGTTTGAAAACATGAGAAGCAATACACAGCATATAAAATACTGTGATTATGAAAATATTAGATACTGCAGAACCAAGAAGTATGACCGAATCTCCACCACTTAACAAGGGGACCTTGGGTAGAGAACGTTCCAGAAGCTAAGGCCAAATGGATTTTTTTCTTTTTTTTACACAAGCAAATGCCATTGCAGCCAGTTGTTGTCTATGGAGAAGGGTTGGGGCCTGTAAAACTCAGAAAGGCCTTTAAATACTGACTCCAGGGGCGCCTGGGTGGCTCAGTCGGTTAAACGTCTGACTCTTGATTTCGGCTCAGGTCATGATCTCAGGGTCATGAGATTGAGCCCTGCATTGGGCTGCATGCTGGGTATGGGGTCTGCTTAAGATTCTCTCTCCCTCTCCCTCTGCCCTTCCCCTCCCCTATCCAAAATAATAATAATAATAAAAGCAAATACATAGTGACTCCGTAACCCACCCCTATTCTTTGTAGCCGTGGCTCTGATTTGGGAGTCTCTCCAGGGCTTTGCTGGGAAGGGCGCCTCCTTCTCCAGGCTAGTTCTCTTCCTGTATGTGTTTTTGGGGTGTAGATTATTCCACTCAGCTTTATGCATCAATATGATCTCATCTTCCTTGTGTTCTAGGCATTTGTGAAATCATCTAGATTGCTGCTGGGATCCTTTCATGCTTGTTACAGATTTATTCTTTTGCATTCAGTTATTGTTATTTCAATGAGATGTGGGAGGGAGTAGAGATAAAGTAGGCCCAAGCTACCATTTTGAACTTCAGCATTTATTTTGAAACTTCTGAAATTGATAAATATTTCTTCAATGAAGAACCATGAGGCTTTATGTTTCAGGTAAGGTGGGTTGTTGTGGGTGTTTGACGGGGTCAGAGAACCAACCCTTGCATCCTAACAAACAGAGCCATTTTGTGTCCTTATAGATAAATGAATATTCCCATCAGGACTACCAAGTTCATGTGTCCATGAGATGAGAATAGAGAAAAAATTACAGGGATGAGAGGAAGAATGACAGAAGCATTTAATAATTTATTGTAAAGTACCAATCATTTGTATACCTGGAGACTCATTTTGCAGGCAAAAGAATCAAGACTCATCGAGCTCACGTGACGTAGCACAAAGTGTTGGACTGGTGATAAGCAGAAGGAATCCTGAAACCTAGTTCCGTCTTTTACATCTTCTGCAAAGTGGGTACAATAAAATCGGCTTGGTGGGTGTGGTGAGGATTAAGCAAAGTGCCACGTGGAGAGCACCCGGCCCAGTGTGGGTTCTTTGAGACTGTGAAACCCCATTCTTTAGAGGCTGTGAGATGGTCTGGCACCGAAGAAAGAGGAAAGATCTTTCTACCAGTTCTGTGTGGTTTATTGCATCAGTTTCGTATCTTTATTCTGTCTTTCTGTCTGTTTTTGTCTCTTTATCTCCCTGTCTCTTCTCCTCTCCCACTCCAACCCTCAGAGCTAGTAAAATCTTTAAGCATACTTTGAAAGAAAATTGCATGGTATCCGCCACAGGAATGTGCTACCATTTCTCGGTGGCCGTCCGCAGCTCTCTCCCAGGACCCCAGATGGAGAATCCCAGCTGGGCAGAAGAACCTGTACTGGGTTGGTGCGGGAGGATGGGTGTTTCCCAGATGATCTTTTGCCCTCTCAGCCATTTCCCTGAAGATAAAATGATCCCCCAGTTAGGGGACAAATTAGGCCCCTGGTCCAAGATGGTCACCTTCCTTCCATGGCCAAAGGCTATGACCATATCCTACTGAACTCCTCATCACTGGACTTCTGGAAGTGTCAGCTGGAAAATTTCTGTCAAGCCCTGAGAGAAACACAGTATGGAATCATCAGGGCTTGGCAGAGGATGATTTTAAAAGTGCTTTGTTTTTTTTTACACAGTACCTTTAGAGGTACTTCATATTGTTCATTATTGGTACCTTCATTATTATTCTTCACTGCCTGGGGGCCCAGCAACAGTTCCCAGGTCCATGTGACCCCCAGGAAAACTGGCATGTCCCCGGCCCACCAGAGTCTGAAGAGCCCTGTCTTGTGCTCACCAGCCTCTTGTCTATAGACATTTTTTTCTAGTGGTAAAGCAGATGCCACCCCAAGTTCCCCAAACTCCCTGAGGTCAGCCTCTCCCCCAGTGAGGGATTGGAAGCACCAACCTCATTAGCTGTGTGACTCTGAGCAGGTTACCTAACCTCTCTGTACCTCCATTCCCCCCAGCCCCAAAGTGGAGTTAACAGTAGAACTTATCTCAGAAAGGGAATTCAGTGTGTTAATTTATACATGAAAAGCCCTAGGACAGTGGTTTTGAACTTTATGTGCTCAGAACCCCTGGAGGGCTTGTTAAAACACAGATTGCAGGGGGGTCCCACCCCAGACTGTCCCTTTAGTTTGCATTTCCAACAGGTTCCCAGGTGATACCTATGCCATATAACTGAGAACCCCCAGTTTTAGAACAATGCCTGACACAGGACCAGTGCTATATGATTTATTTGTTATTCATTATTTACATAAAAGATTAAAAAAAGGAATGCCACAGTATCTTTGGAATACATGGCCTGATTAAATAGTACTTTTAGAAGATTCTGGATATCAAGGGGATTAGCGAGCCCTCCTACAGAGCTGGAAGGCCTGTAGGGGGATTAGCAGGTGGTGGGGACCAGAGACAAGCAGGGCAGCCTGGAGACATCTCAGTATCCAGGAGCCCCGCAGGCCTCCCTCTGCTGCTGAATTTATGGGTAAAAAAGAGACAGGCACTGGGGAGCCAGATAAGGCCTGCCTTGCCTCACTCCCCAAGTATTTGGGGCTCAGTGTGGTACCAGGTGCCATGGGGAAATCAGGACACTGAAGGCTGGGCCCCTGCCTTCAATGATCACAGTTACGGAGCCAAGTCCAACACACACCAAACGATAAGAAGACATCGTAGGCGCTTAAGGTTGGACATGGTGCCATGGCAGACACTGTAGGAGGTGACCCTGGGTCGCAGTGCCAGAGAGGGTATGCCACACTGACCCGTGTGGAAAGCTCGCTGCCCCGGATTCTAGTTGTATGGCCTTGGAGAAGATGCTCTCGCTGGCTGAGCCTCAGTTATCTCCTCTGTAATGGACAGGACTGCCTCCTCCCAGGGTCCCTGTGACAACCTGATGCACTGTGGAGACCTGTCTGTCCCCTGCACTGCAGCCTCCCTGCTCCCGGCTGGTCCCCGGGCATGTGGCAGGCGTGCCCTACTCCTGGGGGAATGCAGCGCTCACGGTGTCCGGCTGGTGGGGGCTCAGCATGGGTGACTGTCCTTGTTCTTTGGGGTGAGGACTGGCCTAATTAGGGGAGACTAGTGGAAGAGGCGGCAAGTGCTCTGGATCTGGACGGCCGGCAGGGAAGAGGAGGACAGGCGAAAGGGGGTATTCCGGATGTGGCCCAGGGCATAAGGCAAGGTGGGGTAGCAAGGAGCGCGGTGTGGTCTGGGGAAGCGGGGAGGCAGGAAGGCTGAGGAGTAAGCCTGCTGGGTAGGGGGTTCATGAGTGAGGGCAGCCCCAGGGTCTGTGCTTCCAACAAGGGGCATTCATCTCCCCACAACTGCCTTCTCACAAAAAACAAGAGGCAAAGAGCACAGGTCACAGTTTCTTTTTGCTTCCCTTCTAACTGAGAACGCATTTTGGTAAAGCAGATCAACCTGGGCATAAAGGAACATTCCTTAATGTTCTCCGATCATGTCTTGGTATCTTAGATCATTCCATGCATAAGAGGCTTTCCACAATTTGGCTTCCATTTAACATTCCAGCTTCATTTCCATTTCTTCCCATAGAAGGTTTGGGTGGCTCCCTAAACCAGTGTCCTCCCAGGAAAACTCCTATTCATCCTTCAGGACCCAGTCAGTGCCTCCTCCCTACCCCGGCCTAAGAAGAGGAGGTCACTCTCGTTGCAGCCCCCATTTCCTCGGCCTCCAGCCCGGGAGGAGAAACACAATTCCGCAGGCTCCCTTCTCCAGCCCTGGCCCCACCTGGACTATGGGAGCCTCAGCCGCCCTTCACACGCCTCCTTCTCTATCTAGTCTCCAGAAGGGGTCCTCTGTGTGCTTGTGTGTGCAGCTGTCTGTCTCCTCATGGCATTTTGTCTGCTCCCTTCTCTGCTGAAGCTGCCCTCAGCATGCTCTGGTGTAACGTCAGCATTCTCCTGCTGCCACCTGCAGAAGGCTGTGCTCTCTTTCCCGCCATCCCCTGCGCGTGGGTCTGACTCCCAGACCTGCGCTGCAGTATGATTCCCAACTCCCGAACGGGGACGCTGAGGGTATAAGAGTCCCAACAGGCTGTGAAGAGCTGCCACTCACCACACCTTTCCTGCGTGCCAGGAGCGGTGCCGAACTCTTCTGTGGAATCCGCATTTTAGTCCTCACACGTACCCTGGACGCGAGCACGGACAGTGTTCCCATTCCCCAGATGGGGACCGCCACGCCAGAGGTCAGGGACATCAAGGAGCTTGCTTAAGTTTTCATGGCTGGGAAAGGGTGGCCATGAGTTTAAGCCCAGGTCAGTCTGGCTCCTGAGTCCAGAGCCTTCACCGTCCCCCCCACCTCGGTATGCACACCAGCTCCCATGAGATGGAGCAATTCCTGACTCAGTGCTTGCCAGCTCCCTTGGCAGTCTATCAGCTGGAACTCTCGATTTTACCCCACAACAGTGCCCGGCTCGTAGTAGAAGCTCAACGACTATTAGATGAGCGAAGGGATAAATAACTAGAATCGTATTCTAACCAGACCCTCTCCCCCTCAACCCATGGGCCTGGGGAGGGTCTCCATACGCTTCCTCAACCTTCAAAATCAGATCCCTGATACCGCTTCGATGGAGTTCCTATAACCCAGGCTGAGAAACCAATGTCTAGGAAATGGAGCTCCCATCCTAAGGGGCCCAGGGACAACGATGCCCTCCTCCCCGGTCCGGCCCCCGCCTGCTCACACAGGCCTTAGCCCTCTGCGGAGCCCTGCCCAGTCCTGGGGGTATGTGCCACGTGTGCCTGCAGCAGTCACCGTGTGGCATCCTCTCCTTCCCCCCTTCCCCCCTCGAGGCCCTCACGACCATGTCCTCTCTGTGCACGGCCCTCCGAGCTGCCTCAGCCTGCCGCCCGCACCCACCACAGGAACCCCGTCCGCCACGTTGAGGGCCAGCTGCTCCGAGGGCGGCCGGTCCTCACGGTGCTGGCGCCATGCTGGTTCTGCTTAGACGTGAGAGGGTTGCTGCCCTACTCTGGGCCACACATTCCATCATCTGGGGCTTGATCAGGTGATGTGCCCGTGACTTCCCAGGGCCTTTAGAAATCCTCTTGTGCAGCTTCACCTGGCAGCACCTGTCTCCACAGTGCCCAGACTTACGTTTGGGACTGGCGGTTGTGTGTGTGTGTGTGTGTGTGTGTGTGTGTGTGTGTGTGTGTGTGTGACTCCATGCCGTCCTCTGGCCCCCTCCTTGCTCCCCACCCTACACAGCAGGCTGCTCTTTACTCTTCTTCTCCCATGATGCTAATCAACCCCTGAATATAGATGTTTGCTGGTCTTGGCTCCTCACCCTCCTCCCCACTCATCAGGCAAATCCAGCCACATATGGATTCAGTTTAAGGATTATCTGGGACCCCCTCCCCCTGACCATCCCCTAGCTACAGACTTCAGGGGACCAGCTTCTCAGTCCAGACATCAGGTGAGCCAGCCTACTGGGGGAGGTAGAGGGTGGATTGAGCTTTATCAACAGGTCTGGCATTTCCAGATTTAAAGCCTGAATTTACTATGAAGCTGATGAGGGCTTAGGTTTCAGGACCTCCCTCCCTGATTTGCATGCAAGAGGCCCCAGTGCTCATATGTCTTTCTAAAATTGGCAAAAGTAAGCTATTTTAAGGCAGTCAGTTAATTACTGGTTTTTCTCCCCCTTCTTACCTCCAGCACCTCCCTTCCTGTTAGGTGACATTGGAGGGGCCATGGGCATCTTGGGGGATCTGGATAAAGGGCAATTAGGCTGGGCATATATGAGTTCAGTTTCCTTGGGGTAGATTAATGAGGTTTGTTGCCATCTCTATGCATGGTTAGGTTACTGCAAACCCTCCTGATGTAGGAATGGCAGGGGTACTCCTACCGCCCAAGGGGTAGACTTGCTCCACATCGTGGCACAAAGATGCAGACTCAGCGTCATCTCTCATCGTGACTGTGTCCTAAGTCACTGGCACTGGTCATATGAGAGATCAGAGGAGAAGCAAGGTCTCCATGTGTGGAGCCAGAAGCTATGCTGTGGAAAGTTCTTCTCCACGCTATGTATCCAAAACTTTTAAGTGGAAGATTTAGGCATCTCACCAAGGCCTAATCAAAACTATTACCCCAAAATACCAAAAACCAAAAAGCAAATTTTGATCAATTGTGTTGGCATAAAGACTGAATTGCCTTTCCTCCCCACATGTAGAAAATAATACTTAATCATCATCATCTCTAGAAGGGATGCATCAAAAAAGAAATACAAACAAAAAGATAGGAAAAAACCCAGTAGTTTGGGGGCGTGTCCGAAACTTAATTGATAAGAACGCTATGGGCATCTTTTTGGATTTTGTAATATTTTGGTATTTGAAGGCTTTTTAAAACTTCTGTAATATCTTGTGGTGTCTTTTCTCCTTCTAAATAAAAATTCACATTTTAAACACATAATTGCAACAGAATTCACTATTTGTAACATACGTTTTTTTTCCCTTAAATTTAATTGTAATTAGGTTCAGGCTAGTTCTAATTGTATTAGCCTGTATTGGCTTCAGGCCCCATATAATCTGCATCTGCCCTGGACATGGAGTTAGAGTGTTTGGACCTCTGCCCCCTTCTTGTCTGAATGTCTGGAGTGCTGGGGTGAGGTGGGGAGAGAAGCCTTTGCCCCTGTCAGATTCAGCCATGGCAGACATAACACGGTGTCTTTCTAGGTGTCTGGGTGTCTTTCCAGCCTTTTTCTCTTCTGATCTTCTTACTCTTCACCCGTTCTCTTAGCTATGATGCCTCAGGACTTGCTGCCCAGCTCAGCCTCAGTCAAGACTCCAAAACCAGTTTCTACTTGTTTTCTGCTCTGTAGTCTCCCCTCCTGCACCCAGCCAGGCTCTTGCAGGGCCCATCCACAGGGTGATGTGACATCTTTCCTTCCTTTTCTGTCCATTCTCTCCGAGAGAGTCTCAAGATGTGCTCAGGGTAGAAAGGCTCTGTTACTAAAAAAAAAAAAAAATCCCATTCAACATCCTCCTTGCCCTCAGTTCTGGAAAGAGAGGCCCAGAAACATTACCCGTTGCCTGAGTCTACAAGACTGGGGTTTGTGAGAGGTGAGGGATGGTGGCTCCACTACTTTTTGAGTTGGTGATATTTGTATTTGAGGTCTCAACACAGACATAGAAAGGCATGAGGACATCCCCATGTCCTTCTACCCCATCAGTGTGACAGCTTTTCTTTCAACTTCACTCCCACTAGGGGGAAAGAGCATCTTATTTGTAGGTAGAAGACGTGATAATGACTCTGCTACTAATTCCTTGAGTGTCCTGAAGCAGCTTACTTCTCTCTTGGCCTTCATTTCCTCATTTTGTAGAATGAGGTGAGTGGGTTGCATCATCGCCACAGTCCCCCAAGCTATAAATTATCATGTGCTATGAATCATTGTGCTTGCAAATTTCTAATTAAACAGAGCTTAACTTCTCATCTTCGCAGACCTAGATCTTATGTTACCTCAGCTCAACATTGAGAAGAAATCTCAAGAAAATAGATCTGTGTTAAGGAAAGGGGATGGGGAAAAAAACCAACCAAGTTTCAGTACAATCTTTTATACCAACTACAGATATAATGTTCTAGGGCCATCATAGTCAATAATCTAAAAGCTCAATTATGTTTATTAGATGTTAGTAACTAAGGTAGGCAATCAGTAGACGTATTTTAGAAAGATTAGCACCTTTAAGGTAGACTTTTGCTGTTGTTATTTTTGTTGTTATTTTAACTGGGGGGGAAAAAAGCTGGTTCTCAGGTTTCTCTGTCCTCTCAACGGTTGTGGTTAGTCTGCGTCTTGTCACCTCCAAGTGTGCATGGACCCTCTATCCTCTGCCATGGTTAGCAAAAGCCCTACCCTTCACTTTCTCAGTTAGAAAACTAAATGCCTGAAGGAAGGGAGGAAATCCAGAATACTGGAAATACCAAGGACTCCTTTGACATGACTGAGGACACAGGCTGGGGAGAGAGACCAACATGGCTTCAAACACTGGCTCCGCCACTTAGAGGCTCCAGGAACTTCCGGAAAGAATGGGAACACCGGGGACAGTTTGGAATGGTAGAAAGACAGAAATGCGCAGGGGGTATTCCAGGTCCATTCAGGGAAGAGGGACATTTTGACAGGGTTGAAAATTTCTTCAAGGCCATCGGCTTGCATTTGTTGGTCAATGCTCTGTGACTAGCCTCCTTCAGGTTCTTCAGATGGTTTCCCCAGTGTCTGGGGAAGAGCATTCCAGACAGGGAAGGGAGGCAAAGGAGCGTGCCAGCTCCAGAAGAGGGTCAGCCTCATTGTTACTTTATAGGTTAGCCTCTTGTCTGTACATCAGTCCCCTATGTGTTTAGTTATCGAACACCTGCTTAAAAGAAATTGATCTTTCATTTCTGGGTATGTACCGGCCAAATCTAAATGCTGGACCACCTGGCTGAGGACCAGTGTGTGTGCTGCAGAAACTTCATCAAGCTACTGTTTCCCTGGTTGTTGGCCAGCCTGCCCTGATGACACACCCTCCCTCTCACCAAGCTTCTTCTTCACTGTAACAGATCTCAGGACATTTTGCAAATAGATGAGAGCCATCACTGTGCTTTGGAATATACGACTTGGTCAATACAAAGAATTTCCCTTTTTTCTTTCTTTTTTTTTCTTCCTTTTTTTTTTTACCGAATTTGGTAGTCTGGCTTATTGCTCCCTCCTGCCCTCTAGCAGTTGCAACATAAGCTAGTGGTTTGTTGTGGAGCACAGGATCTTTGGGGTTGATGATTTGTCACTTGGGTCTATGTGGCAAAAGAGGTGGATTCCAAGAAACACATGTTTAAGAAATTCAGGAAGGAGCAAGGAAGTGGATATGATCATTGGCTAATTGGTTTGTTAGGCCCAAAATGCCTTTTGGTGCTCACCACAGCACCGGGGCCAACTCCTCAGCAGCGCTGACCTCCCTTGAGGTCGCTGTGTGAATGACTATGATAAATGGCTGGTTTTGGAAGGTTAGGGATTTTTCTCTCTTTGCTTGTTCTTTTTTTCTCCCCCCGACCTTTGGTTGTTTGGGATCTTATTGAAAATCACAAACCAGAAAGAAAACAGCTGCCAAGATCAGTGGTGAACATTTCAAGAGTCAGGTTACTGTGGCCAGTGGCTCTCAGCTCCACTTGAAGAAAATTCAGGTTGCTCTGGTGATCTCCCAGTACATTTTCCCTAAAATACCCATTTACCCTTGGTTTACCGAGGAGCAGGAGGTGGAAATGGGCAGAAGGGTCAGTTTAAATAATGTGGCAAGATAAATATATAGCCCCTCTCCGCACCTGCCCAACCCGATAACTGTGTCTATATGGGACTAACACTGAGTCAGATGCCTTGGAACAAAAGCAAATCCTAGAGGCTAAGGACATGATCTGGGGGGAAATTGAACAATTTTGTAGGCCAGCTCCCAGTGTACCTTAAACAAGTGATTCTGTGGCCACTTGAGGTTAAGGCACTGGTCAAGCATAGGATCATTTATGGACGAGCAGGAGGACCTTGCAGGGAGGGGAGCTGCTTTCAGAGAGTAAAGATCAGGGTAGTAAAAAAAAAAAAGCCTGAACCGAGAGTAAAGAGCCATGCTTTCTAAGTCTCGTTTTCCTTCTTGCAAAACTGAGGGACCTCAGCAAATCGGCTTGCCTGTCTGGGTCCTCCTTGCCCATGATCAGATGATTGCATCCATTTTTTGATGACAAGCTTTCCTTCTATGTTTTCCCAGACTCAACTCAAATATTCTTGTCCCCACGGAGGCTTTCATCGTGACCCTGGGGTGAATCACAGAAAGCCAATTTCACACTGCGATCAAACATGTGACGTTTTCCAACGCAGTGTATTCTATAGCAGCAATAGGATTATTTTCTATTAAGTGGTGGCGCAAGTGCACCCAAGAGGGAAAAAGCTGGAATTGTGGAATGTTTAAAAAAATAATTTCTCTTATAAACAGTGTCACAAATCGTGGCTAAAAATATATTGTGCAGAGAGGGGCCTTGGGACAGCTTTGGAGATTAACTTAGAATCATTTGTATTTAGCATCCTTTTTTTCAATGCAAAAGGTTTTTTGATGCACTTCAAACAATGTCTTCCTAAGAACACTGAAATTCCTTAATTGTCATTTACGCCACTAAATAGCTTAGATTTGCCTGTGTACCCTCGGGGTGCATAAATTCTAAATTAGCGAGGTCTAAATTAATGAGATGTTATATGTTTACTTTTGGAAACTGTTGGACCATTTGATAACTATTGAATCACCCTAAGCTGGAGAAATAAATCTGATATGATCCATGAGACGGAATCTGAAGCAGATATTCCTTTATCTAAAAACTCTAGGATATAGAGAGTTAAATTTAAACCAAAATGAGATTTCCTGAGGTCTTGAATGCTAATATGTACCGCATTAGCCTTGAGATGGGTAGGGTCCTTCATAACAAAATAGAACACTTGCCAAATCTGGTATCTTAAACAGTAATGTAGACTCCAGCTTTCTGATTACATTCTTGGGATATTAAAATTCGGTTTGACCTAGATTCAAAGTGACTAGATACTTTTTTTTTTTCCCTGTAAATTTCAGGAAACTTTCATATGAAGGCAGAGGAACTGTATCTAAATCTCTCTTTTAAAGACACTCATAAAAATGCACTCAGCGCTAAAAGTTTCCACCCAAGGAAATGAACAAAACAAGTTGGATTCAAAGGCAACAACAGCAAAAAAGAAAAGAAGAAAAGAAAATTCCACAATTAGACTTCAACATGGAAATATGTTCTAAATAATTTAAGTAATTGTGGTCAAATAAAGAACAGAAAGGGCAAAGTGGCTCCGTGTTTGCAAGAGCAAGTTTTCGGTTTCTTTTGCCTATGCTCATCAGCATCATAAACTCTTAGGGCTGGAAGAGCCATGAGTGACCCTCTGTTCCAGGCCCCCTTAACAGAAGAGGAGGCCCAGTGAGGCAATGGAGTTGGTCAGTGTCAGGGAGCCAAGTAGTGGTGGACCGGGGACTCGAACTCTGCTCTCTCCCAGCTCCCACATCACACAGCAGTGCGTCACTAATAGGCACTTACCAGGCCTTTGTGGGATTGAATGGATTTTACCCTTTGAGTTCTTACTGGCCACCAAATCAATCAAAAGTCATCCATTTCTTCTCAAAGCTGTCTTTTCTCCAGATACCTCTTCCCAGTCTGATTTCCTGTATTCCAGAAAAGAATAGGGAGAAGGGAGTTGGGTTGGGCAGAGGCTTTTCTCCACATTCAAGTCTGGGCTGGAGGAAAAGAGGCAACATAAAGCAAAAAGGGTCACTCAAATGGAGTTATTATTAAACGCTGAGTTTCTAAAACAAATTCTTCTGTGTTTTAACAGGATTGGTAGCTCAGTCTGCATTCTCTGTTTTTGAGGGAGTTAAGAGTCGTCCTCTGTGGAACAGAGTGGGTGCTCGCTAACCACTGAATGAATAAGTAAATACGTGAGGGAAATGGTGCTATGTGTTTTCTGTCCGGTATCTTGCTGAAGTCACTCTAGCTCTCTGGAAGCAGCCATCATCCCTCTTTCCTGAGGCTCAGAGGACATAATGGCCGGACCATGGTGTTAAACAACTTCATTGTATACTTCATGCTTTCCCCGCCTGCTTCCTCGTTTAAGAATCCCAGTCTTCCCATCAACTTCTTGGTTCCCTTTATGAATTATTTTATTTGGGGGGAAAAAAGGAAAAAGATAGGCCTCTAATGCACGGCTGAAACCACAGATGAATAGGAAAAATCAAAATGGCTTTGGGTTAGCAGCTGCCAAATGTCATTGAACAAAAGAAGCGGCATGCCCATTTGGAAGGAGAGCATGGTGAAAATGGGGGACAGCCCTAATGCTTTGTGATTTGTAACTGCTCTGCTTAATCCTGTTTCCAATTTAACAGTACACCCTAGGTCAACAGAGTCCTACATTCAAAGAGACTTTGTGGTGTCTCTATAATGATACTCGTATTGAGTTTCTGAGTTCCCCTTTCTGAAGAACCCAACATAACTCCATTGGCATGGTCTTCCAACGAGAGGAGAATAGCAACTCTGTTCATCCCCATATGTCTTCTGTCTGCCTCGGAGAATGACATCACCTCTCCTTGAGTCTACTTCAACTAATGGAGAAGGTCAGGAACAATGACTGGCATTGCCCTTTCCTGGATCCCACTCCATCTCCGAAATGAGCTTTTTATAAGGTAAATGATTCACTTACCAGGTAAAGTAAACAGCAACATTATCAAGTTAAAATGGAGTGAGTTTAGATTCAGAGTGATGCTGAGCAAAGAGCCGGGCTGGACCTAGCAGGCCCTTGTAGGACACGAGTGTGCTTAGATGAGTGTGGCTCTGATTAGCTTAGATGGGGAAGGGCTTGCACTGTGGCAAGTTTGCTCCACTGAAGCCTAAACTGTTCAGCCCTGGTGAGCAGAAAGGCTGAGACAGGGAGATAGGAAGCTATCTCACTCTAGCACAACTCCACTTTTTGAAACTCTGGAAATCATAGACTCTGATCAAGAGCTGGGCCCCTCCAGGTGAATCCTGTCTTTCTAAACATAAGGAAACTGAAACTCAGGGAAGCTTGGAGGCTTGGCCAAAGTCCCAGAACAATTAGCATCTGAGCCACGTCTTAGCCCCAAGTTTCCTTGATATCATGAGTCTGGGGTGAAGGTTTCTACCTTCTGGCACTCCAAGCAAAAGTCATCCATGAGAGTACGAAATTTACCAAAGTCTTATTCACCAAAATATTGGGCACATAGAAGATGCTCAAGAAATATTCGAAGAATAAAAGAAAGATATCCAGATCTGAATATTGAGCAGACTCCAGATTATATCCAAAACCAACACTCCAGATTATATCCAGCTTGAGCCCTGAGCTGGTTCCCTGGATGTAGGCCGGAAATTCTACCCTGGGCCTGGGCCATGCATACACCAAAGAGAATCTAGAATCAAAATTGTTGTGTTGATCACATATAAAGGTTGACCACTTTTCTCTAGCTCATAGAATTATAAAGATTAAATGAGTCCAAAAAAAAAAAAAAAAAAGATTAAATGAGTCCATAGCAAGAACCTAGTGGAGAGTTTGTGCTCAATAGTTGTTCATGGTGGTGATGACAATCATACTGATGAGGACAATGAACTTTGTGCCATATCAGATACAGGTCCTCAACTTGAAGTTCGTTCTATGCTTTAGGAACCTGTCTGACTCAAACATAGCCACCTTTTTCATAAGTAGAACTAGCACAGATATATTCTTAAAAAAAAATACATAAGAAAAAAACAAAACATGTTGGCCCTCCACTCTGGGCTTCCTTATAATTTGTGGTGAGTGTAGGTGAACAAGAAGTGAGAAGGCAGAGAATATTCTGAAGGATTTCCAAATGTGATGAAGTTAGTGCGGTTCTTCCCAGAGCCTTTCATTTCACACAGCAGGACAGAGTAAACTTCCTAAAGTCGTGCAAACCTTTCATGGCTCTCCACCATCTGTCCAGAAGAACACAAAGCAAATTCATTAGCTTGGTGTTCACAGGTGTCTTCAGTCTTACGTTGACCAGTCGCCACGATCTGCATGGAATGCATGCTGTAGCCCGGACCCCCTCGCCATTGCCTGAGCTCATCTTGCAACTCCCACCTTCACTTTGGCCTTTACTCCAAAAATCCTTCCAATTCTTCAATTTCCAGCTTGTCTCTACAACCAGTAGTAAGATCTCTCCCTTTTGAACTTTGAGTGGTGTTTTGTTTTTTGTTTTGTTTTGTTTTGTTTTTTGTACACTTGACAAGACCCTTATGTACTGCTGGCTTGTTTGGTGATCTTTGAAGTTATTGCTCGCACCAAATTATAAACTCTGAGGTTAGGGACCATTTCTTATTCATTTTTATTCTCTTTAGTGTTTTCATATTTCATATTTCAATTTTCATATTTCATATTTCAAGGGTTCATATTTTCCTGTGGAAGGAATGATGGAATGAATGGTGGATTGGACAAGAAGCCCTAGACTTCTCACAGACTGAGGAGATTCCCGGCATAGGGTCTTAACAGCAAAGGATCCAGCTGCAGTCCCCCTCCTCCCCACTTGATTTTGGTGGGACAAGATGGTCACTCTGCCAGGGGAGCACTAAAAGTGTGGAAGGATTTGTGACCCCAGGTACAGCTCCAGTGAGAGAAGGAAGTGATGTGCAATATTTCACGCCATGCGTCTGCTCAGTCCAGTGTTCCTAGATGGTCTGCCCCAGCCCCCAAGGGCTCTCAAAGTGCTTTCCTCAGCTGGAGTCTTGAGCTCACTGGCTTTAAAGATTGCAAAGCCCAGGGCTCTCCCAGCAAGGTGCTCTTTCTATTCACTGCCAAATGACTGACCAGCCATTGCACCAGCTCTGGGTGTGCAAGAGATTACATATGGGTCTCATGTGAGAAGAATTTGCAAAAGCTGTGATATTTTAACCTCAACCTGGCTACGTGATGAGGACTGGGGAATGGCATGCACGTGGAGGCAGGATTGTACGGACATGTTTAGGCTCAAGGAGTAGCCTAGAGCTACTTCTCCAGAGCTTCACACTGGAGAAGAGTGAAATGCAAGAGTGAGGTCACATTAGAGATAACTTAGAAGCCAGGTCTGAGGCTCTGAATCCCAAGGAAGGGAAGACGGAGCATGACGGCAGGAGGGTCTAGACTAGGGAAGGCAAAGAGGCTTCAACTCCTGTCCCAGCACTTTCACCTCCCTATGTGATGGTTTATTTACAAAGTGGGGAGTGGTACTTTCCTTATAAAATCATCATGAAGGTTAAATTATACAGTGTATGTAAAATTACTTTTTGTGAAATGAATAGTAAACAAGTTTGGCCAATGATTGGTCCTATTTTCCAAATGGGTAAGAAGATGGGTTTTACTCAATGCAGAGCCATCAACTTGATGGGGTTCTTAGGTGATATTCTAGATCAGCTTTTTAGAACTTGGTTTGTGAGCATGCGATAAAGAATCTCCAGGAGCCCGCAGCGGTTCCCTGAGAACCTGTGCTTCTTGGGAGCGCACCATCATTCCCTTTGTTGTGACAGTTGCCTGACTCACCCAGAAAATGCAACAGAAGTAGCATGGCTGGATTTCAGCGAGGCAAGTTGCAAGATTCTTCCTCATAACAGGCTGACGAAGAAGACAGAAGAGTGTAAGTAGAACAATGAATGCAGTTGGCTGGTTTTAGAACATGGTGGACTCAATCAAAGTGATGTCAATCTTCAGATGGTTTCTAGGTGGCACGATCTAGTTCAACATAAGAAAAGAACTTAGAAGAATATGTAGAAGGTTTGCTTACTGAACATGCAACAGTGAAGGGCCTGGAAGCAAAATAAATGTTAAGTAATAGGACCAAGGTTTTAAAAACTCTATTTGGAGATTGCTACGGCATTTAGGTTTTGACAATAAACACTGTTTATTTCATGATGAGTTTTCAGAACACTCTTATCCATGCATCCAAATCACTAACACACTCTCCTCTCTCTCTCTCTCTCTCTCTCTCTCTCTCTCTCTCTCTCTCTCTCTCTCTCTCTCGGCTTCCTAAGTTTCTATGAATATTCGTTCCTCTGGCACTGAACCAGCACCATAGGAATGGAACAAAGACGGAGCCCTCCTTCTCAAAGACCGAGCTGTAAAATTAGCAAAGGAATAAAAAACAGCTGGCGAAACATGATAGCTGTTATTCCGAGCCCATGAACCTGAAAAGATAGTTTATTTTAGAAGACAAACAAAATCTGCCTTCTGTTTGATCTGGGGCAGCATCCGCCGTCAGAAGCAGTCCGTTCACATTTAGTGACTCGGGAGGTTTGGGACAAGCAGTACAGGCGCAGTAAACAAAGCACAGAAAGGATCGGTTTCCATCTTAATTTGACAGTAAACAGTACTAATTTGACTCTGCAGCTGTTTATCAATACCCAGGGGAAAAAAAAAGTTGCAATTCAATAGAGAGAACAGTAGCCAGTGTGTTGAGGCAGAATTGTTCATGAGATGGCAGGAGCCAGGCTGTCTTGAATCTCCTGATGTTAGAAGAACACAATGTAAATTGCCACACGATGTGGTTTGCGTCTGGCAGTGCAGCCGCCAGTTGAGCCCTATAGTTCTCAGCCTTCATAGAGGGCTCTCTGTAGTGGCTTCATCTTGACTTTCCAAAGGATTCTCTGTCAATCATGAAATATATTACAGAAAACGGGTCCAGCCCAAGGCAAAATTCTTTATTTGCTCACTCACTCATTTTATAGTTGTTTATTAAGGGCTTGCTATGTGCCAATGCTGAGCTGAATGTTGGAGATAAAAAGATGAATATCATTCATGCCTGCTTGACCTTTACTTTCTAGCTATGGAGAAATCTGCAAACAAATAATTATGAAGCGAAAAGGTAGGCACAATATAGAAGCATACCTTGGCTAATCAAAGAATCTGGTTAGGTGAGTTCCCGTGTGTATCATCCATGACTTGGTCATACAGAACTTGGCTATAGTATTATAGATTGGATTTGAAAGCTATCACCTACATAGCTCATTCATTCATTCATTCATTCATTCTCATTCATTATATTTTGGGTGATTCTGACAAGCATTAATACGCCAGGCACCTTAGTGAGTACTTTTCATGCATTATCTTAATCAGTCCTCACAACCACATTCTAAGATAGGCATGATGGTCATCATCCTTTAGGTCAAGAAAGAAGCTATGGTACAGAGGTTGAATCGCTTGCCTGGGGCTATACAACTACTCCAGGCACAGGATCCCAGTTTGGTGGACTCCAAATTTCATGCTCTTTATAATAATGCTTCCTTTTAAGGTGCTTCGAGTTTGTGAATCTCAGTGGCTCATCATGGACATCAATGATCATTGCCATATATTTTTGAAAAAGCATAGGTATTCCAATGAACATAACATTTGCTCTAATAATTTATTACAATTTATATCTCAAACCTGTTCATATAATCTTAAGCTGCCACCTTAAGATGATGCTCAGAGTCTTCTGCTTAGAATAAACAGGATATTATGCTTCAGTTCTTTAAAACATATTTGTTGAGCACTTACCAGTTACCAGGACTCAATGCGGGCTTTGTCATTACCAAGAGCTATAAATCCCATCAAGACATTGTCTCTGACATTATCCTGATTCTTTACCAAGAACGGTTGCCTGCCTGCCCAACACAAAATTTAAAACAAATACAATTCCACAGCATTTTAGACAATTTTGAAGACATTTGCCATTTGTCATCAAACGAGAGAGAATAGTCAGAATGAACAGCTATTAGAAGAAAAAAAAATCCTGTCACATGTTCAGTTTAGTAAGAATATGCAATTTTACTACTTATATTTTAATTTATCTTCCTTTCAGATGCAATTAAATCTCTGTCATTAGGTCATATCTGGCCTGGCCAAATAAAGCATTCTATTTAGAAAATGGAACACTGGTGCTGCCAGCATCTCTCCATTTCACTTAAAATAAAATAGAAGCGTGGACTTGTGACTTGCAGACTATTTGCCCCAGTTGGTTTGCCTGTGTTCTGACGTGCAGTGGATGTAAGCTTTGGAAACGTGGATGACAAAGGAAAGTCCACAAGGATTTGGTGAAGGGGCACGATTTGCTCCATTATTACATGTTATTTTCTTTAGGACGCTTATCATTTGTTGAACAGGAGAAACATGGGTGAGGCACGGTTCTGAGCATCATTCAAGAGGAATAAAGTGTGAAGCTCAGTTAGACTCAGTTTTGCACTGAGATTCTATTTCTTATCACTGACCTAGGCCTTGTCATCCGAGTGCGACAACCCACTGGGGCTTTTCTGGGAACTTTGTTATTATTCTCCTACTTACGCAGAGAATTTGGAGCTTTCACTACAAGTAATGGTTCTATAGATGCATCAAACTGTGCTTTACGGCGCTCCGCCACCTGGGGAATATTAGGGGCCCTCAGGGGCAAGCGGCGCAGTACCCCGATCCTACTGCCTTAAGCAAATAATACGTTTGTTATTTCACATGCAATTTCAGAGACCGAGCATCTTCGGATTGGTTAATTAAGAGGCTCAGTGACATTATCAAAGACCCAGATGCTTCTATCCCATTCCTCTGCCATCCTCAGAGAGCTGGTCTCACACTCAGTCGTGTCCCGTTGTGGTAGCAAGACACCGGCAGCAGGATCGTCATATCCAGATGTGGCCACATTCGGGGGGAGGAGGTACCACTTCTTCCTTATGTCTCTTTTTAAAATCAGGGAATCCTTTCCCCCCACACTCCCAGAGGACCTTGCCTCACTTCTCTTTGGTCAGAATTGCTTTACAAGCCCTGACTTCCATCAGTCACCACGGGAATGGAGCCACCTGACGAGCTTAGGCCAATCAGAGCACCTGCCCTCAACTGCACTGCGAACTGGAAGAGGTAGACTCCCGTACGAAGTTGAGGCTGTGTTATCCAGAAGTTGGGTGAGTGACGTTTCAGCAGGCAGCCCACAGTGTCCGCACAAGTGGTGGGGCCCGGCCTGTCTAACCTTCAAACAACCTTGTGTGGAAAGCAAGTCAGGTCTTACAACCTCCTCCAAACAGAAGACAAAACCAAGCATTTTCGTTTTTGCTCAAGGCCACCTGGAATTAAATGGCAGAGTGAAGATGCCAACCACAGTCTTCAGTCTTGAGTGCATTGTGTTTGGCATTATTTCTGTCCTTGGTCTTGGCATAATTGGTGACTTTCCATCCCTCTGGTGCCTCCTGTCTGACTTCAGCTGAGATCTGTCTTCTTACAATGATCGAAGTGTAGCCAATACTCACAGAACGCTTACTATGCCAGGCACTATGCACTACCATTTCGTCCCGCAAAACCCCAAATCGCATACGGAGTGTGAGAAGTTGGGGTTCAATCTCAAACAATTGATTTTAGCATCATGTTCTTAACCATTACACTCCTCCTGTCTGGTGTCAGGGCTACCATGGGCTGGCCTGAGGTTAATTCAACATTACACAAACCAGTGGGGGCTTTTGGACGGAAATTGATTTAGAAGAGCAGACTATGTGCCCTTGGAGTCCACTCTCATGTGGGATGGTAGAAGAGCCCTAGTATCTAATCCAGTTACTCCTAGTTATAGGCTATTAGATCCTGGAAAAAAAAAAAATCCTGACTGAGCCTCAGTTTTCTTATCTGTACAATGGAATTAAAGTAATTCCTACTTCACAGCTTTGTTGTTGCCAAGATTAAGGAAGAATCTATACAGAAATGCTCTGTAAGTTGCAGAACATTCTAACGATTATTAGTTAGTAATCATTATTGACATCACCCGCTTTCAGAGATGAGGGTGTTCCATGCACATAACTCGATTTCTCTGCCCTCTGAGATAGTCAGGGAGTCAAGAAATGAGAAGCTATGAAGTGATATCGACAGTCTTGCAGATGGCTGGGGACCGTCATCAGCTTCCTCCTGCCTGGGGCTCCTAGTCTCTGTAGGAGCTTCACTCTGCACCGCTCCGCCCCTCCTCCCAGGCCGCCTTCCTCACCTCTCGGGCTGGCCTCCCCTCTTGCCCTCAAAGCTGCTTAATGCTCTCTGTGTCTTGTGATTTTTTTCTCTACGTGGCAGAGAAGGGTAAGGTGGTACATGACGCTAACACAAGCAGTGAATGCACATCAATCCTAATACAGACAAACGTTAGTACAGGGCACAGCCCTGTGTAGGCTGAGCGTTTGCTCCTTGGAACTGACTTTATATGGGCTGCAGGAGACACGGGCCAGAGAGGACAGAGCCAGCCTCCCAGGGGCAGCACGAGATGGGCCCAAGGGATATTACAGGTTGGAAGAGATCCCAGTGACCACCTAAACCCTCCCTGTTCCAGGTGTTAGTGGATGTGACCCAGAAGGAGAATCCATACTCAAATATGTTTCCCAAGCAGAGTTAAACACAGTTAAATAGGCTTCTTGATCCATGGTTGAATTTTGGTCTTTGATAGGCTAATATATGTCATAGTTACCTAAGAAGGGATTTCCCAGAATGATCTGGCCTTAAGATATCTTTTCACAGAGAATTGGATTAAACCAGTTTTCCATAGGACACTAATTAATCCCATATTATTTTATATTTGGGGAAACTGAGGTTCACAGAAGTTAAATGACTTGCTCCAGGTTTCAAGCTGGCAGGAGGAAAGGGGAGGCTCCGAGCTCACCATGCTCTCTATAAGGTAGCTCTCAATCTTGAGGTACATCAGCATTGCCTGGAGGGCTCGTTGGGTCCCACTCCTTGAGTTTCTGCATCAGTCGGTCTAGGGAGGGGCCCAAGAATTTGCATTTCTTGTGCGCTCCCAGGTGAGGCTCATGCGGCTGCCCCAGGGCTCACACTTTGAGAACCCCTGCCTTGCATCACTTGACTCTCCTGTTAGGTGCTCTGGCAGAAAGCAGATGTGTCAGGTTTCTAATCTAAGGAGAGGGGTGACTTCCTAGACACGGAAGCAGCTTTAGCCCTAGATAGAATAAGCAGTTGCCCCCATGACGTGATTCACGGGGCACTGGGAGACCAGCTCGTCCTTCCATGAAGGCTCTCACCCTCACTGAAATTCTTCCCTCCCCTTTGCCCCCCTACCTGGAACCCTACCAATTAGAGATTCATCACATTTGTTGTTTGTTTGTCTTTGTCTTAGGTTGGTCTTTTACAATATAAATGCTCCTGGAAGAGTCGAGAAAGATTGTCAGTCACTTACACGTGAGTAAGATTTAGTCAAATCAGATCCCCCTTTGTACTCAGCTGAGAATACTCTCATGGGAGAAGGGGAGTTTTGACAGGGTTGGAGAAACTTCAGGGGGAGCCCCTATTTTGGGAGGTTGGAGGGGAACTTTAAAATGGGTTGCACAATGCCCGGTGAGTGAGTGTACCCAGGAGCTGACATGCCACTTTAGGTTACTGCTCCTTCTTGCTGTGTCGCATTATCCTAAATCTCACTAGCTACTGAACCAGGGTGGGGCGGAGGAGGGGAAAGAGAATGCAGATTTTCCTTTTGGATCACAAAGGCTTGTCCTCATTCAAATATGGGAATCTAAGGCGGGGGCATAGACCCGAATGACTCCCAGGGCCCCTGTTGACTCAGAGGGCTCCCTCTGGTGACAAAACGCCAGATCTGGTAAAGGAGTCTGCGCGCTGGGTGGTCTGTGCCCTGCTGTGCCCTGCTGTGCCCTGTGTTCGTGGGAACATCTGCTGGCTTCTTTGCCGAGTTCGATTTACCAAAGAGCTTTGGTTTATTCTCTTGCACTGTAACAAAGACCCTGCAGCCTGTCTCCAGCTTCCTCATTGTGTCTCCCCCTGGATTGTTCTCTCTTCTTCCTCTGGCCAGCTTCTCCGTCTCCATCTCTCTTTCCGTGGAAGGAGATGTGAAGAAACCTTTCTGGAGAGATTTAAATGGCCAGCACCTGGACTACAGCTTTGCCCATTTTCAGGGGACACCATTTGCAGAGAATTCCACCAAAATGTCACCTCTCAAAGTCACGACTCTTGGGTGACTCTGGCTGGTGCCTTCCATAGTTCCTGCTCCTGACTAGTAAGGAAGAATCAGGGTGGGGAAGAGTAGAGCCCCCTTCAGCTGGCCCAATACTAGGGAAAATTATAATTCCCTTCCAACTTCTCCTCTGCCACTCCAGCAAGCAGGCAGCAGCTCGTAGGGTCAACCCTAAGTAGCAGATGGATGGGGATTTCAGACCCCAGAACGCTGGTTGGGGTAATCGTCTAGGTCAGAGATTTGTGGCTGCCCGTCTTTTTCAGAGTACCTGTCTCACACTTTGTCTCGGACAGAGATCTCTGGAGGCCAACTGACCTGCTACCCTAGTCACTGAGCCTTCTGGATCCCCTCAAGGACCGTCTCAAAGCCATCTTCTCCCTGAATTCCTGATTTTTGTTCCCGAGTCTCAGGGCTGTGCACAGTAAGGACCAACAGCCATGGAGAAGTGTGGAAATCATTTACTACAAGTCCCCCAGAGGAATGCAGAATTTCGGATCAAAGTTAGAATGGACCCGTCAGGCAGTATTTATCCCGCCCCTTTCTGAGTTCTGATGACTGACATTGTTCTGTTTTTATTACTGGCCCTTGGAAGCAATTGTTTTAGAAAAATATTGTCTAGACCTGAAATTGAGTGAATATGACATGAATTACAGAGGCTTTCCTCTGAGTGTCTCTTTGCCAGCTGTGTTCTCTGCGCGGGAGCTGCTGGGGGCCCGCAGGGGATGCGGATGGTGAAGGGCAGGAACCACCAGCATGGAAGGCCGGCTGGAGGCCAGGTTCTGGACTTTGCCTTTAACCCAAGGTCCTTCATTTCGCCCTCTCAACAACCCAGTGAAGTTGGTACCATTTACCCTATTTGACAGATATAGAAACTGAGGCACAGGAAAGTCAAATATTATGTTCAGGGACACACCAGGCAAAAAAAGGTGCTGTCAGGAATCATATCCAGGTCACCTGAGCTCTGAAATGTATGCTCTTTCCATCCCATCCTGCTCATTGTAGCTAGGTAGCTTGGAAGGTAACATGCTCCATGCAGTAATAGA
Organism: Halichoerus grypus; assembly: GCF_964656455.1. NCBI lineage: Eukaryota > Metazoa > Chordata > Mammalia > Carnivora > Phocidae > Halichoerus > Halichoerus grypus. Next base: position 103,434,085 of record NC_135720.1, on the reverse strand, counting down.
GTCACTTAAAATAATAATCCCTTTGTATGGAACTCAACTGGGGCTAGAACTCACGACTGTGAGATCAAGACCTGAGCCAAGACCAAGAGTTGGACACTTAACCAATTGAGCCACCCAGGCACCCTGCCTTTGTGTGGATTTTTAAGGGAGGGGTCTTCACCTGCAAATCTTACTCCGTTAGTAGGCTATAGCATCGATGTAGTGGGTTATGATGGCCAGCATTAAAAAAGAAAAGAAAACTTGTTTTTTAATAATATACGAGTGCGTGCAAGTATGTCAGTAGGCCAGGTGTTGCAGGCCTAAAGCTCATATGATTTGGGGGGCCCTGATTATGAAAAAGGATACAGCATGTTTTTAAAATAAAAATAAAACCACAAGACATTGCTACTTTTAAACAGCTGACCCCAAACATCACAAAATCCAGAAAACAACATGATATTTGTACTAATTAATAGCTTGACACGCTGGTTTCCCATCTTTGCTGGCTGCATACTTTTTGATCTTCTTAAATAATTGCAATGTCGTTATATAATTGTCCATCAAAAGAAATAGATCATTTCACCCCTTCTTTAGTGTGATTGATGGAAAACAAATTTTATTATTGATAGAAAAGTTTTCTTCAGCATCACTCCTTGTGACCGATAGTGTCATTCAACATGTTAAGACTGTTACCAGGTTTGGGAAGATCTGTCAAGTTTCTGTCATATACAAACTGTAAGACAGGGTAGGATTTTCTGTAGACTAGTTTCTGGCTTCACACGTTTCAAAGCTTTTTCTCCCCCACAACTACGCACTCTCAGAGATGGGTGCCATCGGACACGCTCACATAGCGCTAGGACGGCTCTGCCTGACCTTTGTGTCATGGCACTAGTGGGTGGTAGGATGATTCCTGCATGTCATTCCCATCCTGGGAGGACTGGCAATCACTTGACCACGAAGAGGAGTGGCCATGGTAGCTTCTGTCTATCTCTACCTATGTCCCACTAAACTCAAACTAGATACATCCCCAACTCCCCAACTCAACTTGTGTTTAATTGGATTCACAAAATTCCCACATCCCTTCTAGCACCATCCAACGCATGCAAAACAATGATGGAGGGAAAGCTGGAATGGAAAGAGACAACGGTCTCTACATCTTCTTTGTGCAAACATTGCAAAATCATACAACCATGTGACCACATGACTGGGGCTCCTTCCAAGGCCTTGTGCAGGTGAGAGATCTTGAAGTTTAAATTTCACTAGCTTCATGGAAAATCTTTTTCTCACGTGTGTGTGTACCAGAAGCATCTCCACTACAAGAATTAGGATGGGATTACTGATGGGAATATGTCTTTTCCCCTCTCTGTGCTGGGGTTATGGGAGGGTTGAGAACCAGAACTTGGGAGTTGATGAAATGCCAACCTTGGTGCTCTGTGGCTGGTGCTCTTTCTAGTACAAGTGTCGGTAAACTTTTTCTACGAAGGATGAGAAAGTAAACATTTTACCCTTTGTGGGCCCTGTGGTCTCCATTGTAGCTAGAAAACTGCCTTGTAGGGTCATAGCAGGCCTGGACATTGCATAAATAAAGAGCATGGCCATGTTCCCATATAATTGTATTTAGAAAACAGGGATGGTTTGCTGATCCCTGTTCTAGCCCATCTCGCTTGAGCTGGTCATTTGCTGTATTGAAGACGGGGATGCCCTCAAGGAGGGGGTGTGGCTTACATGACTGCTCGGTGGGGCAGAGTCGCTTCCAGTGGCCACCATCTTTTGGTGACTTTGGGGCAGGAGGGATTTGAAGGAAGAAAGAGAGATGGCTTGTGAGAGGGACAAGATCAAGAACTTTTTAGGTATGCAGATTTTATTTGCTGCTTTCTCCTCCCATTTTTAAGTCAAACATACCCTAACATGTAGAAGCAGACACTTGGCTCTTTTAATCTAACTTGGGTCACCTCACTGGATATAATTGAAACACTAGGTCCGTCGAATCTATTTTGTTTATAAGTTTTTGGGAGCTCCAGTAATCCTTCTGGTGCTGACCCTTGTCATTCAGATCCGCCACCGTGGGTCCGTGTCTATTTTGACAGCCTACGTGCTGACATTACCAACATCTTAATTTTTCCTGGGTTGGAATATTAGGATGATTAAGGTAAGGTTTCTGTATTTATCTTTTTGAAGAGAGGCCTTACAGGAAAAACACAGAAACTATTCTTTTTTTTGCTTTGGAAACTTCAAACTATTTCACCAAATCACTATGATTATTGTATACTTCAGAGTTAAAATTAGGAATAAATTTTAGTATTACTTTCCCTCTCTCTCTTCTCGTCCCTCTCATTTTAACTGAGTTATAAGAAAGGACTTGATTAAATAAAGTGGAAGGCATCATGTTGTAATTTAAAGCATTTTGGACTTCAGTTTTCCTCATATATACATGTCTTTATTATATTATATTTCCACTCCCCCAATTAGATGTTTAACATCAGTAACAGATGCATATATTATGTCTAATGCACACTGAAGGGATAATGTCCAATATCTGTCCAGGGAGCTAGCTAATGTTCAACATAAATAGTATAAAAATATTTTATTTAACCCTTCAAGTATGAACAGTTCCATTTACCAACACTACCAAGAAAAATAAATGACACTGCATTTTATTTCAGTTTTGGCACAAAGAGCAAGTCTTGGCCAATGGTGAGTTAGTTCATTAGAGAAAGTGATTATAATTTTTAGAAATGTAAAGTATTTTGGTTTTGGTTTTGATTGTAATCACTTCCCTGGAAATTACTTGAGAAGGTATTATATTTCTTCTAGGAACTCTACACGACCTTTGAGAAAGGATAGGTCCAGAGTTGCACTTTTGCTAAGTAGTAAAGTTAGGACAGTCTGACCTTTGGTACTTTATCCCAAGGATTTCCCCCATGGTGAGTGAGTTGGGATTCAGTGTTGGTTCTCCAATAGCATGGACTAGTGAAGGATAAAGAGCAGAGCTTTTGAGTCAGCCTGAATGAGGTTAGCATCCTGTCCCTGGCAGCAGATGAGAGGCCAGATGCCACTCTGATGATGTGAATTTGGGCAGTAATTAATCTCTAGAATCTCTGTTTTTTTCATGTGAGATTGGGAGCAGTAATACTCAATTCTTTTTTTGAGCTAAATGAGATTATTATGTCAGAGCATTTGATAAGCTGTAACTTATCTAATTAGGTTAGATATGTTTTCCGTGCCTCACCTTCTGTAAGAGTGGTTACTGACTTTGGATACACATTTGAATTACCTGGCTAGCTCTTGATGTCCTAACAGAACCCAGATCAATAAAATTTAATAAATAATTGGGAAAATATCAGACTGCTTGTGTCTGAGATCATTTAACTGTTCCCACACCAAAAGTCTTAGCTTAGTCTAAGCCAGAGGTCTTAGCTACCCACCCAACACTGTTTCATTTGTGTGTGGAAATTTGGTAGGAGGGAAGGAGGGAGGGTTGTGTAACAATAGATTGTATTTTCACAGCTCTTTCATATTACATTTTATAGAGCTCTTCATATATGTTACTGATTTTATTCTCTTGGCAACTCTGAAAGATTTTTCAGCTTCCAAAAGATTCTCCCACTTGCAAAAGTTCACACAGTTTTGAAGTGGCAGAACCAAGGCTTGCTCCCAGATCTTCAGACTCCAACTCCTTCCCAGTCTCTAAACTTGGTGTTAATCCACTGCCAGAAAATGCTCTGTTACCCGTTCTGTCTGGTGTTGCTTCCCTCTGAGCAGACTGGTGAGGGCACGAGGAGAGGGACTCCCCTGCGTCCGGGAGGAAGTTACCTGCCCCCCGCACCGCTGGTCCTGGGTGCCCTGGTGCTGTAGACAACTGAGAGGGGGACGCAAGCACTACGCCGCCTCTCATCTGCTGCCAGAAAACCAGAAGTGGTTCTTGGGGGGCGTGCCTTTCCAGAGAAGAACAATTCTGCCCCCCCCCCAAACTGGAGGACTGACTAACATGGTATGGCCAATTTCTTGTTTTACTGAATGAGGGCATTAAAAAAAAAAGCAAAAACAAGAACAAAACGTCAGTCATCTACAACCAATAGCATCTCAATGAAAACATTTAATACCACCTCCAAAAAGGCAGAACATTGTCTCAGAAAAAAAGGTCAGCTCTTTCATGGACAATCCCCTCCCCTACCCCATCTGCCTTCCCTTCCTCCTTCCACCCCCCCTCTCCTTTCCTCTCTCTTGCACTTGTCCTCTTTTTCCTTCCCATCTCAGTGCTGCCCAGTCCACAAGCAGACCCCAGCCCTCCCTGGTCCCTGGGAACACACCCCTCTTCGTTTTGGTAGAGGCCCCTGGATAGGCGTGAACTCAACCGTGTGTTTCTTGGAGTCTCTGAGATCTGTGCATTTCCAAGAAATGTGGAGGATTAAAAATACTAGTGCACCATGATATAAGAGAGCATGCTGCAGAGCAGAGTCAGGCCACCAAAGTATTGAAATGTGCCCACAGAAAACAAAAGGGACCCACCTCTCCTCTTCCCAAAGGAGGTGCAAACAGCCCAACTGCCATAGAAAACACGAAGTCTGAGAACTGCGCATGTGTTTGACAGCCCTGAAGCGTTCCCTGAGGCACAGTCTGGGTGGGTCCTGTCAGGAGAGGGTGGAGGCTGTATTGCTTGGAGAGGGCGCTCTGAGTTGGACGTTCCCCTCTGCAGTGGGGAGATTGGGTTTCTCTCTTGCGATCACAGTTGAGCATGAATCACTTCATTTCCTTTATGTTGCCCCACCCTCCTACCCACACCCCTCGACACACACTTCAACCTCCCCCAAAGTTCCCAGAAATGCCCCACCAAGCCCAGTTCTTTGTAGTCTGGACTATCTCTTGGGGGTGGTTCCTCTGCCCATACGGGGAGTGGGGGACACAAGTTCACAGATTCATTCAGTCTTCTATGAAGACTGTATCCTACAGACTCACTAACATGCTGTCCAGGGACCAGCGTAGTCAGCTTTATCTGAGGGCTCATGAGAAGTGCCCTAACCCAGAACTACTGAATCAGGATCTGCATTTTAACAAGATCCCCAGATGATTCACACGTATACTAGAGTCTGAGAAGTGCCACTCTAGCACTCTGGGGTTGACATGCTTCTGACGCTGGCCTCTGCCCATAGCTGAGATGTAGCTGATAGATTTCAAAAAATGAGAGTCATAATTCCCATACCACTGTGGAGTGAGCGCGAGTCAAGGATTCATTGAACTCAACCAGGAAAACTGCAAGATGCTAAAATTAGTTTCAAAGAGTCAGTGCAAGAAAGATCGCTGAAAACAGAAACTTTAAATATAACATGAGTTAATGTTCTACGGGACAACAAAACCTTTGAAGTCATGTTTTCTATCAGGCAGACAGTGCTTGCATTTCTATCAGGTAAAAATTACACGTGATATATCAATCTTCTGTAAATTAACATCCAACTTTACAATGGCTGGGCTCTTAATATTAAATAATAAGTCAAAAAGGCTATGTCCTCAAGGACAAAATCAGATGTCTCTTGGGAATGAGACATGCTTTAGTATAACTCTGAAAGGGAACTGGCTAATCTTTTGTGTCATTTCCAAATTTTGGATACTCTTTCTTAACATGGAGTTTGATCTGAGGGGTGCTGCCAACTTCCCTCTGCTACAGAACATCTCCAATTGCCCAGCACACACATCCCATTCTACCAGGCTTCAATTCCCCCTCATTGGAGATACTTTGGGATCAGAAAATAAGACTGAGGGCTTGCCTCCAGAAACAAGCATGAAGAACATGGGGTCTATCTCGGACAGAAATGGGAGGAATGAGAGGCTTCTGTACTGATCTGCCTTTAGCATGCTGGCATGGAGTTCTTTAATTGGTTGACCACCACCTTAGATGCCAGACAGAGCCCAACCCTAGGAGATAAGATGCAAAATGGGCAAATACAGAAGGTGGATTCAAGGAAAGAACGAGTTCTTGGATACCAGGATAAGGGAGAAGCCACAGTAAGCAGGTCTATGAGAGTCTTCCACACAAGCACCGGGATCAGTAGGTCACTTGAGTTGGTCGCCCAAGGAGGGCAGACTGATGAAAGTCTCTAGGGGCCAAAAAGTAAGGGAGACACGGAATTCATTTTTATACAGTTCACTTGGCCTTTGTTGACCAACTGCTGTGTTCTGGGTATTGGGCAATACTGGGATGAATAAAAATCAGTCTATACCTCAGGGATGGTTCAGTCAAGGTGTTTTAACTTGGGTTTCATGAAGAGGCTTTGGGGGTCCCCTAAAGTTACAAGCATAATTTCATGTTTAGGTCAGTTTTTCTGAGGAGACAGTTCCCAACTTCTGTCAGATTCCCAAAGTGTCTATGTCCCCACACAGAATCCAATGACCAAGTAGAAACAAAATTTTAAGAAGAGGGCTCAGACTCACAAAATCTGCATTATTAGCCCCAGAGGCCAACAAAGTGGGAAAAATAGTCAATATAGAATAAAAGTAATGCCTATTTAGAAAGCTTCCTTAGGGAGAGTCCCACAGGCCTCCCAGTGTGAAACGGAGCCACAGAACAATGGCGGCTTTCCTGACCCATCTTTCCAGTTTATTGCTCCTTCTCCCTGCTCACTTCTCTCTGCTTCTCTGGGGACCCAGGCATCCTTCAGGGCCCAGATCCTCCAGAGAAACTTCTAGAATTCTTTAACTTTCAGAGGGCCCTTTCTCCTCTGAACTTCTGTGGCCCTTGCTCTGTCTTGCCTTATTAATGGCTCATGTCTTACTTTTCTGTGTGTTGTAAGCATTTTTAGCACAGCAAATGGAATGGAGAAGGGGGTTATTCCTTTGTGCCCCAGCAGCATTTGGGGCAGTGATGTGCAGTACTGTCCTTGAATGGTGTTGTGATTTTGTTTTTTGGGTTTGTTGTTTTGTTTTGTTTTGTTAATGTTTTTGGTCTCAGGCTCTCTGTATAGGAAAGGGGGCCCTCTTCCTGGGAGTCTCCTGACAGGCACGGAAAATAGAGAAGGACACAGATACAAACCAAACAGCACGAGGTGGTAACAACTAGAAATCAATCCCACATTGTGCGTACAGCCCCCATTTTACTCCATTTCTAACTTGAACCATTTCCTTTGGAAATTATTTGGCGCAGAAACATTTCAGTGCTGCTCGAGGGAGTGGAAAAGAAGATATGTTCAAGAAAAAATGGAGTTTGGTAGGGCCAAAACTGTAAAAAGAAATACAAACCGTGGATTCCAGAGAAATAAACAAAGACAAGGAGCGACTTCTCCAGACAACACGGGCTCATCACCGCGCATGCATTGCCCACAACTATGTTTGCACAAATATATCAGGGGTATCAAGAATGTTATAATGATACTCCATCACCCATGGTTCTCGTTTTAACCACTGTAATAAGCAAAACATACAGAGCACATTGCTGGCTTTAAAGACTATAATTTTCTCTGAGGAGAAATATTGCAAAAAGGGAAAAAGGAGAGAGAGAGAGAAGAAAACATGATACTTTGTTCTGTTCCTAAAAAAAGCATTTTTTCCCTTTCTCTGCTGCTCTTTCCTTTCATTAAACTGTCTTTAAGTGCTTTTAGAGAAAACTAAGTAGGCCACAATTCTGGGCTGCTGACTACATAATTATAAGTCTGGGAGGCTGTAGGGACAGCCAGAGAGAGGCCCGGTCCCCTTCCTGAAATCCGGAGACCCGTGGGGATGGTGCCAGTTGGGGCTGGACTCCTCACGTTGAAATGATTTCTCATTTTGAAGGAAAATCAGGGACATTCTTATCCTTATTAGTCCTCTGAGAACTTGGGCCACTGCCAGGTTTTATTGGAAAATTGCAACAAAAGAAATTAGAGATAGTGAGTTCTGCAGGGGTCTTACATTTGAAGGGCTACACTAGAGGCATATCGAAACCAGATTATTTCCAGATCAGTTCTGCTCCGTGAACTAAAATATATTTTTTGCCTTTTAAATATTCACATTTCCTTCAATTGAGATTCATATTGTTCATTTCTGTGTGTGTACAATGCGCGTGTGTGTGTGTGTGTGTGTGTGTGTGTAAGAACTGGTTATAAGATTATAAGAGAAAGTTACGATAGAGAAACGGGTGGGTACTCTGCCACCAAGGGGTTCGCTTCAACTGGACAAGCATCTTCTTGTCTGCTGGGGCCCAGGAGACGGCTGGGAGGACCCCCGAGAAAAGACACAACAGGAGTCGGGGCGTACTACCCCCTGGAGGAAAGCACAGAGATTTACAGACTCAAGTAGAAAGTGGTCATGGCAAAGGCCTCAGAGCAAATGTGTCTGATGCTTGAATCTCTCCATGGGGTCAGTTTCGGAGCTTCCCAGGGGCGGCCCAGCATGGGGAAGGAATCTAGGCTTGGAGGCGGACGCACCTGGCATTGTGTTTTAGATGGGTCCCTTGTTTGTTGTCACCTGGACAAATTGCTTATCTGGTTTCCAAGATGAAAGGATTATAGCAGAGGATCTCCTAATCACTTCTTATTCTGAAACCCAGAGATTTCTCATTTTCTAGGAACATCCAGATAGCAGGGAGGACTTAAAGTAGATGTGTGTCCTCTCTCCATCCTAGTCCTCCCCCCCAACTCCGATTACTCATGTATCACAGCATGCAACCCTGACAGTTCTTAATGGGGTACCCTCATGTTCCAGAAGAAAAATCACTGGGGGGAGGTAAATGTTAGAAATGTGAAATAAAACAAATCATAACCTTGCATAAACTCAACACAGTGATGTCACGTGCTATGTATGTCTTTATCCTCTGACAGTGTAAAGATCACAAGTATTAAAATCAGGAAGAGAAACTAAAAGGAAAAGAAAATCATGCACACAATCTCAGGAAAAGACCCACCACCAAGTTGTGTCTATCTTCCAGCCCCCACCCCCCACCCCATTTTGTCACTCAGCATCTCTGTAAGATGGGAGCATTCATCCCAAGAGAGACCATCTTATTCTTCCCGTCATCGAGAAACATCTTCCCACCTCATTTGGTCCTGAGTTTTGCATTGTGATTAGAGTCTTGAGGTTTCTAAACTCTGTTGGAAGTTTCAAATTCTTCCATCCGGAGCCCTTGGGGTTGGATGCACATTTTATGCAATTCTCATGAGACTCTGAATACCAGAGGTCCAGCCTCTGTCTTGAAGCATTTCCACCATGTTGGCTCCACAGCATGGGCTGAATTTTAAGAGCCTTTGCACCCAAGGACCATGGCCCAGGGCTTGGGAGCCTGATTTAGGTCAAAGACACTGGTTTGGGCACTCTTCTTTTGCATATGGGGTTTCCATGAGCTGTTGGGAATTTGAGGGACCAGTATTAGAGAAGTTAAAAAATGTTCAGATGTGGGCTAGATAAGTTGTAGTGTTAATAAAGAAGTGTAGGTGCTTAAAATAGAGCAAGAATGAGGGAGATCAGGGCAAACATTCTCTCCCCTTTTCCTCCAACTGTGATTTTTAGAGAGCACAAAGCAGTTGATTCTGCTCAGGAGCCTCAGCTAGAGACCTATGCCTTTCATCTCCCTGGTCCAGAGCGAGCCTGGCATCCTGCGGCAGGCCTGGCGCTGGGAAGCAAGCATCATGCCTCCTTTCAAATAGATGGTTTGCTCATCTCTATGTCCCAGTTTCTCCCACACCAATTAGAGTTCGGGGAACACATTAAAATCCTTCAGAAAAGCAGTCCCTTCAGCATTGTTATCAAATGCTTTGTCCAAACCTTGGCCCCTGTCTTCTAGCTCTCTTTCCAAGAAGCGCTTTGCACCTGAGGCTCCCACTTTATAAATGTCAGGCTGGCTTCTCTCATTGTTCTCTCACAGAATGCTCCGTGCAAGGAGGATTGGAGCCATATTTTATTCTGCTTGGCAGCGTTCCCATGTGAGCTGTGGAATGATTCTCCCTGTGGATTACAAGGGGGGTGTGGAGTTATCTTGTTTGTGGTCATTACAAGCTGCACAGAAGCGGAGACAGAGCCTGCATGCTTTGCACAGAGAAAGTATTCAGTAAATACTTATCGGATGCATAAAGTCAATTAATGACCCCCCCTCTTATACTCTTTTGCATTAGCAACATTGAGATGTGGGAGATGTGGCTAAAGGGGTCCATATTTTATCACACACCTTTCTTTGCTAACTTTTTGTTGGCTGGAACTGGAGTCCGCCCCCAACAGAATTATTGGTAAAGGATGTCTCTTTGGTATTGCCTGCCTATGCCTTTCTAGCACTTTCTGCCACAGCCTTCTCCCCAGGCATGGAGGGGCCCCTCTGGAACCTTCCAAGGCTGGACAGGGTCACACCACTAGTCTGCCACCATGTCTGACTTTGTGTTTCTACTTAAAACTGTTCTGTGACCATCAGCCAAATCTTGCTGAAATATATCACTTGGGTCCTCCCTCCTGGGATAATATATTTGCATTTAATAGGAGCTCTTAGGAGATCCTGTGCTCTCACTTCTAGAGGTGTTTTCAGAGTGAGGATTTTGGCAGTGGGAATTTAACAGCGGGTATTATAATAATTTCTCTCTCCTTTTGGACTAAAATCCTCTTGAGGGCAGTCCTCTGTTTTATTCATTTAGTATGCCTGGAAACACCTACCGCTAGCCAGTCATCAGTAATATTTCATGAATAAATATTTCATGAATAAATAACATTTCACGCCTACCTAATATAATAACTTGAGAGATGATATATGTGGATTAATATATATTAATATATCTTGCCCATATGACATATTTGCATCTTCTACAGTTCTGTTCAATGGTTTTAATCACTTTGTTGACAGAGAAAATTTTTAATATAGAAGTTCCCAGTGATTCCCACCTCCTAATATTCATGTCCTTGTATAATCCCCTACTCTTGAGTAACTTGCTTCTGGCCAATAGAATATAGCAACATTGATTAGGTTATATGACCAGGCTCTACTTCTGTGAGTATGGGACAAAAGACTGTCACTTCCCTTATGGTAGCCGACACCTTTGCTGGCTTTGATGAAGTAAGTCACCGTGTTGGAGAGGCCCATATGGCTAGGCAGTGAGAGCAGCCTTTGGCTGATAGTCAACAAGGAACTGAGATCCTCAATCCAACAACTCGTAAGGAACTGAATGCTGCCAACAACCACATAGGCTCAAGGCAGATTCTTCCCTGGTGGAACTTTTAGATTAGACCTCAGTTCCAGAGGACACCTTGATTGTAACCTTGGGAGAGATTCTGAAGCAGAGGATCCAGCTGAGCTCTGCTCTCACTCTTGACCTACAGGAGCTGTGAGATGATAAATGTGTGCTGTTTTTTAGCTGCTAAATTTGTGGTAATCTGTTATGCAGCAACAGAAAACTCATATAGGGATCTTTTATCCCATTTATCCTCCAACTTGTCACACATTTCCAGTGACATTTTAAATGAAATCAGCCCTGGGGAAAACGCCCAAGACTGAGAGTGATAGGTGGGTCTTGGAAAGTTGCCCTTCCCGTTTTGTCTCTTCCTTCAATAGGAACCCTGCAAGAAAATTTATAGCATTGGCCAAACTTCTCAGTCTCTAAAATCCTATATGGTTCTGATTGACAGTGGCGGAGCTACAGCCAAGAGATCCTTCCCTTGTGCCTCCCTGTCTAAGTCAAACTTCATGTCCCCCTGGAAGGCTGCCTTGGTCCTTAGAGGCATGCTTCTCCCTGTTCTAGGCCTTGTGCCTTATGCCTGAAGGAAATGCCAAGCCCTGCAGCAGTGGGTACCAATCCATTTTCTTTCATAAATCACTTGCGAAGTGGGTGGAAGTGGGAAGCAGATTTGAGGCTTACAGATAGAGAACCTGATTCAGGGAGTCTCAAGTGAGGTCGAGGAATCCTAATTTTTAATATGCTCCCATGGGATTTGATGGTCGTAGTGAAGTCCCTTGAGAAATTCTGATCCAGAGGCTCAGACACATTTCCCAAAGTTTCCCAAAAGATCAACCTTGACATCAAAATGCCCATATTTTAATGACCTGCCAACAGTATTAGATCGTCTTTGTGACCTTGAAAAGGTCAGTTTTAAACTCCCTAGACCTCAGTTTCCATAACGGTCATATGATTGACTGATCTAGATAAATCCCTGTTAGTCCTGTAATCTGGGATCTAGGTAATGAAAGGGATCGTTTAATAATAAAATAAGAGCACACAAATGGCGTTTACTATGCATCAGACACTAAAGTCATTCCACACGAACACTCTTAGCTCTTAAAATAATCCTATGAGGTAGGTACTGCTATTATCTCATTTTACAGATGAGGAGACTGAGGCCCAGAAAGACCAAGTGATGTACCCAAGGTCATAAACCTAGTGGATATTGTGTGCAGGAATCAAATCCTTTCGGTGTGGCTCCAGAGTCCATGTTTCAGCTGCCATGCTAGACCACCTCTCTTTCACAGTGTAAGTGTTCATGGGTTTACAAAATGGCGATATTAGGGTGGAATGCACTTTTTGGGGATGAGTATGAGTTATGATTATCCTTTATTGTGGAATAGGATTGTCATTGGCAAAAGGTATGGGAGAAAGCAATTGTAAAGAGAGGGAACACCCAGAGAAGAATTGTGGAAGTAGGCCTGAGCATGGTGTACAGGTAAATTTAGGGGACACCTACTGCCCAGAGCAGGGCCCAATGGGAGAGGAGTGAAAGGTAGGGCTGCAGAAGGTAAGCAGGTTAGGGGGTGGGGCCTGAATACTCCGTAGTGGAACTGTGGAGTACAGAGGAGCCTTTGTCCCTTCCCCTTGCTAAGCAGAATTCCAGTTTTCTTCTGGCAGTCCCAGAGGATGGATACGATCGTTCTCATTCAATTGTAGCCCCTCTCTTCCCCTTTGCCAGTGACTGGCCTTGGGATGGGATGTGGCTCAATTCAGCCAATAAAACATGAGTAGAACTCTGCACGAGGCCTCTGAAAAAATTTTTTCCTTTAAGATAAAAAAGGGAGATGCGTGAGAATAAGCCTTTCGACCCCTCCTTGTCTTCCTCATTGGGATGCTGTGGTGCAAAGAAATCATGTTTGGGACTCTGGCAGCCATCTTGAAACGATGAGGGGAAACGCAGAGAACCATGGCAGTGCTGATCCAGCTCCTTGGTGTTCTCACTACTTGGTGTTTCCAAAGTTGCTGAACTGATCCTAGAACCTCCTCCCTCCATTCTTGAGTATATGTCAAATGATGTAATGCTTTTCTCAGCTGGGCCACTGATAGCTGGGGATCCCGTTGCGTGCAGCCAAATGTATCCTAACTGATCGAGATTATACCAAGAAGCCAGGGTCTTTAGTGAAATAATACCAATAGGAGTTATCTACAGCACGGTGCTTCCGCACACATTATTTCATTGCATTAGAAATGAAAAGACACCAGCTTGGGATTTGGAGAAACTATCCTCTCCAGCCTCTGTTTCCCCATCTGTAAAATTTGCAAAATACCATCACCTCCCTCAAGTTGTGAGGATTAAATGAAATCATATTTTCATGCCATCCAGCTCAGCATCCAGCACTGACCACCTCTAGAAGGTAGATAGGCAGACAGCGACCATGATAGCAAGTAATTATTGAGCTCCTACTGCATGCCTGCCTCCGTATCAAGAACTTTCGGTGTATAGGTATTGTTAAAAGCCCCACTTATGATTCTGAGTCAGCAGAGCCCTTGGGGAGCAGGCAGGGCAGGTGGAATCATCATTCTTCCCGGTCTACAATTCAGGAGGTGGTACAGGAAACAGAAGTCGTTTGTTGATGGCAGAACTGGGAAGTTCAGGTTTTCTCAATCTAAAATCCCGAGTCTGGGCCATGGCATGTCAGTGGCCTGTCCCAGTGTCTTGGTGTCTCATTTCCAAGGGTGATCATTTGCCTTCTGCTGGCCTTTCTTGTTAACAAACGCAGTAGCCTCTGTGATTGTTATTAACAATATTCACAGCCACAAACTCTGAAGGAGGAGAAGCTGTAATGCCTTGCATGCCTCGGGAGAGGTCTGTGGCTCCCACCAGATGTGCCCAGAGCACCCATCCAAAGGCCTGGACTGACCTGATTTAATGAGGTTGTTAGCTAGCTCCCCATGGTAGTAAGAAGGAGCCTTGCTGGGAGAAGCTTCGCATCCCCCAGGAGGTCTTTGCAGGTTGATGGACCAAACTGTGGGAAGTGGGAGGTCTGGAGAAAGAGCTGGGAGTCTTCTTATGTGGAAAAATCCTCTGAGCAGGTACACAATCTTTTCCACGTCCCTGTGGGGACCACCCACACGCTGTATACCCTGGAATGGGGAGGGGAAGTGAGCATGTGTTTCTACTTAGGTGTGGGTCGCTCAATCGTGTAAGTGTCACTGCCTACATTGTTTCAGCGGCCCCTGGGTCCTGAACAGTGGCTCTGACTCCTTCGCTCTGGTTTTGATCATGCAAGTTGAAAACGAATCCACAGAAGTTGGAGGAGGACTGAGTCATCAGCGCACCTTCCTTACTCGCCCAAGGGTCGAGCATGTGTCTCAAGCTCACACAGCCAGTTGGTGGCACCGCCAGCCCTAGGACCAGGAGCAGCCTAGGAGTAGCCTCAGGCCAGGGCAGAAAGAGCCAGCAATTGCCAAAGAGCACCCAGCCCGGATTCTGCTTTCTCTAGAAAACGCAGTGGCAGGGTGAGCTCCTACATTCAGGAGTATATTCAGCATCGTTATTTGTGTCATCCCATGGGTCCCCACATCAGCCTACAGGGTTCATGCTACTTTTCTATCCACTGTACAGATGACTGTGGCCCAAGGTCATAGAGCAAATAGGGGGCAGAGCTGTGGGTGTTTTTTCTTCTCACACTGCTCAAGGCTAGCCTGATGCTTGAACAGATCCTTGCCGCGGCGGGAACCCTCCCTGCTTAGCTTTATTTTCAAAGACCTGAGGGACTCTGGAGCTACATTGCAGGTGTCCCATTATCACTCATTTTTTGCCCGTGCCCCTCTCCTGACACCCGTGTCCATTATTTGGAGACAGCTGTGTGCGGTAGTGTGGTGTGAGCGTTGCTTCCCCGGCTGGAGTCTGCTGTTGATGATAGCTAAAATTTGAAGCCTGGCTCTTGATTCCAGTCCCCTTTAAATGCAGACCTTCTTTACAGAGACGGTGCACCCCATAATTCTTGGTTCAACTTCTGTAATTTGTATCTGGAGCTTTCCCAGCTCCTGGCCTGGAAGACGAACAATAGGAGAACAATCGGGTCGCAGGCGGTGAGGGAGGAACTGAACTGTGGGGAGAACGAGGGATAACCGGGGAAGCCGAAGGGCTGAACTTGGACTTCAACCACAGCCCCACTGGGGGCCATTTCAGCTCAACATGAGTCTGCATTCAGAGCCTCTCGGCATCCAGTGTGGCCGAGGCCAAGGCAGGACCCTCAGCCAGCCACACAGGGAGGAGCGACACGGCAGAGCAGGGGGACCTGGCGTGCGGTGGGTATTGGCACAGGGCACCTGGGAAGGTGTCTGTGGGTGGCACGAGGCCCCGACTCTGGTATTTCCATTCCTGCCTGATGAGGCCAAGTGAGCCCAGTCCTCCCAGGGCAATTCCAGCACAGCTCATTTGTGCCTGTTCTACAATGGTGTTGATAAAATCCCCACGGAGTCCTGGAGCATGTGTGAGGAGTTCCCACCAGAAATCTAAACAACGCCCTGGCGTTGCTGACAGCTTAATAATGTGACAAAGTTCAACTCGTTCAATGACAGGGACAAGAATGCAGCTGGGCTGGTGTGACCTAGAGCTTTACACATACCCCTCCCACCCCCCAATGCTGACCTAGCATTTGACAAATAACCTTTTCTTAGCCTCCTCGAAGGCACCAGACAGAACCAAGTGCCACGAAGGGGCCACATGCCACCGTTAAAATGTTAAATGGAGTGGCAAGGGCCACCAGAGTCCCCGGGGGCTGACATTTATCTTTATTATTATTATTAATAATAATGCATGTATTGCTTTTTGGTGCATTCCAGGGTTTTTTGCACTCCTAAATCACGCGGCGATACATCAGCAGGCCCGATAAATCACCCAATGAACCCAAATTCAATGCAGCTGTCCGGCCAGATCCGAGGGAAGCGGAGTTAGCTTAATTGAGCTACAGCAGGGAACCAACGGGCGTTGCCCAGAAAATCAGAATAATAGCAGTGTTGCTGGTGACATTTCAAGAGCTAGACATGAACTGCTAGCTTCAGCTTTAATTTTATAAGAGGGAATGGGGGGGACGGGTGCAGGGAGAAATCCAGACTTCAACAAATATTTAAGCTCTTATTTTTTTTTTTTTTCTGCCTCAAAGCCAGTACAGACAATGAGTTCCACATTTCGAAATTTCAGTAGAAGGAATTCCACTTTTTCTTCTTTCTCTAGCTTCTCCTCATTTCTTCTGCCTGCTAACCTCCTCCACTCCATGCCCCTTCCCTACAAAAAGAAAGCTGAAAGCAAAGGAACAATGGGATTTGAGTTGGAGCCAATTGAATGGGCCAAGAGGTTACATATGGAGCCAACAAATCATGGAACCATGAAGGATATTACTGATTTAAGGTTATGTATGTTAAAGCCCGAATCTTAACAGCATTCATAAAGGTAAAGGTAAGTAATGGAGAGGCTTAACCGACAGAAAATAAGCTTTTCCCCTGCTGCCCTGCCTCTCCCGTCAGACTTGCAATGTGTCTCAGCCGGAGAAGGACGGCCAGCCACAGCTTCTCCCTGTTAGCTGACAAAAGGAAAGGTCTCGGCCTTACACACTGAGGAAGGACAAGTTCAGCTGGATCCTGCATTTATACGAGGCCTCAGATACCATGGTTTTATTTATTTTTGTGTGCACGAGTGTGTGTATTTCTTCTTCAGATGTTTTGGGGTTACCAGAAAAACCATTCCCTTTCCCCCTTTAGTTTCTAAAACTGTGTGTAATTTCAGGGAAATTTGATCCATGTATTTCAGATTCATTTGCACATAATCATGAAAAATCTTTCTGGAAAGAGCTATTTTCTCTCCCAAGAGACTTTGGTGCCCTTTTTTAATAAGCCCCAGGAGTGCCCTTCTACCCCAGATCACCCTCTCCCAGTGCAGAAGGTTGTGTTTGGCCAAAGGAAAACCAGCCTGACCACCGAGGGCATGGGGTCTGGTTTGAAATGTCGAACACGTGAATTTGGACTGGGTTTTGGCAGAGGGAAAATGACTTCCCCTGGCCCCAGTGTTTACACAGAGAAAAAAGTCTTCCTTACCAAAAAAAAAAAAAAAAAAGAAAAAGAAAGAGAAGAAAGGAAGGAAGGAAGGAAGAAAGAAAGAAAAAAAGATGTGAAGATGTACAGATCCACTCTGGAGCCCTCGGCGTATGAGTGTTAGCCTCTGGTTCACAGGTTCAGAAAAGAGCAATTGCTGCTTTACTTTGAGGTTCTTTGAGAAAATGCTGTCGCCCAGAGCCTCCCAACTACCAAAACCACCCCGGAACCCTCTTGGATGGGTTTCCAGGGCCATAGCATGTCCGTGTCCAGGACACGCATTTCCCCACCCTCCATCCACAGCAACCCAACCACTGCATTGAAGCCACAGTGGCATTCCTTCAATCCAAAACAAACATGTCATTACCAATCTCAGATTAATTGATGCCATTTGTGTGCCCTGCCTGTTGGGTTTCAACTGGAACCCGCCCAACAGCAATGGCCACCACCCTTGCAAACCTCAAGGCGCTCACAACTCTGGCCCTTGGCAGAATTCCCTTAGCTGTTCCTCATCACCCCTGAGACTCCAAGCCTTCTCTCCTTCCCACTCCCTTCCCACTCTGAGGCTTTGGGTAATTTTGAAATGAGTTTCTAGTAGAATGAGGTTATCTGTAAAGTGGAGTTTTGCTTTGAGTAAATGTCTCTGCTGTATTTCATGAATTTTAAGATACACATTTTTTGTTTTAACACCCCTGAAATTAGGATTTTCCTTACAATTGATGATGAGAAAGCATTATGGTGAAGTCATGGAAAGCATTTCCCTTTTTAGGCGTACATGTGGTAATGGTGCATCTGGTCTGGGCCGCAAAGAGATATATGATCGCTTTTCAAAACACAGATAAACTTTTACCTCTCTCGCTCGTTCTTTCTCCATTCATTCTTCGGTAAGCGTATACCGACCACACGCCTGACTGCGCAGCAAGGGCATCGGAACAGTGTTGAAATGGCCTCTCCCTTTCAGAAAGTTATAATTTAGTTCTAGACATAAGTGAATACATGACCAACCTCTGCAAAGTGCTAAATTAGTGGTGTGGCCAGAAAGTGGCGGAGAAGAGCACGATGGAGCCACAGGGTGGGATGGAGAGACTGAGCCAGGGGCCAGGCAGCCCCATTGCTGGCTTGGCTCTGTGCTCCCACCTGTCAAATGAAGGACTTGAGGCAGATCAGAGCATCCCAGTGTGTGTCCATAGAACAGAGTCCGTGGGAATGCTTTGGGAGAAGAGGGTTCCACAGTGGGGGGTGGGGCATTGAGAGATGTCGCCATGTTCCTTTTTCAGGGACTCCCAACACACATTAGCCTTATTATGGGCTCTGAGAAGTTGTACCATGAAGGACGTGTTTAAATTTTGTTTAACTCAGTGTTTCCCAAATATATTTGTCCCTGGAATCCTTTCTTTCACTCAATACAGCTAGCGCTGTAATAAACCTTAGGAAAACTGCAAGTCTATTCCAACTCCAACATTCCAGGAATTCATGAGACAATGTGGAGCTGTGGTGCATGGGGAGAAGCAAGTCTGAGAGAAGGGGCGTGAGCTGTGCTCGTAGTGTGATGGGCTCCTGGCACGGTGGCATAATGTACTTAATAGAGTTTAATAAATATAGTATAATTTAATCATAACAGTATATAGTATAATAAAAACAGCATACAGTGCTGGGTACCAGGAACTCAGAAATAAGTAAAACACTGCCTCTGACCTCAAGTGGCTCCTAATGGGGGAGAAGACTGGATGTTACCAAATGGTCACAAGAAAACGTATGCCTGGCTTGTCAGTTGTCATTGGAGGTCGAAAGAAAGGGCCTTGAGGAGACGAAGCATGCCTGGAGGAAAGCAGTGAAGGCTCGCTGCAGGACGAACCATCAGAACTGGATCTCGAAGAAGGGGTTGAATACCCAGGTGCCTGAAACAGGAGCAGAAGGAGAGCATTCTAGGCAGGAAGAGGAACACGAATAGAAAAAAAGGCAGCAGAATGCTTACGTAGCTTGTGGTAGCTGGAGGGCAAGATACATGGTGATGAAGGGTGACTAGTTAGGTTGGGAACAGACCATGAAGTGTCCAACTCAGCAAGTAACAACAACAAAAGAGGAGACTTAATTATCCCCCATAATAAGGAGTCTGGAGGTCCATAATGAGAGGGTCTAGGACTGGCTCAGTAGCACGGTGAGGCCTCCAGGGGCCTGCGCTCCTGCCATCCCTCCCCTTGGCCATTCCTCACCATGTTGGCCTTTCATCCACATGCTTGTTGCCTCATGTCAACAGACGCCGCCACAGAACCAGGCATATTTCTGGTGGATGATACGCCTTATCCTTAAACATGGGCATTCGGAGATATCTTTTAGGCAAGGGAAGCGGGCTTTTTTGCTAAGAGAAGTGATATGATCAGTCAGACAGGTGTTTGATGTGTAAAGTGTAAGATGACTTGGTCACAGTGTAAAGGCAAGAGGGGAAGAAGAGGGACTGGAGGCAGGAGACAGTATAGAATTGAAATTATCCAGGCAGAAAAGTCTTGCATGTCAACACCAAATCCCTAGCAGGACTCGGAAGAAGGAGGCAATAGGAAAAAAATGCTTCTCTTTTGCTGCATAAGGCAGCTCTAGGCAGCCCCGCAGACTCGCCTTCTCTCCCATTGGCTAGAACTTGGTCACATGACCACCCGTAGCACGACGGGGGCCGAGCAGTCCAGTTCAGGCAAAGGCAAACGCAGTCGGCGTGAGACCGCTCAGGAGTCAGTCACTGCAGCTGGGCTGTGGCCCGGATTTCATGAAGCGCTAAGATTTGGCAGTTACTGGTTACAGCCGTAAGACTACCTTTTGTAAGTCATGAGAATCCCAATGCTTGGTAACTATGGCTTGATGTACGAGGAAATGAACTATGGCAACTGCGATTTTGGGGAGCGGGGGCATGTTGGGGATGGTACCCTTCACCGTTTCATCTCTTCAGAGGTTGATAATGATTTGTAACTACCCAAAATGTGACAAGCTGTCAAAAATACATGAAAAGTGCTGTGTATCTCATGAAATAAATTTTCAGTAATTCCAACTATTTCATTAAGGGTTAAAAATAAAAAGACAATTCAGTTGAGAAATCTAATTGAGAGACTCCCCATCCCACCCCTGCCCCACTATCTAACTCAAGTGTAAGCCTCCCCTAAATATTTTAATCATGTCGCACCCATGACGTCAACAGAAAATCACTTTTTTCCCCAAAGAAGCCGGTCTGATGGAGAGGGTGGGATCTGGTCAGTCCCTTAAAGTGGAAGCGTATGGAAAATGCTTCCCCGTTGTGGATACAAATCTGACAGAGGAAAGATGAAAAGATGGGAGGGACCTGCAACTCTCTGGTTGCCTCCTCTGAATCTAATTTCAAACAAAAACAAGGCTGATGAAACGAAGTCATAGAAACCCAGGGAGAAAGGGGTCCTCTCATTCTAGAGCTCTTAAAAGCTAAGGGTGCACTCCGTTTTTAGGATATCTACAGCAGACTTTCCAGAAGATATATTCAATAGGGTCCAAGAAAAATAAATATGATGGCATGTCAAGGAGCTTCAAATGTGATGGTCCAAACAAATGGGAGGCCCTCAAAATTCTGAAAACATGAGCTTTGTGAGGAAGCAGAGCTCCCCATCCAAAGTAACTAATATGGCACAGGAACTCCTTTCACAGATTTCCACGGGATGAAAACAGGGGGACATAAGTGAAGATTGATGCTAAAGAGTGGGATCAGTTGGCCAGAATAGAATCTGGAAAATTAGCTCCCAATGAATTCAGCCTTTTAACCTGACTACCATAGCAGCTTTCCTGGGTCTCTTCAGAGTAGGTCCTGAAATGGGTTGGTCTTCCCCACAGGATGGGGAAGTCAAATCTTCAACACCCTACCCAGGTGCAGCCCTCAGTCCTGACGCTGCCCATGTTTTCACCTCCGCATCTGGGTCAGTAACGGAAGGTGAACCCCAGGGAAGACACTTGCCTAACCCTGCACACTTGGGTGTGCTCTGAGCCACCCCCACCCCATCCTTGTCCGTGTAAGTCACACCTGCACAGACCCCTTTCATCAGCCCAGCTTCAAGTGGCAATTTAAACCTTTTAAGGCCACCTGTCGAGCACCCACTCACTGGATTTCCTTTTATCACCAGCTCGAGGGGAGTAACTGGATAACATAATTATGAGGCAGGAGAATGGGGTGTTTTGATTTGTGTTCTTTGAGGATTAGCCAAGTGCCCCACTGCCAAATCCGTGATCACCTGAAAGGAAATCTGAAGGGAGAACCTGGCAAATAAGTCTTCCAGGTGCTCTTCAGGCAAAGGGCTTTGAAAATGGCCTTTTCTGCCTTTTTCTCGTCACTGCAGAGCTCAAAGGCATTTGAGGTGGACAAAGCTGGTGGGTGCCTCCTTGCACAATGAGGTGGAGGTAAGCAAAGAAAGACGTTTTCCAAATGCCCGGAGCCAGGGCAAGACAGTGGGAAGCCCTTTGGATGTGGGATTATGTGCAAAGTAATGATATGGAGCCAGACCTCTGATCTCCTGAGCATTCTCGAGACATTACCTGGGCCTCCTTCCGTGTGGAGGCTCTTGAATGCTTACAGGGAATGCCAGGGGGGTGGCAGGAAGAGGCAACTTTGTCTCAGACTTTAGGGTGCGTAATGCGGAAATCCCATCTTTGGTGCAGGAGACAGCCTCCCTGAAGATGCTTGAATGACAGCCCAATTTGGGGTGGGAATATGTGGAAACGTATCAAGAAGGGGCACATGTAAGGACATTTTTAGAAATGAACAAATACACAGTATATTAGTTTCCAGGGCTTCCGTAATAAGGTATACCATATCCTGGGTGGCTTAAAACAATAGAAATCTATCTCTCCTGGTTCTGGAGACCAGAAGTCCACAATCAAAGTGTCGGCATGGCCATGCTTTTTCAATGCCTCTAGAGGAGAATCTTTCCTTGTGTTTTTCAGCTTCCGGTAGCTCCAGCTATGGCAACATAATCTCTAGTCTCTGCTTCTGTCTTCACATGGTCCTGTTCCTTTGGCGTCTATCTGCATCCAAATTTTCATGTTCTTATAATGATGCCCGTCATGTTAGATTTAGGGCCCAACCTAATCAGGTAGGACCTCATCTTAACCTGATTGCATCTGCAAAAACCCTATTTCCAGATAAGGTTACATTCACAGGTACTGTGGATCAGGACTCCAACATTTCTTTTGGGGGGACATAATTCAACCCATAACACATGAATAGATAAAAAAGCAAAGTTACAATTGATATAACTTACCCCATGAGTAGCTGGAAAGCTGTGGAATCTTGGACCCATTGTCACTTCAACTTTGGGTTCACCCTCTAAAGGAGGCAATGACTTTTTAATATTTTGCTCTAATTCTAAAGAGAGATAATCTGTAATGTGTAATATAATGTATAATAAACTCACATGTAATAAAATTATAATACAAATTTAGAAGGCGGATCTAAGCCTGAGGGGAAGGGAAGCCACTGGGGACCTACTTGTCACAGGAAGGCTTTAGGAGAGAGGGGTGAAAAATATTGGGAGGGGGGAGGAAAATGATCCGCTGGTTAATAAATAGAATCCCCCCAGTACCTCCTGCTGATTATAGCATGAGTTGTTGAAGGTTGTGGTCAAAGACGAACTAACAAAGCAGCGCCTGAATATAGTATGTAGTCCTAAAATTCCCAGAAGGTCCAAGGGGTGGGTGGTGATGGGTGAAATTGCTGGGTGTTCCCAGAAGTAGCGGTTCAGAGAAGAGGACTGAAGTGAGAGTAGCTCCAGAGGGTTCACCCTTGGGGGACCCACAGGGCTTGAAGCTCAAGGCAGTGTGTGGCTCCATCTCACCTGTGGGCCCTCACCTGGGCTTGGCAAACCCAGGCTGCTGGGGATTCTCCACAGCTATGCGTTGTCCCTTCACCCAACGCTGGATCTGTGTGTCATATGGGCATTTTCTATCAATTACATTTCTTAATTTAATTCTGTAGGAAGGATCTGTTAACTGGCATTTCTAATATTCCTAGGATTTCAGGAAAATGATGATGCTGGCAATATTAAATTAACCAACTGGGGATGAAAATTCATGAAAAATGATACTGAGGATTGTGCCACAAGCCGGGTGGGACACAGAAGGGATGAGTTCAGAAGAGAAGCATTATGGACATTTATAACTTTATTTCAAGAGCCTGTGGATGCCCCGAATGGCCTTTAAAAAAAAAATCACCCTGTAAGTTCACCAGAACCTGTCATGAACAGATTTTGATACATATTACATACTTTCCAAAATAGGGATGGAATATAGCACTATAGCATCTTTACATGACTTAAATAATAAAACATATAAAAAGGTGTACAGAGAAAAATCTTTTTCCTACCTTGCTCCCTTCCATTCAGTTCCCATCCTTCCTGGCAAGGAACATTATTATTAGTTTTTTGTTTATCCTTTCAAGGACTCGTCAAAAACTTGCTAGCCAGGGGCGCCTGGGGGGCTCAGTCGGTTAAGCGTCTGCCTTCGGCTCAGGTCATGATCTTGGGGTCCTGGGATCAAGCCCCGCATTGGGCTCTCTGCTTATCGGTGAGTCTGTTTCTCCCACTCCCTCTGTGCTCTCTCTTTCTCAAATAAATAAATAAATAATCTTAAAAAAAAAAAAAAAACAACTTGCCAGCCAATACAGATATATAATTCTGTTTTCCCTTATTTATGTATTTATGTATTTATTTATCTATTTATTTATAGAGAGAGCACGAGCAGGGGGAGGGGCAGAAGGAGAGGGAGAGAGATAATCTTAAGCAGGCTCCACACCCAGGGCAGAGCCCAATGCGGGACTCAATCTCTCAAACCCTGAAGGTCATGATCTGAGCTGAAATCAAAAGTCCATCACTTAACCAAATGAGCCACTCAGGCATCCCTCCTTTGTTCTTTTTACCCAACTGGTAACACACTTTATGCGTGTTTCTGTGTTTATTCATATGAGTGTAAAATGAGGTATGTGCATATTTATTCATTACAGCATTGTTTGCAGTAGGCAAAATTTAGAAATAATTTCGGTGTCCATCAAAAGGGGATTGATTAAGTTATGGAATATCTACATTACAGAATAGTATGCAGCTCTAAAAAATGAGGATAAGCATTTTGTGCTTATATGGAAAGATCTGGAGGGTATATTAAGTAAGTAAGTAAGTATATTAAGTAAGATACAGGACAATGTATGCAGTATGTGCTCTTGAGGTAAGAATGGAGGCGATAAGAATATATATTTGCATTTTCTTGCAACTGAATAAAGAACAATCCAGAAGGATGCACAAGAAGCTAATAAAGTCTTTACTTACAGATGATGAAAGAAGTGTAACGATGAGGGATGGAGTGGTGAGATTTTCCAATATTAATTTTGTTATACTACTTAAAGTGTTGACCACACAAATGCATTTTCTATTTAAAATACAAATGAAAATGAGACTAAATTAATTAAATGCATATTCCTGGGATCTGCTAATCATACCACCAGGAACTTATCCTACAAGTGTTTTCTCATGTATGTTCAAAAATACCACCAAGAATGTTCACGGCAGCATTATTTCAATGGCAAAAGACTGGAAATGACCTTATTGTCTATTAAATGTAGGCTGGTTAAATGAATTAAGTTACACTCATACAGTGAAACACTATGCAGATGTTAGGGAAAATGTGAAATATATTAATACAGGAAGCTCTTTAAGAGATATTTAGTTAAAAAAATGCAGGATAAAAAAATCAACCTCCTGTTTTTTGATAAAATAAATCTGATGCATGTACAGGCATGACCATATCCTATACTCTTCCAAAAAAGAACATGATATGCAACGTAATGTGTGTGTGTGTGTGTGTGTGCGTGCATTGAAAATTTCTGGAAGTTAATATAAGAAATTGTTAATACTGTTGTCCTCTGGGACTCAGGCGAGCATATTTGCAATAGGAAGGTCACCTTCTTCTCATTGTAATGCCTTGAAACTGCATGACTTTTCTTTTACTGTGCATGTTTTTTTTCCAATTCAAAAATATTTACAAATACATCAATAAATAAACGTGCATCCATACAATGAAAATTGTACACCTCTAAAACAAACAACTGAGGAAGCCCTTTATGCACTTATACACAACAGTCTCCAAGAGGCATTGTTAAGGAATTTGTATTTTTAATTTTAGATGTTCCAAGGATTCCCATACTAAGTGTACTCGGTTCACACTTTGACCTGGTGATCAGGTCACAAAGGTTTTCGTTACTTTGGGTTTGATCGTATTACAGCTCTGCCTTTCAGACTAAGGAAGACTATTTTTTTGTTTCAGTTCATCTTCCTCACCTCTAAGACCAGCTGTTGGTCTTTTGGGTTGAAATCCTAGCTCCTACTGGCTTGTGAACATTAGCCACTTGCTCAATGGCTGTGGGCCTCCGATTCCCTTTCTGTAAATAAAAAAAATGGGATACATTATGGGACTATTATAAGAATTTGAGGTAATTGCAATACACACTATTTAACACGTGAGGTCCCAAGGATAGGCATTCAACATGGTGACTGTTGCCGCCATTAATATTCCTTGGGATACGTCCATTGAGAAACTGCAAACAGGAGTGACCACACCCTGGTTTTGCACTAGGAAGTACAAAGCTTTGTGTGTCATGGCCAGCGCTGTTCTAGAGGAGCCCAGCATTTGGCTGGCCTTTTTGCCCACAGTAGCCTTGGGCTGGTACCCCAGAGAATCAATATTCTGTGGATGCAATTGGGGCTGTATTCTTACCTATATGGGGCATTTCACAGCCCCTGGTAAGGAAGCTTATTCCCACTTTTTAGACATAAATTGTACCCAGTGGCTTCCCCCTCACGATACCTCTTGTTGTCATCTGCTACTCCCAGTCCTATTTGTGTTCAAGCCCATATTTATGAGAATATCTTTGAAAAGACGAAGTGAAGATGTCCTTGTAGTCTTTCTTTATTTTTAGAGAGTTAAAAACAACTGCCTCTCCATGTTCTCTCTCAGTGCAGCTCTGGGTCAAGTGGTCTCACTGATTATCCAGTTGGCTTTCTGCCTTGATGCAGTTATAGAATCTTTTATTATTGACTTTGGAGCTCCTTGCAAGGTACTCCAAAAAAGCATTTTAAAATAGTCTCTGGTGGGCAATTTACATTTTAACTGCTCCTTTCATTACCCCCCTCAACACCCTCATATAGTTCCCCTTTCTAGAATTAAATAACCACATGATAGCTTTTGGGCCCCATGTCTCTCTTGGTTATTGAACTTGGCCCTGTTGTGGTCTTAACTGTGCAACGGTTCAGTTAGAGTCTCGTGATCTTTTACATTCATCACCTTTCTTCAACATTTGTTTTCAGGTTCTATGGCATCTTGATAAATCAAGAGCAGGATAATTAGCGCCATCTTGGTTTGGTTTTTTGAGAATCTCTCTG
Organism: Halichoerus grypus; assembly: GCF_964656455.1. Lineage (NCBI taxonomy): Eukaryota > Metazoa > Chordata > Mammalia > Carnivora > Phocidae > Halichoerus > Halichoerus grypus. The sequence goes on along the minus strand of NC_135720.1, from coordinate 103,407,483 downwards.
AGAATCCCTGGCGCTGTGACAAGAGATGGTGCTCGAGGAGTTGTGTGAGGCATGAGAATGGGGTGGGGGCAACAGGAAAGAATGAAGACAACCATTTTCCAAAAGTCCTTTGGTTCCAGATAAATGTAAGTTTATTTTTTTTCCCATTAATTAATCCAGGATTTAAGACTGAAGATCTACGTGTCTCTTGGGTATTACTTTAGAGGCAGTAGTACTCTAGAGACCATCACCTTAGAAATACAGACTTGGATTTCAGGTTTTCTGGCTTCACTTTTCTATCACACTTCCATAAATTCCATAGCAGGGCCTGCCAACTCACCATTTATCTCTCTCTTTTCACTTTATCCACACTCATCTTCCTTAAGGACAGGCTTGACCTTACTCTGAAGGCCGAAGTTCAATGAATTTCTGGTAAAAATTTCTGGCAGAAAATAGCTCTTCACAAGCCTACTGCTAATGTTTCCAAAGCTGTAAGTCAGAGAGGACCCATGCCCCTCTCGTGCACACACGTACGCTGCTTGCCATAGTGTTCCTAACACCTTTGAGGCTAAACTGGCCTTGGTCTAGGGTGGCAATCCTTATGTTGCCAAAAGTAAGGACTTTTCTTTTCTTTTTAAATTTTCTCATGTTTTATTTAAAGAAGGAATTCTACATATGCCACAGAGTCCTTGGGGTGCCTGGGTGTTGCAGTCATTTAAGTGTCCGACTCTTGGTTTTGGCTCAGGTCGTGGTTTCACAGTCACGGGATCGAGCCCTGCATCGGGCTCCACGCTCAGCAGGGAGTCTGCTTGAGTTTCTCTCTCTCTCTCTCGCCCTCTGCCCCTACCCCTACATTCTCTCTCTCTCTCTCAAATAAATAAATGAATCTTTAAAAAATATATATATATATATATTTCCACCAAGGAGTCCAAAAGAGAGCAACAGCTACCACAAGAACCAGTGTATACTCAACTCATTCAATGATGTGGCAGCTTCATGAAGATGTAGTAGCTAAATTGCAGAGGAGGAAACCAGCCCACTCCCTTCTGAGACAGAAAACCTAAAGACAGTAAAGACGGTGGAATTGTGCACTTAGGAGAGATCCTCAACAAGTGGATAAATAGGTAACCATCAGGAATATTTCACTTCTCAAATTGGGAAGAAATGAAAAATGAAGAAACCCAATACTGGCAATGATGTAAGAAAATAAGTATTCGCATTCTTCTGAGAAGAGAGTGATTTTGGAACAATCTGGAGGCAAATTTAGTAATATATATTAGGTGCCTTAAAATACGCATGCCTTTTAATCTAGCAATTTCACCTCCAGAGGGGGAAAATAGAGGTAATGAAGAATCTAGCTTATTAGAACTTCATTATAATATTAATTATGAGTAAAAACTTAGAAATAGCCTAAAGACCAAATAATAGGCAGCTGGTTTAATGGATTATGATACATAGGAATGATGTAGGAGATGAAAAGGGACATGGAAAGATGTTCATGATCTATGAGTAAAAAAAAAACAAAATTGAAAAATAGTATGCAGAGTGTTAGTTGACAATTGCTAAAAAAAAAAAAAAAACCCCGAGAAAAAATCACCAGAAAAACTTGGTTTAAAAAAGCTACATTTATTAGTTTGATTTCAATAAAAAAGAACACCTCTTTGATAGAGTCTTAGTAATATTTCAGAAGAAGGGAGTTGGGAGAGGATATTTACAGGGTTTTAGAGCCAGAGTCCAGTGATAATAAGGGGGGGGGGTCTCACCAGGCAGGGAACTGGTTGGGATTGGGCAGTTTTGGACATAAAATTTTGGATTGATGGGCATAGCAAGGTAAGGTCCTGAAGCAAATATTGTTGAGCAAGCTGCTGGTCCTAGTAAGTAAGCAAGTAGCAAGTTTGTTACTATTTGTATCTAGTCCCAGTATTATGTGGCAGAGCAAGAGGAAAAAGTGCTTTGGCCATACCTATTTATCACCGAGACAGAAAAGTTTATTGGTTTCGGTTCTCAATGGCAGCTTTCTTTTTGTTAAAGAAATTATTCATGTTGACATTTCTATCTCACTAGAAAAAGTCTGGGAAGATAATTATTTACACATTAAAGGTGCTTATCTCTGCATGGAAGGATTACAGGTGCTCTTTCATTTCTTCTCTTTCACTTCTTCGCATTTTCTAAATTTTCTCTAGTGAACATATATACAGAAAAAAAGATGTATTTGTTTAACTAATATTTAGCCAGATAGTATCCAGAACGATAGTATCCAGAGTCATCCTCACCTCAAAGCTTCTAGACCATTTCTAAAAAGAACACCCCATCTACACAGAATTTTGTGGCCAACTTGGGAACCTGGCTAAATCATGACCTAATCACAACCGTGCAGTCCAGTAAGCATCAGGCAGCTTTTCATCTTTTCAGACAGACGATGAAATGCTGTGTAGACTGTTTAGAAGGACCCATTGTTCAGAAGTCTATTAGAAGCATTTTTAACTGACACAGATGCCTATTTCTCTCCTTGACTCACTATTATCACTCCATTTCCAGAATTCTGGTGCAGTGGGAGCCTGGGACTGCAGGGACATGAAGAGTGAGATACGAGGTGAACCCAGAAGCCTAGAATACTGTCTCGTGATCTCTCCAGTCAACCACTAATAACTATTTTTCAGCACATAATATTTGCTGAGTGCTAGACAAGGTGAGGTGTGGTACACAAATTGGATAATCTACACTCCATCCCTTAAAGGAGCTTGGTTTTTAATTGGGGAACGAAAGGGTCATGAGGAGTGACTAACACACAGGCACAATTCTGGACACACAAAATGGCATGCAACCAAGCACAGCTCCACAGGTGGATGCTATGCTGGCCTCCGTTACAGTATTTGTATCCCGGATCTTGTGTGGTCTAGACTCTGAGTCCTATATACGTTTAAAGATAAGAAGTTTCGGGGGCATCGAGATATCCTAGTTAAAGGGAGGTTAAACTCAAACTTTTTTTAATTTCCATACTTCTTATTGACAACTTTTCCAAAATTTGATCTGCTTTATTTTCTGCAGTTTATAACTGCAGCTTAATGAACCTACTTGCAGGCCCCAAGGTCGTTTTCATTGCACATAGATGTTGATTTCATTGAAGAGACTAAAAAGATAGGAAAAAAGATGTGAATTGATTCCAAGATCAACTGAAGTTTACTTTAAAAGAAGAAAGAAAAAAAAGCCCACCAGTTCCTAATACCTATGTATTTTCAGCTTCTTTCCATTAAGGAGGACCACAGTGAGACCTTCCAATAGATTGATGGTTCCAATTGGCTGAAATGTCATTTCCCTTTATAAAACACTTTATTACTTATAAGTGCGCTTTTTTTCTTTAAAGATTTTATTTATTTATTTGACAGAGAGATAGAGAGAGAGCACAAGTAGGCAGAGCGGCAGGCAGAGGGAGAGGGAGAAGCAGGCTCTCCACTAAGCAGGTAGCTGGACGTGGGGCTCGATCCCAAGACTCTGGGATCATGACCTGAGCTGAAGGCAGCTGCTTAACCAACTGAGCCACCCAGGTGCCCCATCTATAAGTACTCTTTATCAGGGAACTCATTATCCTAGACAAGGGGCCTTAGTAACCTTGTTGGAGAAATGGCCCAGAAAGGGGCTTTACTCAAGTTCATATAGTAACATAGTGACGGATTTAGGATTAGAAGTCCAATCTCCTGTTTTCAACCCTGAGCTTCCCCACGTCTGATACCCCAGGTGTTTTCCCACGAGGTAAAACTTACTGGGGATTCTGGGGATCGTAGCTACTAGACATAAAAATGAAAGAGACACAGCTCACAACACTTGTAAGTATAATGAGATGCTCTTGTTTCGGAGTTCAATTCTTGGCAGGTTTTCTGGAACAGGACTCCATTCTCAATGCAAGACGCCAGCACGGCCACCCGCGCGCCCCTTGGTTTCATTACAGCGCAGCTGCAGAGAGAGGAGGTCTCCCGTGTCCCCAGCCGTTGGTGAGCCTGCAAGCCAACCAGGGAAACATGGAACACGTCCTGCCTGAGCAATCTGATGGCCAAACGGGCTATTAAAAACAATAGCAATAATGACAACAAACTTGGCTCATCCACCACTTGAATACCTTCGGCTGCTCGTAATAACAAACAAACAAACCCCCTCCAACAACCCAGGATATATTATGGAACAGGAAATGCACAGTTAGAGCCAGGAATACAGTGGGCTGATTCCGCAGCTCGGTGGTCCCATCAGGTGGTGGACTCTCTCCATTCTTGGCGCCTTTTGCAGTGCATAGCCTGACGCTTGCCCCTCCTCGTGGTCTCCAGTGGGGGGCAGTATTTCCAGGCCTCAAACCCACATCCGGAGGCAGGGACTTAAGGAGTCACTTCTTCAGAAGAAGATCTTTCTCAGAAGTTCCTAAACAAATCTCTTCTCCCAATACTGGGTGGAACGTGGTCAAGAACCCACTCTGAAACCAACTACAGCCAGGAGGACAGGCTCAGACCATTCATGCTTCACCCCCTGAAACTGGGTCCTGTGAGGGTGGGGACTAGAAAGGGGTGGAGAGGAAGACCTCTGACCCAATCAGAGCTCTGCCAGAGGAACACAGGTATGGTCGTGATGGAGGGAAACCATTGACAGCATCTGCCGCACCAGCTCTGAGCTACAGGCCACCTCTCCTGCCAGGACTTGTTCCCTGAATCAGGTGTTTCATCCTTTCTAAGGTGAGGAGAGGCTGTTCCGACAGAGCTGGGAGGACCTAGGGATCTGTGAATGCTCATAGACGGCTTCATCGGGTGTCAATGTTGGCTTCAGGTAAAACTTGTGAAGACTTTGGAGACCTTAATCTAGAGTCAGTGATGTTCTAGGGGTGGGAATTTAGGCCAGGAACACTGATAGGGCCAGGCCACTGTGGGCAAAGAGAGAGCTTTGGGGGCAAGTAGACCAGTATTTTAAAGTACTCCTTAAATCATACCTAGACAGTCACTATTGACTTACCCCCAGGTATAATGATATAGATAGGAAAGTGAGAACCATGAATGAACATCAGTGTATTTTTTTTTTTTTTTTTTTTACCCAGCCCATGTTTTATAATAGGATTCAGCCCTGCTAAAATAAAATGGATTTTTGGATGACTAGGTCACAAGCTTCTTGCTTTTCCTTTTCTTCTTCCTCTTTTTCTTTTTACTTGCTTTTGATTTTTAAGAACAATGAACATATTCTCTTTTATAATGGGAAAACAGAGTAACTTTTATTTGGAAAAAAAAAAAAAAGGTAGTTCACACTTGTCATTTAAAACAGCATAGGAAATCCCCACCTCAAATAAGCAGTCTGATGATAGCTTTTGTAATAGCTGAAAATAAACCAACTTTATTTGAATCAGTCAATACCAATCAAGACTGGAAAACAAATTTATTACTCGTTCAGATTCATGAAGAAAACATTCAGCAATATCTTCATTAAAAGGCAATTTAGATTTATTAAGGCTTGAAAGCAAGTCCTGCTATTTTGTCACCACAGTTAAAGGTCTTAAGAAAAACAAGTAACCATCATTTGGAGTGTCTTTATAAAATGTAATGTTTGTTCTTTTATAAAAGCTAGGCATCTTTTGCTAAATTAGTTAACCCCTAGCTTTTAGGATGGGACAAAGACGAGGTCAGGAAAGTAAGACAAAGTTCAAACAGCAGCTGGGTATTTTATATTTTAAGTATATGCATAATCATTATTGTGAAACTTCTAACTAGGCATAACATATCTTAGATAACTGGATCCTTTAAACTATGTTCTCCCCCCCACCCAAAAAAAAACCAGATTGCTTTTATAGAAACACATATTAGCCCAAACCCTGTAATGAAGCAATCTTTCATTTTATTTTTTGGTTGGTGAGGGGAGCATTGGATCTAACTCCTCAAGTAACATTAAATAAAATGATGCACACTTTGGATCATAACCTCATGATGAAAGGAAAGCATCCTGCAACTAAACCGGGAGAAGAATATTGGCAAAGGTAGAGGAATACGCATTCATGAAGGGGGCACATGTTACTTGATTTGAATGCTAAAAAGCACTGGATAGAAGACACTGGGTCTTGTTTGCAGAAAGGGCTCCAAGGCCAAAGATGTGACAACATCTGTTTTCCTAACTTTAGAACGAGGATGCTTCACATGCACACCTCTCTCTCGAATGCTTAGGATTCTTTTTAATGGCATGTGAAAAAATAAGGAAGTGATCCCTTAGGAATCATTGAACTTAGTTTTAATAATGAGGTGATACTTCATCTTTCCAAGGAGAGAGAACGGCATCTTGCTTCACTCGGCTACATAAATGGCTCCTGGCCACTGGGAAGAGTGGCTGCTCACAGAGGTACCTACTGGATTCCTGCTGCCTCTAGACCAATTTAATTTAGATACAGATTCTTCACTGGTTTTTCAAGATGGAAAACTCTTCCTAGAAGGACCTGTACCTTCCTGACTCTGCCCCTCTTTTAATTCTATTTGTCTAGGCCTTACTGATTCCTGAGATTCTTAGACCTTCAGGATCCATCCTGCAACAATTCAAAGATGCTTGGTGTTGTCTTTGTGCAGAATGGCCAGTGGGCACAGGTGCTGCGAAGAGCTTCTGTGGTTTCATTCAACAAATGCTGAAAAATGCAGCTTAGGAAACTTCCCTCGTGGTGAAGGCTTTTTCTAATGAAAAGACCAAGATCGTTGCTGGCCCCCCCAGCAGATGTGAACACCGGAGACTGGCATTTCCTGGGAAGCTGGAACCAGTCTGAGATTGTGTGGTCAAATAACAGTGTGTTTTGCTTTTCGTAGCGTGTGATTCTGAGCTGTCAGGCATTTGACTTCCTTTATCAGGAGATAAAGACACACAATAGAGGGAACCATGCTAGTCTAGAACACTCAAGCTTTTATTACCCAGCTCATCATATCAGGTTATTAAAATCTTACCCAATACCTTCTTTCTGGGCCAACCTGAGAGGTGGCCCAATCTGGATAGATGGGTAAATTCAACACTGTTATTCTGAGTTTGATTCTTCTTTCTGACTCCGCCTCCCACTATGCTATCCCACAAAAATAAAATAGGACATGAAAGTCAAAGGGGAAAAATAAATCCGAAATAAAATAGGATCTCAACCCAAACTCTTTCTAATGCCACTGAAATGCTTTTTGAGGGATCAATACTCATTCAAGACCAATGATAGGGTGACCTCCTGTCTTATAACTCTGGAGTTCAAACTGCAAACCTTCAGGACTCCCTGAGTGGGTTCTGGAGACACCTAAGGACCTCATCATACCGATGCTTGAAGATGATTTGCTGTGTATGTGACAGGGTTGTGGCCAAAGCCCAGGGAGGCTGAAGGATCTGGAGAAAAATCTCTCTTGGAAAAAATAATCAGAAGGTAATATTATTGTTATTTTAAAATATTCTGCTAAATCTGGTCATAAGACATTAAAGCTCTTAGTCAAGACTCAGTTATATTATATAATAATCCACTATTGAAATAAAAAGATATTCCTGAATTACTCAGAAGTGCTTTCCATCTCTAAACTCCATCCTGTTTTCAATGGTTATAACTGATCATGTAATGGCTCCCCCACCCCCCACTGGTGCCTTAATATTATTATTTATGTAAAACTAAGTCAACCACAGAAGGACCATCTAGAAACAACAATATTGATTTGGTTTGGCTTCTTTGTTTTTAAAGACTCACCAATGGCTGAATTCTGACTCTCAAATCAGTCATTAGGATCAGACAACCCCTAGCCAGGAGCTGTGCCACCTGGGGGCCTGTTTTCTTTGTCCCGCTCCCTTTGCTACATCGACTTGCTTCTAGAACAGCACCACTGTGGGTCTCTGGAAAGTAAACTGCTTCTTAGGTCATCGTGCCTGTGTTGCTAAACTCAGGGAAGGGTTTCTGAGGACAACAGGATTTACACTAATTCTAAGTCTTCTGGGATCATTCAAGACTTCATCTCCCAAGAGGCCAGTTCAGGGCTTACCCCTATAGTCACAAGAACTGTTCCCTCTCCATGCTCCGTTCTAAACATGTCTCGGGACTAAGTTCCCAGGGAGTCCCTGGGAAGGTTCCTTTAGGGGTGGGAATGAATCAATGCCTCCTTGCCCTTGCAAAGCTCTCAGGCTAATAAAACGTCCTACTGAGAAATTTCCTCTTCCTCAGTGGGCTCAAGGGGCTCCTGTTTCCTCCCTTCTGCTCAGATCAGCAGGCCACGTGATTTCTTCAGAGATCCCAGGAGGCAGGCCGGTCTGGGGGTGGCCGGGGTGAGGATATGTGGATGTTTCTATGGAAAGGACCGTGCTGCCCTGAGCTTCCTGAGCAACGAGCCAGGTTCCGGGGCTTTCTGGCACTCGGGACCTCACTCTATCCACAGGCAGCCCGGATGGGAGGACTGCTGAAGGTGACCGTCTATGGCGGTCTCACAGCGCATCACTAGGACAGAGAGCTGATGATTAGCTCATTTTTCTTAGTTTCCTCTGCACAGGTCCCCAGGCTTGAGCCGGGTGAGCTTTGAAGGAGGTGAAACTCAAGGAGAACGACTGAGGAGTGAAATACTGGCTAAAACACGTTCCTTTTTCATCTGGCAGGTGAGTCAGATGGCAGGAAAATTAACCCAGATGGGGCATCTACTTTTCCTCAAGTTCAAACCACATGGTTTCCCAGTCAGAAAGGCCCATGGACTTTCTTCCTAAGGTGTTCCATGATCATGCCATCTCTCACCCGTCAGAGATTGCAGCCAACTCAGCCAGGAGTCACACCCGGCTGGCAGACCCACATTCAGGAACCACTTGAAGAGACTGGGAAGTCAGTTTTGGCCAATTCTTGGTTGGTAGTGACATGACATCAGCAGTTCAAGACTTAGATCATGAGAGAGAAGACCTGTGTGAAGGATTCCCAGGGAACATCAAGCCTCATAAAGAACTTCTCTATCTTCACCCCCACCCCCACAATCTGCTTTCTCACAGACCAAAATTGACTCGTGGATCAGTCAAACCCAGGCATGGCATCTCCAACAAAACTACCCCTAAGCAAGCAAACCCCATGGCTGGTAGACCCCGTGGGCCTTTTGGCATCGACACTGCTCCCCCTCCCCTTTGCAGTCACCCCGGTCTGCGACTGCGTGCCAGTGTCCCTTCCTCAAAAGGCCTGGACAGCCGAGAACCAGAGGCTCCTGTCAGCCAGATACACAAAAGCATGGCGACCTTCTCAGCACTGCAGCCCACAGAGACTGTCTGAAGTGGTGCCCCCGTCTGGTCTTCAGTGCCCCGTGTGACCGGAGCATCAGAAAGCAGACGGGGACTGAAGGTGTATGTGCCAGTGGCCCAATCCACAGCCTGCCGGCTCTCCATTCACTCTGTCTCCCCACAACGCGGTGGCTCTCTTTCTAGCAAGAACTACGATGGCATCTGTCCTCGGCCGCGGAGTTACCAACAAAGAGGAGAGGGGGAGGGGACACGGTGTTGCATGTTCCTAATACAGCCGAGCAGCGATTCTGATATTGGCGGCGGGGCCAGGGACAGTCCCCTAGGTGGGCTCTCCAGCACTGGCCCCAAACGCACCGAAACCCGGACCAGGCCCAAAGGCTGAGCGCTTGAGTGTTTCTACCATGTCTGCTTGCAGATGCCCGCGTGATCAGATGGGGTCGGCTGGGACCTTCCTAAGAGGCAGCAGGCTGGGGTCCCACGAGGCCAGCGAGATGTGGAGGGCAACCAAACGCTGTTTCCCGACGCGGTGCGGAAGGGGAGTCTGCGAGGCCCGAGTTCTTTTGGGAGAAGCCAAGTCCTTCTGCTGCCGGGGGGTGGGGGGGGCAAGGCGGCCGAGCTCAGGACCGGCTGAGGCGCTTGGCCACATCGGCGTAGGCCGACTCGATCTCCTGGTCTGCCGCACACGTGTTGGTGAACTCATCCCGCGCGTAGGCGTTCTTCAGGTACCGCCACAGGCCCGTCATCTCAGCCGGGAAATCGTAGTTGCGGTACTTCTTGGCCACAATCTACGACACAGACGGCAGGACAGAAAAGGGCGTGAATGCACGAGACAAACCAGTGGGACGGAGTTAGTGCCGGACCCGGTGTGCGTGTGGTGGGGGGGGGGGACCCGGGTGCACGCGCGCATCACTCACCGCGAGCCCGCCCGCAGCAAGAATGTTTGTCATGCAAGGTGGGGGTGCTGCCTTCTTTCCATCTTCTCTAATCTTATTTATTTTGTAAGTCAATATAATTTGCCCTTTGACCAAGCATTCTGCTTCGGGGAATTCTCCTTAGGAAATGATCACAAAGATTGAGCTACCTATCTGTGATCACGGGACGAATAGTAAAAAATGCAATAGTGAAAAAATGGCAGAGGAAAGAAATGTCCTGCAATAGGTACGTGGATAAATGCATTATCATAGGTAAATACAATGCCATCCTGGAGAGCCTTTAGAAATGATGCTGCAGAAGAAGTTCCAGGCATCTGGAAAACTCTTTTAGATCATTAAGTGGGTGCCTGGGTGGCTCAGTTGGTTCAAGTGTCTGCCTTCGGCTCAGGTCATGATCCCAGGGTCCTGGGATTGAGCCCCGCATCGGGCTCCCCACTCAGTGGAGAGTCTGTTTCTCCCTCTGCCCCCGGCTCATGCTCTCTCTCTTGCTCTTTCTCTCTATCTCAAATCAATAAATAAAATCTTTAAAAAAAAAGATTGCTGGGGCGCCTGGGTGGCTCAGTCGTTAAGCGTCTGCCTTCGGCTCAGGTCATGATCCCAGGGTCCTGGGATCCAGCCCCGCATCGGGCTCCCTGCTCCGCGGGAAGCCTGCTTCTCTCTCTCCCACTCCCCCTACTTGTGTTCCCTCTCTCGCTGTCTCTCTCTCTGTCAAATAAATAAATAAAATCTTTAAAAAAAAAATAAAAATAAAAAAAAAGATTGCTAAGTTTCAAGTGCCGTGCAAAAAAATTAATAAATAAAGAATTTTTTAAAGTGCAGTATAATGCAATTTGGAGAAATATGTGAGGTGACTAGAAGTACATATACCAATATGTTACTAATGGTTATGTCTGACTGATAGAATTATAAATTTTTCCCGTCATCCACTTTTTTTTTACATAAACACCCTTATTTATGGGGAGAACAAAAAGCATAAAAAGTAAGTTAGATGTTGGACTGTACATGCAGGTTCAATGTATGATGTGGGAGTGAACAAATCGTAATTTCTATTCTCTTCTAGTTTGCCACATGTGGGGGCTGCGGATGGGCGTTCTGGGGAGGTGCTGTTTGCGTTGAAACAGTAGCATAGTGGTTAAGAACATGGGCTCTGGATCCCCACTGACTGGATCTGCAATTTTACTCCACTACCTAATAGCTGTGTGACCTTGGACTAGTTACTTAGCCTCCCTGAACCCCAATTTATCTCTAAAATGAAGGTAAATAGGACTTACCTTGGAGTAACAGATTAGTTAATACACATAAAATGCTTAGGGGGTGGCTGGCTCATACTGAGTGCTCAAGAAACATTATCTCCTATTATAATTCACTGAGACCCATCTTCTGCCCATTTGCATGCAGAGAGGGTGACCTGTGTAGTTACATGGGGCCTCAAACTCAGAAGGGCTTGCTTTTGGTTCAATGCTCTGCTGTCACCATCTGGAAATTCTGAGTACTTTTTAACAGGGGCCACTTATTGTCACTGTACGCTGGGGTCTGCGCATTAGCTGGTCTTGCTTCTAGCCCTCTGGGGTCGGGGTGGGAATAGCAAAGAGTAGCCTTTCTCCTAAGCCACTGACTTCTGACTCTTTTCCTTGCTTTCTTTTTAGAGAGGTCTTCAGACTGCTGGCCCTGGGATCCTCCCACTCAGAGAACCCCTGAGTTCAGCTACTCTGGGCTTTCATTTTCATTTTGGTGCCAGTGATGTTCAGGGTTCCCTGGAAAGCTACGCTGAGTGAACGCAATGATGACCTATTACATGAAAAGCTCAGCCTCATGGGTTTGACCGCATTCCCAAGGAGCATGCATTTTCCTCCTCCGTCCTCCTGCATCAGTTTGGACATTGTGTTACAATAGTAAGCTCTATTCTATTCTGAATTGCAGTTACTGTTTTAGTATCCTCTCTCTCTTCCCTAGCTTGTGAGCAGTGTAAGCAGAAGGACAGGAACCCCAGCTTCATTCTTATACTGCCTGATAATAACACTAGGATTTTTTTTTATTTTTTTAAGATTTTATTTATTTGAGAGAGAGAGAGAGAAAGTACAAGCGGGGGTGGGTAGCAGAGGGAGGGAAGAGCAGGCTTCCTGCTGAGCAGGGAGCCCCAAAGACAATGGGGGGCTCAATTCCAGGACCCTGGGATCATGACCTGAGCCGAAGGCAGATGTTTAACCGACTGAGCCACCTAGGTGCCCCTCAGTAACACTGTTTATAAGCGTAGTGACACTAACAAGCGTTTATTTACTATGTGCTCTGCTCCAGGCTGTTTTAAGCACTGTGCAAGCCTCTTAAACCTCTAAGTAACTCTATAAGGAAGAGTGCATTATATTCCCATTTTACAGATGAGGGAAGTAAGGCAAAGAGAAGTTAAATAAGTAAGGATTCAATAAACAGCTGTATTGCATCTTTACTATCTTCAGGTATCCTAAATCAAAGTGCATCTAGAGTCAAATGGAAGAAACTCACTTAATTTTAGAGACTGCAGATCCTTAGCAATGAGCAGACTGAAGCCACAAGAGCGTAAATAGGTTACACCATGTGACACAGGAAATTAATTCAACCAGTATCTTTTGAGTAATCACTAATGTTTATTGTAGTCCTTGCTTTTTTTTTATTCGGGTATAGTTGACACACAGTGTCGCATTAGTTTCAGGTGCACAACACAGTGATTGGACAAGTCTATATGCTCTGCTGTGTGCACCAGCAGGGAAGCTCCCATCCGTCACCATAGGACGCTATTACAGTATCATTGACTCTATTCCTTCTGCTGGGCCCGGTATTCCCATGACAGTCCTTCCCTTCTCTCCACGTGGCCACCCAGCTGTCTGCAAACGAGACAGGTAGGGCTGTACTCAGAATCCCTTGTGTGCCAGTTATCCTGCTATTGCTGCTTATCTCCAAACCACCCTGGTGTTTGTTTCTTTGGGACGCTGGGGGCGCTAGGACGCATGGGTGGGGACTCTGCAAATCACATCTGTTCTGCCAGGGACTCCCTGTTAGGCTCTTCCAAGAGGGGGCGCTAGAGAGGGTCTGCAAGGCTGGAGAAGGGAGAGGGGCCGCCCCTTTCTGCGGCGGACATCCATATCCCCTGCCCGTCAGACTCTCCTTTGCTCCAGCAGCAGCAGCTGAGTCCAGTTTTCTTGTTTTGCCACCACTGGTGGAACTAGGTCTTCACCCTGGCTGAGAGAGGCCAGCACACAGCAGTGACCCCCTGCAGGGGTTGGGAGCCAGCCCCCTGGGCCATGCCCTGAACTCAGCCCCCAGCGGCAGCTCAGCATGCCCCACCTTGGAGGTCCAAGGTTGGGCTCTGCAGGGGCCCCTCATCTAAGTTGCCAAGTTTTAGATCCTTCTGACCTCTTCCGTTGGCCTCCCCTGCCCTAGGGGGTCGTGGCCGCCCTATTAAGGTAGAACCTCGTGGTACACTTTGCCTTCCTGGTACTTTAGTACTTACTGCTTCTTTCTATTAAATTCTGTTGGTTAAGAGAACTGGTTTGGGGTAGTCACCAAGGAAGCCACATCCCCACAATGCTCTGTCCAGCTTAGGTGCAACTAAGAAGCAAAGGGGATGGCATCTGAGTCCCCTGGCAGAGCACTCGCCACAAGCAAATGCTGGGGCCAACACCCATTGCCAGTTCTCCTTGACCTCCCCCTGTTCACTGCAGGGTGAGGGTCCCCTGGGTTTTCCCAGGAGCCTTTGAGAAGCAGCTGTCCTGGCTAAGGAGCAAGACCAGGCAGGAGGGACAGGTCACAAACTGACAGATGGAGTGGCCTCAAGTCTCTCCATGCTGGGATTTGTTTTCATTTCTAAAGGATGCGCTATGAGATTTAAGACAGCAGAAGGGCGGCTTATGGATATATACTTGAGCTTATGTCTCCTTTGCTGTTTGCTTCAGGGGCTGAAGCAGGTCACCGTGCTAGGCAGGGGTCCCAGGGGCTGCTCTAGAAGGCCCACCATGCCCCTCCCTGCCCGGATCTGCACGCTCGGAGCCTTGGCCACATCGCTGGTTCTTTCCTCACATGTTGGCTTGCCTTGAGGATGAGGACTAGAAGGGAGCCAGACAGCAAGAGTTTAAACCAGGCTCTCAGGGAGAATGAAGATGAACCTGAACGAGAGCCAGGTAAGAGAGGGAGAGAGCGCAAGAGAGCGCGGGCGAGGATGTGCACACGGAGCTCTGACGTTCACAGGAACTTCCATGCTCATGGTCTGAATTTGCTCTTTCATATGAAAACAGTTAGCTCCCACAGCCCAGATTAGGTTTTGGCATCAGGAGCCAAACTGGAGGCCTGACTTGGCTCCCCCTTCACTCTTTCTGCAGGACGGGGCTTTGCCAGGTCTCTGGGATCTGATAAGCTGGATCAGCAGAAATCCAAGGAGACAGAAGGCGAGGCCCAGCCTTTGTCCCCTCGAAGGCCGTCCTCCCTCTGATCCCCAGCTTCTCCAAGTGAACAGCTCACTGAACTCCATCCAAGGACACGGGCGGAGCATCATCCTTTAGGGCTGGGAGGAGCGGGAGGAGTCAGAAGATGAAGCACAGGGCCTTGGGGGATCCATTTGTTTACCTTATTCGACAGGAAATTCTTGAGCAGGTAGTCAATACATGTTTGAGTATGACAGAAGAAGGAAGGAGTAAAGGAAGAGAGAAGAAAGAGGCAAGAAGGAATATACTTCATAATCTCTTCATTTAGGCATGAGAAAAATGAATTCCAGAAAGATTCAGTGACTTTCCCCAGCTCATGCTGTTAGTAGGACTAGGATGTGGGTCTCGTGACTTTCTGAATGGGGGGTCTTTCCATTACATCACGCTGACACACTGGGACTGAACTAGAATCATACCATCCCTAATGGTGCCACTTGTTCCTCAGGAAAAGAGAATAAAAGATGTTTCCGTGGGTGTGGTGGGGCATGCGGTCATTAAGAACTTAAAAGACATGGAGCTTGGCTGGACTTACAAGTAACCATTGGCTTGGCCCCGAACCCAAAGCGTCTTCATATTAATAGATTGCATTTTCCTGGCCCATCAGGAATGGCACACGTGATTCCAGCCCAGTCCCCAGCTTGGACCAAGTCTGATGGGAACACTAGTGCTTGCACAGCTCAGATTTCAGTTCAAGCTGGTTGTGCTCTGACTGGAAGGAAGCCCACATCTCTAGCTCAGGACTTCAGCTGGAAAACGATAGGCAGCTATCCAGCTGATAAATGATTGAATCTGATTCTTCTTAGTGAAGGGCAGAAGGAAAATGGTATGATAAAGACACAAGCGAGGTGATCAAATGGTCAATCAATGAGTATTTATGAAAGGGCCACCATGTACCCACCATCGTGCTTGGAGAAGCCACTCTCCCGATAGAGCCTATTGTCTGACTGAGACATATGATATAAATGTGTATAAAAGTAGAGAACAGTCTAGCGGTATGGTCCCACTGTGTGTTTCGCTCGGCTGTTGAAGGCCGGGAAAGGATGTGAGAAGAAGCATTAGTTTAGAGAACAAACATCGGGGCACACAACTATCGTCTTCAAAGAAGGTGAAACAGAGCAGCCCTGATCCATGCTGCTCCAGAGAACAAAGGGGAGCGGGGAGGCTGTTTGTGCTCAACATAGGGTGTTTTTAGGGGTGTCTGTGTGGCTCAGTCGGTTAAGCGTCCGACTCTTGATTTCGGCTCAGGTCATGACCTCCAGGTTGTAAGATGTAAGATGGAGCCCCACATCAGGCTGTGTGCTGGGTGTGGAGCCTGCTTGAGATTCTCTCTCTCCCTCTGCCCACCCCCCTTTTTTAAAAAAAAAAAAAAAGGAAAGATGTTTTAATGATCAGAGTCATCCAAAATGATAGGGCTGACTCGTTAGGCAGGGAGCTCTTCATCATCAGAAGTGTGCGGCGACAGCTGCATGGAAGCCTGTCACAGACACGCGGAAAGTGGTCCAGTTGGGGGGGGGGCGGTGGGAGACAGTTTGGGATGACCTTGGAATTCCCTTCTTTCCAACTCTCGGATCCTAGAATTCTTATAGGACAGGATTACACTGCATTTGATCAGTGTAGGACAACCGTGGCAAGAAAATGCTGTCACTTCTTACAGCCTCCAGCCCTTGAGCTGATAGATGAGGAAGAGGATACACACCTGCCCTAGGGAGTTACTGGAGCGAAGGAGAAGGCTTGCATATGAAGCAACTTCATAGAGATGTGGGGGTGTGGCCAGTGAAAACCTGGGAGGCAGAGGCAAGGAAGAAGCTCTCTCTCTCTTTATATATATATGTATAAATGTATGCATATACATATATATGTATGTATAACCACACATATTATAACAATAGCAGCTGCTATGTATTGAGCCTTTATAATATGCCAGGCACTGTTGCTCCATATTTACTCTCCCAGCCAAGAAGTAAAAATAAGAATAAGAAGTAAGTAATATATGCCTGTTTTACTGAAGCTCAGAGAGTCTATACAGCCAGCAAGCAGTGGAGGCTGATTTTGGGTTCATATTCCTGTGACTTCAGAGCCCAGGCTCTGGACCAGCAGGTGGCCCTGTCCTTGACTCATCCATGCAGGTGACGCGGGCCTATGATGGAGTTGGATAAGGCAAGCGACCTGCAGGTAGAGCTGTCTTACCTTGACCACATGGAGTTTGGGCAACAGATTGCAGTCGGCCAGGGTCAACTCGTCCCCATCTAAGAATTTGCGCCGGGACCTCTTGTCTTCATCCCCGCAAGTGTTGGCATCGATCTCCTCTGGGAGAGGGTTGTTCAGGTAGTCATCCAGTTTCTTCAGTGCCCTGGTCAGGCCTCTCTCAAGGGCTGGCATGAAACAGCAGAAGAAGAATCTTCAGTCAACCTTCCTGCCACTGGAAACAACCAGGGGTCTTCAGAGTAAAGGAGCCTATCCTGAATTCTGTGCCCCTCCCATCACACCCTCAGCTCCCACACACTACAGAATACCTGCAAGCCATTAATACAACGCAGCAGGAGAGCGTTAAGTGGTCTGAAAAAGCAAACCTTAACCAAACAATAAACACTGGTTAATCCTTTAAAAAAAAAACATAAATATACAAATGCAACCATTAGGATATATATCAAAGTTTTTAAAGTGCTCATCTCCAGTAGATAACAGTAATAATAGTCAACTTCCATTTTCTGTTTTGCTTCTCTATATTTTTCCAATATTCCACAATTAACCCGCATAAGAATTTTGTAGAAAGAAAGGGCTATCCACTAAGTAAACAACTGCTTAGAAAGTCTAGGACAGAGATACGCGTCAGACTTTGTGGAAGCATTAACTAAGGAGGCACCAACTGAGCCAACCTGAGAAGGGGGGTGGGGGGGACAAGGCTTCCAGGAAGACACGACATAGGAAAGTAAGCCACCCTGCTTGGTGTTGCCCCTACAGGACCAATGGATACCAGAAGGGCAATACTTCAGTTTAATCTAGAGAAGGTTGTTCTAAAAATCAGAGATGTCCAGAATGGAAGGGCCGGCGCACTAGGCAGAGGGCTCCACCAGACGCAGCTGCATGGAAACCTGTCAAGGACACACCTCAGAGAATGAACATCCAAAGGACGACAATGCGGCAGAAGACTTTCAGTCTTGCCCCAGTAATTTCCTATCCAGTAATTCATTTAGACACAAGAGTAGAACAAAATATTCCAAAAGAGCAACAGCTAGAAGCCACTGTCACTCGGAACCAATCCATCCGAGAGTCTCACAGTCAATTCCAGGCACAGAACACTGGCCACCCGAGCTCCGAGGACAGGGGTGGAGGAGACGGCTGACTGGGCCCCCAGCCACTGCACCTATGTCATCACCCCATCCCCAAGGCTGTTTTTTCCCAGACTCCAGTGTAGAGTGTGATACTGAGGTAATAGGAATCAGTCCTGATGTTAATTCTGGCAGATAAAAGAGGGATGCTGCCCCTGGGGGAAGAGCCCAGAGGACCGGGACTCTTACTTACTTTTTCCCAAATGTGCCTTCTGTTAGCCACTCCTCCATAACCCAAGTTTGTCTTTTCATAGAAGGCCTTTGTTTGAGACAATGAAACACCACCAGCCCAAGATAAATCAATTGAACACTTACTGGAATGTTTGAAAACAGGCTGGAGGTTGGACGTAGTTTCTCAATACTTCCTTCTCCCTGGTGTGGCATCTGAACTTGTACTTCATCATCTGCTTTGTGTTTCCAGTTTGGGAGAATAGAGTGAGCAGGGCTGGGAAAAAATGCTTGTATTCCCCTTAGTAATTGTCTAGACTAGGATGGGATTGCAAGCCTATTCAAGGACAATAGCAGAGGGTGGGGACCGAACAATAGTCATTATGGGCCCCACCCCCACCCCCGCCGAAGCACTTGTGATCTATATTGGGTTTGTTTGCTTCCTTAAAGCCCTCCACCCCTTTCAGTTATGGCGATTATGACAAAATCTTGATTCTAATGGAGAAAGGAAAAATCAAATAGAGTGTCTGCTGAAATCGGCCCAACGGGTATCAATCCAAGCGACAGAGATGGATGAAAGGAAATGAAATGTTGCAGACTGTAATTCCAAAATGCCCGCTGGAGACCCGAGCAGGCCATTGCATGAGTC
Organism: Halichoerus grypus; assembly: GCF_964656455.1. NCBI lineage: Eukaryota > Metazoa > Chordata > Mammalia > Carnivora > Phocidae > Halichoerus > Halichoerus grypus. Next base: position 103,388,759 of record NC_135720.1, on the reverse strand, counting down.
TGTGCCCAAGTCCCCCAGTGTGGGAACGATCATGGCATTTGGTAAAAGAGGCCTAGAAGAGCAACTGGAGCTCCTTGGGAGGACAATTCTGGATACATCTCAACTATGTCTCCATGAGCTCTTGAGGTGGAAGGATTAAGTGTGGCAGTGGGCATGGCTGTCACCTTATGCCATAGCTGCAACATCTATGTGACATCCCGAGGGGGCGTGTGCTGAGGATGTCCTCCGCTGGTCAATGTCATTGCTCGAGTCTGTGTATTTTTGATCAGGAATGTGAAAGGCGCAGTTGGTGGTAATCATGGTAGAGAGAAGAGGAGGCAAGGCAGCAGGGGAGGGGCTGCGTGGCCTGGAGCTAAGCCTGTGTTTAAATTTCAACCCTGCCCAGGGTGGATTTATTATGACGCTGCTCAAGTTTGAGCTTCGGTTCCCTTCATCCCATGGGCCCCTTCCAAAGCCTTGAACTTGATTTTTTTTTAAATTCCTTATTTGTATTTATTCTATTGGCTTCAGACCCCACAAATCTTGGGAACGTCTCTGATCCTGGAACTCACGACCAAGTGTGACCTTGGGCAAGCTCCTCGATGTCGCTGAGTTTCAGTTTTCTCATCTCAACTGTGAGATGAAGATCCCCAATCTTCCTAAGGCCTGACTCAGATTATGCAGGGAAAAGTGCCTCATACAATGCCTGCCCCGTGCTAGGACATCTCTATGATTTGCTCTTGCTAGTGCAGGACCAAATGTGACAGCTATCTGCTCTCTGTCCCTGACCCCATACTCTCCATTAGTTATATTCCTAAAAACTCCAAGGTGCGGCAGAGAAAGAGAGATTCTCAGAAGCTCCAGTTCCGAGGCCCAGGCCCCAGAGATGACAATCAACAGCCCAGAGCTTTGCGTCCCATCCTGATGTAATCATGTACAGCCACAGCCCTGTCCCGGACGCTCCGTCGGGATCCTTCTTGGTGATGCACTGTGTGAGAGACATGGCCGGGGGGAAGCAGACACGACACGTCTGTGCTGACACACAGCCATTCTTCTCGACTAACAGATACCAGCACCGATACAGCTTCTGCCAGTTCTTTTCCCTCCTACCTGCCAACTTATTCCTCTGACCCTGGCTCGATCTGGCATCCATAGAATTTAATTATCTCTTTTGGCCCACGGCACCCAGGTCAGAAAACCACTGGTGAACTTTCTGCTCAGATAAGAGTGAGGGGGATTATAAAAGAAACCAGAGTGACAAGGAGATGTTAATGCCGTCAGTGTTCCCATTTGAAACCCTCCTCTGAGTAGCAGGATAGGGTAACCCTCAGACCACAGCAAGCCTGAGGCCAGGGGACCCTGAGACCCGAGACCAATAGAGGCCCAGCACTTGACGGGTCCCCCATCCTTTAACTGCTGTCTGCCCCTCTCCACCCGCCCTTCCCGTAAAGATTTATTCGCTACCACCCGCAAATGCGCTGGGTAAAATATGTGACGAGGAAACAAGGGGAATAGTTCATAAATATTCTCAGCCATATGCAAACAATCTCAAATTTATTTTTCTCCTTTTTAAGGAGGAAAAAAAAATCCACCCATTCCATGATCACTTCCAGATTCATTGAGGTTGATATTACATAAGAACCAATATTGTTTTCTCGTCGTAGAGAAATAATGACTTGGAAACGGCAATTTGAGCTAAGAAAATAATATACTCTTACCAGGGCATGGAGGCTGAATGAGGACCCGGGAGCCAAGACTCTAGCTCAGCCTCCAACCAGCTCTTGCAAGCACGGCTCAACCCTGCTTTGCTGGCATGCTTTGTGCAACAGGGGTATCCGCAAGCACCACACAGACTCTTTGGGGCTCAGAACTCACGTAGAGCAGAACGGATGTCAAAGGTGCTCTTTGAAAGGACAGGAGCAGCTCTGTGGGTCCAGGGTCCTGTACCCTCAGCTCCTCACGTGTGTTTTCTCTCTGGCACGTGAAACTTGCAGAGAGGTAAGAACAGGGGGCCACCTCTGACCACCAGCTGCAGCCTGGACGGGCATCTGTTCAATTCTCCCATGGAGAAGACAATCATGGCTATTGGGAGCTGGCCCCGGGCCAAGGACCCTCCGTCCCGCTGTGCCTCTCACATGGCTCTGATCCAGCACCAGCAAGAATTACAGTAAGTGAATGTCTGAAATAGACTGGGGATGTTTACACAACCTATCATTTAAACACACAGTGAAGCTATTGAGATGGGAATTATTATTCATACCCATTTAAGAGATAAAGAAATTGAGTCTTAGACTTTCCCAAGGCACACACGCATGTGCAAGCCAACTGTTCCCGGGATGCACACTGAAATTGTACCTTGTTTGGTTTTTAACTGCTTTTGTCTTCCTTACGAGCACCAACCCCTGGGTAATGGGAGAATGACAACTTTATTTTAGTCTGTTCTGGATTACAACCTAGTCTGATGTAATAAACAGTCCCTCTAGAGAATTCTCAGTCTCTTTTGCATAAAAATGCTCAGTTTCTCAGAAAGTCTCCATCTCCTCTGCTCTTCTCGCTGGATAAATGGGGGGGGGGGGTTGCTGTGACCTTCTGGCCTTGGGGAGATAGGGGCCCTGGGATGAAGCGGGTGGAAGGCTTTGGGAAGCTTCCACAGGTCCTGTGTCTCTTCTCAGTTCCCTCTTCTCAGCGAAACCTCCACTTCCTTCCAGATGTTGAAACTAGGGTGGTGGTCAGAGGTAGGCTGTCCAGCTCCCTCCAAAGCCCTGGAAGGATACCTAAGCAAAATGCCACATGGCGCTTCCTGGATGCATCTCTGGTTCCCTGACCCTTCTATCTGTCTCTTCTCCTTCATCCCCAAATCCCCTGGGCCAGAAAGGGTATGCTTTCCTTTATATTTTCCTATGTCATATAATCCATCAACCACAGAACAGCAAGTCTCCCTGGCCCACTGCACGGACCTAAGGGCCATTTCTTCTCTATGAGCTGAGTCCTCTAGGCATGGCTCTTAATGTGCTAAAACTGAGAGATAAAGGAATTTAGAACATTTTAAGACAATAGCTTGGCTTGTAAGGCTACTGTCTTGTTGAAAATGCTATTTTGACTCAGCAGCTAAATATTGAATGCTCTTTTTTCTTTCTTAGAATCCCTTCTACAGAATTCTTATCTGTCATGGGGCCGATGGATGCTCAGGACAGGTTAGAATCATGTGTTCAAGAAAGACAAAGAGAAAAGTATTTTCAAATGTTAGCCCTATTCAAGTAAGGAACAAAATCAGGATTTAAAAACAGGATTGTTGGATTCCAAAACTTAAATTTCTTTTACTCTGCAAAGCCATCTCTGGGTGCCAAGGACTGACCATGGCTCTTTGGGAGTCCACTCAGCCTTCCGTCTTCCTTTCATGCTGTAGACCTTTCTCACAAGCCCTTATTTACCTAACAAGAGTGTGGCTATTAGGACACCACTCCTCATGCCTTACCTTCCAGCTAATTTGATAAAATATCTGTGTTCTTCTATTAATGGCTTGATTTTAGCTGGAATTCCTGGTGCTCTCAGTGACCATCATTGGGTCTAGAAGGAGTTATCTCTGAGGAGAAAGCCTACCAGGACCCTTCACACCATTTCTTAGCAACAAATACTAACTTTGCCCCTACTCAAGGCCAATGCTGTCACATTGTCCATGCGACAGCAGAACGTCTCGGTGAAAAGAGAGAAATTCATTTGAGTTTTTCCTATGATGAAAGAAATATCTAGATATTGAGAAATACCTGGAGGACTGGATGAAGTTTTTCCTTTTCATCTCTTTCGATATCATGTCAATATAACAACAACAACAACAACAAAAAGCATAGCTGTGGTTTGAGGGAGGCCACAAAGATTTCTCTGGCCATCACCGTATTCTTGGAGAGAAAATACAAAGATGGCCACACCTTGTTGGCATCTGATCGTTTTAAACATGAATGATAATGTGACAGGAACAACAACAACAAAAAAATCAAATAGTAAGAATGTAATATCATCTCTCCCTCACCTTTCTGGAGGAAGAAGCCTTTCCTCCAAAACAGAGAGGTCATATTGCTTTACACAGATGCCCAAGGGCCAAAGATCCAGGAGAGAGGAAGAGGCTATGCAGACAGAGAGTTATGGGGGTGGGAGAAGAGGGGGTGCAGGTCAGGTGGGCAGGAACATAAATATTGTCATAAAGAGGGCAATTTTAACAGAGACAAAGATGTTCTAAGGCAGGGGGTGGGGGTTGGGACATTTGGCTCTGTGCTGGGCAGTGTAATTCCCTCCCCTGTAAGAAACCTTCCGTAAAGATCAACATTCATCTTTCAAGTTTAGGGAATTGGAGTCATGTGGCTTTTCTCTGTTGCAGAAGTCCTTAAAGAGAGAAAATGTAGCCCAGCTATAGTTGAGTTACATAAGTATGAATGACCACATAAGGGCAAAATTATAAGCAGGTGGGAACTAGGGTTCATACCCTCTGACCCACAGTGACCCTTCTGGAACACACAGCAGGTAAGGGGTAGCTGATCCGCGTGGTCCTTTTGTCTCTCAAAGCATTATCTATGCCCAGTTCTTCAACCACAGAGGCAGAAATGGTAGCAGGGTTGTAGAAGATGGGAATGAAGCTTTGTTTCAGGTGTGGTGAGCCCTACTCTCCTGTGCCTGGGCCCTTTGGGTATGTTAACACATCATGGATATCAGCAGGGAAGGGGACAGAGAGATTCCGGGTTGGGTGTCACGTAGCCCTGCACTAGGCTTCTCCAAGAGGTCTCATGATCTTAGACACAGTCACAGAGCGGCACATCCACTCTGTTTTTGAAGAGATCTGAGTTCGAATCCTGCACTCGTTATGGTTGTTCACGGGTTGCTGTTAAAGCATCTTCTACAGACTCTGGTGCACAGAGGGACTTAACAAAAATGAGCTATGATGATTACAGCTGTCGAACTTCAGTTTATAAGAGGATGTGAGGGAAGGACAGACTGAGTGCCCCTCCAGGCAGAAGCCAGGTGTCTGAAGTGAGGCTTCTCTGAGCATCCAGGAGCCTCCCAGGTGCAAGGGGAAATCCTGGACAGCTCAGAGCATGGAGTGTACTCTTGCATTTCCAACATGTCCGCGATCCCAAGTTGCCTGGAATCATCATCTCTTTTGGGTTTGGCATTGCTCTCTCCAGGCTATGGGACTGTGTCAGACTTTCTTGGTCTGATAGTTTGGAGAATTCATGTCCACCTTAGGCATGAGACCAAGAACATTAGACTTGGCCTCACAGCCAGAGAGGAGGATGTTGTCAAATGGGCTCTAGCTGTGAAAGACCCAGGGGGTCCCATGTGGGAAGCAATCCCCAGGCCTCCGTTTCTAGGCACTGGTGAAAACAGGAAAGGTGGGAAGACAAACAGTGGTTTATGAGAAAGCAAAACGCAATGGCAATTTCAACAGATTCCCTCCCGTTCCCTCTTGCAGCATCAGCTGAGTTTGAGAGGAGTCTGTAGTTCCTGCTGCCATGGGTATTGTTTGTTTGTTCTAGAAAAGATTTCAGCCTTGAATGGGAGGGCGAATTAAATGACAAACTCCCAAGGTCCTTTCCAGTAAGAGGTCAGCAAATGATTCTTTAGTCCCAAGGCAGGATTCAGGTCTTACAACTATGGAGGACTGGAATATAGGACACTGTTGAAAACCCCCTAGCCCCCTTTGGTGGAGAGACTCACCAAGCGAATGGGTCTATGTTTCTTTGAGATATTTCTAAGTAGTCAGGGATTTTTCCTTGAAGAAGAGACAGATCCTCTGTATAGCTTCTTCCCCAAGCCGTAGAGGGGATCATTGTGAAGAATCAACACAAATCAACCCGATATTTGCCTCATGTTGAAAAGTATGACTCCCAATAACAAATAAACTATATATATACACGTATATACGTATATGTATATGCATTTGGCTATGTTTAACATACCAGCATGGTAAAGAATTTAGGACAACCTTGGCATGCCTTTCACAAAATATTTTTTTAAGTATGAAGGGAGGTATGCATAATACAGACACTTCCAGATTCTGATAATTTTCTAAATCTAAAAGCCACAGTGAATTCGAGAAGAAAGATGATCATGTATGTCTTCAAATTTAGGTTTCCTTTTGTAGACACACCCTGTACTCTGTAAGCTCCCCCAGTGATAACTTATCAACTGGAAGAGAGAGAGAGACAGAGAAAGACTGACTCTAACTGGGGCCAGCCAGTGGAAAGAGGAAGCGGCAGAAACCGGCCGGGGAGGGTGTGAGCTGGCTGGGGCAACCGCAGAGAATGTGTTCCCCGGTTAGGGAGCCCTGCCCAGACTTCAGCCACGGGGTGGTGGCGACCCCTCCTGGCCTGTCCTCACCCAACAAAAACTGCATTTTCCACGGCCAACGTGTAAAACATGTATGTGTGTTTTCTATTAGCCTTTCCAGAAACTCATAAATGGTTGTAAAAACCATTGTGCTAATAGAAAGAACGACATAAATGCTGACTGGAGCTATTAATGCTGGTTGTAGTTTATGTAGCCGACTGAATCAGGCTGAAAACTGAGATTTTTATGGTTACTTTGTAACAGGTTATTTTTAAGTATCAGGCCATAGATTAGGCTCAATCGTCATATTCAAACACTCGGAATGAACTAGTCAAGGGAGATCCTTTCTCGGTCCTCTGTCCGGCGTTTGGACCCAGAGACCTTCTTTCTCAACACTCCCTCCCTCCAAACACTCAGACTGAAGTGATTTAGCCACATTTTGTCCTGTTCATCCTCAAATGCCCACATCTTTTATATAAGAGCCATTAACAAATTTAGAACCCGGCCACCACAGCTCTAAATTTAAATAATTACCGGTTTCCATTATTCTGTGACTATCCTGTAAACTCTCCCCTGGCTGCCCGTTCTGTCCTTTGTTAACGCATCTCTGCCCAGCACCCATGGTGGGTGGGCCACTTTCGGTGCCCCTTGCCTCCCATGGATGCCGAGTCAGGACTCCCCGGGTGAAGCTGAGATTGTGTGGTATATTTGGGAAACACACATTGTGTAGTATATTTGGGAAATATACAAACTATATGTAGTATATTTGGGAAACACAATACTCCCGACCCACACACGGGCAGTTGTTCCATAGTTTATGGACTGATTGGATCACAGTTTCCTAAATGACCTGCCTACTCTTGTTTAAAAACTCAGCACCACATGCCTTTTAAATAATGGATTATTTAAATGTATCATGTACACAGGTCAGGTGCACAGACTATGGGACGAGCTGCCGGTGTGCAGATCCTGGCTCGGCCACCTACTAGCTTGGGCAGGCTGTTTAACCTCTTGTGCCTCAGTTTCCTCCTCTGGCGAAACAGAGATCATAACAATGCACACCTCATAGGGTTGCCATGAGTGACACCCATTGCAGGCTTCGAACTACGTCCACCATGCAGTGAGCAGTTCTTATGTGCAAGGTGGGATGCTGCTTGATGTAGAAAAAGCAGAGCATACAAAAGAGGTAGTAAGTTCTTAGAGTTGCAAGAAAAAAGTCTGCCTGATAAATATTGTGCTTGACTTGTCCTCTACCCTGAGGAAGTCACCCCAGATGAGTTATGCAGTGTTTTCTTGAGTATTCAGCTGGTCCTTTCACTCTGACTCTGCTGTCGTAACCACAGTCCCACCTGAGCGAGCCTTGTTCCTCATAGTCATGCAACAGGGCAACCTTAGAGGGTAAGTTTTGCAGGGGTAGGGGCGAGGGATACTTTTGCAGAATTCCCCAGACACGCCACAATTATATCCTCCACCTCCCTTGCTCAGAGCAGCCCTCTGGGTGCCCGCACTTGCCTCCACATGGATTACGGTCTCGGGGGAGAAGCTATCCGCTGGGTGTCTTAATTGCACAGCTTGCATCTTCTAAAGTTTGTGAGTCTGGCATCTTCTAAAGTTTGAAGTCAGGGGGTTGCAGATTAAGGGTACGATTTTATACTTCTATTTATTTTTTTTTTTTAAGATTTATTTATTTGAGAAAGATAGACAAAGAGAGAGCAAGTGGGGGGAGGGGCAGAGGGAGAGAATCTCAAGCAGACTCCCCCGTGAGCGCAAAGCCTTACATGGGGCTCCATCCCAGGACCCTGAGATCATAACCTCAACTGAAACCAAGAGTCGGATGCTCAACCAATTGAGTCACCCAGGCGCCCCTATACTTCTATTTCTTAAAATCTAGGTGGGGTAATGATTCAGAGTTGGTCAACCCCAAAGGAGAATTTGAAATACTATGTCTTTTTTTGGCATGGCTAGATCAGATATTTTCACTGTAGTTTTTTTTTTTTTTTTAATCACCTTAAGCTGAAAGTGAGTTATATGCAAATATTCACTCTCACCTTCTTTGTTACTAAAAGAACCCAGATTTCCTCAGAGTGGTAATGTGCCCAGTTAAAAATACTTATCTTCTCAAACTTTTACTAGAGAAGGCCAAATGCCCAAATTATGACCAATGAGATATAAGTGGAAATTCATGGATTGGCTTCTGGGAGAGAAAAGACAGATACAGCTGCCCTTGCCTGGAACTCAGACGCAATGTTTGGGAGTAGAGTATCTATCTTGTGACATGAGGATGAAAGTCACACATAAAAGACAGAGGATTCGTGCTCTAAGGATCTAGACCCATGAAAATAAAATCAATATTTGCTTTAGCATCTGTAATCAGGTTTCTATGATATGGAGCCCAACACAACCTTTGCCAATTCACATAGATATTATCAATATTTCTTTATTACATTATTATTCTAGCACCTTGCACAGTGCCTGGTACTGAATAAGTTTTTGTTGAAAGAATGAGCTATTCAGTGGGGTTTGGGGAAAGGTGAGGGACCCTAAAATGTAACTCTGTATGTCTCCATATGCTTACGCCACTGGCTTTATCTCATTAAAGGGTCTATAATGGTTCCCTTTCTTTGTGTAATGATAGCGTTTGGTCTCTCAGGGATGGATGAAGGGAATTCATTAGTTTGTCCTGGCATGCCCTCCTGGGGTTCATCAGAGCCAAACGAGTATAGGTCATCAGCAACCTGCACCTCTCTGCCAGGTGACACAGGTGAGACCAAGGCCAGGGTCAGATGCAGGCAAAGTGTTGAATAAAACCTGACTTTGAGGTCTCCCAAACAGAAGCAAAATGTGGGTGATTGTCATTGCAAACATCAATGGGCACATGATCATCAGAGTCAGCCCTCAATACAGAGGAATCACGTGGTTCAACCCCCTTCTCTAGAATATTCAGGAATGGAAGGGGTTCTGGACAGAGGCGCAGAGAAACATATTTCTTACTATGACCCAGATCATTAAATGAGTCTTCGACCAGGGGTTTCTAGAAAAATAGTCTGACCTCTGACTTCTGGCTGGAAGAACACAAGAATTTAGTCTTCTGTGTTTTCTCCTCTGACTCTTGGTGAAATTGCACCTTTAACACCAAGTACAATGTTCCTTGACTGCATTTTATAAAAATAAGGATGACAAGAAACATACCACTTAAGCAAACACCGCTACCACCACCACACTGACGGTCTTCATGAGGGAACAGCTCAGATTGTTCTTATTGATTGGTTTTAAATGCGGTACTTCCTCTTCCCACCCCCCACCCCCCAATGAGGCTCCATTTAATACAACAGAGGTTAAGAAAGCATTATAGTTCTCAGCTGAGAGACGGTTCCAGTCATAGAACATAATGAAGTGGAGACTGGGAAGTTTCAAAGGTGGTCAAGAGAATGGAGGGCGGGTGATGTGGGACAAGCTTTAAGGTGAGGTTGGAACAGGAAGCAGATGGAGGAAACGGCCCTAACACTGATGAGGCAGGACAGGCCCTTTTACCAACCACCTCTTTGGTAAATGAGCAGACAATTCTGGCTTGTCGCGAAGTGTTTGGGAAATGGTTCATTCATTCAGTTCACAAACGTTTCTTGCGTACCTGCTCTGGACCAGATGCGGAGCTGGGGTCTTGAGAGTGTCCTCGTGGAGACTGCCGCCCGGAACCCTACTTCCCAAAGCTCCCCCCTTTATCAGCAGCATCATCGAATCATCTGGTTGCCCTCAGGCCCCACCCCGGACCCACTCGCATGGATATCTGCATTTTAACAAAACCCTGGAAGATGTAAATGCGCATTCAAGTTAGAAAATGATCTGAATAACATGGCAAACCAGATGATGTGCTACTTGACACATTTAAGTCTTACACGGCTACTGGGGCTAATGGGGCTAATGGGGCTACTCAGGCTAAACTCATGAGTGGGCTTGAAGTGGCCTGGGGGCCCCTCCAGAAAGATAGCTCTAGCACAGATTTTTAAAGATGGTTAGGAGTTTTAAAGTCAAAGTTCTGTGTAGCAACCTTTTATTCCGCCAACAAATTACCCTAAATAGCCGATACCTTCAGAATACAGACTGGATTTAGTCCACGGTTCCAATGCCCCCGTTTCAGCATTCCTTAGTGTGTAGCAAAAGAGTTTAAAAGCTGAGAAATGCCTGGTTTGTCCTGTGACCATCCTTGGAACAACTGTTCCACACCCTAGCTTTTCCTGTGCGACGTGGAGAGAACGTGGTCCATCCTGCCTGGACGAGACAGTGACGAATTTGACAAGGAGAGTTTATAATTGAGGTGTCTGAAGTTTTCGATAGAAGGTTCAAGACACCACCTGGATTTCGTATCTTGTCAGTCCCCAAGATGGGGAAACCCATTCTACATGCGAATTTGCCCAGAGCCACTCTCCACTGAGAGTCAACAGAGAAGAGAGGATTTTCCCTCGGAGCTATGTGCTAATCACAGATGAGAGGTTCTAAGGGCAGACAAGGCGTCACCAACTACAATACTCCCGACCCACACACGGGCAATGAAGTGTAGACACACTCACGCACACACGACAGCACTTCTGTGGGCTAAACACCATCATGCTTAAGAGGGAAGCTGCGAGACCCATGCCCTGTCTCTTCACTAATACAACTTCGTGTGCAAGTGCATGTTTCAGATGAACTGATCATTGCCATTTACTTAAGGAGCTATTTAATGGCTTCTGCGAGTACCTAGAAATATCAGAACACACAAGAGCTGTGTGTGTGTGTGTATGTGTGCGCACGCGTGCGTGTGTGCGTGTGTGCGTGTGTGTGTGTGGAGAGAGAGAAACGTACTTAGCTCCCGTGTGTAGACTGCACAAAGACAAGAGGTGTCGGTTGCACAGGATGAGGTAACGGTAGCCAGAGGTGAAAGAGCATTTAACTAGTGTTCAAATTAGTCATTTAATGTTCCTTTATTCCCCAGGCCTTGATCTGAAGCCAGGCCAGGCCAGGCGGACTCGTTCTGGTCAGACGTCGGGAAATTCCACCACATGGAATGGTGTTGGTGGTCTCCGTTCTACTCCAGCCGGGGAGCCCACACAGCTAACACCGGCTCCTTCCACTAATGAATGCGCCCACCCACGCAGGACCTTCCCCTCATCCCCTCCCCCCTGCCCCCGCTCCCTCCCCGCCCCGCCCCCCCATCAAGGTGCCATGCCACCACCAACCGCCCTCCAAAGTTTCGGTTCAGAAGCAAAATTTGTTAAATTAGAACTTGCCAACATCCGCCTCAATAATGAACCAAATCAAAGGCCCTCTGGAGGAATCCCCTGGGCAACTCCGGGGAGGTGCCAGAAGGAAATGCTCAGCCCTTCCCCTGCCTCTTGCTCCCAGCCTCGAGGACCTGCCGTCTGGGAGGGGGCACACTGATGCAGGACGAGCCAAGCCTCGGGGGTAGGTCCCACCGAGCCCAGGTTATTTGTTTTTCCTTGTAAGAATGCTAATCAAAGCAAAACTTTAACCCAACAAACAAACAAACAAAATATCCTGAGTTGGCTATTTGCACGCAGGGGTGGCCAAGGAAGGCAGCCTGAAGGCTTCCTTTATGACCAGAGGCGTTTTTGAAACAAGACAGCAATGGCTGCTTTATGAGGAAGTGGCAAGACAGTCACCTCGTTATCCTCACCACTGTGGTGGGCCGGGGACCACCCGGGAGCCTCCACCATGATAACAGCCTGGGCTGAGGACTTTGTCCAGGGAACCAGTTGTCCTGAGTTGGGACACAGCGGTCTTTCTCCAAAACAGGTCGGTGTTTCTGACGGGACAGACCTGGAACCCCACTGCCACCTCGCTGGCTTCTGTGTCTCAGCGGAGTCATTATAACTCACATCCCTACCTTTTTCATATGGCTTTAGCTCTCCCCTCAGAACCTGAGGCTGAATGAGAGGCGGGGCGGTGCCCGTCCCCCTGGGAAGGCCACCGTGGCCTCCAGACTGGGCCCACCCCCAGGGCATGGGGCTGAGGGCTGGGAGGGAGGAAGAAGAGGAGGAAATAATCACCTCGTGATTGAAGTGGCTGGGAAATAATAAATATACACTCTCTTTTAAACATGCCTCGCCACATCCTGGGGAATCTGGAAAAACACTCCACCTCGCGCCTCCCCACCCTCACCCCCAACAGCAGTTGGCTTTCAGGACGCTTTGGGAGAAAGCACAGGACCTTTGATAGTAAGGGGCTTGTTGGTTCTGGGCTAACAGCCCTCCCAGGCCGCTTTGAATCCTTTCGAACACTTTCCTATTTTAGGTCAAGGAAGTTCATAAAAGTAAAGACTGGGGGTGGTTGGAAGGGGAGGAGGGAAGGCAGAGAGAAGCAACCAGGGCAGTTAGTTAGTTAGCAGGTGGCCAACGGCCACTCTGGAGGATCCATCGGGACTGCTGGACATGCCGCACCCTGGGAGTGGGGAACAGATAATGGAAGACGGCTTCGAGTCCCCAAGAGAGACCTGGCCTCTTCTTGAACCCCCAGCCAAAGCTTGGGTATAACCGTGTTCTCCTATGCAGAGGAGGCTTGAAAATCCACAGGCCTCTCCCTGTTAAACAGGATCAGCCCCTCTAGCGCTGATTCCTCCAGCTGCCAGAAGAGGGCAGCACATGCTGCTAGATTACAGTGAGAACTGGGCCACCCAGTCCCCAGGGCGGACATCAGGGAATGTGGGGGAGGATTTGTGAGATGAGCAGCAGCAAAGCAGCAAAACCTATCCCATATTGGTGCCTACGGTGAGCCAGGAACTGTCCTCAGGGCTTTACTGCATTCATTCATTTCATTAACATGACAAGGCTCCAAGAAAGATCACTGTTACAATCTCCCTGTTACAGAGGAGGAGGCTGAGAGGTATAGAAATTAAGAGAACTTGCTAGTGTAGTCTAAGAGATCAGCAAATTATTGTCCAAGGGCCAAATGCAGCCCACTGTGTCGTTTTGCACTGCCCTCAAGCTAAGAATGGTTTTTACATTTGGGGATGGTTGGAAAATTTCAGAAGAAGAAGACAATTCCATGACCCCTGGAAATGATGAGGAATTCAAATGTCAGGGATCCCTAAGTGAAGCTGTAGAGGAACACAGCCACGCTCCCTTGTTGGCACATTGTCTGTGGCTGCCACATCTTTCCAACAGCGAGCTGAGCCGCTGGGACAGCTTATGTAGTCTGCAAAGTCTGAAATATTTATCATCTGACCCTTCACAGAAAACATTTGTGGGGGGGTGCCTGGGTGGCTCAATGGATTAAGCATCTGCCTTAGGCTCAGGTCATGATCTCAGGGTCCTGGGATCGAGTCCCACATCAAGCCCTGCATGGAGCCCTCATTGGGCTCTTAGGCTGCTCATGGGGGAGTCTGCTTGTCCCTCTCCCTCTGCCCCTCCCCCACTCATGCTTACACTCTTTCTCAAATAAATTAATAAAATCTTAAAAAAAAGGAAGGAAGGAAGGAAGGAAGGAAGGAAGGAAGAAAGAAAGAAAGAAAGAAAGAAAGAAAGAAAGAAGAAAGAAAGAAAGAAAGAAAGAAAGAAAGAAAGAAAGAAAGAAAGAAAGAAAGAAAGAAAGAAAGAAAGAAAAAGAATGTTTGCCGATCCCTAACCTAAGAGGCAGGTGCTACTGTGTTTCCAGGCACCAGAGACAGGGGCACAGCTGGCCTTTCAGTGGATAAGGAGTCAGGACAGACAGCCTAAAGGGATATGGAAGTAATGCTGACCTCAATTCTCTTTCTTTCCAAAGGCGTCACTCAAGGTCAAGCGTCAGGAGGATCTGATGCACCACAGTAGAGCCTCTAGCAAGTTATAGAATGTTCCATTTGGGAAAGTTTATGGGAATCATCTACCTGTTATGTTTCATCTTTTCACACTTGACATGTCTGGAATCAGACTGTTTCTTACAACCAACATGTTATAGTTGAAATGAAAGGATTTTTGTTTATTTGAAAGCATATTTTGTTTCTTACTGGTAATTAAAATAAGGCGGTCTTACACTAGATGACACCTTAGACCAGGCAGTTCCTACCTCCATAGGTAGGAACCTCTTTCTGTGTCCTTTCTGTGTCCTTTCAGGGATGGGACACTCACATCTTTTGTTGGCAGCCCATTGTACAGATTTAACTAAACTTCTCAATACTGGGATGAAGCCTATGAGCCTCAATTTCCATATATCAAATGTGGATGGCCTTGTTTAATCACAGATTTTACTAGAAGGGAGTGAGGGGTATTGCCAGGAAGCAGGTCCTTGATCACCAGGACAGGGAGGTGCACACAGAGCAGGCTGCCAGAGGAGCCGGTCTGCTGGTGTGGTCAGCCAGGCAGGCAGGCTGGAATGAGCTTGTGTGGACTGAAACCACTGGGGATGAAGCAGGGAAAGAAAGATTGCCAGGGATACAGACAGATTCTTTTCCCATCAGCATCAGCCAGGAGCATGGCCCACTGCAGGGGGTACCTTTTAGAAGAGAGAAGACAGGGCAATGTGAAGATTCAGTCCTGAGAGGAGCAAGGAGCCAGGAAAGCAGGTGCATTGGCTTGGTCATGCTACCATACGTGAGGGCTCTGGGGAAAGATGAAGGGAAGAGAGAGAAGCAGGATGGGAGTAACTGATACTGTGATAATATGTGCAGTATCATCCTTCAATCACATTTCCATCACGTGGGAATGATCATGCCAATAACGAGATGAGCTCACCGAGGTTTCTAGAACGTTCCAAGAGTCCTCTTCCTGATATGTGGCTGTGATCGCCAATTTTCTCAGAATAAGCCCAGAGAGCCCAGTCCTTGCTTCCGGGTCCCAGGAAGTGAAGCCGCTGATGCGAGTCTCAGGAAGGAGGAAAGCCTGGCCCTTATTCGTAAACACAATCAGGACGGCTCAGAAACCTTCGTGGCTACCGAGCATGTGTTTCAGCAAAGGATCTGGGCCTGGGAGGTCGTAGGAGCCATGATATACTCTCCATCCCTCTGTGGTGGCAGCCGGGTTTGGATTTGGGTTGGGAAGAAGGGGGAACAGAGGGCTAAGCCCCAACCAGGTGCTTTTCATTTGGGGACATGTGTCCTGGATTTTCTGGGACAGTACCAATTTCTTATAACTGGATTATTTTCAATGAAAGCAATTTGTTAAACATCTGATCTTCAGTTCAGAAAATATGGCCAGGATACTTCTAACTAATGAAGGGCAAAAGCTAGAGAGACAACTCAGTGTCTGGTGTGGGACTTTACTCCAAACACATAGCACTGTGTCCAGCACACCATAGGTACCCAAGGAAGGCTTTTAGGACTTTATTTAGGAAGGTAGAAGTATTTTATTAGGACAAATACTTTAGGAAAGGTATGGTAGGCTAGCACAGTGTCTTCCATACATAGAAAGGGACACATCTTTGCAAACACAGCACACACAGGGGCCTGAGCCTCATGATAAAAACAGACATGCGTGGGCGGGCTGATGCGAGTCTTGGAAATGACAAAAAGCAACAGGAAAGTTGGTGACATAGGCCTGAAGCTGCAGGGGGCTCTCAGGGCCCTTAAGGTACATGGGGAGAAAAAAGAAGAACATGCATTTTAGGGGGAAAGAGGGCACAAGTCAAGACCAGCAGGGTGGGGGGAGGGGCAGGGTGAACCGTGGGCGCCTGCGGGGGAAAGAGGACAGAAGTCACAAGAGCATGAAGTCAGTGGCCCGGAGTCTACAGACAAAAGGAAGGGAAATCACACAAGGCAAAGGCCAAAGCAAATGAAAATCGCAGGTCCTCCATGCCAGGACTCGAGCCCCCAGATCAGTAATACTGGTTATTCTTCTGGCAGGATTTTTTTGTCTACGAGGAGAACCAAACTGTAGCTAACCAGGGGGTCCCTTTGGCTTCGTGTGCTAGAAGGTCTAGTGCCAAATTTGTGGTCTGCGTCTGTGTGTGGCATCGGGGCGCTGGGAGCGGCTTTTGCCATTTGAGCGCACCCCGAGTTCTGTTTTAGGGTTCCGCCTTGTTTTCCCTTCGCACCTCGTTCTCGTGTATGCTGCGTTGCCATACATTATGCGTCCCTGCGAGCAGTTATCGAGTCTTTCTGGCCCAAGCGGAGTGAGGATACATTTGAAAATAAAAAGGCCCATCAGACAGAAGAACACAGAGGCAAAAATACAGGAGAATGCTACACTTGAAGGAGGAAGAGAGAAGGGGCTTCCAAGGAAGCCTCGAAAGACCAAAATCATCCAAATTGGGGAAAAAAACCATTCAGCTCAGAAATATGGGGTACCAGCAGCCTGACATGTATGTGTGGCTAGGGAAAGCCATAAGGCTTCACATGATGTATGGATGAGATAAAAGAGACTGGGGGTGGGACTTTTTACCCATCTCAGTAGGTAGAGAAAGAGAGTCCCGCGGAGGCGGGCATGCGCACGAGGATGGAGATGGCAGGTGCGGGTGTGAACGGAACAGGAGAAATAGAGGACTTTTGCCTTCGTCTACATGCATATATATGTCCACTCCCTCTCCAAGCAGAAAGAAACTGGGAAAAGTAGATAAGAATACAACGCCAGCCAGCAACGACACGGAAATGATACTGGGCAGGAATATAACTGTATCTGGGGAAACGTGATAGGGCTGAAAGAAATGTAAAAGGGACTTGAAACATAGTGAGTAACAGAGAACTAAAGATGCACATTAGACCTCTTTGTTAATCACCCGGAACATGCAATGTGTTCAAAAACTGAAAGAAACTTGTAGACCTAATAGGACTGAAGCATAAGGAAAAAGAGAGATTGTGAAAGAGGAAGTAAAATATAGTATTTTACAGCCAGACTAGAGTAAGTAGCAAAAATGAATTTCTCGAAAGCCAAGGGGTTTGGCAGAGATTTTTAGAGTCTGTTCAAATGGCATTTTGAGGGTTAGAAATGCACGATGTAACAGGGAGAAAAGCCCGGGTCATCTTCTCGAGGACGGAGTGGGGAAGACGTGTTTCCGGAGGGGTGGAAGCAAGTCCCCAAGCGAAGGGGTAGAGCCAGGAGCAGTGATGTCCCGTCAGGGCCACTGCCCGGGCTCGGGCCCTGGGTGCCTCGATGGCATCTCAGAGGAGGATGAAAGCAGCAGGGCCTGCCGGTGATACTTGCGGAGAGAGACGGAGGATGTGATGTGAGAGCTGGACGCCCAAGCGCTGCTGAGGGTGGAGGCCAGGCCCCCACCATTGGACTCCGCCTCTGGGCCAAGCAGCAGGGCAGACCCGGGGCTGGGGTGGGGACAGAGCTGAGTGCTCCTTGCTGCCCTCTGTGTTACCAGGTGCGCCGAAGGCGGGATGGACCAAGCTGGTGCCTTCCCCCGAGCCCTCTGCCACAAACCTTCACTACTGAACCAGTGGCGCTACTTGGGTCTGCCAGACTGAAAGAGTACCATGCAGGGGCTCAGAGCAGGGACTCCTACAGCCAAATCCACACCCACCCAGCCAAATCTGCTCCCTCCACGCTCAGAGATGTCCTTTCTCGGGGCCACCAGCACTCCCTCCGGGTGGTCTCCTCCTGCGCCTATCCCCCCTGTCCCCGCCAAGGGAGAAGGGCCCTGCTTGTCCGGCCAGCCTGGAGTCCCTCTTGCTGTGTAGGATCTGAGTAATGGGCTGCTGCAGGCGAGGGGGGTGCGGTCAGAGAAGGACGCCCGGGGACTCTTCCAGGGAGCTGTGCGCAACACGAAGATTCCCATGATCCTCTGCACAGCATTTTGTACCACAGATCACTCTTAAAAAAAAAAAAAAAAAAAAACAACTTTCCTTCCTCAGCTTCAGGATCTTCCCTGTCTTCTGCCTTTCCCAGCTTTCTTCTTTACTCCCTGGCCGATCCTTCCTAACCTTCCTCCCAGACTTCTCTCTCGCTGCCTTCCCGTAAGGGTAGGTGATCCTTCATGTTGTCCCTAGTGCTCCCTTCTCCTCACTCATGGACTATATCATATATATAGCCCCTCAAGCTACACTTTTATCGCAGACCTCTCCGCTGAGGTGTACCTGTTTGCCCCTGGATAACAGCCCAGAACAAGGGCTGACATTTGAACCCAGCAGTGGGGCGTTGTTCCCAGCACACCTATGAGGTATGGACAGTTACTGCCCCCACTTTACAGATGAAGAAACTGAGGCACACTGAGAGTTGATGTAACTTGCCCAGTGTCCCAAGGCCAGCAAGAAGAGAGGGAAGCTGGGGTCTGAACCCAGGCAGTGGATTTCAGAGTCTGCAAGTTGAACCACCACCCAGTTGCTGGTCTCTGAGCTTTGGGAATGCAGCCCATCCAGAAACAAAGTCCTTGTGTCCCCCACAAACCAGGGTGGTGGTAGGGGATCCCAAGTGACAAGAAAGTAAGCCCATGTAACATCTTACTAAATTTGGGATCTTGAGACATTCATTTTATTTATTTATTTATTTATTTATTTATTTATTTGAGAGTACACAAGCAGGAAGAGGGAGAGAGAGAGAGACTCAAGAGAAAGTCCGTGCTATCTTTAGGTGAAGTGAAGAGCAAGTTTGAGAAGGGGCCTGGTGGGGCCTGGAGGTGGGATCTGCTCTCAAGGGGACCCGGATAGGGTGGTTACAGAGGGAGGAAGCCGTACAGTGATAGACACCAAACCAGAGCACAAAACCCTGACTGCGGGGTCGAATGCAACAACCCTGAAGGTGTGACAGGCAGGGCCAGGGCACGGACGCTCTTCCACGTATCCTTGGAGAGGAGTAGAAGGCACCAAGAAAGTGGGAAACAAAGTTAAACATGTAGAAATGAGATGACATGAGCGGGAGATTGGGAAGTGCTGGCTGGGGGTGGTGGGGATAAGAGCTGAAGCAGTAGTTTCTGATGCCAGTATTCATGTTTGCCTCGTTTTTTTCAGGAGCAACTATAATCAGAGTTAACAGTAAATGAATATTTCCCACGTGTCAGGATTTGTAGGCCCTGACTTATAAAGTCAATGAATCTGCATTACAACCTGGCTATGCTATTAATTGCCTTATTTGGCAGATCCAGAAATTGAGTCTTACTAAGTATATTTTATAGATGCAGAAACAGAGGCTCAGAGAGAAGTCTCTCTAGTAAAGTTGTACAGCTAGAAACAGCAGATGTGGAGTCCCAACCCAGGCCAGTAATCGCCTGTTTATATGTTTTACAGTCCCCCAGTTAGCTCACTGAGAGCAACCACTTGGTCTCATTTGTCTTGACAACTCTAGAACCTAGCATGGTGCCTGGTACACAAGAAATGCCCTTTAAACATTAGCTTGGACTTGTAGCCACTCCATGCAACCTGTGTTTGCTGAGTGAATAAACGAACAGCCGAATGTACAAACTAAAGGACAGTTCTCTTGGGTGCTAGCTGTGGTTGGCTTCCCTGGATAGGGTCTGGGTCTCAGTAGCTGGGGACCTTTGAGGTTTTGTGAAACAGGAACATTTGGAATGGCAGTCCCTGCATCCACCACGGGAGTGGAGAGATGACCCACCGGGCAGGACCATGTCACCGGGTTGGGTTTTCTCACGCTTTGATGTCAAGAGGGCAAGAAAGGCACACCGCCATGGCCAGTGTATATATGGGGTCTGGGAGGCCTTGGGTGGCAAGGTGGGAGGGAGGGCTCTTTTCAAGAGAAAAGAAAGTTGAAAACACAAAAGGGACAATCTGAAGAAGGGACACTGAAGAAATAGATGCAGAGCTGAAGATCCAGAGAGAGAAACAGGAAAGTCGTGTAGGGAGGGGTGTCAAAGGAAGCCTGGGGTCTCTTGCTGCAGCCTCAGGAGGGGCTGCCTGCTACCGGGCTGGCACGAAGCAGAGCGGGGTGTGGACCATCTCCAGGGCAAGCGGCCGAGTGGGGTGGGCCATGGTGCTACTCTCTGTCTTGGCTTCTGGTTTGCTGAGCCTAAGAACTTCTGGACCCAGCAGACCTGAACTGGGGGGGGTATGGGTGGAATGAAGGGAAAGTGGAGGAGGGCAGTGGGAGGGTGGGCAGGCTATGGTTAACAGGGAAGGAACAAATGCACGGAGTCCAGTTAAAGGCAGGATGGAAGAACCCCCATGCCAAGGGCTGTGATGGGGATAGGCTCTCTGAGACAGCAGAAAGGCCGGGGCAGATGAGTTCAGGGGAGAAGGAGTCACAAGGGCAGAACCCATCCCAGAGAAAAACAGGGGGAAAGAGAAGAAGAGGAAACAATGGAAATTGGAGAGCGTTGAGTTTATAAGAAACCGATATGGGATGTTCAGTGGAAACTGCTGCTTTGGGGTTGGGGGTAGGAGAACTGTAAATATGGATACTACGTAAATACCACTTGTAACTTGAAAACTCTGGAAGGCTCCCATGAGATAATCCTTCTGAGGGTGCTTCGACAAGTCTGAAGGAAGGTATTTGTGGCTGAGAGGAAAGGGCCTTGGATGTGGAATCTGCAAACCAGAGCTGAATGCCCTGTGCACGCGGCCCAGAGGGGCTGCCTTTGCGTCCCAGCCCCTCCACAACAAAGCACCACAAACTGGGTGGCTCAACACACCAGAAATCTGTTCTCCCGGTTTAAGAGGCCAGAAGTCCAAAATCAAGCTGTCAGCAGGGCCACACTCCCTCCCAAGGCTCTACAGGGGAGTCCTCCCTCACCTTTTTCAGCTTCTGGTGGCCCTCCAATCTGGTTGTCGCACCCCAATCTCCATTCCACCTTCACACGAACCTCTCCTCGGGTCTCTGTGTGCCCACTCCCCTTCTTACAAGGACACCAGTGGTGGGATTTAGGGACCACACTAAATCCAGGACCATCTCATCTCGAGACCCTTAACTAATTACATCTGCAAAGACCCTATTTCCAGATAAGACCTCACTCTCAAGTCCCGGGAGGACATGGCTTTGTTGGGGACACTCTTCCGCCCACCAAGGTCCAAACAGCACGGAAGCTAGAGCACTATCCATGTTTACAACCTCTCCACATCCCTTCTTCTTCTCCTTCTCTTTGTTCCTGAAGGCCAGTCTCCTTCTCGTGCCTCCTCACAGGCCTCTAATGGCTGCGATGGCTCCCAAGATAAAGCCCAGCCTTCCAGGCTGGTGCTGCAGACTCTGGCCACTCTCCTCAGTCTCTGCCACGGGCATTTTCCCACCTCCCGCCATGACCTCCTCCTTTTATGTGAAGCCAACTGACTCTCCCTTAACCTTCATAAGCCAGTTGAAACCCCCTCAGAGCAGCTTTCTCAAAGGCCCTGAGGTAAATTCTTCCTGCTCTGAACATCTCTGAACACCTTTTGCTTCCCCTTTCACACGGCAGCACATCAGCTCCTCAGACTCCCTTGACGAAGCCATCATTTATCTCTTTTCTTGCTGTTTGACTTTTTGCCAATTTAAGCCTTTTCTCCTGTACCAGCCAGATCTTCAAGACTGGGGAACTATCTTTCTCTAGTTATTGTAGAATCTAGTCTGTGCCCCTTATAATCCAGGCCCCCAATAACTTACCAAAATATTTACTTTCCACTGCACCGACTCTGTTCCTGCCAAAACGTCTTCCCTTTCGCTTCACGATGGCTGCCCTTCCCGGTCACCTTGTCCAAACAGATGCCTTTCTCCTCTGAGCTCCTGGAGCGTCTAATATATCCCACCTTGTGTGGGTCCATTGTGTGTTCATCTGATGGTCATTTGTTCACTCATTTATTCACAAAGATTTGTGAAGTCCTTGCTCTGCTTGGCTCTGTGCTGGGCTCCAGGCTCCTGCCCATAAGGCTGTCTCACTCTCCCACTGGGAGGCAAGCAAACTTGCTCATCCTTCTTCTTTTTCCTCCTAGGGCCTAACACAGTTCTTCAAGTGTTACACATACTCAATTGGATGGTTCTATTCGAATTGCTTTGTCTAATTCTTAAAGGAAAGGCCAAATGAGGTACTTAAAGTGCTAGGAGCTTAAATGAGGCACTGAGACCCCTCTGAAAAGGCCTCACAGGAGAACTAGTCTTGGGCTCTGTAGCCACGGCCAGAGGGAGGAGGAGACAGGTTTTGAGCCGTGGCTTCCCCAGTGCCCTCTGCACCTGCAGTAGGGGGAGGAAGCAGAGGGCTGGGTTCCACCTGCCGCATTCACCAACGTGGTGACTGTGCCGTCCCCCCATGACCTCTGCACGACTCCTTGAGAAGGCTTGCAGGGACCAGAAGGAAGCTGGAATATGTGGTTCCAGGCAGGGCCTCCCAAGAACCCAGGCAGGGTTGTGAATTTGGGACAAATGGCCAGGGGTATGGCCGAGGCAGGAAACTTCTGGGCAGACCATCACGCTGTGCAGTGAGGCAGGCTCAGAACACAAAGTGTCTCCCTCCCTCCAAATTCCGCACAAAGGCCCACTGGCTTTTTCTCTTGCACTGGACAAAAAGAAGGATCAACACGCCCTCCCTGTGTCACGGGGGACATGGGTGTGGGCAAACAGTGAACAGCACTGGCTCCAGACGCTTCTCGGACCCGAGTACCTGAGACGTCCTGGGTAGTGGGCGCAACTGCCAAGAGCTGTGGGTGCAAGTGGGTCACTCACCAGCATTGTTCTGCGGCTTTGTGTTTTTGATGTAGGCCGAGAACTTGGAGAAGATGTCGATGCCGGCCGCGTTGGATTCCCGGTGTTTCGCAGCCAGTTTGGGGTACCTGGAATGGAAGGCGTGGTGTTCTCGAATCAGTGAGAACGTGGAGTTCCTTTAAGGGAGAGACTATGTCCAACACGATGTGCAACATCCCCCTTTCTAGTTTGATCTGCAAATCTTTTGGGGGGCGATCTTACACCCAGCCTATAGGGAGAGTGGGCACTCTCTGTCCCAGTTCACTGACAGAGAAAACAGAGGTCAGGGAGGTGAGGAGAGCTGCCTGTGGGGGACACAATCTGTGGGCGGGGAACCAGAAGGCCCCTCAGAGGGCCCGAGTCTCATCCGAGACCACCATACAGTGCTGCACCAAAGAAAGGGCTAATCAAAATTCTGGAGGAGCTTGCCTCTACATCGAGTGTGGTCCCTGACAGTTCCCCAACCGATATTAAAATAACTATCCACTGCCAGGTCTGTGATGATAATCCTCACTGTATAGAACTAATTCTAGAAGCCAGGAGATAGTAGGCATCTTGCCATTGAGGCTATCAAGCCTTTTCTCAAAAGAAAAGGTACCCTTGGTCCTCTTCTGAAATATCCTTCACACGCTTCTTATTCATGTGCAGTAATAGTGGAATCTACCGGGCTCTAACAGCAGGACGAGTGTTTCTGATTACTTTATTTCCAGGCATGGAGCTAGATTTGCAATGATCCAGCCTCTCACCTTGGCACAGTCTTTCATTTGAAGCCAGAAGAATATAAGAGGCAGACCGGAGTTAGGACTAGTTTCTATTGGCTCTAAAACTGAATGAGATAAGCTTGCTTGTGTGGGAATCCATGGCTTTGACCCCCTTAGCACGATCAAATTTTCTAGAAATGTTATTTCACAAACATTTTATGTGTATGGCCAGGCAGGGTGGAATGAGACAGGGGACAGTTGCTTACTTATCATCATTATCAATTATGTGGACCTTTGTGATCTCTGAGTGAATAGTTGTCTACTGCCCATTGTTTGATTGCTTTATGTCAAAAAGAAAAATACTTTTAAAATTTCCTTTAATGTTGTAAATAATGTGAACCAAAAAGTCTTTAAAAATTATTTGTTTTCTTTCTTCCCTTCCCTTCCTTCCTTCTTTCTTTCCTTCTCTCCTTCTCTCTTTCTCTTGCTGCTCCTTGATTGGCCCATTAGCTAGCTGGTACTGTCCACTCTTGAGCCATGCTAAGTGACTGTTTAATTTCAGATATTGCCATCGGAAGAGTCCTCAGAAAGTCGTGGGGTCCAGCCCTCTGCCATCAGGCAGATACAGAAGGCATTCTGGTCCTCACTCTACAGGGAAGACAGCTAGAGACCAGAAAGGTAGAAGGGTTCTTTAAGGACCCACGGCTAATAAATCGTTGGGGGACTGTGAGAACCCGGCCCTCAGTGTTCTTCCTGTTCCATCACGCCACTTCTCTGATATCTGCAAAAGCTAACTTGCACTGAGTGCCTGCTACGGGCCAGGCACTGTGCTAGCCCCTTTATACGTATCCATCATTTATTCTTCACAGTTCTATTGGTACTCTGATTGGGCTCATTTCCCACGTGAGAAAAAGGAGGCCCAGAGAAGTTAAGCAATTTGCCTAAGGTCACATGGATAGGGGGCAAAGCCAGGACTCCAACCTAGGCAGCTTCACTCTGGAAGCCCAGCTCTCCAGTTCGGTGTCTTCCGGCCTCTCCTGGACTCTGCTATTTACCCTTAAAGCCCCAAAGCCCTCCCTCCAGCTCAGCTGAACACCATGAATGCACTTTCTCCATCCGCCTGCAGAGGGCGCTCTGCACAGGTTCAGCACACACATCTTCTTGAGTATACTGGGAATTATCAGATTCATCTGCCGTCAGCGGGGCACCAGGCAAGTTCCTGCAGGATGCTAGGTAATCCAAGACCATGGCAATTTAGGATCATCCTTCCTTATTTTGGCCTTTGCACACAGAATCTGGCAGGCTCTCAGAACTGATTGCCTTAAATTATTATTAATAAATACCAAGTGCTCTTTGTTCTTGCTTGATAAGGTAAAAAGAGAGGGCCTAGAAAATGCATTTTCAGTAGACTATTTGTTTGGGTTTGTTGTTTTGTTTTGCTTTATGCCATCATTTGACCAGACTTGCAATAATCTGACCATTTCTTCACCATCAGTGTGGGCCCATCATGAGTAGGTAGAACCAAATCTAAAATGGACAACACAGGGCCATGTGTTCAGGGAAACCAGGCTAGTGCTGGCCTGTTTTCTAAGCACTATGATTTCCTGAGACTTTACTGTACAGCTTAATGTCCCATTTGAAGTTTGTCTTTGTGGGAAATGTGTATCCAAGTATTAATCTCACTGATTTCGGTAACTAGACTTGAGGAGGCTATTATACTGGGATGTTAAGGGCATTCATGTTCACTCCATATTTATACCATATTTTGTATATGCAAATAAGTGGGCTACAGAGTACATTCTGTTTCTCTAGAAGGCTAAGAAATAGTGTCTCATTCATAGAAACATCTTTGAAGTAAGACGGTGATGTGGTCTGATGACAATCAAAGAGATGGTGAATTTTTCGAACTCAGGAGTTAGTGAACTACAGCCCATGGGCCAAGTTCAGCCCAATATCTGTTTATATACCTCCCATGAACTAAGAATAGTTTTTATAACATTTTTAAATGACTGAAAAAAATCAAAAGGAGGGTAGTATTTTGGGATCTGTGAAAATAATATGAAATTCCTATTTCAGTATTCATACATTTAATTAGAACACAGCCATGTCCATTCATGTACGTGTTGTATATGGCTGCTTGCACTCTCACGGCAGCAGAGCCGTGGCACAGACTCTACAGCCCCCAAAGCCGAAAAGACTTACTATCTAGCCCCTTGCAGAGAAGTTTGTCGACCCCTGCTCTACCTGATGACAATTTCTCTCCGTTCTATTTTTAAGATATCTTATTTCAAAAGCATTCAGCTTAAACATGCACTTAAGCTTCACTCTGAGATGCAAAACAGTTGGCCTCTCATAAAAAAAATTTTTTGTAAATAGTAGTGAAATTATATATATATATATATATATATATATATATATATGCAGATGGAAGTGCTCTGACTGGCTCAGGGCCCCCACTGACTTCTCACTGATTAGCCACAGGCCACCATGCCACTGAACACAAGGGGCCCATGCAATAAAACCAGCATGCATTAAGCATCCACCATGGCCAGGTCCTGTCCCTGGGGTTGGGGATACACTGGAGAAAGAGACACAATTCTCCTGCCCTGATGGAGGGGCCTTTGCCAATCCTAGGGGCTCCCTGGCAGCTTGAGTGTTGACCCTCCTTTTTCTAATGAGCTGAAAAGTTCTCTCCCTTTTCCTTTATTCCTGCTTCTTCATCTCACCAAACCCTCACTTGAAAAGCAGGTTAATGCTTCTGACTCTTCTGATCCTTGGCTGTGTGCTTGCTTGTCTTGTCTCTGCTAATTAAGCAAATGATCCTTAGAGGTAGACAGGGTCTGGATTAGTCATTAAGAGACATCCCTTGGGATCTGCGGTTTTAAGATGAAGGTCCTTATGATTAAATCTGGAAGACAGTCACAAAAAAGGTAGTGACTTCTCTTTCTAATGCTTCAAGGTGCCACTTCATGAGCTTTTGACTTGATGTTCGGCACTAGGCTAAGTAGTATTATCTTCTATGATAGTCCCACGAGATCAACATTACAATCATTATTTTACAGATGTGAGAATTAAAGATTAAATATCCATGTACTTCTCTGCATTTCCCAGCTTCTGCTTCTCAGTTAGATTGGGGTCATGCGGCTGGATTTTGGCCAATAGGATGAGAGGGGACATGATGTAACCACTCACAGCCCCGGCCCTTAAAAACATTTGGCACGAACCTTCTTACTTTTTCTCTGCTGAAGGAGCCTTGGGGGTCGCATATTCCAAAGGCTACAATACGGAAGAGGGCCATACTGCCCACTTAGACTTTGCCAGAGTGAGGAATAAACTGTATTCTGCTAAGCTACTGAGATTCTGTGGCTAATTTATGTGGCACAACCTCGTGGTGTGGATTAGAATGCAAGCCATTCTGACCCTAAAGTCCATCTTCTCAGCCACCACTCGATCCTGTCCTTGGTACCAAGACTACTTCTCTACTTCCTGGAGGATGAGAAGAATTCCTGTTTTTCTCTATTGTGAGATATCTATAAACACTTCTCAAAATAATGAATTCAAAGCATCTTCCAATTCTGGCAATGTTCAGGACCCCGTTTGTCCTCAGTACGTACTTGCTAGTTGACTGACTACTTGCTGGGCTGTGATCCATTATCAGTTTGCCCTCCTGACTTCTTCTCACACCATCTATGCACAAGGGGTATTTTAAATAATAACCAGCTCTGGGAAAGGGCTTTGAGACCCTCATGGGATCACAGAGCTTCTGCTGAAAAGCATCTTCGGGACTACACAGTTCTACCCCCTCATGAGGAAATGGGAGAGAGGCTGGCCCAAGGCCATCCTGCAAACACGATAGAAAGGTGGCCAGAGTCTGCTCTCCTGCCTCTCAGTTCTGGATCCTCTGAACTCTGGCCACTCTGTGGAGGTGAAAGGTGAGGCCCGGCATGCCTCGACAGTAATCACCAGGCTTATCCCAGTGCTTCCCTGTTGAGTGTTAACCGGGCCAGTCTCAGGAAAGAAATGGAAGTTAGTCTCATTTAGAAACTACTTGAGACTTCCTGAATTTCTTTTGACACCAAATGCTTTGTGGGACCAAATGTGATTTAAAAAAAAAAAAAATGGTTGGAGTGTTTGCATGTGGTTTTTTTTCTTTTAAAAAGTAAAGCTAAGGGGAAAAAGGCTACCACAATTTCTTGGCTCTCTGGCAGCTTTTACAAACAGTGGTGTGATGAGAAACACGTGGCAGAACAGCGTTCGGTGAACAGTTCTGGGGGGTTTGCTGCCCCCTAGAGAACCAGAAGGTCAAACTGGGCTCCTCCAGGGGCCTCGGCTTTGGGCCACAGAGGCCTCGCTGCTCGAATCAGTGGGCAGCTAGCCGGGGCTGGTGGCTTGTTGTGGGCAGAATAGCGGGTCTCCCTTTGTGGGGCCAAGACACTGGCTTGGGGGCATTTACTAGAAGGTAATGATGGCCTCCGCCCCAGTGTGACCCATACAAAGTCATCTAAAGGGCATTCTTGAGGACTCTAGGCTGGCTGCCCGCCTCATCACTAGGGCCGCCATCTTGGTGGCACTCCCGAGACATGCATTTTAACAGTTTTGAGGTTCTGCTACTTGGGTGTGGTGGATCGTTGCATCACTGATACGCTAGGAGTGCATGGAGGAAAACCTCCCCCACACAACTGCAGTCCAGAAAAGGACGCGGACCCGAGGAAGCAGAACTTAGGACAGGTAATGTGCGAGGACAGGGAAGTCCGACACTGGGTAGCTCTATTTGGATCATGGCCATTTTTTGGAATCTGATGAAATGATGATGAATCTGATGATGGTCCTCCTCTGGAAGAATGTACACATGCACTAGGGGCGTGTAACTCTCGGGGTCTCCAGGGCCCCTTTGGTCCCACTGTGAATGTAGGACTGGAGAGTGCTAAGGAAAAGAAAACAGCCTGGGAAAGGCACAGCCGGTCGGGGTGCAGGGAGCCTGGCTAGAGTGAAGAACAGGAGGGGCTCTCGGTCATCCTTTTACACAGGAGGGGATGGAGGCTGAGAGCAGAGAAGGAATATTCGAGGGGTCACAGCACACAGCTGGCAGAACTAGGAGAGAAGGCCTCAGGCCCCGGGGGGCTCAGCCCAGCCCTGCATACCTCCACCTACTGGCCTGGCAAAGGACCGGGTGGGTGTGCTCCCCACCACTCCCGTTTCATGTTCCCCACTGGCCTAGACAGAAGTGGTCACTCCTGAGCTCGAGTATTGCTTCTCAAAGGAAAACAGCTTTCCCCTGGACAGTCCCTTCTGGGGCTCCCACGCACAGGTCTAAACTCTGTTCAGTTATTGCAAACAGCATTTATCTTCTCGTGTGGGATCTCAACCCAGCACCAGCAATGAGGCTGAGTCCCAGGGTGGGGGGATGGCACCGGAGCCCTCTCAGGACCCTTTCAGCAAAGTGGCTGGCTGGTGTCCTGTTTGGAGATGCTGTGGCTCCTGGTGGTAGCTGAGATGGGGGTTATGGCTGATTTAACCAATACACTCATTTAAAGTCTATACTCAGCTGCTTCCAATGGGCTCGAGGCAGCTTTCCACTCTCAGTGTGAAAATAAACTGTCCTAAGGTGGATGACCAAGAATAGTTTTTAGGAAGAATGTATAGATATTAAGGCTTAATCAGAGCACCAATTGGGAATTTTAACTTAACAGTCACTTGTTAGATGTGTAACCTTGAGCAAGTGACTCAACCTCTCGATACCTCAGTTTCCCCAGCTGCAAAATGAGGCTAGGTAACATCTATCTCCTAGGGCACTTGGTGAAGGCTATAAAATTATTGATAAATAAATACAACTTCAAAGTAAATGCAAGATGGTGGTTTCCAGTGGTCCAATCCCACTTATTTTAGGTGCTGGGTAGATACTGAGTCCTTCTTACCTCTCTGCCCCCAGTTCACTGTCACTGCCTTAAATCAGCCACCTTGCCTGTCTTCCATGGACCATCATCAAGTGGCTCCTCCTAATTGATTTCTCTACCTCTGGCTTTTCCATCCTCTGCCCTCCTCATCTTCCCACCCCCCGAAGTAAGCCTGAAAACTGACTCTAAATACTTTTACTTCAAACTTTTCAGTGGCTGTCCTACAGGATGGAGTCCGTGTGAGCCTTACCTATATGAAATCTTTTTCTAGTTAAAACAAAACAGTGTGGTTGTTTTAGTCCCTGATTACAATAGAGTATAAGGAACAAGTCTAGTTTCCAGTAACTTTCAGAATTCACCTTCCTTCCCTTTACTCTGGTTTTCCTTCAGGAGCAGCTGGTCTACCCGAGAGCCTACAGCCCTCTAGTCTCTTCCCCATCCCCAACCCCCCCAGGGCCCAGTTTAGAAAAGGAGTCAGTCTTCACATCTTTGATTATGGGCTTTGACCAGACATGGTCAGATTTGTGACTCCTGTTTATACTTGGGTGTGGTTTTAAGTCATGGGGTTACCTCTCTCCTGGCTTACTCTCATTTTGTCAGCCTTCCAGTTCTCGTTCTAAAATGGGGGAGCCTTTGCCCTCGTTTAGGGGTCTTTCAGGCAAAGTGACCTGGGGAGGACTCATGGAGGGGGATGGAGGGGTGGCACACTTCCCGGTGTTCTGTTGAGGAGGCAGATCCTGTTCATAGGGGTGTCCACTCTTGGAGTTGGACTTGGTGGAGTGGTTTTGAGATTGGCAACTCTCTGGGCTTGAGAAGAGGGCCCTACGCTCTGGATTGATGAGGTTCCTTTGGAAATCTGCCTCCTCGAAGCTAACGGTGCTTCTCTAATTCCAACACGGACCCACCCCTGCCATTAGCTTCAGAAATAAGCAGCTCATTACTTTTCAGGAGCCAAAGTCTCCTCCAGGAATTCCTCGATCTTATTGACGTCCGTCTTCACATCCCCGTTGAAGGTCAAGAAGGGCGGATGGGTGCCTGGGGCAAGGTTGTGCAGGTCGGCCGGCTTTCTGTAGAGAGATCGAGATTCAGGAGGTGGCTTACACCAGGACACCTCAACTTCAGGGGAATCTGCAACTTGTGAATTAGACGCCCTGGGCTGTCCAGCACTCCTGTCCATCAAACAGACTTATGGTGGGGGCACCTAGAACAGGGGAGGTTGGAGAAAGTTCTGAAGGGATGTGGTGTGATGTGCTCGCTTTGGCAGCACATATACTGAAGGGATGTGGTGTGACACAGGAAGTCTGTCCTGTGGAAGTCATGAGAACAAGTCAAGATGAAGGAGTTGAGTCCTAGTGAAAAAGCAGAGTATGGCAGGTGGCTGTCGAAATGAGCACCAAGATTTTAATACCCAGGGCAGAGGTTGGGCTTTGTTTTCAAAAGGTCCTTCGCCACTTAGCTTAACAAAAATGCATTCTACAGGATGCCAACCTTTAAAAAGTCAGAATTCAATCATACATTTATACTAAGAGATACCTTCTGCGTTGTTGAGAGAATGCACAGCAGGAGAGAGAGTGGCCTTGTGCTCGCCACGGCCCCAATCATACCCAAGGGCGTGCTTCCATGTTTCCACCAGCTGGTGGAAATGCAAGAGCACAGTTGGAGCAAAGTGAGAGAAGGAAGGTTGGCGGATGGGGGGCATGAGGGGTGAGGGGCAGTGCCAAAGGAAACAGTAAGGAAGAGGAAGAATAAGAATGCACACGTCCCTGAGCCAGGCTGGAACAGCAGATTCACCCCAAATGCTCTCGCAGAGAATGCAACACTTGTGGGAGTTGGGAGCGGAAAACACTGGATGGAGCAACCGAAGAAAAAGTAAACAAGGGGTAGAGGAGTCTGTAAATGAAACAAATTCCTAGCATAATCAGTTTGGGAGGGGAAGGGAAGAATTTCAATCACGGTGCTCACTCCCATATCGCTCCCCAAACACACATTCTCTCCAGCTACATTGTGTGGTACTTGGAACTCCTGAGACAGCTGGGACCGAGAGTGGTTTTAAGATCTCATCTACTTGGTCCCTTTGTTGACTTGGTGTGCGTTCCCTCCTTTGGACAATTAGAGGACATTCTTTACCTTCTCCTCCTGTTTTTCAGAGCTGACACAAGGCAGAAATGCGTGGGTTCTCATCAGGGAGGGGAAATCTATACTCATTGTATTTTTCAGCCATTACCTCTCTGTGGCTTAAAGAAACAGAAATTATTTTTTTTCCCTCCGTGACTCGAGAGAACAATGGCCTCTGGAGTCTGCTGGCATCCCTGGGGGGTACCGCCTACGGCTGGTGCTCCGCTGGACTCGGCCAACGGGACACTGGTCAGCTGTGGGCCTCTCTCTTTATGGACCCTCTTCGGCATTTATGGCTGAAATTACACAATTCGCATTTAATTCCATATTGCCAGGTCTAATTTATGGACTATTTCATCTCTGTCGGTCCTCTTTCCCTGACTGCATCACCAGCTCCGTGAGGGAAGGGATGAAGCTACAAATAGTCAGCATGTTGTGCTGGCTGTGAGCCAGGCACAGTCCTGAACGTAAATGCCTCCCGTGGCCTGCCTCGCGGCATCCTCACAGTTCCTCTGCGAACGAGGCAGTGCTTGTGTCCCCATCGTACAGACGAGGGAACCGAGGCTCGGACAAACGAACGACCTCATTCAAGGTCACTCGGCCAACAAATGGTGGTGCCAGGATAAGAAATTAATATTCTTAGAAATTGCTAAACTTCATCGTATCATATGTTTGTTTTTTTAAAGATTTTTACTTACTTATTTGTCAGCGAGAGAGAGAGAGAGCACAGGCAGAGGGAATGGTAGGCAGAGGGAGAAGCAGGCTCCCTGCTGAGCAGGGAGCCCGATGCGGGGCTCGATCCCAAGACCCCATGATCATGACCTGAGCTGAAGGCAGACGTTTAACTGACTGAGCCACCCAGGCGTCCCCATATCATATGTTTTTAAAAAGTCCTTAACTCTTTATTATATATATATATGTTTTCTTTCTTTGTTTTTGTTTCTTTCCTTTTCTGTCCTTTTTAAAAATTTATTTATTTATTTATTTATTTATTTATTTATTTATTTATTTATTGCAGTAAGAAAGTTTCCTTATCTATTGAACTGGAGTTGGGATATTGCCTGGCCTGGCTCAACGGGCATTAGTAGGGTCAGATAACAGATATAAAGTAGCAATATAAGCATCTGAGGAATGCTGAGGTGGCTTCCCTTCCCATTCTGACCCCCAGGCAAACGTGCTTGCAGATGATAATCCAGGGGAGGGAGGCTGAAGCTGCTGCGCCTGGGGACTGGGCACAGTCTGTCCATTCAGGAAGGCAGGAGAGCGTCTGTGAGGCAGAGGAAGCATCCTAGCCAGGGGCTGGCAGCTAAAGGGGATGGGGCGAGAGGTAGTCCAGCCAGAGAGAGGCGGCTAGGTCAAGGCGAGAAGCATTGGGAGACAACGTTGGGAAAGCTGAAGATCTGGCAAAGAGCTACAGACGGGTTTATTCCATAGGCAACGGGAAGTATCAGAAAGTTTTTTGAGTGGGGGAGCCACATGATTAAAGAACTATTTTAGGAAGAGTAACCTTAGGATAATATAGAGGATGGATCAGAGAGAGAGAGAGCACCTGGAAGGAAGATGTCCAGTTGGAAGAACAAAGAGACAGTCTGAGGGCAGTGGTGGGACCCAAACCCAGTGTGGGCTTTGGGAACGGAGAAGAGGGCTCGGAGGTGAGCCGTAGCACAGTGGGACAATGCCCTGCCTTTGGCAACTGGTTGACAAGGGGGATGGCAAGAAAAGGGAGCTGGAAATTCTCCAGTGCTTAGAAAATGGAAGAACCCAGGATCCAGGAGGGGAGCCCAACTCAAAGGAGAAATGACAGATATAATTTTTGACATAGAGATTTTAAAGTGATAATAGAAAACGCAAGTGGAAATCTCTCTAGAGATTTCTAGATGGTAGAGTCCCGGGTATAGAATAATTTACATAAAGGCGATGTGAAGAATATGCTAAACTCACCAGGGAAGAAGCTACAGGCAGATGATAGAGGCTCAGGGAGTGAGCCTTGAGCTACTCTGCATTGAAAGGACAGACAGAAGACAGGAGGCAGGATACGAGCCTGAAATGAGTGGCTCTTGATAGTGAATGATGCCTGGTATTTTTAACAACCATTAAAAGTGCACGAGGAACTCTCCATCCCCAGCCTATAATCCAGAACTCTCACACTAAGGAATTCTAAAAATGAGAGCAACGCAAGGGGAAATGGTCAGATGCCAACGCCCTGGAAACTCAGACTTTTACACCTGAAGTCCTGGTAGGGTCCCCCAGGATGGGGCGCTAGTACTGCTAAGTCCTGGTAGAGTCCCCCAGGATGGTACCGCTGGAATGGCTGACTCCTGGATTTTAAGACATGCATGTCCACCTCTGGGCCACTCTCAGTTGCATATCCAACATCCACTCCTTCCCCCTTTCTTGCTACTCAAACCTTGTTAATCTGGGCAGAGAAATGCTCAGTCCCAGGTGCCTCTCTTGTAATCAGGGATGGGCCCTGAGACACCGTCTGGCCAATGTGGTAAGAGCAGGAGGCTGCTGGAAGCCACAGGCAGGCTTCCGCCCTCCCTCCTGGGAAGTTCTCTGTTCGTGCAGCCAAACACATCCCTCCTTAATACAGCATTGTTTACCTTTTCAGATCCACAGTGGTGACATTGAACACAACACCTTTCAGCCAGAGGATCATAAAGAGACGCTGAGAGAAGGGGCAGTTGCCAATGCTTTCCCCATCGATTCCAGCCTAAAAGGAAGAGAAAGAACCAGAGTCCTAAATCAGCATGTGCATATTGCCAAGGAATATACGCCCAATGAAGAACTGACTAAAGCCATGACCCAGCCTAACTCCAAAGGCAGCTGCCCTATCTTATTGTCGTCTTCCTCATGTCTATGCAGGGCAATGCTTGGCACACGGTAAGGACTCAATAAATAGGTGCTGGACTGAATCTGGGTTCCCAGCATGACGATTATGTAGTCATAAGTTTCTGAAACCAGAGGACCCTAGCATCTCAGGGTAAAGGGAGACTTTCAACATCACACAGTCTAACATAAATGATGTTGGACCACCAACTTCTATACCCCCAAGTAATCACCTAGTTTATGCTTAAATATCTTCACGAACCAGTAACTTATATCTCTGGAAGTAGTCCATTCTGAGGGTAGTTCCAACAATTAGAAATGCTTTTCTTTGGCTATACCCAGGCAAACTACGTTCCTCTCTAGTTAACTCTGTTCTACCCTTTTGTCTTTGCTCCATGATATATCATGAGTACAAATACCTCAGACTTTGACCCCATCTCTCTATAGCTAGACAGCAGACTCAAGATTTTAATCAACAGTCCCCTTAGTTCTGACCAGTACTTAACCTTCAATGTCAATAAGCCATCATTTGTTAAACTATCCTTTTACTCGATAAATGCAAATTCACTCAATTATGTACAAGGCACTAGAGAAAATCACACAGGGGATTCAAAAGTGCATTTAGTCAAGGAGCTTGTGGCCTGTGGGGTTGGCTGGCAGGTAGGGCAGGGACACATATATAACAATAACAGATAGCCCTATTGAGTGCTTGCATACTTCTGTTCACTAGATTTCCCTTTCTCGGGACCGTTCTCAAAATAGCGTGGCATTTTTGTTTTTGTTTTTGTTTTATCATCTGAAAGGCAAGTCTAGCTTTACTTCTGAGTGGGCTGCAGAGACATGAATTTTATAAGGAATTCATTCTCAGCAAATGCATGAACAAACAAAAATGTTGGGAAACTGATCTCTGTATACTTATTTCCACGGAGTGGTTTGTGGGCCCCTGACATGGTACTTAGAGGGAGAAATCACCCATTCACTCTAGTTCGCTGGTGGCTCCCCTGGAAACCGTGGCCCCATCAGGTGGCTGGAGTGCCTTCCTCCAACGGACAGGGGGGCCAGGGGAGTGAAGGCTCCCGGGCTTCCTGGCAAAGCTGCAAACAACCCAAACAACATCCTGGAATGGGGGCTTATTAAGATTTTTTTTAAAAGAAGGAGAAAAAAAATGCACTCCCAAAATGCAACACAGTATTTTCCCCTTTGAGGTTTGTTTTGCTGTGGCATTTGGATGGGGAGGGGCAGATGCCTCCTTTCATACATGAGAGCCTAATTGTGTGCTTATTTCTACCTTGCAAATTGCTCCCAGCAGAGGCTCAGGTTTATCACGGAAAACTGGCGCCTTTGACGGTGTTGGTTGTAGGTAATTGCTATGAAATTACAGTTATTTTACCTCTCTCCTAACTACGCCAAAAGCCCCATCCTTATTCAGGTCTCGCTTTTCCTCGGTGCTGGAGACAGACGCACTCCTGAGTAGCTGAGACACCATGGGCTCCGTTATACAAAATCTGAAATGTGGAGGCCACGTCGTGGGCGCCACACCTACCCACAGAGCTAAAGTTAACGATAAAGCCACACTCAGAAGGGGAACTATTAATTAAATAATAGCTTGGTGCTCACTGGAGTTCATGATGTTGGCTCCCTAAGAGCTTCCCAAGAAGCACTCACTCCACAGGCACCTGGTTCCTGATCCTTTAAGACATCCTGACAAAGGAACTGTTCCCCAGGGCCCATTATAAGCGACATGGAAAGAATTAAAAAACAACCAAAAGCCACATCCACATACTGTCCCCTATTTTACCTCTGGTAGGGGCGGTGGGAGGGTGATGATAAGGGAATTGAAGGAGCAACCAGTAACATATTGGAATTCTTATTAACTGGATAGAAAATTCATATAATAACAACAACTAAAGTCTACATTGTCAGGCACTGTTCAAAACACTTCACATATATTAGCTCATTTATTCCGCATGTAGTGGGATGGTATCACCCTTTTGCAAGATGTGGAAACTGAGGCACAGAGAGAGGAGATAAGCAGCCTAAGGGTCCCTGGCTTGAACACAGGTGATCTGGCTCCAGATCCTGCCGTCATGCCCAGAGTCCACCTGAAGCTCCAAACAGGTAACCTGGGACCACAGGTCGCAGAGCTGAAGGTGACAGTGCCGGGATTGTATGCACACATCGCACCCGTCCGTCCGTGTGCACAAGGTGCAGAGGATGCTGACTTTCACAGCTCCCCACATTTTCCCTATTGCCATAAATCATGCTAGGCCCAGTAAACTATGCTCTGTCGTAAATCATGATGCTACCCAGTAAAAAAAATTGCCAAAGGAGCCATAGAATTAACATGTAAGGATTCTCAGCTTCCTCTTTCTTTTTCCTTCTTTTTTTTTTTTCTCTTTTCTCTTTTCTTCTCCTTTCTTGTGGTAAGAACATTTAACATGAGACCTCCCCCCTTAGACATCCTGAGCGGACCCTATGTTGCTATTGACCACAGGCACGGCTGGTACAGCAGAGCTCTAGAGCTGATTCTCCTGGCTTACCTGAAACTCCATTCCCACTGAATAGCAGCTCCTCGTTGCCCCTCCCCCCAGCCCTGGAAACCACTATTCTACTCTTTGATTCTTTGAGGTTGACAATTTTAGTGACCTCAGATGAATGAAATCGGGCAATATTTGTCTTTCTGTGATTGACTGAACTCATCTAGCATCCTGTCCTCGAGGTTTACCCATGGTGTGGCATTTTCGGAACTTCCTTCCATGTTAAGGCTGAAGAGTATTCCACTGTGTGTATACACCACAGTTAGCTTCTTTATCCATTCACCTGTCCCTGGACACGTAGGCTCCTCCCACCTCTTGCCTTTCGCGAACAGTGCTGCACTGAAGGGGAAAGTGCCAATATCTCTTCAAGATCCTGATTTCAGTTATTTTGGATAAATACTCAGAAGTGAGATTGCTGGATCATAAGGTAGTTCTATTCTTAGGTTTTTGAGGAACCTCCACACTGTTCTCCCCAGCGTCTACTCCAATTGCCTTCCCACCAACAGTGCACACAGGTCCCAATTTCTCTGCATCCCCAGCAATGCTTGTTGACCTTGGGCTTTATGATGATAGCCATCCTGACAGGTGTGAGGTGGTATCTCATTGTGGTTTTGATCTGCATTTCCCTGATGGTGAGTGACATTGAGATTTTTTCATAAACCTGTTGGCTGTTTACGTCTCCTTTGGAGAAATGTCTATTCAAGTCCTTGGCCCATTTTTTAATCAGGGTATTCATTTTTTTTTTTTTTTAACTATTGAGTTGTTCAGCTTCTTTCTTTCCTCCTTCACAACTCACCAGTTATGTGGCCCCGAGAAGCCCTTTGTTAAACTCATGGATTAAATGAAGAGAGCTTGTGGCAACCACTCAAAACCCCAACAGAGGTTGGCCAGGTGAGGCTTGACAGGACCCCAGGTCCTGAAAAGTGTGAGAGAAAATGTGAGGGATGGTGAAGAGGCTGGGAACAGTGAGGATTGAGGGTAAGCACACAAGCAGTGTACTAGGTTAAATAATGCCTCCCACATACACCGAATTCATGTCTTTCCAGAACCTGTAAGGGTGCCCTCATCTGGGTCTCTGCAGAGGTAATCAAGTTAAGATGAGGTCATACTGGATTAAGGTAGGCCCTAAATATGACTGATGTCCTCATAAGTAGGGAGCAATTTGGACACAGACCTCAGGAGAGAAGCTCATGTGAAGACAGAGGTAGAAACTGGAGTCCTCCCTCTACAAGCCCAGGAACACCAATGATCGCCAGAAACACCAGAAGCTAGAAGAGATGAGGAAGAGAAGCCTTCCCTAGAGCCTCTGGAGAGAGCATGGCCTTGCTGACACCTTGATGTCCAACTTCTAACCTCCAGAATAAATTTCTGCGTGTGGGAAAAACCACCCGGTTTAGGGTGATTTGTTATGCCAGCCCTCGGAAACGAATGCGAGCCAGAAAGCGTCCAAAGGAGCACGTTGGCAAACTTCCCAAGTTCACAGTCCTGCTTTGCCACAGCGCCCATGCACAAAATTGCCAGCCAGCTGTGACCCCAAAGTACTTCCCCTTTCCTAGATACAGTAAATGTATTTACTCTAAGTTATACTCTACCATACTATATCATATGCTATCGATATGATACAACTTATATAACATACAATATTGTGTATGATAGTAATAGCATAAGAGAATTATATAGGTTGTATGAATATACCTTACATTACATGCCAGGTAAGTCATATCCTATGCTATGACATACTGT
Source organism: Halichoerus grypus (assembly GCF_964656455.1). NCBI lineage: Eukaryota > Metazoa > Chordata > Mammalia > Carnivora > Phocidae > Halichoerus > Halichoerus grypus. Next base: position 103,350,144 of record NC_135720.1, on the reverse strand, counting down.
CTTTCATGTAGTCTCTCCTTCTAAATGGTAAGCTTGGGTACCCCCTACACACAGGCCGCTTTTTATTTACTTTGCCCTCAGCATCAACAAGCACAGGTGCCTGAAACCTAGTTGGTACCCATTCCTGTTTGAGCAGATGCATGTTGAGGGGAGGATGGCTATCGCTCCCTATCTACGGTTTGAGTATCTCAAAACTGTGATGTTGGCACTCTGAAGAGTGTCCTGGGGAAGAAGTTTGGGTTGTATAACACCCTATAGCTGGAGATCATGAATCTAGATCCATCTCTGCCTCTGACTCACTATGTGACCTTGAGTAGTATTGAAGTCACCTTCCTCTTTTGGCCTCTACCACCGCACTTATAAATTCCCACAATTTTGTGAGTTCAAGTGACTAATGGAGATTTAAGACAGCAATCCTCAAACATTCTGGTCTCAGAACTCTTGGGGCGCCTGGGTGGCTCAGTTGGTTAAGCAACTGCCTTCGGCTCAGGTCATGATCCTGGAGTCCCGGGATCGAGTCCCGCATCAGGCTCCCTGCTCGGCAGGGAGTCTGCTTCTCCCTCTGACCCTCCTCCCTCTCATGTTCTCTGTCTCTGATTCTTTCTCTCTCAAATAAATAAATAAAATCTTTAAAAAAAAAAAAAAAGAACTCTTATGTACTTTTAAAGATCGTTGAGAATCCCAAAGAACTTTTTGTATCTACTGTATTATAAATGAAAGCTAAAAAATATTTTAAACCTTTATTTACTTATTCATTTAAATACAATAATAGCAATGATAATAAATATATTGTATGTTAACATAAATAACACTCTAAAATAAAGGAAGTATATTTTTTTAAGAAAAGAAATTGAGTGAGAAGAGTGGCATTGTTTTATATTTTTGCAAAACCTTTAATGTCCGACTTAATAAAAGCTGGCTTCTGCATTCAATCTTTTGCTTTTTGGTTGAAGTATAAAAAGAAAATCTGGCCTCACTCAGATATGTAGTTGGAAAAGGGAGGAGTAATTTAATAGCTTTTTCAGGTAATCGTGGGTATTTTTCTTTAATACCGTACTGAAACTCAAGTGGTAGTTTCTTAAAACCTAGTTGGTAGGTGGAATTTGAAACCCTGTCAGCAAAGTTCTTCTGTTCCCCTAAAACCCATTCATCTATCTCACACTATGAATGGGTAATTCACCCATGAATGATTTTTTAACATCACAAATTCGTCATTTGGAAAACAGCATTTCACTGAGTTATGCAGCTCTCCCAAATGCTGATACATGTCATCGTACAATGTCAAAATACTTCATTCAGTAACGTCACCACTGAGCTCATCAGAGAAGTTGAAGAGATGCTGTCAAGTGCATAGGGGCGGGTATCTCTTTCCCAATATCCTAATTTTCTCTTGAAAGCTTGTATTTGATCATAGGCAATAAATACTGTCCATGGTTAGCCTTGAGATGACAAGCTCATTTCATGGATTTTCCGGAAAATGTCTGGCAAATACCAAGCCTGAGAAGCCATAGTTGGTCTGCCACCTGCTCTTTCAAGTTAACAACCCTGCTTGGGCTCACCACTCAGACAGCCGTTGTACTTCGGAATGCGGCCCCACAGCTTTACGTGCACTTCCCATTTCATCAGCCAGGATGTTTAAAAGACATGTACCCAAGGGTTGAGGTTTTATTACATTATATACTTTTTTACTGCTTCATCAAGGACATTCAGAAACGAGACTGGCTTCTTTTTTTTTCTGCACGCACGTGACTCCTAGTCCTGTTTGTACACAACACTGCCTTGATTTGTGCTAAAACACCAGCAGCCTTACTCATGAAATTTCAACCCCAGGGAGAAATTACATTCCTTTGAAAAGAGTTGTGACCTCCCAGAATTCCTGAAAGGGTCTCGGGGACCCCAAGAGGTCATGAACGACATTTGAGAACTGCTGATTTAAGACACCCCGCGAAAGGACCGGGTACATAGAGCTTGGCCTCCAGACAAGAAGCAGCTGATTGACTGGCCAAGAGTGGCTTGCAGGCACCAACGTCTGGAAGAGGGAAGAATTTTTCAGAGAGGAACCAAGAAAGAATGGCGGGAAATGGACAGATGACATTTAAGCTTGACAGATGCGTGTTGTTTATGAATTTATTGTCTCTCAGCTCCGAATGCACGCTGTAGGAAATGTTCTGAGAGAATAGGGGGAAGTTCCTTTCAGCATTTCTAAAGTGAGCGTGAAGGTGTCTTTCTCAGGAGAGAGCACTGGAGGGACCCTGCAGGAGGAGGAGTCTCTTCTGCTGTCCCTGGTGTGGGCTGGGGGTCAGCCGTGTGGGTGTGAAGACAGCCAGCAGAGCCTGCCCCAGCCCCAGCCCAGAATGTGACCCCTCTCGCACCTGGCAGCCACAGCCTGGTGAGAACCATTCTGTAGCCCTCTTTTTTTTTTTCTTTTAAAGATTTTATTTATTTATTTGACAGAGAGAGAGACACAGCGAGAGAGGGAACACAAGCAGGGGGAGTGGGAGAGGAAGAAGCAGGCTTCCCGCCAAGCAGGGAGCCCGATGCGGGGCTCGATCCCAGGACCCTGGGATCATGACCTGAGCCGAAGGCAGACGCTTAACGACTGAGCCACCCAGGCGCCCCTTTTCTGTAGCCCTCTTGACACAGAAGCCAAAGCCCCCATGTAGCCCGCACACAGCATGCCTCTGGTCAGGGTGTCCACACAGATGTGATGCCTACTTTGCAAGCCTCACGCGGCCTGAAGGCCTCCTGCTTCCGCTAACAGCTGGTTCCCTCTTATGCCTATGACACCATTGCTGACCACCTGCTCCGCACCTGAGCTCTGGACAGTAGCCTATTGCTTGCCCAAACAACTCCAGACCAGCTCTGGCCTGGCCAAACCAGCGAGCTTCTCTGCTTTTTGCTGGGCTGACCGTAACTTCTCCGGTGAGATCTGAACCCCTCCATGGGCCATTCTCCTACAGCTCCAGAATTCTCATATAGGTTATGGTCACTCTTCTATCATGGTTAATACTTTATGTTAAACTTCCCCTGTTTAAACCACTGTGTGGTTTCTCTCTTGATTGGGCCCCAGAGTACTACAGATGTTTAAAATGTTTAAAATGATATTTCAAAATGCAAGATTTTTAGGCTCTTTGATTCATTTTTTTTTTTTAAAGATTTTATTCATTTATTTGACAGGTAGGGAGAGAGAGAGAGACCACAAGCAGGGGGAGTGGCAGGCAGAGGGAGTAGCAGGCTCCCCACTGAGCAGGGAGCCCAACACGGGGTTCGTTCCCAGGACCCTGGGATTATGACCTGAGCCGAAGGCAGACGCCCAACCGACTGAGCCACCCAGGCGCCCCTGTTTGATTCATTTAACAACCTAGCAAGGATAAATTCTAGATGAAGTACTAGAAGACAGAAACTCCAGTTCTCTCCAGAAAGTTAATTTATGGCACATTTCAACTTTTTGTCGCTTTGGTCCATGAAAACTCTCCCCAAAGACTCAAGTGATCAGGCAATTTTTTCAAGTTTAGAAATAAAAATTCTACAATAATGGAGCTAGGACTGAACTCAAGGATGATATGGTCTAGCGCTTTCATTTTACTTGTCAGAAAACAAGCCCGGACAGGTTAAACAACTTGCCTATGTTTGCACAGCCTGGTCCCATGCCAGAATCGGGGATATAGTTCTGATTTCTGATTTGTAGCTTTCTGCCATGCTAGGCTGGTTGTTATCTTATGGGAAAGAGTGTCAAGGTGACAAAGGTCATGGGAAGAGAACTTTCTTTGGATATAAAATGACACATCTATAGAGCACGAAACTGATTCCCATTATATGAAAAAGAAAGAATTTTTCTTTATAATGACAATATTTGGATGGAGCTGCCCATTTTTTCCTTATTAGTGCGTCTTCCTTATTATGACTATTTTTTAAATACCAAATGGTCTGTAATAATTTGGTTGGTAAGCCTTCTGTTAGCATGGATAGGACTTGGTGGTTTGTGGTCCACTTGAGGTCAGGGAGCTCTACGCTTGAAGAAACAACAGCTCTTCTCTCAGCGGCCACATAAGGCTTCACTCACTGGGGTCACTCAGGCATTTTTCATTCAATGAACAGGTAACGAGTATACATTTGAGGCTGGAGACACTGTCAGCATTTATGTAAAGTAGATTATAAAGGCTGAATCAGCACTCTGTGGGTGGCTGCTTGCGCAGTGTAACATGAAGAATTCCAAGTGTAACAGGAAGAATTCCAAGACAGGGTTCTCTAGAAATAGGACCAACAGGATGTGGGGTGCCTGGGTGGCAGAGTCGTCAGTTAAGCGTCTGCCTTCGGCTCAGGTCATGATCCCGGGGTCCTGGGATCGAGACCCACATCGGGCTCCTGGCTCAGTGGGGAGTCTGCTTCCTCCTCTCTCCCTACCTCTCCCCCCACTCAAGCTCTCTCACTCGCTCTCTCTCTCTCTAAAAAGAAAAAAAGAACCAACAGGATGTGTGTATGTGGGAGTGGGTATGTGCAAAGATAGATAAATAGATAGATAGATAGATATAGATAATTATTTTAAGGGATTGGCTCACATGACTGTAGAGGCTTGGTAAGTCCATAGTAGGTCATTAGGTTGGAGACTCAGGGAAGAACTGCGGGTCAAGTCCAAAGGAAGTCTGCTGATAGAATTCCCTCTTCCTCACAGGGGGTCAGTCTTTCTATTATGGCATTCATCTAATTGAATGAAGCCCACACACATTATAGAAGGTAATCTGCTTTACTCAAAGTCTACTAATTTAAATGTTAGTCTCACCCAAGAAAAAAAAACCTGTAGCGCGGCAATATCTAGAACAATGTTTGACTAAATATCTGACCACCAGAGCCCAGCCAAGTTAACACAAAAAATTAAACATCATACCAGGTAAACTTAAAAGTATTAGCTGAGACACATAACCCATCAATGCTGTGTCTGTCATCAACACCTTAGCTCACCAGGTGGTTTTATAAACACCTCAATATAGTTATGTAAATATCCCCTCCCAAAGGCACCTGTGGCGCCATACCCAGAAGTCTACTGTGGTCAGCGTCTGACTAAGAGAGCAGGGTCCAGTGGTGCCTTTGACCCTGAGTACTTAGGGCTCTGGTCTGATAGTGGCTTTGGACCCAAGGACGCCTACAACTTGCTGTGTTGCGTATATGGCTGTGCTTGAGGCCTCTTGGGAGTGTCCTTCAGCCTCCCCTGAGCTCTCTGTCAATCCGCACTGAGCCTGTCTTCACCTCCTGTTCCTCCACACACTCTCTAAGAGCTGCCCTTTCCCACCCAACACCAATGCTCCTTCTCCCAACCCTTCTTTCCACTCCTACGTGGCTTTTTATTTCTATTCTTTCATGTCCACACTGTTTGAATAAATGAATGGGTCTCTTTTAAACCTCTTGCCAGTCCGGCTTCTACCTCATGCTTCTTTTAAAATCATTCTCTTTCAATCACTTTCTGGGCCTAAGCAATTCTTTTTTTTTTTTTTTTTTTTTTCCTTTCTTTGTAACTTACTCCTACTTGACTTTTCTCTTGCAGTTAGAACTTTCAATTATCCTTTCTTCTTAAAACTCAGGTTTCTGCAGCCTCCCTGTCACCTGGTCCCTCTCGGCTGCTGGGCTGGCTTCATGGGCCGACTATCTGTGTGGATGCATGAGGCCCGGGGCTCAGAAGGGCCCACACTTGGCTTAATGCTCTGCTGTTGCTGTTGGCCCTGCATTTGACCCTTGTGTTCCTTGGCTGACATCCTCCTCTGCCTGACTTTTACCCCCTCAGCTAGCCGCTCTCCCCCTCCATGCTTGATGCCCTCTGGAGCACTCCTCTACTCCCAAGAACATGATTATCTTCCCTAAGTCAGCAGTAACACTGGCTCTTAGACCTAGAACATGCTATTCAACCCCTGAGCTTAAAACAATAAAAGAAGGAAAAGGAAAGAGAAAGAAAGAAGAAAAGAGAACATGTGGAAATGCTAAGGAGTTGCTTGTCTCCATTCTTCCTGGTGAGTTCTGCCTCCCAGCCTCTCTCACGTCCTTCTACATTATTCTAGACTTTGCCTCATTTCAATCGAATAGTTTGCCAATTAGACACCTGAGGTTTCCTTATTAGTAAAAGTCAGATAGTATTCTTTGTTATTAATATTTTCAATACCAAATGATCTCCCTTTCTAATAAGATAGTTGAGAAGTCTTCCATTAGCATGAGTGCGACTTGGTGATTTGTTTTATTTATTTATGTATTTTATTTTATGAAACCCTGGGAACCCAAGAGGTGTTCAAGAAATATAGAGTTGATGATCCTGGTATGTCTTGCATGTTACTCTACAGTGCTTCGGGAGGCAGAATGACTCTCCTATCACAAACCTGCACCAAGCCCTGGGAGGCCCTAACATCCAAACCTCTGCCTCTAAGTTAGGCTCTTCCTGATCCACTGGCCCCAGGTATAATAGTTAACAACTAAATTCCATTGCACTAGAAGCAGGCTTGTGTTCTTGACTTCACAGAGTTCTGTAGTACAGTATAAAGGGCAGGGTGTAGAGTCAGGCAGACGTGGGTTCAAATTCCAGCCTTGATATCAAGCAGCTGTATGTGGCAGTTTTTATTTCCCAAAGTGATTACAGCCTTATTTCCAGTTCCATATACGCTCTAGACGTGGAGTCTGTATTTGTCTTCTTCTTGAAAATGGGTGGGCCTTTATGGCTGTCTCGATGAGTAGTAGAATGTCGAGTGTATGACTTCTGAGACCAGGTCATAAACAGTGATACAGATTGGGCCTGGCACGCTCTCTCTCCTTTGGGATGCCTGTCATGAGGAATCCACAGCACAAGCAGCGCCATTGTGCAGTGTTGCAATTGACAGTCCCAGCTGAGTGCTCGGCTGACAGGTGGCATCATCCACCAGACGCGTGAATGAGTGCAACTTCAGATGATGCCAGCCCCCAGCCGTCGAGCTGTCCCAGATAACACCTAGTGAAGTAAAATGAGTTATCCCCACAAAGCCCTGACCAAAGTGTAAGTTCATGAGCAAAATTAATGTCTTCATCAGTTAAAGCCACTAAGTTTTGGGGTGGTATGTTACCCTGCAGGTCACACACACACACACACACACACACACACTTAACCTTACATTCTTTATCTGCAAATTGGGGGCAGAAATATTCACCTCACAGGGTTGTTACACAACTGAGTGGTAGTAGGTATAAAACACATGATGTTCACTTTATAAACTTACAGCTGTAGTCATTATGACCATAGAAGACAAAAATTTAGGAAGAGCTAATTAAACATCCCTGTTTGTGAAATGCTATGCCTTGGTAAAGAGTCAGTAGACCTCTCTTCGATGGCACAAAAATTCAACAATACCTTGGTGCTCAGGGCTTTGTGTGCGAAGCAATCCATTCAGTAGAGAAAGCAAACACAGGAAGAATGATGGGCGCTGTCCACTGGCTGAAAAACATCCCTAAATGAGGGCAGTGTCACACTGACTATGAGGGAGACAGGGAAAGGGATGCATTTTGGGTGAGCTGTAGGTACAATCAGAGGCGCATGCACGTCTGCTCTCTATAAGGGCACCGAGTCTCTGTGCCGAGCTATATTCTTCAACCACTGTTTTCAAGTGGCTCAGGTGCCAAAGACAAGAACTCAAGGAAGATAGATGGATGAAGGTAAGGGTCAGGTTGTGGCAGATTCCTGGCGATTTTCTACTGAAGCCCAGTAGAAACCTATTGTGTTCTCTCATTATCCGGAAACCTTTGCTACAAATATTTATGGGATCATCATGCTGTTCTTTTAGGCATGACTGTGGCTCTCAGTGCTTGAATCAGGAAAGCTAGAAGCTGGAATTCTCCCACATCAGAAATGTACCAAAGCATAGGAAACCAAAGAGCGATACAAATCTACAGCCTCAAATAAACAGAACTCCTTGGGGCGCCTGAGTGGCTGAGTCAGTTAAGCGTCTGCCTTTGGCTCAGGTCATGATCCCGGGGTCCTGGGATGGAGCCCCACGTCAGGCTCCCCACTCAGCAGGGAGTCTGCTTCTCCCTCTGTGCTCTCTGTCTCTCTCATTCTCTCTCTCAAGTAAATAAATAAAATCTTAAAAAAAAAAAATAAACAGAACTCCTTCCCACATGGGTTTCACTTGAAGAAGATGTCTTCTCACTTAAGCCTGCCCCAGAGAATACCAGTCCTAATGGAGAAAACATGCTTTCCACTTAATTAGGCAACTGTCAAAAGTGTTGCTTTCCTCCCTTGAACTATTTTATTATTATTATTATTATTTGAGATGCTAGAGAAACTAGTTCCAGCTTTCAATCATGAATCCATTTTCCCTACATTCACAGAATGAACCTGCAAATCCTGTAATCTTCATTATCAGACAAGGGCATCTTGACATTGAACTCTGCTTCCCCCACAAACATTGGTGTTTGGGATCCTGTGATAGCAAAGATCCCTCAATTACTACTCGTCCCACCCTCTGCTTTTGTTGTCTGAATGTGGAGTTTGAGATATAGCATCTTAACATCACAAGCTGGTCTGGAAAGACTTTAGAGAACTGACAAAATCTACCATCCAGCCTCTCACTTGGGCTCAGTCACTCTCATCTACCCCAAACTCCCAAATATGACAAATGAAAAGCTTATGCCACTAACATCAAATCTGAGTCATGAGATTTATTAAATAGGTTCACTTAAACTGGGACCCTCGGGAAAATTTTTTTGCAAAATTAGTATTTTATGATATATCAGTGAAGTAGGTTTATAGAA